>NC_064644.1:539357641-540607641 GCF_023864345.2 Schistocerca serialis cubense | reverse complement strand
ATACTAATTACAGCAGAGGAATTCAGAGACTTGGCTTCAGTAAGTTAGTTCAGATGCATGGAGGTGGCGGCAAACATTCAGAGATGAACTGGCATGTACAGGATAATAGACTAGGCTAGTCGTCTCGTGTAGGACCGTAACTACAAGAGAAAATACCGCAATGGCGGCAGCTGGAATCATAAAAGCTTTTGACGTAGTTATGAATAAGAAAATATGTAATAGACTCTGTATTGTTACGTAGAACAGTAACGAATCATTTTTTTCGGGAATGCCACTGCCATTCAACACTGAAACGTTATCCTAATCTTATTATCAGGAAACAGAGAAAATATATGGAAATTGTGTAAATATTAACGCTAGCAGTACCAGAACGCGCATTACCAGGGGGCGGAGTGGGGTTGTGAGTGGAGGTACTTTATGCCCGCCCTAAAAAGAATTCATTAAATGTTGTTAACTTATATTAACAAAATATTGTCTATAGACTTACTGATATGTATGTAGGGTCCACAACGCGTGAAAATATCTTCTTCTGCCACGCTCTTAGCGATATCATTGCACATTCGGTAAGTTGTACTACCAAAGAGAATTTCAAACTTGATTGTCTCGTTTCGACTTGTATTCACAACATACTTTTTAAGGAGATACTGACGTATAAGTTAGGTCCCGAACCTGGTAATATTGAATATGACATTCTGGGGAAAGTGACATCTACAAGTACAAAATTTAAAACACTTACAACATTTTCATAATGTGGTCATAATGTACCACCCCGCCCCTCCTCCCCTACACATCCCTTGGCATTGTGAGGGTTAAGGAATTGAATGCTGCATTACGCAAGGCTGTTGGTGCCAGAATTACTAAGACTAATCGGACACATACAAGATCTAAGCCGGATTACCTAATTAGTTGCACTTCAGGCATTCCGTTGAATGGAATAAATGGTATATGCAGTTGAGAATACGAGAAAAAGAAATGCCACACAAAGAAAATGTAGCACTGAATTGCACATTGCCCCGCACAACATCAAACCTATGACGAGTATTTTTTGTGTAATGCTGTGAAAGTTTTAAAACTGGGGCAACCGCAGCTAATATAGTTATTCATGAGTGCTTAACATTTGATACAGTGACAGCTGTTTTTAAAAACGCAGGTGATAAAACTATTAAAATGAAACAGAATGAAATGTCCAATGGTCCGCTGCAACTGTATTGTTTCAGGTCTCATATAAACCCACACAATCGGTTTCGGGAAGTTTGAGTTGTATCTTCTTTTGCAAATAAACACAAACTTTATTTTATTCTTCAGTCAATAAAGGGCTCAGTACTTCTCTGAATAATATCTATGAGGAGCATTTTTTTGCTTGGCATAGGCGGACAACGGCATATTTTAACCGGAAAGTGTACAGTTTGCGATTTAACGCAGGTCACTCTTGTTTTTGGTAACTGATCCACTTCACATGGGGATGGTCCTCACCTATTATTCATTTGAGTTACTGTTTGACTCTTTACAATCAAGAATCAGTTCTGTTTCCTAATTCTATTCTTTCGTTTCAGACATGACTTTCGTCATCCGCAATGGTCTTTTTATCATCTGACGATGCTTTTTTATCACTTGAGGATTACTGAAATATTTTCCTAGCCACGCCAATTGCTACACTGTGGCATTCTTTAGCCTATGACATAGCATTTGTAAATTATTTTTTTGTATGAACTTATAAGTTGCATTTGTTAAGTATATGTAAGCCCTTCCTTTTGGAGCGTATGTGATACTCACAAGTTTTACACACTGAAGCGCAATATTTTCTTCCATGCTCATGTCTAGTCATTCGGTATTTTAGAATGTCTCAGATAACTGCATTTATTTTAAAAACGATTTTGTAGAGATATTTGCACCAGAAGATGCAACTCAAAAGTTGTGAAAGCGGTTGTATGGGTTTATAAGTGAACTGAGCAATTACAGTTAAAGCGGACCATTGAGCAATTCGTTCCGTTTCATTTTAATAGCCTTAACTCTTGTACTAAAGAAAAAGAAAGGAACTGTTCACTGTATGGAGTGTCAAGCAATCATGTATGTCTGTGGAAGGCTGAATCAAACGATACCTGATAATTCATAAGCAATGCTGTTCAGGCGACGGACGTTCCAACGGGACCCTAACGACCGCCGTGTCATCCTCAGCGAAAGGGATAATCGAGAGGTGGTGAAGTAGGGAGCAGGTCAGTACACCGCCCTCCCCACCGTTTTGTGGTTAGCAGACATGTTTCTACCACCACTCGGTCAAGTGCTTGTTGGTCCTCAGATGGCGCCATCCCAGGCTTCTCACCAAAAAATCTCTGATAGCACCGGGAATCAAACCCAGGAGTCCAGCATCACAGTCAACAGCACCGACCATTCGCCTACGCAGACGAGCTGTTCCTAATAATAACAATGTTTGAAAAACAGAAATAGAATGGAACAATGAAATTCTATTCGAAATATTGTTGCTGGCCGGGGTGGCCGAGCGGTTCTAGGCGCTACAGTCTCGAACCAAGCGACCGCTACGGTCGCAGGTTCGAATCCTGCAAGTTCCTACTCGGGGTGGCATGATAAAGTGAAGAGAGAAGGGGTACGGAAGAGATGGACAAACAGAGAGCAGGAAGGAGCAGATGGACACCGATGGAGAACGAGGTTGGCAAAGAGGACTGACGAGGACACGGACTTTAGTGGCTGAGGAGGAGACAGAGGGGCAGGAAGAGGTCGACATACAGGGGGAAGGAGAAGACGGAGAAAGGGGGCAGATGAACACAGAGACTGAGAGAGGGGCAGATGGACCGAGGGACTGGGTGGGGGGGGGGGGGAGAGTAGCAGACGGATGGATGGAGGGGCAGGAAGAGATGACGAGATTCACAGAGAGTGCGGAGTGTGGGAGATGGACAGAAAGAAAAGGAGAAGGAGATAGTGAGGAGAAAGGGAGAAAATAGGCAGAGAGAGGGAAATGGAGGAAATGGACTTGTAGAACAGGGATAAATGCGTGCCTGGGAATGCAAGGTACTCAGCTAGTATGTATTTATGTTTGTATGTCTTCATCCCTTACTATGTATGTAATGACAAATGATGGTGCGATTTAATTTAGTTTGAAACTTTTGCAGGCAACTGAAACGTGTAGCGTGGTGTTTAAAGTTTGAGGTGGTGTCGTGAGAGGTTTGTCTACATCGGCAGCGCACGCCCGTCATTCGTATTCTTACCATTAGGCTGACTCTTGGCTACAATGTGCCTTCTTTGTGTTGCCCCCACTAGAATTGCGCCGTAGAGCGCCCGACCGCAACCAAGTCAAAATGCCTCGTCGGCATTATGGAGAACAAGCGAATGTGTTCTTACGAACGCTACACCTAGGTATCTGATTCAGGATGTCTCATCTTTGAGTAATCACAACGCTGAAGACATCTACATCAGCAGTGCAATCTTGGAGAAAATATACTGCCGTTCCCTTTCTTTTAATTTTCCGCATGTGTAGTAACTTAAAATTTTCACGAGGACGTTTTGTTCTGGTCAGAAACTGGTAGCATAGCGTTGTCACGCTTTTCAGGACTCTTTGTGAACTAATGTCATTGTGATTTCTACTAGCTCCTTTAATAGTAAATTTCTTTTGCCATCTCATAATTTGAAACGAGTCGTGACATATTATGAGACGTGGACAATTGTTTATTAACTTCCCACGTCACTACTGTCGCAGGTTCGAATCCTCCCTCGGGCATGGACGTGTGTGATGTCCTTAGGTTGGTTAGGTTTAAGAAGTTCTAAGTTCTCGGGGACTGATGACCTCAGTAGTTAAGTCCCATAGTGCTCAGAGCCATTTGAACCATTTGAAACATTCTTAACTGAACTTATATGACAATTCTCGAAACGTGTTCCAACTGTAGACGAATGAGCCATTTCACTGCTGGAAAGGTAAGAAGTTGCCGAAAGTGGCACCATTACTCTCCAAAATCCTTTTCTGCGCCATCTGCGCATTTCCGCAGGGCTATTTTGAGGCTGAGAGCAGCATTACAGAAAAAGAAGGCGACGGGAGGATGGAACCACCCCCCTGGTTTCCCTCGTGTCCCCTGCAATTTGCATACCAAGCAGGTTGTTTTTACGATGGCGCGCAGTGCTGGCAGTCCAACGTAAATCTTGTTTATCTGCATTTGTAAGCCGTCCGGTTGTGTTTTGAGAGTCCTGGAGCAGCACCGCCATTCATCTTCCAGCGCGGCCAAACTTTTGTCAGATACAATCCGCTTTGTTTGGTCTCTGAGGAGTTTAACGCATGCTGTTGCACGAACGTATATTTCGGTGGAATGCGATTGAAGACAATTCGCCTTGTTACCACCTGTTCACTGTCAAAGCTTGACACAATATACCAGAATAGGGCGTTGAGTACTGTACGTGTGCAGTATCTGCTACAATTGGTGAGCTCCTACACACTATGAGACACCGAGGCTTTCTTACGTTAGTTTACGCTTGTGGACAGAATAAGGGAAATAGTTTACAAATATGACATAGCATTCTAAACGTAAGCAATCTACAGCTGATATCTGCCTGGAAAATAATTTCTGAATATGAGTGCAGGTTTACCTGCGGTCGCAAACAAAAGTGATTGTAATTTATGGAAGGACTCCTAACTTACTTACGCATACTGCTATTAACTTAAATGTCTGCTGTTACATTACTCCCATGTCGAAAGCTGCTAGCTCGAACTTGTCGTTAATGGTTCAAAAATTTTTATGTAACATGGACAACATTGATTATACCTTAATTTATTTTGCGGCATAATTTGGTTCGTCTACTAGTCGTTCTCAAGAAACATATCGTCCACCAAATGCACCACACGCACCAAATACATTCTATAAGAAGTTAATTCTAGGCACTTAAAGCTAAAAATCATCAGTACCAACGATGAAAGAATACAACAAATGGTTGGAGAATTCATTAGCATACCTTTATACCTTCTAATGGTCGTAGAACCGTTTAAAATGCCAGGGGGGTCCGTACATCCATCAGTTACGATCTTCGCCACTTGTGTTAGACCAAACACAAAACATTGAGATATTTCAAGCCGAAATATCGAGCCATTTGATGCCATTATGTCTGTTGTTCTGATTGAAACAAAATCGCAACTATCACGTAATTGTTTTGGTGTGTTTATTTATATATTTTTCTTACTTTTACTTGAATTACTACTTTTTTTTTATTGGTCATCCGTCTTCTGACTGGTTTGATGCGGCCCACCACGAATTCCTCTCCTGTGCTAACCTCTTCATCTCAGCGTAGCACTTGCAACCTACCTCCTCAATTATTTGCTGCATGTATTCCAATCTGTTTTCCTCTACAGTTTTAGCCCTCTACAGCTCCTTCTGGTACAACGGAAGTCACTCCCTCATGTATTAACTGATGTCCCATCATCCTGTCCCTTCTCCTTATCAGTGTTTTCCACACATTCCTTTCCTCTCCGATTCTGCGCAGAACCTCCTCATTCCTTACCTTATCAGTCCACCTAATTATGAACATTCGTCTGTAGCACCACATCTCAAACGCTTCGATTCTCTTCTGTTCCGATTTTCCCACAGTCCTTGTTTCACTACCATACAATGCTGTACTCCAGACGTACATTCTCAGAAATTTCTTCCTCAAATTAAGGCCGACATTTGATATTAGTAGACTTCTCTTGGCCAGGAATGCCCTTTTTTCCATTGCTAGTCTGCTTTTGATGTCCTCCGTGTTCCGTCCGTCATTGGTTATTTTACTGCCCAGGTGGCAGAATTCCTTAACTTCATCTACTTTGTGACCATCAAACCTGATGTTAAGTTTTTCGCTGTTGTCCTGTCTACTACTCCTCATTACCTTCGTCTTTCTTCGATTTACTCTCAGTCCATACTCTGCACTCATTAGACTGTTCATTCTGTTCAGAAGATCATGTAATTTTTCTTCACCTTTATTCAAGATAGCAATGTCATCAGCAAATCGTATCATTGATATCTTTTCACCTAGAATTTTAATTCCATTCATGAACCCTTCTTTTAATTCCATCATTGCCTCCTCGATGTACAGATTGAACAGTAGGGGTGAAAGGCTGCATCCTTCTCTTACACCCTTCTTAATACGCGCGCTTCGTTCTTGGTCGTCCACTCGTATTATTCATCCTTGGTTGTTCTACATCGTATTGTATGTGACCCATCTCTACCTATAGCTTACCCCTACTTTTCAGTATTTCAAACACTTTGCACCATATTACACTGTCGAACACTTTTTCCAGCGCGATAAATCCTACGAACTTGTCTTGATTTTTCTTTAGTCTTGCTTACGTTATTAACCGCAATGTCCGACTTGCCTCTCTCGTACCTTTACCTTTCCTAAGGCCAAACTGATCGTCATCTAGCGCATCCTCAATTTTCTTTTCCATACTTCTGTATACTATTCTTGTAAGCAACTTGGATGCATGAGCTGTTAAGATGGTTGTGCTATAATTCTCGCTCTTGTCAGCTCTTGCCGTCTTCGGAATTGTTTGGATGATACTTTCCGAAAGTCGGATGGTTTGTCGCCAGACTCATACATTCTACACACCAACGTAAACAGTCTTTTTGTTGCCACTTCCCCAAATAATTTTAGAAATTCTGATGGAATGTTAGCTATACCTTCTGCCTTATTTGATCTTAAGGTATCCAAAGCTCTTTCAGGTTCTGATTCTAATATTGGACCGCCTATTTCTAAATCGACTCCTGTTTCTTCTTCCATTACGTCAAACAAATCATTCCCCTCATAGAGGCATTCAATGTGTTCTTTCCACCAATCCGCTCTCCCCTCTGCATTTAACAGTGGAATTACCGTTGCACTCTTAATGTTATCACCCTTGCTTTTAACGTCAGCCGCGCGGGAATAGCCGAGCGGTCTGGGGCGCTGCAGTCATGGACTGTGCGGCTGTCCTCCCTCGGGCATGGGTGTGTGTGTTTGTCCTTAGGATGATTTAGGTTAAGTAGTGTGTAAGCTTAGGGACTGATGACCTTAGCAGTTAAGTCCCATAAGATTTCACACACATTTGAACATTTTGTTTTTAATGTCATCGAAGGTTAAAATTGAAGCAAATGAGCTTTATTACAGTTTTTAGTCTTATTAACCAGGTTTCAACACTCCTAAGAGTGACTTCATCAGAATTTAAGCATTTAAAGTGACCTTTAACATAATTACAAATTTATGGGAAAAGAATTTTTTATATAAAAATGTGTAAGTATTGACTAACAATAGAAGACAGAGACAGTACTTACATGTCACGTATAAAATAAATAAGAGGCTATGTCTAAAACTCCACCGAAGATTGTTTCGACTTTCCTGTGTGCTGAGACTGTCCTTCCGATAAACATTTCATTTTCGATGTCTTCACATTTTTCCTGCAGCCATTTCGTCTTAGCTTCCTGCATTTCCCATTTATTTCATTCCTTCGCGATTTGTATTTCTGTGTTGCTGAGTTTCGCAGAACATTTTTGTACTTCCTCCTTTCATCGATCAATTGAAGTTTTCTTCTCTTACCCATGGTTTCTTCACACTTACTTTCTCTGCACCTTTGTTTACCTTCCCAACTTCTGTGATGGGCCTTTTTAGAGACGTCCATTCCTCTTCAACTGTACTGCCTACGGAGGTATTCTTCATTGCTGTATCTATAGCCTTAGAGAACTTCAACCGCATTTTGTGACATTAGTACTTCTGTATCCCACTTCTTTGAGTGCTGATACTTCTTGACTAATGTCTTAAACTTCAGCCCATTCTTCATCACTACTATATTGTGATCTGAGTCTGTACCTGCTCCTCGGTACGCCTTACAATCCAGTACCTGATTTCGGAATCTCTGTCTGACCATGATGTAATCTAACTGAAATCTTCCCGTATTACCCGGCCTTTTCGAAGTGTATCTCCTCCTCTTGTGGTTCTTGAACAGATTATTCGCTATTATTAGCTGAAACTTGTTACAGAACTCAATTAGTCCCTCTCCTCTCTCATTCACTGTCCCAAGCCCGTATTCCTCTGTAACCTTTCCTTCTACTCCTTCCCCTACAACTGCATTCCAGTCCCCCATGACTATTAGATTTTCATCCCCCTTTCATACTGTATTACCCTTTCAATTCCCTCATACACTTTCTCTATCTGTTCATCTTCAGCTTCCGACGTCGGGATGTACGAACTATCGTTGACGTTGTTGGTTTGCTGTCGATTCTGATATGAACAACCCTGTCACTGAACTGACAGTAATACAATCTCTGCTCTACCGTCCTATTGATAACGAATCCTTCTCCCGTTATACCATTTTCTACTGCTGTTGATAGTACCCTATCCTCATCCGACCAGAAATCCTTGTCAACGAATCGACGCACATGTGCGGCCGCATGTGCGTCATGATTCATGTTGTTCATACACTCGATCTCTCCCCCCTCCCCCTGGGTCCCCTGGTCTCAAGGTCGTCATGGCGCCTGTGGCTGTGGTGCTTAGATAGTTGGCTTTTCAAGCCAGCTATCTGGGCAAGCACCCACGCCAGCGAAAGGTTGGCGGCAGAAAGAAATCGTACGTAATCGGTCACAGCCATCTGCGCCATGCAGTGACAGATGTTGCTGTTACGTATATAAATGCAGAAACTAGTAACATTTTTTTAGTCAGCACAATGTCTTGGTTAAATGAGTATTTAAGCACGGAGCAACATGTTTCAATAAGTACGATGGAGAAACTTTATATCCAGGACCAGTGGACGATATTGAAATGGCAGAAGGAGGAAACGTTTTTAAAGTTAATAGGAGTAATAGTATAAGGACAATGTTTCGCAAAGATGCTGCAGATGAAATTAGGTATGGAGAAAATCCTGCATACGATGATTTAGACGAAGAAGTTGTTGAATTTGAAATGGAGCCAAGGCCAACAGAAGACGTAAATACTGGATTGCTCCAGCGTCGTCCATATCAGTACGGTGAAGAAGGTCATACAGCAATAGAGATAGATGCATCTGAAAATATAGCAGTTCATGGTGTGACCTTAAGCACCTATCTACAGGTCAAATAGGTGGAGCTGCTGGTGTAACAGCCGTAGCAGGTGCACGAGTAGCGTATGGCGCTACAAAATTGGTTGAAAGTGTAAAAAATAAAGGATTAACATTACCTGGTAGTGATTACGTGGGACCTGGAAAACTTATAAATATAGACGCACCACGAAATGGAGCTGATGCCATTGCTAAAGAACACGACGTTGGGTACGATCGTTTATTGAAGGAAGCTGGAGAACGTGTTTTTACGGAAGAAGAATTTAGACAACGAGTGCAGCTGTTGGATGCTAAAGCCATTGTAGACTTTGCTATTGATTGGAGTGATACACGCAATTGGCATTCGTTTGCAGAAAAGTAAGGATTGAAATTGAAAACATTTGTGGAAAAGAAACTTGACAAAGTGTTATACCAGAAAAAACCTGATGCCAAACAACAAGGTATGTACATTTATTTATGTTTTACATATATAATGTATATATAATATTGAGATAATAGTAATCATAACGTTTCTTGCCCTCACCAGAATTACGATTGACCTCCTTTAGAAAGTCCAAATTGGAATGAAATGCATGAAGGCCAGAAACGTTATGCTTATGAACAGTGGCTAATGTCGCGTGTACGTCGTGGTTTGCCTGTAGATCACGAGCGGCCATCAACGTCAGTGACATCAACGAGCAACGGTGGGACGGGTCACGACGACGACGACATCGAGTATTCCGAAGACGAACCAGACGATCACAATCCAGGTGTTCCATTAGTTCCATTTTCTGATACAAATATGAGTGCTATGGATGTAGATTCAGGAAAACGTGCAGGACAATCGCAAAAGGGAAACAGTGCAAAGAAAATTGAAAAGACGCTTCCGGGTACTGCAGCGTCATCAGCTAATGGAATCGGTGATTCGGCTAACACACGTGATGTACCGTTACCTGTACCATCAATATTAGATACAGGAAATATTACTACGTATAGAAAAGTGCACAGATTTTTTACATATGGCTTAGCATATAAAGTTATAACTCATTCTGATGCTGTATTTATGATTACTCCTTTGGCTGAAATTCCGCTTGATAGACCATTTTTGTACATGACTCCGTCTGAATTCGATTTATTGCTAAATGGTAGTAGAATTGTTCACTGATTAGCAAAAGTAATTGCCCGAAATCCTAGGATTGCTTTTCCTACCAATTCCAGTGAAACAGAACTTGCAACTTTAAATCAAAATAAAAATATGATTACTAGTGTGGGCATTAAATTAAAAATACCTGGTGTTAACGTGAAGCCTACTGTATTTGGTAACTCCGCTCCAATGGAAACAACTAGTATAGACCATGAAAGTGATTTTTCGCCTATTTGCAAATCCTGGTATGGGTACAAAAACGATGAGGGCGACTTTTTAACTACAGTTCCTGCACATCAATTTGGGCAACCCATTAACTTAAAATACTATTATGCGTGTGTAACAAGTATAAAAAAAATTTCTACACAATTGGTGTTGGAAATGTGTACAATCATGTGTTTCCGATGTAGATGCAGATGCTCGTACTGGCAGTATTATTATTAATTACGAATACAATCCTACTTTAGGTTTTCGTAAAATCCCAAAACCAGCTAATATTGATATTTTTGCAATAACATCTTCTGCTCAGGGTATACCTCAACGGTACACAATTAATGGTGATAAGCACTCCACTCGTAACATGTGATAATTTTTCTACAACACCATTTGAACCAGCACAAATTCATGAACAATTAGTAGGAGCTATTTCTCCAGTAACAAACACTGATTCATCTGGATATAATAACTTAATAGAAAAAGCTGATATTGCTTCTGCTGGGTATAATGTTAGACTTCATGATACCAATGTTCAGCCGAGTCTTCATGTAGGCATAAATCCTACATATGCTTTAAGTACGAGTAGTTTGAACAGTGATATTACAAAGTATACAGATACTCAAATGTTATTTGAAGTGATAGCTGAATGTTCTGTATACTCAGATGGTTTAGAAACCCATTATCCTCGCGCAATTGTACCAAATGTTCAAGTTTATGATGTGATATATATGTCTAATGTGAAAAGGAATGAGGAATCATCAGTGTATAAGGGTCAATATGAAATAAAACAAGTGTAATATTTATTTTGTATAATGTAATATTTTATTTACCTTTGTAAACAAGTTATTGAAAATATATTTATTTCAAAATACAATTGGTTTTCATGTCAGTAGACCCTATCGTTTGGTGGTTATGAATTAACTTTGAGGAGTTTTTTTTTCTCCTATATCTAATTTGTAAGAAAAATTGTGCATACTTTCGTATTTGCTACAATTTCTACGCATAGTTTCATTTTCAGGGTAGTGTTAATTTTTCTTTGCTCTCTCATTATTCTGGAAACATGCATATTTTACAAATCTTAGTGCATGTATTATTGCGTTAAGTGGGCGAGTGTTTGGCTTAAAATTATATATGACAAATATATACCGTTTTGTTGGTTAATTTTAAGCCTTTAGTCCTTTTTCTCACTTTCTAGGCAACTGTTTCTACTATTTTACACTCCAGCATTCGGTTGTTCTCAACTTGCTTTCGCTGTAAGGGTTGTGTAACTTCACACAAAATAGTTGTTTTGTAATTTTCGACGGTTTTCTTAAACTTTTGGCTATATGTGCTGATACGAATCGCGTCAGCATCGAAGAAGATCATCACTAATTCAACATATTGGGTAAATGGGGAGAGTGCAGCACCTTAGAACATTTACCTGACTTGTCTCTCCGGTCAGCTCTTTAACTGAAGTTGTATTTTCTTATTCCATTTTTAAATGATAGTATTTCACAAAAAAAAATATTTAATTGAGGTTTAAAAGGGTTGCAATTGAGAGAAATTTGTCAATACTGTATTTAATAGTAAGTAACATTATCTTTCGAATATACATCAATAATCATTATATTAATTCAAATTAAGCAGAGGTATTCTCGAACTTTATTTACAATTATTTACAAGTGAAAGACCTTGTGAAACAGACACTAGTGGAAGCAAACATAGATTACCTTGAGAGTGGTAACCTCAAGGCAAGGCAAGTAAAGCTTCTAAAACATTAAACAAACTTAGTTAATTTGCAAATATCGCATGTTTCCGTTGTGTAATACCCTCAACCGTTTCAACATACGAGATGGTACACGACTGGAAAAGTACGAGTGAACTGTCGACAAGTTATATAACTAATGTTCAAACAATATAGATTGCTGATCACCATAACATTCTGCAACTGAAGAATTAAAATGTCTTCCATTCTGCTTTTACGTTGTATACGACACCTAGATAGGTAGGTCTGAAAATATTTAGCAATTCTGCACAAAATACGACCTAATGTTTCACAATATATATATATATATATATATATATATATATATATATATAGCAATCCTGCACAAAATACGACCTAATGTTTCACTATATATATATATATATATATATATATATATATATATATTCCGGAAAGTGCTTATGGCTGTCTGTTTCCCTCGGCGAGTTATCCTCAAGATACAATATTCAACTCTGTCCGCTCCGCCACTCGCTCCCCCCTCCCTCCACCCACCCCCAACCTACGCCCATACACAGAATCAATCCTGCAGAGCACAAGATCGCATCGGTAAAAAACTGATCATCTTTTGCCACTGAGATTTTAATTCAACACGTCACAATGCAAAAATAATATCAATAGGAAACGTCAAAATATTCTATAGAAGGATTATCCATTTCAACACTTGCCCGCGAAAGGCAAAGGTCCCGAGTTCGAGTCTCGGTCGGGCACACAGTTTTAATCTGCCAGGAAGTTTCATATCAGCGCACACTCCGCTGCAGAGTGAAAATCTCATACTGGGAATTATCCATTTCGTTACACCTTGATTGTTGCTCGTGAAATAGTTAAAATGAATAATACAATGTTTACGACGCTAGTGATCTCTCAGCGAATATGCCGAAACCAATATATACGCTTAACATAACGGAACTATATGAAGTGGATCAGTTTCATAAAATAAGTTACTGGGACAGCGTATGAAAGAGTCCGACTTAATGGGAAATTCTTGTGAAACGTAGGTCCAGTTGTTCTTGAACAATATTTAACTAATTGATATCGTAATGAGTTAGAATTAACGTAGTAATGACATAAAATTTGGAGTTACGAATCTGAATCTGTAAAGGTGAAGTACAGCAAGAAAATTCTTTGGAGATGTTAACGGAGCTGCAGTCCGAAATCTCGAAAGAAACAAGACTATCTTCTATCTAACAGTTTTTAATAAGTTTAGAGAACCAGTAGTTCGGGAAATTATGTTTCAAGAATGCTGTGTCTCTCACATAAATACATGGTGATTCAAAAGTAGATGCACATGTCATCCAAAGTAAGTTTTACTCAATATCAAAGTGACACAGGTACGAGACACTATTTCTTCTCGTCATCAAGTCTCTGTAAATGACAGTTGGAATGTTCTATCAGTACTTTAATTCCTCGATGATAGCAATTCCCATCTCGGTTATGAGCCATTACAGAGCAGAAGCGTTAAGGTTCTCGCCCTGGGAAAACCTCTTCCATCCCCTCCACCTCAAATTTTATTTCAGCTTGAAGAGGAAGATGAAAATAGAATGGTTTTAGATCTGTACGTGTGGCATTTGCTTACGAAACTTCCATCGAGAAAACTGTGCCCATGACCTTCACTATCTATGGCGCAACTTCTTGTTTCTTCCGCGGAGGTGAGGAGGTAACTCTTCGTTCCACAGACGCTCTTTTCGTTGCACGTTGCACATGTGAAATAACGGACCAATGTCTCGTCGCCTTTAATGATGTGGCTTAGGAATTCATTTCCTTCTACAGAGTAACGATCAAGGTAAAGCAGAGACTTCGAAAAACTTGCGCCTTTGTGTACATGTGACAGTGAGCGCCCAACGCTACCTGAGCACATTTTCCGATACCGTAGATGAACTCGGACGATGGAATGAACGCCGCCTACTGCGATATATCTGCTGAGCTATATCCTCCATACTTTGCAAATTCTGCGAATCACTTCCTCGATTTCGTGGAAATTGTCGTCTCTGTTCTATCTCAATGGCCTTTCTTCCCGATCAGCATTACCAATGTCCATATGGTGTTGGCCAAAGTGTTGGCACTTGTTCACCATGGCTGGACTCGACATTGCGTTCGGTCCATGTACCGTCAGAATTAGGCATTAAGTAGTGCTTCTTTGAAGCCTTCTTGTGGGCTCCGCTACGTAAACCATGTCTTATATGGCCACACAGCCAAGAAGAACTTCATGGGTTCCACAATTTCTTAAATGGGATACACCCCAAAATCAAATTTACCTTGGAGGTTGAGAGTGAGGTCGGTCTCCCGTTCCTGTAAGTATTGGTGTACAGAAGATCTGATAACGCTCTAGTTACAGAATTTATAGTAAGCCGATAAACACATACAGGTATTTATATTCCACTTCGTACCACCACCCAGCCCAGAAGCAAGCAGTGCTCACCACGGCCTTCACGTGTCTTCCGTATCAGCGATGACGACAACATGGAATCGGATTGGATTTTTTAAAGAGGACATTGAAGGCAAATGGCTATGATAGTTGTTCAATCGACAGGTCTTTTGAGCGGAATATAAATCACGCTAGTAAGAATGACCAGGAACCGTCTTCTCACTCAGATTACTGTCGTTTATAGGGTCACTGACCGCATAAGCATAAGTCTAAAGAAAAATGGTATACAGACATATTTCTATAGCGAAAACAAAATAAACCATTTTTTCAGACTGAAAACGGATGCACGTGATTGCTTCCACAATGCAGGCGTCTATCAGGTGACATGTGTTTGCGACAAAGTTTATATGGACGAAACTGGAAAACTCTTAAAGAAGGCATTAAAGAACACGAACAGCACAAGCGACTAAAACAAGATGTGAAATTGGCAGTAGCGGAACATCATGAGAACTGAGGCTCTGACATCGATACGGTGCGTGTGCTGGCTAGGGAAACTAACGTTTATAGAAGTAAGGTCCGAGAAGTGGTTAATATTTCCAAGAATGCATGAAATTTCAATAGAGAGGACGGCTATAGGATCCCGACTTCGTGGCTTCCCGTCATCAAGGAAGTGAATATGCGGTCACGGTGTGCGTGCGATACAAACAATGCACTGTAAGTCACCTCAACGGACAATAATTTTTGGGTAAACATTCCCCCTCTCTTGCTCTGTCCGTTTCGCAATTAGCCAATGATGATGGTCGACCAATAGCAGAAGGAGGAATTTCAGCCATTAACATTTCTCCAGCGTAAGTGTGGAATAGTGCCTTTCTGTCCAACGATGATGGGCGATCATTAGTATCCACAAGAGTTTAGCCAACAAAGTCACTTCCTCTGCATCAGCGTGGGAACATTAGCCTATGATGATGGCCCGCCAACGGAAGCCACAAGAATTTTAACCATTGCTCCGACTTCTCCAGCACAAAAGCGGGAAAACTCCCCTTTTCAAGAGAACGCGACACTGGTGTCTGACAGTGCTCTAGCGATAGTGGAAACCGAAACAATCTGAAGAAGACCCCAGCAGAGAGGTCGAAACGTCGATTATTTTAGAAGGAAATTTGACGCAGCCTAACAACCCAGAACTTTAAATATCAATTCACCTGCCATTCGTTTGTTTTTGTGTTCGTCTGATAAAATCCGAACCCACCTGGCACGCACTTCTTTATAGCTCAGATGTGCACTAAAAATCTCGTAAAATACCTTGAAATGTCTGGAAAGAATGAGTGCAGTCCACTACTTGTGGACTGTCTTCTTGGATTTTTGTTTCAGTCCTTGGTTTGAGTCCCTTTTGTCCTCCATTAACCATGACACATCACTTCCAAACTGACGCTTCGTTCATCACATTACCGTAAACCTCAGTCATCCGTCTATAAACTCTCGAAGGGTAGGACGCATTTGCCCGTTTACAAAGCGGATAACACTGCGCACCGTACAATTGGCAGTATAATCAATTTTGTCACGTACTTCAAAGTCTCAAAGCTAAGCAGTAGCCAGCCTTATTCGATCCTAGTTGCCGCCAAACTGAAGTGGGTGAGTATCAAGGTCAGTTGTTGATCGGTGTTGGTGGTAGTCAAACCAGAACGTTCTGTACTTTCCGATGACCCTTGTGTTAAACATGAAAAGCACACAAACTGTTCGAGATGAAATGTTCAGTATAGTTCAATAATTAATCATCCCTAACGATATTTAGTAAAAGGAAGCATTCTTCCGTTTTTCGTAACTCACATTACAACAATTCTACGCCCATAAATTGCTTGCAGGACCTCAGTATACTTAATCACTTGGAAAACCTCATTTTTTCTGCACTTTTATACACCTTTTCCACTGTTACTAGTTGAATCGTTGAAATACTCGTTGTCACACATTATATGCTCGTGATTGCTCTCCATCAATTGCCCATTCCTCTAATTTTACACAGATATTAATTTCTATGGGCACTGAATTCAGGCAACAGAAACAGTACATACAGCGCCCCAGCGTCCTATATTCCCATGAAATTACATATTTTGTGTAATATAGAAAGTTACCATGAGAAAAATTTTCAATAATCAACGAAAGGATAACGTTCTACGAGTCGGAGCGTGGAATGTCAGAAGCTTGAACGTGGTAGGGAAACTACAAAATCTGAAAAGGGAAATACAAAGGTTCAATCTAGATATAGTAGGGGTCAGTGAAGTGGAGTCAACGAATCGACGCACATGTGTGGCGGCACCTGCGTCATGATTCATGTTGACCATACACTCGATCTCCCCCCCCCCCCCCCCCCGCCCCTGGGTCCCCTGGTCCCAAGGTCGCCATGGCGCCTGTGGCTGTGGTGCTGAGATAGTTGTTGGCTTTTCAAGCCTGCTATCTGGGCAAGCACCCACGCCAGCAAAAGGTTGGCGACAGAAATAACTCGCGCGTAATCGGTGACAGCCATCTGCGCCATGTACTATATAAAGGGGTATGTTAGGGTCTTAGTAACCATGTCTTCTGACAACGTACTGAACACTGCGTCTACCTCTGACCCCGTCGAAGCTGCGCTTAGTGAATTTTTCGTAAGTACACTACGAAATGGTTTCTACTTTGTACAAATTGAGCAGATTTGTAATAATAGGACACCTGGACAATGCTCTTCATTCAATTGATTTAAATATTCCGGATCTGTTGAAAGAGGATCTTTTTTACATTTTAGAAATGAAAAATCCGTTAGATTCTCTCACGTTATCGTTTATCACCAGATTATATTTTTCACAACTCAGAAAATGTACCTATGTTGCGAGAAATTGTAATAGAAGCTTCTATGTTTGGAAAGAAGTTTCGTAATTCAGAAAGGAAACCTTGGAATGAATTTTGTGTATTAGCAATGAGTGATATGGAGCCTTTCAATTTCTTTAACAGTGTTTTCAAAATAAGTGTGCAGTATTATTGTATTAAGGTCAATAATTCATACTTGAAGAATTCAAGATGGAGAATAAAAATTTGTGAGCGGCGTGTAAGTAAAATGCTTTCTGTACGACCCAGAGATCTAATATATGAAATGTTTTGTGTCGACAACATATCACTAGTTGTTAATCCTTTGGAAGTTGTGGAAGGTGTATTTGCACCACCCTTTGTAACTAAATATAATTATTGCTGCTCATTTTGTGCAAACACCCCACTATTTCGTAGCGTACATTGTGGAGGTTGTCTAGGTGCAGTTTCCGATTCTGATGGAGATGATGAGTTAGTGTTTGATAATTTGTTTGCAGAATTCTGAAAATGGAACACATTGTGGAATTGATATGCTTGATGTGGACGATGCTGGAAGCAGAAGTGAAGAAACCATCCCTGAAGCTCCTCACATACCTGGTAACAAGTATCATATCATCACTGGGAGAAGACGATGGAGCTTTGTTAACGTGCTTGAATATAACCATGAACTGTTTGACAAAATACGAACTGACTTCCTAATCATGTTCCCATGGTTTACAGAATTTATTAAATTATGTGAGGTCTCTACCTGGTGGTACTACAGTGACGTCATTGGCACAGAAAGACCGGGAGATGCTGACATCTTGCATAGCAAACTTACTGAGTTCTCAAAGGGATATCCTGGAGAAATTCTCTTCTGGAGAGAAGCCGGAGACCACTTCCATGTCATTCATGACTGCGTCTATTCCTCGAGGAGATGCAGATGTTGGTTCCGAAATGATGCATTTATTTCCTCCAGAATTAAGAAGCTCCAAAGACGGAAAAGAGCAATTTCAGGCATGTCAGATATCGACTGGCTCAATGTACTGTTATACCTCTATGTGTAAAAGGGGTATGGCCGCGGACAAATTTGGATTATAGGAATCATTAAAAGACTACCTTATCCAGCTGAAATTTTACAATGGGAAAGTTGCCTCTCAGGATACCAAACAATACTGGAAGGGGAAAGTAGTCGACCTAATGGTGACAGCGAACAGAGGCACGCAAATAATGCACCATGTAAACAGTCTCATTCGAGATGCAAACAAATCATTACAGGAAAAGGGTGCAACCTGACAACAATCGCACGACAGGTTCTTTCCGTACTAATTCAGTACAATTGTATACCACCTGAGAACATTACAAACGTGCTTCCAATTGATCATGGTTACTTCATGAATTTTATTGATCCTAAATTTAAAAGATTTTTTGATATTGGATTAGAGTTATACAAGAAAACCATTAACGATTTAGATCTTAAGGGAATTGAATCACTTTTATGCTCTCGTTCACAGGATAGTATATTTTATGCTACCTCTAACAATGTATGGGAATATTATTACAGTTTGGGCGGTTCTTTAACCTGGTTAAACAAAATTGTATTATTGCAATGTGAAGGTGACAATGATAAAGCCACAAAATTTTTGTTAAATTTAGTTTCATGGTTCAATAAGAATGGATTGTGTTATTGGAATAATGATAATTATGTACAGTCAAAAAAGTTAAACACTTTGTGTATTGTGGGTCCTCCAAACAGTGGTAAAAATTCGTTCTTTGATTGCTTTGTATCTTTTGCTCTTAATGTTGGTCATATAGGTAGGTGTAATAACAAGACAAATCAATTTGCAATGCTAGAGGCTGTTAATAGAAGATTAATTGTTGGCAATGAAATTAGTATTTAAGAAGGAGCCTTAAAAGATTTTAAAAAAGTGTGCGAGGGAATTTCATGTAACATCAGAGTCAAGTATAAAGGCGATGCAGTTATAAGGAGGACACCACTTTTATTAATTTCCAACAGTCAACCTGTAGTTTGCAGCCACCCTGATTTTAAGGATTTTCGTGTGAAAACTGTAAGGTGGCGTAGATTTGAAGATTTGAAAAATACATCAAAAAAGCCTTATCCCTTAGCTTTTTTCAGCTTATTATAAATCTATAATGTGAAATGTATAATGTCTACTGACATATAAGGATACCAAAAAATAAATATCTTCCTATCCTAAGTTTTTATTCCGAAAAAACTGTCATCATTTACATACTATTCTCAAATATTGTTAAATATGTATAAGAGAAACTAGTTAATTTTTGATGGGCTAAATAACAGAAAAACGTCGATTCTGAAATCAAACTTTCAATTAATATTCACAAAAACATTCTCAAATTCGTATTATATCGTGACACTACGATATATTTGTTCCTTTTATCGAACACATCAGTGCGATTTCAAGTGTCTCCAAGAGATTGAAAGCATTATGCTGTAAGTATTACAATTATTAGCAGAAAAGTAAATGTCTGGATGCTGGAATAGCTTTTCCCCATAATCCATTATTCACTCCAACAATGAAACACTAGTAAGATTCAGAATTTTGTATTTATAGTATATATATATATATATATATATATATATATATATATATAGTATATAGTATAGTATTTATAGTATTTTAAGATGTTATGAAATCACAGTAAATATCGGGCATACACGCCTTTTTTAAAGTATGATGGTTTGCATCTGTGTCTGAAATAATTCACACTCTGTTTTAAGGGAGAGCACTTATTTGTACGAGATGCTTTTCCGATAATGAACGGAATGAGTGTACCTTAAGGTAACGTCAATTAAAAATTTACTGCAGCAAAATTTTTATATTGAAACTAGAGAAACAAATTAATCTTTAAAGGGCTACGTTTACATTTTAAGTTAGAAGTGCATGTCTCGTGAGATAAACTAGTCAGTGATAATCACATGGAGGTAATCATGGAATACAAAAAACATACTAATATAGCATCAAACGTCATGATGGAAAGATTTGTACATGGGGTACGTACACATTCCCAGAAGGAAGAGGATTAGACAGCAATTTCGTGAGAACTCACTAGCGGTACTGGGATGTGGGTTCGCCGAGATGCGTGCCGAGTTATTCTACGTAGTGGCTATAAACATTGTGTCTTGGTGGCGCACAGCACTTGGTCGCTGTTTAAACACTCCAGATCCCATCAGCGGGTGCTTATAATGATTTTGATAGTAAGCTCTGGTATGAGATCGAGATGCGGGCCTAAATGGACTTACGCACCTGGCTACCATGATGCCACAAACAAGCCATTGAATTTCTAATCATGAATCTAATGTCGAAAGAATTGTTCGCGGCATCGTTATTCTGCCCTAAACATATTACAAAATACAACGGTTGCCAAGAAAGTAATTCACCGCAGTTTTTTCTTCAGCAATTATTTATTGAACATAATGAGAATTACACACACAAAATAATGGTGTTTTACCTACACACCCTATTATTTACTTAATCCTCATCCCGTTCTATGGCCTTCTTCCAGCGCGAAACAAGGGCGTGTGGATCCCCTGTCTGTACCAATCCTTGTCCTGGCGGCAGAGCCAGTGCTACACTGTGTGGATCATCTCTTCGTCCTCAAAACTTCTTCCACGAATGGTAAAGTTTCATGGCCCAAACAAGTGGAAGTCCCAGGGGCCTAGGTCAGGGTTGTAGTTTGGATGGAGTAACAATGTACAACCCTGTGTGTGAATAATTGCATCCACACTTCTCTTGCTGATTGACATATGCAGCACCAACTGCCCAGTCGTAATGCGTCTGTCCTCGCGAATTACATCAGCTCGCTGCAACATGTCAGGTGTGACAGCCGTGGATGATCTCCCTGACCGCTACACTCTGCCTTCTGATGGCCCCACCCTCCGTGCCCAGCGACCAATTGAACTTCTGTCGACAGCAGATGCTCCATAGACTCTGAACAAGTGTTTGTATTACCTACATTTCTTTCTCTGCAGCGAGAAATTCAATGACGGCACGTTGCTTGTAAAGTACATCACCTACAGACGACATTTTGACTCTGTCCATCAGCTACGCTATCTGTTGCAAGTGACGGAAACTTGGCGCGCCCACTCAGGAGTCATCAAATAATACATACGTAACGTTTCGCATCCGTAGCATTGTTTTTGGCTGGGAAAAAATGCGGTACATTAACTTCTGGGCAAACGTCGTATTACATTTCGTGGCGCGCAAAAGCAACTTTATATGTTTTCAAATTTAACACGCAGTGCAGGTGGTACATTGAACGCAGGTAGTGCAATCCAAGTGGCTTACGCGAGGCAACTGCGTGTGTCCGACAACTTCTACCTGCCCGTTTGCATGGCTGGAAAACTGTGTCAGTTACTATCAACCTCACCTCGTGTACCTCAGACTTCTACCGTCGCGTGTCTTCAGACACAAAGTACTATAGTTAACGTAGAAGACGATAGCTAGCGGTGTAGTGGTGAAGGTGTAAACACAACGAAATCTACAGCCGGCCCTCCAACTTTTTTAATGTGATATGCAATGAAAATATTAATAGCTTAAGATGTAGCTTTATTCTAAAATACCATGATTCACTCCAACAATAAAAAACTAGTAAGATTCTAAATTTTAAGACGTTATGAAATCACACATTAAATATCGGACATACACGCTTTTTTTATAGCAGCGTGTGTAAACTTGATATTTCAAGATATACGCTTATATAGAATCTTGCCATTTTTAGAAAGAATTCCTACGAACTATTTGATCTCATCTAATCTACACTTCCGTCATATCTACCATTAGAGGATTCACAGAATCCGTTAGAAACTTAATTTCATATTCAGAAACCTAAGGTTTCTACAGTTATTGGGTCACTGAAGCTCTCCTCTAAGTTTTGTCGTTTATATTCGCATTCTGCACGCTTTTCACCTGGTATGAGACAATAGTGGAGCTTTTCTTTATTAGTTTCACTTAGCGTAGGGTATACTAGCGAACTCACCACTTCAGAATTTTCATTTTCTGTACGTGTATCTACCAAAGATCTTCCTACAGAATTATGTGTGCTACATAATAAATGAACGTCAATGAAGAGTAATTCTTTTGTTTCTAATATTTAGTTTGTAACGTACTAATACTAAAAACGTGCTACTTCCGGAACACCGAGGATTTTATGTAGTTTGCTAATTGTTCATCAGTTTAATGCTTCATAATTGTGTAGGTAGCTTCGAACCGCTAAATGGTGCCGCAGCTTGTCTGCAGGAACAATTGCCGCTCTAGCTGAGCGCGAGAAAATGTAGGTCGCGAAACAGTGAGTCAGTGTACTTCCGTATTTTTTGCAGAACGCGATTTATCATTCGGTGAGTCATTTATTTCACTGCCGACTTACGTTGAAAAGCTGCGCTTACTTTTTAGGGCCATCATGAGCCTTTAATTAAAACAAGGTCCCTTTCATCCATCAAAAACGACGTGAGAGAAAACTTCGTTCATTTCTATGAACCGGAGGTTGTTGGTAGTGGGTCGAGAGAAATGAAAGGAACAAGGACAGAAATTAAATTTTGCATGTTCTGTATAATTAGGAAGTAAAATTTAATTTCCGTCCAAGATTGAACCTTGTTCGCCGAGGTGTACTGCAGTCTTCCATCACAAAATGAAAATCGGGATAGAACGTTTTTATTAAAATACTCATGATGCACGGCAGTATTTATCTCCAAGACGCAGATACGCTGACATAGCTTTCCCTGTCGCCTGTGAAAGGAGAGAGGGTTGAAGTTTAATAACACCTCCCAGACGAGATCACTAGAAACGAAACACTAAGTAGGATTAAGAGTGGATAGGAAAGGAAGTCTTCAAATACTATTTAAACTAATCATCGCGCCTTCGTCTTGATGCACGTCGGACTGCCACGAGTAAGCCTAAATCTACAATCTGCCGTTCTTCTCATCTTACTTCGATGAGAGTTTATACGACCTAACTATGAATGCCACAAGTTTATTTCAGTCAGTTTAATGTATCAGTGACGAATACGGACGTGAAATTTGTGTACGCATACGTGCGATTCTTGGTGGGCCTTTTATCTCTGACTGGGTTTCGTACTTGGTTTCAGATTTGGCCAGTAACCTAATTAAGTGAGTAAGTAGCGTGAAACTTAACGGTGACAGTTACTTAAACGCTTCTGTATTCCGGCAAGTCTTATTTCAAGAAATTATTCTTATAAATGTACATGGAAAAAGAAATTACATCCACAGAGAAACGAACTGTTTCCAATGCCGATTTATTGAGACTTCGTTTTGTTACTCATATTTACAAACTTCTTACCCGCAAACGGAATTCAGCGTTCTACTGCCAAATTATTCTTGATTCCACCTCTTATTAGCGAACAGTATTTGCTGTCGAAGAACTGGACTCAATAGAATGAGAATTAATTGAATGAAGAATAATGCGGGATCATTTTATTCCTGGTTGGGCTATGAGTGTGCACATGTGGCGTAGCGACACACGGTCACAGTATCAAATGTATGTGAAACAAAAAGTCTTTATAAATTAAATAATTTCTCATAGAAAGCAGGTAGTTGACACCAGGAGCCAGTCGGAACAGCGCAAAACCCAGAAAACCAATCACCAGACGATGCTTAAATTTATGAACGAGCTACACCATCCCGTTTTTGCTGCTCCGGTGGCTTGCTACGGTAAGCTGTAGCGGGAGTTTTGGCATGTAGCAGGACTACTGACATCTACCAGTAAATACACAAAACATTAATCACGCAACTTAGTTTTTTTCAACGATTATTAAAATATCGTAATAACCTCCTCGTAAATTCAGATACATGAAGGATAGAGGAATACTTTTTTTTTCAGTGTTTTACGATCGAGTCATGGTCGGTCAAACGGTATTTTTCCTGAAGTTTCGTTCAATGCAATGTTGGACATCCCCAGAAGTACTCAATACATCACTGAGTCTTGCCGACAGAGGATAGAGCTAGTACTCGTGTTCGAACAGCTTCGAGATTTAGCCCATACGCAGCAGCAGTCGATACAGTATCAAGGTTGCTCGAACAATCACATGACAGTTGGCTCATGTGGTACGAGAAAAAACTTCGAACTGGCCACGACAGCAACCAACAGCTAAGCTCAGAATTTGACAATTTTGGGAAACTCAATAGAAAGTAGCGTTAAATACTACCACCGCACAAACAGCTAATGTGTAAGAACAAATTTGCAATAAGAGTACTCAAGCACTACGTATCGATATACAAAATTTTATGTTTGTTTTTATGTATCAAAGAATAAATGTTGTCTTCAATGATTGTTATTTGACTTTGAAGCCAGTACAATATTTGGTTTCGTTTTTAGAGACTGTAATGATTTTCTAAGTGGGATGAAACTGAGTACCTCGATTCCTGTTCCAGTATTACAATATATTTTAAAAGGTTACCAATCTCAAACACCTTGCTCAAGGAAGTAACATTGGAATGACACATGGAGCAAAACGAATCAAGAATTAATTATATGCATAATTGTTGTGTACATAGTTCCGCATAGTCAGCGCGTACACAACTTTCCCACTAGAGCGCGCCCCGCTAAGCACAACAGCGCAGGCGCAGCGCTCGTCCGTCTCCGCACTACGAGATGGCGCAGTCTTAGAGATGGACCAAATTCTGCTTCTGCCGATCCGCGTATTAATATGTAACGCGGCCAATGAGATTGCTGCTAACGTAGAACCTTTTCGCCTCGCGGATAACACTTGCGCAGTGATACCTGAACACGCAAGGTATTGTAACGAGTGTACAGACCTCTGATCAATCAGTCTGCATTACTCTGCATTAGTCTGTAATCAAGTTTCAGTCTGCACCTAAGAAGATTATCATATTCCTGTACATAGCCATGAAGATAAATGTATAGACACTTTGTCAAGTATCAGAGATATGTGAGAATAAGATAAAACGTACCAAGACCAAAGGAACTTCAGATAGTCAATTGTAAATAGCATCCACAACCAAGTTAAGTAAGGTTTATGATTGTTATTATTTTAATAAATGTGTGTGAAAATTAATCAAGTTCGGTTTAAAGTTGGTCACCGTCAATCTGCTACTCTAAGCGTGCAAGTGGCATTTCTATCGTCTGGTCTAACGGCAGAATATAAACACGCCACGATAAGACCACGAGACATATTGCTGACACTCGCCTACTTCGTTAGAGTGACAAGTCAAATAATCTGATGGTGTGTGTACCGAAGGTCTTACAGTACGCACACCACACTAATAAACGAAATACTCGTAAACTATGTAACACGTTGACACTAAATTACAGTGGAAAAACTTGTAGTGGAGATAGTATCAAAATAAATCAGAATAACGGCCTGAGATCAAAAATCGAGCAAAACCTAAGATTTATGGAGCTATGTTGTAAACAGCTGGAGTACCTCGACTCGCGTTGAAGCACAGCACTGCTAACTGTTCACAGGTCAGAGAATCATAAACAGCGGTGAATAGACAAGCGAATAGACAAATGTTGAGATTTATAGGAATGATAATCCAACAGGACCGCTAATAATAAAAGTAGAAATGGAGAAATTCAAATGAAACTCAAAAACCACTAAAGCAACAGGACGTGATGAAATTGTGGTGGAACCCATTAAACAGGTCTATTACGAAGGTATCAGAGACTTACACAAACTTTTTAAAGACTTTTACGATACAGTTCACTGCCCTGCCCAAAGGCTATTAACAATTTCCATTCTCTTACGGAAAAGAAAAAGGCAGGAAAATGTGAAAATCATAGACTCAGACTTATTATCCATTTATTGAAAATATTTTTGAAAGTCATCAGTGAAATGTTGTTTTAAAAGTGTAAGAAATTCACTGGTGGGACACAGTTTGCGTGTAGGAAGGGTTTAGGTACAAGAGACGAAATAGTTGGACTAAACTTTGTAGTAGAAAACTGCTCAGACAAAAATGTTTGCCTTTGTTTTATTCATTATGGAAAAGCTTCTAGGGAAGTACACTTACGTATATTCTCAAAACAATGAATATAAATTAGAGAAACTTCGGCTGTCGAGAGAATGCCAATTGATGTCAGACAACGTGTGGTTAATTTTGATAATGAGATCAGCGACTTGATTAATATCTGTAGCGGAATCCGACAAGAATGCGTTCTGTCAGTCTTGTTATTCTGTTTGTACTCTGAGAGCATTTTTCAGGAAGCACTTGGTGTTAAAGGAAAATTCCGTGAGTATTGGCTCAAATGGCTCTGAGCACTATGGGACTTAACTTCTGAGGTCATCAGTCCTCTAGAACTTAGAACTACTTAAACCTAACTAACATAAGGACATCACACACATCCATGCCCGAGGCAGGATTTGAACCTGCGACCGTAGCGGTCACGCTGTTCCAGACTGTAGCGCCTAGAACCGCTCGGCCACCCCGGCCAGCAGCGTGAGTATTAATGAAATTTTCGTCACCAACGTTAGCAGTGCTGTTGATATACACTGACTGAAAGACAATCACAACACAAAATAATAAATAACGTAGAGTTGTAAAATATTGGGACACAATTGTCTAGGTAACATATTTAAGCGATTAACAATACAAGATCGCAGGGTAATGCAAGCGCAAGGCACTGCAATGTGAAATGGTAGTGCGTTATAACCGGTAACTGCCAGAATGTTGAATGCAAGCATGCAAACGTGCGTGCATTGTGTTGAACAGGTGCAGACTGGCAGATTGTGGGACGGATTTCCATGACTGTTGCTCTTAGTCGGTCACTGAAAGGACGATTACTGCTGTTTCTCGTCCGATGTCGTCCCATGTGTGCTCCACTGGAGACAGATCTGGTAATCGAGCAGACCAAGGCTACATGTTGACACTCTGTAGAGCATGTTCGGTTACAATAGCGATATATGGGCGAGCGTTATCCTGTTGGAAAACATACCCTGCAACTGTGTCCATGAAAGGCAGCACGACAGGTCGAATCACCTGCCTGACGTACAAATTAGCAGTCAGGGTGTGTAGGATAGGCACGAGTGTGCACCTGCTGTCTCACGAAAACGCACTCCAGACCAGAACTCCAGTTGTATGTAGGTCCAGCGCGTCCAGCAAACAGGCAGGTTGGTTGCAGGATCTCAGCTGGCCTCCTTCTAACCAACAGACGTCCATCACTGGTACCGTAACAGAAACAGTGTTCATCGGAAAACTCAAAAAAATTCCCCCCTACCCTCCAATGAGCTCTCGCTTGACAACAACGGTCGCAATGGCGGTGGTTTGGGATCAGCGGAATGCACGCTCCAGGGCGTCTGGCTCGGATCTGTCGTTGAAGTAACAATTTGTAATAGTTTGTTGTGTCACTGTGGTGCCAGTAGCTGCTCAAATTGCTGCTGCAGATACAGCACGAAGCTCCAGGATCAAATGCCGAACCCAGTGGTTTTAACTCTCAGCAGTGCTACGTGGCCGTCCGGAGCCCGGTATTCTTGCGATTGTATATTCTCGTGATTTCCGCTGTGAGTTTCTGCCAAGTATTTCGGCAATATCAGAGAACATACAGTTTCTAGTATCCCTACTACACGACCGAGTTCAAGTTTCGTGAGGTGTTGATAACGGTGTCGTCGTTTCCTTGTGATTATCACACGACAGCTAACTCTGTTGCAAATCAAATCAACTGCTTAATAGCTCATTAACCAGTTTAAGTATCTCTGAACAGAGCTCTGTGATGGTATATCGGTATCGCTTTCAGAAAACAGAATTACTTTCTCACAGTGATAAACCTAGACCGTAACCTTCGAGCTCGTTTTGTAAGATGTTACATCTGGTATGCATATCGTTATCAAAGATGGGCACCAAAAATGTAGCCGGCTTCGGTGGCCGAGCGATTCTACGCGCTGCTGCTACGGTCGCAGGTTCGAATCCTGCCTCGGGCATGGATGTGTGTGATGTCCCTAGGTTAGTTAGGTTTAAGTAGTTCTAAGTAAAGGGCACTGATGACCTCAGGAGTTAGGTCCCATAGTGCTTAGAGCCATTTTGAACAAAAAAATGTAAATAGCAAGAAAGAGCGAGGTTTGGAAATGTGTATCTACACTTAAGTGCGCAAAATACCGTCTACAGCAAGAACAATAAGGAAACATTGCGAAGGACACACAAATAGCATAAAATGTAACAACGTTTACAGCAACAAAAACTGCATAACTATGGGACGGCTTATGTAACACCAAATACATTCCTGGAAATGGAAAAAAGAACACATTGACACCGGTGTGTCAGACCCACCATACTTGCTCCGGACACTGCGAGAGGGCTGTACAAGCAATGATTACACGCACGGCACAGCGGACACACCATGAACCGCGGTGTTGGCCGTCGAATGGTGCTAGCTGCGCAGCATTTGTGCACCGCCGCCGTCAGTGTCAGCCAGTTTGCCGTGGCATACGGAGCTCCATCGCAGTCTTTAACACCGGTAGCATGCCGCGACAGCGTGGACGTGAACCGTATGTGCAGTTGACGGACTTTGAGCGAGGGCGTATAGTGGGCATGCGGGAGGCCGGGTGGACGTACCGCCGAATTGCTCAACACGTGGGGCGTGAGGTCTCCACAGTACATCGATGTTGTCGCCAGTGGTCGGCGGAAGGTGCACGTGCCCGTCGACCTAGGACCGGACCGCAGCGACGCACGGATGCACGCCAAGACCGTAGGATCCTACGCAGTGCCGTAGGGGACCGCACCGCCACTTCCCAGCAAATTAGGGACACTGTTGCTCCTGGGGTATCGGCGAGGACCATTCGCAACCGTCTCCATGAAGCTGGGCTACGGTCCCGCACACCGTTAGGCCGTCTTCCGATCGTGCCCCAACATCGTGCATCCCGCCTCCAGTGGTGTCGCGACAGGCGTGAATGGAGGGACGAATGGAGACGTGTCGTCTTCAGCGATGAGAGTCGCTTCTGCCTTGGTGCCAATGATGGTCGTATGCGTGTTTGGCGCCGTGCAGGTGAGCGCCACAATCAGGACTGCATACGACCGAGGCACACAGGGCCAACACCCGGCATCATGGTGTGGGGAGCGATCTCCTACACTGGCCGTACACCACTGGTGATCGTCGAGGGGACACTGAATAGTGCACGGTACATCCAAACCGTCATCGAACCCATCGTTCTACCATTCCTAGACCAGCAAGGGAACTTGCTGTTCCAACAGGACAATGCACGTCCTCATGTATCCCGTGCCACCCAACGTGCTCTAGGAGGTGTAAGTCAACTACCCTGGCCAGCAAGATCTCCGGATCTGTCCCCCATTGAGCATGTTTGGGACTGGATGAAGCGTCGTCTCACGCGGTCTGCACGTCCAGCACGAACGCTGGTCCAACCGAGGCGCCAGGTGGAAATGGCATGGCAAGCCGTTCCACAGGACTACATGCAGCATCTCTACGATCGTCTCCATGGGAGAATAGCAGCCTGCATTGCTGCGAAAGGTGGATATACACTGTACTAGTGCCGACATTGTGCATGCTCTGTTGCCTGTGTGTATGTGCCTGTGGTTCAGTCAGTGTGATCATGTGATGTATCTGACCCCAGGAATGTGTCAATAAAGTTTCCCCTTCCTGGGACAATGAATTCACGGTGTTCTTATTTCTATTTCCAGTAGTGTATATCACTCTGCAGTTGATAACATAAGGGAAGATTAAGTGTAGGAGAAGAAAAAACGAACAAAAGTATCTTGGCTAGATAGCATGAAGCAGTGAGCAGGATTTCTACGTGCAGGTAAACTCTTACGTAGTTGAGACAAGGGCGGGCTGAGAAGTATTACCTCACTACTTTTCGTGTGAAATAGCTCAAAGATTTTTAAATAAAACAATATTAACATTCTGCTTCCTTATTTTTCATATCCACATATTTATTTCTCAACATACTCACCTTGGTGACTAACATATTTCTCTCAACTAGAAAATATTCATCAACACAAAAATGGCTCTGGGCACTATGGTCCTTAACTTCTGAGGTCATCAGTCCCCTAGAACTTAGACCTACTTAAACCTAATTAACCTAAGGACATCACACACATCCATGCCCGAGACAGGATTCGAACCTGCGACCGTAGAGGTCGCGCGGTTCCAGACTGAAGCACCTAGAACAGCTCGGCCACACCAGCCGGCTGATAAAGACAGTAAGGGATTAGAATAGACAACATTTCTGTCATTCCCTGCAAGCCGACGTTGCTCAAGCACAAGCAAGTGTCAGCAGGAGCTAAATGGTACGCGTAAAAATTTTCACACGTTTAAATGGTCATCAAGAGTGTGACATCAACTCTTGTGTGAGTTAGTGTGAGCGAGGCGTTCAGTGGAAAAGCGTAAGACAAGCGCAGACCGACGTTCCATTGTTACTCTCTTAACGTTTGGTGAGGACCACTAGACAGATCGCAGCAAGACCTATTACGGGTTTGACGAAGCAGTTGTGACACTGACTGACTGTGGATGTATGGCTTTTGAAGTAGACTATGAGTAAACGTGTTGATGTACGAGTGTACACTGTTCGTCCCACAGCACATTTTGTGAACACACGTGAAAACACGAGAAAGAATTTCAAATGTAGGATGCTGCATTTCTGCAAATACTTAGGGGTTACTATTTCAAAGGAGATGCAAAGCGATTAAGTTATTAATTATACAGGAAATCATTTATGAAGCAAATATGTGTGAATATATTTTGTGGACTATGTCTTCAAACGGTTGCACTAATAAGAATTTGTTTCCTTAGCAAAAATAAACTTTTAAAATTACTGAATAAAACTGTGGCTGCTTAACTATGTTCATTCAACACGTTTTCAGAAGATCCTACTTTGTGTAATGTTATTTCTAATTGTTCTAGTAGATCAAGTTTTCGCAAGTTGTGAAAGTGTGTTCTTCGTATGGTGTGAGGAAAGTTCTTCCTGTTTTCCTTATACAAAATGCAAGGCATCTGTTACATTGTAATTTATATATTCCGCTACGTTCTGTTAGTGGTGTGTTTGTGTTTACTGCACGAGATAAATGGTTTCCAAGTTTATGGTTTGTGGAGAATGATAGTTTAATAATTGTGTTTAAGGTACTCGTAACATTTGGGAATGCTTGTGAAGAAATGTGTTATGTCAATTTTTATTCTTGTAGTGCTTCAATTACTGACGTTGGACTGTATTTTGTTAGATAGTTTGTCAACTGATTTTTCTAAATATACATTACTTACTACAATTGTTTTTGATTGTACCAATTTCTTGTGTTAATGCTTTGGGGTTCAATGATAATGTATGGGCCGTGTGCAGCATGGATCTAAATGCAGCATACTTGTGTATGTTTGGATGGAGTGATGATTTATGTATTGTGATATCAGTGTAGGTTGATTTCATGTGAATGCAAAAATTAGGTACTCGTCGTTCATTAACAACTGTGAGGGCTAATAAATTTATGGAATGATTTGTTTTATGTTTCAGTTGTGACCTTTATTTTACTGTGAACTGAATAATATAAGAAGCTCATCAAGTTTATCTTTGTGCCATCAAATGGGAGTAGAGTGTCACGCGCATGACTTCTGTAATATACAATTTTCCCTTCAAGTTTATTTTTCCCCTAAAAAAATTTATTTTTTAAGTGGGTGATGAATACGACAGCCAGGAGGCTTGAGGGGTTGTTATGCACAACTAATCTCTCTTTCTGTTGTCAGATTTTATCATTAAAGATCTAATCGATGAACAAAAAGTGCCATTGTATGTTGAAATAAAACCACTATTATGACGGGAGGCAGTCGTTCTTTATTTTACGATAGATACAACCACTGAAAAGAAAAAAACTCTGGCAGAACCATATATATATATATATAGGGTGAAAAGTTTTTAAACCGACAAACTCTGGGAGGTTGTAGGGGACATCAAAACAAATATTTTCCCCTAATGTCATTTTTTCCTATGAGTATTTAAACCGGTAGAGGAAGATTTCGCTGGCGGCAAATTAATTACACCAACAAACACTTTTCCATTTTTATGACCAAGAGACAACACATTAACACAACCCAATTCCAATTACAATAGATTTTCATAAATTCCCCCATTGACACGTAAAGAAGGCTACAGCGTCGGATCATGTTCTGTCTGACACGGGCAAAAACCCCAGGAGTATCCTGAACTGTTCCTGCTGCTGCTACTATCCGGGCAACCAGATCCTCTTCTGATGCGACAGGAGTTGGATAAACAAGGTTGCGCATCTCTCCCCACACAAAAAAGTCCAGAGGGGACACATCTGGGAATCGAGCAGGCCATGGTACAGGACCACCTCTGCCAATCCACGTTTCTGGGAACCGTAGGTCCAGGAATCAATGCACACGAGGACTGAAATGTGTCGGCGCCCCGTCATGTTGGAACCACATGCGTTGTCTTGTAGGGAGCGGGACGTCTTCCAGCAATTCTGACAATGCTCTGGCGGGAAAATTGTAACAGTGCCTGCCATTTAATGGCCTAGGTAGCAGATACGGCCCAATTAAACAGTCCCCAACAACACCGACCCACACATTAACGAAGAACCACACTTGATGAGCGATAGTAACTGTGGCATGTGGGTTATCCTCACTCCAAACATGCGAATTGTGCATGTTGAAGAGTCCATCACGCCCAAACATTGCTTCATCGGTAAAAAACACAGAGGATGGAAATGTAGGTTGCATTTCACACTGTTCCAGGTACCACTGCGAAACCTGTGCTCTGGGTGGATAATCAACTGGTTCCAGGTTGTGGACACGTTGTAAGTGAAATGGATGTAACAATTGCTCTCAAAGGACTGTTCTTACATTCGTCTGATTCGTCTCCATGTTACGTGCAATTGTACGAGTGCTGATTAAAGGATCCCTCTCCACGTGCTGCAAGACATCTTCCCCAAACTGCAGCGTTCTCACCGTGCGACGGCATCCCTGTCCAGGTAATCTGCTAAATGACCCGGTCTCACGCAGACGTCGGTACACAGCAGCAAAGGTCGTACGATACAGGATACGGTGATAAGGATATTATTGTTGATAAACCCGCTGTGCAGCTCGTCTGTTGTGGTGCGCTACGTAGTACGCACCAACCATATCAGTATACTCACTCCAGGTGTATCGCTCCATTAGTAAACAGAGGCGATGCACTACTACACCGGTGGACAGCAGTTACCTACAACTGAAGAGCGTAATACGGCCTCTAACAACTTAAGATCGTAATACGGCCTCTAACAACTGAAGAGAGTAATACGGCCTCCACCAGTCTGAATAATCCTCACAGAAAAAGATGACACTAGGGAAAAGTATTTATTTTGATGTCCCCTACAATCTCCCAGAGTTTGTCGGTTTAAAAATTTTCACCCTATATATATACAGGGTAAGTCACCTAACATTACAGGTGGATATATTTCGTAAACCACATCAAATACTGACGAATCGATTCCACAGACCGAACATGAGGAGAGGGGCTAGTGTAATTGGTTAACACAAACCATAAAAAAATGCAGGGAAGTATGTTGTTTAACACAAACCTACGTTTTTTTTAAATGGAACCCCGTTAGTTTTGTTAGCACATCTGAACATATGAACAAAAAAGTAATCAGTGCCGTTTCTTGCATTGTAAAATGTTAATTACATCCGGAGATATTGTAACCTAAAGTTGACGCTTGAGTACCACTCCTCCGCTGTTCGATCGTGTGTATCGGAGAGCACCGAATTACGTAGGGATCCAAAGGGAACGGTGATGGACCTTAGGTACAGATGAGACTGGAACAGCACATTACGTCCACATGCTAACACCTTTTTATTGGTCTTTTTCACTGACGCACATGTACATTACCATGAGGGGTGAGGTACACGTACACACGTGGTTTCCGTTTTCATTTACGGAGTGGAATAGAGTGTGTCCCGACATGTCAGGCCAATAGATGTTCAGTGTGGTGGCCATCATTTGCTGTACACAATTGCAATCTCTGGAGTAATGAATGTCTTACACGCCGCAATACATCCGGTGTAATGTCGCCGCAGGCTGCCACAATACATTGTTTCATATCCTCTGGGGTTGTAGGCACATCACGGTACACATTCTCCTTTAACGTACCCCACAGAAAGGTGTTCAGAGGTGTAAGATCAGGAGAACGGGCTGGCCAATTTATGCGTCTTCCACGTCCTATGAAACGCCCGTCGAACATCCAGTCAAGGGTCAGCCTAGTGTTAATTGCGGAATGTGCAGGTGCACCATCATGCTGATACCACATACGTCGACGTGTTTCCAGTGGGACACACTCTATTTCACTTCGTAATTGAAAACGGAAACCACGTGTGTACGTTTACCACACCCCTCATGGTAATGTACATGTGCGTCAGTGAAAAAGACCAATAAAAAGGTGTTAGCATGTGGACGTAATGTGCTGTTCCAGTCTCATCTGTACCTAAGGTCCATCACCGTTCCCTTTGGATCCCTACGTAATTCGGTGCTCTCCGATACACACGATCGAACAGCGGAGGAGTGGTACTCAAGCGTCAACTTTAGGTTACAATATATATATATATGGCGAAGATTAATAGAACTGGCAAAATGCAGGGATGTATTCCTAAATTAAACGGAAGAAAGAAAGTCCTATGAACTTGTGTCCACAAATGCTTCGTTGCCACAGTAGATGGTGGCGACGAATGAAAGTCCCTCTGACCACGTGCCGCGTGTTCCTTGTGTGTTGCAGGCTGTGTGATTCTCGCAGCCTACTGTAAGCAGCAGTATGGTCCGGTCTGCATGTCGGGAACGAGACGAGGTGGTGTTTCTGTTGCGGCCAAGGAAATGAAAACGGTAGGCAGCGCGGTTATAGAAAAACAAGTATCCTCACAGACGCCTACCACATCACACAACATTTCAAGCCCCGTTTGGGCGTTTGTGCGACCCTCGGTCCTTTCTGACGAAAGTGCAGGGAGGTGGAGGACAGGGTTCTACAGGATGTAGAGACGAATCCCAGCACAAGCTCAAGACGAATGTTCCCCCAGCATGGTGTAATCTAAAGTGCGGCATTGCATGATGCGACGTGTGAACGTGTAATTTGTACCTCATGAGGGCCACTTAGAACATCTGTAGTGACGGGGATACGATGCAGCTGTGTACTGTGTTCCGGAACCATGTCGTTGCACGCACATCGTCCTTTTCCGGCCACATGTTCATAGGACCTTCTTTTCCTCCATTTTCACTCAGGAATCCGTCCCTGGTGTTTGTCAGTTTTATTAGGGTATCGGGCGCATGTTAAGGTAGAACGTATTATTAATGATGTTCACGATTCGAAAAAGTTTTTTGAAGAGGAAGGTAGGAGGTACTGTGAAAAAGTTACGCAGTGTGTGTAGCAAGAAACTTGGCCAATTTTTTATTCACGGATTTGATTCGACAGGTGTTTCCTGACTTAGGTATACTGGAAAGGATTCTTGGAATTTGGTGACACATAGTAAATCGAAAAACGCAGCACATATCAAAAATGACCGATTGGGATGGTTTGGAAACACAATGTTAGGTTCAGAATAAGTTGCTTCAGGGAGCGACCCGCTTTATGCTGGTGTGCACGCGACGTTTGGTAAACGTAAGGTAATTGTATCATTCTATATTGTGGCTTTGATTGCAGCTTATGCCCGATCTTCAATTCCTTTATCAGATTGGGACCACATCCGTTGTTAGCCTGTTGATCTGAAGTTGGTTTTTTAGTGGGAAATTGTGCGCGACTTAACGAGTTGGCATTGTCATTTCATTCCAAAAATTTAAACTGTCAGCTGCAGTACCGATTTTGGAGGAGCTGTGGTATTACAAGCCAAATTTTCATGCCATTGTTAGCAATTTACTCATAATTACAGTTCAGCTGAATTTTGGTATTCATACCAGATGGGATTAAAGGAAGGCATCGAAGCAATTCAGATGCTGCTAGATTTGTTACTGTAGGTTCGAAGAACACGCAAGTATTATGGGGCTGCTTCGGGAACTCAAATGGGACTCCTCGGAGAGAAGGCGAATTTCTTTTCGAGGATCACTACTGAGAAAAGGTAACTGCAGAACGATTCTATTGCAACCAAGATACCTTTCACTTGGTGCCATGAAGGCAAGTCCCAAGATATCGTGGCTCATACGGAGGCATATAGAGAGTTGTTTTTCGCTCGCTTAGTTGCGAGTATAACAGGAAAGGATATGATTGGTAGTGGCACAGCGTACCTCCCCTCCCCCCCCCCCCCCAAACCACGAACCCCTTGGTGGCTTACGAGTATATCTGTAGATGTAGTAAGCGCTGATGTAGAATAACAAGACGTTTCCAAGATCGCGGCCATACTTGCCGACAATAGTCATTCGGGATAGTAGGGAACCATGATTCACTGCCGAACACAGTGCGACGTCAGTCACCAACGAACACTGACAAGCGCTAATTGAGTTGTGAACACGGACCTCCCGACTGCTAACGGGGTACGGGGTCTGCAGAAGCCACCCGCTCACCAAAGAACTCAAATACCGAATTAAGAACAGTGCGCAACGGATCTGACGGTAGGTAAGAGGCGACTCTAGTAAATGAGTCTCGAGTGTTGAGCTTGGCAAAAATCTTTGGTGGTATACTGATTACGAAAAGGGATTCAATAACAGCAGAGTTTAAATCTTGGCATAAGTCACTCTAGGTAAGTTTACTACAACCATACTTACTGTGAGCCCGTCGAACGTAACATTAACGCGAATCTCCAGTGGGCACAAGACAAAAGCCACTGTTAATTATGGCAGATAAACAAGTTACAAGAATCACTTACCGAGAAGTTTTACAGGTGGTTGGGGAAGTTCTTGTAGACAGCTCTCGGAAAAAGAATTAGGGATTTTAGGCATAATTAAGATGCTGACAATGTAATTATGAGGAACATGATGTCTGGCTGACAGAGTGATTGCAGTGTCGTACCGAAAGGAGAAAGGCAAACAAAGACGCAACTGCTCCCACTGGCCAGTTCATGGATGAGCCCGCATGACTTTAACTGAACGACGAAAAACGCCTAACTTCAGTCTCCCTAACCAGCCAGTGTCGCCGGATAACCTCACCATAACCGATGTGTAGAGGGCCAGCTGCATACTGTTCCAGTGGCTGCCACTGCGACGCATCGTACAGCGCACGGGCTGCCTAAGCAGAGCAGAAGTTCCGCTAGCCGCCGCGTCTCGTTGCTGAAGCGCGAAGTTTCCAGTCTTAAACAGAACGATTCTACTCGTTGAAAGCTTAGCAACAAGTCTTTTCCTCTGAGACTTAGCCGTAAGTCAGCCTCCACCGCATCTTATATCGCTGCTCTGAGCAGAGTCCCGCGCAGCAATGAGGAAAAAAATAATGGTTCAAATGGCTCAGAGAGCTATGGGACTTCACTTCTGAGGTCATCAGTCCCCTAGAACTTACAACTATTTAAACGTAACTAACCTAAGGACATCACACACAGCCATGCCCGAGGCAGGATTCGAACCTGCTACCGTAGCGGTCGTGCGGTTCCAGACTGTAGCTCCTAGAACCGCTCGGCCACTCCGGCCGACAGCAATGAGGAAAGGAAGGCCAGATGCATGCCAGTGACGTAATTGTTAAAGCATTGTCTGTTGCCTTGCCGAAGAGCCTGTGAAAAAAGTTTTCCAATCAGCTGGCTTCCCACCCACTCTATTTCTAGAACATTCTATCTAGCTACCTTACATCATTGATATCTTGTTTTGGTCCGCCAATCCCTCGTTTTAACACATACAACATTTCCAGAAAGTCAGCTCCTAGTCTTACACACTTGACTGGTGGAGGAAATCCTCACATCACCGTTGATGATGTCAGGATGAGAAATCTTGCTCTTTCCGGGAGACTGAAAACACAGTGAAAAAGCTGAATAGCATCGCTTGTCTCGGAGCTGCAGGAGGTTTATTTATTTATTTAACCTGATGTTATTAGGGCTGTCATGTTCTCTTTCACATCGGAACAGGGTTTCGCACGTACAGCTAATTTTTTACGTTTTAGCTTCCTAAAAAAATAACAGTTTTAACGTGACAAATAGTGTTAAAATACACTGATTGTCTGAACTGGTAGCGTCAGACTGTGGCGTAATAACGTTAAGAGAACCAATACTTTTACTACTGCGGCTGCTGCCACTAATAGTGATAGTAGTAAAGATAATAATAATGACTAGAATAACAATTATGATAGGACCAGGTATAAAAAGAAATATAGCAGTACAAGTTAGATGTCTTCTAATATAGCGAATTTGGGGAATGAAAATTTAACTGCATCAGCTAAGAATACTGGGAAAAGAGGAATATGTGGTTGAAAAGAAGCATGTACAACGGTAACGGGTGCGTGCAGGGAGAATGGTACTCCTTATTGTTACTTTAGTAGATGCAGCGTTAAATCTCTTCTGAAGCCCGAGATGCTATTCAGTTCTCTAATATGAAAACGGGGATTATTCCTGACTCGGGTTTCTGCTATTGAGAAGGATTTAGAGAAAGTGGAAAGGGACCTAAAGGATTTTGCTCTGGTATGAACGGGTATTGCTGCCATGTTGTTAAGATAAGAACGTTAAAGACAAGCAGAGAAATGAGGCACAGTGTTCGTTGATAAGACAGGGTATGGAAATCTCTGCGTTTACGTGCACGAAGACGGGGTTGCAGTTCATATGATACTAAAATATGATCAAAGAGCCTAACATCACAGATATGACGAGTACACGTATTCATAATTAGTTCCAGGAGCCGTGAGTTTTCCCGAGAAAGACGTTGCAGGTAAATATCATTGCAATCAATAAATAGTGTTTGTACAAGAGGGAATAATTTTGTATTTATATAGGCTGTGGGGGGATGCCGCTGCCTTCTTGAACGTTGCAGTTACATGCACAGCACACTTTAGATTTTCATCCGTCATTACTTCTAGACTCTTTGCTGAAGGAGAGGAGTTGGTCTTATCCCATTTAGAATTAAAACTAGTAGGGATTACAAACAATTTCGGGGTAGGTAGTCTAGGATGATCAAACGGTACCCTACATCGTACGCACATTGTACTACTGCACACAGGTCGGTTCTGAAATTCTCGATATCTGTCATTAGACTTATTGATTTTGCACATACACACAGTTGGAGGACATCTGCGTACCTGATGACACTTGACGAAAGGAGTATGAAAGCTAATACCTAAACCTGGGGATATAGAAATTTGTTCAGACTGTGTCTCACTTCATGTGGAATTTTTTTTTTAATTTTTTTGAGTCATCAGTCTTCGCACTGGTTTGATGAGGTCCGCCACGAATTTCTCTCCTGCGCCAACCTCATTATCTCAGAGGAGCACTTGCGACCTAAGTCCTCAAGTATCTGCTGGATCTATTCCAACCTCTGTCTTCCTCTAAAGCTCCTTTCAATACCATGGAGCTCAATCCCTGATGTCCTAACAGACGATCTCGTTGTGTCCCTTCTTCTTGTCAGTGTTTTCCACATATTTCTTTCCTCTCTGGTTCCACTTAAAACCTCCTCATTCCTTACCTTATCGGTCCATGTAATATTCAACATTCGTCTGTAGCACACCACCTCAAATACTTCGATTCTGTGTTGATTTTTCCACAGTCCATGTTTCTCTACCATACAATGCTGTGCTTCAAAGATACATTCTCAGAAATTTCTTCCTCAAATTAAGTCCTATGTTTGATACTAGTGGACTTCTCTTGGCCAGGAATGCCCTTTCTGCTAGTCTGCTTTTGATTCCCTCCTTGCTCCGCCCGTCATTTGTTACTTTGCTGCCTAGGTAGCAGAATTCCTTAACTTCATCTACCTCGTGACCATCAATCCTGATGATATGTTTCTCGCTGTTCTCATTTATTCTACATCTCATTACTTTCCTCTTTCTTCGATTTACTCTAATTCATATGCTGCACTCATTAGACTGTCCATTCCATTCAGCAGAGCAAATAACTCTCTTTCACTTTCACGTGGCTTACGAGAAGTTAATGGATTTGGTGCAATACCCTATGCGAAACGTACTTTAACCGTCCTGGACCCTAGTTGTAAAACGTCCATTTACTTGGTACGGGCGGCTCTGTGTATCATCCTTGCGTTTCCAACAGGACCAGAGCGGGGTCCACTATCTTCTTAAAGCTCGTGGAAAGAGATCCGCAGGTGCCCCAGAATAGCAGTCAGCAGAACGACGCTGGTCCGTAGCGTAGCTGTACCCTACCTGGCAGAGGCATTACCCCTCCTTCTGTCGGTAGGAGTCAGAAATCAGCACTTGTTCTCTTGAATGTATCTCAGCAGGGACCTCTGCCTGCAGTGTCTGCTGTAGCATACGTATCACTACACTGACCAAAACTCGCAAGTAACATTTACTATGCGACAGGCAAAAGTTTCCAGTCAGGATAGAGAAGATTAATGTAAAGGAAAGGATGGTTTGAAATTACAGTTAATGATAGCATTATTATGTTTAGCAACCAGTGTAAATCGAACAGTAGAGACATTACTCTAATTGTGCTTATTTGAATTCTTACATATTATAATAATACATGAACGTATGTGTTCGGTCTCGTAAACTGACATACGGCCGGGAGAGCGGTGGTGTGCTGACCACAACGCCCTCCATATCCGCATCCAGTGACGCCTGTGGGCTGAGGATGACACGGTGGCCGGTCGGTACTGTTTGGAATTCGTGGCCTGTTCGGGCAGAGTTCAGTTTATGTATGTATGAATTAGGAATGTGTGTATGTTCGAAACCACTTAACCGATTTCAACCAAGGGACTTACAACCAACTTTACACATGATTTCCAACCTTTACGAACTTCCTTTCGCGGATAACGCACGCAAGATGATCAAAGGAACAAAGTTGAAAGCTTACTGCATTTTCGCTGTTTATGCAGTAAAAATGCCGTGCCAGGAATGACGTTTTAATTTATTACTTGTCTGCTACAAAATTCATTCGTGACACGTGTTTCAGATAGTACTCACATATACCAGTGAAAGTACCTGCAAAATTTTATCACTGTGCAACATATTCTTCAGAAGATATGGCGTGATATAAACTGAGATACATTATGGATGGTGTTTCAATTTATTGCCTCTCTGCTGCTAACTCTATTCACAGCACATTTCGCTGACAGCGTCTACATGTACCTGTAACACTGTATCAATGTAGAATACGTATCTCTGAAGATATAACGTCATAAACACTGAACTATGTGAAAAACTGCAGCATCAAGCATGACGTTCTGTTTCATAGCGTCTTTACTGCCACCTCTATCCAGAAACAAAATTTTCTGACAGTTTCAAGATATATTTATGAACGTAACTGCAAAACTGTTTATTTGTACGATACATTGTTCAGTAGACATGATGCCATAAACATTGAGTTGCACGAAAACGAAACTGCAGTGCGAAATTCGCTACAGATACATATGAAATGTGTGTTGTATGTTAAACATACGTGAAATATATGTGATGTGTGCGCACTTTGATGAAGTCCTGGGAAAAAGATCCTCCTAGACACCTAGATCGGTTGCAGCCATACTTGGTATACATATTGCTTAGTATCTGGAGAGAAATACAGTGGAGGTAGAACAAACAGCCTGCTATTGCACTGATTTTGATTACTTTGTGATGGTGTGAGAAGGTGGGGAGGAGGAAGTACAGAAAGGGGTAAGGACGAGTGGACGCAAGTAAGGGAGGCTCAGCAGGTTGACAGAGAGAAGGTAAGGAGGGGACTGACACACATGGGTGAGGATATGAACTTGAAGCGAGGAAAATGATATCAGCTTAGAAGGGGGAATAGGAAAGGGACTTAGAGGAGACAGACAGACAGAGGGGGAGGAACAGACGGTCTGAGAGAGGGGTAGGGGGGAAGCAGAGCAAATGGACGGGAAGAAGGGTAGGAGGAAATGGACGAAGGTTGGGTGGAGGAGGTGAATGACGCGGTGTGGGGTGTGGATAGGGAGAAACAGAAGATTGGAGTAGATACGTACCCTGATAATGCCAGATACTCAACGAGTTTATGGGATAAAAATGAGGCGTGTCTAGGCGGGAACGTACTGAGGCCTCTCCCTGTGGACGACTGCAACACTGATCACCAGCGTGCCTGCCCTCTCACTCCCATTCTGTCTATCACTCGACCACATCCCAATGCCTGAAAAAATACATATATTGCCCTATTAGATCGGCCGGTCAAATGGAGACCCACACTGGGCACGCATAGAGCTCCGTCAGGTGCTGAAAGTGCTACCTCAAACGACTACACGGCATCTCTGTCTCCTTCACACTGATCGCACAGCATCCCCTTATACAGGGTGATACGGCTGCCGCTGTGGAAGTTTCTTTTCCTTTATTGTTATTTTAAAACCTTGAACAAAATGTAGGCCGGCAATGGCTTATCTACAGCCATAGGAAACAAGAGAACAGATAACATGTAGACCGATATACTGAAAATATGAATATGAAAGAACAGGGTACACACATAATGATAATAACGAAGACATTCGAACTGCAGAAACAAGTGCAACCATACGCTAAGGCATAGTGAGTACACTGTCGAACAATGGAGGACACTGAAGAGACACAATTGCGACTGGAAGGGAGAAACATTGCACAGAAAACATCGACAATGAACTTCGATGCATTGCACACACACACACTGTTGTACTAAAAAGGGGGGGCTGCCACAGTGAATAGGGGAAGATAGGAGGTGGGGAGGACACCAGTGGGAGAGAATAAGTGGGGGGACAGGATAGGGTTGGGCGTGGAAGCCCAGAGGAAGGGGGGAAAGAGGAGAGGGAAGGAAGTTAGGAGGGAGAGAAGGGAAAGAGGGAGCCCTGGAGGAAAAACTCGTGAGCTGGAAGGGGAGGATCAAATCTGTTAGGAGAGGTAGATGGAGGGGACGAGGGCATCATCCGGGAGGGGGAGTTAGTGGAAGCCACCTTGGGCAAGGGTATGGAGGGTGGTAAGATGGAGAGCAGGTGGGATGCAGTAGTACTGGTGCAGAAGTGCATTGGGGTGGGAAAGGATTGGAGAGACAAGCGGGCGAGGGGGATCAACTTCACAGGAGGTTTAAAGGATCCGTATCTGCTCAAGGAAGAGGAGGAGGTGTGAGAAAGGAATTAAGTCATAGAGGATCCGTGTGGGGGATGGGAGGCGGATGTGATAGGCGAAAATGTCTCTAAGCACTGTGGGACTGAGCTTCTGAGGTCATCAGTCCCCTACAACTTAGAACCATTTAAACCTAACTAACCTAAGGACATCACACACATTCATGCCGAAGGCAGGATTCGAACCTGCGGCCCTAGCGGTCACGTGGTTCCAGACTGTAGCGCCGAGAACCACTCGACCACCCCGGCCGGCTGCGATAGGCGAGGCAGAGTGCATGGCGTTCTAGGATTTGAAGGGACTTGTAGTAGGTAGGAGGAGTGGAGATCCAGGCGGGATGGGGATTTATAAGTTTGGAGGACAGTGGAGGGGTCCAAACCCCATGTGTGGCTGGAGAGGAGTTTGAAGAGATGGAGACTAGAGTGTGCCTTGGCTTCGATTGTCTCGAGTTGGGGGGTCCAGGAAAGGTAACGGTCAAGGGTGCGCCAAGGTCTTGAGGGTGGGGGTGTGGTTAATAGGACAGCTGTAGATTGTGATATATAAACCAAGGAGATGGAAGGATTTGCCCACAATGATGGCCTGATTTTTGGAAGGATTGGCCTTGAGCATCCACTGGTTACATCAAGTGGTGAACCAGTCAAGATGAGATTGGAGAAGGTGCTGGGAGCGTTGCAGGGTGGGGGCGAGGGCAAGGGAGGAGGTGTCATCGGCGTATTGGAGAAGGTGTATGGCCGGCCATACTGGCCGAGCGTTTCTAGGCGCTACAGTCTGGAACCGCGTGACAGCTACTGTCGTAGGTTCGAATCCTGCCTCGGGCATGGATGTATGTGATGTCCTTAGGCTCTTTAGGTTTGAGTAGTTCCAAGTTCTAGGGGACTGATGACCTCATAAGTTAAGTCCCATAGCGCTCAGAGCCATTTGAACCATTTTTGAAGAAGGTGTATGGGGGGTGAAGGCGGCAGCATGTCCGCCATATAAGGAAGGTAGAGAAGAGGGGAGAGGACGGAACCCTAGCTCTCACTGGCGGAGGGGTGGAAGGTGTAGGAAACTGTGTAATGGATGGTGACATAGGAAGGACGTTGAGAAAGGAAGGAGGCTATCAGACGAACGTAGTTAATAGGGAGAGCGAAGGTTTGGAGCTTGAAGAGGAGGCCAGAATGCCATCACGGTCGTAGGCTATTGAAGGTTGAGAGAGAGGAAGATGATGGAGCGACGGGAATTTATTTGTTCGGATAGGAGGTGAGTGAGGTGAAGGAGAAGTTCATCTGCAGAGAAGGACGGCCGAAAGCCACATTGGGTAGAGGGAGGGAGGCGGTGCTGGTGGATGCGTCGGATGAGGATTGATTCCAGGACTTTGCTGAAGACCGAGGTAACGCTGATGGAATGGTAGGAGGAGACAGCGGACGGTGGTTTGTCTGGTTAGGGGAACATCAGGATCTGGGAGATTTTCCACAGGTCGGGGTAGAAGCCAGTGGACAAGACCACAATATACAGTCTGGCCAGGGTGGTGAGGAAGGATGTAGGAGCCTCACGGAATTGACAGTAGGTAACACGGTCGTCACAGGGAGTGGTGTTGCGTTTTGTGCGTAGTGTATCTATGATATCTTGAGTGGGTGATGGAGGTGTTGAGTTCAATGTGCGGAATGCTGTCCAAGTATTGGAAGCCAGGAGCAAGTGGAGGGTCACAGTTCGATAACGGAGACCAGGGAAGAGGGTGTAGTTTTTTTTTTTGGTCTAGTGACTGGTTTGATGCGACCCACCACGAATTCCTTTCCTGTGCTAACCTCTTCATCTCAGAGTAGCACTTGCAACCTACGTCCTCAATTATTTGCTTGACGTATTCCAATTTCTGTCTTCCTCTACAGTTTTTGCCCTCTATAGCTCCCTCTAGTACCATGGAAGTCATTCCCTCATGTCTTAGCAGATGTCCTATCATCCTGTCCCTTCTCCTTATCAGTGTTTTCCACATATTCCTTTCCTCTCCGATTCTGCATTGAACCTCCTCATTCCTTACCTTATCAGTCCACCTAATTTTCAACATTCGTCTATACCACCGCATCTCAAATGCTTGGATTCTCTTCTGTTTTCCCACAGTCCATGTTTCACTACCATACAATGCTGTACTCCAGACGTACATCATCATAAATTTCTTCCTCAAACTAAAGCCGGTATTTGATATTAGTAGACTTCTCTTGGCCAGAAATGCCTTTTTTGCCATAGCGAGTCTGCTTTTGATGTCCTCTTTGCTCCGTCCGTCATTGGTTATTTTACTGCCTAGGTAGCAGAATTCCTTAACTTCATTGACTTCGTGACCATCAGTTCTGATGTTAAGTTTCTCGCTGTTCTTATTTCTACTACTTCTCATTACCTTCGTCTTTCTCCGATTTACTCTCAAACCATACTGTGTACTCATTGTATATTGTCGAACGCTTTTTCCAGGTCGACAAATCCTATGAAAGTGTCTTGATTTTTCTTTAGCCTTGCTTCCATTATTAGCCGTAACGTCAGAATTACCTCTCTCGTCCCTTTACTTTTCCTAAAGCCAAACTGATCGTCACCTAGCGCATTCTCAATTTTCTTTTCCATTCTTATGTATATTATTCTTGTAAGCAGCTTCGATGTATGAGCTGTTAAGCTGATTGTGCGATAATTCTCGCACTTGTCAGCTCTTGCCGTCTTCGGAATTGTATGGATGATGCTTTTCCGAAAGTCAGATGGTATGTCGCCAGACTCATATATTCTACACACCAACGTGAATAGTCGTTTGGTTGCCACTTCCCCCAATGATTTCAGAAATTCTGATGGAATGTTATCTATCCCGTCTGCCTTATTTGACCGTAAGTCCTCCAAACCTCTTTTAAATTCCGATTCTAATACTGGATCCCCTATCTCTTCTAAATCGACTCCTGTTTCTTCTTCTATCACATCAGACAAATCTTCACCCTCATAGAGGCTTTCAATGTATTCTTTCCAACTATCTACTCTCTCCTCTGCATTTAACACTGGAATTCCCGTAGCACTCTTAATGTTGCCACCGTCGCTTTTAATGTCACCAAAGGTTGTTTTGACTTTCCTGTATGCTGAGTCTGTCCTTCCGACAATCATATCTTTTTCGATGTCTTCACATTTTCCCTGCAGCCATTTCGTTTTAGCTTCTCTTGCACATCCTATTTGTTTCACTCCTCAGCGACTTGTATTTTGTATTCCTGATTTTCCCGGACGATGTTTGTACTTCCTCCTTTCATCAATCAACTGAAGTATATCTTCTGTTACCCATGGTTTCTTCGCAGCTACCTTCTTTGTACCTATGTTTTCCTTCCCAACTTCTGTGATGGCCCTTTTTAGAGATGTCCATTCCTCTTCAACTGTACTGCCTACTGCGCTATTCCTTATTTCTGTATCTATAGCGTTAGAGAACTTCAAACGTATCTCGTCATTCCTTAGTACTTCCGTATCTAACGTCTTTGCGTATTGATTCTTCTTGACTAATGTCCTGAACTTCAGCCTACTCTTCATCACTACAATATTGTGATCTGAGTCTTTATCTGCTCCTGGGAACGCCTTAAAGTCCAGTATCTGATTTCGGAATCTCTGTCTGACCATGATGTAATCTAATTGAAATCTTCCCGTATCGCCCGGCCTTTTCCAAGTATACCTCCTCCTCTTGTGATTCTTGAACAGGGTATTCGCTATTACTAGCTGAAACTTGTTACAGAACTCAATTAGTCTTTCTCCTCTTTCATTCCTTGTCCCAAGCCCATATTCTCCTGTAACCTTTTCTTCTACTCCTTCCCCTACAACTGCATTCCAGTCGCCCATGACAATTAAATTTTCGTCTCCCTATACATACTGCATTACCCTTTCAATATCCTCATACACTTTCTCTATCTGTTCATCTTCAGCTTGCGACGTCGGCATGTATACCTGAACTATCGTTGTCGGTGTTGGTCTCTTGTCGATTCTGATTAGAACAACCCGAACTGTTCACAGTAACACACCCTCTGCCCTACCTCCCTATTCATAACGAATCCTACACCTGTTATACCATTTTCTGCTGCTGTTGATATTACCCGATACTCATCTGACCAGAAATCCTTGTCTTCCTTCCACTTCACTTCAATGACCCTTACTATATCTAGATTGAGCCTCTGCATTTCCCTTTTCAGATTTTCTAGTTTCCCTACCACGTTCAATCTTCTGACATTCCACGCCCCGACTCGTAGAACGTTATCCTTTCGTTGATTATTCAATCTTTTTCTCATGGTAACCTCCCCCATGGCAATCCCTTCCCGGAAATCCGAATGGGGGACTATTCCGGAATCTTTTGCCAATGGAGAGATCATCATGACACTTCAATTACAGGCCACATGTCCTGTGGATACACGCTGCGTGTCTTTAATGCAGTGGTTTCCATTGCCTTCTGCATCCTCATGTCGTTGATCATTGCTGATTCTTCCGCCTTTAGGGGCAATTTCCCACCCCTAGGACAAGAGAGTGCCCTGAACCTCTATCCGCTCTTCCGCCCTCTTTGACAAGGCCGTTGGCAGAATGAGGCTGACTTCTTATGCCGGAAGTCTTAGGTCGCCAATGCTGATTATTTCTTAAAATTTAGGCAGTGGTGGGGATGGAACCCAGGACCGAAGACGTTTAGATTATGAATCAAAGGCGCTACCCCTAGACCACGGGGTAAGGTATAAAGCAAAATGGTTGGCCTTACTGTCGAATTCGTTTTATGCAACCTGTACTTCTACGTCTGGCCTTCTAAAACCACGCTAGAGATTTTAACATTCTCTTGCTCACTAGGCCAAACTGTTGGCCTTACAGAAAAAGTCAACAGGATATTTTTTTTTAGCAAATTTAACGTAGTGAAATTTTGTGCTGGGATACACTTCTGCCGGAGGCTACACTTTTCGAGTTATTCAACAAAACCACACAAAAGTGACCTTCAAACGCAGCCCTCACCGCCCCCTCCTGCCTCCCACCTACACGACCCCTTACAGCTAGAATTTACAGAATGTTGTTCGTGGTACTCCTATCCCTGTACAAATATTTTTGACTACACGATCTATTCCCAGTATTCCACTTCGTTTGGTCTCTGTTGATTGGACTGATATGCCAACAGCATTCTGGGCAACATCGTTAAAGTTATTAATCCCGTGAGGATAATTAAAGGAAAACAATTTTTGTAAACGTTACGCTAAGATTATCTGCGCTGACAGTTCGATCTAAACTTAACGTGTACAAACTAAGTACTTCCGTATTCAGAAGTTCTGATGAATACAAACGTTATAATTGTTTCTTATTATTATTGGTGTTAAATTGTTATTATTGCTGTTAAAATTCAAAAATTGTTAGGTTCAATTTACACAAACGTCAGTTTTACAATGTGCAAGTGTTCAAATAAGCTAGTAGTTTAATAAGCCTAATAAGGTCGAATGTGGGAAAAATTCGGACAGTTGGAAAGTTTTGTACAGTGGTTCAAATGGTTCAAATGGCTCTGAGCACTATGGGACTTAACATCTGTGGTCATCAGTCCCCTAGAACTTAGAACTACTTAAATCTAACTAACCTAAGGACATCACACACATACATGCCCGAGGTAGGATTCGAACCTGCGACCGTAGCGGTCACGCGGTTCCAGACTGAAGGGCCTAGAACCGCACGGCCACACCGGGCGGCTTGTACAGTGTTAGGAGGAACAAGTGGAGGTGCGTTCGGAGTCACTTTCGTATGTTTCTCTCGAATAATTCGAAAACTACTGCCTCTGGCGGAAACGTATCCTAGTGTGAAATTTAACTGCATTAAATTTCCTACATAAGTTTGCGTTAATTCTTCCTGTAGGGCACTAAAGCACCAAACAAACTGGTATGGCCATGCGCGTTGAAATTCAGTGATATGTAAACATGCAGAACGCGGCGCTGTGGTCGGCAACACCTGTATAAGACAACAAGTGTCTGGCACAGTTGTTAGATCGGTTACTGCTGTTAAAATGGCAGGTTATCAAGATTTAAGGGAATTTGAAAGTGGTGTTATAATCAGCACACGAACGATGGGACACAGGACCCGCAAGGCAGCGATGAACTGCGGATTTTCCCGTATGACCATTTAAAGAGTGCACCGCGAATATCAGAGATCGCGGCGGTCGGAAAATGATCCTGAAAGAACGAGACCAAAGACGATAGAAGAGAATCGTTCAACGTGACAGAAGGACAACTGTTCCGCAAAGTGCTGCAGATAACAATGCTGGGCCATCAACAAGTGTAAGCGTGCGAAGAATTCAACGAAGCATTATCGTCATGGGTCTTCGGAGCCGAAGGACCACTCGTGTACCCTTTATGACCACAGGACACGAAGTTTTACGCCTCTCCTGGACCTGTCAACACCGACATTGAACTGTTTGGAAACTTTTTGCATCGTCGGACGAGTCTCGTTTCAAATTGTATCGAGTCAAGCAGTATATTGCTCCCTCCTACGTATATCTCGCGAAGAGACCATGAGAATAAAATCAGAGGGAGTAGAGCCCACTCAGAGGCATACCGACAATCTTTATTTCCACGAACAATACGAGACTGGAATAGAAGGGAGAACCGATAGGGGTAGTCATGGTACCCTCTGCCACACACCGTCAGGCGGCTTGCGGAGTAAGGATGTGGATGTGGAAGGAAAGAGTAGATGGACGTTTATGGGTATGGAGACAACCTCATGAATCCATGGATCCAGCATTTCAGCAGGGGACTGTTCAAGCTGATGGAGGCTCTGAAATGATGTGGTTTCTTGCATTTGGACTGATCTGGGACTCCTGATACGTCTAGATACGACTCTGACAGATGACACCTAAGTAAGCATCCTGTCTGATCAATTGCAAAATTGCAACCAATCACGTCCATTGTAGATTCCGACGACTTGGGCAATTTCAGTATGACAATGCGACACCCCACACGTCCAGGGTTGCTACTGAATGGCTCCAGAAACTCTCTTTTTAGTTTAAACACTTCCCCTGGCCACCGAACTCCCAAGACACGAACATTTTTGAGCATATCTTGGGATGCCTTGCAACATGCTGTTCAGAAGAGATCTCTGCCCTTGGTAACCTTACGGATCTATGGACAGCCCTGAAGGATTGATGGTGTCAATTCCCTCCGTCACTACTTCAGACATTAGTTGAGTCCATGCCACGTCATGCTGCAGCCCTTCTCCGTGCTCGCGGGACCCCTACACGATGGCCGGCCGAAGTGGCCGTGCGGTTAAAGGCGCTGCAGTCTGGAACCGCAAGACCGCTACGGTCGCAGGTTCGAATCCTGCCTCGTTCATGGATGTTTGTGATGTCCTTAGGTTTAACTAGTTCTAAGTTCTAGGGGACTAATGACCTCAGAAGTTGAGTCCCATAGTGCTCAGAGTCATTTGAACCATTTGAACCTACACGATGTTAGGCAAGTGCATCAGTTTCTTTGGCTCTTTAGTGTACTTAGCGCTTAGCGAGCGGGAGACTATGAAAATTCCGCGCGTGGATTATGAAAAGCTGATACACTACTGGCCATTAAAATTGCTACACCACGAAGATGACGTGGTACAAACGCGAAATTCAACCGACAGGAAGACGATGATGTGATATGCAAATGAATAGCTTTTCAGATCATTCACACAAGGCTGGCGCCGATGGCTACACCTACAACGTGCTGACATGAGGTAAGTTTCCAACAGATTTCTCATACACAAACAGCAGTTGACCGGCGTTGCCTGGTGAAACGTTGTTCTGATGCCTCGTGCAAGGAGGTGAAATGCGTACCATTACGTATCCGAGTTTGATAAAGGTCGGATTGTAGCCTATCGTGACTGCGGTTTATCGAATTGCGACAGTGCTGCTCGCATTCGTCGAGATCCAATGTCTGTTTGCAGAATATGGAATCGGTGGGTTCAGGAGGGTAATACGGAACGCTGTGCTGGATCCCAACGAGCTCGTATCACTAGCAATCGAGATGACAGGCATCTTATCCGCATGGCTGTAACGGATCGTGCAGTCATGTCTCGATCCCTGAGTCAACAGATGGGGACTTTTGCAAGACAACAACCATCTTTACGAACAGTTCGATGACGTTTGCAGCAGCATGGGCTATCAGCTCGGAGACCATGGCGGCCGTTACACTCGACGCTGCATCACAGACAGGAGCGCTTGCGATGGTGTACTCAACGACGAACCTGCATGCGAGAATGGCAAAACGCAATTTTTTCGGATGAATCTAGGTTCTGTTTACAGCATCGTCATGGTCGCATCCGTGTTTGGCGACATCGCGGTGAACGCGCATTGGAAGGGTGTATTTGTCATCGCCATACTGGCATATCACCTGGTGTGATGGTATGAGGTGCCATTGGTTACACGGCTGGGTCACCTCTTGTTCGCATTGATGGCACTTTGAGCAGTGGACGCTACATTTCAGATGTGTTACGACCCGTGGCTCTACCCTTCATTCGATCCCTGCAAAGCCCTACATTTCAGCAGGATAATGCACGACCGCATGTAGCAGGTCCCGTACGGGCCTTTCTGGATACAGAAAATGTTCGACTGCTGCCCTGGCCAGCACATTCTCCAGATCTCTCACCAACTGAAAACGTCTGGTAATGGTGGCGGAGCAACTGGCTCGTCACAATACGCCAGTCACTACTCTTGATGAACTATAGTATCGTGTTGAAGCTGCATGGGAAGCTGTACCTGTACACGCCATCTGAGCTCTGTTTGACTCAATGCCCAGGCGTATCAAGGCCGTTATTACGGCCAGAGGTGGTTGTTCTTTGTACTGATTTCTCAGGATCTGTGCACCCAAATTTCGTGAAAATATAATCACATGTCACTTCTAGTATTATATATTTGTCCAATGAATACCCGTTTGTCATCTGAATTTCTTCGTGGTGTAACAATTTTAATGGCCAGTAGTGTATAACGCTGCGGACTGGAAAGAAGTGACTGCGTTATGGTCATCTGAAACACCCTGTTTACCAGGTAATGCACTGCGATGCCCGCTGTACCTCTGTCACAGAGTCGTAGCCCTTATCATTAGCATACCCGCGGATGGTGTGTAGGTGTACAAAGCTACGTTGACGTCCAGCCATGTCTCCTGAGCGCTCCACTTTCTTTGTCAGACAGTGTATTTACGACTTGGTACCAAACTTTTGACGATGGTGTCCTGAGAACGTCGCCTGTGCTGCCTCCGACCGTGCTGCCACGGCTAGAGCAGCCTGTGTACGGGCAACAAGACGGCGCGGCGGCGTCTCTGCGGCGTCGCTGCAGCCGGCGTCCCTTGTGCTGGGCGCCTCTTGAACTTGCAAATGAGGGCCCCCGGCCGGCGCTCGCTCGCAGGCGTGCCGGGGAATCCCTAAACGGAATCGTGACTGCGTGAGCCGAGCGGCGGCGCCGCTGGGCCGCAGCGGCCCTCAGATAGGATACGCGGCGGTGCGAGGCCGCAGCCGAGAGCTCCGTGCCAAATGGTCCCCCGGAGCGCAACCGCCCCATTCCAATACCCAGCCACGACGCGGGCTCTATTCTCTCCAACTGGTGCGCTTCCGATGGGCCGATTGCCTAACCAGCAGCGAGGTCTACACGTGAGAGACGTCTTCCTCTGCTTAACAAGCATCCCTACCAATTCCACTGCCCGTATCTTATCTATTCAGCAACGAGAAGCAGCAAATTGCAAAAGCGTGTTCGGCGGTCAACGAATGCATAATAAAGGTGTAAGCATTCCCAATCACAATACAGACGTCAAGGTTCGCAGTATGCTTCCGTCACGCTGCAGTCGATTTATACATGTGTGTGTGTGTGTGTGTGTGTGTGTGTGTCTGTGTGGTCTTCAGTCCAGAGACTGGTTTGATGCAGCTCTCCATGCTACTATATTCTATGCAAGCTTCTTCATCTCCCAGTACCTACTGCAACCTACATCCTTCTGAATCTGCTTAGTGTATCCATTTCTTGGTCTCCCTCTACGATTTTTACCCTGCACGCTGCCCTCCAATACTAAATTGGTGATCCCTTGATGCCTCAGAATACGTCCTACCAACCGATCCCTTCTTCAAGTCAAGTTGTGCCACAAATTTCTCTTCTGTACAATTCTATTCAATACGTCCTCATTAGTTATGATCTACCCATCTAATCTTCAGCATTCTTCTGTAGCACCACATTTAGAAAGTTTCTATTCTCTTCTTCTCTAAACTATTTATCGTCCACACTCCATACAAATACCTTCAGAAACTACTCCTGACACTTAACTCTATACTCGATGTTAACAAATTTCTCTTCTTCAGAATCGCTTTCCTTGCCATTGCCATCCTACATTTTATATGCTCTCTGCTTCGACCATCATCAGTTATTTTACTCCCCAAATAGCAAAACTCATTTACTACTTTATGCGTCTCATTTCCTAATCTAATTCCCGCAGCATCACCCTGCTTAATTCGACTACATTCCATTATCCTCGTTTTGCTTTTATTGATGTTCATCTTATATCCTCCTTTCAAGACACTGTCAATTCCGTAAGTAATCGATATAAGAGTATAAAATCCATACAAATGATAAAAATAGATACGAACACGGGTCTCTGACTTATAGTTAGTGCGCTAGATAACACCAAAAACGCATTAGATTTGCCTGGAGGGAACATCGCTGTACATTGTAATTGGTTTGTTGGTTGATTTGGGAGAAGCAACGAAACAGCAAGGTCGTCGGTCCCATTGGATAAGGGAAGGATGGGGAAGCAAATCGGCAGTGCCGTTTCGAAGGAACCATCCCGGCATTCGCCTTGAAGCGATTTAGGGAAACCACCTAAAACCTCAATTACGATGGCCGGACGCGGGTTTGAAGCGTCGTACTCGCGGATGCGAGTCCAGGGTGCTAACCACTGCGCCACCTCGCTCTGTACATTATAATTCCTGCAGTAAATACTCGAAGAGTGCGCCATGGAACTGATGGAAAAAATCAGGTCGTCGGACCATGTAATAGTGGACAATGGGTAATGTTTCACAGGCTTTGCTCTCGTACGTCTCCTGGAGCAGCAGCAATTCGAGCTACGAGTTCGTGCACAGTGTTCATAGGAGTTTGATACATAAGAGACTTCACGTGGTTAAAAACATTAAAATCGAGTGGTGTGAGATCTGGGGATCTTTCACACCTGTGTACAGGTCCATTAAGGCCGCGCGGGATTAGCCGAGCGGCCTCAGGCGCTGCAGTCATGGACTGTGCGGCTGATCCCGGTGGAGGTTCGAGTCCTCCCTCGGGCATGGGTGTGTGTGTTTGTCCTTAGGATAATTTAGGTTAAGCAGTGTGTAAGTTTAGGGACTGATGATCTTAGCAGTTAAGTCCCATAAGATTTCACACACATCTGAACATTTGAAGGTCCATTAAGTCTAGTACAACGTCCAGGGTATTGTCTGTCCAAGAACGTTCTGACTCGTATTGCGAAAAGGAGCAGGTGCCCCTTCGAGCTGGAGGAATATTCTTCTTCTGGTTTGAAGCGGCACATTTCGAGAAGAGCGGGAAGTACCTGTTCGAGAAATACACACTAAACACGACAAGGTAGTTATTGTAGAAGAATGTAAGGCCCCACTACTTGGTTCTGAATAATTCCAGCCCAAACATTAACTAAAATTCGTTCCTGGAAATTGTGGACAGCCGTACCTCGAGGACGTTCAAGAGTCCATACGTGGAAGTTGCAACTGTGGACCATTTCTTCGCCGGGTGGAAGTCGATTCACCAGTTCACAGAACAGTGTTTGCTAAGTCGGAAGTCAGCATTCTTTGCTACAAAAACCATACGGAAAAGTCGTTTCGAACTGGAAAATCATTGGGTAGAAGGTCCTGCAACTTGCCCAACTTGTAGGGAGGACAATGATCGTCATACATAATTCTCCAAGCACTGCCAGAACTAGCATTTACAGTACGAGCAACGGAGTGTGTGCTGTTTAAATCATTGCAGCTCTCGTTCCTCGAAAACAAGATTGCATACACTCTGTGGTCGACTTCGATAATGGAAATATCCCTGTACCTTTCACGCAGACGACCATCCGCAGCAGCAACTGTTCTTTGATCTGATGTTCGTGTGTTTGGGTAACGTTCTGCGTGCAAACGCCGTGCTCCTTTCATAGTTCCTACAGCACCAAAGACCAAGTGCACGACTGCAAGTACATTCCACGTGAAAAGTTCAATGTCCTAAGCACGATAACACAGAGCAGACAATTCTTTTACATTTAGAGATGCATACCTATTGTTTCATAACACACCTTGATTACGAATTACGCTGAGGTACATGTACACAAACGACAGCTCACTTCAGATGCACTGCACCTAATGAGGACAAAGAGAACTAATACAGATTTCGCTCGTTTTGTCGTGGGTGCGAATGTAAACAAATGACTCCAGACATCCAAACTTTCGGATACGTACAACGGGTTATCGCACCTCCAGGCGGACCGATGACATTTTGAGGTCGCCTACCGTCGCAAATATGCGTCAGCAACCCCCTGTTCGTATATTTTATATGATAAGCTATATATATCATCCCACAAGAATTCTTTTCTGTAACACCTGGGGTATGATTGTGTGAGCACGTATGTTTGTATGTTTCAAATGGTTCACATGGCTCTGAGCACTATGGGACTTAACATCTGAGGTCATCAATCCCCTAGAACTTAGAACTACTTAAACCTAACTAACCAAAGTGTGGTGTCACCACCAGACACCACACTTGCTAGGTGGTAGCCTTTAAATCAGCCGCGGTCCGTTAGTATACGTCGGACCCGCGTGTCGCCACTATCAGGGATTGCAGACCGAGCGCTGCCACACGTCAGGTCTAGAGAGACGTCCTAGCACTCGCCCCAGTTGTACAGCCGACTTTGCTAGCGCTGGTTCACTGACAAATTACGCTCTCATTTGCCGAGACGATAGTTAGCACAGCCTTCAGCTACGACATTTGCTACGACCTAGCAAGGCGCCATTATCATTTGCTATTTATCGTGTGATGCATGTACCGTCAGACCGATGTTCACCAATTATGGATTAAAGTTAAGTATTTCAGAAGCTACCTACCTTTTTTGCTAGTATAATTACTTTACCTTTTCCAGACCTCACGCCAGCCTGCGTGAGCTTAAACGCGTGCCTTTCGGCTACCTCCTGGTGGCTTGGCTGTCTTGCCAAGTCACAACACTACGGACATAACACACACGACGACATAAACACTGAGCTGTGAAAATGAATCTACAGGGAGAAAATCGCTAGAGATACAGGTAATTTATGTGTACAAATATCTATAAAACGTGTTAAATATGTGTGAAATATAATTGAAAATGTGTACGCTGCAAAGTCATGGCTAAAAACTCCTTCTAAACCACTCGGCCGATTTCTACGAAATTTGTTAGACATATTAGTTACAATCTGGAAAAACATAATGTGGAGATAATCCGAAGAGAGAAGTGGGAGGAGCAGATGAACAGACAACGAGAGGGAAGAAAGAGACGGGCAGATACATCACCGATGTGGGCTCTCGGGGACGAAGGCCACTCGTGTCCCTTTGATGACTGCACCACACGAAGCTTTATGCCTCTCATGGGCTAGTCAACATTGACATTGGACTGTTGATGACTAGATACATGTTGCCTGGTAGCACGAGTCTCGTTTCAGATTGTATCGAGCGCATGGACGTGTCTGGGTACAGAGACAACCTCAAGAAGCCATGGCTCCTGCATGTCAGCAGGGGACTATTAAAGCAGGTGTAGCCTCAGTAATGGTGTGGTGTGCGCAGTTGGCCTGATATGGGGCCCCTAATACGTCTAGATATGCCTCTGACAGGTGACACGTACGTATCACCCTGTCTGATCACCTGCATCCATTTACATCCATTGTGAATTCCGACGGACCTCAGCAATTCCAGTAGAACAATGCGACACCGCACACGGCCAGAGTAGCTAAAGAGTGGCTCCAAGAACACTCTGCAGAGTCTGAACACTTCCGTTGACTACTAAACTCTCCAGACATGAACATTATTGAGCATATCTGGGATGCCTTGCAACGTGCTATTCAGAAGAGATTCCCGCTCCCTCGTGCTCTTATGGATTTATGGACTACCCTGCAGGATTCTTGGTGTCAGTTCTCTCCAGCACTACTTCAGACATTAGTAGAGTTCATGCCACGTCGTGTTGCTGCATTTCTGCGTGCTCGCGGGGATCCTACACGATATTAGGCGGATGTACCAGTTTCTTTGGCTCTTCCGTGTATATTCGCGTTCTTTTAAAGGAGAACATTCTAAATCCTTTTACCTAGTCTCTCTTTGTACCGAAGCGTTTATAATCAGTTTCTCCCTCTCACTGTGACCGTCTCCCTCCCACTGCCTCCTTTTTCTTCCATTGTCAATTTCTCCTGTCTGTCTCTCCATCGATCCTTTTGTCTCTTCCTAACCGCTGTCATCTCTTCTGAAACTTTCTCTGTCTACGTGTCCTACTGTGATTGTCTTCGTCGCATTCTTTTTCTCTCCCATCATCACAGTCTCTTTCTACCTCGGTTACAGTCTTCACACACAACTGTATCCTCTCCATAAATGTCTTTCGGGATGCTTTTCTCGGACTTTGGAGCCCTGACCGGGAAACATTAACACGTTGGTACAGGGAATTGGAAAATTCTCTTGTCGGTGGAGGGAACTCTAGACGTCCCCAAGGCCTATGTATGTTCTTCTCTTTTATTCATTTCCACTTTTTAATCTGTCCTTTGTTCCCACTGCTACAATTTTCACCTGTCTATCTTTCTCTTTCACTGCCACCTCTTGTCACAGTCAATCACTATTGCCTGTCTGCTTGTCTTCCACTGCTTTTGTCCTCATCCATTTCTCTTTCGCTTTCACTGTCACTTCCTTACTCACACCAGAACTGTCTTCTTGCTCTTCTCTCCCTCTGATACACTTTCCTCTGTCTCTCTGATACTCTATCTCATCACAAAACACGGAAATACGTTAGCCTGCCAAAATTTTTGGTGAGGTGTGCCGATTGATGACAGACAGCTGGTCACCAAGTTCTCCGCGAAAGTCTTTTAAAGAGGAGCATATTCGCCTTTTTGTGCTCATACACGAGCATTATTCAGGTAATTCCCTTATTTTCCCTGTTACAGAAGGGTATGTCGCTTTTATGGAACAAATTCTGTAGACGAGTAAAGTTTTGACAATGTATTTGTGTACTTTACACATATATGTGTTTTGACACATGAAAACAACAAATAAGAATGCAAGATATAAGGTCATCACAAATAATCTTCCATCACTTTACACAGTCTTACATAAATATGCACAGACTTTTTTACTACACCTATAGCATACCAAAGCAGCCGATGTTTGATTACCAAGAACAAAGAATTTCATATGTCAAAATAATCTTTTGTAAAGTGCTTTCGCTGCCAAGTGACACCATATAATAATTTCCGGTATAAGACAGTCTGTTGTAACACGACAGCCTAATGTAAAAGTAAGAGACACTTTATTCAGTCACAAACACGCGACCGCGGACAAACAGGCAGCGGCTAAGGTCGGGTCATATTCGTGTTGACAGCTGATATCAGCTTGACAGGAGCATGTGGTGGACCAGTTTCTACAGGTGGGGTTGTCCTTGCACTTCCAACGGGCGCTAAGGTGACAGCGTGACCGTGAAAACCCTTGCTTTGGGGAGCACAATAGCTGCTCGTTTCTCATGGCCACTTTTCGCATCCAGTGCAAAATGAAGGCTTACCGAAAATTAATAAATATTTAACCACATGTGTAACTGAAGAGCCAGTACACTCATTTGAAGGAGTAAAGATGGACGAATACGCGTGTGAAGATGCGCCGTCGATATCAACATTAGTTTAAAAGTTATTGTAAGTTAAATGTTATAAGTAATTCCTGAACTATAAAAGTGAATATCTCAGCCAACCATTATGCGACTGCAGTAAACGAGGTGTCTACGGATACATCACGTAAAACTGTATCGGCCTGTGATAGTCGATTTACTAAAGTTATTCACATATTTAAATGAGAGGCCAAAAAGTGGATTTTGCAGAAGTAAAAACAGCTTTTCTTATCAAATAAGTAGAGAAATATTAAAAGCAGCGGCAGTACTGTAAACTTTAGACGTACAGCAAATTATTTAATGTATAATTTAAATTGTTTGTTATTATTTACACTTGTAAATCCGAAAATGGGGAAAATCATAGAGGCTATTGCTTGTAAATCAACTATGGTAGATAAAACAAAACTGATAACAGCATAATATTTCTCGGAAAATTTCCGTGTGATTTCATGTATCATATGTGTAAAGGGTTATCATTAGAATTACAGCAGTCTTCAAGTTCAGTAGTTTAACTGACTTCAGAGGTGCTTTACCGAGATTTATTGGGCGAACAGAGGCAATTTGGAGGGAATTTTTGGTTCCGATACCGCTGAAGGCGGTCATGCTGTTTTAGTCCGTGTTAGGAGAAAGTTTTATATGGTGAATGGTGAAATATCCGCTAATTCGCGCGTATGAATTATTCACAGTTCCTACTTTCGAATATACATGTTTTTCAGCATCTGATGAAGAAATTCTGGTCGTATGTAAAGTACAAAAGCGGCAAGACGCAGTCAATACCTTCGCTGCACAGTGCCGATGGTACTGTTACCGACGACTGTGCCGCTAGAACGGAGTTATTGAACGCAGTTTTCTGAAATTCCTTCACCAGGGAACACGAATGGAATATTCCAGAATTTGAAACACGAACAGCTGCTAGCATGAGTTTCTTAGAAGTAGATACCTTAGGGGTTGCGAAGCTACTCAAATCGCTTAATACGGGCAAGTCTTCAGGTCCAGATTGTATACCGATTAGGTTCCTTTCAGATTACGCTGATACAATAGCGTCCTGCTTAGCAAACATATACAACCGCTCGCTAACCGATAGATCTGTACCTACAGATTGGAAAATTGCGCAGGTCGCACCAGTGTTTAAGAAGGGTAGTAGCAGTAATCCATCGAACTACAGACCTATATCATTGACGTCGGCTTGCAGTAGGGTTTTGGAACATATACTGTATTCAAACATTAAGAATCACCTCGTTGGGAACTATCTACTGATACGCAATCAGCATGGTTTCAGAAAACATTGTTCTTGTGTAACGCAGCTAGCTCTTTACTCGCACGAAGTAATGGCCGCTATCGACAGGGGATCTCAAGTTGATTTCGTATTTCTAGATTTCAGGAAAGCTTTTGACACCGTTCCTCACAAGCGACTTCTAATCAAGCTGCGGGCCTATGGGGTATCGTCTCAGTTGTGCGACTGGATTCGTGATTTCCTGTCAGGAAGGTCGCAGTTCGTAGTAATAGACGGCAAATCATCGAGTAAAACTGAAGTGATATCAGGTGTTCCCCAGGGAGGCGTCCTGGGACCGCTGCTGTTCCTGATCTATATAAATGACCTGGGTGACAATCTGAGCAGTTCTCTTAGGTTGTTCGCAGATGATGCTGTAATTTACCGTCTACTAAGGTCACACGAAGACCAGTATCAGTTGCAAAGCGATTTAGAAAAGATTGCTGTATGGTGTGGCAGGTGGCAGTTGACGCTAAATAACGAAAAGTGTGAGGTGATCCACATGAGTTCCAAAAGAAATCCGTTGGAATTCGATTACTCGATAAATAGTACAATTCTCAAGGCTGTCAATTCAACTAAGTACCTGGGTGTTAATATTTCGAACAACTTCAGTTGGAAAGACCACATAGATAATATTGTAGGGTAGATGAGCCAAAGGTTGAGTTTCATTGGCAGGACACTTAGAATATGCAACAAGTCCACTGAAGAGACAGCTTACACTACACTCGTTCGTCCTCTGTTACAATATTGCTGCGCGGTGTGGGATCCTCACCAGGTGGGATTGCCGGAGGACATCGAAAGGGTGCAAAAAAGGGTAGCTCGTTTTGTATTATCACGTAATAGGGAAGAGAGTATGGCAGATATGATACGCGAGTTGGGATGGAAGTCATTAAAGCAAAGACGTTTTTCGTCGCGGCGAGATCTATTTACGAAATTTCAGTCACCAAATTTCTGTTCCGAATACGAAAATATTTTGTTGACCCCAACCTTCATAGGTAGGAATGATCATCAAAATAAAGTAAGAGAAATCAGAGCTCGAACAGAAAGGTTTAGGTGTTCGTTTTCCCCGCGCGCTGTTCGGAAGTGGAGTGGTAAAGAGATAGTATGATTGTGGTTAGAATGTACCCTCTGCCAAGCACCTAAATATGAATTGCAGAGTAATCATGTAGATGTAGATGGGTTGCGTTTGCTACAAGCCGCACTTATGAAATTTCAGTGAGTAGCTAATGTGAAATTTATAGTTTGATATACTGTAGAACTTTAACGGTTTTATAAACATAATTCAACAGCCTCCACGATCTTAAAAAGACTTGGTCAGGCTCTGCAATTATTATATTGTGAACTGCGACAGTCGATTTTTTTGTGTTCTTATCGGAAATAAGGTGCAATTTGTGAAACTTTAAAAAACGCTTTCGCTCGTACGTGATTTTTACATGGCAAATTCAGCCTGTAATTTTATTGAATACTTTTGTGGAACATTGGGTACATTGCGACGAATGCTAGTTGGCGCCCCAAAGACGAAATGTAGCTACACTTGTAAGTCCAGCAACATATGTGGGGGCCCATTGAAGTGTTTCTACTGCGTAATGTGTGGGTAAGTCTTTTAGTGCGGTTGCACTTTGGAGCTCCGAGCTGATATAGAACTTGCGACCAGTTTAGAATCTTGATTTTTGTCGAGTTAATGAGGGAGACTGTATTTTACTTCGTGATCCACACCACGTGCACATTCCCATATAACACGTACGGTCGTACTGTACGGATGTGAAGTAACCGTTATATGGAAACTTCACGTAATAAATTTTGTTGCTGAAAAAATGACTACCAAAGGCATAGTTTGGTTACCTCAGAACCATTGCGATGACGCCAGTACCCAAGCCTTGTGCTCAGTACGTCCGGTAAAACTACATTTAAGTCTCAGACCGACCGGAGATTACGCTCATATTTTAGGTGCACAAGGGCAGTAACTTTTAACTTTAAGATATCGTAGCGGGTAACATTATCGAAAAAAGTTTCGTGGTTCCCGAAGAATGTCATCTTAACAATACATGGTAAGCGTTTTGACGTTTTTCCATGAATAGTAGTTACAGAATTGGCCATCCCTACAATTGATACTTTTAGGATCCAAGTCATATTTTTTCGGGGTTTTCTCACGACCTGCCCATGAGCAACACGGTTTTTAATAAGCTGTCTACGGTTCATCTCAGAACACGCCTAATTCAAGAGAACCGACCGATTTGCACGGTTTGCCAGGGTTGGAGTTGATGTTTGTATTTTGACCCTGTACGGTAAGATAGCTACAGTGTTCCCGTTCTTTCGATAGTCATACCAATGATCGCCAAGGGCTACGTAAAACACTTGACCTGCTACCTCTATTACCAACAGAACCCCTTGAAAAATCTCGTTTTCTGCGCAGCTATTTCGAACATATTGCTACGGTATATTGTCGTCCGCGGATGGAGTGTAACATTAAAAAAGTAGAAAATTTGGTGAAATTTCATTTTTCATTAGTTGAACCAGACGAATTCAGATGTTTAGGCGCTGTTACTTATACCAAATTCCTTTGTGGCACTAGCAGTACATTTTCATAGCCACAGTTTGTGAACGACTGGGCCCGCTTTTGAATTCGTGGTGGACGTCGCAATGAGTTCTGTTTGAGAATTACGAAGCAATACTCACACATAAACGGATAAGAACTGTAGCCTGCGTAACCTATCGTAATTGCAGCTTCGTTAGAAGCACATCTAAGTCTGCTAGGCGCGAAATGCCACACGTCGTTACAGTTTATGAGAACAAGGGAAAGTGAACAACATGTTACAGCAATATTACTTGCGCGTGGCTCACCTAGGTATGCCCTCGCGTCACATACTTTCCAAGACTACCAGAATATTAAGTGCCCATTTCCATCTTTCTCTGCTAACCCAGACCTCTAAACGGGCGCGCTGAGAGCCTTAATGCAGTGAATGCAGATGCATTTCTAAAGAGACGGGCAGCGGGTCGACTTTTTGGAGGGATCTCTTTTCACCCGTCTCTGCTGGGGAAATTTTTGTAAAGAAGGGCAGCGCGGCAGCAGTCTTTCTATGCGGCAGAAGTATTCTTGGCGCGCCAAACTTTTCCCGCGCCATCTCCGGCGAGGAGGAACTTGAGACGGCGGCGAATTCATTAATCTGCCGCCCGTGGGACGTGTCTCATTACTCGCGCCATCCATAAACAATGTCGCATCACACGCTGTGTCTAACGAAGCCCCGGCGCTCGCGCACGACACAGGAAGGAGCGTCGCAGGATGCGGGCAAGCTGTCTCCAGACCGTCCGAACGACGCCGCGTGAAAAAGACTTTACGGCCATACTTCCCAAGAGCTCTTTAATGCCGTTTATCTTCAGTGACTTGAGTGGATTCCTTGTGCTACTCGTGGTAGAAAAAGTCCAGATTTATGGCTGACCACACAGGATACATGGTTGCTGTACTAGAATGTAAGTGCTACGAACCGGTTTGCGGATACTTAGTTTGCCATCACAGCTGAGCTCGGTCAACAGAGACGCCGGTGTAGCAGTAAAGTGTTCTCGTGGTGTGCTCTTCAGAACGAAGATTTCTCTGATATAGCTCTCCACGCTGTTCTACACTGTTCAAGCTTCTACGTATCGCAACCAGGTGACAAATAGACACAAGACAAAAAAGAAGGCAATTTTTAGTTTGTATTACTGAAAGATACTTTGGAAGTGCCCACACGTTGACATAAAAGTCACATTTCTTTTCCGCAGTTTGTCCACTTCTGGGCAGTTCAGTCAGTTTTGCTGGTGGCTATTTCATGTTTCTCCACATCAAGGACAGTGTATCTTCAACTTTGCTACTGGCAGGTGTGCATCGATCATTCAAGAACAGCGACACACTCTGACTTGTGAAACTTTTCGTGTATAAGGTAAGTCTAACGTAATTTTTAATATCATTTATTTTTTAAATGTCTGTGGTTGTACTGTCTCTGTACCTTATGGTGCAATGTTCTTCAGACATGCACACTGTTTTAACGATTGCAGGTGTTGTAAAGATTGCGAAATTTGGTAAGGTGCAGCGTACAAAAAAAAAAAAAAAAAGAAAATTTCTGCTATAAAAATACTGAATCTTTTTTCACTGCGACACGTTTTCCTGCAGTATATAAGCCCATTTGTCATTCTGTGTTTCCGTAAACTGTGTTCCTTAAAGTATCCTCATAATTTACAATCTTGCGTTTTCCAATTTTCTAATACAAAAGTTTCAACTTTTTCCAAAAAAATGGTTCAATTGGCTTTGAGCACTATGGGACTCAACTGCTGAGGCCATTAGTCCCCTAGAACTTAGAACTAGTTAAACCTAACTAACCTAAGGACATCACAAACAACCATGCCCGAGGCAGGATTCGAACCTGCGACCGTAGCGGTCTTGCGGTTCCAGACTGCAGCGCCTTTAACCGCACGGCCACTTCGGCCGACCAACTTTTTCCATACTTCATTCTGACTTAAAGAAAATTGGGGTGAAAAAGAGATAATGGAATTTACTGCCAAACTTACTTACCTTACATTTAAAGACGGCTTACACTATCCCGACACGTTGTTTATAGAATTGTTTAAGTCGGTTTTTCTCGAGTACTGCATTTCTGAATTGTTCTTGCCAGAATCCGATATGTGCATAAATTCTGGAACTTACATTCGCTTGGACCTTCTTAGAGAAGCCAAGCCTACATCCAGCTCCACAGTCGAGGAGTGGACATGTCAAATATTCTAAGAGCAGTTTTTTGAGAAAACGTGTTTTCAGTGCCGTTGTGTTCTCGGTACTCTGTTGCATGTTCCTAGATTTCTTCAATGTGCCAAAAAATGGACAAAATTTTTCGAACGTACATTAGTAGATGGTGTATGGTCCTCGTACGAAGCTCTAACTCACTCTGGAGCTCCAAATGCCATGCGTCGAGTTCTCCAGCACGTAGTTGATGTACAATTTGTATAGTAAGCAGAGCGCATGTAAGGTTTCTTTGTTCAATCAAACATCTTTGTAATAAGGCAGAAAATTCGGGTTTTAAAAAATAGTGATGGTAAAAAATTATCGGCCCTACGACGCAAGTGACACCAACTAAATAATATCCGCCTCAGCAAACAAAACTATGAAAAAGGATTACAAACAACACCACTCACAGAGAGGAACAATAGCTATAACATCCGTATAGCAAACTGATTCAACCACAAAATCAAAACACAACTAAACAAAAATGAAAACAAGCAGCAAATACAAATACTATAACAGTGTTTCTCAATCAAGTATCTATATTTATAAACTGGAATTTTAGAAGCGTGAACCATTAATTCAAAATTATCTTCTTTTAATAAGTACTATATTAAAACACAACTGTGATATGCAAAAATTATTTGTATAATGTGGTGTATGTGATGTTCGAGTGCTTCGCTAATGTATATTTATAACGTACGTAAAGAAATAAGAGAATGTATATTTATAACGTACGTAAAGAAATAAGAGAAATATGTAATATACTAAATGACATTTTGTCATGGATTAATCAATTGAAAATGTTGGTGCCTGTAATTTCATATATTTCTGCAAGTCGTCATTTGTATAAAATAGTACACACTTAGAGACTATGTGTAGATATGTGTTACGTAAAACATGAAATGATTTTGTACTGTATAGAAGTTACTGTGGGAAGCGTCAACGGTGGATTGGGTTTGAGGCGCGCTACCTGTAGTCTGCACGGGAACGAGAAGACGGTCTGTAGACTGCAGTGAAAGAGGTAGCACTCGGGCGGAGCAGGCTGCTGAATTATTACGGCTTTAGTACAAGTTGTTGGACTATGTTATGGACAGTAAAAGGGCGCCAAGAAGAATTAATTAGTCCATATTTCAAGGAACTTGTAAGCCATACCATGGGTAGTGCAGCTGCCATTACTACCCGCCACAACCAAAGCCTACAGTCATACAATTTGCGAAAAGTATGTAACGGGAACTGTAGAAGCGTGAACCATTTATTCCAAATTACCTTTTCTGAATTATGAATATATTAAAACGTAAAATTTTGTTCACCCGTTATATATTTCTAATCATTCACCTATAAAGGGTTCTTACCTGGTGTTTGATTATTCCGAGTAAAGCTGTTTTGGAAGCATTTGAAGTGTTTCATTCAGTATCTATATGCATAAATTTTCGTCTTTGAATAAACGTCTGAAAATAATAGTTGTGATCTAATTCTTTAAAGTGAAAGTGAGTAAATAAGATCTGAGTAAAGTAAAGATAACATTCTTTCATTTATAAGAAAAATTCAGTGATGTGACTCACGAAGAGTCCAAATGAAGCTTAGTGCTGTCGTACATATCGCAGATAGGTAGGATTCTTTGAAAAAAAAAATACAAAAGTTTCAGGGGCACGAAATTGTTACACCAGTCAGGAAAAAGACAGAGGAGTAAAAACAGTAATATATGTGGTTTAAACAGTTATTCAAAATGAATCGGCTTAGGGAAGTAAAACAGAAGGATAAAAGTGAGGAAACTCCTGTACACAGTGATAATGAGCAGGGCATATAGGAATCGGTTTTGTTATTAGAAAAACAGCTAGGCAATGTGGGTCAAGGGGAAGAATCTTTTATGCTGTTAAGCCATCTTATGTTAAGAAGGATAATCTAGATTCAGAGGAGGAAGACAAAGGAGCAGAAAATAGCACTGAGGGAAATAGGCAAAGGTCGATATATTTGTATGCATTGCCACAGTATGAATAGCACAATACGGATACACTAAAGGTATACACGAAAAACTGGAAAAAAACTAAAATTAGTCAGCTGCAGGCTAAAGCTACTCAAAAACTGAGTGAACAAATAGAAAATAATAACCACAAGTTAGAAAAAGTAAACAACAAAATAGGTTTCCCAACTGAGAAACCCATTAATACAAAGAAAGGTGTAAAAAATTTGAAGTACAATTCAGGCAGAAGTGGTTAACTTTAAAGACAGGGTTGAAACTGAAGTGGACAAAATAGTAGAAGGAGGAGATTCGTGTTTAATGTCCCATCGACAACGAGGTCATTAGAGACGGAGCGCCAGCTTGGATTAGGGAATGATGGGGAAGGAAAGCGCTCGTGCCCTTTCAAAGGAACCATCCTGCCATTTACCTGAAGTGATGTTGCAAAATCACAGAAAACCCAAGTGAGGATGACCGGACATGGGAATGAACTGTCGTCCTGCCGATATACAACATACAAGAACAGGTCAAACGTATGGTGGAATGGAAGGTTGAGGAAGAGGTTTCTCATGTAAAGAAGGTAGTAATTAAAGCAGACGAGGAACAGATGTCTCAAATTAGAGAACTGTTCAAGAGGCTGAGAAAATTCTATAAAAAAAGTAGAACATTGCGAAGAGAAGTGTTGTAGCCATACTTCCAGTATTCAGGTAAAAATCAGTTAAAAATCAGTGACGCAGAAACAAAGATCAAGTGTAAATGTTCTTATGTTGCAGACAGAACAGCATATAATAAGGTAGATGAGAGTGATGTAAAACTCGACCCTTATGGAAAATACAGTGGATTATCCCTCGTAGAAATGTGAAAGGCTATTTCCTGGAAACCTTACAGACCAGAAAGAAGTAAACATTCAGACTGGTGGATTAGCAGGAGATGCTAAACGATGGGGATTAACCTAAGAGCTGACAAAATGACTCTCGGTGAATTTAGACAAACGTTTTTGGACGAATATTGATCCGAGCAAATAAAAAACAATCTTTAGCATGAATTTATAATAGAATGTTCGAAGAGAAAGACCAAACGACTATCAAAAAATTTTGCGTGTGGTGGTGTAAGAAGCTGGCTTATTTAAGGAATCGTAGGAGTGATTCCGAAAGTATATGGGAACTTTGGAAGAAATTAGCAGGGGATTACATGAGGTGTGTGGATAGTAACCATCGAACTTTTTCTTCACTACTAGAAACAGTAACTGACGACGATCACTGGAAAGAAATTCACAATTACGTCAGAACAACGACAGTAGGAACAGTTGAAATAACAGTAATTCCGAGCAGAATGATAATCAATATCAGGTTCATACCGTTCAGAGGTGTAGTGGTACTGGAAGTGTTTCTCTAAAAATCGTGGAAGAGGTATGTAATACGCCTCGAAATTAATCCAGTAGAGAGGAGGAAAAGCAATAGTCACGAATATTAAGGGTCAGATGGACGCCAGAACAAGATACAGCAGACCAAAACACAGGAAGAATTCTAAACACAGACAGACAAACTTTGGTACACCGCTATATTGTACGGATGCGACGTTGGGCGGTAGGCTCGCCACGTCATATGGTACAGAGAGTGAATCACAGTCGGCTAGGAACAGGTGCGTTTATTGCGCTGAGGAGCAACAGCAGGGAGCTGTGCAACTTAGAGTGACGTCACAGAGTTGGTCACTGAACCGGACTGCATTCAGCTGCCGGCCGGGGTGGCCGAGCGGTTCTAGGCGCTACAGTCTGGAGCCGCGCGACCGCTACGGTCGCAGGTTCGAATCCTGCCTCGGGCATGGATGTGTGTGATGTCCTTAGGTTAGTTGGGTTTAAGTAGTTCTAATTTCTAGGGGACGAATGACCTCTGAAGTTAAGTCCCATAGTGCTCAGAACCATTTGAACCATTTTGCAATCAGCTGATGCAGTAAATAAGCGATTTAACGGTGATTTAATCGCTATAACAAGTTCAGAGGCAATGGACAGACAACTTGCAGTAAATAAAAAGGAAGATAGCGTTACTACGACCGAAAATGTGGCAAGTGATAGCAACGAAGTGGACGAGAAAGATTTATTTAATGGACCCACGCAGAGTTCGCGAGCGGCCAATGTAAATTAATCCAAAAGCGCCATGTAAAGCACACGTTAAGCTGACGTTAGGCTAAATGAAGAGGTTGTGAGTGGGCGTGGAAGGGAAGATAAAAATTTACACGTCGCTGAAGAGTCATTCCTTGACAATGAATCTGCGAAAACTGTTTCTGTCACGGACAAACATGACGTAAAAGAAAATGAATTTCTGCCATTGATAGAAATTCACGAAGATTACAAGGTAAATGGAGTGCGTACTTCAAGAATCTTGTATGTCGTACTTTGGGCAGTGTGTTATCCTCCACAGCCAACACCTACAACCAACAAGTTACGAAAAGTGTAATTAGAAATGTAGAAGCGTAAACCATAAATTCAAAATCAACTTTTTTAGATAATTACTGTGTTACAACATAAAATTTAGTTCACCTTGTTATTAATCCCTAACCACTCACCTGTATTGGGTCCTACCTTGGTGTTTGATTATTCCGAGTAAACCTGTTTTAAAAACATTTGAAGTGTTTGTTCAGTATCTATAAACAATAATTTTCATCTTTGAATAAGTATCTAAAAATAAATGTAGTGATCCAATTTTTTAAAGTGAAAGTGAACAAATAAGATTTGACTAAAGTACAGATGGCATTCTTCCAGTGATAACCGAAATTGGGTAATGTGTCTCAGTAACATTGAAGTTTTGTTGCATATAATAACTGAACGACAATACGCAAAAAGTGATGAACAGAAAACTGCTGATACTATTAGAATGTGGAAGTTTTTAATCTCTTGCTGGTCAAATTACTTTTTGCACATAGTAACGATAAAAAACTCGTGGCCTTTCTAGATAAAAACTATATACGAATGAGGCTGTAGTAGCTAAATGATTCTTTAGCCTTTCGTAGACCTCTGTCTTCAAAGTTGTGTTTATTTGTGAAGTTACACCAAAGCGCCAAAGACACTGGTTCAGGGATGCGTATACAAATACAGAGATATGGAAACAGGCAGAATAAGGCGCTGTCGTCGGCAACGCCTGTAGAAGATAGCCAGAGTCTGGCGCAGTTGTTAGATGGTTTACTGCTGCTACGGTGGCAGGTTATCAAGATTTAAGTAAGACTGAAATTAGTGTTAAGGTAGGTGCACGAAAGGTGGGACACAGGATCTCCGATGAAGCGATGAAATGGGAATTTTGCCGTACGACCATTTCACGAGTTTAATGTGAAAATCTGGAATCCAGGAAAACATCAAATCTCAGACATTGCTGCGACCGGAACAAGATCCTACAAGAACGGGACCAACGACGACTGAAGAGAATCGTTCAACGTGACAGACGTGCAACCGTTCTGCAAATTGCTTCAGATTTCAGTGCTGGGCCATCAACAAGTGTCAGCGTGCGAACCATCAACGAAATATCGTCAATATAGGTTTTCGGAGCTGAAGGCCCGCTCGTGCGCCGTTGATGACTGAACGATACAAAGCTTCACGCCTCGCCTGGGTCCATCAACACCGACATTGGACTGTTGATGACTGGAAACATGTAGCCTGGTCTGACGACTCTCGTTTCAAATTGTATCGTGCGGATGGACGCGTACGGTTTTGGAGAAACCGCCATGAATCAATGGACGCTGCTTGTCAGCAGGGAACTGCTCAAGCTGGTGGTGGCTCAGTAGTAGTGTGGCAGTGCTTAGTTGAAGTGATATGGGACCCCTGATACGTCTAAATACGACTCTGGCAGGTGACACACACGTAAGCACCCTCTGTGATTATCTGCATCCATTCATGTCCATTGTGCATTCCGAACGACTTGGGCATTTCCAGCAGGACAATGCAACACTCCACACGTACAGAATTGGTACAAAGTGGCTCCAGGGACACTCTTCTGAGTTTAAACTCTTCCGGTGGTCACCAAACTCCCAAGGCGTGAACATTATTGAGCGTATCTGGGATACCAAGCAACGTGCTGTTCAGAAGAGAATTGCACAGCCTCGTACTTTCATGGATTTATGGACAACTCAGCATGATTCATAGTGTGAGTACCATCCAGGACTACTTCAATAATTAGTTGAGTCCATGCCACCACGTCGCGTTGCGACACTTCTGCGTGCTCGTAGGTGCCTTACACGATATTAAGCAGGTGTAACAGTTTTTTTGGTTCTTCGGTATATGTTAGGGAACAGCAGATTTACTTCTACTGCTTTTCTGGAACTTAACCATTTCTTCGCCTAGATAAGCTGGCTACAGCAATTCCATTATACAAAGAACTTGATGAACTTGGTTCAGAGAGGTCCTAGATTCACTATTATTCCATTTTTACTACATTTCCTTCTAAAGGCCAGAAAACTCTTAGGAAAAGGAAATAATAGTCTGATTTCCGTATCCAGTTGCCATACATAACAGTCAAATCCTGTAAAAGGTGGAACATTGTACTACACACACCATTCCCCGTCTACTATGGTTAAGTGGCTTTTCCATTATTAGGACTATTTGTTCTTTTATACAGTATAGTAGTGTTATAACACCACAAACCGCACAAACAATACGGAGAAACAAAACATTAATGCTCATGTCACAACTAACAGAAATGAATGGTACACTTTAATGTAGAAACACAAATCAACACAAAAATAGCAGCTATACTGAGGAAACAAGGATGACGTATTGCTTAAAGAACAAGAGACACACTCCAGCTCGTATTGCTTAAAGAACAAGAGACACACTCCAGCTCCATTAACAAACAGACAAATAACAAATAACAGATAAATACCAAGGAGCAGGTATGTTTCTGTAATAATATGAAGAATGTAAAGAAGTATTTTTGGGAATGAGAGGCACGAATTTCAATACTAGGTATAAAGACTATACATAAGAACCTGTAAGTATGAAAACTAGCCATTCTATCTTTGCTGAACACCTGATAAAATGTGGACATCAACCGTACTACACGGAACAGGGCATAAAATTATTACAGCGAACAATCACAACAAAATCTTTTGACACTATAGGAAGACTTTGACATACAAAGAGCCCTTGCAGTGAAAAATAAGTTAATTAATGATCAAGTGAATATAAGCCATAACTCGATGAGCGTGGTAGACACTAAATCAATAAAAGAACAGAAATTCAAAACGTAGCCAGAATAAACATTTAATCAATCCCCTCTCTTCCTTCTTCCTCCCTTCGCCCTCTCTTCTCTGCTTCTCTCTCTCTCTATCCCTCTCTCTCTCTCTGCCAGACACACACAAACACAACAGAGGAACAAATATCAAACCACACATACACAAATAAAAAAAAAGTCGAAAAATGCACACTGGCAGCTGGCATACTGCAAAAACACACACGTTCAACCCGCAACAAAAAGTGCAAGTTAAGTATTATAATGTATATGGGTTTTCAATCGCCGAAAATCCGACATCTTGGGTATGGAGCCCGAGTAAACACGACTCCAGAACAATACTCATGCACCGCCAACGTTGGCAGACGTGACACCAAACGATAATTTAACCTCACAGAATTTGTGGTGCAAAAGTTGTTTCTAACCTGGAAGACAAAGGTTAACATGAGAAAAAGTAATATACTAATATTCTTGCAACGACTTCATAATGCCTTCTCATATATATATAAACAAACTTGTATTACAGCCAATGAAGATATTTCATGAATAAAAGAAGGGCAATGCGGATGGCAAAAAAGAAAGTGCCTTTTCACTTAGTTGCAAAGACGGAACGTATCTCCATCAAGAGTAAAATATTTGGAGAAATAAACAGACAAAACAACAGGGGTAAGCCAAGCTTTTGGCCCGCAAGATTTATGAGAGATTACTGAGACAACTAAATCTATGAGCCCCTTCCATGTCTTCAAAAGAGACCGCGGCTGATGTATATCATGCCACACTTCATTTGAAAGATCACTCATGTTTATTAGCTGCAAAATAGAAACACTTGTTTATGAAATTCCCATCTATTCCTCAATAGCACAGGATGTCTAACAGAAAACTTTGAAATATATGATCGCGCTTGAGGAGTTGTATAAGAAATCGAAGTCATTACTGAGAGATTTTTCTCGAATTTCATAGTGTTATTTGTTGGGAAATAATTTAAAAGATGAGAGAAGTGGTAAGTGTTGACTATGGTACTACTAGTCAAAAGGCTACTGTCCCATTTCTGCGCTCCTGTTATCATAAGTAAAATGTAGTGCCTCATTATTAGTAGCACCTTAAACAAAAACTTTCTTATTGAAAGTATTTCTTGGTACGGCAACGGGAATGTAAATAACCATTATTTGTTTTTTTATCTGTGTTATTACTTTTGCTGTACAATAATGTGGTATCAGAATAACTTCTCAATTTTCTAGATGTAACTAAGATATGTCGAAAAAGAGATATATTGCGTCTAGATTCTTCTGAAAAGCGAGTGGCTTGGCAATTAGACCGTTTGGCAGGTTTACTCTTCAATTTTTACTGCGCACAGTTTCATCCATTACTGAACTGAGTGCTCACGGATTCGTTACTATGAGACCTTTCAAAGGATCCTTCTTTTAGCCAAGTTGTGACACAAAGCTATTCTTTCCCCGACTTCGATTCACGTTCTCCTCATTACCCATGCAAAATACCCAATTAATCCTCAGGACTCTCCTTTAGACTACTTTTTTTTTAAGCATGTATCAAATTCTTGGCTATACTGTTTAAATTTTACGTATTGTTTTCATATAAACACTCAATAGACACGGAAGCTTAGAGGAACCATTTTTAACACTGTTTCATTCGATATTAATATATCTCTCTTTTTCAGGGAAACTTCTCTTTTCTGTAGCAAGATTTCACTTTAGATCATCTTCAGTTCTATTATCCATCTTCATAGCTGAGTGGTCAGCACAGCAAACTGCCACCTGGGGGCTACCGTTTTCGATTCCCGGCAGTGCCACTGATCTTCCTTTGGTGGGAGGGCTTGAATGGGGTGCACTCAACCTTGCGATGTTTACTCCAACGAGAAGTAGCGGCATAACATCTGCCAATTCGACAACTGCAGCCGCGCGGGGTAGCCGCGTGGTCTCGGGCGTCTTGCCACAGTTCGTGGGGCTGCCCCCGTCGGAGATTCGAGTCCTCCCTCGGGCGTGCGTGTGTGTGTTATCCTTAGCATAAGTTAGTCTAAGTGTAAGCGGTGTGTAAGACTAGGGACGGATGACCTTAGTAGTTAGCTCCCTTATGAATTCTCACGTATTTGAACATTTTACAACTGCAGGAAGAGGGCTGCACTGATCTCGTGCCTGTCCATGTCACATATCCATGAGGTTATTCGCAAAGGATCACATGACGAGCGGTTGGTCCCCACTGGTCAGTCTGTTAACAGAATGGCAGTGCTTTCCTTTTCCTTTGACGTTAACAGTAGTCAGGCATTGTGATATTCAAGTAGCAAAACTTGTGTACTAATTAAGTGTTCAGTTTCTGAACCATCTGACTTACTTGCCTACACCTATTTATCCTAAACTAAAGCACGGCAGTTAACGATATTACTAAGTGAACGGCATGTAGGAGAAACATCGGTATCATTAAAGCTGTGTCTTCCATTGGCAATGCTATAATCTACTTTTCCTTCTCTGTCTGCTCCTACTCCTCCACCTCCTCCTCCCCGTCGTTTTCCTCCGTCTTCTCTAAATATCACGTTAATAAAACTTGCTTTGATTCCTGTCGTTGCTTCCATCTCTTAGTCGCTTGTTGTCGTTGTGGCCCTAGTCCGAAAACTGATCTGATGCAGATCTCCATGCTATTCTATCTCGTGTAAGCCTCTTCATCTCCGAATAACGACTGCATCCCTCATCCTTCTGCGTCTACTTAATATTTTCATCTCTTGGTCTCCCTCTACGAATTTTACCCCCTGCACGTTCCTCTGGTACTAAATTGATAATCCCCTGCTGTCTCAGAACATGTCCTGCGAACCGATCCCTTCTTTTAGTCAATTTATGACACGAATTTCTTGTCTTTCCAATTCTGCTCAGTATCCCCCGGGTTCGATTCCCGGCGGGATCTGGGATTTTTCCTGCCTCTAGATAACTGAGTGTTGTTGTGTCGTCTTCATCATCATCATTCATCCCCATTACGGTCGGAGGAAGGCAATGGCAAACCACCTCCACTAGGACCTTGCCTAGTACGGCGCTGTGGGTCTCCTGCATCGTCCCCAACGCTCCCAGGGGTATGGGATCTTATCATCATCTCCTCATTACTTACATAATCTACCATCTAATCTTCAAAATTCTTATGGGAGCACCACAGTTGAAAAGATTCCTTTTTTTGTCTAAACTAGTTATCGTCCATGATTCACTTCCATACATGAATACACTCCAGACTACCTTCACAAAAGACTTCCTAACACTTACATCTATATTCGATTATAACCAACTTCTCTACTTTAGAAACTCATTTCTTTCCATTGCCTTCTACATTTTTTATCCTCTGTACTTCGGCCATTGCCGGCCGAAGTGGCCGTGCGGTTAAAGGCGCTGCAGTCTGGAACCGCAAGACCACTACGGTCGCAGGTTCGAATCGTGCCTCGGGCATGGATGTTTGTGATGTCCTTAGGATAGTTAGGTTTAACTAGTTCTAAGTTTTAGGGGACTAATGACCTCAGCAGTTGAGTCCCATAGTGCTCAGAGCCATTTGAACTTCGGCCATTATCATCTATTTTGCTGCGCAAATAGCGTAACTTATTTGCTACTTTAACTCTTTCGTTTCCTAATTTAATTCCATCAGCATCACCTCATTTAATTCTACTACATTCCATTCTAGTTTTCTTTTGTTTTTCCGTCTTGCCTCACACTTCCCAGACACCGTACATTGCGTTCACGTGATGTTCCAAGTCCATTGCTGCCTCTGATAGAATTACAATGTCTTCGGCAAACCTAAAAGCTTGTGTGTCTACTCCCGGAACCTCAATGTTTTTACTTGTTCTCCCTGAACTTTAATTCCAACTCCATATTTATCTTTCGTTTTCTTTACCGTTTCCCAATGCACAGGTTGAATAACATCGGGGTCAGGCCAGTCTCATTCCCTTCCCAAGCACTGCTTTCCCTTCATGATCCTCGACTCTTATAACTGCTGTCTAGTTTCTGTACAAGTTGCAAATAGACTTTCGCTCCATGTAATTTACCCTTCCTACTTTCAGAATTTCTAAGAGAGTATTCCAGTCAACATCTTCAAAATCTTACTCTAAATCAACGAATGCTATGAAAGCGTGTTTTCTCTTTTCTTAACCTTTTTTGTAAGATAAGTCGTAGGGTCAGTGTTGCTTCGCTTGTTGCTACATTACCCCAGAATCCAAACTGATCTTCTACCAGTTTTCCCATTCCTCTACAGATAATTTGCGTTGGTATTTTGCTATCATGTCTTATCTCGCTGGTAGTTCGGTAATTTTCTCACCTGTCAGCACATGCTTTCTATGGAATTGGATTTATAACATTGTTCTTGAAGTCAGGGGTTATTTCACTTTTCTAATACATCTTGAACATCACGTGATTGGCTGGATTTCCCATGGCTATCAATAGTCCTCGCCGAATGTGGTCTACTCCTGGGGAATGTACGATTTGATTTCGGATGCCTGCTGTTAATCATAGGTGGATAATCGCTCCACCATTTAGAACTGCCTCCACATAACATATCACCTTTGACCTTCTTTAAGACTTTCACTATTTTTATGGTGTAGCTATGAAACTTCTTCCAACTCTAAAAAATTGCACTTATTCTTCTTAATCTCTGCCTGTGTTGTTAGTTATCACAGTGCACGTTCCACTTGAGGAATGGCCTGCTGCTGTTAGCATAGCTTCGTAAAATAAATTTTATTTGTAAGTCCATTCGGGCTTTATTTTTCGGTGTCTGCATACTGGTTTAGTAAACGGGATTACAGTTTTCGTTGTGTAATTAACATTTAATTAATTTCAGTGCTATATGTGGCATCCAAAGAAGTTTAAATTAGATTTTTCTTCAATAATTTTCGTCGAAGAAGGCCACCTGGACTCATGACCATCGGGACGTACAGGTTATTTCCCTTATTACTAAACAGCTTATGTTTTTATTGTTCACTACGGTAGAAATATCAAATAATTTTGTAATAGTCACTACGCAATCGCTGTGTAAATAATAATTACGAAAGGAAGACATAGACACTCAGGACACCACGAACAGTAATTTTTACCACACTGTACATATGGGCCCCAAATAATGGCACGAGAGCCATTAGGTAAAAAACTGCATTACGCAATGTCATTCTATGTAATAGTAATGTTATTATTACACCCGAGTATCATAATGGTTTATTTAGTTTTTTATATTCCTTTGATAACTGTGTAGTAAGATGAAGACTCTTGAGTTCTTGTATTCAAGCCGTATTACAGTATTTCATTTGTCACTTCACAAAATCAGAAAGAAAATAGAATGGTCGCATTTTCACTTCTTTTGTTGGGCAGCGTTGTTAAAGATTCTCTTTTTTGTAATTTTATGCACCTGTTAATACAATCCGAGGAATAATGTAACACGAGCATGTTCAAGTATCTCATTAAACAGTCGTCATATAATGTCTGTCAGTTAAATCAACGCAAATTGATATTTCCATGTATAGTATAGTGTTCTGGTATGGGGTCTCATCTAATTCTAAAAGTTATTTGAACAACTTTCTGTGTTTTTTAGCCATTATAAGCGTCGTCAGATTTCACAGTCAAAAAGTTGCATATTTAACTATCCATCTTGCAGAAACACTTATAGTAGCCAGTAAAATTGTTGGTTCTTTTTGTTCTCTTAATAACTTTGTATCATTATTGGCATTGTTTATCTTAATTTAAGTACTCAGCAATAATTACAGTCCAAAAGAAAGCAGATATGACGGTCAGATAACTGTACCGGAAAACAAATACGTATCTGTATCATGACATTTGGAATAATTAGTTTCCGGAAAAGAGAATCAGTACTAATGGAGTGAGTGCCCGTGTGCTAGTAGCTGCAGCCCTTTTCTTGTTTTTCATCCACGCGCTCTGAAGTGCTCATGCATGCATACAGTGGTACTTTCAGTACCCAGTATTTTCCTGAGTGCCCTGTATAAAAGCAGTTTTTTATGAACTGTCTAGTATTCATTAAAGTTTGATTTCGACCTACAAATTCAGTGCCAAGTCACAGAATTCATAAATAGCAGTCATCTCATCGTCGAGAGCTCAACCAGACGTAAATAATACATACATTGATGCAGCCATGGTTGAAGTATATACTGCAAGTGGACAATCACAGCTACAGTGGCAAGTGTGATCATTGTCACAGCTGAAAAAAGCTATTATATTTGGGTGACTTCAGTGCATCTAGTACATAAAATCTTCTTACAGTCGTTCGGCGCAGCTGGCGCAAATGAAAATTTGATCTAAAATAACGACGCTAAGTTGCTAAAAGTTTTTGTTTTATTATTTCAATAGAACAATAAAATAAAGACTTTTAATACATCTCTATTGTCAACTGATTACGAACATTTTGACATTTAGGCCTCACTCTAGGGGGAGTTTACTCAAACACGGTTTTCCTGAATACAAATCTCGACATCTGTTTCTCATATCACTTACTTCTGTATTTCAGAATCAATGTAATTAATACGGAAATGTCATGATATTCGCTTTTTGCTTTATTTACAGCTGCTTTTATGTAAGTTTCCCAGTGTTTTCCCTGGTTGATCTTGGATATACAGGTTGTTAGGGGTGTAGGTACAGATATTGCGATCGTTGGTGGCATAATATGAACCATCTTGAATGTGGTAGTTATTTCTCCCCTGCGTCTAACAATCTTCCTGCAACCACGTCACATAATTTATTACCTCATAGCCTTTGCATGATCGTAATGCAGTAAAGTGGCTACACCTGTCAATTCGGCCTTTCCGTTTTGCTTTCACACTTCCGTACTTCAGTACTTGATCTGCTGCCCAGGGAAAAATAAACTTTAATATTTTGCTTGTGCCATGCGTACTTAGAGACTTCAAACAACCTAAAAACATTCTGCTCCTCATGGCTATGATTATTGGTCTGCAGAAGAAGTCAATTCTGATGTAATGTTGTTCAGTATACTCTGCGCAGTAATCATCAGAAATATGTGCACTTATATGGCTAACGCACTGCATGACGAGGATTCCGAAATAGGTACCACATGACACTGTGGCCTTAATGAATGTGTGAACACTGTAGTGTCCACCATCAAACAGGACGTCTCCTGCTAATCACGGTGTAGAAACTTTTTCTGTTGGAGGGGTGTTCAGAAAGAGTTAAAATCTGAATTTGTTATCCACATTATGCATCAATGTTTGTTTGCGTTTATTTATAAGGTTTCCTGAGTGGATGAGTAAACTTGTTTGGCTTTTCTAATAATTGTGGCAATCATTTCAACCAAAGACGATTCTAATTTATAGAAGTGCGTTATCTCATTTATAATTCATATTTTTCTGTCTTATTCACGATGGGGCTAGTCCCTTAGTAATGGGTCAAGTATTCCCAAGTCATTATTTATTCTACTGTGTCTAAATCGTGGAGTTAAATCCAGAAATTTTGGAGCAAGGTCGATTTCCGTGATAACTATAAACAGTGGATTCCTAATTTTGCTAACCTTGATAAACTTAATGTTTCACGCTGAATGTGGAATTTTACAAATCACAGATTCTTTGTTTTACATCCACATGAGTTCCAAATAACTTTGCGGCTGAAGTGTGCAAGGCACGTATCTTGTTTTTTAATCTGACATTTGAAAAATCTGAAAAATATTGAGAGCAACTAAAGTACTATGGAGGATTTTTCATTTCGTGCAAAGCAACGACTGAATTGACACCTCAAGTTCTGCGGGTAATGGGTAGATCGAATTCCAGTGTGGCATTGTTGTAAAAAGTTGTGGTAGCAACAGACATTAAGTTCGCAATGATTTTTATTAGAACAATTTGTAGTCAGTTTCCATTGTCCACAAAATTTCATGTGTCCCAGAAGCGATCTTTTCAGCAATACCAATTTCTACGCTAACGGGGCCATTATTTTACTTCTTGTGAGATGATTTTCAGGGTCAGTTCAGTGCATATCGAACACCACAGGTCAAAATGGAAGGATAAATTTGTGATGTCCTCCTCGAAACCTGGAAACTACGAGTAGAATCGGATGGAAAGTCAGTACCAGCTCCTGAGATCACCATCAAATTGCTAGAAGAGAAAAATTATGGCTTCAGTTAAGGAAATGAGAAATTTAGATCCCCATTTCTAAGACCGACTGCCCACATGAGACAATAGCAGCCTCACTTTGCAATAATGTTACATATTTTAGAGCGCTGTGGCAAATGTATATTTGCAAAGACTGGTGAGTAAACATATTTTCATTGTTAAATAGGTTTTTCAGTAAGCGACACGGTTTTTTCATATCAGTCCTTACCGCTGTGGCAAATGTATATTTGCAAAGACTGGTGAATAAACATATTTTCATTGTTAAGTAGGTTTTTCAGTAAGCGACGCGGATTTTTCATATCAGTCCTTACCGCTGTTTCACACTGTATTCACTTCCACTAGGAGTTCTGAATGCACACATCAGAGTTAATTATTGAGACCGCATCAGTTAAGTTCATTTCTATCCCTATCTTATTCATGGAGTTTTATAAGCAGTGTCTAGCCTTACCTACGAGTGTTTTTAATACTAGCTAATCATAAATTCACATAGTATTGTTACATCAGGCTACAGTTATGTACGTATTTGCACTTTCCTTTAGTTGTGCAGTGAGAAGGTACGATAAATCTGGAAATAATATTACGTGTTCTATAGGACCCTTATGGGAATACCTCTCAACATGCATGGTACTCTCGTTAGCCATATATAGCAAGGTAATAACACACATTCAGAAGCTGAAGTCGATTCAGTTCCTTTAAATATAAGAAGCGTCAGTTCATGGAGATTGTAGTATCAGATAAAGGAGACAGCCCAAACACTTAATCACTAAATTACTGAAAAAAATCTATTTCAGACACGTGCGTGTAATTCCTCAATATGTGCCTTGTTTGGCTGTCTGTCTATTAACCATCAATAGAAAATTTAACTGACAACATTTCAGCTGGCAACAACCAGCAGACAGAGGTTTCGAAGTCACAAGCTTCGATTTTTATTCGCTAGGGTAACAAGAGGTAGACCTGAAACATTACTACATATACATGGTGTTACTCAATTGTATATACAGAGTCTTACAAAAAGGTACGGCCAAACTTTCAGGAAACATTCCTCACACACAAAGAAAGAAAATATGTTATGTGCACATGTGTCCGGAAACGCTTACTTTCCATGTTACAGCTCATTTTATTACTTCTCTTCAAATCACATTAATCATGGAATGGAAACACACAGCAACAGAACATACCAGAGTGACTTCAAACACTTTGTTACAGGAAATGTTCAAAATGTCCTCCGTTAGCGAGGATACATACATCCACCCTCCGTCGCATGGAATCCCTGATGCGCCGATGCAGCCCTGGAGAGTGGCGTATTGTATCACAGCCGTCCGCAATACGAGCACGAAGAGTCTCTATATTTGGTACCGGGGTTGCGTAGACAAGAGCTCTCAAATGCCCCCATAAATGAAAGTGAAGAGGGTTGAGGTCAGGAGAGCGTGGAGGCCATGGAATTGGTCCGCCTCTACCAACCCATCGGTCACCGAATCTGTTGTTGAGAAGCGTACGAACACTTCGACTGAAATGTGCAGGAGCTCCATCGTGCATGAACCACATGTTGTGTCGTACTTGTAAAGGCACATGTTCTAGCAGCACAGGTAGAATATCCCGTATGAAATCATGATAACGTGCTGCATTGAGTGTAGGTGGAAGAACATGGGGGCCCAATCAAGACATCACCAATAATGCCTGCCCAAACGTTCACAGAAAATCTGTGTTGATGACGTGATTGCACAATTGCGTGCGGATTCTCGTCAGCCCACACATGTTGATTGTGAAAATTTACAATATGATCACGTTGGAATGAAGCCTCATCCGTAAAGAGACCATTTGCACTGAAATGAGGATTGACACATTGTTGGATGAACCAATCACAGAAGTGTAGCCGTGGAGGCCAATCAGCTGCTGATAGTGCCTGCACACGCTGTACATGGTACGGAAACAACTTGTTCTCCCGTAGCACTCTCAATACAGTGACGTGGTCAACGTTACCTTGTACAGCAGCAACTTCTCTGACTCTGACATTAGGGTTATCGTCAACTGCAGGAAGAATTGCCTCGTCTATTGCAAGTGTCCTCGTCGTTCTAGGTCTTCCCCTGTCGCGAGTCATAGGCTGGAATGTTCCGCGCTCCATAAGACGACGATCAATTGCTTCGAACGTCTTCCTGTCGGGACACCTTCGTTCTGCAAATCTGTCTTGAAACAAACGTACCGCGCCACGGCTATTGCCCCGTGCTAATCCATACATCAAATGGGCATCTGCCAACTCCGCATTTGTAAACATTCCACTGACTGCAAAACCACGTTCGTGATGAACACTAACCTGTTGATGCTACGTACTGATGTGCTTGATGCTAGTACTGTAGAGCAATGAGTCGCATGTCAACACAAGCACCGAGGTCAACATTACCTTCCTTCAATTGGGCCAACTGGCGGCGGTGAATCGAGGAAGTACAGTACATACTGACGAAACTGAAATGAGCTGTAACTTGGAAATTAAGCGTTTCCGGACACATGTCCACATAACATCTTTTCTTTATTTGTGTGTGAGGAATGTTTCCTGAAAGTTTGGCCGTACCTTTTTGTAACACCCTATATATATATATTCTTTCTCAAAATTTTAAATCGTTAACAATATCGTGTAAGTTTCAAATAACTCCAGCTATTGGAATGTCGTTTGCACATGAAAAACAACGCTGACTTTTGGTAATGAACACTAATGAACTGATTGTAGACTAACTACTATTTAGAACCTTATATGTTAAATCAGTTAATCAGTGAAATCATCATTTTATCAAATTGTTATAAAACTGAGATTTTCGTTAATATATTATCAATCCATGTTGGTATTACTACTTCACATTTCCTCTCTACTGAGTAAAGGATGATTTATTTTCAGTGACTACAGATATGAAATTCTTTATACTAAGACACAGTTTGTTATGGTACCACCATTTAGGTTATAGGATAGAATATTGAATAACACTCATTATAAGAGCTTCCCCAGTTCACAATTTTTTTTGTGAGGTGGGCGCTTCCATACTACAAGGAAATCCTCAAATGTTTTAGCAGGTTACTGTCCACTAGTCATATCGCTCTCACTACAAGTACTTTAGTATCTTATGATTACGAGGTGGGAAGTTTACTTTGCGCCCCGTCATACTACAGGATCACTTTTGTATTACAGCTATAAGTTAAGAGTACTTTAAGATCCTACAGTCAAAGCTACAAGCCAAAGCACATATACTTATTTCAATACGTAATTTTACATACCTTAGAAAATTTTATATACCTGATTACTTGCCCATCAATAAAGTACCATGCCTTGCATTATCTCGACATACTTGTTCCATAAGAGAATGCACTTAATTACTTATTAGAGATGTGTCAGCTGTTTCTGATCCCCTTAAACAAACTTAATGTAACACTACAGAGGTCATAGAACATACCTTCGCTCACCATATAAAGTGCGTATCTATTGAAGCACAGTAACTTCACTGATGCTTATAAATAAAGGATAATTGCAGAATGTGGTGCCACACAACGTGCCACTACACAGAAGTGGCGCTAACAGCATAGGAACATACGGAACACACACGACACAGATATGTAAGTCCATGGTATTGATGATAAGTTGAGAAAACGGCCCCGAAACACACGTGCTAAAAACGCCACTGTTTCCTGCGCATGTACCCCGACATCATTATGGGATTTGATCACCATGCACACGTACACAGGCCGCACAACGGGTTGGCGTACTCTGAATCAGGTGGTCGAGCAGCTGCTGGGGCATACCCCATTCTTGCACCAGCGCCTGTCGGAGCTCCTGAAGTGTCGTAGGGGTTTGAAGACGTGCAACGATGCGTCAGCCTAGAGCATCCTAGACGTGCTCGATGGAGATTAGGTCTGGAGAACAGGCAGGGCACTCCATTCGCCTCAGTAACTTCTGTTTCAAGGTACTCCTTCACGATGGCAGCTTGGTGGGGCCGTGCGTTATCATCCATCAGGAGGCAGGTGAGACCTACCACAGCCCTGAAAAGGCGGCCGTACTGGTGCAAAATGACGTCCCGATGCACCTGACCTGACAGTTCCTCTGTCAAAGACGTTCATTTGTGTACGTAAACCTATCATAATCCCACCCCACACCGTCAAACCGCGATCTCCATACAGGTCCCTTTCAAGGACAGTAAGGGGTTGGTATCCGGTTCCTAGTTCACGCCAGATGAAAATCCGGCGAGAATCACTGTTCAGACTATATCTGGACTCGTCTGTGAACATAACCTGGGACCACTGTTTCAATGACCATGTACTATTTTCTTGCTTTACTGGCTCTCGTGAGACCTGGGGTCAGTGGAATGCATCTTGCACGTCTCTGGGCGAATGAGCCATGGCTGTTCAGTCGTCTGTAGACTGTGTGTCTGGAGACAAGTGTTCCAGTGGCTGCGGTAAGGTCCCGAGCGAGGCTACCTGCAGTACTCCGTGGCCGTCTTCGGGCACTGATGGTGAGATATCGGTCCTCTCGTGGTGCTGTTGACTGTGGACGTCCCGTACTGTAGCGCCTGGACGCGTTTCCTGTCCGCTGCCATAATCTTGAGATCACAATTTGTGGCACACGGAGGGCCTGTGCTACGACCTGCTGTGTTTGACCAGGCTCCAGTCCCCCTAGTATTCTACCCCTCATAGTGTCATCAGTATGCGTTCTTTGAACCATTTTCAACACACAGTCACCATTAGAACGTCTGAAAACGTCTGCACACTTACTCGCTGCACCGTAGTCTGACATGCACCAACAACACCAACAACACGTCTCTGCATACGTGGACTGCTGCCAACGCCACCGTGCGACGACCGCAGGTCAAATGCATGGCATGGTCATACTCCGAGGTGATTTAAACCCGCAAACCGCCCACCAGAGCGTTGTTTCACATGTTTCAGCATTATCCTTCATTTATCAGCATGAGTGTAGTTACTAACGTATCCTAGTTACCTGCCAAATAATATCATTCACAAAGAAAGACTGACCTAGAGCATCCCATCTTCAGACAGGATATCACTTATTTCATGAAAGCAGAGTAATGTTAATTTTTTTACTTCCATTGTTGTCTTGAGATAGTGATACCCATTTTTACAGACAATTATTAGCACATTACTTAAAGAATAATGGTGACTGAGGCTTGTGCCATCCATCCACCTCCATTAATTACTTAAATACACCAGTGAAATTATTGTGTAATATCTCTGTAGGAATGCAGTCGTTTGATTTTCTTACTTTTCGGGTATGCTGAAAGATAACTTTCTTCGTGTTGTGTTTCAACCGCTCGCACACCATTCCATGGGAATCATCAGGGGGCGTTTATTAGGCCAGATCTAGTTTGACAGACGTACGGTCGCTGGTTGCGCTTTCTTTGTGACCTCACATTAACCGATGAATTTTGATTCTTCCACCGCGGTCTGACAGTATAAGTCAACTGAGAATTTGTTTCTAGTAAGTATTGCTCACATTAAACTATGGCTGATTCCTATGACTGGATGCCATTGATTCCGTGGACTGGACTACCACCAATTATTACTTTTATTCATTGCCTGTATTCCTTTATTTTGTTGGCTGAGATGATATCTGCCGTCGATTTCTCTCCTCCTTTTATTGTTAAGAGTGCAACAATTTGACGGTCGGTGGCCCGACATATGAGGAGCCAGGTGGAAAACAACAAAGCCAATGCGAGTGTCAGCTGATTGCTTATAATTATTATTGTTCTCCCGTTGAGGTGGCGTTGCCTGGCTCATTCCACTGACATTTTGGTAGTTATTATTGTTATTTCCTCCTCATTTGTGATATCAATCAACACCAAAATGGAAAGGAAATATTCTAAATTCGATTCAGGAGAATGTTAGAGTTTCCTCTGATATCGATCAGTCCCAGAAACGAGATTTATTTGAATATTTCTCAAAGTATTTTCTATACTCTCTTGTTTCACATTAGAAAGTTCATGATCAAAAAGTTCCTTACACAATATCATCTGTATACATTTGGATCAATACCTCGCTAAAAAGCACTCTCGAGTTGTTCATATGTTTGAGATTATTCCGCAGTTTCTCTAGCTCACAGGTGGCCTCAACCTGTACAAATACTAGGATGAACTGTATTTTTGTGATGTCCAGGCTATGTTTTGGGTGACAACATGTTAAAGATTTAATAAAGATGCTCCGGGTGTACACTTCCCCTTTCCGGAAGAAACAGCTGGAATTATCTGAGTTTTAAGAAACTCTCTTCTAGCACAGCAGAAAAACCGGTCTCTGCCCATATTCCTAGATGAAAGATTTTGTGGTAATCGATTAAAACATACTCTGTGACAGACATCAGCAGTGCTATGTACACTGGTGATCAAAATTAAAGCCACAAGCCATTATTTCGCCGGCCTGTGTCTACTTCGCGATATAATCGTACAAACTGGCAACAGATGTCCGGGCGGTCCTGTACTCCATGGAAAATGGCATTCTGGTCAACGGACAACCACGCTAACGATGACGTCACGGCACCTATCAAATGCGATAGTGTTTGCAGGGTAGTACCGAGATTTGTAGTAGGAACGAGAGAATATAAAGACTAATTGAATTCTGGAAATAATGTCGGTTTAAATAGCAAATACTCTGTTGAGGAACCACAAGAGCAGGAGATATATTCGGAAAGGCTGGGAGATGGGAGACACGGGAAGATTTCAGTTATATTACACCATCACCAGGAAGCAATTCCGAAATCAGATACTGGATTTTAAGATGTACCCAAGACCGGATATAAACTCAGATGACAATTTGGTAACGATAAAGAATAGGCTGAAGTTTAAGAGCCTAGTCAGGAAGAATCAATGGGCAGAAAAGTGGGATACGGAATTACTAAGGAATGGAGAGGTATTCTTTACGTTCTCCGAGCCTGTAGATACTGCGATAATAATAACTTAATAGCCATTTCAGTTAAAGAGGAAGGCAGTTGCGAAGAAACCATGGATAACACATGAAATACTTCAGCAGGTTGACGAAAGAAGGAAGAGTAAAAATGTTGAAGAAACTTGCTAACACAGAAATGCAAATCACTTAGAAACAAAATAAATGGAAAGTGAAGGGAAGCTAAGGCAAAATGGTTGCATGAAAAATGTGGAAAATCAAACAGAAATGATCGTCGGAATGACAGACTCAGCCTATAGTAAAGTCAAAACAGCCTTGGTGAAATTAAAGAAAGGGCGGTCACATTAAGAGTGCTATGGGAATTACAGTGTTACGTGCCTAGGAGAGAGCGGACAGCTGGAAAGAGCACATTGAAGGCCTCTACGAGGAGAAGAACTTGTCTGACGAGGTGATGGAAGAAGAAATACGAGTCCACAGGAAACAGACGGAGGTTCCAGGATTACAATCAGAACTTAAAAGAGCTTTGGAAAACATAAGATCAGATAAGACACAAGGAGTAGATAACATTCCTTCCGAATTTCTAAAATCTTTGGGGGGGGGGGGGGGCGTAAATATTGGTGAGCACAATGCATGGGACTACCATTATACCATCATCCATACAATTCCAAAGGCAGCAAGAGTCAACAAGTGTGAGAATTATGGCACAGTCAGCTTAACAGCTCACGCATACATGCTGCCGAATAGAATAATCGACAGAATGGAAAAGAAAATAGAGTATCTGTTAGATGACGATCAGTTTGGTTTCAGGATAGGTAAAGGCATCAGAGAGCCAGTTTTGACGTTGCGGTTGATAGTGGAAGTACAAGCACCAAGAGCTAACAATGAAACTGGAAGGCCAAGAACTTAGTGCTCGGGTTAAAAAGGGTGTAGGACAGGGATGTATTCTTTCGCCTCACTGTTCAATCTATACCTTAAAGAAATAATGAGGGAATTAAAGGTTCAAGAGTGTGGGTAAGAGTATATCAGTGATTAGATTCGATGATGAAATTACTATCGTCATTGAAAGTGAAGAAGAATTACATGATACGTTGAATGGAATGAACAGTCTCACGCGTGCAGTATGTGGATTGCGAGTAAATCGGAGAAGCTGAAAGCAATAAGAAGTATTATAAATGAGAACAACAAGAAACATCATAATTGGGGATCACGAAAGGAAGGAATCTGTGATACTGTATGTTTGGACGACAGCATAGTATGGTAGCGAGGCATGGACCATGGTAAAACCGGAATACAGGAGAATCTAACCCTTTGAGATGTGGTGTTACAGAAAACTGTTGAAAATTATATGGAATGATAGGGTAAGGAATGAAGAGGATCTCTGCAGAATAGGCGGAAAGTAATATGCTATGGAAAATACAGACAAGAACATGGGACAGGATTATAGGACATTTGTTGAGACGTCAGGAAATAAGTTCTATGTTACAAGTGGCAGCAATAGAGAGTAAGAACTGTAGAGGAAAACAGAGTGGAATACATCGCCGGCCGGTGTGGCCGAGCGGTTCTAGGCACTTCAGTCTGGAACCGCGTGACCGCTACGGTCGCCGGATCGAATCCTGCCTCGGGCATCGATGTATGTGCTGTCCTTAGGTTAGTTAGGTTTAAGTAGTTCTAAGTTCTAGGGGACTGATGACCTCAGATGTTAAGTCCCATAGTGCTCAGAGCCATTTCTTTGGAATACATCCAGCAGATAATTGAGGACGTAGGTTTTGGCGGGCAGCATCAAACCAGTATCCTGAATAAAAAAAGAAAAATAACTGAAAACAATCTGCCAGCCACAGACTTCAGAAGAAATTGTTTAGAATGATATATTTATCCAACAGTCTTTTAAAAAAAAATTTGACGGGAAGGGCGTATTAACAACAAACGGGTTTTGTTTTATGGAGGGAGAAATTTTTTGCACATGTCTGTGATAGTGTACCGGGATCGAGGGAGTGTACTTTAAATGAAGATTTTACAATTTAATTTGCACATTAATTATATTCGTATCGGATTGTTGTAGTAATGGCGGTATTAATCTCAGGGCTTAGCTCCGAAAACCAAGGTTATTGTCATCGTTTCGTTCCTAGAGGCCAATAAATAAGCGGTCTAAAGCTCCTGTTAATCCCCTTAGGTACCTAAAATATGAGACCTAGCCCTCTCTACAAAAGGCAGCAGCTATCTTTAATAGCTGTAATTTCCATTGTAGACAATACGTTGGTATTTCTACAAATCCTCATTCGTCTTTCGGGAAGCCACGCTGTATAAAGTGATTTATGACTACCCTAATCACTTGCTGCATACATCATACACAAAATTCCACGCTGCACGTCCGAATAGTGTTACGTAGCTTATGAGACTAGCTGCATGTTCGAGGAAAATATGTTAGCATCGACTGTGGTCTGCGTTTTCAAAATATTAGTGCACCGGACATCGTACTACTTTGAGGGGTGAGAAAAATGAGATTTAGACAACGTCGAGAGCAACTTTTCCCTACGCTAGACGATGTCCTAAATTCAGCCTCACTTTTCGCTGGGCCTCGGTCTGCCTTGCTAAGATTTGGAGTGTCGTGTTCCTTGAGAGAGGAAGTGTCATTTCTTTAGTTTCCACCGTTATTGCAAGCTAAGGTATTACCTTGTATGCTTGAAATAGCATACCAAATGGAAAAAATGGCGCTTATTTTTAGCTATCACACTATATGATTATTTTTGTTGGCAGAAACATAATCTTCGGTTGATCGTAACATTAGATTATATTTTTGGACATAAGAATATTTGTGCGATATTAGAGTAGCAATGCATATGTAAAAGAAGCATCTTCGATGACTTAAAATACGTAAGCAGCTGTACCCAAGCCTAAATGCACTGTTTCACTGCGTTTTCGGAGGCTTAACTGTTCCAGAACCGACTCTTTCTGGATTCAAACATGTTTTGGTACTCGGCAGTGTACACTGATGTTGCCATGTCGATGGACTTGCTTTCATCCTGGTGTCTCATAACACGTAACATGTGAAACTTGCAAATGAACTGAGTTTTTGGAATGTCTTAAGGATGTTACCTTTCTTGAAAATGGAGATCTGTGTTAGCTTAAGGTATCTCCTACTTAAAAACGTGTTTAACGTATAACCGTTTTTGATTATACTCCTGCTTAATTTGATTGTACCATAGAGTAATAACGTTACTGGGAGATTATTATACGGAGTACTGAAAAGATTTTGTGGTTTGAAATACCTTTATATTTCAGTTGAATATTTGTTCCTCTGTGCATGAACATGTTGTTCTTTGAAACATGTTTTCACAGTGGAGAAAGCTTTACTTTTCCATAGTACTGTCTGGAATTTCAGAAAAGGACTGCATCATATGAAAAGTAAATACTATATTTAAAAATGAAGTAAGAAAAATGTTTGATTTCTATTAGAAAGCTGGTTAGATGTGAAGGTCTGAGACGTTTACCAAGATGTACTCTTTCCCGCTTTTTAGCACACTGGAAAAATGCCGAGAGTGATCAAGTTAAGGCCTATTCCTGCAGTGCAGTGGATGTCATTTACTCGGGGTGCAAGCAACTGGAGCATTCCTTTCATTATCTGTGTAATGTCTTATAATTTTGTCACCTCATAACAACAGAAACAGATAGGTAGAGGCAACTGAGAGAAGTGTATAAATCAGAGAGATGATAATGATGATGTGATAGATGTAGAGATATTTTGTGCATAAATTTAATATCAGATTTAATAACGAACAGCTCACTATTTTCACATGTGGAACATTATGCGCTATGTGTATGTTTATGTATTTTTTCTTGGAAATACTGCACATCTTCGAACTTGGCGCCATTTTTAAACAATTCAAATGATTGACTGCCTCGTTTTCATATTATTCTGAGATGAACCTGAGAGGGCATTTGGAATTGGGAAAGGTGAAATGGGATGAAAAGGTAGAAAGCATTACTGGGATAGTTTTGCCATTTAGCATTTTTAAATGTCCCACCACAACCAGCACTTTGCATTTTTAAATTTCACATTACTACCATATTGCATTTTTTAAAAATTTCCCATAACCATTATCTCGCATTTTTAAAGTTCCCTGCCAACACCATCTTGCGGTTTTGATTTTCCCACTGCCGCCATCTTGGACTGTCCGGCGAATGTAGGGGCGATTAGTGGGGGAAACGCGAAACGTGAATCAGAATGCCTATAGACATAGTACTTACCATCCACTCATCAGCAGGTTGTTACAGTTTGGGTAAATATTTCAGATATCTCACGTAGACAGCAAAGTTTTGACTGCTGTATAGGCCTTAATAAAATCGAAATGAAACGCAGTTGTGTTTTGTGTACAAACTGTGTGCAGTATGAACAATATATTCCTAATGTATCAATCAACTAATTCGTTATTCTGAAACAGAAACAGTTCATTGTAATAAATGCAGTCGTACTAATCATAGAACTAAAAAGCAACAAAGTGTCGAGATCCTGTTAAGTACTCACTGTTTGGCACGTCTCTTAGTTTCACATTCACACTTGGGAAGATTTTAGGTTACAACAAAATCCATTAATTTTGTGTATGGGAACTAAACACTCTTCTCAATGAAACCCACAGCCATATCGGTTCCTGTAGAGATTCAGTATTAATATCACATTAGATACAATGTGTGGTACTTTATGAATAGAGACTGGCATTTTACTCCAGACATTTTCTGCTAGGTATAAACGAAAAAATGATTTAATTTACATCTCTTTTTCCAGATCAGCTGCGTCTGTTATATTCTCCCAACACAATTTTTCATTGTCTACGATTCAAAGTAGCTGTGGGATGTCTGTGTATTGTTATCGCTGCCGCTCTTCAACTTTCCCGTAATCTCTTAACAAAAGGGGAAGCTCTTAAAGAGGTGCTTCGATCTAGGTTTTCCATAGAGAAAGACGTATTACATGATTACATGAGTAATCAACTGTTTTGTCCTAACTGACTGCATGTATCTATTCGTTTAATATTGATTACTTTGTATCAGAAGTTGATTGAAGATCTCTTCCATGTAATTATTGCTTGTGAGATTTGTTAACCTCTATGTTAACTGTTTTGCAGTTATTTGAAACGATTTTGTGGTATGCTATTATTCGTCTTCTAATGATACAGAACAGTACGGACTGCATCCATTGAGTCTGATTTGTTTTCTGCTACCAGTGACTGAAAACTTTTGTCACTAACCATTAACTGCACCTGATTTGTTTTCTGCTACTAGTGACTGAAAACTTTTGTCACTAACCATTAACTGCACAACTCACCACGCATTGCACAGAGTGCAATACTTCATCAGCCAACAACCACAATAAGATCCATCGGCCATCATATTCACAATAATAATAATAACAACAATAATAATAGTAACAATAGTAACTAAAATTGATCTCTTTGATTTAATGGAGGTATTCCATGTTGTTCACTTTACAATGATACATCATGCATATGGTGCTGCTCCCGAGGCACTCAAGTTCAGCCGGACTGTTAGTCGAGACGGTTAGCGGCAGATATATTTTGCATTCTTGTGATAAACTAGCAGTGCAGCTCCAAATCTGGTGGTGTTGCATGTGAAACTCAATATTAGGTAATGCTGTCCCTTCTCAAGCGCTGACAGTTTTGCAGTGAATATTGCGCATCCGCGCACGTGTGGAAGCTTCAATTTGTGTAACATGTAAGGAGAAGAATCCTTGCTTTATTGTAATACATCGCGTAAGTGATAAGCTAAATACAAATTTTATTAGTAGGAGTATATGGGACACGTCATACGTTTTTAATGCAAAAGAAGAAAATGTTTAACAATTGGGAAATCGCCAGTGATGGTGACGTTTCTCACGGTGAAGCAACAATCATAAGTTAAATACACACCACCATGCTGTGTCAACAAGTTTTGGTAGGCAACAAATGTGATTACCAAGCACTAGACAGCTAGTCTGTAGCAAATCATTATGAATCGCCGTCAAATATTTAATAGTACTGTAGAAAGTCTAGCTCTTGAATATATTCTGCTATTTTTCTACTTTTGGATGAATTTAAAAGTGGTGTACAGCTCACTCTTGCTTTTCTTACTATTCAAGCTTTTACATGAGACGTTCCTGCACCTTTTGTTATAGTAATTTTATGATGAAATCGTAATGAGATGCTCAAATGCATTACGGTTTATTTAGTAACAAACCACAGTAATCAAAAAAATTTTATATGTTTTTTAGCCTGCTCAATTAGTTGGAAATTGCCGGTTTAGGGACGTAACGATCGCTCTTTCCTCTCCAAACGGCAATGTACGTCATTCAAGCCTTCAATTTATATCAGTGAAGTTTGATCATTATTACTATTTGCATACAAAGTTGGTTTTACCCATTAAATATAAGCACTACACAGTCTTACACCACCACCACTGTTTTGCATCTACAACCTCTGGTTATGATATCTGCGATGTTCCAACGAGAAAAGATGTTTTGTTGCACTAACGGTAAACTTAAGCCATATTATTGAATTTAGCAGCAATATATTTTCTTTTTCTTGTAGGCTATATGATGCCACTCTTTTGTTAGAAATTTCACTTGCAAACATTTAACCTCCATAGGACGCACTGTCACGCAGATTGGGGATACACTCGCTGGTGACTCCAACGCAGGAAAAGGATTTGATGTACATTTGTGTATAAAATTTTATTGCCATTACGTTGCTACAAAATTTTTGTGTCAGTTTCATGTGCCACAGGAAAATAATGAATAATGAACAAAAATTGAGAAAACCTGAAGAACCGTATAACTGTGAAGTATTTTCAACTTAGGACTAATTTTCCACTAAATTTTGAGCAATGATGTATTTTATGACATTAGCGCAAAGGTAAAAGTACAACAATATTTATTGTCATTTAGCTATCATGTAGCAGATTCCATTAAACAAATCATTCATTGGGCGGTTATATTTGGTATTTTTTTAATTTAAAAGTTTTGTAGTAGTTAGTTTTAACAATAGTGTAGTTGGTTTGCAGAAGATGGCTGATTTTACATCGCATATGCCCAGCTTGGAGCATTATAGTCGTTTGTTCCAGAACGTTAATGTCGTCTTTGTGAAAAGTTAATGTTAAGCATTTCTGTTATCTGTGAATTGATTTCAGATTCAAAATACGTAACTTTACACACCTTTGGTGTTATGGTAAAAACAGCGAAGCCGACAAAGCTAGACTCGGAAATAAGTGATAAGACAGAATATAATTCCAGTGATAGGGAATTCACTGATGAGGCTGTTGACGACATTATGATTTAACTTCCCAAATGCAGTCACAGGCTGAAAGAGGAGGAGTTATTTTGCAACTGAACCGAACGCTAGTTCCTTTAAATGCACTTTACAGAAGTTCAGATGAAATGATGTACTCAAATGTTGACCAATTTTTTTTAAGTTAACAGAATTGTGAAATCAATTGTCATTTGAAATATTGGCTAAATATAATGAACTGTGTTCTAAACAAAGTGAAATTTTAACCAAGCGAAATTGAACGTTATGCAAACTGACAAATTTGTCGTCACATAAGGATGCATTAGTGACTGAGATCATTGAACTAAACACTGCATACCTGAGTCTTCATGATGCAGTACAGGAAATCACAGGTGAACAAGTCCAACTAAAAGAATCTTGTCGTATGCCAAAATGAAAAGTAAATAATTTTACTTCCAAACAGGAAGTTGAAATGAGGGATCATTTTGAGGCACAAAGAGAAATTTTTGATAAAATTTTTCGCTGTGGATTTCTAGCAAAGAAACCCAAATAGATCGAAAGATAGGTTCAGAAATAAGAATTTATATACAACAATCTGCTGCCGAAATTTGATCTCAGAAACGTATTTTGGATGAAATAGTTAATACCAAATTTAATCAAATTAAAACGGCACTGAGTAAGGATTTACCAAAATGGAGACATAGTGTCATGTCACATAACAGTAGCATACAGCAGGAACTATCCATGGTTAAGCCGATAGTACCATAGTACCTGACACGCCACCCTGTGTTGCTGGGACCACAGGTAAAAGTATTATTCCTAAACCTAGTTAGGGAATGAACAGAAATGATGTGGATTACACAGGTATGTCACTTAGCTCGATATCATAGAGGGTGGGAACAGCACCCCCATTATCATGTGTTCTATTAGATGTGAGCTTACTGAAATATAGACAGTTACAGGTTTTTGGACCTAACAAAAAACATTCATCATGTCATGTTTCTCAGGCTACTTGTAGGCGTGTTACTACGATCATAGACAGATCAGGAAAGGATATACTCCACTACATACTTCATTCCAGAGCAAGCCACTCTTTGGTGAACGAGAGCGCTGAAATTTTCTAGAAATATTACCAATTCGAGAACGCACTCTTATCAAAATACTAGTCCAGTTATGTGCAATAAAACTCCATAAGGAAATATTCCGCCCTGAACCATTTAACAATATGCAAAGAAGTCTACACAACTTTATATAGACTCAGTATTTGTGTGAACCCACATCAGACAGGGATGCTTTATGATTATTAAAATCAAACTTGCTACTGTACCTAGAAGTCAGTTCAGTTTCTATGCCAGAAAAAACCTTGAGAACTTGATGCCTGTATTAGATTTATTCATCTGATACATCATTGAGCAATGACAATAACGGCGCGACTATGTCCTCCCCATAGAGTGCAAAACCATACAATCATAGAAGGACAAGAGACTGTCATGTCAATGTAGACACAGCCAATGTCACGTCCAGTGCGTAAACTTGGCCTGTTGTTCGTGGTCCACCAAATTTCAAGAGAAGAAGAAGAAATGATAACAGGTATCATGCTGGTTTCTGTGGGACTAGGTGAGCGCACTGTCAAATCAATCACAATAACTAGTGGACTGCGCATGCTATTCTGAGAAAAGTGTCAGCTACAGCTGTTTTGGACATAGATACTGTGGTGAACGTTATGGCAGTAAATATATTTAATAACATTCGTGAGGCTTCAAGGGTGACATCATACCCTGCACAGAACTGTAAAATTACTGGAGCAATCGGTGTCAGGTTGCAAAGTGTAGATGCACGTTGAGGTTGTAATATGAAATAGAGTCATAGTCCTCCCATTCCTAACTGTCATTAGGTAGATTCTGGAATTATAATTTAGGACAGGATTTCTAAGGGGTTAGACTGTAATGATTGACTTCTCCTCAGGTAGTTATTTTCTGAACATTGATAGTAAAAACGGTAGATACTGTCAAATCTTGAAGGTGAAGTTCATTAAAACAAAATGTGCATACACCAATACTACACCTCCCCACTGTGGTTCAGTTGAGAGTATAAAGTCTACAACTAATGAATCCTCGCAACAGGCAGACTTAGAATTGCTTCTAAAGTACGTACCTTTTTTTTACAATAAAGAAAGTGTTATTAGTAGGTGCCAATATCAAATGCAAGTTTGTCCACATTATGTATACTGTCAGAATACATACTCCATACCATGGGCCATGGGCCATGGGCGAAAGCAGTCACAAAGGATGCGTGGCAAAGTGGCAAAGCCCAGTTGAATTCTTCGCATGGTATTAGATGCAAGGTCTGTCAACAAAATCATTATTACCATTTTCATTTCATCAGATAATTTAAGAGGTTTATACATACATATGCCGCTAATCAACAAACATATTTTGTGGAATATCTAGAAGTATTTAACAGATCGTAACTAATTGTCCACTATATGCAACACAATAAATTCTAGCTGAACTAGTACGCAAGATAAAATAAATGAATAGATCCTCTTCGACGTTTTCTGACCGTTTCTGAGAAGGAAAGGTAATGCAAACCTTAGTCACACACATGGAACAAATACACTTAGGAAAATCTAATGTGATAAGAAAATGTGTCAGGTACAAAGACATCAGGTAGCAGAAATTGTTCTTTTGAAGTTCACCAGAAGACTCCATTTGTACCCTGAAGGAACCATAAATGGCCAGTTCTTTACACATATCATTACAAAACAGTTAGGATTCCCCATGAAGGAAGCTAGTTGCTAGCTTATCCTAGCACCGACCGAATTAAAGGGTTGTATACCAACCGTCATATTAATATCTACATGGATTAATAATCTTATTTCTACGTCAAGAGAAATGTTTCTACGTACACTAGTTATTAATTGTGAGGTAGCAACTAACTCAAGTAGTGGTTTTGTAGAACATTTTGAAGCCATATATTTGCATGGTACCCATGGGCACAGAAAGAAGGCTATGTGGTTATTACAGGCTTCATCCCGCGGTATCCCTCAGTAGTTCGCAACCCGACAACAGGCCACAGCAGTCCATCTACCTCACAGCCGCCCCACACCGAACCCCGGGTTTTTGTGCGGTTTAGCTCCCAGTAGACGCCCCGGGAACGTCTCATACCAGACGAGTGTAATCCCAAATGTTTGGGTGATAGAGCAATGTTGGTGTACGCGTACGTGGAGACAGTGTGTGCGCAGAAATCGCCGACATAGCGTAACTGAGGCACAATAAGGGGAATCAGGCCTCATTCGCCGACGTAGATGGAAAACCGCCTCCAAAACCATTGACAGGATGGTGGGCACTCCGGACCTCGACATTAACCCACAGCGCTGATTCGTGCCGGGAACCAGCACGGCTTCCCGCTCGGGCAGCAGCGCTTTAGACTGCGCGGCTAGCCGGGCGAGCACAATACACTTGGAACTGAGAGATCTATTACTAGAGGAGGAACTGGACGATTCGTAGAGGAGAAAAGCTCCAATGGAGAAGTGTTCAAAAAAATGGCTCTGAGCACTATGGGACTCAACTGCTGAGGTCATTAGTCCCCTAGAACTTAGAACTAGTTAAACCTAACTAACCTAAGGACATCACAAACATCCATGCCCGAGGCAGGATTCGAACCTGCGACCGTAGCGGTCTTGCGGTTCCAGACTGCAGCGCCTTTAACCGCACGGCCACTTCGGCCGGCAATGGAGAAATGTCTCAGTAGGCTGAATCTCTGTACGATTTGTATTAGTGCCATGTCCACAATGAGAGTGAATGAGCACCAAAGAATGTTAAATTAGATCTAATCAATGATCTTGAATGAGCTACTTTTATATTTGCACTTTGAAAGTTAATATCTGTTTCTCTTATGGGTAATCTGGTTGAGTTTAAAGAATGATGAATTTTTTCAGTATTTCGAGAACAATGTACATGTAATTAAGCAAAAACTTAAAATGAGTGTTTTACTAGTCTGCAAGTTCCTCTTGTTCAAGTCATGCGAGGAGAAACAACTGTACCTGCATTAAAAAATGCGACTTGAATTCCACTTGAAATTAGTGACTATCGGTAGTCAACAAACGTCATTGACAAGTTGTTAAAGAAACTTGAAACTTTTCAAGCTGTGTATTGCCAGCATGTTAAAGTAAATGGAAATTAGGATTTTGTGAATGATTATACACAAAATTGCCTAATGGAATAGCAAACGAAGACACAGTAATAAAAACTAAGTCAAAATACAGAGCCCTCATGATGTAGTCAATTCTAGGTAGACTAGCGAGTCTAGATATTGGCCACTCGCCGGTATATAAAAGATCACTAACATACCGTTTCCTGCAGAGCCGAATCAAATTCGTATTTTCAATAAACAGGACAATGACACCTGTGCAAACGTTTATCGATTCCAATATACAGATGACGAATATATTTGTGGAGAATCAGGTGGCTGGGAAAGAATTTCCGGTTGTACTGCTGCACACCAAAAAGCTCCATCGTGAAAACCACTTCACTCTATTGGTGCTGCAGATTACTAATGCAGATGTAAGTCGTTTCTAGTGCATAAGGAGCTTGTGTACGCTAGCACCTTGTATAATTACTCCTTGTCATTGGTACACTGTGGTATGCCAGTGTCGACTGTGCTTCTTTAATTCCAAAGCTAAATATTTAATTTTCTATGCTCAATGTAAGCCAGTTTCTTGTCTAGCAGCAAATGCAAGATTATGAAATTTATCAGCTTTATCAACAAACTCAAGCTCGTTTTGAAATTTACTCTGATACAGAATGTGTGATGGAACTAGTTTTTACTTTCATTGATAGCAGCGGCTCTGGTTCACATTTCGACCACGTGCATCTGCATATACCGTTCAGAATAGCTTACTACAGACACATGTTTGGAATTTAAATTGTTGGTTGGTTGGTTTGCGGGGTTGAAGGGACCAGACTTTTAAATTGTTCAGGCGCAACGATTTCATAAATGGTTCACTGAGTAGCTGTATGCAATCACTGACAGTGTGAATGAATTTTTAGTGTAAAATTAAAAATATAGAAACAGGCCCTGAAGAAGAATTACTGTTTAATTCACCAGAGGTATGCCATATTTCCCAGGGAACACAGATATCATTGTGATCTCACTCCTAGGTATCAAGTTCCTGCACATGCCAGTTGCAGTGTGAACTATAGACATCACTATACAGTCCCCGTTGTATTCCATAGTCAGAGTAATTACAACGGTCATTTCTTAATCATGAACGTATGCCAGCAAAAGCCGAATGATGGTGATAAAGACGTTAAATTAAATCTAAATACCTTTCTTCAGCTGCCACCTAATAAATATGAATCATCTATGGAAAGTACTGCAGTATTGCAACAAGATCATCACTGCACGTAAATTTCCGATTTATTGATTCCCAGAATATTTGACATGTTTGCTCAAAATGTGTTACTCGTAAATCTGATATCATATCAACTCAAGAAAATGAGGACGTATTTTGCAGATGAATGAGGGTTTAATCTAGTTAACCATAGGGAAATTTTTGCGTACGAGTAAGTGAGCAATGAATCATTTTTATTGAAAGATCGCTTAACCCTCACCTCACTGAACAGTTTAAAACTTCATTACAAGGCAAAACTGAAACAGAAGGCGAGTACGAAAGAGGCTGAAATTTGTGGAATGTACTCTATTGTATAAAACACTTAGAGACTATTACGAATTGTATTTGAAAATTAACTTCCTACATCTTTCTGACGTTTTCAGAAGCTATCACGATCTATGTCTTAAACTGTATGAACTGGATTCTGTACATTACATTACTTCAACTGGTTTATCATGGGATGGTTGCTCTGCTAAAAACTACGAAAGTTAAATTTGAGTTATAACCGGTCAAATATCTTACATTTTCTGTAAGATGCATTAGGGCAATATTGTCCACTAATCTTTCAGGTATGCCAGCATCAACAATAGATTATTGAGCACTTATGATGAAAAAAATCAACTGATCTTTTATCATATAACATGATCTGAATAACGTTTACAGCTGGATGATGTTATAGTACGGTCTGGTGCCGAAATTTGGGTGTCTTTTCCAGAAAGTGGTGAAATTTTGAGAAGAAGAAATATCAGATTACTCCATCATCGGATACAGTTTACAAGTAGATGGTGAATATCCTGGTAGTATTCACCATTTTCATTCTGGTTTGCCCATTTGTCTGGAAGTACGTTAGCACCGTCTAATTATAAGAAAATTAAGTAATTTATTTCGATTTAGTATTATAAGAAAAACTATGTAATTCGTTACAGGAATGTAACAATATTTACGAAATAAACTGCTTTAAAAAAATATTTACCTAATTCTATCATTCAAGCAAACTCCTTAGGTGAAACCATACAGTGAGATTCTTGCGCAAGAATGCACGAAAGGAAACAGTGATTTTGCGAAAATCATTTTCAAACTGATGAATAATATTGTGTTTGTAAAATTCATGAAAATATGCGCAAGATGTGCAACATAAGACTAGCGACAACATGAGAACGAGATACGGAGCAGCTGTATTAATTGCGAAACCAAATTATCAGAGGTATGCTGTTTTTAGCGAAAATGTAGGAGTTATTGAACTGAACAAGCTTAATGTCGTCTATGAAAAACGCATTGGAATAGAAATGATCATTCCCGATACTTTTAAAATCCTTTTTATGAACTTTTATTATGCTGATATGGTAAAGAAGTTTCTGGCAATACAGGTAATACTGTGCTACACAGACACCGATTACTACTAGAGATGCTTCCGAGAACATCAGGAATGTTATCTGTATGGAGCTTAATACGTTGGGATTTTCTGTGAACAATAGATATAGTACTGCGCTGGGGTATAAAAAACAAGTTGGAGTATTGTAAGACGAATTAAATGGTCAACTTATTACCTAATGTATCAGTCAGGGAGCAAAAATGTATACACTCGAGGTAGCGTCTGGAAGCATAATACACAGAGCAAAGGATGTAAAGCAGTCTAGTTTTATTAGCATAACATACGATGGTTATTGTCAGTGTGTGTTGAGTTTGGAAGTTAAAACAAATGTCCAATATACAGATAGATAAAAGCGCCAGATATGTTTTACTACTAAACCACACAAACGAGATTTATCTGTACAGGATGTTAAATGTTTTTTATTTCACGTTAAGATGAATATATTGGCTTTATGTCACTATTATATGATTAATTATTTTATGATGACTATTGATTTTATTATAAATAATGAAAAAAAGACAGAAAAAACGAAATTTAAATGGGCGTGTGTTTTCAAGATGCAAGTACTTGAAGACTGTGTTTGTGTGTGTTTCTGTGTGAAAAACGGGAATTTTAGGTTGTAATTGTAAACTGGAATTGCAGCTTACGTGAAATTTACATATTGCTTTCTGATTGATGTAATTTAACTTGATATCTCCAGGAAGCTATGCTCTCATTAACTTCAGTTCGTCTGATTTGAACTATGTTGTATACTTTTCGATGTATCGGAATTTTGTGTAGTTCTTTTGTATATGTTTGTGATCGATCAACGTCTATGGTGATTGCTCAGATAGTGTATGTGTGAAAAATTAAAAATCGTTGTACAGCCTAAAATCTGAATCTATACTGTTGTTGGTAGAGTGGGTACAAGGGAAACTTCCTGGCAGATTAAAACTGTGTGCCGGACTGAGACTCGAACTCATGACCTTTGCCTTTCGCGGGCAAGTGCTCTACCAACTTTGTTTATTATCGGTATTACTAGGTACTATCATAACACTTCAGTAGACCATGGTCATATCATCATGTAACAGAGGCTGCGAAAGGGAGAAAAAATTAACTAAAATTAATTATGATAACAGAACAACAAATAAAAGAAGAACTCCGAGAACGTAGCCGACAAGCCACCACCAAGCCCACAGCATATGTGTTAACAATTACTTTTTATATCGTTTTTTAGTAATTTTTACTTTTTTATTTTGTGTTTTAATATATTGTTATAGTTCGTAATTGAATCAAAAAGTAGTAGGAAAAGAAGCAAGATTACGTTCGCCTTAGCATACGAAAAATTCCAAGTAAACTAAGAAAAATTAAGGATTGTAGACGCTGACGTGTATCTATACTTCATCGATACACATTTGACAAATATACTGGAGCGATGCTGAGTCAAAACACAAAACAAAACGAACAGGGAAACGAGGAGAGAGCAAGACGAAGAAGATCTGATGGGAACATATATAACAAAGAATAACACTTATCATCAGATAAATTAAATTAACCAACACCTTGCCGACGGAAAACAAGATTCAACATGTTGGTGAAGAGGTCTCGGTATCGAGGCATACGCAAGCATGTCCAGCAGGCGGTGATGATGTACTGCATGAAGTTCATGTGATTGTCCCCATCGCCTTCTACAACATAATGAACGAAATGTCCCAGCAACCACATAACGGTATGGGTTTTCGACCGTGGAAAGAAAGAAGAATCTGGGCGCACTATGCGGTCCGTAGTGTAGGCAGTCTAAGGAGATCGAGTAAGGAAGGCCAACTGTGTCCTGATTCAAAACCAGTTTGCCTTATGACCTCCGCAAGTAAAGCGATGTCGTATCTCTTCGGGAGCCGTACAACGACTACATAAATCCGTATCACTAAGCTCATTACGGAAAAGTCGCTGGTTCGTTGGAATCAAATTATTTACGACCTTATACCACGAGGATGCTACGCACATCAACAAAATCAGAAGACTGGTATTGAACCCAACTTTCGTCCGGGTAGTTTGCGGCGAGTCCTTTCAACGAGGTTCGGGCAAGGGACCGCTTCCCCACGAGTCTGTAGGAATTTCACCGCCAGATAGAAGTCATGAATGTGTTTTAATTTATAATATATACGACCAACATCAATAGGGGCCAGAGAAATAAATGAGACGTGAATGTGTGAATTTCTTGAGCCATCGTCAAAATAGTACGACGCACATATAGCATCTGCGACTTCCTGCGTATATCAGTCAGGTCCAGTCCCCCAAAGCAGCTAGGGTTCGTGATCACCTCATACCGCAAGCGAAACATACGTCTTTTCAACAAAAAACGACCAGACAATTGTTGTACTTTCTTCGTCATCATCGAGGGAAGCCGATACACTTGGTCCACGTAATAAGCTATGCATAAGACATATGTATCCAGTATTCGGACTTTCTGGAGTAGGGCAAGAGAACGCCTTCATGCTCTAATATCGTTCCCAGAGTTTTTTCCGTAAGAGATGTCGAGACGTCCAGTTGAGCGCCACCATTTTGAGTGGACAACGATCAGTGATGATACCAAGAGACGTATGCCGATCCACCGCAGTAGCCTATGGAACAACCGCGTCCTCAAAACCTCGCAAGGGAAGAAGCTTGTATTTACCTTCATTAAGTTTTGCACATGAACTCCGAAAAAAATCATCGATGACAGCCTTCAGTCGAGGTATTTCAGTAGGATTGTGAAGTAGAACCATCACGTCATCCGCGTATGCACGAACAGCTGTAGTCCCTCCGGACAGCGTGCAGCCTGTCAGCTGGGATGCTAAGCACCCAGAGTAGGTGTCACAGAGACAACACAAACAAAGTCATTGACAGCGGGCTTCCTCGAGGCACTCCACTACAGATATTTATTGGATGCGTCAGTTGGCCATTAGCAACCACCGAGGCCGAAATACCCGTAAACAGATTTGAGAGCACTTGCCGCGTGTGTACAGTGAAACCAACTGCCTCCAGAATCCGAAGCACAAAGTTATGATTAGCACGATCAAATGCCTTATTGAAGTCTAGAATAGCAAGGGCACAAGAGACGGACATTACAGCAGTAACCGAAACCACGTCACGACACTCGATTGCAGGGGTGAGAATGGTACGACCAGGTACGCAGCTTTGATGTTTTGCAACAATCGTATCCATCAGAGCCGACATCCTACTATTAACTGCCCTCGCCACAGTCTCATAATCAAAGTTTGACAAAGTAAATGGGCGAAAGTGATCAGGGGCAGCCGGTCCAGTGCGTATCTGGATTAAAACAATTTTTCCCACATTGAACAGGGGTGGCACTACTCTACCCTGTAACACTTCATTGAAAAGGGAGGTAAAGGCAGCACGCAACAACGGCCAAAAGCGCACTTAAAGTTCCTTTGGAAGTTCATCTAGGCCCGGGGACTATTGAGAAGGTGATCCCACAATAATTTTGTAAACTTCCTCAGGCTGAAAGGCAGCTAAGAGAGTTTCATTATGTTCAGAAGTAATTGTATCCAAGATGCTCACAAGTGGGTCGTAAAAGGTTTCACTGGACTCCTCGATATCGTAGATGTTTACATAGTACTGGTGTAAGATACGCACTATATCAGCTTGCGCCATTGCGATACGTCCATCATTTGTCGTGAGAGAATGAATACAAGCGCGTCGGCGACGGGTCTGGTATAAGCAAGTCAGTTCTTCCGTCACCAATGAACGCGGCTTCAGTCGGCTATTCAAACCTTCCATTTGTATTCTCTTCAAGGTTAGCAATTTTGCCTTTACACGCCTAACATCCGCAATTCGCAGAGGGGAGTGAACCGAAGCAGCATAAAGTTCACGCAGGATAGAACAGTAATATTCATAAGTTTTTCGAAAGTCTCAGGCTTTGGCAGCACAGAAAACTATCAAAGTTTGCCTGAGCATAGGTTTCGCTAGCTGTGAGCACCAGTCAAGGGTGGAAGAGTATTTTCCAGCGGACCGTAAACTACGCTGCCACACGACTCGCATCACGTCATCGAGAGAGGGGTCAGTGAGGTGAGCGACGTTTAGCATCCACGGATGGTGAAAGAATTTGACTGGTTGCCGTTCAAGATTGAGAGTTTTGGCCACAGCACAGTGATCCGTGAAGAAAGCTGGGATAACTTCAACGTTAAGAATACTATCGCTCAGGCAGTCCGACAAGTAAAATCTATCCAACATGCTACTAGAAGTCGCAGTAAAGTGGGTAAATTTAACTATTTACATATCCAGACTACTTTTAGGTGTAATTCGTGACAGAAATTAAAATTTGGAGATTGATCCGCAGGACGCAATAAACAGTTAAAGTCACCACCCAGCACAATAGGCGGAGGACTATTACGCAACAGATAAACAATATTCTCTTTATAAAAACGTGAACGAGCCACTGCGCGACCAGTGCCAGAAGGGGCCTATAAAAGAACCAATGCAAGATTAAAAATTTGACAACCTATGCCCCTGCCAGAATCCAACATTTCCAACTCTGCAATAGGAATGCCTTCGCGAGAGAATAAGACGGTCCCCGTAGAGTATTCGAGTGCAACATTAAATATCATACTAAAACCAGGTAAGGAGATATTACTAAATAACACCTCCTGTAAGAAAAATATGTCCGCGGATCAATCGTAAATGAACTGACGCAGCGAAGCCAATCTTAATTCTGAGTCCATAAGTTTAGCGGTTAAGGAAAGGAACGTGTAGGCTTGGGTCATTGATCACAGCGGGACAGGGATGTACTGAACCTCCGAATAGAATTATGTAGCCAGCTGAGAGTGAAGGTCCATTGCGGAATCCACAGAGGAATCAGATATCGGGGGACCAGAACCCCCGCCATCACAACCTTTTTTCTTGGATTTCTTACGTGCCACCGCACGGTCAGGTTGTATCCGCTGTTTCTGCCGGCTACGAGGGATGGCGGTTTTACAGACGGAGGTGTCATAGGCACAGCTTCCTCCCCCCAGAACTTGGGTCATATATTGCAGTTCCAGTCACTAAGGCGGAAGCATTCTGTGGAACTACCAATATAACAGGTGATACTTGGTCGCTAATTTTCTTCTCCTCGGGAGTTGCTCTAGGCGGCAAATGCAGGAATCCGTCAGCGGCTGAGGACGAAGGAACAGGAGGACATTGCATCGTCTCAGACTGTAACGGAGGACACAAAGACGAAGAGGGGGGGGGGACACAGCTCCATTTCCATACAGAGGCACCTGAGAAGGAGCCACTTCGCGAGCAGGAGGGATGCTGGAGATAACTTCTACGCCACTCACCGTACCACCGACGATAGGTACCGTAGCATCGAGAGGAGCAGGGAACACAATCGATGCGAAGGAGGTTGGCGCAGGAGGTACAGCCAAATCCTCACCATCAACAACCTGAGTGCGACGTCGCTTCTTTGTCGCCGTTTTTTATTCCTTCTTGGGGCAAATGGGATTATGAACCTGTCGCGGAAGTAAAGGCGGAAATTTATTGCCACGATTATCAGAACTGACTATTTGTTCATTATAATGCGAAGCAAAAGTAGGCCAGACGGTGGGAGTGGAAAGAACAAGATCAGCAACCATCAATTTGCGACGCTGCACTAATTACGGTTTCAATACTAAAACCCTCCGCGGACAATTAGACCGAACGTGTTCGCTTTCATTACATAGGTTCCCTCCTTGTCAGCATACATGACACGGACACAGGAGCCACACACTTGTAAATGTGATGGTATGTTGCATTTGACATTCATTTTCACGGAACGAACTCCACTATAACACTATAATCGTGTTGAGTAGACCAGCGTTCACGTCGGACGTTTTTCACGTTGCCATAAGGGGTCAACATGTTCTTTAGAATATTGTCGTCAACGTCCGGCGGGAGGTTGAATACTCGAACATTTGTATATTCGATTTCAGCATCCGCGAGTGACACCATACTAACGGAATTATCAAGATGCCTGAACGGGACTCTAAAATTATGTAGTGACAATAATCTTTCAACGTGAAGGGCAACCATAAATTTCACGAAAACACGTACTCGTCAGCATCAAAATAAGTGGTATGTACCTGACCAGAGTTCACATGAATTGCATCGACAAGCCAATCGTGGTTTTCTAGAGACCTGGGCTGCACGTGTCGCGTTGTTTTATCGGAAGCAAAGCTCACAGCACAGTTTCGTGGAACACACGTGGAGACCATGGTAGTCATAGCGGAGCAGCCGGCGCTGTTGCGAGTAGACGGTCACAGACAATAAAGGCGGAGCGGAGGCGCTACGACTAACTCGGCAGACCGAACAACACTAACGAGGAAAACTCCACACAAGCGACGCTACGGAATGTGTAATAAACAAGAACCTTCCCGCTCGGCGCTCAAAGCGGAACTATCAGGGACACAGTGTTATCCTAACTTTCCATCTGAGCTACCCAAGCACGATGGAGCCCCTTAGGGAAATAGCGGAAAGGTCGGGGAAAAAGGCCAGTGTTCACTCTGTCTGCTTGCCGGGGGGTCTCATCCGAGATGTGGAGGAGGCCCTGCCGGTGGCGATAGAGAGCACTGGGTGCACCCGACTGAAAATTGTTGCTCATGTCGGCACCAGTGACTCCTGCCGTCTGGGTTCAGAGAACATCCTCAGTTCATACAGGCGGTTGGCGGAGTTGGTGAAGGAACGCCTCGCTGGCGGGGTGGAATCTTAGCTAACTATTTATTTATTTATTTATTGTTCCGTGGGACCAAATTAAGGAGAAGTCTCCATGGTCATGGAACGAGTCAATACATGAAATTATAACACGATATTAGAAACAGATTAAATGAAATACAAAAAAAAAAAAAATATTCAGGTAACAAGTCTTAAGTTTGAATAAAGAAAATCGACAGTGTAACACTGGAATTTGCTTAATTTTGTTGCTCTTCCAGGAGCTCCTCGACAGAATAGAAGGATGAGCCATGAGGAAACTCTTCAGTTTAGACTTAAAAGAGTTTGGGCTACTGCTAAGATTTTTGGTTCTTGTGGTAGCTTATTGAAAGTGGATGCAGCATAATACGGCACTCCTTTCTGTACAAGAGTCAAGGAAGTGCATTCCACATGCAGATTGGATTTCTGCCTAGTATTAACTGAGTGAAAACTGCTAACTCTTGGGAATAGGCTAATATTGCTAACAACAAACGTCATTAAAGAAAATATATACTGTGAGGGCAATGTCAGAATTCCCAGGCTATTGAATAGGTGTCGACAAGAGGTTCTCGAGCTTACACCACATATAGCTCGAACAGCCCGTTTTTGAGCCAAAAATACCCTTTTTGAATCAGAAGAATTACCCCAAAAAATAATACCAAACGACATAAGCGTATGAAAATATGCGAAGTAGACTACTTTTCGTGTTGAAGTGTCACTTATTTCAGATACTGTTCTAATGGTAAATAAAGCAGCATTTAGTTTCTGAACAAGATCCTGGACATGGGCTTTCCACAACAGCTTACTATCTATCCGAACGCCTAGGAACTTGAACTGTTCCGTCTCGCTTATAATATGCCCATTCTGTCTGATCGAAATATCGGTTCTTGTTGAATTGTGAGTTAGAAACTGTAAAAACTGAGTCTTACTGTGATTTAGCATCAAATTATTTTCCACAAGCCACGAACTTATTTCATGAACTACATTATTTGATACTGTTTCAATATTACACACAAGATCCTTCACTATCAAACTGGTGTCATCAGCAAACAGAAATATTTTTGAATCACCTATAATACTAGAAGGCATATCATTTATATAAATAAGAAACAGCAATGGCCCCAGCACTGACCCTTGGGGAACGCCCCACTTAACAGTGACCCATTGGGACTGAACACCACTACCACTCTCAATATTGCGGAGAATTACATTCTGCTTTCTGTTCTTAAAGTAAGAGGCGAACCAATTGTAAGCTACTCCACTTACTCCATAATGGTCCAACTTCTGCAGTAATATTTTGTGGTCAACACAGTCAAAAGCCTTCGTTAAATCAAAGAAAACACCTAGCGTTCGCAACCTTTTATTCAATCCGTCCAAAACCTCACAGAGAAAAGAGAATATAGCATTTTCAGTTGTTAAACCATTTCTAAAACCAAACTGAATATTTGACAGCAAATTATGTGAATTTAAATGCTCCAGTAACCTTGTACATACAGCGTTCTCGATAACTTTAGCAAACACCGATGGCATAGAAATAGGTCTAAAATTGTCAACATTATCAATGTCTCCCTTTTTATAAAGTGGCTTCACTACCGAGTACTTTAATTGGTCAGGAAACCGACCACTCCTAAAGGAAAAGCTACAGATATGGCTGAGAACTGGGCTAACATACATAGAACAATACTTCAGTATTCTGCTAGATACCCCGTCATATCCATGAGAGTTCTTTGTCTTTAGTGATTTAATTATTAACTCAATCTCCCTCTTGTCAGTATCATGGAGGAGCATTTCAGGTAACAGTCTCAGAACACTTTTTTCTAAGAGCGCTATATGATTCCCTGTTGGGACTAGGTTTCTATTTAGTTCACATGCTATATTCAGGAAGTGATTATTAAATACTGTACATATACGCGACTTATCAGTAACACGGACATTCACACTACGCACTGATTCTATATCCTCGACCTGTCTCTGCAGACCAGCCACTTCCTTTACGACTGACCATATGGTTTTCATTTTATCCTGAGACTTAGCTATTCTATCTGCATACCACATACTTTTTGCCTTCCTAACAAAATTTTTAAGCACCGTACAATACTGTTTGTAATGGGCTGCTGCATTTAGATTTTGACTGTTTCTAACGTTTTAATATAATTGTCACTTTGTTCTACAAGATATTCTTATCCTTCTAGTCAGCCATCCAGGCTGCCTGTTTGTGCTGGTACCCTGTTTTGAACGTTCTAACGGAAAGCAATTTTCAAAGAGCATGAGGAAAGTCTTGAGAAAAGCATTATGTTTATCGTCTACTGTATCAGCGCTATAAACATCTTGCCACTCTTGTTCCGTGATGAGGTTAAAAAAGGTCTCTACAGCAACTAGATCAGCTTTCCTAAACAGCTGATGACTATATTTAACACGTGATGCAGCACAAAAATCTTTTAGTGTTAAAATTTGTGCATCATGATCTGAAGGGCCATTCACCTTTTTGCTAATAGAATGCCCTTCTAGTAATGAGGAATGAACAAAAATGTTGTCTATGGTTGATCTACTGTTCCCTTGCACTCTCGTTGGAAAGAATACGGTGTGCATTGGATTATATGAATTAAGGAGGTCTACCAGCATCCTCTTCCTTGCACAATCGCTTATACAATTAATACTGAAGTCACCACATATTACTAACTTTTTGTATTTCCTATAAAAAGAACCAAGAACCTAATCTAGCTTTAGCAAAAATGTTGTGATATCGGAGTCTGGGGATCTATAAGTAACAACAGTTAGAAGTTTAGCTCCGTTAAATTTAACCACACCTGCACAACATTCAAACACCTTTTCAGTGCAGTACTTTGAAACATCAATTGACTCAAATGGGATGCCGTTTTTCACATACATGGCTACTCCCCCACACCGCAAAGAGCTCCTCGGAATGCTGCCAGCCAACCTGTATCCTGGTAAAGGAAGCCTCTGAATTATCTCCTTATTTAAGAAGTGTTCAGATACACCAATAATTTCAGAGTCAACATCTATAAGCAGTTCACTAACTTTATCTCTAATACCTTGTATATTTTGATGAAATATACTAATTCCCTCATTAATCGGATACCTAAGCTTTGTCAAAAGTGATTCCTTTGTTAGAGAGACTTCCCTTAAGCAGGAATACCTATCAGCTGACTTCAATCTAAAAAAGGAGCAGCTCTAACACCCACTACTGCAGGAATTTTCCCGTGTGTGATCCCACCAACCCCACCTATGCTGTCACCTATAAGCCTTGCCAACCTCCCCTTCCCATACCTGTTGAGGTGCAGGCCGTGTCTAGTGAAACCCGTCCTGCTGATAGACTCCACCGACACCACTGAAATGTGACCCATGCTTTCTGTCATCAGCGCACCCCCAAGTCTCATGTTATTACGCCTGACGGCTGTATTAAGATGCGGTCGATCGTGACGCTGAAACAGTTCCACGAAATGCACATTCGTGTTGCCAGTCTGAGTGGCTATCTTTTCCAGGTCACCATCTATGTTATACTCCCCATCCCTATCAATACTATTACCAGCACCGCGCACAATCACTACCTGATCCTCTTTAGTAAAATCCCTACGTAGCCCCCCTATGTTAACAGTCACCTGAGCCAATCCTGCATTAGGCTTCACAATGTTGGTGGCCTGGTACTCGCTCCCCAGATTTTCCTGCAACTGCTGGCCTACACCTCTGCCATGAGAACTACCTAACAGCAGAACCTTCTTCTTCCTGTTCGACTTCGCAACTGTTCTAGCCACCGTAACTACTGAGGTCTGCTGTATACTTTCTACATCTACAGCTACTAGAGATTCCTCTGCACTAGACTCTGACAGTGGGTCATATCTATTGTAAACACCAATAGTAAAACTATCTGAAAATCTTCTTCTCCTAGCAGATCTCTTGCCAACAGCCAGCTCCCATTCCCCAACCCCCTTCTCCCTCCTCATCCTATGTAGCTCCTCGTGTGCGTTTTTCAACTGCACCTGAAGGGCACAGATCTTACGCTCCTGCTCCTCTATCAACATACTCTTGCTACATAACCTGCAGTTCCAGGAGAGGATCACACCAGAATGCCCACTGGCTTCCCCACTGCATTCCCCCCAGTGAAAATACTTCGAACAAGTCTAACACCGCAATCCACTACTCACGAACCTACGGCAAAGCCCACACTTGTCACTCATGGTAAAATTTTACTTTTTCTAAATTCCGCTACTACAATAAGAAGATGTTAAAAACCTGACTACAGTAATCACAAACTTACTCTACAAGGGAAGTAACTACTATTATTAACAGTATTAATAAACAACAGCCGGCCGCGGTGGTCTCGCAGTTCTAGGCGCGCAGTCCGGAACCGTGCGACTGCTACGGTCGCAGGTTCGAATCCTGCCCCGGGTATGGACGTGTGTGATGTCCTTAGGTTAGTTAGGTTTAAGTAGTTCTAAGTTCTGGGGGACTGATGACCACAGCAGTTGAGTCCCATAGTGCTCAGAGCCCAGTAAACAACAAATGTAAATATAACAAAAGACTAGTACAGAAAGAGAATCAAACGTCTAATGACACAGTAACGAAGCTGAAAATAGTTCCCAAAAGGTTCTTCTGAAATTATTTCACCAGAAAACACAAAAAATTCCGATTGAAGACTACTAAAGTTCCTAAATAAAGCACTATACACAAACAATGAATTAGTACTTAGCTTTCGATGCGCCGCTACAGCTGCAACTGGTCAGCGCGGAATGTAAACACAGGTAAGAGGTTACGTTGCTCGATATGAAACACTCACAAACATCAGGTCACAACACAATAAAGGCAGAGGTGAATGAAGAAACCACTAATAAGTCACTTATATAGTAAATATTATCACAAAAACCGTTGAAATATGTATCTGAAACCTAAAAATATATAAAAACTTGGAGAGCGATCTCACACGCAGTCACTCGCTTATGACGTCACACACACAGTGCTGAGTCTTTATGTATTTCCTTACGACAATGCAACGATGATATTTTCCTGTATACTACAACACCGTCAACGAATAACCTGACAGTACTATTCGTAGTGCCGTTCCCAGAACCGATCGCTGTCCTCTGGTTTGCAGCAGAGTGGACGGCTTAAACCAGAGGCTCAGACGATTCTGCGGAGATCTGGGGTGCAAATTCCTCGGCGTCCGCTATCGGGTGGAGAAACGTAGGGTCCCCATGAATAGGTCGGGCGTGCACTACATGCAGGGAGCGGCTACAAGGGTAGCGGAGTACGTGTGGAGTGCACATGTGGGTCTTTTAGGGTAGAGCATTCCGTCCCTAGGCCCGACAAGACGTCTTCTGAGACGCGACAGGGTAGCAGTAGGCAAAACTCAACAGCGAATAACGATATTAATGTGGTAATAGTAAACTGCAGGAGCGTCTATAGAAAGGTCCCAGAACTGCTCTCATTAATAAACGGTCACAATGCCCACATAGTACTAGCGACGGAAAGTTGGCTGAAACCAGATGTAAACAGTATGAAATTCTAAATTCAGATTGGAATGTACACCGCAGACACAGGCTGGACAGTGAAGGGGGAGGAGTGTTTATAGCGATAAAATGTGCAACAGTATCGAAGTAAATTGACGGAGATCCGAAACGTGAAATAATTTGGGTGAAGGTCACGGTTAAAGCAGGCTGAAACATGATAAATGGATGACACTATAGGCCCCCTGGATCAGCAGCTGTTGTGGCAGAACACCTGAAGGAAAATTTGGAAAATATTTCGAGTAGATTACCCGACCATGTTATAGTTTTGGGTGGAGATTTTAATTTACCAGATATAGACTGGGAGACTCAAACGTTTATAACGGGTGGCAGGGACAAAGAATCGAGTGAAATTTTTTAAGTACATTATCTGAAAACTACCTTGAGCAGTTAAACAGAGAACCGACTCGTGGCGATATCGTAGTAGACATTCTGGTGACAAACAGACCCGAACTATTTGAAACAGTTAACACAGAGTAAAGAATCAGAAATCACAAAGCGGTAACAGCATCGGTGATTTCAGCCGTATATAGAAATATTAAAAAAGATAGGAAGATTTTTCTGTTTAGAAAAAGTGGCAAAAAGCAGATGTCAGAATACTTGACGGCTCAACAAAGAAGTTTTGTCTCAAATACAGATAGTGTTGAGGATAAGTGGACAAAGTTCAAAACCATCGTAGAATATGCATTAGATGATTATGTGCCAAGCAAGATCGTAAGAGATGAAAAAGGGCCACAGTGGTACAAAAAAAAAAAAAAAAAAAAAAGTGGTTCAAATGGCTCTGAGCACTATGGGACTTAACATCTAAGGTCATCAGTCCCCTAGAACTCAGAACTACTTAAACGTAACTAACCTAAGGACATCACACACATCCATGCCCGAGGCAGGATTCGAATCTGCGACCGTAGCAGCCCTGCGGTTCCGGACTGCAGCGCCTAGAACCGCACGGCCACCGCGGCCGGCCAGTGGTACAACAACCGAGTTATAAAACTGCTACGAAAGCAAAGGGAACTTCACAGCAAATATATACATAGCCACAATTACACGAAGCGAAATGTAGGGCGAGGAGGGCTATGCGAGAGGCGTTCAGCGAATTCGAAAGTAATGTTCTATGTACTGACTTGGCAGAAAATCGTAAGAGATTCTGGTCTTATGTCAAAGCGGTAGGTAGATGAAAACAATATGTCCAGACACTCTGTGACCAAAATGGTACTAAGATAGAGGATGACAGACTAAAGGCTGAAATACTAAGTGTCGTTTCCAAAGTTGTATCACAGAGGAAGACTGCACTGTAATTCCTTCTCTAGACTGTTGCACAGATGACAAAATGGTAGATATCGAAATAGATGACAGAGGGATAGAAAAACAATTAAAATCGCTCAAAAGAGGAAAGGTCGCGGCACCTGATGGAATATCACGTCGATTTTACACAGAGTACGGGCAGGAACTTGTCCCACTTCTTGTAGCGGTGTACCGTAGGTCTCTGGAAGAGCGTAGCGTTCCAAAGGATTGGAAAAGGCCAAAGGTCATCCCCGTTTTCAAGAAGGGAAGTCGAACAGATGTGCAGAACTATAGACCTATATCTCTAACGTCGATCAGTTGTAGAATTTTGGAACACGTATTATGTTGGAGTATAATGACTTTTCTGGAGACTATAAATCTACTCTGTAGGAATCAGCATGGGTTTCGAAAAAGACGATCGTGTAAAAACCCAGCTCGCGCTATTCGTCCACGAGACTCACAGGGCCACAGACACGGGTTCCCAGGTAGATTCCGTGTTTCTTCACTTCTGCAAGGAGTTTGATACAATGCCCCACAGCCGTTTAATGAACAAAGTAAGAGCATACGGACTATCAGACCAATTGCGTGATTGGATTGAAGATTTCCTAGATAACAGAACGCAGCATGTCATTCTGAATGGAGAGAAGTCTTCCGAAGTAAGAGTGATTTCAGGTGTGCCGCAGGGGAGTGACGTAGGACCGTTGCTATTCACAATATACATAAATGACCTTGTGGATAACATCGGAAGTTCACTGAGACTTTTTGCGGATGATGGTATATCGAGAGGCTGAAACAATGGAAAATTGTACTGAAATGCAGGAGGATCTGCAACGAATTGACGCATGGTGCAACGAATGGCAATTTAATCTCAATGTAAACAAGTGTAATGTGCTGCGAATACATAGAAAGTAAGATCCTTTCGATTTAGCTACAATATAGCAGGTCAGCAGCTTGAAGCAGTTAATTCCATAAATTACCTGGGAGTAGGCATTAGGAGTTATATAAAATGGAATGATCATATCAAGTTGATCGTCGGCAAAACAGATTGCGGACTGAGAGTCATTGGAAGGATCCTAAGGAAATGCAATCCGAAAACAAAGGAAGTAGGTTAAAGTACACTTGTTCGCCCACTGCTTGAATACTGTTCACCCGTGTGGGATCCGTACCAGATAGGGTTGATAAGAGATATAGAGAAGATCCAACGGAGAGCAGCGCGCTTCGTTACAGAATCATTTAGTAATTGCGAAAGCGTTACAGAGATGATAGATAAACTCCAGTGGAAGACTCTGCAAGAGAGACACTCAGTAGCTCGGTACGGGCTATTGTTGAAGTTTCGAGAACATATCTTCACTGAGGAGTCAAGCAGTATATATTTCCGGCCTATGTATATCTCGCGAAGAGACCATGATGATAAAATCAGAGAGGTTAGGGCCCACACAGAGGCATACCGACAATCTTTCTTTCCACGAACAATACGAGACTGGAATAGAAGGAGAACCGATAGAGGTACTCAAGATACCCTCCACCACACACCGTCAGGCGGCTTTCGGATCGTTGATGTAGATGTAGACTTATGACCCATCCTCACAGCTTAAATTCCTCCAGTACCTCGTTTCCTACCTTCCAAACTTCACAGAAGCTCTCCTGCTCTTCGTGGTTGTCAGTAGATGGCTGAAGGTCAATATGGAGAGGACGTACATTGGTACACTACTGTAACTGTACAATAACTTTCGATTTTCTTTCCTGGCTCTAATGTTAATAGTTCAGCAGCCATCTTGGTGGCAATAAATGTTGAGGGTTCTCGGAGGAGACATGTAAGTGATGGGGAACTGAAATACAAGCAGTCCGTAGGTCTAAAACCAACGTTCTAAAAACCAAAACAAGTGTATAAAGAAATACTTTAAGTCAAGCAGTACGAGGTGTGAAAGGGGAAACCTGTCAGGCTAAGTAATCAACATTACGGCAGTTTTGGAAGCCGTCATTCTGAGTGCAGCTCAAAATTTTCGTTTGTAAAGTGGTTTTGTGACATATCAAAAAGGGAGGCTATTCTGTCCTCCATTTGAGCATAGTTCTATTTGGTCTCGTATTATGTTTGATGTTTGTTCTTCCATGCAACGTGATTCTTTACGGCGTCAACAAAAGACAAACGCAATTAGAAAGACCTGGGACCGGGAGTGAGGCGATCAAGTGTTGACGCTGTGGATTTTAACCACCGCCACTCGCACAGACCACCGTTAATTAGTAGTCCAGTGATGAAAATTCTCGAGAAATTCCAAACAATCTGTCTCTGTCACAGACAAACGTAAATTCCGGGGAATGAAAACGGCTATGGGTGAAGCAGTATCAACAGCTGCTGTTGAGCACAGTTCTCGTGGCATCTTACTGGTAAATGCAGCCTTATATAAGAGTAATTTAGTAAAGAAAATTTAGTAACAGAAAATCAACTGAAGTCGACTGTGAAAAAAGCTGTGCTCAAATGAAATGTAAGTCTCTGTCTCTTTGATATGTTCAAATGACACATCTTCCTTCTGAAAATTACGAGTTGCGCCCAAGGTCGCAGCTTTATAAACGGTTGCCATGTTGACAACATAGCCATAGAGGTTTTTACTATATCCCATCTCATACTATCTGACTTTGTATTAATAATTGACAACCAATGCTGTACAATCGCAATAAAGTCCTGAGATCCAGAATGAGATTTTCACTCTGCAGCGGAATGTGCGCTGATATGAAACTCTCTGGCAGATTGAAAATGTATGCCAACCGAGACTCGGACTCGCGACCTTTGCCTTTCGCGGGCAAGTGCTCTACCATCTGAGCTACTCAAGCACGACTCACGGCCTGTCCTCACAGATTTACTTCTGTCAGTACCTCGTCTCCTACGTCCCAAACTTTACAGAAGCTCTCTCGCAGAAGTACAGCTGTGAGAACGGATCTTGAGTCGTGCTTGAGTAGCGCAGCTGGTAGAGCACTTACCCGCGAAAGGCAAAGGTCCAGAGTTCGAGTCTCGGTCCGGCACACAGCTTTAATCTGCCAGGAAGTTTCAAGTGATGACATGTCCTATTGACTCTTTTATTAGAAGATGTTACGCGTTTCGGAATTACACCCATCATCAGACATCACAAACTTCAACTCCTTAACGTATACGGTCTGCTTCAAGACTGCTTGTGTCGCAGTCATATGTTATTCGACACTTTCTTTGAGTTGTCAAGGCTGTATGCCTGGTTGGTTAGGAAGGAGTTGAAGTTTGTGATGTCTGAAGATGGGTGTAATACCGAAACGCGTAACATGTTCTAATGAAAGAGTCAAATAAGCATCTCATGCCTTTATGGCGATTGTACAGCATTGGTTGCCAATTATTAACATAAAAATGATCGCAGGCCTCAGACGGATGTCCTTTTTATGTGAATTTGTATTACCTTTTATCAACCTGTATTTTTTTCGGAAGGTTGGTTGCACACCTGCGGACCACCCTGTACTCCAGATGACTATAAACTGGTTTTTCTGAACTAATAAGCTTCATTATAGATTATCGACTGGAGTGATAAGGAAGAAACAGAGCGAACAACGTAAGTGGCAGACATAGTGACAGGCTGGTTGCGCGGCACGCTAGTTCACTAATGGTGTTCCTCTGTCTTCCCGGCCGCTGCTGCCCAGCATAATGCGGGCGGCGGCGCCCGCTGTCTGTGCTTATCTGTTGGGAGTTGCAGACGCGCCTATTGTGAGGCGACAATGCTCTCCCTGTGTACCGCTGCTGATAACGCGCCCGTTCTCCGCCTACACAGGACGCGGCGTCTTCCAGTTCTTGTCACCGGCTGACGTCACAGACGTCCGTTGCAAAAACGGGTCGTCCCGACCACCTGCTTGCATCTGCTGAAGAAGGCTGAGAGCTATTTTTCTTATCGTATCTGCAGAAGAATCCACTTGTAACTTAGCACAAATTCAAGTCGTAGTGTTGGAGGAAGACAAAGTCGCAGGTAGAGATTAAAAGCACTGTAGTTTTATCTCACTTTGTCATCTACAGTGCTATCTAAATTTTACGCCATTCTGAATAAATTCAAAATGATGTTGACTCTGAGAACGTGGAGCACACCCGGAAATCCAATATCGAAGAGCAGTTGTCGCGAAAGTGTTCGCTAGCACGACGCATTCGCTTTCGGCACCAGTCGAATAATGATGGATGTTTGCTATTTTTCCTGACTGTAGTACTAAACTTTCTATCAATGGCGCTCAGGGTGCCTCACAAGACAAATATCATTTTACACATCTTCTATTAGGAATCCGCACTGTTATTACTGTTAACATTTACAATTCAGCAGGCCGTTGTGGCCGAACGGTTCTAGGTGCTGCAGTCTGGAACCGCGCGACTCTTACCGTCACAGGTTCGAATCATGCCGTGGGCGTGGATGTGTCTGATGTCCTTTGGTTAGTTAGGTTTAAGTAGTTATTAGTTCTGGGGGAATGATGACCTCAGATGTTAAGTTAGATAGTGCTCAGAGCCATTTTATTTACAATTCAGGTATTGTAGCAGGGAAAGAGAATTAATGGCTGATGTCTCGTCGACGTCGAGACCATTAGGGACAAAGTGCAGCCTCTATGGAGGAAGAGCGGGTTGAATGGTTCAAATGGCTCTGAGCACTATCGGACTTAACCTCTGAGGTCATCAGTCCCCTAGACATAGAACTACTTAAACCTAACTAACCTAAGGAATCACAACACATCCATGCCTGAGGCAGGATTCGAACCTGCGACCGTAGAAGCAGCGCGGTTCCGGACTGAAGCGCCTAGAACCGCTCGGCCACAGCGGCTGGTAGAGCGGGTTGAGAAAGTATTGTTTTCAAAGGAACCGTACCAGAATGAGCCCACAGAAATAAGAGAGGAGACGGGGCATTGGAAATGAAATATACAAAACGCATGTTCAGTGTAATATGAGTGTTTCACATGGAAGGAGATATTGCGAGAAATTATCTGGAGAACTGGGAAGTGCCACGACATCCCAACTGAAGTAATAACTATCAATTAATATAATCGATGCAGCACAAATTGTGTTTAGTGCCATTACATGAGAATAGATTCAGTCGTAGAAAGAGGAGCATTTAAGATTATCTGGAGAACGGTTGGAAAGCGGAAAAATTTCAGCTACAACTGAAACAACTGAGTTGAAATACAAACTGAGAAAATTTGAAACTCTTGGCGTTGAGGGCATGTGTATAACCAGAGTAGTGAGAAACGGGGAATCGTACTATCGACGATACGGGCCGCAGATGGGGTACTCGACAGGCATAGCGACTTTAACAGTTGGAAAATTGTTATAACCCGGCGCCTGGTACTACCATTTTGGAAACGGCAGAAGCTATGAGGCAGTTTGTGTGTTACTGCCGTGAGTGTCTATGAAGCGAGGTTTAAGGTTTGTGAAATCCGGAACAGGCGACAAGGTGTTGGATATCCACGTCTCGTCACACAGTGTAGAGCAGGGAGACTGCTATCTCTGTCAGACCTGACGACAGGGAGCAGCACCAGTGCAGCACATAGTGATACATCGTCAACAAGGCGAACGGCTCCTCGAAACATGCACCGCGCACGAAGGCAGGCAAGCGGGGGCTGTATCATACTTTGAGTGATATCCAGCTTGGTTTCCATGAGACTGAGGTACTGAAAGCCCCATTAGAGCTTTGGATTACATTATCACTACTATACTCCACCTGCTTCTCCGTGCGCTTGATAGGATCTTGCAGCCAGATTACTGTCCGTTTCAAGAAGCCAGATTCCTGGTATAGTGATTATACGAATGTGATAGCGAACTCATGTAGATGTGTTATTCACCGGATCCGCCTCATGCGACGCTAATTTAACACATGTGTGCCGCTGCAGGGCGCTATCTGTGTCCTATAAACTACCAGCCTATAATTTATAGGAATTGTGTGGTGTGTTCGTATACTTGTGATGCCCTATAGATCCGGAAATCTACCAAGAACTTGTCGAAGCCATACCACGCAAAATTAGTTCTGCATTATTTTCCGAAATTGTACCAGCACTTTATTATACAGGTTGTCATAGTCTTCCGGTTCATCAGTGTAAATTTTAGGAATCAAACTTACCTGCTGATTACGAAGTGTGCTGTTATTCCACGGAGCAACATTAGGACGAACCAGGACTAGTCAGTCCAGGGTAGTACTTCAGGGACTTCAGTGTTACGGGTACTACAGGTTTTCAGCTGTTCTACGATTACGCAGCCTAGTTACATGGAAGAAAGAAGACATGTATAAATTTCATTAGACAAAACTATGCTGTTTCGTAGCTTTTCCAATCGTTTGCGGACGACACTGAAAAGAAATTTATTGTGGAAATTTGATAGGCAGCTGTATATTCCACAACACCTTTTGTGAAGGCTCTGCTAAGGTTATATCTACAAATACGGCACAACGTACTTAAGGGTCCTTTGGTCTAGGTGTAGCGTTTTTCACTAGCAATCAAAAAATCCTACATCCCGATTTCGAATTCAGCTACTGCTTTATTTCAACAAAAATCAAGACTGCGGGGACCACTCTTCACTCCTTCAGCGGCCTCGTCGAAGATGACGGAGAAGCGACTGGAGTTTCAGGGACAGCCTCTTGTCCTTTTGGTGGGAAACTGCCCATAATAGACGAAAGAATCATTTATGATCAAGAGTATGAAGACGCAAAGGGCAACAGAAACAACGGAATTAAAGACTCGAAACGTTTAACGGCAGGAAATATGGCATGTAATTGGAAAAGTTAGATGATGGGCTCTCCATTGTCAAAGAATCCTGATTATTCCCCCGTTCGGTTATCCGGGAGGTGAGTGCCAAGCGGGAAGTACCACGAGAAAAACATTGAATAACCAACGAAAGACTAACATACTACGAGATGGGGTGTGGAATGTGAGAAGTTTGAACGTGGTACGTAGGTTAGGAAACATGAAAAGAAAAATGATCTAAGGCTTAATCTAGATACAGTGGGAGTTAGAGAAGTGAAATGGAAAGAAGAAAAGGGATTATGGCTAGACGCTACATGATATCGGCAGTGGCATAAAACGATGTAAAGGATGTAGGATTCGTTATCAGTAGGAACGTAGGAGAGAGAGTTGCTGCGAGCAATACAATGATACGGTAGTTCTCATCAGAATCGACAGTAAACGAATGCCACAATCATATTCCAGGTATACATACCAACGTCATAAACAGATGAAGAGTTGGAGAATGTGTATGAAGGCACTGCACTGATAATTCGGTATGTAGAAGGAGATGGTAGCCTAATAGTAGTCGTGGACGGGAACGCAGTAGTAGGCGAAGGAGAAAAATAAATATTGGCAGGACAATGGGAGATTGATGCTAGGAATGAGAGAGGAGAAAGACTAATTGACTTCTACAATTAATTCCAATTAGTAATACCGAATGCACTGATCAAAAATCACAGGAGAAGGACTAATAATTACAAAACACCAGGATATACGGGTAGATCCCAGCTGGTTCATATCACGGTCAGACAAAGATTCTGAAATCAGGTAGAGGGTTGTAAGGAGCAGTTATATGCTGGGATCAAAATTTAATGATGATGAAGAGCAGAATGAAGCTTAAGAGAGTCGTACAGAAGAACGAATGTGGGATGAAGCGGGATACTGAAAAGCTGAGGAAGGATTTGGTGCGTTTGAGGTTCTCTGCGGCTGTAGATACTTCGACAGTGAGCATCACAGTAGGCAGTTCAGTTGAAGAGGAATGGACATTGAAGACGGCAAGGACGGAAGCTGGACAGACGAAAGTAGGCACAAGTAAGAGAGCTTCTAAGAAATACTACAATTGATCGAGGAAAGGAGGATGTACAAAACTGTTCAAGGAAATTTAGAAACACAGAAAATGGGGAACTTTGGAATAAGTCGGAAGTACAGGGAAGCAAGGCAAAACAGCAGCATTAAAACGTAAAGCAATCTAAAAGGAAATAGTTTCCGGAAAGACTGATTCACTATATAGAAAAGTCAAAATAAGTTTTAGTAAATTTATAACCTGTGGGAATTCTGCTGTTAAGCGCATAGAAAAGGGCGGATGGGTGGAAAATGTACATTGAAGGTTTCAATGATTGAAGAAGAAACAGAAGTCGTTAGGGATGAGATAGCGGATCCAACATTTGAATCAGAATATAGGATATCTTTGGCAGCGTAAAGGTCAAATAAGACGGAAGGGATCGATAACATACCATCAGAATTTCTGAAATCATTGTGGGACGTGGAAACAAAGCGACTATTCACGTTGGAGTATAGATTGTATGAAACAGGCGATACACTATCAGACATTGGGTAAAACAGCATTCACACAGTTCCGAAGATAGCGAGGGCCGACAACTGCGAGAACTACCGCACAATAAGCTTAACATCTCATGCATCCAAGATGCTTAGAAGAATAATGTACAGAGGGATGAAAAAGAAAATTTTGGATATGTTAGATAATTTTGGCGTTAAGAAAAGTAAAGGACCAGAAAGGCAGTTTTGACGTTGCGGCTGATAATAGAAGTAAAACTGGTGAAAAATCGAGATACGTTGATAGGTTTTGTCGACCTGAGAAAAGCTGTCGGCAGTGTAAAATGGTGCAAGCACAAACTGAACAATAAGACTAGAAGATCTAGAACATGGTGCACGGATAAAAAAGCAGTAAACACAGGAATGCAAAATTTCGCCTTTTTTGTTCACTGTATGCGTCGAAGAAACAATGACGGAAATAAAAGAAAGATTCAGGAGCGGAAAACACCAACTATAAAATTCGCTGATAAGAAGAGTAACAAAATCTGTTGAATAGATAAGCAGTCTATTGAATACATAATATGGACTGAGAGTAAACCGAAGAAAGACGAAAGTAACTAGCAGCGGAAATGAGAATTATAAGAAACTCAACATAACGTCGTTGGCCACAAAGTAAGCGAACTTAAGGGATTCTGCTACCGTAGAAGCAAAGTAATACTGGATGGACGAAGCAAGGAGGACATAAAAGCAGATAAGGAGAGAAAAAAAGAGCGTTCCTGGCCAAGCGAGGTCTACTTCTATCAGACATGGGACTTAATCTGAGAAAGAACATTCTGAGAAGTTAGAAGGGACGTTTGGAGCACAGCGTGTACGGTAACGAACTGAGTTGTAATGCCTCTGAACGATGTTGACAATTAAGCAGAATAATAATATAAGGAGTAAAGAGGTCCTCTGCAGAACCGTCAAAGAAAGATGAAGAGACAGGACGATAGGACGAATTTCAAGATATCAGCGAGTAACTTCCATGCTGCTGAAGGGAGCTCTAGGGGCTTAAAAAGGGCTACAGAATGTGAGGAAAACAGAGACTGAAAACATCAAATAAATAATTGAAGACGTAGGGTGCAAGTGCTACTATGAGATGAAGAGGTCTGGCAAAAGAAAGGCAGTTATAGTGGACCCATCATATCAGTAAGAAAACTCACAAAAAAAAGAAAAACAGGAAAAGAAATTCTGCAGGTAATTAACAGGGACATGTCTCAGTCTTTCCTGCAGCACATGCAGGGCTAGTGGGGTGGGATTCACTCAAATGCAACAAGAGAATGGTTATTGGCAGAAAATTTAGGAAGAAAATTCAAATTGTGAGGCGTTAAGCCTTTAAAATATTGGTAATTAGAGGCAGATAAGCATATAGCGACTTTTTGTAAACAATATCGTGTAATAAACTGATTCGCCCACGAAGATAATATACCTGACTGAAAGAGTAAAGTAAAGGACCACCAATCGAATCGTTTCACGATAAGGTCAAAGTACTGGAACAGATGCAGTGGAAGGCGTCTTTATGGGACGGAGCTATGGGCACCAGCGGAAGGGCGCGAACGCACAAAAGCAGCAGGAGGCGGCCCGAAGCACCAGCGGATGTTGCCGGGCGTAGACAACGACCCGTCTGGCCGCCTCTGCAACATAACTACGTCCCCAGTGCAGTCAAGTCCTATATGGTTGGATTGGGGACACTTTCCCAATAATCAACCCAAGTGCGAAGTCATTTTGAAGTTATTAATTTGATTCAAGCTTTCAAATACACACTTCAAAAAAGTTTTGCATCGCCTTGGTTCCGAGAGTTTCGGGACCTACAGAAAATTGGAGTAGAGGTCAACATAAACATCATTTCCGCCCTTTCTATTGCTCTTGAAAACCACACATTGCATGTTGTACCACGATACAGACCTTCAGAGGTGGTGGTCCAGATTGCTGTACACACCGGTACCTCTTATACCCAGTAGCGCGTCCTCTTGCATTGATGCATTCCTGTATTCGTCGTGGCATACTATCCACATGTTTTAGGCAGTGTTGGTCCAGATCGCCCCACTCCTCAACGGCGATTCGACGTAGATACCTCAGAGTGGTTGGTGGGTCACGTCGTCCATGAACACCCCTTATCAATCTATCCAGTGTATGTTCGATAGGGTCCATGGCTGGAGACCATGCTGGTCACCCTTGTCGAGCGATGTCGATATCCTGAAGGAAGTCACTAACAAGACGTGCACAATGGGGGCGAAAATTGTCATCCATGAAGACGAATGCCTCGCCGATATGCTGTCGATAGGCTTTCACTCTCGGTCGAAGGATGGCATTCACGTATCGTACAGGCGTTACGGCGCCTTCCATGACAATCAGCGGCGTACAACGGCCCCACATAATGCCACCCCAAAACGGCAGGGAACCTCCATCTTGTTCCACTCGCTGCACCGTGTGTCTAAGGCATTCAGTCTGACCGGCTTGCCTCCAAATACGTATCCGACGATTGTCTGGTTGAAGGCATATGCGACACTCATCGGTGAAGACAACATGATGCCAATCCTGAGCGGTCCATTCGGTATGTTGTTCGGCCCACCTGTACCGCGCTGCATGCTGCCGTGGTTGCAAAGATGGATCTCGGCATGGAAGTCGAGAGTGAAGTTGTACATCATGCGGCCTATTGCACACAGTTGGAGCCGTAACACGACGTCCTGTGGCTGCACAAAATCCATTATTCAACTTGGTGGCACTGCTGTCACGGCTCCTCCAAGCCATAATCCGTAGGTATCGGTCATCCACAGCAGTAGTAGCCCTTTGACGGTTTGAGTGAGGCATGTCATCGACAGTTCCTGTCTCTCTGTATCTCCTCCATTTCCGAACAACAGCGCTTTGGTTCACTCCGAGACGCCTGGACACTTCCCTTGTTAAGAGCCCATGCTGGCAAAAACATACAATGCGGACGCGATCGAACCGCGGTATTGACCGTCTAGGCATGGTTGAACTACAGACAACACGAGCTGTATACCTTCTTCCTGGTGGAATGACTGGAAATGATCGGCTGTCGGATCCCGTTCTTTCTAATAGACGCTGCTCATGCATGGTTTTTTACATCTTTGGGCGGGTTTAGTGACATCCCTGAACAGTCATAGGGACTGTGTCTGTGATACAGTATCCACAGTCAACGTCTGTCTTCAGGAGTTCTGGGAACCGGGGTCATGCAAAACTTTTTAATGTGTGTACTTTGATTGCAGATTAATCTGTTACTGAAAACTATAAGGGCATTTCACTAGCCATCATTCAGAGAAAAGTTTGCAACTTTCTCAAAGGAACGTCGAAAGTTCAAACATATGCCAAGATTCAATCAGCTTCCTCCCACCTCATGCAAGCGAAGTGATACTTGGACAATTATTTTCGACGGTTAACACTGAGGCATAATGAGAAACTTCTGTCCGCAAAAGTTGTGGTCACAGCAATTAGACCGCCTCCGATAATTCCCATAGCTGCCAGTAACCTATTTTTAAGGTAGCAGACTAAGGTGCAGCGAATGGAAGGCCGTAAGAGCGCAGAACACAACTTGACAGACCATTTTCTTCACAAACATGGTATGACGTCTCTAAAGAGCGGCTGATGTCTCTTAAATATCGGCGGTACTGTTTCTTTTTTTAATATTTTTATGTGCCTGCGATTGTAGCAGCAGTATCTGTAACACTAGGTTACCTCACCTTATAGAAGTTAAACATAATTAATATTAGACGTTTATTACGTCTGACGTTCTGTTGACATGTATGTCTACGAACGAACTTATGTGTATTGTAACACGCACAATCAATGAACTTACATTAGCTTCGCACAACATGATTTCAGTCAACATACGTCTATGTGTCTGTAACAGTCAAAAAAAATGGTTCAAATGGCTCTGAGCACTATGGGACTCAACTGCTGTGGTCATAAGTCCCCTAGAACTTAGAACTACTTAAACCTAACTAACCTAAGGACATCACACACATCCATCTGTAACAGTCCTCAGTTGCACATGCATTACACGCAGCTGCCGTTTTAACGTGTTATGTGATATGCTGATACAACTACTTCTCCATTGAATTGAGCGTGTTCGATCTGTGAAACTATACATACTCAGACAACTCGGCTATGTGTACACTGTATGGATGCGTAAAACCTACACCATAAATGTTACTGTACGATGGAAGCAACATACACATGAGTGCAATTATAACTCGTTTATCACTGGTGCCTGTGAGTACATGTAAGCCACTAGCTGTATGTGTTTTGTTTTCTGTCACCGCTAATCTGACTGTAAAACGCGGAAATTGCTATTGTATGAAACATACAGAACGAATGTTATAACTGTCACACTAACTTATCGACGCTCGGCTTAGTCATCGTAAGATTCTAGTCACAACTGGTGCATGTAGACCTCTATGATCAGCTGGTCACACCCCTCTGTGTGGCATGAATCTGTTCACAGCGGTAACGCTGATTACAGTTTTAACATCATTAACTACACACCCTTGCACATTTTTATGGACTGACCACGTAATTTGTATTACTATACGATAACAGACAACCCTGTACAAATAGGAACCATTTACGTCTTTATAAATATGGTTCTGGTAATGAGTCACATCACTGTGTTATGGTATACTGTTATTTTCAGTGTATTATTCATGGTTTTTGAAACCTGGTAATGAAGGATGGCAGGATTCGGTTACGATTGTGGACGTGGCCTTAATCAGTAACTGTAGGTTCCCTTTTGCAATTACACACATTTATTTTAAAAGGGTAATTCCAGACGCAGCAATAAATAAAGACATCACACGTTATTAATGAGGGAATAAACAACTGTGTAATTAAAAGTGATTCCAGTGCGTTACAATTTACCAAATGAGGGTAAAATGCAGACACAGCAAATAATGTTTTACAAGCAAGCCATTGTGATCCCAATTAGAATTTTAAGGCAAGTAACCACAGTTACGGCTGAGGGCCTTTAAGGCCAAGAACGACAATTACAAAAAAAAAAAAAAAAAAAAGTAACAAAATTTAACAATCATACTGTAAATTTCTATGCAATAGCAAGGTTAACTTAAAGAGAAAGGCAACTGATCATCAAACGGGTGAGACAAATGATGGTAAACTTCGTAGCACAACTATTTAAACCTGCTGTAAAGTCAAAAATGGCAATTATGTAAAAAATTAAAAAACATGCAGTAAAACAGCAAACAACAGCAAAGGTCAATTTAAAAGGACTAGCAATTGGTCACCAAACAGGTGAGATAAAACAATGGCTAACTTGGTAGCACGATCATTTAATACTGCGGCAACGCCAAAAATGGCATAGCGTGTGCGTTCGCACAAGAAGATCAATGGCCGGGAAGCCATATTTCTTAACTATATATGACGGCAGTATCTGTTCCCGAAAGAACAGTTACCGTGGATAACCATGCAGCTCTGCTAGAAATGAAATGACTTGGTAGATTAATCTGCCACGAGTAATGAGTATGATGGGCTAACATCTATTAGGCGCACTGCGAATGTAGTGGTGTGGACATGTTGGGAATGTGGATCTCACGGGGAGCGTGCAAGGGATAAGTCCCTGCAGACGCACTATCCTCTGTGCCCGCGGTGGCTCAGATGGATAGATGGTCTGCCATGTAAGCAGGAGATCCCGGGTTCGAGTCCCGGTCGGGGCACACATTTTCAACATGTCCCCAATGAAGTACATCAACGCCTGTTTGCAGCTCGGGTGTCCATTTAATTATCATTTCATTTCTAGCAAAGCTGCATGGTCATCCACGGTAACTGTTCTTTCGGGAACAGATACTGCCGTCATATATAGTTAAAAAATATGGCTTCCCGGCCATTGACCTTCTTGTGCGAACGCACACGCTATGCCCGAACTCGTACGGGACTTGGTAGATTAATCTGCCACGAGTAATGAGTATGATGGGCAAACATCTATTAGGTGCACTGCGAATGTAGTGGTGTGGACATGTTGGGAATGTGGATCTCACGGGGAGCGTGCAAGGGATAAGTCCCTGCAGACGCACTATCCTCTGTGCCCGCGGTGGCTCAGATGGGTAGAGCGTCTGCCATGTAAGCAGGAGATCCCGGGTTCGAGTCCCGGTCGGGGCACACATTTTCAACATGTCCCCAATGAAGTGCATCAACGCCTGTTTGCAGCTAGGGTGTCCATTTAATAATATTTCATTTCTGGCAAAGCTGCATGGTCATCCACGGTAACTGTTCTTTCGGGAACAGATACTGCCGTCATATATACTTTCACGAGCGATGAAATAGGCAGCCAATAGTTGCATTCACTTCACAAGATGGTAACTCAGACTAGTGGCAGTCTAACAAATGACAATTGATAATCTTTCTTAGGCTACCTAACATCCAATAAACCAAATGCAAAGATATAAAAATACGCCAAAGCCGGAACCGGCGGTCTGGACGCCGTTTGCAGAATACTGTGCTTAGAGCGCCCAGCACGAGAGAGGGATCACTACCACCAGAGTAGAAGAATCGCCAACCAACCTAAAATCAAGAATAATGTCAAACTACACGCCTTACCGGACAGCAGCGCAAGACGAGGAAACGTGCACTGTCTTTACGTACACTAACCACCAGGGAAGGTAACTGGGGCGTTAGTGGCCACGAGGCAGGAAAAATACCGCTGGTTGAACTTAACAAATAGTAGCAAACTAAACGCAATTAATAGCAATTAGAAGTCCAGGAAAGCTAATCAGATCCGCCTTCCCCAAGCACTCCACTCGCTGCTCTTCGCCTCAGCTACACTACGAGCAGCAACACCAACCCAAGTCACTGGAGAATCGCAAGATCTCACAATGGTGGAGGTGTCTCTACTTGGATCCTAATGCACTCAAATTAAAACTTGCAGGATCCAGTTTACGACGAGGTCGTACACCCTCGCGATCACAGACCTTCGATCTGGCAGTCCATGCGTGCCGCTAGTGGTCCCAGCATGTTCGCGCGCTGAGCAGACCTGGCTCCTACTGATTCCCTAACCGAACTGCACGCTGACGCTACCCGGAAGAACCATGGCGTCGCCCTAAAGATAGAGCCAGACTTACTATATATCGATAACCACCGCTGCTGCTCAAAATGGCTCTGAGCACTATGGGACTTCTGAGGTCATCAGTCCCCTAGAACTTACAACTACTTAAACCGAACTAACCTAAGGACATCACACACATCCATGCCCGGGGCAGGATTCGAACCTGCGACCGTAACGGTCACGCAGCTCCAGACTGCAGCGCCTTTAACCGCTTGGCCACACCGGCCGGCGCCGCTGCTGCCACTAGCGGATAGGCAACGCTTGCGAAACCAAGTGGCGCCAGTCAACACAAGAAGAAGCCAGGCAACAGCAACCACGTCAACTAAACGATAAGGTCTCGCCTCCGACAGAGGACAGAAACCTACAAACAGCACCAACGCACGGATCAGTTTTATCGTCTGTCGATAAACATTTTATATTCTGCCTAACATGCTGTGAGCACTTTTAAGTATGTGACATTCTATTACGGGTGTGTTGTTGTTACCATTTACATCAATTAACAGATCAATGACAGTTTAAGCCTGTAATGTTACTTATGTATTATTTTATTTGACGCATAGCAACCTTATGATTGTCAGACAACTGAAACCTGTATAAATATACTGTTTTACCAGATGCTCAAGGAAGTGATACGGCACTTTTAAAATACGTAGTAGATGTGGGGCATCACCTCCTGGAAACATGTTTTTAGCTTTGATCGAGACCCACGCCCGTCGCCACGGCAGCAACGCGAGAACGCTTTGCTACGGGCGTTTGTCGTCCTTCTGGTCACAGTCTGCTTGTTCATTGCTCTGAACAGAACGTCACAATATCGTTCGCGCGCAGACGTCTCCGGTATTAGCCAGCGTGTGCGAGTACGTCGTGGTATGGACGAATAGTGACTACTCATGCACTCTCTCCTAGTCCACTACTAGTGTAGGTTTGGTTTAAACACCCTCTTTATCTTTTATGCATATATCACTTACCTCTGATTGAGGTCTCTATTGATGGTTCAAATGGCTCTGGTCACTATGGGACTTAACAGTCTCTATTGATGTCTCCACTGGTACTTGATGTTGCTTTACTGTCAAGCTCATATTAATAACCCGATTTTCGGAAATATATCCCACTGATAATTTTTAACATACTTTTAAATTACAGTTGTACCTGCTAACCACCTCCGTCAGTCTCCTAATTAAACGAGGAACCCCTTTAAGTGGGTTAAATGGTCTTCAGTGATCTATATTGAGCAATATATTAATTTCTACCCTAGCGACATGTTACTGTTACCTACTCGTTATTCCAGAGCAAGCTCTTTATAAACTGTTATCACTGGGGATGGGGTGTGGGAGAGAGCTCACTGACAATGGAATGATGATATACCTTCACTCAGGTGCTAAGTCATATTACGACTTATTAGAGCTGGAATATTACTGGGAGCTACATTTGTCTGACAATTGTTAATTCGGAAGATAAAAATTGCTTTCCTTGCTTTGCTCTGTAGAATAAAGGACCACCATCATATTCGAAAACTGCTCACGTAAATTCAAAGACTTCCTGTAGGGCCGTTCTGAATGCTCAGAGAATAGGAATCATGTCTTAGAATACCAGTTCAGTACCTCTAGATGTTTATTTAGTACTATCCTTGCTCAAAATATATTAAATTACTGACACACTGACCGGTGCCATCATTAATTACACCAGTGCCAAGCCTATGCGAATTTTCTTACGAAAGACCTAGAAGGGAACAATTATAAACAAGATAGGGAGACCGCTGGGGTTAACTCGTCACTCAGAATTACGTAGTCTAATTAGTGAATTAAACTTTTACACGACGGTGAGAAGCTAGAACACTAAACAATAACGCTATCACTCGGACCGTTGGATTTTCCGAACCCCCTAAAACCGCGTTTGGGAAAAAAAGGTCCAATTTCTAGTCTATGTGTTTATAGGTTATTCTTAGTCTTGTAATGTTGGGGAATGAGTTTTCTGTACCAAAGGGTCAATCTGACGGTGTGTTATCTTGTTTTAATTTTAACATTAACATTAAACATTAAATGTAGTCGTGCGAGACACACTTTATTTCACTATATTTACATGTAACAACATAAATATTGAATACTTATTAAATTTCTGCCCAAATCTATTTAGATGTACCAACACATAAAAATCGAGAATGATGTCAACAATAAATGTTGCATTTTTATAGAAAAGCAGCCGTTATAAAGTTTTCAGTGAAAAATATTTTCTACGAGTAATCAACGACAGATAACATACAATCAATCTGTTATCGTAGCTTAAAATGGAGAGTTTACTGTTCCGAGGGGACGTATTCTTTCTGAGCAACAAACACAACTAACAGAAGAGTTTTCACGCTTACTGTTGAACAACCAATTTTTTTGTCATATGTATGGATCAGGATCAAATGTTAATATGGGATTTATGGATTAGTCCTCTGTCTTTAAATTGCTGAATCCGGGATACGTTCAAATGGTTCAAATGGCTCTGAGCACTATGCGACTTAACTTCTGAGGTCATCAGTCGCCTAGAACGTAGAACTAATCAAGCCTAACTAACCTAAGGACATCACACACATCCATGCCCGAGGCAGGATTCGAACCTGCGACCGGAGCGGTCGCTCGGCTCCAGACTGTAGCGCCCAGAACCGCACGGCCACTCCGGCCGGCTCCGTGATACGTCGACCGTTTTTAATAAGTTCTCATCTATGAATGTGAGTGGAAAGTTTTATTAAAAGTATAAGGGCCGTTCAAAAAGAAACAAGTTGAGGCATAATTACAGAAACCAGTACCTGTATGTAAGAAGTCTTGACCCTGGCTGTTGAGACACTTGTTCCACTGTGACACAAGGCGGCGAATGGCTGTCTCATAAAATTCTCGGGGCTACGACGCCTACCAGCTCCACATGTACAGCTGTACGCTGGCTGAATCATTTCCACTTCATGTTCCATTTTCGTGACGACATGGTTGCCCTTGGCTACGGCAGCGCCTAGGATAAGAAAAATTAGAATTTTTCGTGGGAATGAACTCTTTTGTACTGAAGAATGGGAAAACAAAAATATGGGAGCGCAGAAAATTTTTCTTTCTTACCTTTCCCACTGTTATCTACACCCGCATATTTATCAGCGTCTTCAACTCTGCGCTGTGACTCATCCCATCTCTCCACTGTACTTTGTTTCGCATTACAATCAGAAACAGTTGAAATGACATCTACATACTCTCCTCCATACAGAAGTTCTTAAATGCTGCACGGTCCGATCAAATTAATGTAAATACCGCCCAGGTTCGGCGACAACGTGCAATAACCACTCACAACGGCAGGTGGCAGCACTAACAATGGAGGGTCTATAATGCTTATCGGGGGACGGGACGGACAGTGAAGTCATTGTCGTAATGCGGCAAATCGGGTTATCTGCTCCTGGCGGCAATTTCAGGAGCGGCAAATTCATATTCTTGAAGAAAAAGATCTTGTTTCACAAAGCACCTACCATCCAGCGCACGCTGGTCCATCGATTACTTATATGATTATAAAACGCATCCCAGTTTGTTTTTGAACATTTTGTAACACATTCAAAGTTGATTTCTGAACGAATCATCAGTTGATTTTTGAATGCGTGCAGTGTGTACGTCATGTCGCTGACAGGGGAATCCCCGTTGCATATATAAATAAAAAACATTCCGACAGACAAAACGTGACGGGACTATATGAGCTGAGCCGAATAAAGCCGAACTCATGAATGTTTATGTTCGTTTATGTGGCTGATTGCGTGTGTGAATGATCAGTATTATTATACACTGAAGAGCCAAGGAGAATGGTACACCTGCCTAATATCGTGTAGGCTCCCCGCGAGCACGTAGAGGTGCCGCAACACATCGTGGCATGGACTCGACTAATGCCTGAAGTAGTGCTGGAGGGAATTGACACCGTGAATCCTGCAGGGCTATCGATAAATCTGTAGGAGTACGAAAGGATTGATGTCTCTTCTGAACAGCACGTGCAAGGCATCTCAGATATGCTCAATAATGTTCACGTCTGGCGAGTTCGGTGGTCAGCGGTAGTGTTTAAATTCAGAAAAATGTTCCTGTAGCAATTCTGGACGCAAGGGATGTCGCAGTGTCCAGCTGGAATTGCCCAAGTCCGTCGGAATGCATAATGGACCTGAATGGATGCAGGTGATCAGACAGGATGCTTACGTACGTGTCACCTGCCAGAGTGATATCTAGACGCATCAGGGGTCCCATATCACTCCAACTGTACAAGCCCCATACCATTACAGAGCCTTCACCAGCTTGAACAGTCTCCCGCTGACGTGCAGGGTCTATGGCTTCATGAGGTTGTCTCCATACACGAGTTGGTCTTCGACTCCGAAAGACCATATCGATGACGTTCTGCTAAATATTTCACATGCTGACGCTTGTTGATGGCCCAGAATTGATATAAGCGGAAATTGCGGAAGGTTTGCACTTCTGTCACGTTGAACGATTCTGTTCAGTCGTCATTGGTCCCGTCCTTGCAGGATCTATTCTCTGCCGCAGCGATGTCCGAAATTTAATGTATCACCGGATTCCTTATATTCACGGTACACTCGTGGAATGGCTGTACCGGTAAATCCCTACTTCATCGCTACCTCTGAAATGTGTCCCATCGCTCGTGCGCCGACCACGTTCAAAATCACTTAAATATCGATAACCTACCATTTCAACAGCAGTAGCCGACCTTACAACTGCGCTGGGCACCTGTTGGGGTTGGGTTGTTTGAGGGAAGAGACCAAACTGCGAGGTCATCGGTCTCATTGGATTAGGGAAGGACGGGGAGGGAAGTCGGCCGTGCCCTTTCAAAGGAACCATCCCGGCATTTGCCTGGAGCGATTTAGGGAAATCACGGAAAACCTAAATCAGGATGGCCGGACTCGGGATTGAATGGACACTTGACTTATATAAGCGTTGCCGACCACAGTGCCATGTTCAGCCTGTTTACATACCCCTGTATTTGATACGCATGTGTGTACCAGTTCCTTTGGTGCTAAAGTGGAATTATTAGTGAAATCCACAGATTTAGACCACCAGAGTTGAAATAAAAGACTAATACAAATAACAGGTAAGAAAGATTGAAGTGGACTGACAAGGCAGCCAGTCCACAGTGACGGGTAGCCGAAAGAAAGGCACGCGTACACACACACGCCGACGGGCGTCAAGTACTGGAACAGGCTACGTAATTAATGCTATGAAGAAAAGTACGTAGCTGGATTAATACTTATCTTTAATCAATCATTGTGGTACATCGCTCTTGACTATACACAGGAGACTTTAATTACAATCACTGTAAGGCTAATGGCGCCTTGCTAGTTCGTAGCCATTAACTTAGCTGAAGGCTATTCTGTCTCTCGGCTAATGAGAGAGAAAGGCTTCGTACATCTAGTCGCTAGCTAGGTCGTCCGTACAACTGGGACGAGTGCTTGTTCGTATCACGAGACCTGCCTTGTGGTGGCGCTAGGTCTGCGATTACACAGTGGCGACACGCGGGTCCGACATGTACTAAATGGACCGCGGCCGATTTAATCTACCACCTAGCAAGTGTGGTGTCTGGCGGTGACACCACAAAGATCACATATTATCTTCTAGGCGTGTCCAAGAAATGAAATTTTGACGGAAAGTTTTTGCCAGATCTCTACACTACCAGTTGTACACTAACCGCGTAGCTGCCACATTAAGTTCTATACTTGGACTAGCCCGGAAAACGCGTCTTACGAACATGTAATAAATCCTAACCGGCGAATAAACGCGAGATAACTGAACCTGTGGTTCTATCAGGGTTAGTAAAGTTAAAAAGAGAACAAGTTTTGACAATGGCAGGAATAGTTACAGAATTAGTGATAACAAGATATTTTGTTAGAACGAGGAAGGAGAAATGATACAAATTTTATGGCAGAATATGACGAATACAAATTTATATAAAAATTTCGGACTACTACTTTTCGATCTCATGTTTGAGAAACTGGGGCGTGTGAATGAAATGTGAAACTATTTCCTGACATAAAACTTTTTTCTTGTAGTAGGCCTAATAGCCATTTGATATTGATACTTCTCGAATAAAATTCTGTCGATTTATTTATATAAATGAAGTACATAAAAATTGCCGTTTGTGTCGAAACAGTATCATATATTTGGGTCGGGTTTACAATTATTGCAATATAAGGAAGACCTATTTGGTTTAATCTTGCAGGCAGTGGCAAAGTAGATGTAATCAAATCGAGAATCCACTCCAGACCTTGGTACTATTCGTATTAACAGCTTTTTCAGTATTAGCCAACGACATTTTGATCTTTCATGTAGCAAAACATTTGACGAACTTTTATGATCGTCTCTTGTCTTTACTGCTTTTATGTTTCCTACGTTTAATTTTATGTCACACAAACTAGAAAGTTATTAGACAATAGGCAATAACGAATGCAGATTTTCTGAAGTGTTCTTATTCCCCCCGGTCACAAATAATATTAATTGGGAGTTTTTTTTAAGAGGTGTAGGTTGTCAAATCGTCCGACTGGGAGCAGGACAGGCACCACAGGACATTTTAAGTTCCACTATCCTGAATATGTGATTAATGGCTTCCGTTACAAATTGTAAGTATTAGAGTTCCACAGAGCAAAATACAGCGACGAGCGATAGAAGAATGCTGTGTGAAGAAGCGTGAGACTGCACTTTGGCACATTTAAGACCGAATAACATGGCTTACACATCCTCGAACATACAGGGTGCGTCAAAATAATGTATACACGCTTTGAAGCGTCATAGAAAATTTATTTCCAGTTCTACAATGTTAATTTTCTTCAAATGGAAAGCTTGAAGTCCAATTGGAAAAATAAATGTACTTTGCAAATGTGATTAATGTTCAAACTGGTGGCCTTCAGCATCAATATATTTCTGAGTACGAGTCACCACTGATTCCGTACATCGTACCAAAGTGTCCAATGAGATTTGAGCGCACACCGCCTGAATCTCATTCCAAAGTGTGTCCAGGTTACATGGTTAACGTTTGTACACCTCATCTTTTACTGTGCCCCATAAGAAGAAATCCAGCGGCTTGAGGTCTGGAGAGCGTGCAGGAAACTCGATTGCTCCCCTGCGTCCTATTCACTGGCCTGGCACACTGTGATCTGGGTATGGTCGTACGTCCCTATGATAGTGCGGCGGGGCGCCATCTTGTTGAAATTAAAACTCATCATTTCCGTATAATGCACGAATGGCAGGGAATATGGAATCAGCAAGCATTGTTAGGTATGTTTCTCCACTAACAGTACCTTCAAAGCGGAAAGGCCCAATGAGTCCCCTTGCAGACAAACCACATCACACATTTACACCAGGCAAATGCACAGCCTTTTCATCTGTAACGTGAGGATTATCTTCAGCCCAGTACACACAATTGTGCCAATTGACAGTTTGAATTGGGCTTCATCCGATCAAATTATGATACCCATAAATCCCAGTTCACGTCTCATCATCTCCTGAACCCATTCACAAAAGTCTGACCTTCAATCGAGATCGTCGTCATTTAGCTGTTGCACCAGCCTTGGAATGTACACACGAAACTTGCCTTTCTTCAGAATGAGTAGCACACTACTAGCACTTACATTACTCTCACTTGACACCTGCCTTGAAGATTTTTGAGGCGAACGCTGAAACAGTTCCAAGACCGCAGTTGTGGAATCATCACTTGTAACTGTATGAGGTCGCCCTGATCGACCTTTATGCATATCACACACTGTTCCATGAGTTTCGAATTTGTCTCGTAGACATGTAATTGTTAACGTTGATGGTCGTTCTGTACTATACTCACTTCTCCACTGTCTTCGAACCGCTCAAATTTCTAGTACCACTTAATTATCTGCTTTCGCGCTTCAAAGCTCAAACGCATGTTGCAGTTACTTCCTTGCCACTGCTGCCACCTGTTGAAGAAACATAGCATTACTTTCTCACAGATATTTAACCTTGTCGAATAGTAATTAAATTGTCTATGACAGTTCAAAGTGTGTATACATTTTTTTGACGCACCCTGTCAAATTCTTCAGAAAGATGTGCTCTACAAAATGAAAATATTTTGTAAAATAGATTTTTTACAATTTTTGACGTCCTATCTCATGCACTCGAGTGATAGGGGAGGGGCGTCACTATCAAGCTTTTGCCCCAGTTCGGAAATATTGTAGGTCCGGGGCTGCCCCCACGTGAAGCAGCTGTAGCAATACGTCGTAAAATTTGTAGTTCTGTGAAGGGAACGAATTATACGAAATCGGATATCACCAGCAGATACAGGACGCCCATTTGGATCGGGAGAGGGAGCTTCGGCACTGTGATCTTATGTGCTAATAGAGACAACGATCCTGTTCTCCTCCCTAACGAAGAAAACGCTTAGAAGATGCTACACAACGACTCTTAACAGAAGAACACAGCGGACCCTACGAAGAAGTTGAATAACAAGACCAGGCAATATCTCGACGACTCGAATGTACCAGGAATGATTATCGACAACCTATTACCATAGTAACACGTACCACGAAGGGTTTGGTCGAGTCCTCCCTTAGGCATGGGTGTGTGTGTTTTTCTTAGCAAAAGTTAGTTTAAGTAGTGTGTAAGCCTAGAGACCGATGACCTGAGCAGTTTGATTCCTTAGGAATTCACACATTTGAACATTTGAAGTTCTAAGGACCACAAAGAACGGTTTCCGTTGCGTCCTATTGTTATCAACATCAGGGTCCCCTCATATTTGACAGAAAGACCGACTCAGCTCTTATGAAGGTAATCACGTCGGCCATTCTGTGGATTTTTTGAGAGCCCCCAACAACTTCAGGCAACGATTCAAATATCTTGATGAACTTTGATGTTCTTTCTCTGTTCACGAGGTTGACTTTAAGAAAATGATTACAGAAACATATTCCGATAAGTCACAATGAGGACCAAAATGTTTGCTAAGTGATCATGATGGACGATCGTCGAAGAGGAATGTGAAGAAAAATAAGAGGGCGACAGCTAAATGATCTTTGCAGAACAGAATGCCGCACCCACCAACCCGGTCAGTACCAAAACAAGAGGGAGAGAGCTCCATAAATAGTGACTTCCAGGAGAGGTGGCGTTCCAAAACCACTCATCAATATTGAAAATGCCCGGAACAGAATATCGGGAAGTCGTAAAACCTGGACTGTGGAACATGGCAAGAAAGTGATTTGGTCGGATTAGTCTTGTTTCTCACTGTTTCCTACTACTAGCCGAGTTAACTTCCGAAGAGCGAAATTAGTGATTGTTTGGCGGGCCATCTCGCGGTGCTTCAAGGGCCCTATTGTAACTCTGTAACGTCATAAAACTAGCGAGGATTATATGAGCATTTTTGGCTGATCCACTCCGTCGTAAAACGTTTATTACCCCGTATCTATGATGCGTTGCAAGACCACAGCGCCCCTGTTCACGTAAGTTACATTGTACAGGACTGGCCACAGCAGTCACCAGTTATCAATTACACAGAACCGTTGTAGTCTACTTTGCATAGAAGGGTGCATAATTGCTTTCCACCTCCACCATAGTTACCGAAACTTGCCACAATTTTGCAGCAGGAACCTTTCCTTTAAAGCCGCAGAGGACAAGTTATTTATTCATTCCAAAATGGCCGAACGCCGTTTTGAAAGCCAACGGCTATCCTACACCGTATTCCGCTTGGTAATTTCTTGTTTTTGTGGTATTTTCATATTTTTGTCCACACCCTGTAGAACTGCCAGTCTCTGCTAGAATCTCACTGTATAGAGAAGCAAGAGTAAGAGCAGTGATCTTTCAAACTCCTTGCTAAAATATACACTAGGCCACTCTTTGTAGAATATGTATTTTATGTGTTGAATTTAAAGAAAAGTGAGCCTCAGTTTTAGCAAATGAACATTTACATTAACAAAAAAAGCTAGTGTCACTGATCGAAAGTTAGATAAACCGATGTATCTCTTACGCAGTAAAAAAGAAGCAGGAAGATTTCCTTTAAAGCCACAGAGGAGAAGTTATTTATTCATTCCCAGATGGCCGAACGCTGTTTTGAAAGCCAACGGCTGTCGTACACCTTATTACGCATGGTAATTTCTTGTTTTTGCGGTATTATCATATTTTTGGCCACACCCAGTAGAACTGCCAGTCTCTGCTAGAATCTCACTGTTTAGGCAAGAGTAACAGCAGTGATCTTTTAAACTCCATGCTAAAATATACACTAGGCCACTCTTCTTAGAAAATGTGTTTTATGTGTTGACTTAAAAGAAAAATGCGCCATAGTTTTAACAAATGAACATCTACATTAGCATAAATAGCTAATGTCACTGATCGGAAGTTAGATAAACCGATGTATCTCTTATGCGGTAAGAAAAAGCAGGAAGATTTCCTTTGAAGCCACAGGGGACCAGTTAATTATTCATTCCAAGATGGCCGAACGCTTTTTTAAAAGCCAACGACTGTCCTACACCGTATTCCGCATGCTAATTTCTTGTTTTTGCGGTATTTTCATATTTTTGTCCACATCCTGTGGAACTGCCAGTCTCTGCTAGAATCTCATTGTACAGACAAGCAAATGTAAGAGCAGTGATCTTTCAGACTCGATGCTGAAATATACACTAAGGCACTCTTCGTCAAAAATGTATTTTATGTGTTGAATGTAAAGAAAAGTGCACCTCAGTTTTAACAAATGAACGTTTACATTATCATAAAAAGCTAGTGTCACTGATCGGAGGTTAGATAAACTGATGTAACTCTTCCACGGTAAATTACTGGAACAATACTGCAGTACTAAACAATTAACGGAAATAATAAAGCGAGTCATGCGATTGTTAATGAAATAATGAATTTCATACGCTCGTCTGAATGTGAATCAAATGAAACCATTCGCGACATATTCCATTTGTTCCAGGTGTATCGTGTGGGTGTAACGGACTATACATTACGTGCCATTAACTCATGTTTTTGTATAACTGCCAGGTATTATTTGGCTTCTGCCTCTCATCGGCAGCCTTCGTTCTCTAATCTTTCATTAACGCTCTCGTCCCATGACAACAGGTGGTTTTCTACAGACGTCGTGGAGAGTAGCTTAGTACAGAAAACAAAACATTTCAGAATTTTTCTCACAAATAAAGAAAGAAATGCCCTCGAAGTAGAAACACATGTGTCAGCAATTCGCAAGAGAAAATTCTATGAGGGCAAAAAAGTAACTGTAGGCAATGACATGCGGTTAATAAGACATGTGATGCCAAATATTTCATTTCATTAAAGTAAAAAAAACTTTTGATTGTTTAAAATTAAGATTTTTTGATTCAGTTGCATTATTGAAGTTTTACGTGCTAATAGCTACCTAGTTTCCGTTCACCCCTTTTCATTTCAGTTTAATAAAAAATGTAAGTGTGGCATACAAGAGAATGGAATGAGATTTTCACTCTGCAGCGGAGTGTGCGCTCATATGAAACTTCCTGGCAGATTAAAACTGCGTGGCCGACCGAGACTCGAACTCGGGACCTTTGCCTTTCGCGGGCAACTGCTCTACCAACTGAGCTACCGAAGCACGACTCTCGGCTTGTACTCACAGCTTTACTTCAGCAGGTACCTCGTCTCCTACCTTCCAAACTTTACAGAAGCTCTCCTGCGAAACTTGCAGAACTAGCACTCCTGAAAGAAAGGATACTGCGGAGACATGGCTTAGCCACAGCCTGGGGGATGTTTCCAGAATGAGATTTTCACTCTGCAGCACTTGCCCGCGAAAGGCAAAGGTCCCGAGTTCGAGTCTCGGTCGGACACACACTTTTAATCTGCCAGGAAGTTTCATATCAGCGAACACTCCTCTGCAGAGTGAAAATCTCATTCTGGAAACATCCCCCAGGCTGTGGCTAAGCCATGTCTCCGCAGTATCCTTTCTTTCAGGAGTGCTAGTTCTGCAAGGTTCGCAGGAGAGCTTCTGTAAAGTTTGGAAGGTGGGAGACGAGGCACTGGCAGAAGTAAAGCTGTGAGTACCGGGCGTGAGTCGTGCTTCGGTAGTTCAGTTGGTAGAGCACTTGCCCGCGAAAGGCAAAGGTCCCGAGTTCGAGTCTCGGTCGGGCACACAGTTTTAATCTGCCAGGAAGTTTCATATCAGCGAACACTCCGCTGCAGAGTGAAAATCTCATTCTGGAAACATCCCCCAGGCTGTGGCTAAGCCATGTCTCCGCAGTATCCTTTCTTTCAGGAGTGCTAGTTCTGCAAGGTTCGCAGGAGAGCTTCGGTAAGGTTTGGAAGGTAGGAGACGAGGTACTGGCAGAAGTAAAGCTGTGAGTACCGGGCGTGAGTCGTGCTTCGGTAGTTCAGTTGGTAGAGCACTTGCCCGCGAAAGGCAAAGGTCCCGAGTTCGAGTCTCGGTCGGGCACACAATTTTAATCTGCCAGCAAGTTTCATACAAGAGAATGAATATGAACGATCAATAGTTTGACGAAATTTTGCTTCTTGTTCAGTAATTACATACACCATAAGCACTCTGTTAAAGTTATTTCAACAATCACCGACCATGGAGACGAGCATTTATTACAGATTTCGGTCAGTTTTTTTGTTTTTCACTTCTGAGATACCTCAGTCAAAAGTATTATGACACAAATGTCGCTTACAGGCAGTAGGTGGTAACACCGTCTTTAAAGCGACCAGCAGGAGAGTAGTAGGCTAATTTGCTGATATGTAGAGGTATTCGATTAAAAATTGTGCCAAGTTAATTACCGCACCACCGTTTAACCTGTTAACAGAAATAATACAATGTAGAAATGAAATATTAGTATCTATGAATCAGTCAATAATTTTGGATGGTAAACACGTTCCCATTGAAAACTATATAGTATCAAAGAATAAATACTGATTAAAACTATCACACCATTGGATAGTTATATGACGGTTGTTTGCTAACTTCTTTGCCATGAGCTAGGACACCATTAAATAAGGCGAATAACATAATCTGAAAAAGTAGCAGTCACATTAAAAAATACAGAACACCATACAGAAGAGTAATTGCATTCTGAATGATATTTTGTCGTCTGTGATTCAGACGACGCTGATGATGGGCATGTGCCTGATACTAATCGAGCAACAAAGAAAATAAAAGTACTGTGTGCTGACCAGCCTAGGTATGTACAAGGCGTCCCATTTATCTCGCTCACCAAAAATTACTTTTTCTGACGCATTCAATGAAAAATTCCTTCTAACAATGTATTTTAACATCATTGGGTGATTCTTGTTAAGGATATTAGTTTTCTGTATCTCAAAAGATATACGAGATGTTGGGTTGAAGTTAAAATTTATAAATGCAATCATGTACATTTTATACAAGAATACACTGACCCTCTCCAAGAGCAATTCAAAACTGTTTCATTTTATTCACAAAACTAGTAGCTACGGAAATGGTAAATGACACATAACTTCTCTAATTTAAATGACACTTCAGTGAATTACATTAACTAAGTCATTTAACTTCTTCGAGGCATGTTTCAGCATTTTAGATATTACGACTAAATATTAAATTCAACAGTACCGCACTGTACAGTGACTGGATCTGATTATTGTGCAGTGCGGTGTTACAGTACTTATGACAATGCAGAAATATAATGAGCCTTTGTAGTAACTTTTAATGTGAAAGTATCACTGCATGCAAATCAGAGCGTTTACATCACATGTTCAAAATGGTGAGCATTGGAGTTCACACAAGGGGTCACTCTGTGCATAAAAGACGCCCTACATCGTGCCGCTACGTCCTTCGTGATGGGTGTATTCAGCATGAATAAGGCATTGCTGCAGTCCCCTGGTGTTGCTGGAACATTTGGTTAGACAGCATTCTTGAATGCTCCCAGCAGAAAATATCGGTGGTGTAAGGTCCGATGATCGGGCAGCCCAACTACCTAGCCTACCACGTCCAATCCATCTACCGGGATATCTACGAGGATTGGAACTTAAATAGTGGCAATTATTTATTCACAACCGATACAAAAGAATGACATGTTCGCACGTGTTACTCTCCTTCAAAGTAGTCACCAGCGTTGTGTAGCACCCGTTGCCAGCGATGTGGATGGTGTAGTATACTGTTAGCAGAGACTGTTCTGTTGCTGGTGCGAATGGAGCGGTCTACTGCCTGTCGAATCTCCGGAGCGAATGCGACGAAGCCAAAACTGAAACGCCAGTCCAACGAATGACATCATTATGGGTCGCCGCGAAAGTCGAAAGTGTGTCAGAGCCGCAGAATGGTGAAAGATATAGTGATTCTATCGTACGATTGTGATGGTGTTATCCTAACACATTACGTTCCTTCACGGCAGACCGTCAATGCACAGTATTACTGTTCGTTTTGGGAGCATCACCTGTGACCAGTTTTGCGAAAGAAGCGGCGACACTTTCTGCGCAACCCACCCATCATTTTGCACGACAATGAGCGGACCCATACAGCGGAAGCTGTGGCTGCTCTGTTCGGTCAATGGGACTGGGAAGTACTGTAGCATCCGCCACACTCCACGGATTTGAGTTCTTGTGACTTTGATTTGATTCCGAAGATGAAGGAAGCACTTCGTGGCATTCGCTTCAGAACTGTTCCAGAGATTCGACAGGCAGTAGACGCTCCATTCGCACCATCAACAGAACAGGACCTGCTAACGGTATACTACGCCTCCCACATCATTGGCAACGGGTTCTACACAACGCTGGTGACTACTTTGAAGGACAGTAACAGGTGCAAACATGTAACTCTTTTGTCTCTGTTGTGAATAAGTAGTTGCCACTATTCAACTTCCAACCCTCGTAGGATACAGAATTCGTCGTGCTCATAAGGCGTCATGTATAGGGCATCCATAATGCCGATACCACGTGACCATCCTGTGATTCAGATGTTCGGCGCCAAAGGGAACAGGAAGAGTTTGTCTTAAAAGTCGGACGTATTGTCTGTCATTGTGGTTGCCGTTTACAAATAAATGTCCGATAATGGTATCTCCAATGATTCCACAAGAAACATTAAAGTTCGATGGAAGTTGATGCTCTACCTGTCGGAGCCTCCGTGGTTTGTTGATAAACCGATAATATATAATTCCTTTCTTGGATAACGACGCCTCGTTGGTAAATAAAAAAAAAAAAATCTGAGCGGAAATTAGAATTAGTCATAAGCTGTTTCTGAGCCTACCGTTAAAACTTAACCATATTGTTGAAGTCATTTCCACGAAGTTCTTGGTGTTATTGAACAGAGTAAGGATGGAATTCCTGACATTACAGAATACGATGTGTACTTGTTTTCGAGACACCAACTTCACGTTGAATTCTTCATTGGCAGACTTGAGGATCCACGGCTACGGCAGCGAACACAGCGACCTAAGCAGCTTCGTCTTTTCGTGTTCTACAACGATTTCGAGATCTTGCATGTTAACTTCTCGTTTCACGTAGACGAGAAATAAGACATATCAAACGTACAGCGAGAAGGTGATGGCTTGTCAGGGAATCGTCTGCTGTGTGTCAGTCGTGCTTGAACAGAATTCGTCCGCCTGCAGCAAATTACAGTGCAGGTATATACATTAGAGTGGAAGACAGAGATAATAACGTAATACTCGTAATGTCGTGTAACAGCAGTGAACATGAAAGTACAAGTTCCTAAATTATATTCTGTTAACGTACTTTTTCCGTAGGTCAGCAGCGTTTCTACCTTATCGTCATGTGTGTACATCATACACCTCTACGTAACAAAAATTGAATTAACAATGCATTCTACTGTCACGCCATTACTAAGTTACTCTGATGCACTGCTACAGTGGTATGTAGTGTACTGTACACTAAAGCAACAACAAATGAGGTGTGGGGAGGACAGAGGAGTATCTATGTTCATATGAGTTTGAAATCTTAAACAAAATCCACACCGCTACTACAGAACTACGTTGGGTACATAATGTGTACAATCAAGAAAGTAAACATCTCGGTTTCTTCACAATCTGTGTACTCTTTATCGTTGCATATCTATGTTTTCTGGACAAACATGGTGCAGAATGATACATTTTTGAATAGCTCTTGAATACAGTAAGTGTATACCGTACTTGAATAAATTGTACATGACTCCATTTAAAAATTTTAAACTCTGCCCATATCTCCTACATCTATGGGAATATATAAAACATATACTGTCAGCAAGAACTGCCCTGTACCGTGAATTTACTTTCAAAACGTTTTCTGAAGAATTTGCTTTATTTACTAGTGATCCATCAAGAACATTAACAAAAAAATGGCTCTGAGCACTATGGGACTTAACTTCTGTGGTCATCAGTCCCCTAGAACTTAGAACTACTTAAACCTAACTAACCTAAGGACATCACACACATCCATGCCCGAGGCAGGATTCGAACCTGCGACCGTAGCAGTCGCGCGGTTCCGGACTGAGCGCCTTAACCGCGAGACTACCGCGGCCGGCAAGAACATTAACACATTTAATCACACTACGTGAGCGTGGAAGTAGTTGCCAGTGGGTAACTGATGAAAAGAAATCAAATTCATTTCAACAAATGGAAATTTTATTCCTAAAAACATTTTTTTTGAAACGGATTTAAAATTATAATCAGATAGCACCCTCTAAATATCAAGTTACAATTTATTCAGGGGCAGAAAGAACAACTTTTTGACAGTATGAGCTTTCGGGCTGAGAACCTTGCCCCATCCTTTTGACACGGCCGTAGTCACGACCGCTTGCAATAACCTCTGAAAGACTACACTGGTGCAAATCTGAAACACACCAGATTACTTTAAACTAAAAATTTTAACAACTCACACAAGCACATAAACTATGCACCCCGTATGAGGGATGGAAATGGTACAAAAGACTAACATTAAAAGATTAACTTGCCACCGAAGGTGCAACTTGATTAAAAAAAAAATACTCTTACGGTGGAAGAGTGGCTACTTTATGTACTAAAATAACCATTTAAATAAAAACCCATGAAATGCAGCCTTACATGAAATATAAAAGTTAAGCCAAACTTGCTCTACACTACACATATACAGCCTCTCAAAACATAGGCAAGATACAAACATATTTCAGGAATTCGGCCGTTACACTTCAAGCAATAAATTCGTCAACACCGATTCCGACAAACATGATAGAAGCAGCTATTAACGTATGGCAAATTGACACGGAGATTACTGAACAACCCGAACCTCAAGTTGCTCTAACCCGCCCCTACTCCAGAAGGAAAAACGGACCACCCAGTTCATAGATAAACACCTTCCCGCTGGTGGGCAAACGGACAAGAATGGTGGGACGACCCCAAAACAAAGCGGCTGGTGATCTCGCCAAGAAAACAAGTAGAATTTAACAGGTAAATGAAAAAAATATCTCCAATCACATAACTTCTAATAAACTGCGATTTCTGGTGAAGACCTGGCGCTGCACCCCCCAAAACGCTCTCCCAAACCGTCCGCTGCCAGCCGCTTCAACGGACGCAGGAAGGCGCGCTGATCTCCCGTCCCACCGAGTCGCAGCTCGCACCGGCCAGACCGATGTCGTGGTTGACTCCTGCTGCTATACGGCGCGGCCCACTGGACTCACGTGGCGACCTCCCATGCGCCGACGCTCAAGGCGGACAAGTCATCTTGTGTCTCAGTGCGCGACCGACCAACCGATCGATCCAACCGCCAATGACCGTTGCCCGAGCAACTCGAGCAGACTGGCGGTCTAACGCGCAGACTCAGATGCAGGAACTCAGGCCGGACCGAGCGACCACTAGCTGAGTTCTGTTACTTGCGGAGTGGCAAGACTCTCATTTGTCCGGCTTTGATCCAAACGACAGATATACTAGCACTCCGAACGACAGACAGACACTAACTGCCGCATAAATGCGAACGAGAGACAGACCAGCAACTGGTGACGAGTGACTGACCCAGACTCACTCCGACTGACCAACTGCCACTGGCGAGCTTATAGCGCCCATTAAATGCACGTGAACAGGCAACCTTTCCCCTTTCCCGCCATAGGGAGACACCAAAGCTGCGATTGCCGCAGCGACGCCACCGCCAGAAACGGAGGGAGACTGCTTCACACAACGCGCTGCGGCGCGCTCTTCAAAACAGCAATTTTTTCAACGGCTCATACCCAATGATGTTAAAAAACATTGGTTGAAACAATTTTTCATTTAACGCATCACAAGAAAGTTATTTTGTGTGAGCGAGATACTGGGACACCTTGTATATGTATATATACACTGGTGTACAAAACATAAGGACGGAAGTAGCTTTCACGTGACGTGTCACTGCCAAGCAACATATCTCAATGAAACACGTGCAAAATATAGAAAGAAATTCTACAGTGCACCACATATCGTAACTGAAAGAAATACCCAATGAGTCGAATAGTAACACTTTAATTCAAAGACAATAATTACTCAAAAGTTGCCGCGATTTGTGACAGTCCCTGAACATTACAAAAGGCGGGTCACAGTTCTGTATAGGATGTGTGATCACCAAGGACCGCTGTGCATGCTCTGCAACGAGCTGTCACACAAGCCACAAGGCTGGTTAGACGTTCTCGTGGTACGGATTCCCTTCCTCCAGCAGCGCGTTTGACAAATTCAGTATGGTCTTTGGTGCATCCGCAATGGGCTGAAATACGTCTCCCCAACGCATCCCACACGTGCTCGAGGCGATTTACACTACTGCCCATTAAAATTGCTACACCACGAAGATGACATGCTACAGATGGGAAATTTAACCGACAGGAAGAAGATGCTGTGATATGCAAATGATTAGATTTTCAGAGCATTCACACAAGGTTGACGCCGTTGGCGACACTTACAACCTGTTGACATGAGGAAAGTTTCCAACCGATTTCTCATACACAAACAGCAATTGACCGGCGTTTCCTGGTGAAACGTTGTTGTGATGCCTCGTGTAAGGAGGAGAAATGCGTACCATCACGTTTCCTACTTTGATAAAATTCGGATTGTAGCCTATCACGATTGCGGTTTATCGTATCGCGACATTGCTGCCCGCCTTGGTCGAGATCCAATGACTGTTAGCAGAATATGGAATCGGTTCAGGAGAGTAATACGGAACGCCGTGCCGGATCCCAACGGCCTCGTATCACTAGCAGTCGAGATGACAGGCATCTAATCTGCATGGCTGTAACGGATCGTGCAGCCACGTCTCGATCCCTGAGACAGCACATGGGGACGTTCACAAGACAATAACTATCAGCACGAACAGTTCCACCACGTTTGCAGCAACATGGACTATCAGCTCGGAGAGCATGGCTGCCGTTACCCTTGACGCTGCATCACAGACAGGAGCGCCTGCGATTGTGTACTCAACGACGAACCTGGGTGCACGAATGGCGAAACGTCATTTTTTCCGATGAATCCAGGTACTGTTTACAGTATCATGATGGTCGCATCCGTGTTTGCCGACATCGCGGTGAACACACATTGGAAGCGTGTATTTGTCATCGCCATACTGGCGTATCACCCGGCGTGATGGTATGGGGTGCCATTGGTTACTCGTCTCGGTCACCTCTTCTTGGCATTGACGGCACTTTGAACATTGGACGTTACATTTCAGATGTGTTACGACCCGCGGCTCTACCCTTCATTTGATCCCTGCGAAACCCTACATTTCAGCAGGCTAATGCCAGACCGCATGTTGCAGGTCCTGTAGGGGCCTCTCTGGACAGAAAATGTTCGACTGCTGCCCTGGCCAGCACATTCTCCAGATCTCTCACCAACTGAAAACGTCTGGTCAATGGTGGCCGAGCAACTGGCTCGTCACAATACGCCTGTCACTGTTCTTGATGGACTGTGGTGTTGAAGCTGCATGGGCAGCTGTACCTGTACACGCCATCCAAGCTCTGTTTGATTCAATGCCCAGGCGTATCAAGGCTGTTATTACGGCCAGAGGTAGTTGTTCTGGGTACTGATTTCTCAGGATCTATGCACCTAAGCTGCGTGAAAATGTAATCACATGTCAGTTGTAGTACAATATATACTCCTGGAAATTGAAATAAGAACACCGTTCAAATGGTTCAAATGGCTCTGAGCACTATGTGACTTAACATCTGTGGTCATCAGTCCCCTAGAACTTAGAACTACTTAAACCTAACTAACCTAAGGACATCACACACATCCATGCCTGAGGCAGGATTCGAACCTGCGACCGTAGCGGACCCGCGGTTCCGGACTGAGCGCCTAGAACCGCTAGACCACCGCAGCCGGCGTTAAGAACACCGTGAATTCATTGTGCCAGGAAGGGGAAACTTTATTGACACATTCCTGGGGTCAGATACATCACATGATCACACTGACAGAACCACAGGCACATAGACACAGGCAACAGAGCATGCACAATGTCGGCACTAGTACAGTGTATATCCACCTTTCGCAGCAATGCAGGTTGCTATTCTCCCATGGAGACAATCGTAGAGCTGCTGGATGTAGTCCTGTGGAACGGCTTGCCATGCCATTTCCACCTGGCGCCTCAGTTGGATCAGCGTTCGTGCTGGACGTGCAGACCGCGGGAGACGACGCTTCATCCAGTCCCAAACATGCTCAATGGGGGACAGATCCGGTGATCTTGCTGGCCAGGGTAGTTGACTTACACCTTGTAGAGCACGTTGGGTGGCACGGGATACATGCGGACGTGCATTGTCCTGTTGGAACAGCAAGTTCCCTTGCCGGTCTAGGAATGGTAGATCGATGGGTTCGATGACGGTTTGGATGTACCGTGCACTATTCAGTGTCCCCTCGACGATCACCAGTGGTGTACGGCCAGTGTAGGAGATCGCTCCCCACACCATGATGCCGGGTGTTGGCCCTGTGTGCCTCGGTCGTATGCAGTCCTGATTGTGGCGCTCACCTGCACGGCGCCAAACACGCATACGACCATCATTGACACCAAGGCAGAAGTGACTCTCATCGCTGAAGACGACACGTCTCCATTCGTCCCTCCGTTCACGCCTGTCGCGACACCACTGGAGGCGGGCTGCACGATGTTAGGGCGTGAGCGGAAGACGGCCTAACGGTGTGCGGGACCGTAGCCCAGCTTCATGGAGACGGTTGCGAATGGTCCTCGCCGATACCCCAGGAGCAACAGTGTCCCTAATTTGCTGGGAAGTGGCGGTTCTGTCCCCTACGGCACTGCGTAGGATCCTACGTTCTTGGCGTGCATCCGTGCGTCGCTGCGGTCCGGTCCCAGGTCGACGGGCACGTGCACCTTCCGCCGACCACTGGCGACAACATCGATGTACTGTGGAGACCTCACGCCCCACGTGTTGAGCAATTCGGCGGTACGTCCACCCGGCCTCCCGCATGCCCACTATACGCCCTCGCTCAAAGTCCGTCAACTGCACATGCGGTTCACGTCCACGCTGTCGCGGCATGCTACCAGTGTTAAAGACTGCGATGGAGCTCCGTATGCCACGGCAAACTGGCTGACACTGACGGCGGCGGTGCACAAATGCTGCGCAGCTAGCGCCATTCGACGGCCAACACCGCGGTTCCTGGTGTGTCCTCTGTGCCGTGCGTGTGATCATAGCTTTTACAGCCCTCTCGCAGTGTCCGGAGCAAGTATGGTGGGTCTGACACACCGGTGTCAATGTGTTCTTTTTTCCATTTCCAGGAGTGTATTTGTTCAATGAATACTCGTTTATCATCTGCATTTCTTATTGGTCTAGGAAATTTAATGGCCAGTAGTGTATGTCGGGGAAATGGGCAGACCATTCTAGTCTGCAAATATGCTATAGTTCAAAGAGCTGCTCCAGCTCCACTACTCGATGCGATTGCGGATTTTCATCTACAAAAATTAAGTCATGGCGGAATGCATCCCGGAAAAGACGCACATGGGGAAGAAATACAGAGTCACTATATCTTTGAGCGGTGTTCATAGGTCTGGAAGTCAGTACCCCTACGGAACATTATGCCACTCCACACCACAGCGCCCATGCACTACACTGCTGGATCTGTCCTCATACGAGAGAAGTGTGAAACAATGCACACAGCACCCTTGTTGAATAGCATCATCTTCGCAAGATGCAGAGCAGCACAAGTTCAAGACATTCGTAACGTCGCTGTTCTGTAAATGCGTTAGTCCAAAATCTCTGAAACTGTGTCCCTTTATCACGGAAAATAGACCGTGAATAGCTGCGTCATAGCTACGCACAGAAATGAAATCGCTTTACTAAAAACTTAGGAGAGAATTACCACTTATCTCCAGGAAAGAAGAGACTGGTGGAATAGATTACTGCGCAGACCTTCTCATTGTAGAAAGGAGTGCACGAGGTAAGGAATGGCGCACATGGTTGCCAGCGTCGCAGGGGCTGTGTGGGCGCGCGCTATTCACGAGCAGACGGTAGTCGCTCGGCCCTTACTTATTGCTAACGCGGGCCGCACAGGCCTCCATTACCGGTATTACAGCGGCCACAGATAACAAGTTAATAAATTAGCTCGCTGGGTGCGCGCCGGCTTTTTTACGGCGCTGTTTCGCTCTCCGGAGGTGCGGCAGCACCGCATAAACATGCCGCCGCTAGTCGCAGTACCAGGGCACTTAGGGCCGCGGACGGAAATTGGCAAGGAGGTGACGGTGCGGCGTTGGCCGACAACGAGAGGCACAAATAACTTGACAGCGAGAGCGCAGTGTTCCGTGGTCGCTTCGCGGGTAGGCGCCCGGTGGTCTCGGAACGAACTACACTGACAAGAACGACAAGTGTTGGTCCATGAATCTCTCGAAGGAGCGCTATCTAACTGATATTAGTCCTTTAGTGCCTGTGAGCTCCGTTGATTAAAATTTCATCCCCATGCGAGTCTACCCTAATGGTCCTAAAAGTGCCGCTACTGGATTAAGAACAAAAAAATAGAATTTAAGTTGGTTGCTTTAGCTGTTGAATCGTTCTACTTCGTCTTCCCATACTTGTTTATAAAGAACAGAACAATTATACAACTCGCGTCTCACATCGGCTGGAATGTCGGTTATGTCGTCAAACCATTGATTCAACAAGGGAATTTCTGTATTTTATCGATTTGTGGTAGGTTCATATTAGTAACACCAAATCACATCTCCAGTGACGACTTTTATCAGAAAAAAATCACACCCATTTCTCATTTCAGTCAAGTGGCGGCATGTGCCCACAGGTCGTTGTTGTTGTTCATCAGTAAATATTGCGGGCCAAATTTTACACACACTCTTATCATACTCAAAAAAATCTGGAGAATGCCTTGAACGATTGATTTGGCTATGTTGCTCCATTCTCCTTTGTTTACGCACCAATACGGCCAGATGTCAGCAACGCCCGCTCGCAATTGACTGGACTAACCGATATCCCCAGTCTCGATACCAGCCGTCTTGGTGTCCACCACCGATTGCGTTCCCTTTTATTAATATAAGTAGATAACTCAATACCTCTTTGTCTTCAGTAACCCAATGAGACAGGCCGGTGTATTGTAGTTATGATAAGACATCGTTATCATCCTTCAGATCTGTTAAAAATTAATTAATGTTCGTCAATGGCTTCTTTTATTTATATGAAAGTCCGTGTTAATCGGGGGACCACACTTCATACGAAAATTTCTTCGTAATTAATTTATTGCTTCCTTAATCGAAAGCGGATTCCATTTTCTGCTTTCGTATAGTAGCATGTAGTCTGCCTGATTTGGATGGGACTGCCTTTTAAATTTCAAATGAATCGTTGTCATTATATAAGAATTCTTTTTCCATCTCATTAAAACAATGATGCATCTCGCCGACAAAAGTAAACTGACCACAGACACTCCTTAACAACTCCGCTGGTTAAAATCGAATACATCACTTTAAAATTTTTTGCTTCTTAAACGTATGTTAATTGTGGTGTCACCGCCAGACACCACACTTGCTAGGTGGTAGCCTTTAAATCGGCCGCGGTCCGTTAGTATACGTCGGACCCGCGTGTCGCCACTATTAGTGATCGCAGACGGAGCGCCGCCACACGGCAGGTCTAGAGAGACTTCCTAGCACTCGCCCCAGTTGAACAGCCGACTGTACTAGCGATGGTTCACTGACAAATTACGCTCTCATTTGCCGAGACGATAGTTAGCATAGCTTTCAGCTACGTCATTTGCTACGACCTAGCAAGGCGCCATTATCAATTGCTATTTATCTTGTGATGCATGTACCATCAGACCGATGTTCACCAATTATGGATTAAAGTTAAGTATTCCAGAAGCTACGTACTATTTTTGCTACTGTAAAGACCTTGTCCTGTTCCAGACCTCGCGCCATCCTGCATGAGCCTAAACACGTGCCATCCGGCCTCCCGTCCTAGTGGATTGGTTGTCTTGCCAGTACACAAACTTAATATCTCCAATGAGCATGTAAGATTTGTTTCACTTTAAAACTCCTTTGTCCACTTTCCTTTCAAACACACACATAATCTGAAACTACTACGGTAAGTCAATTATTATCCTCAAAGTGGTTATAAAATTTTATTGTTATCAAATAGGAATCTTACAAGAACATCATTTTTCGACATAGTCTCCTTATGTTTCAACGCAATTGGTCCATCGTTGTACAAGTTTCCCGGTACCCTCCTAAAAGGTTCTCGGTTGAGATGGACCCAGGAATGCAACACATCTTCTACTGATGTGTCGGAGGCAAATTGACGGCTCCTTAAGGATAGAAGGTAATTATAAACGTCGGAAAAATCGAAATACTTTTATGACTTTATTAAATTATATAGTCTTTCCTGATTGAATTGATATATACGTTATAGAGTTTCAAATGAAAAATGACCTATGTATACCAAATTTTAAAGATACGGTCATCTATGCCGCAAAGCCCCCTTTATGTTACAGAAACGAGTATTATTTCGAAAGGAACTGTGAACTTCCTGTTTACAGTGGTTATACATATGATACATTGTATACGTTGGTAACAGCGCAGGTTTCTAGTTTCTGTAAATGATTAGTCCTTTTATTTACTTTTGTTACGCTGAAGCAGTTTATTCACTTGTTAGTGAAGATTTGTGGCCCAAAAGGTTCATCGATAGTGACAGGGCCAAATATCTTACGAAATAAGCATCAAACGAAAAAGTACAAAGAGCGAAACTCGTCTTGCTTGAAGGGCGAAACCAGATGGCGCTATAGTTGACCAGCTAGATGGCGCTGCCATAGGTCAAACGTATATAAGCTGCGTTTTTTTAAATGGGAACCCCCATTTTTTATTACAAATTTGTGTATTACATAAAGAAATATGAATGTTTTAGGTGGACACCTTTCTTCGCTTTGTGATAGATGGTGCTGTAATAGTCACAAACGTAATAGTCAAGTAACATTGCGCAAGTGTCGACGGTATTTGCTTCGTGATACATTACCCGTGTTCAAATGGACCATTTACCAATTGCGCAAAAGGTCGATATCGTGTTGATGTATGGCTATTGTGATCAAAATGCCCAACGGACGTGTGTTATGTATGCTGCTCGGCATCCTGGACGACATCATCCAAGTGTCCAGACCGTTCGTCGGATAGTTACGTTATTTAAGAAAACAGGAAATGTTCAGCCACATGTGAAACGTCAACCAGGACCTGCAACAAATGATGATGCTCAAGTAGGTGTTTTAGCTGCTGTCGTGGCAATACGCACATCAGTAGCAGACAAATTGCGCGAGCATCGGGTATCTCAATAACGTCGGTGTTGAGCATGCAACATCAACATCGATTGCACCCGTACCATATTTCTATGCACCAGGAATTTCATGGCGACGACTTTGAATGTCGTGTACAGTTCTGCCACTGGGCACAAGAGAAATTACGGGACGATGACAGATTTTTTGCACGAGTTCTATTTAGCTACGAAGCGTCATTCACCAACAGCGGTAACGTAAACCGGCATAATATGGACTATTTGGCAAAGGGAAAATTCACAATGGCTGCGACAAGTGGAGCATCAGCGACCTTGGCGGGTTAATGTACTATGCGGCATTATGGGAGGAAGGATAATTGGCCCCATTTTATCATATGGCTCTGAGCACTATGGGACTCAACTGCTGAGGCCATAAGTCCGCTAGAACTTAGAACTACTTAAACCTAACTAACCTAAGGACATCACACACATCCATGCCCGAGGCATGATTCGAATCTGCGACCGTAGCGGTCGCGTGGTTCCAGACTGTAGCGCCTAGAGCCGCTCGGCCACATCGGCCGGCTCCATTTTCACAATGGCAATCTACATGGTGCAATGTATTCTCATTCCCTACATAATGCTCTACCGATGTTACTACAAGATGTTTCACTGCATTACAGGATGACGATGTACTTCCAACACGATGGATGTCCGGCACATAGCTCGCGTGCGGTTGAAGCGGTATTGAATAGCATATTTATGACAGGTGGGATGGTCGTCGAAGCACCATACCATGGCCTGCACATTCATCGGATCTGACGTCCCCGGATTTCTTTCTGTGGGGAAAGTTATATTTGTTATCGTGATCCACCGACAACGCCTGACAACATGCCTCAGCGCATTGTTAATGCATGTGCGAACATTACGGAAGGCGAATTATTCGCTGTTGAGAGGTTGAGAGGAATGTCGTTACACAAATTGCCAAATGCATTGAGGTTGTCGGACATCATTTTGAGCCTTTATTGCGTTAATGAGGTATTTACAGGAAATCACTCTGTAACACCATGCGTTCTCAGAAATGATAGGTTCACAAAGGTATATGTATCACATTGGAACAACCGAAATAAAATGTTCAAACTTACTACGTTCTGTATTTTAATTTAAACAACCTACCTATTACCAACTGTTCGTCGAAAATTGTGGACCATATGATTGTGACTACTACAGCGCCAATTGTCACAAAGCGAAAAAAGTGGTCCAGCTAAAACATTCATATTTCTTTACCTACTACACGAATATGTAATAAAAATGGGGGTTCCTATTTTAAGAAAGGCAGTTGATATCCGTTCGACCTATGACAGTGTCATCTAACGGGCCGGCCATAGCGCCATCTGGTTTCCCCCTTCAAGCTAGACAAGTTTCGTTTTTTGAAGTTTTTTCGTTTGACACTTATTTCATGAGATATTTGGCCCAGTCACGATCAATGGACCGCCCTGTATATTTGTGGAAGTACGTTTCAGTTGGTGTGCAATACATAAGAAATAACACACCCATCAAGAAATTCAATAAAAGGAAATTTTGTAGTAACCAGTTCAGAGACAAAGCAAGCCACACTGTTGAAAGTAACCTATGTATCAGTTCTTCAGGGAAGTAACTCCCACATGGCATGCCGCCTGGTGATTCAAATTTTTCTGTTAACAATGACTCTGCTTGTAGTTGAGTTGTTGTTGTTGATGTGGGCATCTTATCCTCTTTGATAAAGGAAGTGGCGAAATGTAAACAATGTGATGGTGTAGGCTGTTTGAAAATAACTGAACAACAAAGTTGCAGAAATGGTTTAGTGTGTACATTCTGCAATAAATCCACCTCGAAAATGACTTTTGAACAGTGTGCATAATTCATATGATGTGAATTTCAAGTTAGTGAATGCAGTACGTGCAATTGGAAAAGGAAAAAAGGTGGGAATCTAAGGAGATGGGACCTGGATGAACTGAAAAACCCAGAGGTCGTACAGAATTTCAGGGAGAGCGTAAGGGAAAAATTGACAGGAATGGGGGAGAGAAATAAAGTAGAAGAAGAATGGGTAGCATTGAGGGATGGAATAGTGAAGGCAGCAGAGGATCAAATAGGTAAAAGGACGAGAGCAAGTAGAAACCCTTGGGTAACAGAAGAAATGTTGAATTTAATTGATGAAAGGAGAAAATATAAAAATGCTGTAAATGAAGCAGGCAAAAAGGAATACAAACGTCTCAAAAATGATATCGACAGGAAGTGCAAAATGGCTAAGCAGGGATGGCTAGAGGACAAATGTAAGGATGTAGAGGCTTATCTCACTAGGTGTAAGATAGACACTGCCTACAGGAAAATTAAAGAGACTTTGGGAGAAAGGAGAACTACTTGCATTAATATCAAGAGCTTTGATGGAAAGGGAAAGCAGAAAGGTGGAAGGAGTATATAGAGGGTCTATACAAGGGCGATGTACCTGAGGGCAATGTTATAGAAATGGAAGAGGATTTAGATGAAGATGAAATGGGAGATACGATATTGCGTGAAGAGTTTGACAGAGCACTGAAAGACCTGAGTCGAAACAAGACCCCAGGAGTAGACAACATTCCATTAGATCTACTGACAGCCTTGGGAGAGCCAGTCCTGACAAAGCTCTACCATCTGGTGAGCAAGATGTATGAGACAGGTGAAATACCATCAGACTTCAAGAAGAATATAATAATCCCAATCCCAAAGAAAGCAGGTGTTGACAGATGTGAAAATTACAGAACTACCAGTTTAATAAGTCACAGCTGCTAATTACTAACGCGGATTCTTTACAGACGAATGGAAAAACGGATAGAAGTCGACCTCGGGGAAGATCAGTTTGGATTCCGTAGAAATGTTGGAACATGTGAGGCAATACTGACTCATCTTAGAAGAAAGATTAAGGAAAGGCAAACCTACGTTTCTAGCATTTGTAGACTTAGAGAAAGCTTTTGACAATGTTGATTGGAATACACTCTTTCAAATTCTGAAGGAGGCAGGCGTATAATACAGAGAGCGAAAGGCTATTTACAGTTTGTGCAGAAAGCAGATGGCAGCTATAAGAGTTGAGTTTTATGAAAGGGAAGCAGTGGTTGGGAAGGGAGTGAGACAGGGTTGTAGCCTCTCCCCGATGTTATTCAATCTGTATATTGAGCAAGCAATAAAGGAAACAAAAGAAAAGTTCGGAGTAGGTATTAAAATCCATGGAGAAGAAATAAAAACTTTGAGGTTCGCCGATGCCTTTGTAATTATGTCAGAGACAGCAAAGGACTTGGAAGAGCAGTTGAACGGCATGGACAGTGTCTTGAAAGGAGGGTATAAGATGAACAACAGAGGAAAACGAGGATAATGGAATGTAGTCGAATTAAGTCGGGTGATGCTGAAGAAATTAGATTAGGAAATGAGACACTTAAAGTAGTAAAGGAGTTTTGCTATTTGGGGAGCAAAATAACCGATGATGGTCGAAGTAGAGGATATAAAATGAAGACTGGCAATGGCAAGGAAAGCGTTTCTGAAGAAGAAAAATTTGTTAACATCGAGTATAGATTGAAATGTCAGCAAGTTGTTTCTGAAGGTATTTGTATGGAATATAGCCATGTATGGAAGTGAAACGTGAACGATAAATAGCTTAGACAAGAAGAGAATAGAAGCTTTCGAAATGTGGTGCTACAGAAGAATGCTGAAGATTTGATGGGTTCATCACATAACCAATGAGGAGGTATTGAATACAATTGGGGAGAAGAGGAGCTTGTGGCACAACTTGACTAAAAGAAGGGATCGGTTGGTTGGACTTGCTCTGAGACTTCGAGGGATCACCAATTTAGTATTGGAGGGCCACGTGGAGTGCAAAAATCGTAGAGGGAGACCAAGAGATGAATACACTAAGCAGATTCAGTAGGATGTAGGCTGCAGTAGGTAGTGGGAAATGAAGAAGCGTGGACAGGATAGAGTAGCATGGAGAGCTGCATCAAACCAGTCTCAGGACTGAAGACCACAAACAAACAAAAGTGTAGATCCTGCAATAAATCCACCTCGAAAATGACTTTTGGACATTGTGCATAATTCATATGATGTGATGTTAGTGTATGCTGTGTGTGCAGTAGGGAAAGGAAAAAAGACTGCTCAAACGTTTTGTGGTATGATGGGCCTTCCTCCTGCTCCCAGTAGGTTCAGCAAGTACATAAAAATACTTTTAGGTGCCTTGACGGTTGTGTCCAAAGCATCTATGAAACGTGCAGTAGAAGAAACTGCAAATATTAGTGAAACCAGGGACATTACTGTTGCAATTGGTAGGAAATGGTAATGTCGAGGACATCGTTCCTTGAATGTTGTTGTAAGTGCTACTTCTCTGGTGAATGGAAAAGTTGTTGCAGTTGAGTGGTTATCTAAGTACTGCCACACCTGCCATGGTAACACTGAAGGACATATGTTCTAAGAATTATGATAGTTACAGTGCAGGTATGGAGTGTGATGGAGCTCTAAAAATATAACGTTAGATATAGGAAGTACCTAGGTGATGGGGACTCTAAAGGTTTCAATAAAATTAATGAGTTCTATGTTTATGGTGATACCTCGGTAAAAAAAAAAAAAAAAAAAAAAAAAAAACTGGAGTGTTGTGGACATGTGCAAAAGACGATGGGTGCTAGATTGAGGCAACTACGAAGAGTTATGAAAGGAAGGTTGCAATCTGATGGAAAATCCCTGTGTGGCCGAGGCAGATTGACAGAAACTGAAACAGACCTTCTTCGGAGTTATTATGGATAGTCCATTAGACGAACCGCACCTCTGAATAATGTTACTGCAACGAGAAAAGCTGTATGGCGACCTACTTTCATAAGCTGTCCACAGATTACCACCCTGTTCACGGACTTTGCCCTAAAGAAGCAGATTCTTGGTGTGGTTACCAAGAAAGCAAAAGAAAGTATTCAAATATGCCATCATAAGAATTCTCTTCCTAAGAGTGTTGTGAATGAAATAAAACCAATTTTTAGAGTCCTGAGTGAACCTATTTTGCTTAGTAAATGTATTCATGGGGGCACTCAGAATACAAATGATTTCAACCATTGCGTATGGGAAGTATTACTCAAGAATGTTTTTGTAGGACGAAATACATTGAAAGTTGGTGTACTAGATGCAGTAATATGTTTCAATGACGGATTGATTTGAAGGTTGGAATCATGAGGAGTTTAGGCACAAAATGTGGCTCTAATATGGAACATCAATTGCTTGCGTGTGACAGACAACGGGGGCATGAAGCTGGAAGATTTGCTCTTCAAGTTACCAAAGAAGCAAGTTTGTTAAAGGAGTCATAGGACATCTATTTTCCATCAGCTACTTGTCAGGATGCATGTTAGTTTCTTGTAATTAAAATAGCAAAGGACAATCCTTGCATGCTTACAGTAAGTTTTTCGAGTTGATAATATGCTCCACCCCCTAACCAATGATATTGCATAGTTGTGATCGCGCATAATACATCATAGGATGACACTGTGGTTCGTCTGTGTCACATGTACATTTGATCCAAGACATTGTGGGAAGTATGGAGACGTTATTCTATGACTCATGTATCCTACGATATGCTGATGAGTAGAATAAGTTCAGATGACTGAGATGAGTCGACGTACATTGTGCTGTTGTGTTTTATTCGGACGGTTATGGCGAGTTGTAAAACTTGCCAGTTCATACCCCATTCCTTTCCAATAGTACAGCTGGGTTGGAACTTGACATTTCTATTCGAAGCGTGATTTCCATCCCTTGTGTCAAATACGTAAGACAGGCAAAATAATGTGAACACCTGTACTTACTTGGTGATGGTTTATTGATAAAGGGTTGGGTCCCCCTCTGCCCGTAATATAGCGGCGATTATTCTTGGAATACTGGCATATAATGATTAAATAGTCTCCGGTGAAATGTTACGCCACTCTTCGGTTAGAACCTCTTCTAACTCCTGTAGCAACGAGGGAGGCGGAATCTGTTCCGGAGTCTGCGCTCGAATACCTCCCAAAAGGGTTCTGTAATGTCGGGGGACTGTGCTGGCCAGGGAACATGCTTCAGTTTAGTTTCATGCTCCTCATACCACGATTGTACTGTCCTGGATGTGTGAATGGGTGCATTATCGTCCTGAAGTATGGCATCGTTGTTGGGGAACAACATTTAAATCATGGAGTGCACCTGATGACCTAAAATGTTCACATAATCGCTGCCTGTAACACGGCCTTCGAGAGTAATGATGGGACCAGCAGAATACTGTGACATGGCTGCCCACACCATCACACTTCCACCTCCATGCTTAACCGCTGGAACGAAGTAATCAGGACTGTAGGCTTCTTTTGGCGTTTCGCAGACGTGAACCCAGCCCGATGTTAGAAATAACGTAAACGTTGACTCATCTGATCATATGACGTGCTTCCATTGAGCAGCCGTCCAAGGTTTATGCTCCTGTTCGTCACTAATGGTTTCGGTATAGCAGCTCGTCCATGAATTTTCGCTTTATGGAGTTTTTGGCGGACAGTGTCGATAGCTAAGGGGTCTCTGAGATGGCTATTGTTCTCTGTAGTCACTTTAGCCGCCACGTTTTATATTGTTCTTATACAAATCGTGTTAGCGTCCGATGATCTCTGTTATTTAGTTTTTATTTCCACCCACTATTACATTTACACGACGATGTCTTTCCATGTTTTGTGTCAGTTGTCATAAGTGTTGAAACAGTTGCTCTTCAAACATGCAGTAAGTTGGTTGTCTTGGTTACTGATGCTCCAGCTAATCGGGCCCCCAAAATCTGCCCGCTTTGGAAGTCTGTTAGGTCGTTGGTTGCACGTCGACCTCGGCCTCTGAATGCAAATACGAAGTGTGCGTTACGCATAAACAACCTGCACTGATGTCTAGTCCATACTGAACACGCAAAGTCCAGCTCAACACGTGCCTTACCTGCATTGTTGACTATGAAACACAACCATCCCATTACTACCTCTGTTCAGATTATTTTTCCTTTACCCTGTATCTTCTCTTTATAAGGAAGTTATGTCTCCAGACCGCATTAATCTACGCTACAACACTCATAAATTGGGACAAACTAGTTTTAGAATCATTTATGCCACATAAAGTAGGCAAAAGACGGTAACTTTTTTGCTAAAATGTATCAAAGGCAATCTTAATAGTTTCACGTTACCAGTGACAAAATTTTCTCTTTTGACTACGAGTAGTTGTTTGGAATAGAGAGTAGTGTCATTGTGTTCGACTCAACTTGATTGCTCATCAGTGTGTAACAACAAGCGCTGTACTATTCCTATATACGCTCATTCCTCAGCTATGGTATCATATTTTGAGCGACTACTGGAGAAAATACGGCCACAATATGCAGATTACAGAAAAGGGCCGTAAGAATAGTAACGGAATAGTAACACTCATTCAGTGTAAAAATATGCATCTTTGCATATCCTAACTGTACCATTTCAGCAATTTAATAAGTTCATTACGAACATTAAGAAAACACACTCCCAATTATTTTATTAACATATATATTCGTATCATGGAACAAGAGACACACTTATATGTACCGAGAAAAATTTTCTACAAAGTCTCAAAACACTATTTTTTACCATAGACTCAAACTGTATCTATCCTATGGATATGAAGAGATAACTTAAAACGAGCACGTTTGGAAAGACTGTTAGACACATTCATAAAATAATGCATGATAGATAGTAATATTTAACTAACAGAGATTAGGAGTTGCCATGAAATGACAGAACTGCTAAAGATTAAATATTGAATCATCTCTATCATGCATCATTCTTACTCAGAATAATAGACGATCCTAGAAATTATATGTACAAGATTTCTAGTGGAATGCGCATATCTTCAGTTACTTCCTGAGCTGGAGATAAGCTATTATATTTTCCAGAGAGAGGAATGGGAACTCTGTATGCACGTAATGATAATACAGAGGCGTCTTCACGAAACTGATTATGGCTGGAACGGTGTACTTGCGTGCTTAGTGCAGTATTTCCAGCGCTCTAGAGTGTGGAATGAGTCAGGCATTCTCCATCTGCATAGCTTCCATTCCTATCACATCTTCTTCCATCAAGAGCTGCATGGGAACGATGTACTATATTGTAAACAACTATATATGTGGGCATTAAGACAGGATACTCCAGATATATCATGTATCTTGTTTAGTGACAAAGTCACAGTTGCCAATCATGGCCAGGTAAATCGCCGGAACATGCACTATTGGTGAGGATACTCCAGATATATCATGTATCTTGTTTAGTGACAAAGTCACAGTTGCCAATCATGGCCAGGTAAATCGCCGGAACGTGCACTATTGGTGTGCTGACAATCCCTATTGCCTTCGTCAGATGGAAGTCAGCGTTCATGGTGTGTAAACGTCTGGTCTGGGATAATGAAACATCAGCTCATAGGCACGTTTTTCGTACACGGAACACACAAAAATACACTTCCTAAGTATTAATATACTCTGTTTATTGAGTAAGAATAAGCTCCAATGACTACCAATCCATTCTGTGAAAACCGAATGTCAATAGCATTTTCTGTTTCCCCAATATTTCTGTGCAAGCTTTAAATGATTCACTCTGTACATACAGTAAGTAAAATATCTTTTTTTTCGGTATTTCCTAATTGTACTGCGGAGCAGTCTATTAGGATATTGGGCTTTTGATCGTCAGTTGCGTGGAGGGTGAAAGATATGATACAACCTACGTCATCATGATCACGAATAATGTTTGTGAATAATCTCTGTTTATCGTTAGCTGTTGCTTGATGAAAAGGAAGAGAAGGAGGTAGCAAGAAGTGACAGAGATGACTGTATGTGTGTGTGTGTGTGTGTGTGTGTGTGTGTGTGTGTGTGTGAGAGAGAGAGAGAGAGAGAGGGAGGGAGAGAGAGAAAGAGAGAGAGAGGCAGAAAGAGTGAAAGAGAGAGAGAGAGCGAAATTGAGAAAGCCTGTCCTAGTGGGTAGATTCGATACAGGCCACGAATAACGATCGCAGTTTTATTGGCCTCCGGGACCCTCGCGAAAACTTTGATGAAACGGAATCTGTTTTCCTGGTCCCGCGAAAAAGCCAATAAACGAGAAAGACGCGCGCCGGAGGATCTGCATAATTTAGGAAGTGCTTCGCGAGCAGGCTGGGTTGTCCCCTTGGTGACAGCCGGTGCGGCCGAGTGGCGAACGGCCGGCTGAGTGGGGGATGGGAACCGTAGGCTGTGGCGGAATGGAGGCGGGCTAGTAGGGCGGTGAGGGTTTGGAACGGGTGGGGGAGGCGGATGCGAGGACCGCACGGGGGATGGCGCACTCCCACCCTCTGGGCGACAACAGGTGAGCTGGGTTGGCAAGACTGAAATATGCAAACGCGGTTTCGAGGCACACCAACCCCATTGGCTGCCATATCCTCTTTCCTTGCCATTCCGTTAACTAAACTGCCCAGGCATGGATATCAACAGTTATGACTACTTTGCGAATAAGTCCACTGTAATATTGATACTCGTGAGTACGTCTGGGGATATCAGTAACAACAATTACATGTTATCTGAGATTGTGGTATTATTGGCACATGATCGATTGTTTTTTTCCTTTATCAGTATTCAGATCGCTTTGATGCGGCGCCCTGTTACATCAACCTTGAAAGGTTTACTGTTCGTTAAAGAAAATTTTGTAACGAGTCGCCAGGTGAAAAGTACTCTTGCCTGCTTCTTCTTGTGCCCATGAAAATACACTATCGTGTTTGCTGCATCTAAAGCCGACTTATTACTGGACATGAAAACACACGTGCATGAGGAGCTGGTGATGCCACTGCGTGGAATTCCACGTCACATAACACTGCAGAGTGTGATACACGGCAAATCATATTCCACAGACTTATGTGGCGAATTGAACGCGTTATTGTTTTACATTAAAAACATGCAAAGAACATTGGAGCCGCCCTCTTTTATGGCGTTATTCTTTCTTACAGAGTACGTGGTATAAATACAAGCTGTTTCAAAACAGCAATAAATTGATCGCTCGAAAACGCGTCGTTTTAGCTAAGATTTGATATAATAAAACGATAGGAACTACACGTCAGCAAGCAAGGGCTTCCCATAGCTGATGTTTTTAATTTTATAACTTATATATTACGAAAGTAAACAGCTTCAATGCTACAGCACAATGATGATTAGAATGTGCCGTATACGGAGAACTAGTTGGAATGTTGAAGTTGTAGCACAGCTGAAAGCTTTGTCAGTACCACCCCCTTCCAAATTTTTCACCTCTTACTTTTTAAAAGACTGCGAATCTCTCTTATTTATTTTATACAAATATTACCTCAAAGGTCTATGTTATTTACTGTAGCCGGCCGGTGTGGCCAAGCGGTTCTAGGCGCTTCAGTCCGGAATCGCGTGATTGCTACGGTCGCAGGTTCGAATCCTGCCTCTGGCATGGATGTGTGTGATGTCATTAGGTTAGTTAGGTTTAAGTAGTTCTAAGTTGTAGGGGACTGATGACCTCAGTTGTTAAGTCCCATAGTGCTCAGAGCCATTTGAACCATTTTATTTACTGTAAACAATGTATTTCCTTGAATTCTTGTTGGAAAGGCCGAAGATTGGAATGTTTCCCGAATCGCAAGAAATATTGTGACTGCCAGTATATCTAAAACTAAACGTAATTTACACATTGGATGTTTTTGCTGTTGTGAAACTTTCTGTAAAATACACACACCTATCTCTGCGTTTATTGACTGGATGAGGTTTATTTGTTGCCGTTAAAGGTCATTTGCAATGATGGTAAGCAGATTCGAAAAATTCTAGTCTTACTTTGAAATGACATTAGGAAACGAATTTAGATGCTGAAATCTTTAAATGAGCACATTATTTTTTATTGTTGATTGTCAAAGCAACATCGAGATTATGGATATTACGCATCCGCAAAATGACATTAAACATTATATGTTAACCATATTCAGTTTAAAACCTAAAATTCGGATCAAAATTCTATTGCAATAACGAACAATTTCTACTCGTGTGAATTTCGTATCATAATACAGAACATTGGTTTTAGATTTTTTTCTTTATTGGTGGGCTGGCAGCAGCGTAGTATACTGCTCTACAGCTTACAGAAAAGTTAAAAAACATAGTGCGAATAGAAACAAACAAGAAAGACAGGTAATAAAACGGTGACATTGTAAAAAACTGAAAAAGGGGGAAAGTTGAGGATTTTAAAATATAAAAACACTTTGGTGACGATGTGGATGAAGACATACAAGAAGTAGACAGGCACAATTAAAAAACATGGCGACAGTCTGTTTTTGTTCACACGAGATTAAAAAAACACAACTAGGGACAGTATGGCAGCTGTTCACAACAATGGCAGGGGACGAACAGCACTGAAGACTCACTTATAACAGCACTAGATGGGTGACACGGCGGCAGATTGGGTGGGGGGGGGGGGGGAGTACCGGACTTATGAGGGGGAAAAGTGGGGAGGAGAGGAAAAGAAAAAATGGGGGAGCCGATGGAGGGATGGGACATAGAAAAGGGGGTGCTTGGTGGATGCGAGAGGGAGTGGGAAAGGTAGTGGAGGGGAGAGCAGGAAGCACTCAGGGGAGAGAAGGGAGGCAGAGAGAGAGTAGGTGGGGAAAAACAGGATGGAAGGGGGGTGGGAAGAAGTAGCCCAGGGAAATGACAAAAGAGGGGGGAGGTGAGAATCAGAGTAGATGGGAGGGACATATGGAGGGAGAGAGAGGGCATCATCCAGGAGGGGGAGTTGACGTAAGCCACTTTGGGAAAGGAGATGAAGGGTGTAGAGGTGAAGGGTAGGGGTGACACAACAGTGAAGGTGTGGCAGAGGGCAGGGGTTGGAGAGGAGAGGAGCAACCAGGGGATGAGGGGGATCAAGGCGGCGGGAGGTGTAGAGGATGCGGATATCTTCAAGGAAAAGGAGCAGAGGGGGATAAGGAATCAGGAAGAGGATCCTCGTGTGGGATGGGAGGAGTATACAGAGGGTGAAGCAGAGTGCAGGGCGCTCGAGGATCTGTATGTACTTATAGAATTTTGGGGGCGGCTATCCAGGCAGGGCTGGCATAACAGAGGATGGGATGGATTAAGGATTTGTAGGTGTGGAGGATGGTAGAGGGGCTCAACCCCCATGTCCGGCCAGAGAGGAGTTCAAGGAGGCGGTTGTGGGCTTTAGATTGGATGGAGCGGAGATGAGGGATCCAGGTGAGGTGACGGTCAATGGTGAGGCCAAAGTAGGTGAGGGTGAGGGTGAGGCGGACAGGATGGGCGCAGATGGTAAGGGAGAAATCCAGGAGCTGGAAGGAGCGAGTGGTACGACCTACGATGATTGCCTGTGGCCGTAGACACAGTAAATTAACTATATTCAATTCAGAACCGAAAATTGGATAAAGATCCTATTGAGTTAACTCCTAATAATGTGAACGTTAGATCGCTGTTCTGCAGTATGCGGTATTCCAGTACCGCAATTAGTTGTTGAAGCCGTCGGCGTGTCCAGAATCTTCTTCGCGATTTTCTCCTGTTCTTCGAAGTATGTCTGTTTTTGTAAAGCAACTGTTTGGTTTTCGAACAGAATAAAGCCTACAACGGCCGCTGGAGAGCGCTGGTAGCACGTTAACCAGCTCGTCCCGTGCGGGTGCGGCGCTGTCTTTCGGGAGGTAGCGCGTCCCGACGGCGTTCACAACGTTAGCTGCCTCTTCCCGCGTGAGGACGGATTCTCATTTCATTGGCAGGCACGAGGTTACAAAACATATTACACTGAACACTAAGCAGACAGGAGGAAAATGTACAGGCACGTAGGTATTAATTCGTCATGAAAAGAAGCCTATTACATGCTGCATAAACTGGTTCAGTCATTCACTACTGAGACATAAACATGTGCATCTCACTCCAATTGAAAATGAAGAGGAGTAGCGGAATCAGATGTAGGTGTTGACATTCGTTAACTTTAATCTGAATTCGTACAAGGTGATAGAAACGTTTGGTAACACTGCCACAGAACAAAAGCGAGCCTGAAGTACTCGTCATTGCACTTGGAGGCCATAAGAAAGAAATAAACGTTACTAAGATTCGCATAACTCAATTAGAAATTACGAACAAATATGTTGTTAGATAAGCGTTAAGCGCACGGGTTTATGATTTTTACTGGAAGATCGGAAGGCTCACCTTACATTCAGCTCCACGTGGGAAGTCAATAAACAATTGCCCATGTCTCATAATATGCCACGACCCGTTTCATATTATGCGAAGGCAAAATGAAATTATCATTAAACGAGATAGTAGATATTACAATGACATTAGTTCGCAAAGAGTCCAGAAAAGCATTACCACGCTGTGCTATCAGTTTATGATCAGAACAAATCGTCCTCGTAACAATTTTAATTAGCTACACAAAAAAAAAAAAAAACGGTTCAAATGCCTCTGAGCACTGTGGGACTTAACTGCTGAGGTCATCAGTCCACTAGAACATAGAACTACTTAAAACTAACCAACCTAAGGACATTACACACATCCATTCCTGAGGCAGGATTCGAACCTGCGACCGTAGCGGTGGCGCGGTTCCAGACTGTAGCGCCTAGAACCGCTCGGCCACTCTGGCCAGCTTAGCTACACAAGCGGAAAATTAAAAGAAAGGGAACGGCAGTATATTTTCTCCAAGATTGCACTGCTGATGTAGATGTCTTAAGCGTTGTGATTACTCAATGATGAGACATCCTGAATCAGACACCTAGGTGTAGCGTTCGTAAGAACACATTCGCTTGTTCTCCATAATGCCGACGAGGCATTTTGACTTGGTTGCGGTCGGGCGCTTTACGGCGCAATTCTAGTGGGGGCAACACAAAGAAGGCACATTGCAGCCAAGAGTCAGCCTAATGGTAAGAATACGAAAGACGGGCGTGCGCTGCCGATGTAGACAACCCTCTCATGACACCACCTCAAACTTTAAACACCACGCTACACGTTTCAGTTGCCTGCAAAAGTTTCAAACTAAACTAAATCGCACCATCATTCGTCATTACACACATAGTAAGGGATGAAGATGCACAAAAATAAAGACATTCTAGCTGAGTACCTTGCATTCCCAGGTACGCATTTATTCCTGTTCTACAAGTCCATTTCCTGCATTGCCCTCTGTCTGCTATTACCTCCCTCTCTCCTCACTGTCTTTCTCCTTTTCTCTCTGTCCATCTCCCATACTCTGCACTCTCTGTGAATCTCGTCATCTCTTCCTGCCCCTCCCCCCGTCCACCTGCCACTTTCCCCCCACCCCCCAATCACTCTGTCCATCTGCCCCTCTCTCAGTCTCTTTGTTCATCTACTCCTTCCCTCTTTCTCATTCTCCTCCTTCCCCCTCTAAGTCGATCTCTTCCTGCCTCTCTGTCTCCTCCTCAGCCACTAAAGTCCGTGTCCTCATCAGTCCTCTCTGCCAATCTTCTTCTCCATCGGTGTCCATCTGCTCCTTCCTGCTCTCTGTTTGTCCATCTCTTCCTTAGCTCTTCTCTCTTCACTTTATCATGCCAACCCGAGTAGGTATTTGCTGCTTCTTGCTCCCACAGTATTTTGTTTCCACATGATATCTAATACGTCTACCAAGTTTGGACGAAATAAATCCAGGGGTTTAGAAGGATCATTTTTCCCACGGCATTACCCGCACACGCTGATGTTACAAATGTTTAATACATTTTACGTATAATTTTGTGCGTATTTCCCTTGCATCTCTAGAGAAATTTGCCCTTCAATTTAGTTTTAACGCAGCTCACTGTTTGCAAAGTTACATTACCTGAAAACTTTGTTCTGGAGAAATACAACTTTGGAGGTACTTCCAGTAGTATATGTCTACACTGTCTACGAAACGTGTTGAGATTAAATTAAGTAACAAAGAAATAACAGATTAAAATGGCATGCATGATGTGGAAGTATTTCACCCATTTCAGTTTTGATGATATCTACTTTAATATGGGTCGTAGAATGATATAATTTTGCATGTACATTCAGTGGTATATGTGAATACAGTCTTCAAAAATGTATTGCGAACTGAGATATTAGTTAAAAGGTAATAAATTAAAAGTTCATTCCTGATGCGTCAGTTTTACTGTGTCAATAGCGAAAACATAATTATCAATAAAATTTTCCCCTTTCACCATTTTTTGGAGGATGTGTGCAAGTAAAACACTAGTAAAGGTCTGGAGTGTGAACTTTGTTCAAAGACACTACGTGCAATCATTCACAAATAGCGTATGAATGCACCCTGGCTATCTGCGCGTCGTGAATTACACGACATTTTCACCACCAACCCCACCGCTGTGAGAGATAGGTGGATCATACCCCACAACAGCTCATTCACGGTAGTAAGTGATATACACTCCTGGAAATTGAAATAAGAACACCGTGAATTCATTGTCCCAGGAAGGGGAAACTTTATTGACACATTCCTGGGGTCAGATACATCACATGATCACACTGACAGAAACACAGGCACATAGACACAGGCAACAGAGCATGCACAATGTCGGCACTAGTACAGTGTATATCCACCTTTCGCAGCAATGTAGGCTGCTATTCTCCCATGGAGACGATCGTAGAGATGCTGGATGTAGTCCTGTGGAACGGCTTGCCATGCCATTTCCACCTGGCGCCTCAGTTGGACCAGCGTTCGTGCTGGACGTGCAGACCGCGTGAGACGACGCTTCATCCAGTCCCAAACATGCTCAATGGGGGACAGATCCGGAGATCTTGCTGGCCAGGGTAGTTGACTTACACCTTCTAGAGCACGTTGGGTGGCACGGGATACATGCGGACGTGCATTGTCCTGTTGGAACAGCAAGTTCCCTTGCCGGTCTAGGAATGGTAGAACGATGGGTTCGATGACGGTTTGGATGTACCGTGCACTATTCAGTGTCCCCTCGACGATCACCAGTGGTGTACGGCCAGTGTAGGAGATCGCTCCCCACACCATGATGCCGGGTGTTGGCCCTGTGTGCCTCGGTCGTATGCAGTCCTGATTGTGGCGCTCACCTGCACGGCGCCAAACACGCATACGACCATCATTGGCACCAAGGCAGAAGCGACTCTCATCGCTGAAGACGACACGTCTCCATTCGTCCCTCCATTCACGCCTGTCGCGACACCACTGGAGGCGGGCTGCACGATGTTGGGGCGTGAGCGGAAGACGGCCTAACGGTGTGCGGGACCGTAGCCCAGCTTCATGGAGACGGTTGCGAATGGTCCTCGCCGATACCCCAGGAGCAACAGTGTCCCTAATTTGCTGGGAAGTGGCGGTGCGGCCCCCTACGGCACTGCGTAGTATCCTACGGTCTTGGCGTGCATCCGTGCGTCGCTGCGGTCCGGTCCCAGGTCGACGGGCACGTGCACCTTCCGCCGACCACTGGCGACAACATCGATGTACTGTGGAGACCTCACGCCCCACGTGTTGAGCAATTCGGCGGTACGTCCACCCGGCCTCCCGCATGCCCACTATACGCCCTCGCTCAAAGTCCGTCAACTGCACATACGGTTCACGTCCACGCTGTCGCGGCATGCTACCAGTGTTAAAGACTGCGATGGAGCTCCGTATGCCACGGCAAACTGGCTGACACTGACGGCAGCGGTGCACAAATGCTGCGCAGCTAGCGCCATTCGACGGCCAACACCGCGGTTCCTGGTGTGTCCGCTGTGCCGTGCGTGTGATCATTGCTTGTACAGCCCTCTCGCAGTGTCCGGAGCAAGTATGGTGGGTCTGACACACCGGTGTCAATGTGTTCTTTTTTCCATTTCCAGGAGTGTACATACCAAGTTTGACTGAAACTGATTCTTGAATTAGAGATGTGGAACATACGTTGACTGATGCGCCAAAACATTACGACCAATGCCCACCACTACGTTGGATGTCGCATTGTGGCGTTGCGGGCAAGTGACGCGGTAACAAAGGTGTGTGAGCGCAGCAGACATAGGCTGCGAATGGCGAAATCTGTTAAGATAAGCGACTTTGACAATGGCTTATTATTATTACGCAGAGCCTGTGAACGAGTATCTCGAAAACGGCGAAGCTGGTCGAATGTTCACATGCTGTTGTCGTGAGCGTAAATGAAAAGAGGTGGAAGGACAGCGAAACTGCCGCTAGGCGCTAAACGGTTGGATGTTCTCAGAATCTGGGGTCCGGAGGCTTGTTTGCTCTGTAAAGTAGAATAGACGGTGATATGTGGCATCTCTGCAGAAAGAGTTCAACGCTGGTGCACGCACAGGTAATTTGAAGCACATCGTTCAGCGCATATTGTTGAACACAGAACTCTGCAGCAAACCGCCCCAGAGTCTCCACATGTTGGCCCAATGACATCGTCAGTTACGATTGCACTGGGCACTAGATAATTGGAATTCCACCGTGGGTCAATTAAAAAGTGTCAGCTCATAGGGTTAATCACAAACTCTGTTATCTATGTGAACGGCGGCTCGAAAACTTGCATGGATAGTAACCTATGTCACGCTGTAGCAGCTGCGAACCACTTGCATCCTATCATGCTTGATGTCTTCCCCGATGGTGATGGCATCTTTCAGCAGTATAACTGTCCTTGTCTTGGAGCCAGACCCGTGCTACAGTGGTTAGAGGAGCGTTATATTGAACTCATGCTGATGTCCCGGCGACCAAATTCGCTTGATGTAAATCCTACGGAGCGCATCCGGGTCGCTATCCGGCCCCATCAATGTGCACGCAAGTCAGTGTCCCGTTATTTACTTGAATTACATGGCCTGTGCTTAGACCTGTAATAATACATACCTCCACAAAGCTACCAACAAATTGTGGACTCTTCATACGCAGAATCAATGACTTATTTCCTTCCCAAGAAGGACAAACAAACTATTAAGCAGATGGTGTATTTACACCCACGGTTATGATATAATCTGAAAGTGAATGTACACTACTGGCCATTAAAATTGCTACACCACGAAGTTGACGTGCTACAGACGCGAAATTTAACCGACAGGAAGAAGATGCTGTGACATGCAAATGATTAGCTTTTCAGGGCATTCACTCAAGGTTGGCGCCGGTGGTGACACCAACAACGTGCTGACATGAGGAAAGTTTCCAACCGATTTCTCATACACAAACAGCAGTTGACCGGCGTTGCCTGGTGAAACGTTGTTGTGATGCCTCGTGTAAGGAGGAGAAATGCGAACCATCACGTTTCCGACTTTGATCAAGGTCGGATTGTAACCTATCGCGATTGCGGTTTATCATCGCGACATTGCTGCTTGCGTTGGTCGAGATCCAATGACTGTTGGCAGAATATGGAATACGCCGTGCTGGATCCCAACGGCCTCGTATCACTAGCAGTCGAGATGACAGGCATCTTACCCGCATGGCTGTAACGGATTGTGCAGCCACGTCTCGATCCCTGAGTCAACAGATGGGGACGTTTTCAAGACAACAACCATCTGCAGGAACAGTTCGACGACGTTTGCAGCAGCATAGACCATCAGCTCGGAGACCATGGCTGCGGTTACCCTTGACACTGCATCACAGACAGGAGCGCCTGCCATGGTGTACTCAACAACGAATCTCGGTGCACGAATGGCAAAACGTCATTATTTCGTATAAATCCGGATTCTGTTTACAGCATCATGATGATCGCATCCATGCTTGCTGACATCGCGGTGAACGCACGTTGGTAGCGTGTATTCGTCATCGCCATACTGGCGTATCACCCGGCGTGATCGTATGGGATGCCATTGGTTACACGTCTCTGTCACCTCTTGTTCGTATTGACGGCACTTTGAACATTGGACGTTACATTTAAGATGTGTTACGACCCGTGGCTCTACTCTTCATTCGACCCCTGTGAAACCCTACATTTCAGCAGGATAATGCACGACCGCATGTTGCCGGTCCTGTACGGGCCTTTCTGGATACAGAAAATCTTCGACTGCTGCCCTGGCCAGCACATTCTCCCGACCTCTCACCAACTGAAAACGTCTGGTTAATGGTGGCAGAGCAACTGGCTCGTCACAATACGTCAGTCGCTACTGTTGATGAACTGTGGTATCGTGTTGAAGCTGCATGGGCAGCTGTACCTGTGCACGCCATCCGAGCTGTGTTTGACTCAATGCCCAGGCGTAACAAGGCCGTTATTACGGCCAGACGTGGTTATTCTGGGTACTGATTTCTCAGGATCTATGCACCCAAATTGGGTGAAAATGTAATGAGATGTCAGTTCTAGTATAATATATTTCTCCAATGAATGCCCGGTTATCATCTACATTTCTTCGTGGTGTAGCAATTTTAATGGCCAGTAGTGTATGTACGGTAGAAAGAAAAAATCATAGTCACAAAGAAGGTAATGGCGCAGATATCACTCGTAACAGCAGAAATACTTCACCTGATTGATAAAAGAAGAATGTACAGAAATGATCGGAGAAACTGCGGAATACAGAAGAACAAGGTACTTAGGAATGAAATAAACAGGAAGTGTAGAAAAGCTAAGGAGAAACAGCTGCATGAAAAATGTTAAGAAATCGAAAATGAAATGATTGTCTGAAGGACTGACTCAGCATATAGAATAGTCAAAACAAACTGCGGTAAAACTGAAAGCAAGGGTGGTGACAACCCGGGGGAACTCGCGCATTTCGAACTTACGTTTTTGCTCACATTCAACAAGTAATCTGAAATGTACCGAATACGTATAAATTAGTACTTTTTTGTTATTTTTATTATGAAATGTTCGTATTTTGCTATTTAAAATATTTATTTGGAGCACGAAACCATTAGTATACCTACACTGCTGGTAACAACCTCAGGACAATTAAAGTCACCAGTCTTTAAAAAAAATGAAGAAAAATAACTGTTTGTTATTATTTGGCTTTTATAACGTAATCTTAGTTATATATATGTATATATGAGATTTGTGCATATCAAATAATGTTCTAGCATGTTCATTAGACAAAAAGTTTTTACCATACATACATACCTTTTGTGTTCCGATTTTTTCCTCTTGGGCAGACTTGACGTATACCACTGTGGATTTCAGCGTATAAAAGTTGTTTTATTGGAAAATCTTTATAAGACAGAGCTTTACGCACATCTTCTTCCACCCACAGCAGAATTCTTTCTTCTTGTCTGTATATCTGCAAAAACACAAAATGTTAGTTTTTCATTTCACAAACACTTAGTTATCGTAAATAATAAAATAAAAGAACAAACGAAGAGCAATAAGCAGCAAATTACACTTTAAAAAATATCAATTGCGAAGTATATACCTTCGTCGACACTAAATGGCGCTTGGCGATGAATGGCCGAACCAGCTGACTTCTGCGAGCCACTCCCGCTCACTGACACAATGACAGCACTTTACGCAGGTCGGAAGACGTATAAAACCCAAAAACTGAGCGAACGAGCCGTAAGCGTTGTTCACAAAATTCTGAATGTTTGAGTGCTCGATGGTTAAAGGTGCTATCCAAATTACACTGTTAAATACAGAGGAGGGAGCAAGAGGTGGAATGAGTAGATTGAACGACTTTATGAGGTGAAGAGTTCTTTGATGAAGTGATAGAAGAAACAGGAGTCGATAGGGAAGACGTAGTGAATCCAGTACTAGAATCGGAAAAAGTTAAGAGCTTAGGAAGAATTACATTCGAACAAGACAGAAGGGGCAGACAGGCTTGTAGAATTTCTGAAATACATGAGGGGAGTGGAAACGAAATGACTGTTGACGCTGGTGTGTAAAATGTGTGAGACTTGCGACATATTATCTAAGTTTCGGAAAAACGTCATCCACTCAATACCGACGGCTGCAAGAGCCGAAACGTGCGAGAATTGTAGCACAATTAGCCTACTAGCTCACGCATCCAAGCTGCTGACAAGAATTATACACAGAAGAATGGAAAACAAAAGTGGGGATATGTTAGATGACGATCCGTTTAGTTTAGAACAGCTAAAGGCACTGGAGAGGCAACTGTAACAAGTCTAATGAAAAATGAAGACACGTTCATAAGATCTGGAACAAACATTTGACAGTATCAAATGGTGCAAGATGTTCGGAATTCTGAGAAAAAAAGCAGTAAACTGCAGGTAATATACAATACATACAAGAGCAAAGAGAGTGCAATAAGAGTGGAAAACCAAGAACGAAGTGTTCACATAAAAAATGGTGTAAGATATCGCCCCTATTGTTCAGTCTTTTGATCGAAGAAGCAATGGTGGAGATAAAAGAAAGATGGGATTAAAATTCAAAGTGAAAGGATATCAATGATAAGATTCGTTGCGGACATTGCTGACCACAGTGAATGTGAAGAAGAATTACAGGATAGCTGAATGAAATGAGCATCTAATGCGTAGAGTAAATTGAAGAAATACGAAAGTAATGTGAAGTAGCACAGATGAGAACGGCGAGAAACTTAACATCAGGATTGGTAATTACGAAATAGATATTAAGGAATTCTGCTACATAGGCAGCAAAATAACCATGACTGGGCAAAGAGGGCATAAGAAGCTGACTAGCACTGGTGGGAAGGGCATTCCTTGCCAAGAAAAGTCTACTATTATCAAACGTAGGCCTTAACTCGGATAACCTATATCTCGAGCAATGCGTTGTTTGGTCGTGAAACGTGGACTGTAGGAAAATCGAAAAATAAGAAAATCAAATCATTTGAGATGTGGTGCTACAGAAGAACGTTAAAACTTTGATGGACTCATAAGGTAAGAACTGAGGAGGTTCTGCCCAGAACCGGCGAGGGAAGGAATATCTGGAAAATACTGACAAAAAGAAGTGACAGGATGGTAGGACATCACGAAATAACTTCCATGGAGCTACAGGGAGGTGTAGAGGGTAAAACATGTAGAGGAAAACATAGATTGGAATACATCCAGCAAATAGTAGAGTATGTATGTGGCAAGTGCTACTCTGAGATGAAGTTGTTGACACAGGAGAGGAATTCGCGGCAGGCCGTAGAGGACTGATGACTGATGACTCAGAAAGATTATCAGTGTAAAGAAGTGCCTCACTTCCAGAATCTTATTACTACCACGTACAGCTAACTTGGGGTGTTAAGTACGGAGACAATTCATTATGAGAGCCCTACTGTATGATACTGTTGTAATTTACTTGTTTCATCTTCATGATATCACAGTACTACTTATACTCAACTACCTCAATTCTTTCTTGGATATATTCCAATCAACGGTTTAACCCTCTATATTTCTATTCACTGTCGTCGATTGTGTTCCACCATGCAATGATAATGTTGTGTCATGCTGTTCCTTATTCGTATCTGTTTTTTTTCCACATTTTCTCTTACTCTGTCGGCTCTGAGGAGAATACAATTCCTTTCCTTTCGCTACATTTAAATTTCAACATCTTTCTATAGAACTTCGTCTCAGACGTTCGATTTGCTACTTTTCCGGTTTTCACACACTACACGGAAAATTTTACAGGATACTACGCTCCTCAGCTGTAATGGATGCCTCACCGTTCTAATTGCTGCAGAATGACATTTGAATTCCCCGGCGGCAGTGCTAAAGGACGCCATCGGACCATGTAGAGGGCGCAATTGTCCCTTTGTTCCCCGAGCCATAAGGGCACGTGCTGCGTGCGCCGAGGCTAGGGTCCGAGTTCGACGGCACTGCAGCCGCCAGGCCTGCCTGCCCGTCAGTGCAGCCATGCCAAAGGGATCGGTTTCAGCTGGCGTTCGACTTGGAAGTTCTGTCGAGTGTGGAACAATTCCACCATGAGAAATGGCTCCGAGCACTATGGGACTTAACTGCTGAGGTCATCAGTTCCCAAGAACTTAGAACTACTTAAAACTAACTAACCTAAAGACGTCACACACATCCATGCCCGAGGCAGGATTCGAACCTTCGACCGTAGCGGTCGCGCGGTTCCAGACTGTAGCGCCTAGAACCGCTCGGCCACCCCGGCCGGACCACCATGACAGTCATGTGAATGCAGTGCTAGGCGTTGTCACCAGTTGTTGTGCAGAGCTCCTGTTCAATTTCTGAAGCAGGTCTCTTATCATGATTTGAGCAAACATTTTAACCATGTGGCCTGGTACTTATATCTGTGCTTATGAAACAATGTGAAACGCAGTGCACATAAACAACTCGCCTGCTACTCCATTGCAGCCCCAAATGGAGGTCATCTGAAATTTCTTCCTCCAATGAAGGAGAATGTACTAACCCTCATTTAGCGAGAAGTACCCACTTTATCTATGCTAGTCTGCTTCTTACGTCCTACTTGATCAGCCATTGCTGCATATCGTACTGTAGAATCAAATTTGCAACAAGTAAATTTCGAACAAAAATACCAACAGTTAATGATATGTAAGATCAAACGCGTCGATTCTTAGTTGCAAAAATAGTGAGACTTTATATTTGTCAATTCAAAAGTGGTTCACATGGCTCTGAGCACTATTGGACTTAACATCTGAGGTCACCAGTCCCTTAGAACTTACAACTACTTAAACCTAACTAACCTAAGGACATCACACACATCCATGCCCGAGGCAGGATTCGAACCTTCGACCGTAGCGGTCGCGCGGTTTCAGACTGAAGCGCCTAGAACAGCTCGGCCACACCGGCCGGCATTTCTCAATTACAGAGCCATCTACCCCGTAAGGAAAGTAATGGTTTCAGTAAACCATACGTGTATTTTGGCGTAGAATCTGAATATAGCATTAAAAATGAGGTAGTTCACATCCTAAGGTACAAAGCTGTCCCCGCTCGCCCAGGAGGGATGATCAGGAGGTGCCCAGTGGTGGCACTTTTCATCTAGAACACTTTTATTGTTCAATGCGTCGTTCTAGCGATATTTAATACTGTCATATAAAAACAAACACAGTGTCTAATTCGAAGATGCAGAGGTTAAAACGAAGTAATTATTTACATATATGACTCAACAACTCTGACATAGTTTCTATTAGATTATTCTGCTCAATGTACTTGTTTAAAGTGGATTTATCTTTTAATTCCTGCCACTCTTAGTAAAGGGACAAATCACTGCACTTTTAAGCAAACTGAGTGGCTGATAACTCACAGTCTAAATAGAAGCTGTTAGCCAAAATCTCTCTCTCTTTAGACCCACACGTTTTCATATTCCATCCGTGAACAGTGGCCCCACTGCAGTAGCTGTTATTGCTCCATGACATGTTCTAATACATCTCCATTGATGTATGCCTACCTATCATAAGCAAGCCTTGCCGACCTTGTGGTAAAAAGCTACAATGACCTATTCCTAATGTGATATGGACAGCATAGGTACGTCCTGACGAGGTGTATACTGACTACATAGTATTTACTTACTAGGTATATTGTGGGATGTGTTCCACGAAACACTGTTGACATATATATAATGACATTACATGACGGTTGTAGCACATAACAAAATATTATTGACGTAGGATGTCGAAATTAGATCTACATCGAATATTAAACCCTGAAACTTTGAGAGGTGCTTTACTACAAGTTTTTAGTAGTCCACATCCATATGACACTGTTAAGTTTATTCTTAGAACGCTGTCCTGCTGATAACTGCACTGCGGTATTGACTACCCTTTGCCAAAATACCAGATGTTAACTGTCTTCAAAATGAAATTTGAACACATCACCGTCCTCCAAACTGTGAATTGAATAAATGCTAATATAATGTGTGGTGTCACCGCCAGACACCACACTTGCTAGGTGGTAGCTTTAAATCGGCTGCGGTCCATTAGTACATGTCGGACCCGCGTGTCGCCACTGTCAGTGATCGCAGACCGAGCGCCACCACACGGCAGATCTCGAGAGACTCACTAGCACTCGCCCCAGTTGGACGGACGACTTAGCTAGCGATGCAACACTGACGAAGCCTCGTTTATTTGCAGAGAAGATAGTTAGAATAGCCTTCAGCTAAGTCAATGGCTACGACCTAGCAAGGCGCCATAGCAATTGATAGTTATCGTATGAAGCATGTCTCATCAAGAACGATGTATACAAATGATGAATTAATGTTAAGTATTCCAGTAGCTACGTACTTTTCTTTATAGCATTCATTACGTATCCTGTTTCAGACCTCACGCCATCCTGCGTGAGCTTATAGCGTGCATTTACGGTCTTCCCTAGCTATATAACATAATGCTTGTACAAGAAACTGTAGGCGAAAAGTGAGACGCATCTGTGGAATGATAGGCGACACTTAGGTAAAGCAGACGCCACAACGTCGGTATCTTTTTTCCCCCTCACTGCAGCTCATCGTACTTGATATCTCTAGAAACATAATATCATTTGTTTTACATCAGTCTGAACTTACGCTTTGTTTACACTCGTACTTCACGCTTATTTTACAGTTCAGAAGTATTCTTGTATTATTTACTTTATATCAGTCTTGAGGCAGTCTGAATGTCACTGGGCGTACTAGACGCAGTTCGTCCTGGAATTTCATAAAGGGTTTCTCCCTGCCAGGAAACTTTATACACCTCGTATAAAGTTTATGGGAATACCTTCTCCTTCGACTTTCCCAGCAAAAAAGGTCGACTTGCACATTGCCGTTGTGCCCTGACACGTACTGGAAAACGGCAGCTACCATTTTTACCTATTGGAAGACGGAAGCAACGTACAGGCTTTGCATATGTAAACTGACATTACTTTATTTCTGCCGTAGTATGACCGAGTGTCAGGAAATTTCAGACGTTGTATGTTTTGTTTTGTTTTGTTTTAGGGCTCAGATGTTGTATGAAAACGTTACTCACTGTCAGAGTAGCATCTACATTGTCCAGCTGTTAATGGTTTCAGTCGTTTTGAAGCGTTCAGGTATCCTGTAGTAGGAAAATCATTACTTCGATGTTTTACATCACGACACAAAACAAATATTATTTAATAACAACAATTACAGTAGATGTTAATGTAATCAAAAGAATTTATATCGTTCTATCCTTCATATATAATCAACGATAGTGCGTCCACTGACGTCATTGGGTGAGGGTATCCAGTATTTGCCTTACGATGATTCAGTGGGGCCCTTCAGGCCGTATGTATCTGCTCTTTAATTAGACACCTTTACTGAAAACTATCTGCATCGTTCGTAGTGGTACAGTTAGTTCATTTAATATAATTAGATAAAACGAAAACAAATAAATTTACAGCAATAAAATTTCTTAATGATGTTTGGGTGTTTTTAAAAGATTCAATACAAGCGGCAATCGCGTTCCGTAACAGCTTCCGTAATGAATCTGTGCCAGAATGCCCACACATCACCTTTTTCGTCGCGTTCCCAGTCAATCGCCAGACTACACCAATGTGCACACTTCACACATTAAGAATAAAAGCACATGTAAAACTTGTGAATGATCATAACGAAAATGTTTAGAGGCGAATACTAATTTATTGTCATGCAGATGATTAACGGCAGGTAAGGACATGGAATGTGACAAAACTGCTTGCAAATATAATGTACGTAGTAACTACAAGTCAGTTATATACGATGTCACAAATAGCAGCATTCTGTGCCCAAAAGTTTCTTTTAATTTGTGTCTGTGGGATATGTTAATACCACAATGTTTAACCCACTTGGGATTTATACATAAACGAAGGTCTCTGCAAGAAATGGTTACACATTTTCCCTTCTACTCCACCTTTTCCCTTTCAGATCTGGATTTAGTTTTGTTACAACACTTCTCAGTTTCAGTTGTTATAAAACTATTAACTGATGCATATTTAGCAAAGACGGATTCTTTCTGTCTTTCATGTTCGATATACGGCAGTCAAGCAGGCTGTTCATCTTGTTTTTGATGCACGATTACTTATCAGATGGCTCACCAGAGTCGCCATTCACTATCGTATTTACTTCCCAAATACACAACTCAATATTTATCATTGACTTTTGCATGGTGTTCAGTTTCTTCCGAATTTCTTGTGTGTTTAACTTTCGTGTACAGTTTGCTCACTTATTAATGTCTCCGAAATTCCCTTTCTACATGTAAAACGTCATCCCTTCTCAAACGTACATAAACTTAGAGAAAAATTAACCGTCGAAGTCATCAAAGATAATTTCATTTCGGCTATTGCTCCCTCCTAGCATCCCTTTTTGTTAATTGAGCCTCTCGTGAATTCAAATTAATTTCAATACACCAATCTGACATAACCGAGCAATTTTCTCCAAATAACGTTTAATGATTCTCCTACTTGAGCGTTGGTGTACAGATTCATTATTTCCATACACGTCTATAAAACTAATCAACGATATGCAACTGGCAGGTTTTGGTAGAGATATTGCCTAACTATTATTTCAAATACCTTCATAGAAAAGATATTTGCCAACTAAGTTTCCTATAAGATGGCGGAAGAGGATGATATTTAAGAACAATGCATGCTACTGTTCAATAACGAGATGAAACGTGTTTTTCATAACAAGGGGGAAGATCATGATACTTGAGAGCAATAGGTATTGCTAATAAATAATGCAGTTAATTAGACAGTGAAACCGAGATGGCCTATTAAATTTACCTTTCATACAGAATTTATCAGTTCAGGGAAGAAAATATGTCCCCTTTGGTGAACTTTTCTGCTAAACCTGATCTGAGATACGTTTTATTTATTGTAAATACATCATTTGATTAATAAATATAGTTACTATAAATTTGCTTTGAAGGCTAAATGTATTCATAAAATCGTTCACTACTTATTTTTTTCTAAAGGCACTTTTAATAGTTCATTGTACAACGCAGATTAGTAGGGTGAGGTAATCAAAATAAAAACTACAGCAGAACGTTTTGAATCACATAATTATACTTCTCTAACTATTCCATCCCAGTGTCCTGCTTCAGTCAACACGTACACAAGCAACCGATATGAAGTCTTTCACTTCTGTAGTGAGGATAAGCCCACAATTTTATCCACCTTCCATTCTGCAGTTTGTTTTACTTCTGTATTTGACTGACATTACGTTTCACCGTACGAGCTGTGGTGGAGCAACATTTAAAATTCAGGCTAGTGTATTTTGGTATTAAATTGCGTTGAAAAGCCGGCCGGTGTGGCAGAACAGTTCTAGGCGCTACTGTCTTGAACCGCGCGACCGATACAGTCGCAGGTTCGAATCCTGTCTCCGACATGGATGTGTGTGATGTCCTCAGGTTAGTTAGTTTAAGTAGTTCTAAATTCTAGGGGACTGATTACCTAAGAAGTTAGGTCCCATAATGCTCAGGGCCACTTAACCATTTTTTTATGTTGAAAAAATATTATAATCGTTTGGTTTCGCAAAGTTGCAATGACACGCTATTAATTTCAAACTGACTGCATCTTCAGCCTTTACTGATACAGCATTTGAGTGATTACAGTAATTAAAGATGATTCTTGCTCCAAATATGTGTAGGAATATACTTTTAAAAAGGTTGTTGTTAAGGTACCTTTCGTGATACTGAAAGACACAGTCAGTATAACGCTCTCGAACACGTTGTCGTATGAAAACATTTCACCTGATTATGAAACTTTACAACAAGAGAGACGCCAAGACACAAAGACAATTTAAAAACGCAAGACAAAATACGCAAGTAGGACTCACAGACCCAGTCGTTCGGTTAAAACAGAATATTGTTCTGCAAAGATTGGTATATGGTCGCTTTCTGCACACACAACATTGATTAAGGAAGAATATAAAGAGAAAAAAATGGTAAATATAGACACTTTCGAACAAACTAACGTGGAGTATAGACTGCAATAAACAATACGTCGAGCAAAATGGTACAACAATCGGCATTAGATATAAACCGTACAGAGGAGGTACAATAGCCACTGTGTGCGCCCTTGATTACACTTTAACATCGAATTACATTGCCACGAGAGACGACAAAAGCTTAAATATCATCAATAATTTTGTTAAGTGGGAGACAATGAATTCGACTGAGGAAACGAATATATTAGGCGCAAATACTAATAAGTTACATTTGTCTTCATCGACTTGGTAGGTTCTGTATACAACAATTTTTATATCATTCACGATAAATTAAAAGCAAGTATTCTGAATGCCGTGATATCTGTAATTAGCAGCACTGTAATTAATATCTGACAGTAAATTACAATAATATGACGTGGTGCTGAAAAGTAACGCCTCTGAATTTTTTATGTGTAAACTCTTAAATCTTTTTAAATTCAACCAAGATTCTTCATATTCATTATTTGTGTGTACGTATTTGTTTCTCAATATTCTCACACTGGCGACTAATACATTTCTCCCAAAGAGAGACACATTTGTTGGTAATGGTCTTTGTAGAAAGTTTCTTGACCTAGCCACAACCTCATTTCTCCTTGCACTGCTTCATCACTATCAAAGCTAGTTTCTAGAAGGTGTCCTTAAGCTTTGGAAACAGATAAAAAGCGGCTGGGTCCAAGTCTTCAAACCACTGACGACAATGGAACCAAGATGTCGGATTGTTGTAGGTGTTGCAGCGCTCGTGGGTGGTCTGGCAATGATGTAATACTGAAGGAGGGTGCACTACGTGTGGACGAATTCTTCTAATTCGAAATTCCATTAAAGTATACTGTTTCTCACGCACCGATATACACGGTCAGTTTACATTAAAATGAACGCTGCCTATGTTCGAGCAAAAATCACTCACAGGCTGCAGGTGGCAGCACTACCAATGGAGGGTTTATAAAATGTGCTGGGTAGGTGACGCGGAAAACAAAGCAGTTGTTGTCGTAATGCAGAAACGGAGCGATTTATCTCACGTTCAAAACGGCTACGTTTGAGAAGTGTTGGCGTGCCGCCGTGGTAGTAGTATATCGTGTATGGCAAACCTGTACTTTCGAAAACCGGCATCAAGGCAGCTGTGGTGCATCACAGGCCATTGATGGCAGGTGTGAATGACGGGCGTGGAGCTGTGTATGGACGAACAGACGCGCAACTTTTCATCAGCTGTGCACCCAGCAGAACGAAGGGGCCGCCTGCAGTATCTCCTCAGCGACCGCTCTGTGTATAGGCCTCCGCAACAGGTGTCTGGTCCATACACCCTTGATGACTTCTGGTCATCGACAATGAAGACTGGAATTTGCAAACCAGTATCGCAACTAGATGCCACAGAGTGGTGACAAGCGGCGTTAATTACGTTCCATGCACCATCGGACAGATTGCCGCTGGCCTGTACGAACAACAATTTTCGTAAGCATCCAGGATAGAGGACGAAGCGTTATAGTTTGGGGAATGTTTTTGTGGTATTCCCCGAGTAATCTCGTAGTTCTGGCAGGCACCATGTCCACCTCTAGAATCAGTTTGATCTTCCTCAGCACAATGTCACCTGCCAACAGAACAATGCAACGTGGCGCACGGCTCGCCGTGAACGTGCATGGTCCGAAGGGTACTAATATGAGTTTACAGTACTGCTATGGCCACTCAACTGGTTATTTAAGAATCGGTGGGACCACCTCCATCAAACTGTTCGAGCCATGGACCCCAGCAGCCTGACCCGAGAAATTTCGAGTCGGCATCGTCCCACATCCCTTCCAGAACGATACTGACTCTAGTCCTGCACGTCTCGTAGCGATCCATGCTATGACACGTGGTTACTCAGACTTTTGAGAGGTGGTCACATTAATATGGATGGACAGTGTACTTGCGTTACACGTCGCTATGTTACACGCCAAAGTTCGAAGAACCCTAGTGGCAGAGGGCTGCAAATGTACAGACATGAAGAACAAAGAAAATTTTTTTGTGTTAACTCATGCTTTGTTTTGAAAAAGCCTTATGTGCTTTCGCATGAAAATTCAGAGGCATTACTTCTCACGATGCTCTGGCAGATTATGGTGTTTGCCACCAAATAAATTTGTTGTTTTTGAGCTGAAAAGTGTGAAGACTGGTAAACATGGTCAGGTTTCAGTTACAATTGTGTTAATGTTCCTGTTAAAACACGATTTCCATAATTTTGTGATTATCCCTCACAGTACAAAGAGGGGTGGGGGAGGGCGCAGGGGGAGGGGAGGACGGCGGCGGTCCTATTTTAAAATTAAAAAAATATTTATTGTTTTTGATGAAGTTTTCTATAAGATTCCAAAAATGCTTCAAATTTTTCTGGAAGCTTAACTCTGTAAATTTATGTCCCAATTGTGGATTTGAGTTACCACAATTAATGTCCTATTCAATACTTTCAGCATTAGGACACCATATCTCTTTAAAAAATATATTGTGAGTGAAAATGTGCAATAATTAACGGAATCTCTATTCTCAGCTTATTTCTGTATGATCACGAATGATTCCTTCTCCCCCCCCCCCCCAATAAACTGAAAGTTCACGGGATTTTACACATTACAACCTCTTTAACTGGTCTTTTGTCAGTATAATTCAACATACATTGACGAATTTCATTTTATTTTTTACATCTTTGTTTGACTGGGCACAAAGCTTTCCGCCTCCCCCTCCAAATGACAATACACGTTACTGAACGTACAGTGGTATTGTGAGAGTTAAACAGCACATAGGTATGTGAGGCAGTCACATGAAACAGAACACCTGTCACAGAGGGACCATGGAACGATTCCATTCAAAAGAAATCACTACATGGGTTAAGGCATTTATCCTCGTTTGCAGAACGCGATTAACCGTTGACGTATCTACATCCTTATCCATTCTTGCACTGCCACGTCGGACTGAAACGGATGTCCAACTATGTCTATGAAAGGTTGTTCAAGGACGGTGGAAGAGCTGGACTGCAACACCTCATCAGAGAACGTTGAGGTCGGAGGTTTGTTCGCTCTCTACAGCAGTAAAGATGGAGACCTATGGCAAATAGGACGACAGTATGGTGCTGATGCTGGTACACGTGTTCCGAACTAAATTGCTGAAGTGTATCCTTGGTCCAACAGGCAATATGGGGATGGGCGTTTCGTGCAACAGGATGATTCTCTCCGAGAGCATTCCAGGGCGTTTTGACTTTTATGGCGATTCGCAGTTTCTGCAATGTGTCTTCTTAGCGTTGCACATTGATTGCTGCCTCGGGCATGTATGTGTGTGATGTCCTTAGGTTAGTTAGGTTTAAGTAGTTCTAAGTTCTAGGGGACTGATGACCTCAGATGTGAAGTCCCATAGTGCTCAGAGCCATTTGAACCATTTTTGAACCTTGATTGCGGTTCCACGCTCGAGGAAGTCGACCAGTGCAGAAAGCATAATGTTGCACGACAATCAGGCGGATGCATGCTTCAATGGTTTTGTTGGGAAACACTGCAACGTCCTCCATGCAGCCGGGATCCTTCGCCATGTGATTTCATTATCTTTGACAACCTAAAGGACGACGCGCATGGACTTCGTTTTCAGTCGGAAGAGGGAGTGCTACAGTGGAGGCGATTGTGGATCCGTCAGTTGCCGAAAGCGTTTTACAGAGCAAGAATTGATCGACTGCTCTCTCAGAGGGAAACGAAAAGTATAAAGTAGAGCGTACACCGATGGGGAACCTTCCTATCGACGATGCGGCCGGAATGAGCAATTCCACAGATGTGAGTGAATAGATTGCAAAACAAGCCAAGCAGTTGCAAACAAAGATTTGTTGGCTGATTTTGCAATCCGTTGCTGTTTCGCAGCCACGTTTAAGATTTTGAGACCTGAGTGACCTTAATGGAGGACAGATTATTATTGACCGGCACCTGGAAAGAGCAACTTGGAAACAAAGATTCGTGTGTGTGTTCACCGACCACTATCGGTAGCGTCTATGAAAGGTTGTTCAAGGACGGTGAAAGAGCTGGACTGTAACGCCTCATCAGAGGACGTTGAAGTCGGAGGTTTGTTCGCTCTCTGCAGCAGTAAAGATGGAGACCTATGGCAAATAGGACGACAGTACGGTCCTGATGCAGGTACACGTGTTTCGCACATCCTTGATCGCAAGTCTCTGCAGCAGACGACCTCTACGTGGTCCCATGATGAGCGAACGAGATCGACAGTTACGAGTGCAGTAAGCACGAGATCATGGAGACTGTACCAAGTGAAACGGATACATTTCTATTAACATGTACAGAGTGGAAAATCAAAGGATTACGGAGAAGAGAGTTTTAGGATATAAAGAAACACATCAGAGGAAAGGAAATACATTACTAACCTGGCTATAGTCAATGTTGGAAGTGACTATTATTCATCTGTAATTACAATGAAGTGAACACCCTTAGCTGCTTACAGGCGTTGACATATGTCAACGGGGTCAGATGAAGATGTGTGCCCCGACCGAGACTAGAACCCGGGATCTCCTGCTTACATGTCCGAAAGAACAGATACCATCTTAGTAAATATTATTCATCTCTTGACACCTTTCTGCCCTCGCCAGAAAACTGCTAAATGCGGATCGAAGCTGGACTGCTAAGACTGTTTCAGTCGCATGCGAATATTCTGCTGCAGTTCGTAAAGACTATTAGGGTTGCTGCGCTACACCTGAGACTTCAGGGTTCTCCACACAATATAATGACATGAATTTTAAAATTTTCCAGGCGAATTGACTGTTCATCCACAGAAATGCGACTGGCGGAAGATCTGCTAAACCGTGACAGCGGCTACCAGCTGGACAGTGCATGGAATCCCATCATCTCCACCATTTGCTCAAATCGAAGACGACAGAGTGCGTCGACGGCCGTGGCAAACAGCAACGCAGAGGGCGAGTGAGTTCCGCTATTCCTCCAGCGAGGGCGCTGCCGGCGGGCAGTTTTCGACGCATGCGCAGAATAGTTACATTGCGGAATGGAGTACGTTTTCGCGTTAATCGCCAACTGCGCTTTTTAACTTTCTGGTGATTTTTTTAACTGTCCTCCATGAACGTCTCCATGTCAGTCTATTTTTTACTTCCATTTTCTGCCATTACTCTGTTTTATGTTCCCCTTTTTTATCGCCTCATGTATGTAACATTTATTCGTATTTTCGTTGCCATGTCACTCGGCTGAAGAGCGGCGGATTGTGCCGCTGACAGCCCTCCCCTGCCGATATGTGGCAGGGGAATGAAATTACAATAAAGAAAAAAAAAAACCTTTTCGCCAGTCTGCAATGGCTCACCTGAAGATGACCGGCAGGTGCCCAGATGAAATATCTTGCGAAGTATTGAACGACGACCGGCTGTAAGCCCGAAATTTGTTTGAACAATGTAATGACACACTGACATATCAGGTGACCTGGGTGGCCAGCTAGGGCGGCGACCAGACTGTCGTCTGCTAATAACTCTGTCAGGCGTGAAATTGTGTAAATGTGCTCCAAGGTTCGGCTGGTTCTGTGGGTAATGGCTGTTTCCTGCTTGCCGCCCCCCCCTCCCCCCCCACCCTTCCCACACCACCGTTACTACTGCCAGAAATGGTTTCAAACTATTGAGAATGTACCCCAGGGAATGAAGCGTCTGATGAACGAAGATGGGGCCAATAAAGCGGTGTCCAGACAGTGCACATTAAATCTCAGCCTTCTTGTAGTGACGTAACAAGACTGTTACGCCACTTGAGGTAGCCGTTTGAAAGGCACACGTACACACACGCCGACGGGCATCAAGTCTGGAACAGGATAACTATTGAATGGTAGCAAGAAAAGTACGTAGCTGCTTTATACTTAACTTTTATTATGTGATGAATACAGCGTTCTTCTTGAGACATTTATACTATAACTCTCAAAGTAGGTAAGGCTAATGGCGCCTTGCTAGGTCGTAGACATGGACTTAGCAGAAGGCTATTCTAACTGTCTCTCGGCAAATGAGAGGAAGGCTTCGTCCGTATTGTCTCTAGCAATGTCGTCGTACAACTGGGGCGAGTGCTCTATCGTATCTCGAGACCTGCCTTGTGGTGGCGCTAGGTCTGCGATCACACAGTGGCGACACGCGGGTCCGACATGTACTAAATGGACCGCGGCCGATTTAATCTACCACCTAGCAAGTGTGGTGTCTGGCGGTGACACCACATTCCTCCCCCGCAAATCGGCGAACGGTCGTGAGATAAGGCTTCCGCCCGCCGTGGGGAGGACCCCATGTTGACGTATGCGATGAGGTGGGGAGCCTAACAACAGGCGAGGCTGTGCCACCCGCATCCGGCCATTCGGTCCGAGGGGAGCTAGGAAACGCCTGAAAACCTAGTCCAGGGTGCACGTCAACATGCGGTGTATGCACCCGTAATGAGACAGGAGGGGCCGAAGGGTCGACCTCCATTGCGTCGGGGTACCCGACGCACGAAGACGTCATGTGGTCCGGTGCGGGCAAGAGTTCCATGGCAGAGGACAGCTGGTCATGGGAAGCGATCGGCGGCGCGTGACCCAGGGAGGCGCTTGGCGGCTGCAGCGAAGCGTCGAATGCGGGCGGCGCCGGCGGGAGAACAGGCGGCGGCGGCGGCGGCGGCGGCTGCTGCGGCGGCGCGTCGCCATGGGGCAAAATGGAAGGCATCGTCGGTAACACCTGGGGATGAGGCGAGCCAGTAGATGGGTCCCCAGGGCGCTGACCGGACGGCACCGTCGCTGAAAGCAGACGGGGAGCGGCAGAACCCATGCGACAACAGAGGCGCAGCTGATTGAGATGCCGACGCACCTCACCAGAGGCCCCCAAAACCAAATACATCGCGCGGCCGAGGCAGCGAAGAATGCGCCCTGCGAGCCAACGCCGTGAACCTTGATAGTTGCGATAAAATACAACGTCGCCTGGAGCAAAAGCAGGAGTCTGCCGCTGCACAGGAACCTGATGCGGCGGATGCAGCAAAGACATCAAGGTGCGATGAGGACAACCGTGGAGCAACTCAGCCGGCGAGCGACCATCTCGGGGCTGAGAGCGATACGAAGACAAAAAGAGCAACAATGCGTCCTCCCGAGAATGCGACACTTTCAATTTCAACATCTGTGACTTGAAAGTCCGGACCAATCGTTCAGCGGCACCGTTTGACTGAGGCGAAAACGGCGCGGATGTCAGGTGTTGAATACCATTGGCCTGGCAGAATGACTGAAATTCTGCTGACATGAATTGTGGGCCATTGTCGGAAACAATAGTCTGCGGAAGACCTTCAATGCAAAAGATAGCAGACAACGCTTGGATGGTGGCGGAGGACGTCGTGGAAGACATCCGGACAACAAAAGGAAAATTACTGAAGGCATCGACCAGAACCAACCATCGAGCATTCCAGAATGGACCAGCAAAATAGATGTGCAAGCGTTGCCAAGGGGAAGTGGCTTTTGGCCATGCAAAGACTTTCCGCGGCGGTGCGGATTGTTGTTCGGCACACGCCGGGCAAGAAGAACACATATTCGTAATCGCAGCATCTATTCCGAACCAAGTACAGTGCTGACGAGCAAGTTGTTTCGTTCGCACTATACCCCAATGTCCTTGGTGAAGAAGCCGTAAAACAGAGGACTGTAACGAACGTGGGACCACTACCCTGGACTGATCATTATCAGAACGCAACAACAAAACACCACGTCGAACAAAAAGTCTTTCCTTATGAGCAAAAAATCGGCGAACCAACGGATCCTCGATACGAGACTTTGACAAAGGCCATTGCGTAGCAACAAAACGCAAAACAGTAGCAAGGACAGGGTCAGCAGCTGTGGCTGTAGCTACACGACGAAAATCAATCGGAAACGATTCGACCACTTCATCGGTTTCCGAATCAAGGAACATGCAAGCAAGTTCGGAAGAATCGAATGCTTTATCCTCAGCAACAGGCAAACGGGACAACGCATCAGCGTTTCCGTGCTTAGCAGTGGACCGATACAAGATATCGTAGCGGTACTGCGAGAGGAAAATAGACCAGCGAATGAATTTCTGCGCTGTACGTGGAGGTACAGGCTTGGTCGGATGAAAAAGCGACGTCAAAGGTTTGTGGTCTGTGATGATGGTAGAGTGACGACCATACAAGAAATCATGGAACTTAGTAACACCAAACACGAGAGCCAAAGCTTCTTTCTCTATCTGTGAATAATTTCTCTGCGCAGACGAGAGCAATTTGGACGCAAAGGCAATAGGGCGATCAAGGGAGCCAACTTTGTGCGCAAGCACAGCACCGATCCCGAAATCCGATGCATCTACCATCAGCAAAAGGGGTTTCTGGGGATCGAAAGGCTTGAGGCAAGTATGAGAAAGCAACACCGATTTCAACTGGCGAAAGGCGCGTTCGCATTCCGTCGTCCAGACGAACGGAACACCTGTACGGCGTACGCGATGAAGCGGAGCTGAAAGAGAAGAGGCATTGTGCACATTCACTCACACCTTGTGATTCTACATTGTTCAATGTTCTTGCGACCTCCTGACGCAATGCGTGAGGAACATTGCGCGCTCTGAAAAACTGCGGTTGCGCGTTAACCTTCAGTTCCAAATGTGCTTCATAGTTTTTAGCGTAACATAAGCCCGGTGCAATAATGTCTGCAAATTCGTCACATAAGCGAGAAACACTGTCTGAAGGCACAGTCTGATTCACTGATAGGACCTGATTTACAATAGACATGTTAAACAACTGAAAGAAATCTAAACCAAACAAGTTCACTGCAGTAGAAGAATGAAGAACGTAAAATGACACAAGTTTTGTTTGTCCATTGTATGTTGCAAGAAGGCTGCACTGTCCTAACACAGGAATTCTCTGTCCGGAATAACTTTTTAACTGAACATTTGCGGCACGCAATGGAGGTGTGCCCAGTTGTTTGTACGTGTCGTGATTGAGCAATGAAACTGCAGCTCCTGTATCGAGCTGGAATGGTATCACTTTGCCTTCAAAGTCTAAGTGCACAAAAAGTTTATTGTCCTGCTGACGACAAGAGCGACTGATTTGTGCAATGTGAATAGACACTGAGACAGAATCACTTGCCAATTGACGTGATTTCCGGCGACGTTGACGCACTCTTTTTGTGGGACGATCACAGTCAGTGTTAGAGAAAGTGTCACTGGACGAAGTGGAATTAACGACATGAATGTCCATGGGCGAAGGTCCACGAGCCTGAGTGTCCTTGGTTCGATTCCGGCGTGAAGCAAAGGGCCTGGAATGATTAAGAGTGTCTGATCTAAGCTTTTTCTGGCAAACACTTTGAACATGTCCTTTCTTATTGCAGAAAAAGCAAATAGCTTGGCGTGACAGGCAATGTTCACGCGAATGTCTAGTAGCACACCGCGGGCATGATTTCACTGCATTTGTGGGCTGGCGCGGCACACCTGGTTTAGAGCGCGGCGGCAGCTGTGCGGACGTATGCGAGGGCAGTTGACCGGGACGCGCAGCTCGAGCGCGCCCGGCGGGCCGGTTAATGTTACACACAGCTGGCGAAGTTTCAAAAGATTCCTGAGCACAGTCAAGTGTGTCTTGTCTATCCAATATGTCTATCACTTGTTGAAGGGAGGGATTGACTAGTTTCAAAATTTGCTCCCGTATGCGAACATCAGAAACGTTCTGTGCAATTGCATCACGCACCATGGTATCTGAATAAGAAAGACCACAGTCACATTCAAAGGCACAGTCCCTAGTAAGTCCTTGCAATGTTGCTACCCACTCCCTATTAGTTTGACCGGCCGTACGTTTTGTACGAAAAAACGTATACCGTTTGGCAACCACATTAACTGTTTCTTTGAAATAGACATCTAATGCAGACAAAATTTCCTCGTAGGACAGAGTTGCTACGTCGCGCCGGGGAAACAACTGCACTATCACACGGTAGGTGGACACACCGACACAAGAAAGCAAAAACGGCTGCCGCTCATTACCTTGAATTCTGTAGGCGGCGAGGTGGAAGGCGAATTGACGGGACCACTCTTGCCAGGACTCGTGGGTTGCATCAAAGGGTCGGAATTGAGGTGCAACAGCATGTTGTGGCTGCGGTAGCGATGAAGCGGCGGCGGCCGCATCAGTGTGCAGCGCACGTTGACCCTGGACGAGCTGTCCAAGAGCATCCAATAACGCTTGCGTCTGCTGATTCTGCAAGCGATAAAATTCGGACAGTACATCTGGAGATTGTGGCGAAGCCATGACACAAATAGATGTAAGCAAAGTAAAACACAACATCCTTTGTAGACTCGTCGCCAATCTGTAGTGACGTAACAAGACTGTTACGCCACTTGAGGTAGCCGTTTGAAAGGCACACGTACACACACGCCGACGGGCGTCAAGTCTGGAACAGGATAACTATTGAATGGTAGCAAGAAAAGTACGTAGCTGCTTTATACTTAACTTTTATTATGTGATGAATACAGCGGTCTTCTTGAGACATTTATACTATAACTCTAAAAGTAGGTAAGGCTAATAGCGCCTTGCTAGGTCGTAGCCATGGACTTAGCAGAAGGCTATTCTAACTGTCTCTCGGCAAATGAGAGGAAGGCTTCGTCCGTATTGTCTCTAGCAATGTCGTCGTACAACTGGGGCGAGTGCTCTATCGTATCTCGAGACCTGCCTTGTGGTGGCGCTAGGTCTGCGATCACACAGTGGCGACACGCGGGTCCGACATGTACTAAATGGACCGCGGCCGATTTAATCTACCACCTAGCAAGTGTGGTGTCTGGCGGTGACACCACACTTCTGATCATGCAATGCTGTTTCGTGGAAGTTATTCTCCGCTGCCCAGAGCACCTGATTCTGTGAAATGACGTAAACCACTCTAGTGAAACTAGCCTTCATCTGGATATAAAGAATAGATCCATGTTCAAGACATTCATTGTTATCGCGGTGAACAGCCACTAACAAAATTGGAGGCGCTGTGGAGCATTTGCTGGTTTTGATGTGTTCACAGCAGACACTCGGTAGGGATGCATGTGCAAGACCAGGTGGAGTATTCGTCTGCGAGATGGAGGGAATATGCCGGTGTTTTGCGACAGGCGCCGAATTAATTTGGTAGCATCCTGAAGGATTGAGAAGATTAAGGACAGTATACGGCTCCAAAATAAAAAGAAACGAAAATTGTAACATGTACGACTGTTTTAAACATCAGGTAACAGTTCTATAAATTGGCAATAATTAAAATTAAAATAAATAAATAAATAAATACGGCTCAAAAATGGTTGAAATGGCTGTGAGCACTATGGGACTTAACATCTGAGGTCGTCAGTCCCCTAGAACTTAGAACTACATAAACCTAACTAACCTAAGGACATCACACACATCCATGCCCGAGGCAGGATTCAAACCTGCAACCGTAGCGGTCGCTTGGCTCCGGACTGTAGCGCCAAGAACGGCACGGCCACACCGGCCGGCCGACAGCATACGAAAATACATTTTTGATGATGTTATCGGATGCTGGAAACTGTTACTGAAGTTAGGTGTACACATTCCATGAACAAAACCAAGATAATACAGCACTTTTCATCTACTCCGAACCTGTATTCTGTCAAAGATTTCTAACGCGCGACAGTTTTGATGAAATGCTACCCATACTTGTCCGCTCGTGCATCAAATACTTAAGAGGTCGCCCGTGTTGCTTCATTACGAGAAACAGATCGCTAGGTTTGTGATAAAGGAGTTATCCCTTTTTCTGATCCACATTCTTATTTCTAACACAAAAATATATATGAGTACCCTTCGGAGACAAAGGTCGTGAGACACCTCTTAATATAGTGTCGGACCTCCTTTTGCCCCGAGAAGTGCAGCAAAAATGGTTCAACTGGCTCTATGCACTATGCGACTTAACTTCTGAGGTCATCAGTCGGCTAGAACTTAGAATTAATTAAACATAACTAACCTAAGGACATCCATGCCCGATGCAGGATTCGAACCTGCGACCGTAGCGGTCGCTCGGCTCCAGACTGTAGCGCCAAGAACGGCACGGCCACTCCGGCCGGCGAAGTGCAGCAGTTCGACGTGGCATGCACTCAACAAGTTGCTGTAAGTCCCCTGAAGAAATATTGAGCTGTACTGTATCTATAATTTCGAAATTGTTGTCAGGGGTAGGATTTCGTGCACGAAATGGCCTCACGATTATGTCCCATAAATGTTCGACGGGATTCGTGTCGGATCATCTGGGTGGCCAAATAATTCGTTCAAACTGTACAAAAGGTACCAATCGCGAAGAGCTGTGGCACCTTAACGTGGCTCACTGACATCCATAAAAATTCCACTGTTGTTTGGGAACATAAAGTCCATGAATGGCAGCAAACGGTTTCCAAGTAGCCCAACATAGCCATTTCCAGTCAATGATAGGTTCTCTTGGACCAAAGGACCCAGTCCATTTCAAATAAACACAGCCCACGCCATTATGGAGCCACCACCGGTTCTCTTGGTGCGTTGTTAACAGCTTGGTTTCATGGCTTCATTTGGTCTGCGCCACACCCGAACCTTACTATCAGCTCTTTCCAACTGAAATCGCGGCTCGTCTGACCAGTACATGGTTTCCCAGTCCTCAAGGGTCTACTTGATATGGTCACGAGCTCAGGAGAGGCGTTGCAGGCAATGTCAATGAGAGGTAATTGTTGAAATTTGTAATTCTCAGCACATTCTTGACCATATGGATAGCTCGGTAGAAATTAACCTCAAAGGACCTTACTCAATTCGAAGTATGCTTCTGAGCTCATTTCAAGAAACAGAGAAAGTTCTCCACTTGTGCGAAACTCCTGTAGTTTTATTCATATGAAATCGGAGAATGTTCATCGCGTTGAGTAATTTTCCTACCACCCTGCCCTGTCTAAAGTCCACCTCGCGGTCAAAGAGACCGATTGCTAACCGAAGGAGCTGGGTTCGATTCCCGCCCTGATCGGAGATTCTCTCCGCACAGAGACAAGGTGTTATGTTGTCCTTACGTTCGTATCGTCTTAACTGATAGTACACTATTTACCTTGCTATATGGGCACAGTCCTAAAGCCAATAAATTCAAGAACTTTATAATCTGTGTTAAAAATAAATTCGACCACCTTTTACTGAAGCTGAGAACATTCTGTGACCCGCTCTATTCATATGAACCTGAGAACGTTCTTCTAAATTCCGAGATTAAAGCACATTCTCATTTTTATCCATATGACCCGTTGATAGCGAAGCTGCATGCAGATACCTTTGGTGATTGCATCTGTAATTTTAAGATCGCGAGACTCATTAAATGTCGAAGATTATTCATTATGAAATGCAGCCCTCTCTCATTTGTGAAACCATTTCGAGTGCCAAACACAATGCAGATTACCGAAGACGGCGTTGCCATTGTCTTTTAACAAAACATCGCCGTTTCGCTGATGTGGACTGGCTTGTAGTAAAACGTGGGATGAGGGAATTCTGTTTCCAGTATGGACATAATGATGTGTGCATATCGTCGTTGGAACATTTTCCATAGGCCAGTTTTCATTCAGGATGTTTTAACGCGTCTATACAAAACGTGCCAGTAAACAACTTTTGGACTTCAGTTTTTAGAGGTTGCCTTACTTGCCATTTACATTTGCTTCGTAGTAGTCAGGGTGCACAGTTATGTGATGCTTCAACGAAAAATAAAATCATATATCTCGAGCATCAAGAGAATGGAGGCGTGGTCTTTACCTTGAAGTCTAGTTTGTCATTCAATTCCGATGTTATTTTTTTTTTAAGTTTTTACATAATGTTCGTTCATAATTTGAAACTATTATCAATATACTTCCAGGTTCGCTGTAGCTCGCTACGACATCTCTCTTGTGTCAGCATCTGCCTTATGTGAGAGCAACTTTTGCACACAACTATATCAGTTATTTGTTGGAGATATTCGTATCTGTCTATTTTCGAACATTTTTTACTCTCTGTACTTTCCTCAAGTACCATGGAAGTTATTACTTTATTTCTTACGTCTTATCAACTTGTCTCTTCTTGTTTTCTATGTTCTCAACACTTTCCTCTCTTCGTCGGTCCTGCTGGGAACCTTGTTTTTCATCGTACAGTCGACGTAATTTTCAGAATTTTTCATAATACCACTTCTCATCTGCTTCGTTTCTTTTCTTTCCGGTTTCCTCACATTCCACGGCTTACTTCCTTACAATTCTGCACTCTAAACATACAAACCTATAAATTTCTTCCTCAAATTAAATAGTATGCTTCTTATGTCAAGCGTAATATGTCAGTCATGTATTATTATCTTCCAAGATAGTTCAGTTTCTTCATTGCGTGCTCACAAATTCTGAGAGTAATTTTATTTCATTTTTGATACTTCTTATTACTTTAATCTTTAGTCTGCTCTCGTCCACACTGCGTGAGCAGTAGACTTCATTCTATTTAATACGTCCTCGAATTCTTCCTCGAGTACTCTCAGGATAGCAAGTCGTCAGAGAATCTGATTATTGATATCGTTTCAAAGCGAATTTTAAACTCACTCCTGAACCTTTCTTTTATTTCCGACACCGCTTCTTCACTGTTTAGATTAAAGATTAGGGACGAAAGGCTACATCCCTATCGTATACAAATTCTGATCCGAGCACTTCGTTCTTAGCATTCCGAATGAGTATATCCCTCCGGCTTCTCGCATATGTAACATATTAGCCACCTTTCCCTATAGCTTACACCTATTTTACTGAGAAGTTCGAATGTCATGAATTATTTTACAACGTAGAACGCTTTTCCCGGGTCGACAGAACTTGGTGATTTTAGTTAAAACTTGCTTCCATTACCAGCCGCAACGTCGGAAGCGATCTTTGGTGTAGTTACGCACTTTATTTTTCTATTAGTCTGACTAAGGGACCTTGGTCCAAAAACTACCGATTAGAAGCTTATAACAAAAAATTATTGTGATAAAACGAACAGAGGTACCGGAAATGTTGCTGCTAAGACTGTAGGATTGGACAATTCTCAGAGTTTCTAGTATGGACCAAAATAAAAAAAATGAACTCTGATGTGCATACCTTAAGAGATATGGGCACTTGTTCATCTTCGTTACTTGGAAACACATCTCTCCTACAGCTTTTAAGATATCATTCGATTGCTCATAATGTATTTCTTGTTTTAGTCCGTATTACCTCCTCCGAAAATGTGCAAACTGTGCTGATTCTGTAAAGCTGGGAAATCCTCACAGGTCCAGCAGCCAGATTTGTAGACTATTTAGGCGTGATAAAAAATCGCGTTGCCCAGGATGCACCACGGGGAGGCTAGTCTACATTGCACCCCATGTGGAAACTAAAGAGGCTGTAGTAGAAGAAATGTGTTTTACAGTTTAGAAGATATGTTCCCATGGCTCTTACTGTATTCATTTTAGAGTATATATTTACCAGACTTTTTTCCTTATTGTGTATACAACCATCTCCCAACGTTGCCTGCCCTACAAGCTTAGTAACAACGATCCGGTACACGTATTCCATTGTCAGAGGTATCACGACATCCACTTATAACTGACCAACCTGAGGTCTCTGGACCAGTGCTCTTTTCTCTAAATTCATACATTTACCCTTCTCCATTATCCGTCAAAGTTTGTAACACCATCATGGAAGCACCCTGTATAATGAGTGGTCACTTACTCTTGACCTACACGTCAAATTACACATCATTTGCCATTTGACCACTGGAACATACAGTGCTGGACTGTTCAAGCAGCAGAGGAATTTTTTCATAAATCGCTACAGCCCACAGTGTTGACAGGTTGCGCACATTTCAGAGAACTTAATTCTAATGGTTGGGACATGTGCCATCGTGTTAGGGCTGGCGGTTGGTTGGTGGTTATAGTCTCTGTGAACCATATGCAAAATCGTTAGCAAGCGTCTTCTCAACTTAATACGCTCAAAAGAATATTGATTAGTACAAGTTGCCGGCCGCGGTAGCCGAGCGGTTGTAGGCGCTTCAGTCCGGAACCACGATGCTGCTACGGTCGCAGGTTCGAATCCTGCCTCGGGCATGGATGTGTGTGATGTCCTCAGGTTAGTTAGGTTTAAGTAGTTCTAAGTTCTAGGGGACTGATGACCTCAGATGTTAAGTCCCACAGTGCTCAGAGCCATTTGAACCATTTAGTACAAGTTGTCAAATGTTACGCAATACTATTATTCGATGGAATACATACAAAGATATACTTTCTCATAAAGGAAAATATGCTTGAACTTGAAAACTGGCATGCTTTGTATTTCGAATAAGTACTGTTCAACGTATGGGCTGATATGCTGCTTCGCATGTATATGAATCATCATTTTCATTTGATAAGTTTTAAGGATCACTTGGCTGAGACAAAAGTACACTCATGTTGAGAAAAAAAAATAGAACACCTTGAACGACTAGAGATACGATGTTTACATTCAGAGGTCATTTACTCTACAGAAATGATTAGTATTTCTGTCACCTCTGTTCAGCATGTGTCTGTTGCCTGATAGACACAGGGCCCCACATGGGCCCTGTTAATTTGTTACACGCGTGATGGCATCGCGCACATTAGGCACGAATGATGTCCTGTGGTACATCTCTCCAGCTGCATTCACTGGTTCCAAAGTTCATCTGTGTTGGTTGACACTGGGTCACAGTGCTGCATCCGTCGTTTCATCATATCCCACACATTTTTGGTTGGCGAAAAGTCTGGTGATCTGGATTGCCAGGGCAGAAGGCTGCCATCCTGTAACACCAAGGAAGTACGTGAAACTTCCTGACAGATTAAAACTGTGTGACGGATCGTGACTCAAACTCGGGACCTTAGCTTTTCGAGGGCAAGTGCTCTACCAGAAAGGCACGTATTCGGCGGAAACATGAAGTTGTGCATTGTCTTGATGAAAAATGCCATCTGGTTTGTAGTACAGGAAGAGTATGGCTACAGGTCGCACGACGTCAGTCATATTGGTAACACTGGTCACAGTGCCCTGGGCACGCACCAACTGTGATTTGTAGCTGTAGCGAAAGCACCCCTCACCATAGCAACTTTAGTAGGCGCTGTATGTCTTGTGCGAATGCAGTCACGGTGATGCCTCTCCCCCTGTGTGGAGCGAATATTGAACCAAACACAACCTGAATTCGTCTGAAAAACTGTATGATGCATTTCCTGTCACCAGTGAAGTGGTTTGATACACCATTATCGTTCACATTCGTCAAAGATGGGCAGAGAAGTGGACGATGCGCACGTAACCCATGTCCTAATGAACGGCGATGGACTCTCACCCCTGATAGAGTGCGATTTTTTCATTGTTCCACTAACTACGGCGGTGCCGAGGAGGACACATATCTGTCCTGCAGTACGATTCGGATGAACTGTCGATGTTCTCGGGGGGTGGGTGGTCTGGGTGGTGCGACCTGATCCATCTTGTGGTAGTCTGCGGTCTTCCGTGATCCATTCGGCACACGCCCGTTGTACTACCGAAACAGTTCGCCCCACGCGACCAGCAATTTCTCGGTGCGACGAAAATTGTCAGTCGATCTCCTAAAAACATTTGTAATAATTATTAACTTTCGGTGATCAGATGGGGAAGACCGGAGATCTGCTGGTAAGACCGTGTTAGTCTATTTATTTGAAGTAATAAACTGGATATCTTGAGCATACAAAACGGCAGGTTCGTCCAGTATAAATCAGACGTTCCCCACTGATCCCGTGCAACACAGCGTAGTAAGCAGACACTGTCAATAATAATCAGTTAAATAATACGCGAACACACTTACTTTTGTTTAGTTCATGTATTAAATTCCTTCTCATACAGAATCTCATCAAGAAGGCGACTAGCTCAACAATACATACATATACCTCTTCCTTCTTTCACTGCTAATCGGCAATATCTCCTTCATTCTTTTGCTAAGAGAAAACATAGATAGCAGAGAAGCTATTCCATGGAGTAAATGGACGCTCCAAGGAATACCAGGGCTTGAAACTACTTTGCATTGATAATCACCTTATAATAAAGTTTAGGACTCGGTAAGATAAGAAGAGATATTTCGAGAAATATACTGAGAAATATAATTTATAAAATTACTGAAAATATCGCGAAGAGACCGCTGCAAGAGACATTACATACTCTTTGTTGTGTTGCTGTCCGATCGTCACGAAATCATGACACACCGAGTATAAAACACAAGCCAATTCTTTGTGAACTAACATGGCTCTTTTGTTCAATATCTTCTTCATACGTAACAGTGCTAAACTGCTGACACTGGTGAACAACCGTTCATAGATTCTACATTTATATTCATGAACAATGTCGCGCCTTACTGTTCGTTGCTGTCTGCAAAGCAGAAGTACAACTGAATGACATTCGGACCCAAACAGACTGTCTGTGAACAGAAGTTAATGTCGTCTCTGGTTATCATTGTTCGTTAACTCCTCTTCTTTGACCCTGTTCTGGTACCCCTCCAATTTTAAAGCGAGTTGGTACTCGCTGAGTTACACATTAAGAAGATAAAAATGTACTGTCTTGAATTGCATTGAATTGAAGACTGGCGTAACGATGCGCTACTGCAAGTAACTTGATTTCCATTGGAATTCTTATGTGGGTTACGAAACACATTCGCAAATTCATATTTAGTAATTAAATAAATTTTACTGCACAAGCTGTGGTATCCTTTTCCCCCGGTAGAATTGACAGGCTTGCACCAGGCCTTTGTGCTACAGTGTATTATTGATACTATTACGGGGGTGGATCGCCGGACGGTGTAGCCGAGCGGTTCTAGGCGCTTCAGTCTGTAACCGCACGACCGCTACGTTCGCAGGTTCGAATCCCGCCTCGGGCACTGATGTGTGTGATGTCCTTAGGTTAGTTAGGTTTAAGGGGCTCCGGAAAGGCTCAAAATCATGAAAAGTTCAATTTTTACTTTTTTGCGTTTTCTGAATCTGCAGACTATTACCTTTTAATAGATGTATAATTTATTCAATTCCGAAGACTACAACTTTGTTTAAATTTTTTTTGAAATGTGTTCTACATGGGCATGACCCACTGTGACGCTGTTAAACTGCTGTCAAATGGTGTTATTATTAATGTCCGTGTTCATCAGGTACATTTTAGTGATGTGAGATAAAGTATGTGTTGTAGCTAACCTGTGATGGTTCAATATATATCGCTGGTGTGATTGTCGATTGTTTCATGTTTATTTACTCTGTCGTTATCTCGAAAATATTCGTAATTAATTCTGTTTCTTGAGTCTCTGTTTTGTTGAAGTATAATAATGAGTAAAAGTAAAGTTATTAGAAATCCTCTGAAGGCTTTTAAGAAAAGGAGAAATGTTAGAAAGCCAAAGGTATGTGTTATTACTGTAAACAATAAAGACGATAACCAAGTGAGTGAACCTAACCTCTCAAGTACACCTGCCCATAACAGTCAAAGTGGGAAAGAAAATATTTCACAGAAGAAGCTTGGTTCAATGAGTAAAAACTATGAATGTTTTATGGGCGAATCGGATGTGAATGAAATATTTGATATGTCGGTTCTCAAAGGAATTTTTTCAATCGGTGTAAGATGTATTCATTGTAGTGAAGTTGGTCTGGAACTCTCCATAATAAAGCACGTAGGACTTGCTAGTGAAATACAACTGAAATGTGATAAGTGTTCATACATTACCACCTTTTGGAACAGTGTTGCAGTAACTGCAACTGAAGAAAATAGTAGCAAAATCTACGAACACAACAACGAGCGCTGCTTGCTTTAGACAAGGAACGCCTTCGGGCTGCAGACAGGGCTGTAAAGAGTCTAGAAATACAAGCAAGAGTAAACAGGAGGAGGAACAAGAGGAAGCTGGAGGAGGAGTTTGCAGAGGATGAAGATAATCCATCCTATGGACCTGGAATGCACTAAAAAGTTAATTCAATCTTTGTCGCTCGATTCCCAATACTTTTATTTTCTCATACTTATTACATGTTTTCTAAGGATCTTCCAAACATATTTGTTTCAAACTTTCAGTAAATGTTACACAGTACCTTCTGCATAATTTAACACAGCCTTTTTCCAAAAAACTGTGTATTTTTGAATATATAAATAAAAAATTTCAAAAAATGTTGTGAATTTTCATTACAATTGAAAAAAAAATCATCTTTAAAAACTGAAATAAAATTTTGTAAAATTCCTGTGTTAAGTTGTAGCCCATATTCCAATAAATAATCTGTAAAAATTTCAACTTCCTACCTCAAATACTTTGTGAGGAAAGATGTAATTTATAAGCGTTATTTCAACATTGCAAGTATAGGGCGTTCCGGAGCCCCTTAAGTGGTTCTAAGTTCTAGGGGCTGATGACCTAAGATTTTAAGTCCCGTAGTGCTAAGAGCCATTTGAACCATTTGAGGGTGAATGAAGAGGTAATGCCTCGTGTGTCACAAGAAAAAAATTATGAACATTTACCAGCGGAATTAGTGCAGGTCGAAGCCTGAACTGCCCTCATAGCCTTAACCTGCCGACATAGCTACCATGCCTTTGTTCACATATATCCCATTTTTTGAAGCCAGGCATGAAAACAATTTTCGAAAAATTCAGAGGTCTGCTTCTGGACGCATGATTTTAAAAACCGACGTTTCGTTGTTGGCAGTCAACTGTAACGCGCCATTCTCCTCGAACCACTTCATCAGAACGTCCTTAATTGGCATCCGTGCCATTTGTTGTCAGGCCGGCCGATGTATTGTTTCATGTCCGTTTCTCCAAAAAATGTTCAAATGTGTGTGAAATCTTATGGGACTTAACTGCTAAGGTTCTTAAGTCCCCAAGCTTACACACTACTTAACCTAAACTATCCTAAGGACAAACACGCACACCCATGCCCGAGGGAGGATTCGAACCTCCGCCGTGACCAGCCGTCCGTTTCTCCGTTACCATATTTCTTCACCAACGCAACACATAGCTGATGTGCATCGCAGCGTCCCCAAATAATTTCTTCATGGGTAAGGTTAAAAATAAGTCAAGAAGGGAAAAACCCGAATTTTTCCAAACTGGTTTTAATACCCGAGTTCAGCAAGGGAGCATGTTGATTAGGTTCAAGGGCAGTGTTGTGTTGGGGACAGTTCAACTACGATCTGTACGAATTCTGCTGTCATACGTTCATTATTAATTTTCTTATGACAGAAAAGGCATAAATTTTTGATCCCTCCCTTATCATTATTACTATACATTAAATTCTTTGCATCGCTTGGTAGGCAATCAAAGATTTATTTACCTGCATTCCTCGCTCGTTTCTGTGTCACGCACGATGCTGAATGTAAACCGATTCTGCTTCTGGTAATGCGTTTATCAACCCACTGTTTATGGACTGAAGTAGGCCCCCTTATACTGATATCTGGTTCTGCTCCGCGCCAGTTAACTTGGATCATCCCTATTAGCTGCAGCATATTTTAGCTGAAAGCCGCGTAACAAAGTATTCCCGCAAGGATCTCAGTTGTAAACAGCTGGCATATCCCCTCGTGCAGCGGAGGACTTGCCGTTTGCGGCATAAAGGAAGCCAAGAACAAGAGACCGCGGAGAAACTTCTCATCCGGCAGATTACGAAGTTGGCGAGATAGCGGGGGACGCGGCATGGCAGCAGCAGCCGAGCGCGCAGACAGATTTACGATACGGTCTGCACGCCTCGCCGGGTGGCAGGGCTGCGAATCGCCGAATCAGCGCAGCGGGTAGAGCGCGAGTTAAAAAAATGGAAGCGTTCACCAGTGACCCCCCTGCCGCTCTCAATCAGCACGGCACGACGAGATGCTGTCTGCACGTTCGCTGCAGTAATTGGCGACTGCTGTGCTAGCTGTCAGCTCGTGCGCCATCAGATTAAACCCCGCCAGGCAAGCGGCACGCCCCTAACCGCCGCGAGACCGCGATGCGGCAACCCGCACTACTCATCTGGCGCGCGCCGACCGCAGGAAGGATAATTAGCTGTTTAATCAAATGGTGGCGGCCGGTAATATATCCAGCAGGCGCTTCCTACGCAATGCCATGTCTCTTATTTCACTTGCAAAACTCCGTGCGTGTAAGTGAATTTCATTGGATCAGAATTACTCGTGAAACAGGCACACCGTTGATACTCAGCGCTGATTTACTGACGCTATCAATTATCTTCTCAAAGAACCTTAAGGTGAGAATTGACACAATATTTATCACTGAAAAGCGTTAACTCTGACAATAAACTTGAGATTTAAATGCGCTCTGTGGTGTTTAAAATTATGGGCAAATAAATTGTAAATCACGCATTGGAAAAGTATTTGCTGAAAAGGTGGGTTACCGACGGAAAAGACCCACCGTGGTTTAACAGCGCAATTCGGAGAATGCTCAGAAAGCACAGACAGTTGCACTCGCGGTACAAGAAAGATCGGGAGAATGAGGACAGGCAAAAGTTAGTAGAGATTCGTGCTGCTGTAAAAAGAGAGATGCGCGAAGCATACACCGTCATACCTTAGCAAAAGATCTTGCTGAAAACCCAAGGAAATTCTGGTCTTACGTAAAATCGGTAAGCGGGTCGAAGGCTTCCATCCAGTCACTCACTGATCAGTCTGGCCTGGCAACGGAAGACAGCAAAACGAAAGCTGAAATTTTAAATTTAGCGTTTGAGAAATCTTTCACGCAGGAGGATTGCACAAACATACCGCCGTTTGAGTCTCGTACAGATTTCCGTATGGACGACATAGTGATAGACATCCCTGGGGTTGTGAAGCAGCTGAATGGGTTGAAAATAAATAAATCGCCAGGTCCTGGTGGGATTCCAATTCGGTTTTACAGAGAGTACTCTACTGTATTGGCTCCTTACTTAGCTTGCATTTATCGCGAATCTCTTGCCCAACGTAAAGTCCCGAGCGACTGGAAAAAAGCACAGGTGACACCTGTATATAAGGAGGGTAGAAGGGCGGATCCTCAAAATTACAGATCAATATCCTTAACATCGGTTTGTTGCAGGAGTCTCGAACATGTTCTCAGTTCGAATATAATGAATTTTCTTGAGACAGAAGTTGCTGTCCATGCATCAGCACGGCTTTAGAAAGCATCGCTCCTGTGAAACGCAACTCACCCTTTTTTCACATGATATCTTGCGAACCATGGATGAAGGGTATCAGACGGATGCCATATTCCTTGACTTCCGGAAAGCGTTTAACTCGGTGCCCCACTGCAGACTCGTAAGGTACGAGCATATGGGATTGGTTCCCAAATATGTGAGTGGCTCGAAGACTTCTTAAGTAATAGAACCCAGTACGTTGTCCTCGATGGCGAGTGTTCATCGGAGGTGAGGGTATCATCTGGAGTGTCCCAGGGAAGTGTGGTAGGTCCGATGTTGTTTTCTATCTACATAAATGATAAAATGCGGGAAGACCACAAAGATAAGATAAGAGAGATTAGGGCTCGTACAGAGGCATATAGGCAGTCATTTTTCCCACGTTGTGTTTGGAAGTGGAACAGGGAGTGAAGATGCTAGTTGTGGTACGAGGTACCCTCCGCCACGCACCGTATGGTGGATTGCGGAATATGTATGTAGATGTAGATGTATTAAGAAAAAAATGTGGCGCAATGAAGAATTCACTACTATTGTGACACTACTAGCGTTACAGTGGCAGACTTTCTGATAATTGCTGCAAAACTAAGATTATCAGTTGCCCAAATTACGACACGATATTGAGTTGCTTCATCCACATCTACATCTTGATGGCTACTCTGCAATTCACACTTAAATGCCTGGCAGAGGTTTCATCGAACCATTTTTGTACTACTTCTCTGCCATTCCACTCTCGAATGGCGCTTGCGAATAAGGAACACCTAAATCTTTCCGTTCGAGCTCTGATTTCTCTAATTTTATTAAGATGATCATTTCTCCCTACATAAGTGGGTATCAACAAAATATTTTCGCATTCGGAAGAGAAAGTTTGTGATTGAAATTTCGTAAATATATCTCGCCGCAACAAAAACTGCCTTTGTTTCAGTGACTGCCACCCCAACTCGCGTATCATATCAGTGACACTCTCACCCGTATTGCGCGCTAACACGGAACGAGCTGCCCTTCTTTGCACTTTTTCGATGACTTCCGTCAATCCTACCTCGTAAGGATCCCATACCGCGCAGCAATAATCCATCAGAGGACGGACAAGTGTAATGTAGGCTGCCTCTTTAGCGGGTTTTCGCATCTTCTAAGCGTACTGCCAACAACGCGCAGTCATTGTTCGCCCTCACCACAATATTATCTATCTGGTCTTCCCAATTTAAGATGCGCGTAATTGTAATTCCTAGGTATTTAGTCGAATTGACAGCCTTTAGATTTGTGCGATTTATGGTATACCCAAAATTTGTTAGATTTCTTTTAGTACCCATGTTGATGACCTCACACTTTTCTTTGTTTAGAGCCAATTGCCACTTTTCGCACCATACAGAAATTGTAATTGGAATTGATCGTCTGATGATTTTACGAGACGGTAAATTACAGCGTCGTCTGCAACAATCTAAGGGGGCGGCTCAGAGTGTCACCTATATCATTTATGTAAATCAGGAACAGCAGAGGGCCTACGACACTACTTAGCGGAACGCCAGATATCACTTCTGTTCTACTCGATGATTTACCTTCGAACACTACGAACTGTGACCTCTCTGAGAGCAAATCACGAATCCAGTCACGCAACTGCGACGATACTCCATATGCACGCAATTTGATTAATTGTCGCTTGTGAGGAATTGTATCAAAAGTCTTCTGGAAATCTAGGAATATGGAATCGATCTGAGATTCCGTGTCGACAGTACTCATTACCTCGTGGTAATGAATCTGTGTTGGTTATGTATCAATAAGTCATTTTCTCTAAGGTATTTCATAATGTTCGAGTACAGTATATGCTCCAAAATCCTACTGCAAATTGAGGTCAGTGATATGGGACTGTAATTAAATGGGTTACTCCTATTTCCTTTCCTGAATATTGGTGTGGACCCGTGCTACTTTCCACTCTTTAGGAACAGACCTTTCGTCAAGTGAGCGGTTGTATACGATTGCTAAGAAAGGCGCTATTGTGTCTGCGTACTCTGAAAGGAACCTGATTGTTATACCATCTGCACCGGAAGACTTGCCTTGCTTAAGCGATTTGTTTCGCAACACCTGAGATATCTACTTTTATGTCAATCATGCCAACAGCTGTTCTTGTTTCGAATTCTCGAATATTTACTTCGTCTTCTTTCATGAAGGAATTACGGAAAACTGTATTTAGTAGCTCCCATTTAGTGACACCATTATCGGTAACATTTCCATTGCTATCGCGCAGTGAAGGTATTGACTGTTTTTTGCAACTGGTGTACCTTACATACGACGAGAATCTGTTTGGATTTTCTACGATATTTTGAGACAATGTTTCATTGTAGAAACTATTAAAAGCATCTCGAGTTGACGTCCGCACTAAATTTCGAACTTCCGTGAAACTTAGCCAGTTTTGAGGATTTTGCGTACTTCTGAATTTGGCATTCTTTTTTTCGTTGCTTCTGCAACAGTTTTCTGACGTGTTTTGTGTCCCATGGTGGACCAATCCCGTCTCTTATTAACTTATGCGGTATGAATTTATCTATTGCTGTCGATACTGTATCTGTGAGCTTGAGCCATATCTGGTCTACACTTACATAATTAGCTTAGAAGGAATGGAGACTCTCTCTTAGGAAGGCATCAGCGAATTTTTATCTGCCGTTTTAAGGGGACCCGGAACGTCCTATACCTCCAATGTTAAATGTAAGGAACATTTTCTTATGAACTATTAACACCGGAATGATGAAACTTTTGCAGTATAATATTACATATATTTAATACAATGTACCATATGGATTTTAATTTATTGGTGTTTTTTGGAAAGATATTAATTATTTTGTTACTGACAATAACTGACATATTTTTTGGCGTAGTATCTTTGAAATAAAATCTGTTATCAATTATGTATCACAAAAAGACTATGATTCAAGGTGTATATTGGCACTGTTTACATTCCTTGAAAATTTTTTGTCCTTATCTCTAATAGTTTAGCAAAAAATGTTCCTTATATGACAAAAAAGTGAACTTGTGGAAAATGAGTTTCAAAGTTTCACTAACATTTTAGTGGGGTCCAGCACCGTAAGAGGGGTTTCCACTGTCACTAGATATCTCCCCACCTAGCCTTCTTTTCACACCTTTCATTCTTTGTCTGGCTTGTCTCTCACATTCCTTTTCTTTCCTTTCAGCCTCCCGTTTCCTCTAATTGCATATCGACATCATTGCAGTCACCATGTACTTTCCAGGCATCACATCCAACTTCTGCAGCACATTGCACTTTATAATGTTACCTTTGTTGTACGTAGCAATGGTATCATATACTCCAAAATGAAGAGTATGAATTTCCACAAACAAATTTTTTGGGATTCTGGACCAAATTGCATTATTCACACTCTCATTTTGATTTTGTGTATGTCCACGGAGACATTTCTTCAAAAGTTCAGTTGCAGAAAGATCTATGAAAATTGATTTTATAGCCTTCATGACAGTTTCTGGTAGACTGTGATGATGCTTGTATACACGTTCAGATCCCTGATATTGTACTTGCACCAGGAATTGTGTCCCTGTGGCTCCTCGTCAGTCGATAAGGTGTGGTAGTGAAGTGCCATTACAGCCTTTTCCATTGCATCAATACTGTGAGTATTTAGTCTTATTGTCAGTCCACAGTCTCTCTGCAATCTGTTGATTACCTCGTCTGTCAATCTTTTAGTTCCACGCAAAGGTTTTCCATCACTGAGTATTGGCCTTTCATTGTGGTTTTCAGTCGACGCAGCCTTGTTCCCATACGTTTCTGAACGTGACCTATGCATTCCTGTTTAGTAATGGTAACATCATTTACATAAGGTTTCAGCTCAGATACAGCACCAGAAGACTTCGAATCACCATCACCCAGGAACTGTAGGTATCTGACCTTGTACCACAGAAGAGAGCGACTGAAAATGTCTGTCACACCGAAAACTTCCATGGCCTCCCTACTCCCACTGTAATTCCTTCGACAGTTTTCTGCATGCTCATCCTTCACTCTTTCAGGACACCTACAGTGCTTGGATTTAATTACAACATCTATAACTTTTGTAGTATCAGTACTTGTTGCCGTTATTACCCCATTATGTGAAGTGTGCCCGCGCTTCTGGCACGTACCATCTAGTGCGACAGTCAGGTCCCGAGGATTCTGAACATCTGGAATTAGTTCATACACCGCCACAGCCTCCTCCACTGCTTCTGTCATGGATTCTTGGGCAATATCTTCAACACAGGATCCAACAGCCGAGTTATATTTTGAGAATTTCGTTGGCGGTGGTGGGAGATTCATTACACCACAAAACATTTGACCAGCAGAGTATCCCTTACCAATTGACATTAGAGCATAAACACATCTAATATTTACACATAGTACTTGCTTTTCTCACTATCAGTTTCATTTTGGCCTATTTCGACATATTCTGAGTTCCAAAATGAAACACTGTACTGACAGCTAGTACAATGGAGACAGATTTCTGCTTCAAGCCCTATGTGTCGCTTGACATTTACTGACACACGCAATTTGGAACATTCCTTACACAGTACTGAACTCTCAGTCACCTTTGAGAGGAATCAAATGTTAATTATTTCGTTCACGTTATCCTGACTACACTTCTCCAATAAACTGCAGTATTTTTCAGTTGATCCATGCAACTTCTTGCTTGTGCTAGAGACAGGAGTAGATTTCACTTCATGAATAACCTCACTATTTTCAGAATCATTTCCCTAGGACGGAGAAATTGTCACAGTTCCACTAGTGTATCTCGGAGGAGGCTTCGTCCTCTTGTAAACTCTGTTACTAAATCGAGGCATATTTGATAAGTTCCATTTACGCAATAGAAATACAACACAAATCGTGCAATAACCACAAAATGCTCAATGTAAACAACAGTATCCAAAGACTACATTACGCGGACAAAACAATTGCCTATCAAATCGTGTTGCCAACATAATATAAAGTCTTTGGAAAGACTGGAAGTTTTGAAAAACGATTGTTTCAATGAACATGTATCCATGGAAATTCAATGTCGCGACATGCCCTCTACAGCACATTATTGAAATTAATATTTTTATTAATTGTAGTTGAGCTACAGGTAAGATTAATATGTCATTTTAAAGAGGAAGGTCTGTAGTATTTTATTTCACAATAAACTGAGAACCCAAAATTCATCATTTTTAGGTTACGGGTTCCCTTAAATAGATATATTTTGCGTTTATTTTTAGTGGTTTTGGTTGATATAGTTTTAAGCCTCGCTACATGACATTGTGTTCACTAATTCCTGTATGCGTCATGACGCTCTCTATTAGATCAGGATTATTTGTGGCTAAGAGGTCAAGATTTACAAGGCGTGTGGGCTCATGAACTAATTGTTCAAAGTAATTATCAGAGATAGCATTTAGTACAATTTCGGAAGATGTTTTCTGTCTTCCACCGGCTTTGAACATGTATTTTCGCCAACAGATCGAGGGTAGATTGAAGTCTCCACCAATTATGTTTGTATGAGTGGGGTACTTATTTGTAATGAGATTCAAGTTTTCTTTGAAGCGTTCAGCTATTATATCATCTGAATTGGGGGGTCGGTAGAAGAAGCCAATTATTATTTTAGTACGGCTGTTGAATATAACCTCTACCCATAGTAATTCGCAGGAACTATCTATTACAAATTCACTACAAGATAAACTACTAGCAGCAGACACAAACACACCACCACCTACTTTTTTAATCTTAATGATCTCGCATATGACTGTGAATCGTATCGCAACCTCACCACGATTATAGAGACCGTTTATATGAATCGAGAACCGACGATACACAAATCTGAGCGTTCATTGACGGACGTAAGGCACTGAAACCTATCATGAATATGAACTACAAACTCTTGCTCGTCCTAATACGTCGTGACTGTAAACGCCGCTCACCATAATAGACGATGTAGTACGAGCGGAACGGAGACACCGCGCCTCGCACCAATGAAGATAAGCTCAACGATCGGCCAGCTGGAAACTCGAACACTGGACCCCAGATCACTTTGCCAGTTGAGAGAACAGCCAGCAGAGCGTCGATCTGCTCAGTAAGTCTGTTCTCTGTCAGCTTCATCATTTTAACGTTTCTCCTTTGGTACTTGAGCACCTAAGCCCATACCTCACGAGATAACGCATAAATAATATTTTGTTTGTACTGGTTCACAGCCGCTACAAATTTCCTTAGAACATTCGTTTTAGTAAGATGTGTTCACAGGTAACGTTTACAACAGTCGTTTTATTGTGAGGGAGAAAGTCGGAAAATTCCCGAGGAGGCGAAAGAAGCTACTATTTAAAATTATGAAATGAAGTGTTTATTACAAAAATAGAAACAGCCGACAGAGGACAATGAATTTCCTTAAGATATCTGCAGCGTCTGTTGGCCGATGTATACAAAAGACGAATGATTCATCACCTAGCTAATTTTTGCCTTGCATGCTACCATGAAGATCAGCGCTACGATCGGTCAGCTGGGGACTCGAACGCTGGACCCCTAATCACTCCGCTTGTTGAGAGCACAGCAAGCAGCGAATTTTTGCGTTACGTGCTCAAGAACCAGAGTACGAAAACGTGTTTTGGTTTGTGAGACGGACTGTGACCAGAAGACCCACCTGATCTCTTGACAAGTCCATACAGAATCTGCAACTGACCACCTTTCTCAAGTTCCATTGAGAGTCTTATATTTGGTTGGTGTGGTTAAGATGTTCCAGGAACTCAATTAGCCTCTCCCAGGCATTGCGTCACATCACCAAATGATCATCCTCATAAGTATAGAGGCGTATGGGATTGTATCTAGCCGTCTCTAATGCCTACTCCCGAACAGACTGTCTGTGGTGTCACCGCCAGACACCACACTTGCTAGGTGGTAGCTTTAAATCGGCCGCGGTCCATTAGTACATGTCTGACCCGCGTGTCGCCACTGTCAGTGATCGCAGAGCGAGCGCCACCACAAGGCAGGTCTCGAGATACGGACTAGCACTCGCCCCAGTTGTACGGACGACTTTGCTAGCGACTACACTGACGAAGCCTTTCGCTCATTTGCAGAGCAGATAGTTAGAATAGCCTTCAGCTAAGTCAATGGCTACGACCTAGCAAGGCGCCATTAGTAGTTTATTGCCTGAATCTACAGAGTCTCACTTGTATCGTCAATAGCGATGCACAATAAGGATGGAATAAAGTTAAGTATTCCAGCAGCTACGTACTTTTCTTTATAGCATTCATTACGTATCCTGTTTCAGACCTATCTCTAGCCTGCGTGAGTTAACGCGTGCCTTTCGGCTACTTCCGAGTGGCGTAGCTGTTAACCTACGCCACAACACTGTCAACCATTGTCACATCTTCTCTCTGCTCGTAATATTTGTCCCCATACAGAAAATCTGTTGAAATCAGTATATGCCGAAACATCATGAAATTAATCCACAATCAGTTCCTGTGAGTCTTCCAGCGATGGCTTGCAATAAGAGGACTACTGGGAAATGTGAAAGATTATCTGGTCTACGCAATATTCCAGGCAGCAGCGGCAACACTCCACGTACATAAGTACTGACACACCAGTCATGTGCAACGATCTCCGTACAGTGAAACAGAAGCACCACGACATGAAAAGAAAGCTAGATCGTTCTTAGACATACCGGGCCGACAACGGAAAGTTTATCGAGGACAGGCTCACCGGACCGAAGACAGTACGTCCCAGGACGTTTCTAATGGGGACGGACCGCATATGGAACGCACAGAACCGGTCATGAATGGGGAAAGTCGGTAGATATAAATATTGTACGTGTTCCACTCGACTAAGGTAGCTCCTGATGATGACAACGTGCCACGTTGTCCGAAGATGGTCCACGAACGACCCTGATATCCAGCAGAAGCCCGACACCTCAACATGTCATGTCGTTCTGTAATCTAATTCCTTCACCAGCGCCTGCCTTAGCTCGGCCACAGTATAAGATCTTCCTCATACTGTTGTTCATGTTACAACCTCTTTTCAGTATACTATCCATTCAATTCGGTTGCTGTTCCATTGCCCTCTCAAAAGAATTACAATGTTATCGTCGAACGTTCGTTACAGTAATATTCATAAATTGATGTCGAATAATTCTAGCTCTCTGAAGGAACTTACAGATCTTTCACATTCTCACGTCGCATGTATGCTCATCGAGCTTGAGAAATAAGTGAAATATGGAGATACCAGATATCTAGAGCTTCTCTAAATAAGCATGGCGCTACTGTAATCAACAGAAGTGCCTTTCCTTTATAGAACAAGGTATGACCGTAGAGCAAGCTTTACAAAAGGCCATGAAAGCACCAAGTGTGGCTGCCGTTTGCTATTCATGAGTACCAATAAAGGATGATAGGAACTGCTGTCGGAGAAAGAATTCATTCACTCTGACGCTATTAGAAAACCAAGAAAATTTTATTTGGGAATCCCGACGAATCAGGTTATGGGGAGACGAATCGGTTTTGTTTCTTTAATAGAAGCTGTAACTCTGTGGGTAACTTTCTAACATTTATTGTAGCCTATAACACATCACAGATGTTGTTTTACAAACTTACTGTCTACGTAGGTTGGTAACTGTTTGTTGTTTACAACTGTCATCACACTTTTATCTAATTACTACAATAAAGAGAGTCGTAAGGAATAAAGAACGGAGAAACGAAAGAAAAGAAGAAAGAATGCTAAAAATAAACAAATTCTAATATGCCAGCGAAACAGGAATATGTAAAATGCTTAAGTAACTGATTTAAAAACTTAATAACAGAAACGATTTGATTGGGCTCTTACCTCGAAAAATTCCTATGAACCAATGCGCAGTGCGTGAAAGCAACCGCAACTATGCAGCAATAACAATGTAATACACATCCGGTTTTCTTCCCTTTTTACTGTCGAATCCTTAATGTGGCCCTTCACAACTTACTGCCCTGTGACTCAGAGGTATCTGCACAAAATTCCTCAATTATTCGTTCTAAGTATTACAATCACTCTCTAACTCATCATCTATGATCTTCAAGGCTCTGTCTAGTACCATAGACATTATTATCTTCTATTTTAACATATGCCAAATCTTTGTGTTTCTTTCCTGTGGTAACGATTTCTATTCGTTATCTGAATCATTTTGTGTAGCATCCTCTGTAACAACGCACCTCAAACATTTTAACTGTGTGCCTTTCAGGTTTACTAATAGACGATAGTTCACTATCATAGAATGAAGTGCTCAAGACGTTCATTTACTCATATTTATTTCCCAGTTTAAGGTTTACGTTTGATACTGGTAGACATGTCATAGTAAGTATTGCTCTCTTCTCCAGTGCATGCTGTCTTAAATTCCTATGAACCTATGCGCAGTGCGTGAAAGCAACCGCTACTATGCAGCAATAACAATGTAATACACATCCGATTTTCTTCCCTTTTTATTGTCGAATCCTTAATGTGGCCCTTCACAACTTACTGCCCTGTGAATCAGAGGTATCTGCACAAAATTCCTCAATTATTCGTTCTAAGTATTACAGTCACTCTCTAACTCATCATCTATGATCTTCAAGGCTCTGTCTAATACCATAGACATTATTATCTTCTATTTTAACATATGCCAAATCTTTGTGTTTCTTTCCTGTGGTAACGATTTCTATTCGTTATCTGAATCATTTTGTGTAGCATCCTCTGTAACAACGCACCTCAAACATTTTAACTGTGTGCCTTTCAGGTTTACTAATAGACGATAGTTCACTATCATAGAATGAAGTGCTCAAGACGTTCATTTACTCATATTTATTTCCCAGTTTAAGGTTTACGTTTGATACTGGTAGACATGTCATAGTAAGTAATGCTCTCTTTCCCAGTGCGTGCTGTCTTTGTTGATCATGCGTTACATTTCAAATACAGCGTTTTCTCAAATTATAATATTAATGTTACCATTAATTTCATTTTCACAATCCTCAGTTCTCTTTTCATATTTCTTTGTTCACCTCTGAACCCATATTCTGTGCACAGTAGAATGGAAATCTTCCTTATTTTCAAAGAAGGAAGCGAAAAACAATTAACGGAGGTAATGTGATGTGTGCTACTAGTTTTAATTAATTATTTATCCTTGTTGTGTTGTTGTGGTCTTCGACCTGAGTAGAAGTTTGATGCAGATCTTCAAGCTTTTCTGTTCTGTGTATACCAGACACCTCCATCTCTGCATCACTATTGATGTCTCCATCATATTAATCTGCTTAGTTTACCCAAGCCTTGCACCCCCACACCCCATCCCCTGAACAATCTTCATTCATCACAAATCCCTCCTTTACCAAACTGTCGTTTCCAGTACTGTAAAGTGTCAATTTCTGTTTGCAATAATCACATACAACATGTACATTTGTGGACATATCATGGCAATCGGCTTATATGGAGAAGTTAATCCATTATTTCCCACTGACATATTGTAGACCTTATTGTTTTTTTTATTTTTTACTAATAATAGGGTAATTTTCATTAAATTCCAGTAATTATTTTACAAACACATATTATCGGCAGTAACTTTTGCAATTTTTTATTAGTGAACAGACAAATAATTGGATTTTCTTATACTTAAAAATGAGACCACAGCTGCCGAAAATGCACTTTACTTTTCATATCATCTCTATGTCTCTTGACACTGGTTGTGCAGGAAGAGGTTCATACAATAATACTGGAAATAGATAATTTCTCATCACTGGCATACACTGATATTTAGCAAGTGTAAATACAAACGACCTTATTTTAGAACATTGGGAGGAAGCAATATCGTCTGCTGACAAAACTGTAATAAAATCAACGCAATAATAGCATTCAGTTCTGGTAGTGGACCTTGGTGTCGGATCTAGAATAGAGCTCAAAATGCTTGAGTGTACTGAAAATCCTCAGGGTCGTACTATTTACTTCGACGATTGTTCTACCAGTCGAGAACTCTTGCTGCTGCTTCAAGACATAGGATCTAGAGCAGACTCGTCCAAACTGTGCTCGCGGGACGCCAGCGCCAGCGATCGCCTGCGGCCAGCGCCCCGGGCGGATTATTACGTTGTCACAGTGGCCGACCAGAGTCGCTTAGCTGGCCGTGCGGGCCGCCCGCCGCGCCTCGCCATACCCCTGTACGCGCCAGCAGCAGTCAAAAACGACACATAACCGTTAGGCAACAGACGTAAGGCTACAGTGGATCGAGATGGTCAACAGCAGCAGAGAACAGGAAAGAGGAGCGGCGTGTCCGCACTAGTTAAACCAGAGTGGGAAATTAATTTCCTATGTACTGCTGTCAAAAATCATGCCAAATGTTTAGTATGTCATCGGAACCTCATTATTTAAAAAGGTACTCGATTGAACTGCACTTTAATACCTATCACAAATATCAGTTCGAAAATTTGTCGCTAGAGGAACGCCAGTCAAAGCTTGAAGAACTGAAAGAAATTTCAAGCACCGTAACAGTAAAGTACGTGTTTCCTATCGCATGACTCTTAATTATTTATAAAGATGTTAAATGAAACTATATTTTATAATATGTCACTTAGCAATGTGCCAGTTATCGAATATCAGATTGTCAACAACAAGGAACATTTATTTTCAGTTAACATTTATATTTGGGTTGCATTAAATCGCCTCGCACAGACGTAAGAAAAAGTTTCAGGGGCGTTATTTTTTGCCACTTTCTGAATAGCCGTCACAAACGCTCTCTCGGACAGCAAAGTGTCATTAAGAGCATTCTTAGTGTTTGTATATTTGTATTTTTATGGATGGGAAAACATATGTTGTAGTTTGATCTATGTTTTAAATTAATTAAAACGCAAATATTCCAATGGATAAAAATTTATTTTGCTACAACATTTCGCTGTCCTGGATAGCGTCTAAAGCCGCTTTTCAGAGGAACTGGTGGAAAACGCACCTAAATTCAATCTTTTTCGTTAATTCTTTTATTTGAGTTTCAATGAATGAAACAATTGTTAAAATGATAAAAGTGTTTTAATAAACACGATTGCACAAAATTAATTGTATCTTCTTTTTTTGCCGTGGTAGGAGAGGGAAACAGGTGGGAAAGTTAGCGCGCAAGTTACAAATGCTCGCTGAGAGTTGCGAAAGCAGGAAAACCCTTTGCGGCTGGGAATCTCATCAAGGATTGCCTGCTCGACTCAGCGGCTTGTATTTGTCCAGCAGACCTAACGAAAAAATGTGGAAAAATAGCTCTTTCGCCTCAAACTGTTGCTCGCCGAGTCGAAAATATTGCCTCAGATATGGAGCAGCAATTAATGGAGAGAGCGGCAAACTTCATTTAATTTTCCATCGCTCTTGACGAGTCCGCGGACGTTGCGGACGTATCTCAGTTCGTCAAATTGATTCGAGGTGTCGACAACAATCTGGGTGTCACAGAAGAATTTCTTGACCTTATACCATTAAAAGACACAACCGTGGAACACGTGTTAGAGTCAATGGGTTTAAAATGGGAACGCCTGACCAGTGTAACAAACGATGGAGTCCCTGCTCTACGAGGGATAGGCACTGGATTTCTGAGTTTTGTCAGTACAAAATGGCTGAAGTCGGCTGTTTCATATTCGCGGCAGTCCATTGTTTGATACACCCGACGGTACTTTGTGCTACGATTGACAGCATAAAAAATGTTATGGTCACAGTTCATCGAACGGTTAATTATCTTCGATCGCATGGACTCACACATCGCCAATTTAAAGAATTTCTGGCTGATATCGAAGCGGAATACCCTCACAACCCCTGCCACGCCGAATAAGATGACTGAGCAGAGGAAAGGTGCTTCATCGGTTTTTCTCCTTGAGGGGCGAAATAAATACATTTTTGGAAATGAAAGGACGTCCAGCAGAATTACTTTGTGATCCTATGTGGGTGGCGAATTTGACTTTTTGAGTGATCTTACTGGTCATTTAAATACTTTGAACATTTCACTCCAAGGCGAAAATCACTCTGTTGCTGTTTAGTGCAGACGATTCAAGCATTTCAACAAAGGGAAAAAAAACTTATTTTGTGGGAAAAACAGTTGCGCGAGAAGAATGGTGGAAACTTTCATGCACTACACAGCGTTAAAGAAGATGCGGATTTTTCAGATTATGCTCAAGTCACTTGCGAATTACAAGAACATTTTGAAAACTGATTTTTGGATATAAGTAAGCATCAAACGGCCTTAGAGATATTTGTTCTCCCGTTTTCCCTTCTTGCATAGTGCGTCTCACACGTGCTTCAACTAGAGCTGATTGGTCTGCAGCGTCATCTCCGCCTGAATGACCGCTTTACTATGTGCAAGACTCTGGATGACCTTTACAGCTGTCTTCCACGAGAGAAATATCCTCTTTCGCGCAAGCACGTGGCCAAAGTTCTCTCAATGTTTGGTTCCTAAAGCTTGCTAAAACTAAGAACCGTTCATTACATTTAACTAATTCTTTGAGGTTAACAGTCTCACAAAATATTGTACCAAACCTAGACAAAATCGTTTCCTCGAAAAAGAATAACATATAAAATGTTAAATGTCTTCTTTAACAATGTTGACTGTAGAAATTAAAGAGCTTTATAATGTTAATTCTATTTTTAATAAGTTTTCACACTTGGTCAGTTAAAATTATTACATACAAAACAGCAAACTAAGCATTCGATTTCTAAACTCTGTAAAGGGATACAAAAAGCTGTAGCCCGAAGTACAACAAAAAATATTTATTTGTTATTACTAACAGCGAGAATGAGACTCTATATCCCTTACGTAAAATTATTTCTAAATTAGACTATTTTTGACTCTAGTTCATTTAAGAAACTCTTATACTTTTCAGAAGACGCCTATTGTACATATGACGAGCGTGTATGTGCAGTACTAGTAGAATCAACCTGTGGGTCAGAATACTACTAATTATTTCTTCGATTCGTGTTTTGGATATTGTTTTCTAAAGCTTTACGTAATAATTCTGACACACGAACGCTAGTTTTTACCTAAACAGTAAATGGTTTGCTTGTTTTACCCCTCATGGACCACTTTTACAGAGTTGCACATCCTCTGTTACTTTGTTTACGTCTGACCTGACAACGGGAGAGTCCAGGGCAGAGCAGTGCTGTTCTGTCTCGCTCGCTCCGCAGCTGTCTCTCTCGTTCCTACGCCGACACTAGCGACACACGGTCGCGGACAGGGCGCTGAACTACACTGCCTTCCGCCCGCGGGGTGCGGGCACGCCCGCCGGGCGCTATTCTTCGATGGCCTGATCTAGAGCAACAGTACAGTTCGAGGAAACATAACTGAAAAGTGCCCTCTTCTGGAGACAAAGCGTTGGCTCGTGGCACTTATGACTTAGCCTTTGATTCAAGTGGTGAAATCCTGTTCTTAAAATGAAACGATAATAAATGCTTCTTTACTGGCTCTGAGTTTGATGTTGTGAAGACACTCATTTCTGCGAGTAGGTGGAATAGAATAGCTAAGCAGGAAACCAACATTAAACAAGCACAGCTTGTAAAGAGTTACAATATAAATATGGGAGAACTAGGCCATTATGATCGGCTTGTTGGGACGAATGGTAATTCTTTACTCAGCAAGAAGTGGTATTTGGTTCGCTTTATATGAATACTCGATGAGCCTGTTGTAAACAGCTGGATCATGTATTGCATGGTACATGCAGGAAGACCTCTGGATTCATTGGAGTATCTGTCTACCAGTCGCATAGTGGGACACCCCTTATCAACACCAAGATGAGCATTTCATGAAGTGAGATACTATGGAAGGGACATAATTCGCAAAGACGACAGTTTGCTAGTTGCAAAAGCAGACCACTGATATCTTGTAAGAAATGTAACATTACCGTTTGTCACAACTGCTTGAACCTAACCACACAAATTAAAATGGAACAAACTGAAAGATAATTGTAAAATGAAAATAACAATGAATAATATAATGAGTATATGTAATTTTGTTTAGTGTACACAAATAAGGAAGCTGTAACAATTTACTTCTCAAAGTGAATATTCAGAAGCAGTACCAAAATTTGAATGTTTGTATATACATTGTGTACTGTATCATCATAGTGATCTATTTACAACTCAGACAATTCTGTTCATCTGAGTACTTTGAAAAATAAAGGATTTATTTATGTTACTTGACATCAGTGTATAATATACACATAGAAAGATCTGTAATATCTCCAAAAAATAAGTTGGAGGTAATAGGCTAATAACATCTACTAAACCAATACTAAGTAAGTGTGTGTAATATACCTGTCATACTTCACATAAATGTACAGCTTGGTCTGAAAATTTATAACATCCTTAACCTTGTAGGCTTCTGAAGATGACAAATTAATTTGTCGAAACCCGCAAAGCATAATAAAAATATATTTTAAGTAAATACTGAATCTTATTCAAAAACATTTTACATTCTGTGTTTAGGCTGGATTTTCTATCCTCTCTATTTCGATCATCGTTACTTTACTCCTTAAACAGCGATCGAATACCATAGTGTCTCATTTTCAACCTAACTCCCTCATCTGAATTTATTTGAAGCCAGTCTGTTACTCTTAGTTAACTGCTGCTGATATTTATCTCATGACATAGTTTCAAGATAGTATCTGCTTGTCTTCTGGTAAACCTTCCGGGATGTAAGGTCGTGGTCCATGAAACTCTTCAGCTCCTAACGTTTCGTCCAGAGCTGCGCTGGACATCTTCAGAGGGGTGTTTCTCCTCCTGTGAGTCTTGCCTTCATATTAGTATCTGCTTGGTTAAATCGACTTTCGAAGTGGAATTACTACTGCTGATATTTATCTCATGACATAGTTTCAAGATAGTATCTATTCAGTTAAAGTGACTTTCAAAGTCCTTTAGTAAATCCGATGGAACCACAGTGTCGAAGGTGAACTTCAAGAGTTCTAAGAATTATTCTTCTCCCTGGAATCTTATTGTCTTTCTAAATTTCACTTTTGTGTCCTTTATGCACTTAATGTTTGCAGCTCTCAGTAGCAAACATTAACTAGATGTCATTTATATTCGCTCAGGATCTAAGTTTCTTAATGCAGACGGAGGCTCACAATTGAAGAATAAGTGGAATGACGGGGAGGAGATCAGGAGAATATTGGTGTTATTAAGCTAAACAAGTTCTAACTTTAAAAACACATCTGTTACGCAATAAATAAGAGAAAAAAGTAACACCATAATTTCATATTAATATCTACAGAAATGTAACAGGCATAATGGCGAGCTCATGGTGCCCCAATACCATCTAAAAGTAGAAAGATGTTTCCTGCTTCCATTAATCCTCTGGTAAAACCGGGACAGTATTATAGAAACTAACACCAATTATGAAATACAACAGTGACTGCTTCACGCCAATTCGTTAATAGCCGTTGTACGTTGCAACCATGAAGATGATAATTAGATATCACCAATCCTCCACACTTCAGACGCTTATGTATGTATTCAAGGGAGTCCTTTAATACTGCGAACTGTGCAAGATAGTGTGAAAGATACTGATATTCGTCTTTTCATGTCACTTCAGCTGTTTGGTAGCTGAAGTGATATGCAAAGACGAATATATCAGTTATTAGTGACGTGCCATTCAGATACATAAGCCTCGTAAAGTGGACTGACCTTTTTACGATGAAACAACGTAACTAAACTTGCCCTACGACTGTCGCAGACTATATGACTTACCTACTCCAGTTAACCTTTCGCTTGATTGCACCCATTTGTTCACTGTACAGTACGCTTTTTGTCTTGTACAGTTCCTGACATTTCTATCGATTTGCTTTTTTTTATCTTTCAATGGACGCTACTGACTATTGTTCATCAAATAACGGTAATAAATCAATTATGACAAACACTTATCTACCTTTTTCTCTTGATTTCGTATACCCCTAGGCTGTTCCAAATATCACCATTTGCGTGACATGCAATACCATATAATTTGATACACAGAGTAATAGTGAAATATACACTCCTGGAAATGAAAAAAAGAACACATTGACACCGGTGTGTCAGACCCACCATACTTGCTCTGGACACTGCGAGAGGGCTGTACAAGCAATGATCACACGCACAGCACAGCGGACACACCAGGAACCGCGGTGTTGGCCGTCGAATGGCGCTAGCTGCGCAGCATTTGTGCACCGCCGCCGTCAGTGTCAGCCAGTTTGCCGTGGCATACGGAGCTCCATCGCAGTCTTTAACACTGGTAGCATGCTGCGACAGCGTGGACGTGAACCGTATGTGCAGTTGACGGACTTTGAGCGAGGGCGTATAGTGGGCATGTGGGAGGCCGGGTGGACGTACCGCCGAATTGCTCAACACGTGGGGCGTGAGGTCTCCACAGTACATCGATGTTGTCGCCAGTGGTCGGCGGAAGGTGCACGTGCCCGTCGACCTGGGACCGGACCGCAGCGACGCACGGATGCACGCCAAGACCGTAGGATCCTACGCAGTGCCGTAGGGGACCGCACCACCACTTCCCAGCAAATTAGGGACACTGTTGCTCCTGGGGTATCGGCGAGGACCATTCGCAACCGTCTCCATGAAGCTGGGCTACGGTCCCACACACCGTTAGGCCGTCTTCCGCTCACGCCCCAACATCGTGCAGCCCGCCTCCAGTGGTGTCGCGACAGGCGTGAATGGAGGGACGAATGGAGACGTGTCGTCTTCAGCGATGAGAGTCGCTTCTGCCTTGGTGCCAGTGATGGTCGTATGCGTGTTTGGCGCCGTACAGGTGAGCGCCACAATCAGGACTGCACACGACCGAGGCACACAGGGCCAACACCCGGCATCATGGTGTGGGGAGCGATCTCCTACACTTGCCGTACACCACTGGTGATCGTCGAGGGGACACTGAATAGTGCACGGTACATCCAAACCGTCATCGAACCCATCGTTCTACCATTCCTAGACCGGCAAGGGAACTTACTGTTCCAACAGGACAATGCATGTCCGCATGTATCCCGTGCCACCCAACGTGCTCTAGAAGGTGTAAGTCAACTACCCTGGCCAGCAAGATCTCCGGATCTGTCCCCCATTGAGCATGTTTGGGACTGGATGAAGCGTCGTCTCACGCGGTCTGCACGTCCAGCACGAACGCTGGTCCAACTGAGGCGCCAGGTGGAAATGGCATGGCAAGCCGTTCCACAGGACTACATCCAGAATCTCTACGATCGTCTCCATGGGAGAATAGCAGCCTGCATTGCTGCGAAAGGTGGATATCCACTGTACTAGTGCCGACATTGTGCATGTTCTGTTGCCTGTGTCTATGTGCCTGTGGTTCTGTCAGTGTGATCATGTGATGTATATGACCCCAGGAATGTGTCAATAAAGTTTCCCCTTCCTGGGACAATGAATTCACGGTGTTCTTATTTCAATTTCCAGGAGTGTATTTTCACCTGTATTTTAGGGACAGAGACCATATGGATCATACCCAGTTATAAAACAGATCACGCTTATATTTCTATAAATGTATTTCGGTTTTATAGTTTAACGTTTATCCAGAAACAGTTCGTGAGAACGAGGGCCAGAATGCTGTTTGCCTGAGGACAATTGTATTTGTGAGCGCTCCTTGCTTGAAGACACTGGTGTTAGTGACGTGGTCACCAGCGACCAGCTTTACGATCTCTTCTGCCTTTTTGCACTGACAGAAGCCTGCAGAACAGTACCTGAGAAATCAAAATGGTTCAAATGGCTCTGAGCACTGTGCGACTTAACTTCTGAGTTCATCAGTCCCCTAGAACTTAGAACTACTTAAACCTAACTAACCTAAGGATATCACACCCACAAATGTCTGAGGCAGGATTCGAACCTGCGACCGTAGCGGTATCGCGGTTCCAAACTGTCCGCAGCTCGTGGTCGTGCGGTAGGATTCTCGCTTCCCGCACCCGGGTTCCCGGGTTCGATTCCCGGCGGGGTCAGGGATTTTCTCTGCCTCGTGATGACTGAGTGTTGTGTGCTGTCCTTAGGTTAGTTAGGTTTAAGTATTTCTAAGTTCTAGGGAACTGATGACCATAGATGTTAAGTCCCATAGTGCTCAGAGCCATTTGGTTCCAGACTGTAGGGCCTAGAACCGCTCTGCCATCCCGGTCGGCTGACAAATCAAGAAATACTATAAATCTTTCTGCTGGTGTGGTTCCACATAATATCACTACCATCGGAGGCAAATATTTGCTTCATAAATCTTTGGGACTCTCAGTTGTTGTGAATCCAATAATAACAACAAAGATGTTACTGGGTAGCCGCAAACCATGCAGAGTCATCCCAGGCGGTACAGTAGTTAAAATATTAGAAATATAGACGCATCTCTACACCATATTGTTCACAAAATGCTTAAAAAATGGGTCACATACTCGTTCAGTCTTTAGTATGGGTAAAAATAACAGAAATAAGAGCGAAGTTTGTTATTTTGAACAAGTAGAAGAAGTTTACTTATGTGACAATCCATCCACTCAGTGAGGTCTGTGTGTTACGTACAAGCAGACACTTCAGACAGTGCTGCATGTGGTTACGAGCATCTGACACATACGTCAGCCTTTCCTTCCAGTGACACATGCGCTCTTTCAAATACACCTGGCTCCATTTGAATTGCATTACATGCATTGTTCACACACTCCAGTAACGTAATTAGGTTACTGATTGGATAGGCATATACCATTGTCTTCAAAAGTCCGCATAGCCAGATATCTAACGGATCCAAGTCTGGTGTCAGAATAAGCGATGGCATCGGACATCCGAGAGCAATACATCGCCCATGAGAGGTTGCGTTTACAGTCTGGAACCGCGGGACCACTACGGTCGCAGGTTCGAATCCTGCCTGGGGCATGGTGTATGTGATGTCCTTAGGTTAGTAAGGTTTAAGAAGTCTTAAGTTATAGGGGACTGATGACCTCAGAAGTTAAGTCCCATAGTGCTCACAGCCATTTGAACCATTTTTTGAGGTTGCGTTGAAGTACTGTCGCTCACTCTGTAATAAACGGGTTGGGGCCTCGTCGATCATAAGCCCCAGTCGTTGTCTTCCTGGAAGGATAACGCTGATCAATAGTGCTGCTATTTCTTCGCTCGAAAATACGTGATGGACCCCAAGTGTTAGTAAGTTTGATGTAGTTTATGGCCGTATGAGTCCATCGCCAGACATTCCTGCCGATACAGTATATTCATACCGAAGCGATCATGTTGCCTCTCTATGATTGCTCAAGGATTTTCATCTGCCCACAACAACGTAATCTGCTCAGTTAAAATATCATCGTTTTTTAATGCTATCTCATGAGAAAACAAAACGCAAGCTATGAATTTTGGACCCTCAGTGGTCCATACCTTGATCTCCATTCATAGAGTTTTGACCAACCCCCTCTCGTATAGGAGAAACCGATACTTTTATGAAACACCCTTCGAAAATACACTTTACTCCAGCCTGGAGTCATTATCGACACAAGTATACAGCACGTGTGGAACGATTCATCGACTTTCTTCGGCGTACTAAAACACAATTACACTTCCACTTATTCTAGGCTTTCATTTTTTGTCTGGCTCTCATTTCCCGAGAAATAAATTGGAAATAGTTCCCGTCTCTCGGTGCTGATACAGGTCTGCAGGATATTTCCGTTAGCTGTAAGGTAAATATCGCAATAGAAAACACTCCCCCGCCCCCCATCCCACAGAAATATTCGTAAATGGGACTTCATCTGCACTAGCTCCCCAGATATGTCCCTCAAAGCTCCGTGCCCCACATGCGTCGATTACTTGAACAGCCATCTGTATATTCGGATATAAAAAGACTGCAGGCTCACCTCGTACACCATTTCTCCTAGCATCCTTCTTTATGCCAACTGGTGCCCTGTCCGCTATGATTTTTGATGTTGACTGTACGGTAAACTACCACTTTCTCTCCTACTTTCTGTTTGCTACATATGATATCAGTAATCAAATTATTAATTTCAAATGATTGTAACCGTATTATATTATGTTAATATGATGCAGTTGCTAAGCATAGACGTCCATGAACAATTGGCTGTCGCTGCAGGGGTAGAGAAAATAAATTGGTTGTGTATTTATTTAAACTCGGCTTCTATTAACAAATCTTTCTCATAACATCACGAAAAGATTTTTACCAGGGATTGAACAAGCCTGTACTTACATTTATTTATATAAACATATATTGAGATAATATATATTGTAATTATTCGTATATCTTGTAATATATGTGAAAGGGTCATACATACATTTTATTAGTAAGAAAAGAATTTTTGAAATACTATTCATTGTCATATATTTTCCTGTAATTTTCTATATTACAGTTTGCTTTCAAGGTTATTCTCTTTCTGTGTACTTATGTGCTATGTTTAAATATTTTCATATGTGCAGCCAATCTTTGGTTGGACGTTTTCATAAAGTGTATTTCCTGGCCAGTTCAATAAAACCCAAACATTTCGAAGTAGGCCTTTCTGTTACATTCTGCAGTACACATACTCTGTAAGTTATGAAGCAACACTGCATGGTAAAAGCGTCAGAATTGTATTGTGACATGTGTGTTCAAGACAGTTACACCAACTGCACATGTTTTTCACAATTTCATACTTATAAAATAGTATGCTTATCAAATTTTCTACCCCTGAAATTCTCCTCACATCATAAGTGTCAACTACATTTTCTTCTTTGTCCCAATATTATTCGTTGACGTGTGTAGCAACTGATCAAGGTATGTTCTTTGTAAATTCTTCCTGAAATTAGTTTTCTTTTCAGCCTTCACATATCTCATTCTTGATTTAACAGGCGACTGTGATGTACATATACAATTACGGAACGCATATTGTTCCTTACATAGCTTTTCTACTCTTTACCCTACATTTGTAAAAATGGCTCTGTGACGGAAATCTTTCCTTAGCTCGACACATGGTGTTCCGTGAATACTGAAGTGTTGCAGAGATAAAACAGTATCAGCTGCAGTATATCTGTTTGAATTTCATATTTTGCTGAGCCCATGAACTTACTATAGTATTTAACAGAAAAAATACTCACCTAAGTTACGTCCTCTGAACGTTATCGAAGAGAGGTCAACAGAAATATACCATTACCATTCTCACCTTATATATATATATATATATATATATATATATATATATATATATATATATGAGAGAGAGGACTCTGAATCCGAATCATAGAAGGTACTAGATGGAGACTGGTTCTCTTGGATACCTGGGAAGGTTGTGTGCAACCGCTCCCTCACTCCTGGCCACGGCTCTTCTCTGGCACAGCAGTGATAGCTCTCTGCGTTGTGACACGGGAGTTGCTCGTCCTTCCTGTTGCCTCGCCCTGACAGCACGATAACGCCCTTGGGAAGGGTGACGTTGCTTCCGCCATCGTGTCAAGTGTATCGCCAGACGCGCTCCTTCTATGTAGGCATGCCCGCGCTACAGGCACTCCCGTTCCAATGTGGTATCTGAAAGTACCAGGCGTTGACAATGCCGTCGCATGGATTTTACGATACGTCAGTGTTGGTTTCTCTTATAAATCTCAGTCGTAAAATAACGTAAGTGGCTATTATGGGCTAGTAAAATAATGCTATTACTGTTCATACGCATTTTAGTGATTTATGTCTTTCGCATATTCGATGCAGATCGTGAACTAACAGCCAATTCTTGGAAAGTTTAGTCAATTGTATAAATATCCCTCTGCCATAATTAGAAATTCACACAATCCCGCTTTAAACCGGAGTCTATAAATGCGCAGTTCTTTCCTACTCCATGGTAACGAGTCATAAAGCCAGAGGAAAATGATCCATGATAAATGGAATATGATCCAGCCAATATCTCTGGACGCTAAGTGCACTCAATGAAATGAAGTAAATCATTTAACTGTTACGAAGCTATGGACAAAACTTTTAATTGAAATATTAGCTGTTTTGACGTTATAAACAGTGTTCCACAAATCTACGAAAACAATGCAGAACACTTGAAAATGTAACGTAGCGTTAGACGATCCATTTTCGTAATCTACTCACAGAACAAGAACCTATGAAGTCCAAATTTAGTTTCTATTCGAGATGAGTAAAGAATGATGTCAGTTCCCTAAATATTTTCAGTACTTCAAATTAAAACTTGGGTCTTTCTCGGAATTATTGATATTCAAAGTAACGTGTATCAAATTTTAAATAAGCAGGTGCAGACAGTTTCATTTTGGAATAATTCTTTGGTTTTGGAATGAAAATCGTGTTAAAGTGTTATACAGCCATAAATATTAGTAGAAGATACGAGTGTAGCACGCGGCTGTTCAATTTCGCCAATCATTCTCTTGTCATTTTGGATGTATCTCACCAAATGGGTGATTTAACTTTCATACGCTGTCTCTTCCTCGTCGGTTTCATAGTCACTGATGTTCTTATTACCGCTTCTCTGAATGCCTGTGCGTGCTATCATTCCCGATGAAAAATAAATACTGACAACAGATATATGAAGGCAGTGAAATAAATGTGTATGCTGGTTCCAACTGCCAAAAAGTTCTTATCTTTTAATCTAAAGCCAAGCAATTCAGCTCTATCTTTCGTTAAGCCCAGTTTCCTAACTAAATCGTTAAGCTCGGTCTGAGTAAACTATCTGGGCTCTAGATTTCTGTACTACAGTGGAATTCATCATCATCTGATTCATCTCAATCAGATTGTACATCAGAAAATACCTCTGTTGGAATAGAATTTAAATCTTCCGGTGGTTCAGAAACCGGCAAATCTACACCATGCCCTACTGGTCGGATGGCGGATGGAAGGTTAGGGTAACTAATTACCTTCTTGTTTTTCGAATTATGACCAGTAATATCAACACTGCAAAAGTAGCAACCATCGGAATGATTTCCTGGCTCCGTCATTATCATAGGAACAGCAAATCTAAAGCCTTTTTTCTCCTTTTTGGCCCAGTTCTCAGATCTTCAACACACACATAACATACCTTATGCGGGGCCCAAGAATTATCTTGATTACCAAGTTAGATCCAAAGTATAATAGATAAATCTTTTTCACAAAGTTTGTAATGTTTCTTTGGTGTTTTGTAATCACAAATTCACCACGAATACAACAAAAACTGTCAACAGAGTTTTTACAACCACGATTAGACGTTGTACTGAGCACATGTACAGGCAATGGGAAAGTGTGATTAGGTTAACAGTAAACAAAACACCATCTGTTAACAGAAAAATAGAATCGATCTTTTTTTGCCAGCAAATGTTTTTCAGCAGTGCTACCGACCTCATCTACATTCATTACACCTTCTGTTTAAAATATTTTAACTATATAAAAGCTACTAAATTCTTTAAAAATCGCTGAATTTAATAAATTTAACTGTAAAATGTGAAGAAATGGTGGGTGACACAGTTTTTAAGCATCATATTTGGATTTTCCACCCTAAGAAACGTAAGAATAAGGGATTTTCAGCAAAAAAGTTTTTCGTCTTTGGCCTGTGTAATCGAACATCCCATGGCCTGGGCAGGTCTGACATCAGGTAGCATCGTATATAACCCCATGATGGCCGGTCGAGATGTCATAGGAAGCTGAATAGAGCGATCTGAGGAGAGGCAAACTGTACAAAGCCATAAATTTGCTGAGACACTGCCCACCTAGAGTCTCACATGCGTATCTTAAAACTTTTGTGGAAGTGAGCCACAGGTCCAGGCTTAGCTTCAGTAACTTGTAGACTGAAAATATTACATAGGCGATTGTATTCAGGCTTCGATAAAATTCTTAATTTAGTCGTTAGTGGACTAACTGAATTCAAGTTTAGTATCTGTCTGCTACAAAAAACTTGTTAAATCAAACTTATTCCTTCTCTCGAAGCGCCTTCAGAATTTCGTAAGTTTCCAGCAATGTCCCTACATCTCAAAAATCCTGACGTTACGCTTATACTCTCTAGGTGTTGTTGGACACACAAGCTTGCGTTTTTGCGACGTCCTGAAACAATTCGCAGAACACAACGAGAGGTAAGTGTCATGTTGTTTGCCTAATAGCACAGCAGCTAGCATTACAGGCATTTCTGTCACAGTGTCAACACTACTGATATTAATCAAGGTTCTGTTTATTTCTCTTTTTCTTCAACCACCTCAACTGATAATTACATTCATATACTATTCGTTTGTCTTCATATCCTTCAACAGTTTCTCTAGGTTTAAATCCTTCTCTACTGCTGTCATACATTTCTATCACCTATCATTACACACAATCAATAAAAATATAACGAGGAAATTACTTATAACAGTGTCTACTATAATGGCCTATCTGTAGTGTCATATACTTATTATTATTATTGTTGTAATCATTATAATAATAACAATTATTCTGTACACTCAAAAAATAAATCACATTGTAATGATTATATTATCTGTTGTTACTGTTAGTATTGTTACAATTGTTATTAATATTATTGTTGTTACTATTATTGCTAAATACTATTATTAACACTAAGGATACCTGAATAGATGTAGGAGAGCGCCTGAAAGCCATTATCATGGCAACTGAAATAAAATCGTAACTAAATGAATAATGTAAGCTCCTTCAATATTTCTTATTAAACATGTCTGACATCATATATAAAACTATGTATCAATATTCATAGTAATTTAAATAACATATCAAAGACCAGTAAATCTGTCTGTTGTATTCATTTTCTTCCCTAATTACGGGCATGTCCTACCTTTTATGTTAGGAACTTGCTCATATTACCAAAAGTTAGATTAATGAAAACTATTATTTCATCAATTAATAATGCTTCAAATAACATTTATATCTTAGCTCCGTTATTACGATTCTCCTTCAAGTTCTGCTTTTTGGGTATCCATATATCAGTGCATAGTACATGGACTTTGTGCAGCTGCCAGGAGCTGTCACTTTCAGCGGTCTATTTATATTGTGCTCAATTGGTAATATCTGGGGTTTATTCATTAAATTTAAGCACAGTGTTAACTCTTGGAAAGTTGCAAAGTGAAAACACAATGCAGCTAGAGAAGAAACCCCATGTGATACTTAACGTTTACGAAATAGGATTTCGCAATTCCTGACAAATTAGCCCCAAACCTGACCCAGTGTATTATATAGAATATTTCATTTAGCAGATATACTTGCATTAACGAATTTTATTGAAGAATATGTGAACTGAAACATGTTTCTTGCGTTTGATTATGAAAATTTTATGTTCATGGTACCCTTTACCCTGAATGCTGTTGAAGAATAACATTGTAATACAGAATGTTATTCGTCTCTGTGAAGTTTACTTAATTTAGGATGAATGTTGGTTAACCAGCAGCTCTTAATGTGGGAGTCTCGATGATCAATTAATTTGAAACGCTTTTCATTTGCAGAGAATTTCCCCTGTTAAATGTCTTTTTCACTGAGTTCAGCAAAGTTGAAGTGTAGACGTCACATACTGAATACCTAAGCCGCAACAGTAATGCAATGTTATGCGTCAGTGTCTTTACTTTGGTGGAGATAAATATTTTACTCTGTAGATTGAGATTCAGCTTCTTAGAGACGATTTTCATATGGCATCTCCAACTTTATCCACCGTTTGTGGCACAGAACACGTAACACGTTTATTTGAATTGAACTGAGATAGTCGCACACATACCTAGTGTCTTTTGACCGCTAAAAAATGTGCATGTAAACGCTCTGTCAAATACGACATTAGCTAGCTAATATGGGGAAGAAAATGGTATTTATATAAGAGATCCTAGTAAAGCTTAACCTCTGGCGTCTGTACGGTTTGCACATCCTAGGTTTCACAGTCCTTTAAATGTTCTTTCTATAGAAATACATGCCATCACAGAAGTTGGGAAGGAAAACATAGGTACAAAGAAGGTAGCTGCGAAGAAACCATGGGTAACAAAAGAAATACTTCAGTTGATTGATGAAAGGAGGAAGTACAAACATGTTCCGGGAAAATAAGGAATACAGAAATACAAGTCGCTGAGGAATGAAATAAATTGGAAGTACAGGGAAGCTAAGACGAAATGGCTGCAGGAAAAATGGGAAGACATCGAAAAAGATATGATTGTCGGAAGGACAGACTTAGCGTACAGGAAAGTCAAAATAATCTTTGGTGACATTAAAAGCAACGGTGGTAACATTAAGAGTGCAACGGGAATTCCACTGTTAAATGCAGAGGAGAGAGATAGTCTCAAGTGAACCTTCGAAACCCTTATGAAGGAGGTTGCTCTGTTGAATATGCATCGCAGATAAAAGCCTAAAATACAGGCAGTTGAAGAAAGTTTAGTCATAAAACACTTGTACGTTTCTCTATCTCTTTTCTCGTGGAAAGAATACATTGAAAGCCTCTATGAGCGTGAAGATTTGTCTGATGTGGTAGAAGAAGAAACAGGAGTCGATTTAGAAGAGATAGGGGATCCAGTGTTAGAATCGGAATTTAAAAGGGCTTTGGAGGACTTACGGTCAAATAAGGCAGAAGGGATAGATAACATTCCATCAGACTTTCTAAAATCATTGGGGGAAGTGGCAACAAAGCGACTGTTCACGTTGGTGTGTAGAGTATATGAGTCTGGCGATATACCATCTGACTTTCGGAAAAGCATCATCCACACAATTCCGAAGACGGCAAGAGCTGCCAAGTGCGAGAATTATCGGACAATCAGCTTAACAGCTCATGAATCGAAGCTGCTTACAAGAATAATATACAGAAGAATGGAAAAGAAAATTGAGAATGCGCTAGGTGACGATCAGTTTGGCTTTAGAAAAAGTAAAGGGACGAGAGACGCAATTCTGACGTTACGGCTAATAATGGAAGCAAGGCTAAAGAAAAATCAAGACACTTTCATAGGATTTGTCGACCTGGAAAAAGCGTTCGACAATATAAAATGGTGCAAGCTGTTCGAGATTCTGAAAAAAGTAGGGGTAAGCTATAGGGAGAGACGGGTCATATACAATATGTACAACAACCAAGAGGGAATAATAGGAGTGGACGATCAAGAACGCAGAGCTCGTATTAAGAAGGGTGTAAGACAAGGCTGTAGCCTTTCGCCCCTACTCTTCAATCTCTACATCGAGGTAGGAATGATGGAAATAAAGGAAAGGTTCAGGAGTGGAATTAAAATACAAGGTGAAAGGATATCAATGATACGATTCGCTGATGACATTGCTATCCTGAGTGAAAGTGAAGAAGAATTAAATGATCTGCTGAACGGAATGAACAGTCTAATGAGTACACAGTATGGTTTGAGAGTAAATCGGAGAAAGATGAAGGTAATGAGAATTAGTAGAAATGAGAACAGCGAGAAACTTAACATCAGGATGGATGGTCACGAAATCAATGAAGTTAAAGAATACTGCTACCTAGGCAGTAAAATAACCAGTGACGGACGGAGCAAGGAGGACATCAAAAGCAGACTCGCTATGGCAAAAAAGGCATTTCTGGCCAAGAGAAGTCTACTAATATCAAATACCGGCCTTAATTTGAGGAAGAAATTTCTGAGGATGTGCGTGTGGAGTACAGCATTGTATGGTAGTGAAACATGGGCTGTGGGAAAACCGGAACAAAAGAGAATCGAAGCATTTGAGATGTGGTGCTATAGACGAATTTTGAAAATTAGGTGGACTGATAAGGTAAGGAATGAGGAGGTTCTACGCAGAATCGGAGAGGAAAGGAATATGTGGAAAACACTGATAAGGAGAAGGGACAGGATGATAGGACATCTGCTAAGACATGAGGGAATGACTTCCATGGTACTTGAGGGAGCTGTAGAGGGCAAAAACTGTAGAGGAAGACAGAGATTGGAACACGTCAAGCAAATAATTGAGGACGTAGGTTGCAAGTGCTACTCTGAGATGAAGAGGTTATCACAGGAAAGGAATTCGTGGTGGGCCGCATCAAACCAGTCAGTAGACTGATGACCAAAAAAAAATAGAAATACTAATGTGAAAGTTTCTTTTCCATCCCTCTAGTAATAGAATTTCAATGGCATCCCGAAATTAGTGATTCAGTTGAAAAAAACTCTAATATTGCCAATATCAGAGGACATGGGTACATCAGCGGTAACTGCTACAGCAATAAGAGCTGTATGTAACGCTGCCTTATGTCTCCCTTGCGTCTGCAGTTTGTTAAGGAAGACCGTGGAATTCTCCCGCAGACGGAAGGCTGCCACGAGAACTTACTTGGCCGTGTATGTTACGACAGGAATCTAGAATCAATTCACAAAATACAGGGACACTTGGAAAGGAATTCAGAAATCCTACACAGAGCGCTTAGTAAATCTAGAAAGGAAAACCTTGTTTGGCAAATTCTTGTTGCGAAGTGGATAATCGCAGAGAATTTCGTTGTGCCATTAAGTCAGAATAACAGGTGAAAATTGTGGATGAAGGCAGATACTTCTCATTTAATCGGAGAGATTCATACCTGCCAAGAGAAAATGGCTAGACTGGGAGCAAATAAAATGTATTGAAGAGCTGCAGCTCACTCTCGACACACACCGCAGCTGTCTCTTCATAGTACAGAGTCGGTATTTCGATATTAACCGTGAACAAAAATTTTAAATATTCTTTCTAATATCTGCTAATATAATATATTATGCAAGTTTGTAGAACGAAAATGCTGTAAGTATAAGAACGGTAGAAGAATTACAACTTAGAAATGTGGAGGAGCTCTGCACAGGCAAACCGTTTTTCGCCTACACCCATTGCGAGGACGCAGCAGGTGTTAGCGGAGGAGAGCAAGAAACGGCTTACGTTCGCTGCCGTAATTTATTACAGTGAGACCCTTTCTTATCCCCCGAAAGCCCACTCTGCAGCGTAAGGGTAAACTACAACCGAGGCGACAGCGCTGTGTTCTCAGCGATAAATATACCTAGCAAAAATGGATTACCTCCCACCCGTTTTCCCATGCAAAGCGAGATCATCGGATAAAGAGGAACTTGGCTGTATTTGCTTTAGAAAACAGGGACCAACTATCTCACAGTAAGACAATGAAGGATGAGGTACACCAATTCCTTCATTACTCATTATATAATGAAAAACCACGATTTTAGACGTCTTTCAAATTAACAGGAGCAGGTGAAATAGTACTATCTCCAGTAGCTCTTACCAAAGGCCGGCTCGAACTGCTATGTATCTAAAAAAGTATCTGCAGTTTAATCCTTCTATTACTGTTAGCAAGGCTTCAAGTACATCCTAAGTGATGAAAATTCCTTTAGTTTCCTACGCTATTACGCAAAGTTTACTAAGAAATTATGATTTCAGATCATAAGATGAGTACAGTGGTTTTCTCCAAACACCCAGCAAACCACATTGTCGATGTGTAAGTAATGAACGACTGCATTCGTCTTACGGTCTCACGATGTCCAGTGACGGACGAGAACTGCTAAAATTACGGCCTATGTATGACACTAGTACACATCCCTTAGCAACGAATGCCCTTTACGGCATTGCTAGTTTGCTTTTTATGTCCTCCTTGCTCCATTCCTTCACGGGTTATTTTGCTGCCTAAGTAACAGAATTCCTTAAGTTTGTGATTCCCAATTCTGATGTCTAATTTCTCGTTCTTCTCGTTTCTACTTCCTCTCCCAGCGTTCGTCTTTCTTCGATTTGCTAAACTAAATTCCATCCGAAGAAGCCTCGGAAGGCCCAAATTTACTGACCACCGACCGTGTTATCCTCAGGAAGAGCCGTCGCCGGACGCGGATATGGAGACGCAGATGTTCGGAACACCACTCTCCAATCCGTATGTCAGTTTACGAGACTCGAGCCGCTACGTCAGAATCACGTAGCTCGTAAAGTAACCTCACAGGGTCTGAGTGCAGCCCCCTTGGTAACGGAGCTCGGAGACTCGGACCGTCACCCATCCAAGTGTTCACCAAGCCAATAGCTGAATCGAACTTGTGTTGCCCCTTTGGCCATCTAGCTTTTTAAATTTGTCTTCAGTTAATATTATGTGCTCATTAGACTGTTCACTGCTTTGAACACATCTTTTAATTCTTCTTCACTCTCACTGAGGTCAGCAATAATATCAGCGAATCTTTTCACCTGGAATATTAATCCATCTCTTGAGCCTTTCTTTTATTTCCGTCAGTTTTTCTTCAATATGTATATTGAACAATAGGGGTGAAAGATTACGTCCATGTCTTACATCCATTTTAATCCGAGCATCTCGTTCTTGGTCTCCCAGTGTCATTGTTCTCTCTTGATGCAGACTGTATATTTCCTGTCTTTATCCCTAATTTTCCCAGAATTTATAATAACCTGCACCGTATTTCACTGTCAAATGCTCTTTCCAAGTCGAGAAACCGACGCACGTGTCCTGATTTTCCTTCAGTCTTTCATCCATTATCAACCGCTATGACAGAACTGCCTTTCTTGTGCCTTTTGCTTTTCGTAAAACCACACTAATCGTCATCTTGCAGATCCTTTATTTTGTTCTCCATGCGTGTGTATATTATTGTTGTCCGCAATATGGATGCATAAGCTGTTAGGTTGGTAGTACGATAATTCTCGCGCTTGTGGGCTCCTTGTATCTTTGGAATTGTGTGGATGATGATTTTTCCGAAAGTCTGATGGTATATCGCCACTCTCATACATTCTGCACACCAACGTGAACAGTCACTTTGTTGCCACTTCCGTGAATACTTTTACAGATTCTGATGGAATGTTATCTATCCCTAGTGCTTTATTTGACCTTCAAACTGTTTTGGCTTCTGATTCTAATATTTGATCCCCTACCTCTTCCCAGGCGATTTGTGTCTTCTTCTATAATGTCAAAAGACAAGGCCTTCCCACATCGAAGCTCTCAATTTTCTCTTTCCACATCCATCCCTACTGCCCTATTTTATCTTAAGTACCTCAAAGCTTTTTTGAACTCTGATTCTGTCATTGAGTAGCCTATCTCCTCCCAGTCGACTTCTGTTTCTTCATCTACCACGTCATGGGACAAGTCAGCCCCTCATAGAGGCCTTCACAGTACTCTTTCCAGCTGTTCGCTCTCTTCTGTGAGCTTCCCATTGCATTCTTAATGTTACCATCCTTTCTTTTAATGTCCTTTCTTTTATTTTCATTTACTGTAAGCTGAGGCAGTCCCTCAGCCCATCATTTTCTTTTTTTTATTTCTTCATATTTTACACGCAACCATGTCATTTTAGCTACCCTGCACTTCCCATTTATTTCCTTCCAAGTGATTTGAATTTCTGTATCCCTGAATTTCCCTGGCAGTCTTTGTATTCTTTCTTTCATTGATCAATTGAAGTATTTCTTCTGTTACCCACGGTTTCTTTGCAGTTACCTTCTCTGTCGTATGTTTTTCTCTCTAGCTGCTGTGATTGCTCTTATTAGAGATGTCCATTCCTTTTCAAATTAATTGCCTACTGAGCTATTCACTATCGTAATATGCTTAGTCTTTGGGAACTTCAACCTCCTGATTCATGATGGTTTCCATATCCCACTTTTTTATGCGATGAGCCTCATGTTACTGTTCATCGTTACTAAATTGTGATCTGATATTTTATCTGCTCCTGGTTACACTTTAAAATCTAATATCTTATTCCGGAATCTCTGCTTTACCATGATATATTTTAACTGGGCTCTTCCAGTACCCCAGCGTTTTTCAAGTACACCTCTTCTTGTTGTAAATCCTGAACAGAGTATTCGCTATTACTATCTGAGAATTACTCCAGAACTCAATTACTCTAGCTTCTCTGTCATTCCTACTACCGAGACCATGTTCTCCCCGAACCCCTTCTTCCCCAACAACCGCATTCCAGCCTCTCACGAGTATTAAATTTTCATCTCCCTTTACGTACTGTTAGCCCTTCAATGTTCTCATACCAGTGTACCTTCTGTATTTCTTTTTTTTTCTACTTGCGTCATTGACATGCAAACCCTAACTATTGTTGTCAATGTTAGTTTGCTGTTGTTTCTGATGAGAATAACTCTATCGCTGAAGCGTTCACTGTAACACAGTCACTGCCCTACCTTCCTGTTCATAACGACCATTTCTGCGTCTGTATTTCTTTTTTTTCTACTTGCGACATTGACATGTAAACCCGAACTATTGTTGTCATTGTTGGTTTGCTGTTGTTTCTGATGAGAATAACTCTATCGCTGAAGCGTTCACTGTAACACAGTCTCTGCCCTACCTTCCTATTCATAACGACCATTTCTGCTGCTGTTCATACTATCCTATACTCGTCTGACCAGCAATCCGTATTGGAGTTTCACTTCACTGACCTCCACTATATCTAGGTTCCGTCTTGGCATCTCTATTCCCTGATTTTCTAGCTTTTCTATCAGATTAAAATTTCTGTTATTCTTGCACTGAGTGATAGAATACGACCCTTCAGCTGGTTATGCAGTCTTTTTCTCATGGTCATCTCCCCTTAGCAGACGTTTCCCGTATATCCGAATGGGATCTTTTGCTAATGGGGAGAGAACCACGACGTTTCTCTGTAACAGACCACGTGTCCTGTGGATCCACATTATGTGTTTGTAATGCAGTGTTTTCCGTTGTCTTCTACATCGTCATGCCGTTGATCATTGCTGAGTGTTGCGCCTCCTATGGCCAGTTCTCCACGGCCCGGGCGAGAGTGTGGCCTGAACGCCTGTCCGCTCCACTGCGATCTTTAACAACGCCGTTGGCAGAAAGAGGGTGACTTGAAACAAACTGGTCGTCTACGTTTTTAAGAAGTTCATGCTATGTCTTAATATTCAAATCAAAGTAAGAGTAACAGAAAGAAATACTCAAGGTACCGCATTATGGAAGTATACATTGGATTCAATTTGATGGTGGAACTGGAAGGAAATGTTTGACCAGAACCATAAATTTTTTATTAGGTTAACTTTTTGTCATTTTTGTATCCCACCTGGAAGGCAGCGCGTGGATCTGTTCCTGCAAACTGAAGGGTAGGCCGAATGAAGAAAGCCAGTAGGAGCAGGAGGGGACAAGCACTTCGGTACTGCAATTAAAACATTATGTTTACTATAGGCAAAAACAAGTTAATAAATGGTTACTTAACTTTGCGTATATCGCGTCGTATGTAGTACTCGTACAAGGTCTCAATAGCAAGTCAACACACATTGTAGTTTAAGCGATGTTCCAAGTCGTCTGCTCACGATGAAATGGGCTGAATCTGGAGCGGAGCTCATAGAGCTCTCCCGCTCTAGCTAGAGTGCGCTGTCGTCGGTGTCTGTCGTAATGCCAACCTAGCAGAGCGCACTTACGTTGTGGCATCGTAACTATCGATACCACAGTCATGAACGAAGCCAACTAGTTGTTTACGTCTGTGAGAAGTGCGTGTTATCTGTTAACATTTAAATAAAGGCAATAGTAACAGAAAGAAATACACAGGTTTCTGCATTTTGGAGGTGTAAACTGAATAAAATTTGGTACTTTAACTGAAAGAAATTCCCCACGAAGGCGACTAAAAAATCGGAAAGTCCACATATCCATTTCTCACGCCACTGATTTTCTTTTCAGCATCACTTCTCTTCATTAAGTAAAGGGTCGTTGTGGATTTGGGTGCAATGTGGGCAGGGGTCCGATATCGAAATCTGGTCACAGTGTCCTCCAGACCCCCAGCTGTTGGGACTGTCGTTGGGAATGAATGAAGATTAAAGCATATTGAAAATACAGAGAACTTTTCTTTTGAACAGCGAAAAGTATGTCGACAATGACAGGAGAAGGCTGCGGCACTCATCAGTCTTGCAGATTCGCGCATCCTGCTCTAGACCTAGGATGTTTTAGTTCCCCAGACTGGATGAACATGGTCGGAGTCTTCATTTGATGGGTGGGTCTCGTCTCCTTACATAGAGATTGCAGCTGCAAGGAGAGTCACGGAAAGCACAGCCTTGCCGATTTTTCGAGTTGTGAATAATTTTGGTTTTGTTGCAAGTAATTTCAGAACTCCAATACGTCTTTGGTATCATTCCGAAATAGCTAACGAATCTCATGCCCGTTGATTCACGTGACCAAATTTGTTTTCGAAGCAGAGTGGAAGGTAATGTCCAGGAAAGGAGGGCCTGTGGGTCAATACGTGCCGGTGTCACTCGGAGAATGTAGACCAGGATTTATCGAGCCAGGTGCCAGGTGTTACCCGCCTCTCCACAGCAAAGGTGAAGTGCATCTGTGTCCGGCATTCTGCAGATGGTGCAGTTGGGTGAGTCTGCCATGTTGATCCGGTGAAGTCCTGCTTGCGTCACCTGTTTACAACTGAACGCTGCCTACCATGTGGACTGAGCATCAGTGTCTACGACGCCCATTGTTTTCCACTTAATCATCTATTGTATGCATGGGTGTTTCGTCTCCATGTTAAGATGCCGACCCCTTTGGAGAACACGATAAATGTCTCCCATCGTCATATGACGCGTTGTCGTTACGGCGAGGGGAATGTACCTAAATTCGACGTAAAAATAACTTACGCGGTATAAAAAGTCGTCATTTGGGGTGCGAGAGAAGATGGCTTAAGCGATTATGGAAGGGAGCCCATTAGACTCTGTAAGAAACTTCTCCACAGCTTCAGCTTGGTGTTCAGGAAGAGGGCAACGACCCTGTCATTGATATGAACGAGGCCGAGTCAACTAAAATTAGAGGGGTGAGGATGGGCGATCTGTAACTTACCCTGAACAACGAAAGTTTCGAAGGCTGCTAACAGAAGACGCGCGATAATGGCTGTCATAGGTAAGACTTGCGCCAGGTGAGGGAGACGAAAAGCTAAGTAAGTGCTTTCAAAGTGTGTTCGTTGAACGATGACCATAGCTCGTAACTGTCGATAGACAATGAGAGCCCTGACATGTGGCAGAAGGTGCCAATACTTACAGGCCTCTGCAAGGCGTACTTCGTTAGTGAATTCGATGTGTAAGCACTTCCTTCAGTCGCAGAGTTGGAGAGGGGGGGGTGACACCGGTCAGACGGAGTCCTTACCCTACATCCATAGCGACCGATTTTTTGACAGTAAGGAAGTTACCTGGGACCGTATCGTACATATACATCCTGTCCAGTGCCCTGTAGACATCGTCGTCATTTAGGAGCACAATCGCGAGATTGTCAGCACAGGCTGTAGGACCAACAACGAAACCCAGTTCCATGGAAGATCGTGCCTATAGTAATGAAGGGCTGTGGATACCCCATGTTCAGGAGAGTGTGCATCAGGTACGTGAGGTCGATTCTGTCGAAATACTGGCTAAATCCAGGGACGCCAGAGCAGTTGGTGAAGTAATTATCTTCGCCAGGGGTATCACATCTCGATGTGTTTGCAAAACAGCTTGGATATTATTTCATCCATTTGAAGACACTTTTGGATGATGCTGTCTAGTCATTGGCCGGGAGGCCCCTTGCGGGGCAGGTCCACGCAGTCTAGTGACCGACGATTACCTGCCACAAAGAGGAGAGTGAATATTTTCATGGTGGACTGTCGATATAAGGCTGCACTGACATCACGCTGTGTATAAAAGTACCGTCATTCTCATCAATGACATGACACAGTTCTCGCTGGTGCCGTCGGTGTTCTTTGTTAACGTGATACACTTTTGGCCTGTCCCCTGTAAACCTATCAGGCATCCATTTGCAAGCATACACACCCCCTAAATGTCTGCATGGTTTTGCCGCGATCTGTCCTTTGGTCCAGTTTACTGTTTTCTGTATTTCTGGCGAGAGAACCATTGAAGTGGTCACGTAAAACTTGGTAATAGAAGTCGAGCGACTGCCAGATCCATGTAGCGGCGTCGCGACTGTACACATTCAAGGTACGCCGGATGGTCAGTTTGGCGCAAGCAATCCACCACTCCAGCGTTGTGGGATACACTCCTACACGACGGACGCAAAGGTGCCAGGCATCGTTGATGTCGAGATTGCAGGCGGGGTAAGGCTGATAATCTGTCTTAAGTTTCTAGGGACTGCGGTTTCGCCACACCTGCTGGCGGCGGAGGGCGACAGAGCTTATGCAAGCGTTGTCTGTAAAGTTAACTGACGTCAGCTCTGCATTTCGCAACGCGGGCGTTAGGCGACGAGAGACATATATCACGTCAGTGCAGCTGTATGAATGGCTTGTACAATGGCTGAACCTGGGACGATCTCCTGTTTGATGATTCCAAGTATTCACCAATCTGAGGCCCCAAAAAAGAGCCCTCTGTTCGGTACGCGATTAATGTAGCTAATTCTGATCTTTTAGCGCTAGGACTCTGTTAAAGTTGCCGCCAACAGCAATCTCGACATGTTAGCCCTCATCGGTTGGTTGGTTGATTTGGGAATGGGCACCAAACAGCGAAGTCATCGGTCCCATAGGGTTAGCGAAGGATGAGAAAGGTAATCGACCGTGTCCTTTCAAAGAAATAATCCCAGCATTTGCCTTAAGCCATTTAGAGAAATTATGGAGAACATAAATCAGGATGGCCAGACGTGCTTTTGAACCGTCGTCCTCCTGGATGCGAGTCCTGTATGCAGACCCTGCGCCACCTCATTCACTGACTGCCCTGAAAAACTGGAGCCACTACTTCTGTAAAATATCGCTCGCGGTCTCAGCAGCGTGTCGAACGAGACGGAGCGTCAATATTAATAAGTGATACCCCTAGTAGTATGAGCGTAATCCCTCTGGCACTGGGGAGGTAGAACACGCCAACACGCCAGCACGACCTTGAGGAGTATTGCGACGCCGCTGCCAGTGGGTGAAGCGCGGGACGTAAATGCCGTGTTACAGATTATGTCAGAGAAGGCTGCTGTGCCAACCTGTTGGAGCAAGGCTACATTGACATCAGCTGCATTTAACATGTCCTGTAACAAAAATGTTGAAATGCGTGAGAGTTCTTAAGGGACCAAACTGCTGAGTGACTGTCCCTAGATTTACACACTACTTAAACTAACTTATGCTAAGAACAACACACACAAACCCATGCCCGAGGGAGAACTCCAAACTCCAGCGGGAGGGGCCGCGCGGTCAGTGACCTTGTGCTCAAACCACGCCGGCTCTCCGCGTGGCTGTCCTGTAACATTCGTAAGTTATGTTGTTGACAGTGGTGATCACATTTCGGTATACGTGAATTCCGTCTCCTCTTGGAAGGTCGCCGTCAGCTTGAAGGGTGCGAAGGTGACCTGTGGGCTGTGGCGCAACCCCTGCTGCCGAGAACTGTAGCCCTTGTACATGTGTACTATTGAGGACGCCCTCGGTTTTCATCGTTGGACGATGATATCGCGGTCTCTTCGGCACCGTCCGTGACGGCATAACGCAGAGTTGGAGGTGACTCCGGCTGGGGGCTACCGTAGAGGTCAGCACGTGCGTCAGAGACATGGATGTGATTAACATGTAAGGTGCCTTCGCAATTCGTCCCGTGGAGTGTTGTGTAGCCTCTGCTACCGCATTAATTTTGGCGTTGAAACAGGCTTATGTTCCATTGCACATGTTTGCAAGAGACAGTCATCAGAGGGTGTCCAAGATTGCATCTTAAGCGGCGCTAGTGGCTTGTGGACGCCAAGGGCGAGAGAGTACCCTGAACCTCCGTTCGCACCTCCAGTTTCTTTGACAAGGCCATTGGCACAACGAGGGTGACTTCTTACACCGGAATGTTGGTGACCTTTATTCAAAATTTGAGCAGTTTCGAACAAGGGTCCGAAAAGTTTGTAATTAGTAGTGTAGGTGCCCCGGTAGTTCCAGTCGCCTACGGTGGACTGGATGCTAGGAAATGGCAGTAGAAGCGTCAGAAATGTCAAAGAAACATTATTAATTCATAACACCTTTATTCCTGCCGAGTACAATGTAGCTTGGTGATATCAACGACCTTCCCCGAGTACTCGCCGACCCGTAGGGATGACACCAGATCCGGGCCGCGCAGTCTTGCTAGCGCAGCGCCGCGTGTTGTGACGTAGCGGAGGAATGTCCTTATTTCCGCCGCGCGTGGCTGGCGGCGCCCGGCTGGGCGGCGGCTCGGCTGCGGACAGCAAGCTGCTGCGCGTGGAGGCTCTGGGTTAGAGGCCCGACGCTATCGGCACGAGAGGCGTTCTCGTAGTGCGGAGTGTACTCTATCCCACCCCGTCTTCTTCCCTGATCCTCCTGGTAGCTCGTCCGCGGTGGACGGGCGGAACGGGCTGCAGTCCCCCAGCGTCGTCGGCTCACATGGTTGTGACGGCGGATGCACAGGGCCTAGGCCCCACACTGATGTGGTCAGCATTGGCGGCGAGCGTGTCTGCCGCGATGTCTGCTAATCCTGGGTTGATGCTGGACAGTAGAGCTGGTACTGTCCCCTCACGTCTGCTGCTGGATGGGTCGCCCTTACTGGAACATCTCCTTAGTAAAGATTAACATGTCGATCACCGATCTGAGCGCTACGCAGTGACCCAGTACACATCTAACTGCAAGTCTAACTGCGAGTGCGAGTGCCTTGTTGCTATCAAAGCTGGCGTATTTAAAGGAAGCACGGGCGACGTCCTGACGTCATGCTCGTTTGTAATGAACGCATTCGTTCCACTTATACTGCTGATTCATTTGTCGTACTCGCCTCTTAGGTGTTCTTGGGACAGAGTTACGTGTTGTTACGGCAGACTTACGCGAAGTTGTGAAATGCAGTACAGCATACGCTATACCTCTGTCTTGCACTCTACGAAAGTGTCCGTCTAACACAAACCCGCATGCTAAGTAATTCTCTCTCGCCTGTTGTGTGTAACCAGGCCATTGCCCGTGCGTGACGACACATTCCATACATGTGTACTCCCCTTAGCTCTTGGCTCTCGGCATGGGCAACGAAAGTTTGACAATATTCCACGTTTCCAACTCCTTACTATTCCACGACACTACACATCCCCCTCCTTTAAGAAAATTCGCCCCGAATTTTATAGTTCTGGACTTACTGGTTGTGCACCCCATACTTCCTTATACTCTACAGGTATCTTATAACTACTCCTTCAACACTTTCAAACTTTTCTTATCCGCTAATAATCTATTTACACTTAATACTGATTCCAATCTTATCATTGGTTATCTATTTATATTACGTTCCACTATTGCTGAACCATTCCATAGGTATTTGATGTACGGTTGTTATTTCAGAACGAGACATCTTTTTCCGTATGCAAAAGTAAGTTGCACAAATAAACACTAGAACTAAGATTATGATAGTCATTGGCACACCAAATATAATTGTGTTTCGCTTGTGTTTCTCCCGATATTGCTCCACGTGCTCCATTAATTGATTAACTGAGATTTGCTTTTTTTCTGAGATAATCAGGCTATCTAAAGATTGTAGCAATGTGGGATCCAAGGCATCGTTAAAAAATGTTAGGGTCTGGCGAGGCAATACGTGTGGTGGTTCCTCTGGATAATACAAGATAGGCTGTGTCACGTTAATCATTGTTGTACCCGTAAAAGTAGCTGGTAGGTGAAAATGCTTCCCCACTATTTTACATCCAGTGCCATTAATCAATAACCCACTGCCCTGCAATTCAAGCTTTGATATATCTGTCAATCTACCATTTCTGGAACAAGTGGCAACTACGGTCTCTAGTTCGAACACAGAGTGAACCCAATGTTCCCCAACTTTCTGAAATTTCGGCCTCGGAAGTAACACCTTCTTTTCGCATTCTAAGGTTCTCATATTCCCCAAGAACAACTGCATCTCACACGAATGATTGTGGGTTGCCAGCTCCTTTGCTGGACAAATAAAGAAACTTCCCCTGAAACGGTCTGTCAAATCTTCCGTAGACATCACCACATGAGCACTCCTCCGTCTCGACACTAACAACACTTCCCGAGTTTGCACTCGCACCCACTTCTCCTCTGCAACAGTGTAGCAGTACCATACTGACGGAAAGCTTCCCGGGTCACATGCTGGCGCGGCACATGAAGGAAAAGGAAGCCCTGTCAATCGCACCCTTCCTTACCACGTCTAAAACACACAAATGACAAGTAAAATCTACACATACCCTATTACCTAATAACAATAAATACGACATGTTCCTCTCTGAGGACACTTAATCTACTTATCCCTAGACCTAAGTGCGTAAGGAACGTTCCTCTGCTGATCTTTTACCTTCGGTATCCTCACACCCTTTGTTACTGCTGGAGGAATCTGCGGTAACGCATCCCCTGCGCCCTTAAACGGCTTAATCCTACTCACATGAACTACTGACGACTTGGTTGATAACTGTAACTTTACGTTCACTGGAGACACTATTTCATTTACCTGATACGGTCCAGAATATTTCGTCAAAAATTTCTTCGTTTTACCCTTCGGAACATAAGGATTAGCCAACAATACCCACTGACCAATTCCGTATTGCGGCAGTTTATCTTTTCTTTGCCGAATACTCTCTTGTTTTTCCAAAGCTTTAGTATTAGCACGCTGTACCCTTTGCCAAATCTCTCTGAATTTCTTGGCGAAATTCTTCACTGACTCATTCTGTGAACCTACCTTAGGTTTGAGCACATCAAATGGTGATGGCATTTTCCGACCATAAATTACCTCATATGGCGAGAGCCCCGTTCCTGTATGAACTTTCACGTTATATGCGCTTGTCAACAGATTTAAATACACGTCCCAATCCGTGTGTTCTGAGTTTACGTATTGACTAATCATCTTGACTAACGTCCTATGAACCCGTTCTGTTCGTCCATTCGACTGAGGATGAAATGGGCTTGCCCTCAATTTCTTAACTTTCAATAAACGGCATAACTGATTCATCAGCTCCGACATAAAGTTACTACCCTGATCTGTAATTATAGTATCAGGCACACCATACTTTAGCAACCAGTTATTTACTAAGGCTTGCGCAACAGTGCTTGCCTTCTGATCTGGAATAGCTACCACTACCAGGTATCGGGAAAAATGATCTAATATTGTTAATACGTATCGATTACCCGCTTGGGTCTTGTTAAATGCTCCTATTACGTCTAATGCAATGTATGCGAACGGACGATCCGCTTCAGGTAGTCTCTGTAACTGAATTTTCTGATGACTTAAATCTGCTCTCTGCGCACACGGTATACAATTTTGCACATACTGTTCTACATCATTGCGATGTGTCTTCCACCAAAACCTTTCAGCTACCCGTCTATCAGTCGTTCTTTTACCACCATGACCCTACAATACATGGTCCTGCGCTTGTTTCAACACTTCTTCTCTCAGCGACTCCGGTACTACGACGCGTAGTCCGCACTGCGTCTTCCTGCAAAGCAACCCTTCTTGCATTTCAAGCTGCGGCTGCGTTCGTAACAGTTGACACTCTCTAACAATGGCTTGCGCCTTTATCCACTCCTTCTCACTTATGCCCACAACTTGTACAGCTGCTATTTTTCTACTAAGCGCATCTGCATTCGTATGTTTTGCCCCTGGTTTGTGAATTGGTTCAAATGGCTCTGAGCACTATGGGACTTAACTGCTTAGGTCATCAGTCCCCTAGAACTTAGAACTACTTAAACCTAACTAACCTAAAGACATCACACACATCCATGCCCGAGGCAGGATTCGAACCTGCGACCGTAGCGGTCCCGTGGTTCCAGACTGTAGCGCCTAGAACCGCACGGCCACACCGGCCGGCGTTTGTGAATTACCTCGTAGTCAAATTCACTTAGTTTAAGTGCCCATCTCGTTAAACGAAGGATCTTTCAACCCCAACAACCACTTCAATGGTGCGTGATCTGTAATCACCTTGAACTTACGCCCATCTAAATAACAGCGAAAATACGAGATACGTAAATCACTGCTAACATTTCTTTCTCTGTAGTTGAATATTTCTTCTCTGCCTTATTCAGTTGCCTGGAAGCATAAGCCACTGGATGTTCCTGTCCATTAACCCTCTGAGAAAGAATACAACCTACAGCAATATTACTAACTTCACAAGATAGTATGAACTCTTGTTCGAAATCAGGAAGTATCAACACTGGGTCTGATGTTAGTATCTGTTTGAGCTTCTCGAATGCCTCCTGACACTGTGCTGTCCATTCAAACTCAACACCTTTCTTTAACAATCTCGTTAATGGATGTGCAATTTCCGCGAACCCCTTTACATATCGTCTGTAGTAATTACATAAACCGACATATTGCTGAACTTGTTTAGTGGTCTGTGGTACTGGAAAACCACGCACAGCCGACGTTAGACGAGGATCCGTTCTTACCCCATCCTGACTGATAATATGCCCAAGATAAGTCACTTGCGTCTGAGCAAACTGACATTTCTCGACATTAAGCATAAGATATGCCCTCTCAGCCTACTAAATACTTCCTTCAGTCGTTCCATATGCTCTTCCATATTACGCGAAACAGAAACAATATCATCGAGGTATACCATAGCAATCTTCGGTTTCAGTCCCCGAAGCACACCATCTGATAGACGCTGGAGAATAGCAGCAGCGTTTCTGAACCCAAATGGCATTCTGCGATACTGAATGTGACCAAGGCTTGTTGTAACGGCCGTCTTCGGTCTATCTTCGGTACTTACTTCTATCTGATGGTACCCACTCTTTAGATCTAGTGTCGTAAAATATTTACACCAACCTAGCTTATACAATGTTTCCGTGATGTTCGGTATTGGATACGCATCTGTTACAGTTCCTGCGTTCAATAAACGATAGTCACAACAAAACCTACTATTTTTAGTACCGTCCAATGACTTCTTAGGAGCTACCACTATGTTGTCAGACCACGGGCTCTCACTGTTCTCTATAATACCGTCCCTTAGTTGCTGATTAATAAATTCTTCCACTAGTGGTTGTAGGTGTTTCGCTATCCTGTATGGTTTTCTATAGACGGGCGGACTATCGCCAGTCGGTATACGGTGCTATACAATAGGAGTTGCTGATCATGGACCTTCTGAATTAAACAAATCTAAAAACTCTAATAACAAAGCTTCCATAGCTTTCCAATCACCATTCTCCAAATGACGAATCTTATCACGTAGTACAGATGCTTTGACGGTTTGCTTGACGTTATAAGCACCTTGGGATTCACCTATATCCTCATCGTCGAGTATTTCCAAACTCCCTACCACTAAACCCTTTGGGAGATCTACTTCATCTGCCGCAAAATTATCTACACTGGCCGGAATCATCAGTTCCCCATTTACATCCGTTACGCGCGCAACGCTCCTCCTAATAAAACAATGCATTTCATCCAATGCTTCACTGCTCTGCAGTGGCTCCACCACACATAGTCTCTGCTGTGGTACATCGGTACCTACTGACAACCAAACTAACTTCCCTGTACCCGAAGACACATGCGTAATCATCTTTAATGCCCTTGTACGCGGTTCAATTGGTGACATCTTAGCAACGGATGCACCTCGCGACGTAGAAACATTTACAGCTGTTGTACCCTTTGAAAACAAGTTTCCACTAAGTTCAACTGTACGCTGTGAAAGATTAATTTTGGCATGGTGTTTATGGTGGAAGTCCAGTCCGAGAATCACAGACTACCCTTGTCCCACAGTTGGCAACACTTCCACTTGCTCTCCGAACTCTACAGTTCCAATCTTAAAAACGAGCTTTGTTGTACCCAATGATTGCAACTCATTATTCCCTACTCCACGTAATCTGTACCTAGGAGTACCTAGTCTTCTCCTACCCACGAGGTCTAGACTAGCAACAGATACATGTGCCCCTGTATCAATCAGAAACTTACATCTGTTATTCCTTACAACACCCATCAAGCAACATTCCTTCTCTGTACTAGTTTTCACCGTACTTCTGCTTACCGGGAATGTCTTCTGACCGACGAAACACTCCCGTTCCCGTTTAAGGCCTTTTCCTGTTTATTCCCGTTACCATTCTGCTTACTACGATACTCATTCGCCTTGTGACCGTAGCATTTACAAGCATAGCACACCGGCTATCGGCATTGCACGTGACCTTTCCTCCCACAACGGTAACAATTCCTCTCCGACGCAAAGATGCGTTTATCATTGCGAACCCTTGCTGCAATGTCTATCTCCTGCAGATGCGTTGCAATACGCAGTGCTGCAGCTAAATCCCCAAGATTCTCCATCCTCGGTATGCATGACAATTTCAGATTCAATCTGGCAACTCTCTATCTAGTCGATGTCTCCGGTCACGTTTCTGAAGAGACGACATGACACCACTTGCGTGTCCAGTGTTGTTGTTTGACGCATCTCCGCCAGTCATCGACAGTCCAATGTCAGTGTTGACGGGCCCAGGCGAGGCGTAAAGTTTTGTGTCGTACAGTCATCAAGGGTACACGAGTGGGCCTTCGGCTCCGAAAGCCAATATCGATGATGTTTCGTTGAATGCCTCAGAGGCCTGGCAGGCAAGAAAGATACCATAGCGACTAAACTGTAGTATTTGACGTAGACACATTAATATATCGGGAATGGAATGAGGAAGTTGTTTATTATACATAGATTAAGCAAGAAAAGAGGCCGGAGGAATACGTAAATACAAATAACTAAACTCGCAGTAAACGTAATGTGTAGTTCAGAAACTAATATATGTGATTCCAACACAATTAGTAACATAACGTGGAGATCGGAATCGGGAGTTAATTCACTGTTTACTAGTAGTTAGTTCTAGAATTTATAACTAACTGCAAGTGATGAAGAATTTTTTCCAACATTAGCATGAACTGGAGCGTGAATCATGTCTCGGAAGCAGCTTCATAGACTGTGAAATATGGGATCACTCAGTACGAGAGAAGATAAGTAGAGGGATAACGCCGGCCGCGGTGGCCGTGCGGTTCTAGGCTCTCCAGTCCGGAGCCGCGCTGTTGCTACGGTCGCAGGTTCGAATCCTGCCTCGGGCATGGGTGTATGTGATGTCCCTAGGTTAGTTAGGTTTAAGTAGTTCTAAGTTCTAGGGGACTGTTGTCCACAGCAGTTGAGTCCCATAGTGCTCAGAGTCATTAGAGGGATAACGATGAGAGCGAGGCACGTAAATCAGAGTATCTCTTAGAAGAAGTACATAAAAATTACTCAATAAGCGAAGTGATTAGTTGTTGGAATTGATGCTAAGGTTTCTTCAAGAAGTTAATATGAAAATAGGCACAATAAAGCAAATTAATAATTTTCACATGTGAAATAGACACTGGGTAACAATATGTAATGTCGTGACTGTATTTCAGGTAGGTGGATACAAGAATGATGACAAAATCTGATAACTTCAACGTCGAAGAATTTTGATTAGAAAAGTTAAAAGACAAATACTTACTGTACACAAATTTTATAATGGTTTTCTCATATCTGAATATAGGGTATTACATGGTAACGATCTGAGATATATGATTGCCTGCAGAATACTCCACTGGTTGGGATGACATTTTTTTAATACACTGTAGTGAAGAAAGAGTTGTTTATGTTTGAAAGTTATCTCAAAACTGCTGAATGTTACGTAAAGTAACTCTTTGAACGTCCACTGTGAATTTAGTCCAACGCGTGTTATGTTCTGCTCCGTATTGCAACACAAGTTATCAAATGATGTAAATTTATCCCTTGAAGCCGCTGAGTGGCAACAAAATCTTAATGACAGTAAATGTGTTCAGAAAATGTAACTACTTGCGTGGTTTACTAGCCATATTACGTGCAAGAATTATTGTCTGCGCACTTGTCCCAAATCTCATCAACTCTGCATTTTCAACGAGCGCAGCTTAGAGTGCTCCTGAAAGACAAGTTCGTGACTTTGGGAACGATAGGCCGGTAAGTGTAGGAAATTATACATGGGATGTGTAAAAACTTTAATACCAACTTTGATTGAGCATAGGTGTCCTAAAGTGAGAAAGAATAGCAATGATAATAGAGGTTCTAAGAGGCCGGGATGGTACAGTATAGCATTATACTACATGTCGGTTAGTGACAGGAAAGTATGTTTTACGAACGCGGCCTACGCTACCTAGCTGCAGGTTCACCGCAGGCTACTCGTTCCTCCTTGTCATTGTCTCTTGTAAATATGCTGACGTCATTGAACACAATATAAAGTTCAGTTTTAGTGTATTGGGAGCAGTCAATATCAATTCTGTTCTTGTGTTCTTTCTCAGACCTGCACTCTTCTCATGCTATTCCCTCCGTATCAGTTTCACGGGCGACCACTTATTGCTCTCTTGTGAGCATTATCATAATATTCGTGGTTCACTCAACACAATGCAACAGATGTATACAAATATACACTCACGTGTTGGCGTAAACTGTTCATTGAATAATTCGTTCTCACTATAGCGTGTCATACACTATTCGCAGTGGCAAGTAACTCAATGTTTGCAACTCTGTTAAACTGCTTAACTTCACGTCCCATGCCGTGTACCATTGACTGGGCAATCACACATGCTTGTGACTTGCTTACTGATACATAGAGATTAATATTTTTATTTTGCGCCCCTTGGAAAAAATTTACACGACGTTCAAAATCATCGCCATGCAATTCCTAGTGAATACAAATATGGTAAGGGTGAAATGTATGATGACGCAGAATTCTCAAAACCGACGTTTTTGAAATTCCCGACTCCCGCTCAATTTGTCTGCTGTTAATGTGCGGATCAGCCTAAACTGCAGCTACAACATTTGTTTGGGCATCTTTATTTGTTGCAGTACTTGTTGGCGTCTTCTTCTTTGCCTGAACACTTCCGGTTTCTTTAAACACATTAACTATCCGACAAAAGGTCCGGACACTTGGATGCTGTCTGTCAGGATAACGATCAACATACATAGCGCAAACTTGTTGGGAATTTTGATCACAATAGCCATAAATAAACTCAAACATTTACCGTTAAACGTTCCATTTTAACAAGATTGTGTCTACCTCCTAATTATTATGACTGGACATCGGTTTTTTTCTTTATTGTATTTCGATTCCCCACCCCCAGAGGAGGGGATGGCTGGCAGCATCGTAATACGCCGCTGCAGCCTACAGATAAAGTTAGAAAAACGTAATGAGGAGATATAACAAAAAAGGAGTAAGTAAAATGTTGTAAAAAACATAAAAAACAAAGAGGTCAATGATGATAATTAAAAACACTTAGGAAGTAGACACGCACAATTAAAAAAGCACAGCCACAATCTGGTTTCTGTTCGTAACACTTTAAAAATGGGACTCACAACACTGAACACTCATGGAAAGCACTGCTCTATACAGGGTGGTCCATTGATAGCGATCGAGCCAAATATCTCACGAAATAAGAATCAAACGAAAGAACTACAAAGAACGAAACTCGTCTAGCTTGAAGGGGCAAACCAGACGGCGCAATGGTTGGCCGGCTAGATGGCGCTGTCACAGGTCAAACAGATATCAACAACGTTTTTTAAAACAGGAAACCCCATGTTTTATTACATATTCGCGTATTATGTAAAGATATATGAAAGTTTTAGTTGGACCACTTTTTTCGCTTTGTGATAGATGGCCCTGTAATAGTCACAAATGTTACGTGGTATCATGTAACATTCCGCCAGTGAGGACAATATTTGTTTCGTGATACATTAAAATGGACCGTTTACCAATTGCGGAAAAGATCGATATCGTGTCGCTGTCGCGGTTAATCCGCACATCAGTAGCAGACAAATTGCGCGAGAATCGGGAATCTCAAAAACGTCGGTGTTGAGAATGCTACATCAACATCTATTGCAACCGTACCATATTTCTATGCACCAAGAATTGCATAGCGACGACTTTGAACGTCGTGTACAGTTCTACCACTGGGCACAAGAGAAATTAGAGGACCATGACAGATTTTTTGCACGCGTTCTACTTAGCGTCGAAGCGTCATTCAACAACAGCGGTAACGTAAACCAGCATCACGTGCAATACTGTGCAACAGAAAATCCACGATGGCTGCGACAAGTGGAACATCAGCGACCTTGGCGGGTTAATGTATGGTGCGGCATTATGGGAGGAAGGATACTAGGCCCCCATTTTATCGATGGCAATCTAAATGGTGCAATTTATGCGGATTTCCTACGTAATGTTTTACCGATGTTACTACAAGATGTTTCACTGCATGACAGAATGGCGATGTACTTCCAACATGATGGATGTCCGGCACATAGCTCGCCTGTTGTTGAAGCGGTATTGAATAGCATATTTCATGATAGGTGGATTGGTCGTCGAAACACCATAGCATGTCCCGCACGTTCACCGGATCTGACGTCCCCGGATTTCTTTCTGTGAGGAAAGTTGAAGGATATTTGCTATCGTGATCCACCGACAACGACTGACAACATGCGTCAGAGCATTGTCAATGCATGTGCGATCATTACGGAAGGCAAACTACTCGCTGTTGAGAGGAATGTCGTTACACGTATTGCCAAATGCATTGAGGTTGACAGACATCATTTTGAGCACTTATTGCATTAATATGGTATTTACAGGTAATCACGGTGTAACAGCATGCGTTCTCAGAAATTATAAATTCACAAAGGTACATGTATCGCATTGGAACAACAGAAGTCAAATGTTCATACGTACCTACATTCTGTTATTAATTAAAAAAACCAAACTGTTACCAACTATTCGTCTAAAATTGTGAGCCATATGTTTGTGACTATTACAGCGCCATCTATCACAAAGCGAACAAAATGGTCCAATTACAACATTCATATAAAATGTTCAAATGTACGTAAGTTCTATATTTTAATTTAAAAAACCTATCTGTTACCAACTGTTCGTCTAAAATTGTGAGCCATTTGTTTGTGACTATTACAGCGCCATTTATCACAAAGCGAAAAATTTGGTTCAGGTAAAACATTCATATTTCTTTATGTACTACACAAATAAGTAATAAAAAAATGGGGGTTGCTATTTAAATAAACGCAGTTGATATCCGGTTGACCTATGGCAGCTCCATCTAGCGGGCCAACCATTGTGCCATCTGGTTACTCCCTTGAAGCTAGACAGGTTTCATTCTTTGTAATTTTTTTGTTTGACGCTTATTTCGAGAGATATTTGTCCCAGTCATGATCAATGGACCACCCTGTAGTGGACGAAGGCATATGGGTATGGGGGGTAGGACCCAAACAGGTGAGGGAGTGAATAAAGGGGTGCAGCCGATGGATGGAGAGGGTACAGAAAAAGTGGGGAGGTGAATGCGGGAAAGGAATGAGGAAGACAATGGAGGGGAAAGGAAAAGGACTTGTGGGAGAGAATTGAGTCAAAGGATGGGTAGGTCTAGAAGAAACAGGATGGAAGGGAGAGAGAGCCCAGAAAAAGGAGTGATGGGAGGGAGGGGGAGGTGAGGATCATAGTTGATAGGAGGGATAAATGGACAGAGAGATGGCATCATCCGAGAACAGGGGGTGAGTTGCTTGAAGCCACCTTGGGAGAGGAGTGAAGGGTGTAGAGGGGGAATATAATGGTGAAGGCGTGGCAGCAGACGGTATTTGGAGAGGAGCAAGCAGGGGATGAGGGGATCAATTCGGCAGGAAGTGTACAAGATGCAGACATGTTTGAGGAAAAGGAGCAGATGGGGGAAAGGATCGACATGGGAATCAGAGTGCATGGTGCTCAAGCATCTGGAGGAACTTATAGAATTTGGGGGCGGCTGATGTCCAGGCAGCACTGGCATAACAGAGGATAGGACAGATTAAGGATTTGTAGGTGTGGAAGGTGATAGAGGGGTTCAACCCCCATGTCTGGCCATAGATGGTCATAGGCCTTTTCAAGGTCTGTAGAGACAAAAATTGCAGAGCAACGGGAGTTAAGCTGGAGGGAGAGGAGATGAGTGAGGTGTAGGAGTTGGCCATCGGCAGAGAAGGAAAACCACATTGGGTGTTGGGGAAGAGGTGGTGTTGGTGGAGGTGGTGATGGATGCACTTGGTAAGGATGGATTCCAAGAGCTTGTTGAACGCCAAGATGAGACCTATAGAGCGATAGGAAGAGGCATCAGATGGGTTTGGGTTTGGAGAACATAAGGATATGGGAGGTTTTCCACAGGTTGGGGTGGCAAGGATTAGGTTGTAGAGGGTGGTAAGGACTTCAAGGAAGGAGGGAGGGCAGTGTTTGAGATGGCGGTAGGTAACGTGTTCGAGGCCAGGAGCAGTGTTGTGTTTTGTGCATAGTGTGAGGCTGATGTCCTGTGTAGTGATGGGAGTGTTAATTTCAGATGGTGGTGTGTGGCCCAAGTACTGGAAGCTAGGAGCAAGGGGCGGAGTGGAGGTATCCGTACATTCGATGACATAGGGAAAGACGGGATAGTCAAATTGGGGACCATCTGGAATGGAAAAGACATCAGATAGGTGGGAGGCAATGTGGTTGGCCTTACTGTGGTTCTCAGGGAAGGAATGGTCATTAATGAGGAGAGGGTACTGCAGGGTAGGGCCATTCCCAATAAGGCGGTGGAAAGCAGACCAATATTTGGAATAATTTATCAGGAGTGTGGCATTGAGATGTGTGCATGTCTGTCGACAGGCAGTGGTCTCTTCGCAGTAGGCACGTTTTGGATGTGTTGTTGTAATTGTTGGTGGCGAGTGAGTGTGTGCCAGTCACGAGTGCGGAGGAAGGATTGTGAGCCGTGCATGGCTCGCCGTCCCACCATTTGGTATTTTCCACCCTGTTTCGACGTATTTCCATCTCACCACATTGATTTAAGTTACTGGCGTTACTGAGCTGCTGTTTTGCCCGACCGTCATCGGCGCTAGTAGCGCGTATCGACATATCCCCTCTGGTAGGATCTTTGCTCGGCTGCTATGACTTCCCGGTAGTCATCTGTCGTGGAGTGAAGAGGAGAGTTCACGGCGGTAGTTCGGGTCGTGAGTTGGGCCCTGCCAAGGAGTTGCAACGCGTCTGGAGACTAGCCCGGGCCAGGTAGCCACCGGCTTGCAGCAGCAGTGAGCTCTGCGTAAACATCTCCCGCCCGAACGTTGCCGCCACGCATCACATAAGCCGGCCCTGACATTTGGTGGATTGTTGATCGGTCGGTTGGTCAGAGGACATCTCCGTGCAGCGGTCGACTGGGCCTCTTGGTGGTCTCTGTGCAGTGTTGGAGTCTGTCTGGAGCTGTCCGATCGGTACGAGCATCGTCGCTCGCCGACCCAAGACGTGAAGGTTGAGTAGTTTTGAGCATTACGTCGTTAGTACCGGCGTTGCTGTTCTGGAGGTTTTCCTGTAAGCAACAACGAGTGAAGTGTTCGAGATAGCCGCCGTCAGGTAGAATTGATTAAACTATCCATAGTTAAGTGCGCCAGCGGAATTCTCTGCCTTGTGGCCGTTAGTGTTCTGGTTACCTGCCCTGGCCACAAACGTAATTCGTAGGCAATACGCGTTTGTTTGCGGATAGTGATACTTGTAACCCTTTTCAGGTCATGAATTCCTGTTTACTTCGTCGTGGCAAGCAAGCAGTTGGTCGGTCGGTTTGTGACTGTCCCTTGGTTGGGTTCGGACGAATCGAGTGTAGTTGGGCTCACCGCCTGTCTCGCCTAAGTGAAGTAGGGCAGACCGATCCCCTGGAGGTTCCTGAATGCTGTTCCTTAATTACTCTTTAGCAGTGTTAATGTTGTTGAAATTTCTTTAAACAGGTTTTTTGGGGCTTTCCTGTAATTTATATTTTCAATTGGGCAAAGTTAAATGAGGGCTTTCAGCCCTGGAAACATGTGCTCAGAGTTTCCTTCAAGTCCATACGTTATTGCCTTCTGCTCTAGAAAGGTTACTGTAATTTCCTCTGAAAGATTTTACAAATTACTGTGGGCCTTCTCCCGTTGGTTTTCCAAAAGGAAATTTGTAGACGATTGTTGCAATATGTATATTTCCTTAATTTGCAGAATTTAACTTTGCGGCCCTCAGCCATCTTATAGAGTGTTTGCTTATCTCTTTCTGTGCACCTTGCCGGACGTCAGCCCTTTTAGCATTATAGCGTCCCCAGTGAGGTAATAAGAAAACACTTAACAAACAGTATTTATAAAGAAGGGACATTTAAACCTTGAATGATACAGATTTTTTTTATAATGTACCCGTAAAATATTAATTTCTCTGTGTAAGTTTCGAGGGCAAAGAAATATAACAAAATCATCTAAAGAGACGACAAGATACGCTCTTTTGTTAATTTTTAGTCCTCTTCACTTCTTCTCTTGTCTTGGTTGTGTGTAGACGGACATCTTGCAAGTGCTGAGAAATGTAAGCATATTTGTATGAGTTAAGCAGATAATATATTGATTTACTATTATTGTGCACTTTTAATTTGTAATAGGTGATACCGATTTCATGTCCGCCTTCCTTGAATTAACCTGCATTCAAGAAATTTACAGTTCAACAATCGCAGCGGCCGATGCAGCCAACGACGCCATTACGTGGCGATATTAACTTATGAAAAATTAGTAGAAGCGAAAAACTCGCCCGCTATTAACTTAATATTAATTTTTCTCCACACCCACCCGACGTTGCTGAAAATACGTAGCTTTAACATTCTTATTTTCAGTACCATAGGCGAGAGCCAGAGCCAGGACTCCGACTACAATACAATGGTTAACGGAGGTAAGAAAAAATACTCTCGCGCGTGTGTGGGCCGCAATTGTAATTAATAACTAAAGATCTTTTGCTTTAAAGTGAACTGACTAGCCGAGGAAATTAATATGAAGAGTTTATTCCAATGATCAACTTGTATGCTCATGTTTTAAGATTCAGCGAGTCTAACATTCATTAACGTAACAAATAATTTAAGATTAATATTGTTAAAAGGGAGAACTTCACAAAAGCATTTAACCGTAAATCAAAATTGAATGAAATATAAATTTTATTAAGGCCCACCACGTAAGTCGGCAACAATTAAAATAATAATGTACTAAATTACGGCGGCCGAGATTGGCGCCGCAACTTTGGGGCCCTATCAAAGAAAATACGAAATTTACTAAATCTGACTCCATTGTAATGAATGCAATTATGTATGTGTCTAATTGTTGTAAAATACTAATGCCTAGAGGAATTCTTTTACATGTACAACAACAAAACCACACCCTGAGGAGAGCTGGAGAAGAAAAAGTGTAGAAAAGAAAAAGGATTACGAGAAAGAAAAATAAAGGTAAGGCCTATTGTGCAAGCATCCTGTGTAGCTCTGTGCGGAATATCGAACCCATATGCACATAAGATACCTTCGGTGAAATAACAGTAAGTAAAGTGCAAATTAATCTTTGTGTATTTATATGTTTAATTTTGAAGGGGAGATTTATTCGTGTGTGTATCACTGTTAAAGATTTGTCAGTGGCTTAAAGTGAATTTAGTATGGGTAAGATAGGACAACCTAAAGCATACGTACCAGAAGAACAAAATTCTTTTAATATGGAAAGTGAGGATCATTTGGAAAACGTAAACGAATCCCAAGCCACCGCCTCGGGTAACATAATTTCCGGAGCGGGGGGCGAGGATCTGTGGACAGTGAATGACGCTCCACAGCAGAATGGGAATAGAGTAACAACTCCACTGCCTGGGCAGGGGGGCCAATCGAGTGCTAGATTAAGCGGGGCATCAGTATGCTCACCGATTGCAGACCCATTTGCAGAATTTCTGCGCAGGTTAGAAGAAAGAGATAGGGAGATAGATCAGAAACTGGCTCAGATGCTACATGAGCAGGAGAAAAAATTAACGCAAATGCTACATGACCAAGGGAAAGAATTTACGCAAAACTTCAGTGAGCAAGAGCAGCGCAGTGAAGCGAAACTAGATCGTATCCAAAGCGAACTTGCCGAGCTGCGGGACGCGTGCAAAGAAATACCCGATCTTGTGCAAAGCTTAGCCGGCCAGATGCAAAAACTACAGATATCGCAGGCTAGGCTTGAAGACAATGTCCAAACTTTAACCAACCGCTTGGACAATGTGGAGATAGATGGACGGAAAAGTATTGATACATATTTCGGAGTGCAAGCTCAAAAAGCCGAAAAAGAATTTAATGAATGGCTAGAAGTAAAGGATCGCGAGATATCAGCTAAGATTTAAAGCGACCAAAAAACAGCTGTAGAACGAGCGACTGCGGCCGCGAGTGTAAATACTGACGCTAGCGCTGCCGCACTACCTGCCGAATTAACACAGATCAAATCCCGTGTGACAGCGGAGTTGCCAAATTGGCAACAGGAAGTCGCGCGGAGACTGTCTGTGTTGGAAAGCAATGTAAACAGTGGCGGACAGATGGATCCGACTCAGCGTACCGATTGCTATAATAACGCAGACTGTATGCAGGGTGCGAGTGCGCAACCGCAACCTAATGTGAATTATGAGCACGAACAACATGCGATACCATGCAGCGCACATCACGAAGTAATGAATGTCACAGAATTGAGCAATCAGATGTGCAAAAAAGAGGACAATGTAATAGAACACAGGACATTCCAACCCTTCAATAGCGAAAAACGAAATGTCCACCATGTGGTTTTTATTAAGAGCTTCAGGAATGTGTTTCCCTGGACATGGACGGAAAGGCAAAGAACACAGTTCGTGGTCTCCTTTATTCAAGGTGACGCGGCACTGTGGGCCACCGACGTGTCCGAAAAATGTCTAACGATGCAACAGTTTGAAGGTGCATTCTTGCAAAAATTCTGGTGCGATAGCGTCTAAGAAAGACTACGCAAGAAGTTTTACAGTCCAGAAATGTACAGTCCAAAGATGGGAAGGTTACGCAAACATTTTGAAAAGTATATAAACAAAACCAGGTACTGGGACGAGCAAATGTCCGATCGTGATATAATCAGATTAATAAAAATGAAGTTGCCCAGTGAAATTAAAAGATATTTCATCAATGTGCCGGAATACAATATAGAACAATTCATGGAAATAATGGAATCTGTTGACTTACTGATCGAAGATATGAAAACCGAAAACAAGTGGAACCATGCAGGCTGTAATCAACAAAAACCCGATTACAATGGCAGCCACAGTAACGGTAGTAACTTAGTACCAAATGGTAACGGGAATAGGCAAGAGCACCGGCAGCAGAATCGAGGCACAAACTATGGCACTGGTTATAACGGCAACGGTTGTCATCGTCAAAATCGAAAGAGACATCATGATGGACGCATGAGTAATGAATATAATGGCAACGGCAATCCTCAATGGCGGAACAACCGAAACCAGTGGCGTGGTTGTAATGAACCGACACCACAGTGGCAACAAAACACAGCGCCACAATGGAACGCCAACCCAGGTCCGTCACAGAACATGTCAGGAAGTTACAACCGACCACCGCAAAACCAGGGCCATACACAGTATCAAAATACGCCATCGGGGAGGCAGGGCGGCCAACCCAACAGTAGCAACAACAACAACCAGAACCACAATGTGAGGTTAGTGGAAGTGACAGACAACTGTCAACCCACTAATGCTCATCCGTTAAACTAAAGACAGCCACAATACGCTCTCTGTTGTTGGCTGCAGGATGGTGTAGTGAGGGCACATTCACGGATGACAGCCATAAACTTTGTATGCTGAGATACAATGAGGGAATAAAAATAGAAAAGGAACTTGTAGACATACCGCAGAAATGTAACCGAACCGACAAAAGTGTTGTGCAGGCTATATTGCAAGTAGATATGTACGGAGCAGCAATGCAGATAATAGTCGATACCGGTGCGTCAACCAATGTCATGAGTGCTAATTTTTACGAGTACTTGAGTCAAAATAATAGAATACCAGTATTGCCAGTGAAGAATTGTCGTGTAACAGGTGCAATAGGTGTACAATCTCATATCATAAAGCACCAGGTGCAAGTCGAGTTTACGGTAGGAAAGGAAGCAATGAAAAGCTCGTTCCTAGTAGTTAAGGGACTAGGTGTTGCTTGCATCCTGGGGATGGAATTTTTACGCCAGAGGGACGCAAAAATCGACCTCTTGTGCGGGAAAATAAGCCTTATGAATGAGTGTAGACGTGTAATTTTGCCATTTGTGAGGACACGGGAACTGCACTGTGAATATTGCCGGAGCTTTCAGTCTATATTTGAAGGAATACAGGTAATGAATTTATATTCTGACTTAAGTACGAGACAAGCATATTATAAAGAATTTATTACTGAAGGCAAAGAGGAAAAAAAAGGAAACTGATAGCCATGAAAGTCAGGGAGTCAGAACATTTGACTGAAGCACAACAAAACGAATTGACTCAGCTACTTACAGATTACGAGAATGTGTTTTCGGAAAAACCCGGTGTTATCGAGGGCTACACCTATAACATCGAAGTGGTACCTCACGATACTTTCTGTCACGCAAACTACACCATCTTGTGGTCAAGGAAGGAGACTGTTATGAAGGAAATAAGAAAAATACTTACAAAGACTTAAAGAAGTTCGCTCAGTAGAGAAACTTTTACATATGTGAGTAATAGGTTAAGTTTGTAGCGTAATTTTTTTCTGTGTGTAAATGTTCAGATTTTAGTGTAATAGGTAAAGACAATGAGGCACACAAGATTACTGCGATTCAATTTTGTAGATGTTTAGGAATAACAGTATTTTTAAGCAATTGCAATTTGAAAGAAAAAATGAACGTAGGTTTAAGAAAATTTTACAAATTTCATTCTTAAAAATGCTTTAAAAATATTAAAAAAAAATTCAACAGCATGTAATGATGAAAGAATTTTTCATTAGTGTGTCATGAATATTTTTGAACTGTAGTAGTAATGAAACTTATTAAAATTCAATATTATAGTGTATATGTTGTTTCATGTATTTATGTCTATACCGATCTTGAAATATGCTCAATCATAATCTACTAAACAACATGAGTGCAGGGTGTACATCACCACAGGTACCTCAGTGTTGTGGACAAGGTACAAAGCAAATCAGTAAACGCGACTACCGATAATCACTGTTAAAATATATTGCCATCAGCTAAGGCAGAGATTTGGACGGATTTATCGTGTAAACAAAAGTAACAAATCTAACTCTAATCTAGGAACTTGTACGCTAGGCCTAAATTATAAAATGTGTACAATAATGCGAGAGGCAAAGTTTTGTAAAGTCGAGCCTGGCTCTGGAGGGCACGTACGCAATGAGTGGGCGGACATGACATGGGGACTGACCTCAGATGAGACGGAAATACAATTGTATAGTCAAAAAATCTGAAGGCAAGTACGACTCTAAGTGGAAAATGAAAAGAGATAATTAGTGCGAGAGACTGGTAAAATCCAACACGAGCCAAAATCCAGTTCAGACTGAATGAAATACATTAGTGTTTGTGAACTAATCGAAACAGTTACTTTAAACAGTGTGAAAAACTGTGAAGGTGAAACTGTGATACGGACAGTGAAGTGCTAGTATTGAACGTTCAACAGCGGTGAAGACGCCAAACGCCAATATTACGCACGAAAAACTGTGAATTAGTGAACCCACAGTCAATATTTTTGGGACAGACCGTAATTTCAGTGAGTACAAAAATGCGAGATTGGAATGCGATACGTGGACTGTTGCAAAACAGCGACCGCAGAATCGGCGAATGTTTGTGCTAAGCTCGTATTGGGACACTCTCCAGTGCCTGCGAGTGCGGCGAAAACATAAATAATTTTATCAAGACGAAAACTGACGTGTAATGGAAACAGTGGCGCATCATAACTGCATTCACGGGAGAAGATCCATCTCATGTATTCTGCGGGACAGCGCTAGCTTGACACTCGGAAACTGGCGAAAACTTAACAACAACTGCCGCACTAATAAATGCTTCTTTCCCACTAGCGTAACCATCTGCAGCGGGAAACAAATATTACGTTGGTTGTGTGTATGTTTCATGTACTACGTCGGTGATGCGTAGCAGAGCTGACTCCTGCCAACAAGCGCGGGAGGCGGATATCATCCCACTCCGCCACGCCCGGGCGAGACAGAAGCGCATCGCCAGCCGTGCAGCCGATCAGCTGATTCTGACGTTCCGCGACGGCGAGAGACACGCTGGCGTCGAGCGGGCGTTGACCTCTCCGCAGCCGCCGCGAACACCGAACACTGAACACACCACCCGGCGCCGTCGCGAGCTAAACGTCGCGGCGTAGACCATCAACGACACCATATTCAATAACGGCGATATATTGTTATAATTACCTCATTTTTTGCATAGTGCAACAAAAAATTATTTGTAATGTATGCACATCCTGTACTCCAATGACATCCCAGAAACCATTAAGTGAAAGTAACCAAAGCAGTTAGTCTGTCGCTCCGCCGAGGTTTTCCCCAGGGTTTCCCTACGGCCGCGCCAAATGGGGAGCTAACAGTTGACACCCCTGGGACTTCAAGTATTACGGATTAACTCGTGATTGTATACCTTTGAACACTGCAAAAGGTGCAACCCGAAAAAGAAGCAGCCAAAATGAAACTAGTTGTATTCTATGTCATTTTCTACATGACTGTATACGTAACCAATTGTACATTATATTGTTATGTAAATAACTTCATCTGTATTACACTTTGTGTGCAACAGACCTCAGTAATTACAACGGTTTAAACATACGATGTGTCATATGTTGACTGTGAAAGAAAAATCTGCGTGTGGACACTGTGGACATGAAATAGGAAATATTTATGTAAAAAAACACGAACATTTTTTATGACATAAACATTTCGGGGGGCAATATAGTGTCCCAAGTGAGGTAATAAGAAAACACTTAAAAACAGTATTTATAAAGCAGGGACATTTAAAACTTGAATGATACAGATTTTTTATAATGTACCCGTAAAATAATAATTTCTCTGTGTAAGTTTCGGGTGAAAGAAATATAACAAAATGATGTAAAGAGACGACGAGATACGTTCTTTTGTTAATTTTTAGTCCTCTTCACTTCTTCTCTTGTCTTGGTTGTGTGTAGACGGACATCTTGCGAGTGCTGGCAAATGTAAGCATTTTTGTATGAGTTAAGCAGATAATATATTGATTTAATATTATTGTGCACTTTTAATTTGTAAGAGCTGATCCCGATTTCATGTCCGCCTTCCTTTAATTAACCTACATTCAAGTAATTTACAGTTCAACAATCGCAGCGGCCGATGCAGCCAACGACGCCATTACGTGGCGATATTAACTTATGAAAAATTAGCAGAAGCGAAAAACTCGCCCGCTATTAACATAATATTAATTTTTCTCCACACCCGCCCGACGTTGCAGAAAATACGTAGCTTTAACGTCCTTATTTTCAGTACCATAGCCGAGAGCCAGAGCCAGGACTCCGACTACAATACAATGGTTAACGGAGGTAAGAAAAAATACTCTCGCGCGTGTGTGGGCCGCAATTGTAATTAATAACTAAAGATATTTTGCTTTAAAGTGAACTGACTAGCCGAGGAAATTTCTATGAAAAGTTTATTCCAATGTTCAACTTGTATGCTGATGTTTTAAGATTCAGCGACTGTAACATTCATTAACGTAACAAATAATTTAAGATTAATATTGTTAAAAGGGAGAACTTCACAAAAACATTTAACCGTAAATGAAAATTGAATGATGTATCATTTTTATTAAGGCCCACCACGTAAGTCGGCAACATCAAAATAATGATAATAATATAATAAATTACGACGGCCGACGGACGCGAGAGCATCTAAAAACATTTTGGCCTTCTGCCTTCAACAATCATCATAGTATATTTGGAATTTGTCGATTTAATCCGGCAGCCTTCAGCCGCTCCGCATGCTGATCTCATATACTTATACGGTTTATCTTATTTGTAAATTTAACTGTGTGTTATGTCTTCTCAAAATGGAACTTATTCCTCAGCATCTGTTTAAAGGCCTACAGCGGCGAAGCAAATTTAATTCTTTCAAAAATTTATTTGTGAACTAAATGATAATAAATTACAATTGTTAAATGAATCCGACTTCAACTCCCTTGGCCCTTTCCACAACCCTAATTACCTGTTAGCCCTGCGTGATTTAGCAGTAGTTTCACTGGTAGCACAACGTGGTTTGCGCTCGTGCTTATCACTCTAGTTGCGGTCGGCTTCACTTTGGTTTTGATTGTGTCTGTGGCACGTTAATTTTTTCTGTTGTTATTGTTTCAGGTTTTAAGATAATGACAGTCAGACAGTGTCCAGTTATCGGCCTGCTGAGAAGGTACCATCTAGTTTACGAGTTGGCAATAAGGCGCCATCAGATGGAGGGCAGTGCTCCAGAATTGGTGGCCCATTTGCGTGCTGCCATGCTGCAGCCAGTTGACGTCACCTTGGCTGTGATCCGTGAGACCGGTGCGGCAATCCAGTTTCTCGGTGAGGCTCTTAAGGGCCTTGAAGACACTATTGGTCTCTTAGAAGGAAGCTAACCTAGTGACAGTCAGTTGGGTCGGGACCGAGCACAGTTAGCGCATTTAACCAATCGGTTGGTCGACTTAAGTACTTTAGATTTGGTATATTAGCATAGAAAATTGGCCACGGATTTGGGATCTCAGGTAAGTGTGTTGCAATTTAAACGTACATGTTTGAAGTAGTGTGGGATGAAGCTTGAGGATAGTGACTTCCGCCATAAAGGGGAACAAGGAGGCGTGTCCGAAAGTGGCATGGTTCGGGCCCCCGTTGAGTTAAAATGGTTCAAATGGCTCTGAGCACTATGGGACTAAACATCTTTGGTCATCAACCCCCTAGAACTTGCAACTACTTAAACCTAACTAAGCTAAGGACATCACACACATCCATGCCCGAGGCAGGATTCGAACCTGCGACCGTAGCAGTCGCGCGGTTCCGGACTGAGCGCCTAGAGCCGCTAGACCACCGCGGCCGGCCCTGTTGAGTTGGACGCCGCGTTGCTTAGTTGCCGAACCCTTTGGCTTATTTCTTTCAAGGTCTGACAGAGTTGTTACAGCGGATTGATCAAGTAGAGAATTTCTCGTGGTTGTTGGTTCGTCTCGAACAGCACGCGGCCGCTTTTCGCGTTCCGCACCTCATCGTTTTATTGTTGCTGTACCCGTTAGCTTGAGACGAGTTGCAGAGCATCTTCTCACGAACCATGGCCGAAAGATTCTCCCTGGAACAATTGAGGGGACTTGTAATTAGTCAGCGGTTAACAACCGGGGTTCGGAATCAACTTGAGGGCCGCCACATTTGGGAAGTGCAGCGGGGTGACGAGAAGTTATATCAGTATCTTGATAGAGTCCACACAGCCTCTTTGGCCTTGTTGATTGAACTACCAGAACGTGAATTAGTTTCTATTGTCCTCAAGGGAATGCATGCGGCGGATAAGTCGCATTTTAGTTTTGGTAAGGAGCATGAAACCTGGGGAGAACTCCGTGATGCCGTTACTGCAGCATCCGCATTACCTCTGGAGAGCCACGGACGTCGGGACGTTGCGAGGCGCGACATGGTTGTCGATTCCTAATTGCCTACATCTGTAGAAATTAGTAAAAGGGAACCCAGGCGTTGTTCCAGATGTGGAAATACAGCTCAATTGGTACACTCTTGTGGTCAGACTCGCGCTCCTATAGGTAATAGATGACACTGGGTTGCCCCACGAACCCAGGTTCGAACCTTCAGGCCTTGGTGAACCCACGTAATCACCACCCACGTCGCCCCTTTTGCCTTATGCTTGTGTTCGGATAGGTGGCGAGCCCCTTAGCGCACTTCAGGATTCCGGCAGTTCTTTGTCATTATTGAGTCTTCAATGGTTTTTGGAATTTGAGCATCTTACTATACTTCGTTTATTCCCCTCCCCAGTGCGGGGATATTGGGTGGCCAATGGACAGGTGTTGCCTTAGCAGGGTTGGGTCTGTGGGAGTGCATCGGTTGCCGATTTTTACTGGTCTGTATCCTTAACCTTGGTTAAAGGACTCACTATTAATCGAATATTGGGGTGTGATTTCATTGATGAAACCGGGATTATTCTGGACGCATCTTTCCCTTTATATTTGCTTCTAGTGAGAAGTTTGGCCTTTATGAGTGCGAAAACCTGGAGTTGGCCGAACCGCTGGGACTTTCGGCGTCGAGGTTGCCGCTAATCAATTTGATCTAGACTACCTTTTGCCCAGTTGGGAGTCCTAGCTGCGCGACTTGTTACACAGTTATTCTCAACTCCTCAGCAATCAGCATTCTTGAATATCAAATACGTTTGTCCGATGACACACCTGTTAGGCACTTTCCTTATCGGTACTCACCCCCGAAAGTTAAGATACTCAAGGCTAAGATATTTCTGATAATGGGAGTTATCAGACCCTCTACTTCCGCTTATGCCTCTCCAATCTTTCTGGTACCTAAGTATCAGGGGCGCGATTTCAGACCGATTGTGGATTACCGGCGTTTGTACGCCAAGGTTGTACTCGAGTCAGTACCTTTGCCCGATTTGCACAATTCTTTTACTTGGTTTTGCCGGGGCTGATTGGTTTCCTGTTCTCGATTTGAATCAGGCCTATTATCAAATTCCTTTGGCTGAAGAATGTAAACATATCACCGCCTTTTGCTCGGATTTGAACTTGTTCGAGTTTAACAGGGCTCCCTTTAGGTAAGCCACCGGAGCGGCAGTGCTTACTCGTTTATTGTACACTATTCTTGGGGGCTTGAAGTTAGTTTGTGTCTACAATTATTTGGACGACTTGGTTATCTAAAGTCTTACGTTCGAGGATCATTTTGAGCATATTCGGCAAGTTCTTTTGAGGTTGCTGCAAGCTGGTCTGACGGTCAAACCTAGAAAAATCACGCTGGCTAAGCGGGAGGGCATAGTCTCCGGTCAGAGTATTCGTATTGATCAAGAGCGAACGAAAGCCCTGCGGGCGTTGCCTCCTACTGGTGATAAGCAGGGAATCACAAAATTTATAGGCATGGCTAATTACTTTAGGCGTTATGTCCTCAAATTTGCTCAGCTGGCGGCAAGGGTGTGCGTTGTGAGTGGGAACCTGCCCAGGAGGCTGCGTTCGTGCATATTAAATCAGCCATAGCTAATCCGCCGGTTCTTGGGGTACCGGATTTTAGCAAGAGGTTTATTGTGCAGACTGATACCTGTAATGCCGGCGTTTCAGCTGTTCTTTTACAGCGATAGAGGTGTGGCAACGGGCGGGGGGTGGAGCGGAGGGAGGAAAGCAGGGGTTGGGGGATCAAGCCTGCGGACAGCGTAAAGGACACGCAGATGGAGGAAAAGGAGGAGGTGGGGGAAAGGGAAGAGGTCGTACAGGAGCCGTGTGGGATAAGGAAGGCGGATACAGAAGGCTGGACAAGGGTATTATCATACCTAATTTACGTAATGAATTACACACAGTGCTATTGGGTGCGTTGCTACAATTGTGAGAATATTACAACGCTTTCCATCACAAAGCGAAACAAATGTTTAAAACCAAATATTCATAATTATTTACGTACTATAGAAATATGTAATAAAAATTGGGGTACCTATACAAAAAAAGGGAATTTCTATCAATTTGACTTATGACAGCCCCATCTAATGGGCGATCCGTTGCGCCATCTGTTTCCACCCGTCACGCTCGAACGGATTTGTTGTTCTTATTTTTTCGTTTGATGCTAATTTCGTGAGATGTTTGGCGCGCTCACTATCATGGACCAGCCTGTATATAAGAGAGAGAGGACGGTTATTTGCGCTGTCTGTCATGAAGAATCGATACTCAACACCTTATCATCTCCTCGTCTATTCAACGTCCTCCAACCACTTTCCTGCTACAACTCTGGTACCTTCTTGCTCGCTCCTAGACACCGTTGCATATAACTCTGTGTAAAGGCAGTGTCTATCATTTTATTTTGCCATTTGCGTCAGCCATCGTCCCAAGAATAAACCCCCAGTCACCTCCGTTCAGACTGAGGGAAAATGTACATGACTCTAACACTGGGATCCTTCAAAATTCTGCTGTGTTCGCGAACCACAACTCCTTTATCATGCCAGAGATCAAGATCAAATGTCACGCTGCCGTCGTAATCATGAACGTATGGTAAATAAAAAATTATTTTAGGTTTATAGTACGGAACATTTGCTGATTTAGTGCTTCGCCACAAAAATTGGCATTATGGCCGAATAAAATTGAGCGTTAAGGGCAGAGGGCGGCTCTGAGGAGCGAAATGCGAGCACTTAGAGAAGAAAATAACTTCGCCATGCCATGGACGCAATACGTAAAGCATTACGTCCTATAAAGTAAAAAAATAAACTTCCCAGCACTTTGCAGAAGGGCGCACTCTCAGCAGTTAACAGCGAACAACAAGCAGTCTGAAAAACGACGCCGAGACCAAATTGCGCGACTGTCACGCAGACATAACACAGTCCCATCCCTAGCAGCAGCTGACCTGAGAACACGAGGGTCCGTGGGGCGTCTGTTAAAAAAATAGAAAAAAATTTGTCCGCTCCCGCCCCATAAGGGCGTCGTTTCCCGGAAGGCGAACACGTGTAGCGAAGCAAGCGATCTTTATGGTGACTATAAAGCGAGAGTCGCCGGCAAGAAAGACCTCGGCCGCCGTCATTATCGTGCCGGAAGTGTCGGCCAACGACGTAAAACTGCCGCGCGACGCTGTATCGGCGCCGGATCGCCTGACGGCGCCGTCGTCAACAAGCGCCGTCGCCTCGGCGACGCCTAAAGAAACCGGCGGCGTACCGCCACCACCAGGACAAGCGCGCGGTAATGCGCTGTCACACTACACATCAGCAATGGACAAGCCGTCCGGAAGCAGTTTACTACGCGCAAGGGATACGCAAAATAATGTGAACATCTGTAGTTACTTAAGAATGGTTTATTAATAAGGGTTGAACCCTCATTTGCCCGTAATAGAGATGCGAGTCTTCTTGGAATACTGGCATATGATCATTGTATAGTCTCCTGTGGAGTGTTATGCCATTGTTCGATCATAACCTCTTCTAACCCCTTTAATGACGAGGGAGGCGCTCCAGTACCGCCTACAATGGTTCGATAATATTCAAGTCCGGGGACTGTGCCGGCCAGCTGCATGCTCCTCATACCACGACTATAATGTCTGGGCTATGTAAAAGGGTGCATTGTCGTACTGAAATATGGCGTCATTGTTGGGGAACACACCTGAATCATGGGGTGCACCTGATCACCTAAACTGTTCACATAATCATTGGCTGTAACACGGTATTTGAGAGTAATGATGGGGCAAGCAGTATAGTATGATATGGCTGCCCACACCATCACACGTCAACCTAAATGCTTAACCGTGCGAATGAATCATTCAGGATTGTAGGCTTCTTTTGGCGTTCTCCAGACGAAAACCCGTCTCGATGTTGGAAATAACGAAAAAGGCGAATGTGTGTGTGTGTGTGTTATGGGACTTAACTGCTAAGGTCATCAGTCCCTAAGCTTACACACTACTTAACCCAAATTATCCTAAAGATAAACACACACACCCATACCCGAGGAATCTCCGCCGGAACCAGCCACACAGTCCATGACTGCTGCGCCCTAGACCGCTCGGCTAATCCCGCGCGGCTGAAAACGGTGACTCGTCGGACCATATGACGTGTTTCCACTGATGAGCCGTCCAGGGTTTAGGCTCCAGGCGCCATGTTTTACGCTTCTTTGCGTTAGTTGTCGCCACTAAAGGTTTCGGTATGACAGCTCTTCCGTGAATTTTCGCTTTATGGAGTTCTCAGCGGGCAGTGTCGATAGATACGGGGTCTCGAAGATGGCTATTGAGCTCTGCAGTCACTTTAGCAACCGTAGTTTTGTGTTGTTTTGGCACAATTCGAGTCGGCGTACAACGATCTTTGTCACTTAGTTTTGATTTGCGTCCACTGTTACGTTTACACGACGATGTCTTTCCATGTTTTGTATAGGATGTCATGACTGTTGAAACAGTTGCTCCTGAAACATTCAGTAAGTTGGCTATGTGGTTACTGATGCTCCAGCTAATCGGGCTCCCACAATCTGCCCTCTTTGTAACTCTATTAGGTATTTCATTGCACGTCGACCTCGGCCTTTGAATGCAAATACGACGTGTGCACTACACGAAAAAAACCTGGTCTGATGCGTTGTCCGTACTGAAAACGTGCAGTCCAGCGTGACACGTGCCTTACCAGCGTTGTTCACCGTCAGACACAACCATCCCATTACTACCACTGTTCACATTATTTTGCCTATGCCCTGTACATGACGGCGTCATAGACAACAATCCAAAGGCATTACAACGATCGGTAACGATCTAGATTCTGAAGTAATATCTTCAGATTAAAAACGATTGAGGAAATGAAGAAGATGGGACCTGAATAAACTGAAGGAACCAGAGGTTGTTGAGCGTCTCGCAGAGAGCATTAGGCAACGTTGAAGAGGGAAAAGCAAGACAAGGGACGATGAAAAGTTAAGTATGAGATATGAAGTAGGGAACGCAGCATAGGTAAGAGAGGGAACATTGCGCGGTCTGGTCCCAGACGTGCCAGTCGGGTCCGACCGACCGCCGCGTCATCTTCTGTCAATAGCGTAATTGCCTGCGGTATGGAGGGGAACGTGCTCAGCACACAGCTTTCCCCGTCTCTGTCAGCTTTCTTTCCACTGGAACCGCTACTGAACGGTCGAGTAACCCCTAAGTCCGCCATACGAGGCTGAGGATGCTCTGTAGCAGTCGTCCCGTCAGTAAAAAATCCCTGGCAGTACAGGGAAATGAACCCGAGCCCTCTGAGTGGCGGTAAGCCACACCGTTTACTCAGCTGTGGAGGCGGACAAGGCAGTAAAGGATCAAGTAGCAAAACCTCAAAGCCTACTAGAAAGCACTGGATAACATGGAGACTGATGAAAGGTGAGGGGACATATAAAAAATACAGCAAATGAAGCAAGCGAAAGGGAATACAAAGTTCAAAAGTGAGACTGAAGAGTGTGCCAATTGGCCAAGCTGGAAAGGCTAGAGGACAAGCCCATAAAAACACTAATATCCACCGGACAGCTGGCGCCTGTAGAGAAGTTTGGAGAATGGAGTAGTAATTCTACGAGAGACGTTCGTTAACTAATGCAACACTTTATTTCTCTGGAAGTAGACTGGTTTGATTCAGCCTTCCAATCCACTATATTATTCCTCACTCTTGTCGCTACAAAATAGTATTTTTCAACGTAATCTCTGTTCAGTGTGACAGCCTTAAGCCACCTTACCGGAGAGGGCCTGTATGACTCCACGGTACCACTCTACTGGTCGACATGGAAAGCAGCGTCTTCCTGCATCAGTGACCTCCTCGTCCTCTACGTACAGCTTCCCGCTGAGTGCATGTTTCGTTGTATTTTTTTCCTTTATTGTGATTTCATGCCTCAGCTGAAGCGGGCCGTCAGCGGCCTACATACGCCACTCTTCGGCCAAAAGACACAACATAAATACACAGAAAGCATAGAAAACATAAAAAACATGGTAAACACAAGGTGAACACTGCACAAGAAGTCAGAAGTCGTTCGACGGGAGACACTGTACTGAAGGGTGGCACCACTTGAAAGCAAATGAAGACGCCGAGATGGAGAGACGAACGTAGTAGAAAACACTGATGAAGACACTGTACACAAACGGAGAGACACTGACTCACGAAAACACTGGCGATGATCATCAGCGAAGCACTCACACTGACGAAGGCGGGGGGGGGGGGGGGGGGGGGTTGCCATCAGGTCAAAGGGAGAGGTAGGAGGGCGGGAAGGAGGGGGGTTGGAGCCAGTGAGGGAAAGAAGGAAGGAGACTGGGGGGAGGAGGAAAGAGGGGGGTTGGAAGCCTGGGAATAGGGGTGGAAGTGGGAGACATGGGAGGGAGGAGGGGGGAAAAGGAAGGTGAGGAGGGAGAGAGAGAGCCCTGGGGGAAAAAGGGGGGAAAACGAGGGGAGAGTAAGAGCTGGTAGGAGGGGAAGATGGGCGGGACATCATCAGGGATGGGGTGCTGGCGGAAGCCACCTTGAGAAAGTGTATGGAGGGCGTGAAGATGGAGAGCAGGTGGGATGTAACAATACAGATGCGGCAACAGGTGAGGATGGGGAGACAAGTGGGTGTGGGGGATCGAGCTTGCAGGAGGTGTAAAGGATCTGTATCCATTAGAGGAAAAGGAGAAGGTGCGGGAAGGGAATCAAGTCGTATAGGATCCGCGTGGTGTGTGGGAGATGGATGAGATAGGCGAGGCGGAGTGCATGGCGTTCAAGTGTTTAGAGGGACTTATAGTAGGTGGGAGGGGTGGAGATACAGGCGGGATTGGCATAGCAGAGGATGGGCAGATGAGGGCTTTATACGTGTGGAGGATGGTTCAGGGTTCCAGACCCCATGAGTGGCCTTAATAGAGTTTTAGGTGGCAGATTTGGGATCGTGCCTTGGCTTGGATTGTGCAGAGATGGGGGTTCCAGGAAAGGCAATGGTCAAGAGTGACACTACGCTACTTTAGGGTGGGGGTGAGGTGAATGGGATGGCCATAGATGGTGACATAAAAATCATAGAGGCAGAAGGAAGGGGTGGTTTTGCCTACAGTGATTGCCTGAGTTTTAGAAAGATCGACCTTGAGCAGCCACTGGTAACACCAAGTGGTGAACCAGTCAATATGGGATTGGTACTGGAAGCATTGAAGGGTGGGGTTGAGGGCAAGGAAGGCAATGTCATCGGCATCCTGGAGAAGGTGGATGGGGGATGAAGGTAGCCGCATGTCTGCCGTATATAGAAGGTAGGGAAGAGGGGAGAGGATAGAGCCTCGTGGCTCACCGGCAGAGAGTTATAAGGTGTAGGAATCCATGTTATGGATGGTGACGTAGGAAGGACAGTGGGAAAGAAAGGAGGCGATCAGACAGACGTAGTTAATAGTAAGGGTGAAGGTTTGGAGCCTGAAGAGGAGACTGGAATGTCACACACAGGCATAGGCATGTTCACGGTCGACGGAGAGGAAGATGGCAGAGTGACAGGAGTTGGGTTGTTGAGAGAGGAGGTGAGTGAGGTGAAGGAGAAGGTCATCAGCAGAGAACGACGGCTGAAAGCCACATTGTCCAGCGGAAAGGAGGCAGTGCTGGTGGAGATGCAGGTGGATGCGTTAGGTGAGGATGGATTCCAGGACTTTGCTGAAGACCGAGGTAAGGCTGATGGGAAAGTAGTAGGAGACAGCGGATGGCGGTTTGTCGGGTTTGAGGAACATCAGGATCTGGGAGATTTTCCACAGGTTGGGGTAGAAGCCAGTGGACAAGACCACATTATAGAGCGTGGCCAGGGTGGAGAGGAAGGAAGTGGGAGCTTCACAGAGATGACGATAGGTTACACGGTTGTGACTGGGAGTCGTGTTGCGTTTCGTGTGAAGTGTAGAGATGATATCTTGAGTAGTGATCGGGGCATTGAGTTGGGTATGTGTAATGTTGTCCAAGTTCTGGAGGCCAGGAGCGAGTGGAGGGGCAGAAGTCTCATTTCGATCATGGACATCAGGGAAAAGGGAATAACCGAACTGGAGATCGTCAGGAAGGATAAAGACATTGGAGAGATAAAAAGCAAAATGGTTGGCCTTACTAAGGTTATCAGGAAAGGAGTAGTAGGGGGTAGTTTAAACCCGGTAAGGCAGCGGAAGGCTGACCAGTACTTAGATGAGTTGATCCATAGGATAACATTAAGATGGGTGCATGTCTGTCGCCAGTAGCGGCGTTTCTTGGCCGCTAGCAAGTTTCGGACGTGTCGTTGGAGTTGCCAGTGGCGTCGTAGTGTGTCCTGGTCACATGTGTGAAGGAAGGCACAGTATACACAGTGGGATTCACGGAGGAGGACGGCCTGTGGGGGTAAGGTAGGACAGTGAGGGTAGATGGCGATGGTAGAGATGCAGGCCTCCATGGCCTCAGACAAGGTCTGCTGGAGAAAGGAGGTGGCACAGGTAACATCATCAAGGTGATGGTAGACGAGTCGGTGGCTATTGATCCGGGTTGTGATGGTATCCCAGTATCCCAGTCGGCACAGGAATAGCCATGGACATACTTTGGGGAAGGGTCGATGCGAGGGACTGGATGGGGGCGACGACTGTCTGATACGGTGAGAAGGACAGGGGTATAGTCACTGCCAATAGCGTTGAGGACGTCTACCGTCATGTGGCCAAAGAGCTTAGGGGAGGCCAGGACAACATAAGGAGTGGTATTGGATTTGGGGTGGGTGTGTTGGGGAATGGGAATGAGGTCACTGTGGATGGTGGAGAGGAACCAATGCCACCGCCATATCTGGGTGGTGGAACGACTATGGATGTTGAGGTCTGTGGCAATCACATAGGAGGAGAAGGTACAGTCGATGGGGGAAAGGATGTTGACAGGAATAGGGCAGAGGAATGGATATAGATGGTGGCGCAGGTAATGGTAAGGGTGTAAGGCTGGGGAAGAAGAGAACAAGGATCAGGTGTTCCGTGGGGTCAGGAAGGAGGGGTTGGAGCCAAACAGAGATCTGGCAGTAGTGGCCAATGGCTACTCTGCAATGCGCAATTGGGAGTGGATTATCGGAGTGATGAGGGAGGTAAGGCAACATGTGTATGGGATGTTGGGGCTGTAGACAGGTTTCATTCAGGAGGAAGGCATCCACACGGTGTGTTGTGACGGTATGCATAAGGAGATTCTTGTTATCAGGAAGGGAGCGGATGTTGTTGAACCAGATACGGTGCTGTTGCGCCATGGTGGGGTTTAAATGAGAGTGTCAAGATGGGAGAAGGTAAAGTGGGCTAGGTTATGGGAGTAGGTGGCGTAGGTGTTGAGATGAAAGAACAGGCAGCTACGTAGATCTGTTGGAGGGTATGGGGGCGACGAAAGGATTGGATATTCTGGAGGACAATGGTGAGGAATCTGATGATGTCCTCGGCTGTGGGGAGGGGGCGAAGGTTGTTACCAGGAGGAGTGGGATCATCAATGGAGCGGACAGGGACAGTGATTTTGGGAGAGATGGGAGAGGGCCGGGTCTTACGTTTTTGGGAGTAGGTGGGGTGAGGAAGGCTACAGAAGTTGTGGGGGACGGGGGATTCGAGGCTAGGACACTGCCGGAGGAAATGTGCGTGTTTGCAGTGAGGGCAGATGGGGGCCTCGCGACACTTAGATGTGTAGTGCACATTGTACTGCAGGCACCTCTGGCAGTGAGCAAACTGGGGAGGGGAATGGGAAGGGTTGACTGTTACGTTGGGCCAGACAAATGGATTTAGGAAGGTGTAAGACCAGGCTTATAAGTTGGACATGCGCTATCTTGTAGAATGACAGCTGAGACCTTGGAATACGACTCACAATCCTTTTGTCCGCTGCCAGGTCTCCGCAGACACTCTGCAAGCGCCTGTCAATATCTGCGATGCTGTGGTTTTCCACCAGAAGCTATTTAGTGACAGCTTTCTGATTGCAACAGACATCCTTTACAGAATCAATTTGAAGGCTACGTACGTACAGCGCCGCCACTTATCGGAACTCCATGGAACTATAGAGGTTTGATCGGGACTACTCCACAAAGTCGCAGAACAAATTGTGCATACTTCAACTGAGGTTACCGAGCGAGGTGGCGCAGTGGTTAGACACTGGACTCGCATTCGGGAGGACGACGGTTCAATCCCGCGTCCGGCCATCCTGACTTAGGTTTTCCGTGATTTCCCTAAATCGCTCCAGGCAAATGCTGGGATGGTTCCTTTCAAAGGGCACGGCCGACTTCCTTCCCCATCCTTCCCTAATCCAATGAGACCGATGACCTCGCTGTCTGGTCTCCTTCCCCAAACCAACCAATCTACCAACCGACTGAAATTGGCCGACAAATGAAATCTGTTGCTTACTTGCTGAACGTCCCTCGTATGAATATCAAGAGAACAAATCGCTAGCCAGAACCAATGAAAGATAGGAAATCTCAGAGGTGGAATCAGCGAAGTAAACGTGCGATGTGAAGAACATTCAGGACCCGGGACTCGAATTACCGATCAAATTGTTCAAATGGCTCTCAGCACTATGGGACTTAACACCTGAGGTCATCAGTCCCCTAGAACTTAGAACTGCTTATACCTAACTAACCTAAGGACATCACACACATCCATGCCTGAGGCAGGATCCGCTCGGCGACAGTGGCCAGCTCGAATTACCGTCCTGAAGGTGTCCTTGGCACTCACACCATGCCATCAGCTCCGTCCATCGCAGAGCTTCTGGGAGACACCTGTATCCTGTCTATCAGTTTTCTCATGTTGTAAGTAGGCTGTTCAGGTTCTAAGTAGGCTGTTTAGGTTCTTATATTGGTAACGCCGCCGCCCCGTAGCGCTCTCTGTATGAAAATCACTGGCTGTGCTGTGTGTAGTCTGTGGCTAGTTTGCATTGTTGTCTGCCATTGTAGTGTTTGGAAGCTGGACGTGAACAGCACGTAGCGTTGCGCAGTTGGAGGTGAGCCGCCAGCAGTGGTGGATGTGGGGAGAGAGATGGCAGAGTTTTGAAATTTGTAACACTGGATGTCATGAACTACTATATATATTATGACTGTTGAGGTAAATACATTGTTTGTTCTCTATTAACATCTTTCAATTTGCTAACTGTGCCTATCAGTAGTTAGTGCCTTCCGTAGTTTGAATCTTTTGTTTAGCTGGCAGTAGTGGCGCTCGCTGTATTGCAGTAGTTCGAGTAACGAAGATTTTTGGTGAGGTAAGTGATTTGTGAAACGTATAGGTTAATACTAGTCAGGGCCATTCTTTTGTAGGGATTTTTGACAGTCAGATTGCGTTGCGCTAAAAATATTGTGTGTCAGTTTAAGCACAGTCGTGTATAATTGTTTTAAGGGGACGTGTCATATACATTTCACATGTAAAACCGTTTAGTGAACGATAAACTGCTTTTTAACTTTGTCTCTGCCATATAACTTTTCACTTTACATTACCAGAATGCTTTGTCAGACTTAGAATCTGTTAACATGCAACAATGTTTGAAGTTAAATATCTAGTCTAGAACCTAGGGATCATTTTTAAACAGAAATTACGAATGCATTGTTACAGGGAACAGACGACACAGTGTTGTATTTCTACATTCTTGCTTGTTAGTTGCATGATTACGTAACGACTATCAGGCTTACATACTTAGGACATATACTGGTACTGCTAATGAGATTTTAATGCAACATTTTGGTTTACTTGAAAATACATTCTGGATTTAAAGTACTTTCAGTGAGATACCAGATGACATAGTGGTTAATTTATGTGACAGCTACACGATTTTATCACGACGCTACCTATGAGTGACAATTTACAATGTTGCTTTTGCAGTGTTTCTGTTTTATATCTGCACAGTTTTTCTGTATTATTCTGGAAAGTAAAACATGTTTTAGTAGTAACTTTTTTGGTATAGCTACATTGAGACTGCCTTTCCGTAGCATAACAATACGTTACAGCACAGTATTTTGTTCACCACGGTAATAAGCGTAATAACTACGATATCTATACACAAAGCATTTCACTTTTGTTTATCATGAGGTAAGTACATTGACTTCTGCAGAACTTAGCTTTCGGAGGACGATAACTACGAGACTTCCACAGAGGTTATCTTACAACATAACGCACAGCTTTGCGCTACAGTACACGTATTTGAGTGATTAATTTCGCACTTAAAACATTTATTTTTTAAGATATTTGAAGTACAATGATACAAGGGTTTTCCGTGATATATTTCATTCCATTGCTGTAATCTGTAACACCTGAGGGTATAATTACATTAATCCTCAGGGGGGTATACGCTTACTTTGTGTACCATGTGTTTGGCAAGCACAAGGAGCCCTAGCTAATATGGTATTTGCTTATACAACTTTACACATTGGTACCATATTTCTCTAACACAGAATTACACAGCTATCTGATCATTTAACCGAGAGTGACAAACTTTTTTACTACGGCAGTGACAGATGTTTACGTAATTACACCATTGGATAACTTCACACTTACGAAATTGTATTTTGTTTGTACTTTGTGATCTGTTCATATTTTTTCGGAATCATTGTGATTCTATGAGAGCTTTGAATGATGTATTTGGTATAGGGACATGATTTTTAAAGTATGTTTGAGGCGGATGACACTTTTGACATGAGCAGAAAATTTTTTTAGGTTTTGAAATTATTGGAGGAAGCTACGACGATTTTGAGAGTTGACTGAGGTGTTATGATGTTATTATTACGATGACTATGTGTATTATGCTGTTGCGGTATGTTTATGATCAATAAGCTGATGCTATATGAGTTATCTGAGTATGCTACATATCAGTTATGATGAAGTATTGAAGAAGTGTCGACGAATAAGGTAAGGAATAATGAGTAGTGGTTAGGGACTCTGGTTTGTGAAAAAGGTTGTTGGAAACCATGAATCGTACTATAAGCGTTGTGAAATGTATGTAAATGCGTGAATGTATTACAATGGCAACGAAAGTTTTTGGACTCTGTTATATCAATAGCATTTTGTTTCTACAGATTTGTAATGCAAATTCTTGACCTGTGAAATATTTTTATATGAGACTGTCACTGTAGCAGAAACTGCTGTCGTAAATATTTCGGTAAGAAAGTTAAGTGACCACCTTCACGTAATGCGTTGTGGGCACCCAGCTGTGCGACAGACGCCCGGAAGAAAAAAGCCATTAGTGTGTGCCTTTCAGAGGCACAGGTGGAGAAAAAAAAGAGGCCATTATCCTTGCTATTGACATTTCTTTGTAGAAAGCATCGCAAATACGACACGTTCAAACTTGAAAACATATGATTACACTGTGGAGCTCTTAATTTATGATATTTACTAAAATGCCTAATGAAATGATGAGAAACATTTTACATCTATTGTCTTTCTAGTTGAGAGATTGCTCATTTTGTTTAATATCTGGTCTCCAGCTGTGTTGCAGCATTGGATTTATAAAATAAAATTAAGTGCATTTGCTACTGTGAACACTTTCTGCCAACAGATCTGCACTTGGAATGGAAAGAACATTAATAAGGGATTAATAACAGTAACTGCATACATAATTTTCTTTTCAGCTACTTGGTAATTTCTTTGGTAGAGTAAGTTTTTGTGATGCATCACTCTAGTGTTAAGATGTGACATAGGTATTAAACGTGGCCACTTTTACTGTAATGTTTTTTTTTTTTCTGCTTGAGCTATGTCATGTTTAGATATAAGTTATTTCATTTGTTGCTGCTGTTTGCCAGGCATAGTGTAACTGAATTTGACTTTGTGTTACTCTGCGAAGCCAGTTTACTACTGATTTATTTTTCTTGTTTGCTGCACATTGCCTTATATTAGTTGTAATATTGCAATTGCTTTGCTAATTTCTATAATGCTGCTTGCATCGCAAATCTGCATTTTTTCATTGCTGTTTGCGTTAATTGTTTTGTGCTGCTGCATTGCCTCGTCCTTTAGTTTAGCATCTGAGCTCAGTAGATTTAAGTTAGTTTAAGAGGGGTAGACTATATAAGAAACTGACTATGGAGAATAGGTAAAGAATGCATTGCGAAGTTATATGAAAAATATTTGGGCCAAAATGAGTATTGTACAATGAGAAATAATTATTTTGAAAGAAATATGAATAGAATACAGGAAGGAGGTATAGATACGACTTTTTGGGAATAATGATGAGTGAAGGGAGATCTCCAAGAAGCAAAGAAAGTTTTGTTTGCAAAATACTGCAATAAAACAAAACCTGTCCTATCCTTGCATTATCCCACTATGTATTTATGTATCCTTGTTTATTTGTCTTTTTCCTGTCTTTATGTGTTTAGCTGATGAGAGCTATGTTGTAGACTTTTTCTGATAATATGTTATTTTCTTTGTAAAGATGTTTAGACATTATTTATTCTGTTTTGTTTTAATGCTCTTGTGTGAAGTTGATGTTTCGAAAGTTATTCTGATCTTTTATGTACGTACTCATGTCATAATTCCTGTAACACTGATGTATATGTTATTTCTATTCTTTTGTAAAGCCTGTATTACTTCAAATGTTATCTGTATTATTATGTTTTTAATGATGTTTTCTGTATCTTTGTAATTGTATTCTCATGTTGTAAAATCGTAATTGTCACCAGTTCATCATAATATTAACTTGTAAGTTACATTTCACTGCACACGTTTCTGTTGGTCATAGTATATGGAGAATATGTGAGAAGTAGGGACTGTTAGTGTTTACACGTGTGTTACTAATTCAGCAAGGGACTGCATAACAGCATTGCTGGTTCTAAGGACAATTCCAAAACTTCGTGAGTGTACAAGTGGTGGTTTATGGACTTACTATCTTCTCTGCAAGACTCTTCGATGGTGATTGTGCACCTGCACAGTCGCAGCAGATGGCTGCTGGCCATCTCTACAAGGACTACAGTGGGTCTACACCTTTGATGACCCACCAATACCATTATTTCTACAAGGACTGCAGTGGGTCTGCACCTCTGGTGGCCCACCAATACCGTAATCGCTACCAGGACTACAGTAGGTCTACTCTGTGATGACCTACCTACCAATATTCTTCAAAACTTCGACTGACTCTGCTGTGGGTTTGCTCTGTTGTGGCCCATTACCTGTCTGCATGTCAAGAGTCAGCACTGTCTTTCCGTTGGAAGGACAACACTACTTCTTCAATACTGTCTGGAAATCCACTACTTCTGTGTGCAATTTTTTTACTAATGAGACTTTGTGAAAAAAAACTGTAATTACTATAATGATGAATGATCAGGACTATCTTTATGGACTGTGATAAAATTTTAGCTTTTGACCAACATTGTATCAATAAGTGTGTGCATTTGATATCTTTGTTATTGTAATTACGATTATGAAAAATTTTAACAAATATGTATTGCCCAGTGCCCAAAACAATTTGTAAAATTTTTTGTGGGGAGCTTGGAGGCTATGTAAGTAGGCTGTTTAGGTTCTAAGTAGGCTGTTTAGGTTCTTATATTGGTAACGCCGCCGCCACGTAGCGCTCTCTGTATGAAAATCACTGGCTGTGCTGTGTGCAGTCTGTGGCTAGTTTGCATTGTTGTCTGCCATTGTAGTGTTGGGCAGCTGGACGTGAACAGCGCGTAGCGTTGCGCAGTTGGAGGTGAGCCGCCAGCAGTGGTGGATGTGGGGAGAGAGATGGCAGAGTTTTGAAATTTGTAACACTGGATGTCATGAACTACTGTATATATTATGACTGTTAACGTAAATACATTATGTGTTCTCTATTAACATCTTTCAATTGCTAACTGTGCCTATCAGCAGTTAGTGCCTTTCGTAGTTTGAGTCTTTTATTTAGCTGGCAGTAGTGGCGCTCGCTGTATTGCAGTAGTTCGAGTAACGAAGATTTTTGGTGAGGTAAGTGATTTGTGAAACGTATAGGTTATTGCTAGTCAGGGCCATTCTTTTGTAGGGATTTTTGAAAGTCAGATTGCGTAGCGCTATAAATATTGTGTGTCAGTTTATGCACAGTCGTGTATAATTGTTCTAAGGGATGTTTCAATGTGCAGACATGCTTCATCCTCTCCAACACTCTCTCCCCCCCCCCCCCCCCCACCCCAGCCCAGCTCTTACCCAAATTAAACAACAATTCTTATCATAACCACATAATGATGATAATTTCATATTATATCGTCTTCATTGTGTTAGAAATATAAATTACTTTACGTTGTAGAAATATTTACATTAAATAAGCGAGCTGTGCAAGGCAGTGGATCAGGAATGACATTTTCCACCCATTCCTCAATAGGTAGAATTTCACTAACGGTTAGATGCTAAAAAAAGATGTATCGTCAGTTAGTAACTCGTCATTAAAGTGTTCATTCCTCTAAACCATCAGTAAAATCGTTACAACGCTTTTCTCGAGCTACAATTTAATTATAAATTCTTATATCGTGTCGTTACGGAAGTCTGTTTCGGCTTTGTTCATCGATACCGATTTTGTGTATCGTGCTACTCGAAGTCGCAACGTTCGCCCAACATCGAATTTTGAGGTATCTATTTAGTGTCGACCTTGTTTTCCATAAACTACATCTTTGTTGCAGTCGGCTTCTCCTCTGTGTCAGGCTACGATGCTAAACTCAACGTGCTGTATAATGTTTGTGGGTAAACCGGCGAAAAATATACAATTCAAACGGAATGGTATAGTTTCATAACACTGAAAATATTCCTGAAGTAAAGACGAATTCCTCAAACCATATACCCGTGATTCAGATGAATAAAACTAGTCAATTCAAGTCAGTGCAACGTAATACCCATTCTGTAATGTACCTTGCAACACCTCATCGTATCAAGGTGTTAAGTTTTAGTGATCGAATTCCATTATACAGAGTGAAGACAACAATACCCATTCTGTAATGACCTTGCAACACCTATTCGTATCAAGGTATTAAGTTTTAGTGATCGAATTCCATTATACAGAGTGAAGAAAAATTCCCGCACTCGGACTTCGCAGTCCGTTTCCTCACATACTAGCAATACAAAAATGTCTGTCACAATATTTCGTCGTGCGCATGTTTCCGGCAGCAAATGGACGTTTAAGATTGGCATCCTGGTAACACTGTAATCACATGTCAGAGGATAGTAGTAGTGGGGTACACTTGGTGTAGTGGAAAGAATTTTGGGTTATCATGCAAGAGGTAAAGGGTTCCATCCTGGCTCGAGGGGTGTTTGTTACTATTTGCCAGTTTCATTCTGCCATATAATATTGTGTATACAACGATTCTTAAACTACGTGTGTCGCACATTTACATAATACTTGTTTGGAAATTATTTGCAAAGTACGTTGCTAGCGCTAATAGTGACGGAAGGCGATAACGAAATGTAATGGACGTGAACGTGGTATGAACAATAGTTGGTACTAATCAGTGGGGCCATTGGGGAAGGGTAGACAGGAAACAGGTTTGGAAACTAGGAGATGCAGTGGTGTGAAACAATTCAAGTCCACGTCGTGCAAAAGCGTTCGTTAAAAGCTGACCGGTGAAACGGATTGTACTTCCATTTCTGTGGTCGTAGTATGTAAGTGCAAGTGTTTTGCAGAAGACGCACTGAAATCGCTGTATGACGGTTAAGACACCAGACAGTGAGCCACGCAGACTACATGTAGTAAACAAAACCAACTACACCTCGACCCAGAGCCGAAACCTCGACCACCTGCACGCTAATCCAAAACGCTGTCCACTGCACAGCACTGCTGCTTTATGCCGACACAGGTAGTTACCGTAAATGTGATTGCAGTGTTGCTAGATTGCCAATGTTTAACGTCAAATTAAGCCGAAAATATGCGCTGGGTGAAATCTGTGAAAGACAGTTTTGTATTGATAGTATGTGAGGAATAGCGCTGCGAAGCCTGAGCCCGCGAATTTTTCTTCACCCTGTATAAGAAATGGCAGCCGTACTTTACGTGTCACCATATAAATACTGTCTTGACACTACTCAGTTTGAGTAGACCAAAGTTAAAAGTGTGGTAGCACTTAAATATCCTAATAAAATTAGGTTTTAATTTTTCTAAAAGCGAAAAATGCAGTATGGAAAGAAAAGATTACTAACATTTGTGTCAGGTTCCCTATCCTGTTGTTGGTGACAGTACAACTGATGATGGAAACCAAATTTTATCAAATATTTCTAGCTTCCAGTGGGCAGACATTGAGAAAGAGAAGCAGAATGTATGCAAATTTCAGGGTCTAACATAGAGATTTTATCTGTCAGATTCTTTCAGAGCCCTGCACAATCGGCTGCAGATAGTATATTCATTCCTGTAGATTACATTTCAACATCGTTGTTGTTAGGAGCAGACAGGTTTCGCCTTGAGTAACCAAACTTTTTTTCTCACTTTTATCCAGAAATATGTATTGCTCACGTTTCGTATCATCAGTGCAGTTTTTATTTTCTTCCTATTAAATAACAGAAAAACTGCTCCTTAACCTCTAAACAAGTAAAAATTTCGGTTTCAGGAATTGCATTCACAAATTTGATAATAAACAAAATTTTTATATATATGTCGTAGTTTTTTGGTTACAGATTTATTCCTGCACAGTTTTTCATCTCGAAATCCCAGAGTAATGTAGAATGTTACTGGGAACATTCACGTCGACGATCTTTGTCTGTATGTATGTATGTGTGTGTGTGTGTGTGTGTGTGTGTGTGTGTGTGTGTGTTTGTTTATATAATTGTTATAAAGTTCTGTAATAGAAAAATTAATAATATTTTACAAATAGCTTCAAAATATCATACAGCGCTTAAATGTGCAGGGCTCGACACATCTACAAATGTTTCACATAGGACAACCACATGTTTTCCAACAACATAAACTGGCGGAAGCTGCTTGTTGATTTTTCCAATGTGCTTCCCTTCGTGTAATTCCAAAATCGGTAACTAGACTCAAGTACGGACAAAGAAACATCATATGTTCTTACATTTACTATCGTCTAGGTTACGCTCTCTGCTAATGGATACACCTGACCATGATGCAAATAAATAAATAAATACATTTACAATTACAGGCGATGCAACAACCGTCAGCTCTATGAAGATATTCCTATAGCAAAATATTTCCATAGGGTACATCTGTCCCAATGAAAATAACACGTTGAGTCCTTGAAAGTATTGAATCTTGTCACAAATTAGGCCCGATGTGCGGTAGAGCCTAACCTTGTATTTTGTTTTTCACTGTTATAGGTGCTGAACAGTAACAAGTAGATTAATTATAGTAAGGAGGCCATCTTGCAGCAAGTTCTCATTAGGACGATCACCACGGCCTCTATACTGAACGACAGTTCTGCTTTCCATCTTCGTAAGATTTTCAAAAATGAACAATGCCGTTGTCTTATATTTCCGATTATTACTTTAGACTTACGAATGCTACTAGTTAGCGCTAAACTGCTGCCGCATTGAGTGGGGCTAACTTTCAGAGTGGTATTAGGCACGCTGATTCCCCTCTTAATCAAACTACTTTCCGAATCGGACCGACGATAGCGTGGTATTAATCAGTGACGTTTCTGCACACCAGTAATTTCGTGCTAGTGCCTCAGAGCTGCGCTGGAGGGATGAAGTTCGCTACTACCTACGATTTGTTCCAGTAGTAGCAGCGAGAGAGCGAAATCCCCGATTGGAGACATTTCCGCACAGATGTTTGTAGCAGGTGAGAAAAAGAAAGTTGCTAGAGATAAGTCGACAGGCCAGATTCACCTCAAGAATCTGGTCGCTATTATGGTCAGAAGAGCAGGAAGTCGCTGTCTTGTACCACAGGGTTTTTATGGCCGATAAGGCGAATTATACGATACGTTCGCAACGCACACGACACGCAGCTCTCTTTTTAGGGGGTGAAAGTACTTTGTTATTGGTAAGTGCGTCAGAAGAATGCAGACACTGGTAATCCTAATCTAAATACTAAGGGTCTAAGGACCTAAGTACTTAGGAACTAGTTGTTGAAATTGAATAAGTAGTTTGTATGGATACAAACAGCTTTCACCTTACAGAAACCGCTTACGACGATGACAGATGTTCAGTCTGATGACTAGCACCATGCAGGAAAATGGCGAATAAAATTTTGTAGCTCACTCATTATACGCTGTACGAAAAGATGTACATCTAGCTTTCTAGCAATCAAGTCTCTTCGTTTCCAACCGAGGTTTCACGCACCAAGGACTTCATGTAACACTGTAGTAATACGTCCATAGAAATGAAATTCGGCGACAGTACTGTGTATATCATCATCTAGTTAAAGTATCTGTGTTTAAAGTGTTCAACCAACTGTTTCTCATTTCTCCAAATGTCTGTGGGCAACGTCTATAATCCCCCTTGTCATGTATGCTTCTAAGGTCTTGCATTTGTCAAATAGGCATTCTTGCTTGTAAGGAAAACAAGGCAGGTGCCGTAATCCAGTATCCCAGAAACAACACTGTGTGGAAGAAGGGTCAAAATAAACGAACACGTGTGTCGGCGTACCCGTAGATACTCGCCCGTTTCTGAGAAAACGACCGTCAAAGCTTTCGAAGTACTTTATGTGCCTTTTTGCGAGTATATAGTAGCACAGTGATTAGCGTCACTACTTCGCAATTTTGTACGAACCGCCGTTGTTACTTAAGCTTCAGTTTTTAATTTAGCTACCCAGCGCTACAACGCTAATATTTTCCAATACTGAAATAGCATTGTCCTTATTTGTCTACTAATTACATGTCCGGTGAATAAAAAAGGGAAATAAAAAAAAGTGAATGAAAAAAATATTTGAAACTGTTTTCAGTGAAAAGCCCGTATTATGTCTTGATTAACAACCAACTGCCAGTTCCTGCCTTTTGTAAAGTAATTCGTTATGCGTGGTTTGCCGCGAAATTATTGCTAATGCGTAAAATCTTCAGCAAGTTGAACGACGTTCCTTCCTCGAGTGAGTTCCATTCAAAATAATGTCACTGTTGCAAACCTGCCTTCACACGATGATCGTGGTGTTATAAACTTCTACATTTTAAAAGTTTCTACCATCGCTGTAACAGGGAATGACCCATAACTTCCTGAAATGTAAACATAAAAATAATAATTAATACAATAATGAAATATAAGAATATGAAAATTTAAAAAGGTTGTAACCCTCTAAAATACCATACGTACATGCATTATCTAATAAATGCATGACACGTATTGTGAAACCCAGTTGCAATTCTACACTTAACTTAGCGCCTTTGTATCCTATGACTCGGTAACAAACATTTGTGTAGTAAAATACAACAGACATATGTAGATAACGGAGTTAAATAATAAAATAAATGAAAACAACTAATGTTTTTCGAATAAGGGATGCATAAATTACAAGGCTGCAACGCTAGCCACAGAGCCACCATTTCGTTTCAGTGTGTTGTGCGTTAAAAGACATCTAATCTGAGTGGAAAACATTGACTGTCGTTTCCTCAGAATAGATCCCGAGTCATGTGCTCGCTTACTTTGACTCTTGTTTCACTGAGACAAGATTCTGTGAAATCGGGTCACGACACTTGCCGGTTTCTCCTCTTTATTCACTTTGCACTCTGTGTCAGTCTTCATTTCTGACATGTATGCGTTCTTGTCTGCAAGCATCGTTTGCTGCATTTTAATATTCCTTTCTTTCCGATATCTACATCTACATCTACATCTACATCTACATGAACAGTCCGTAAATCACATTTAAGTGCCTGGCAGATGGTTCATCGAACCACCTTCACAATTGTCTATCATTCCAATCTCTTATAACTCGCGGGAAGAATGAACACCTATGTCTTTCTGTGCGAGCTCTGATTTCCCTTATTTTATCTTGGTGATCGTTCCGCCCTATGTAGGTCGGTGTCAACAAAATATTTTCGCATTCGGAGGAGAAAGTTGGCGATTGGAATTTCTTGAGATGATTCCGTCGCAACGAAAAACGCCCGTCCTTTAATGATGTCCATTGCAAATGCTGTATCATTTCTGTGACACTCTCTCCCATATTTCGCGATAATACAAAACGTGCTGCCTTTCTTTCAACTTTTTCGATGTACTCCATCAGTTATATCTGGTAAGCATCCCACACCGCGCAACAGTATTCTAAAAGAGGACGGTCAAGCGTAGTGTAGGCAGTCTCTTTAGTAGGTCTGTTACATTTTCTAAGTGTCCTGCCAATAAAACGCAGTCTTTGGTTAGCCTTCCCCACAACATTTGCTGTGTGTTCCTTCCAAATTAAATTGTTCGTATTTGTAATACCTAGGTATTTAGTTAAATTTATGGCTTTTAGATTAGACGATTTATCGTGTAACCGGAGTTTAACGCGTTCATTTTAGCACTCATCTGGATGACCTCACACTTTTCGTTATTTAAGGTCAAGTGCCACTTTTCGCATCATTCCGACATTTCGTCTAAATCGTTTTTTGGTTTGTTTTGATCTTCTGATGACTTCATTAGTCGATAAACGACAGCGTTAACTGCAAACAACCGAAGACGGCAGCTCAGATTGTCTCCCAAATCGCTTACATAGATAAGGAACAGCAAAGATCCTGTAACACTGCCTTGGGGAACGGCAGAAATCACTTCTGTTTTACTCGCTGACTTTCCGCCAGTTACAACGAGCTGTGACATCTATGACAGGAAAGCACAGATCCAGATATGAAAATCAATTTCTCGTGAGTCATCCAAAATTCTATACTGAGCCTCATCTTTTTGCCGGTGAGTACTATGATGCGCCTCCATATTGAGACCAAAACTTCTCATGGAAAATAATAGATTCAGTCCCCTTTCAATGTGACAACAAGTAAAGGATGAAATTCAAAGAGTATGGTACAAAACAACATTTATTCTTTCCTCTTGTACGACTACGACCTGTAAACTGATAAGAAATCGACAGCGATGATCTGAGAGGGGAATAGTCATTTTCATCATCGACACATGATTGATGGACTGGCTGAAAATAACACCATCGCTGAAAATTGTGTCATCCGTGAACAGAATTACCAAAGGAAGCTCTTGCCGCTGTAATGCGATGGAAAATCCATTAACGCAACTGAACTCCGGGTTCGAAAACGTTTAGCACCACTGTTCGCATCGTTTGTTTGTGATAGTGGCCTAACGCTGTACACCGTCGCCACTATACGCTCTGCGTTCCTCACATCCATTTCACAGCTAAGATGATGTGCTTGTAGATGGATCTTCTCTCACACCATGCAATATGTTTCATAAAATTATGCTGTGGCAAGAGTTCAGGATCATGGCGATCTCTGTGGCATAAAGGAGCCACTTCCTTGCTCCGAAAACTGACAGCATGCAGCTATTTACGCTAGTGTATCTTGGTCAGGCACCTTCTTTCCTGTATTTGTTTGTACCCCACGAACTTCGATTCATTTCAAATTGACAATACCATGCTGCCATGTCCTACAAACCGATGCCTTCTTCTAACTGTGCCACAAATTTATTTTTACCCTAATTCGTTCTAGCCATGTTAGGTTTAGTGTTCTTCTGTAGCACCATAGCACAAAATCTATTTTCTTTTTGTCTCAACAGTATAATATCCATGTTCCGCTTCAGTACAAAGCTATACTTCACAAAACTACCACCAGAGAGGTCCTCCTGGCATTTAAATTTATATTTCGTGTCAACAAATTTATCTTTTTGATCCAGGCATTTTATGTCCTCTGGTTTGGCCATCATCAGCTACTTTGCTGACAAACATGAAATTCTTCGACTACTACAAATGTATAAATTTCTAGTCTATTTCCTTCAGCATCACCTAATTTAATTCGCCGACATTCCATTACCCTTATTTAACTTCTGTCGACGTTCATGTTTTCGAGTCACTACTCATTGTTCTCAACTTTGTCGTCTCTGGCACAATTACAAATTTGTGTGTGCTTAAACTTGAATTCTATTTCCAAGCTCCTCGATTTCCTTTACAGATTGCTTCATAAACTGTTTGAATAACACCGGGTGTAGACTATAACGATCTCTCGCTCCCTTCTCAATTGTTGCTTACGTTTCAAATCCTTGTACCCCTAAAATTGTAGTTTGGTTTGTGTTTAAGTTGTAGAAAACGTGTCGCTCCTTGGTTTCTCTTCACGTTGTCTCCATAATTTCGAAAAGTGTATATGGGTCAACGTTGTCAAATACTTTCGCAGTTGTGCAGATGGGGAAGAATGCTGCGCATGGAGGATGGTCAACGTAGGAACTCATGATTTTTCTATTGTATCGTACTTTTGAGACAACCACAGAAGAAGATTTTACTCGTTTTTTTTCTTTTTTTATACATAGGGTGGAGCTCCTCCACGCCCACAGCTGCATGATGGGCAACACAAGAGGTCTACTGTCATCTCTGCATACCGGTTAGTTTTCACTAAGTGAGGTAATATCTGGATACTGAGATGTTTGTGTTCGTCTGGTTATGATTAACAATTAATACGCGCTCATCTAGAGATACATTGGGTCGACAATTGAACGAAGGGTAGTGATTTGGTGGGGCAGAGGAAGAAAATGCCAAGGCAAGAGCCAAAGGGAAAAAACCTCTTCAGTATTTGGGTCGGGTTGTAAGAGCTGTAGCGTTTTTCTTCCTGCCTCCGACAGGTCATGCAAGATTAGGTTCCATTAGCAGTGGGTATCATGCAGGTCGATACCTTTGACGTTGTCCGGTGCTGTTACTCGGCGGCTGCAGATGGGTAGCCGTGTTGCCATCTCGGTCAGCATCAGCATGCTTGTAACACTTGGGTTCGTCATCATCGTCTAGCATCCGATAGGTCAGAAATCGTATTTCCAACGTAGGGTAGTTTTTGCGGTTTCTTTGTGCGTTATCTTTCGAGATTGTCCTAAATGCTTTCTCCGAAAATTAATTCGAGCAGTTAGTCCACGAACCCACACGAATTGTAAATGGTTGCGAAAACACCCTTGACCTTTTAGCCACAAACAATCCAGAGCTAATAGAGAGCATCATGATTGGAACAGGGATTAGTGATCACAAGGTCGTTGTAGCTAGGCTCAATACCGTTTTTTCCAAATCCACCAGAAACAAACGCAAAATAATTTTATTTAAAAAATCGGATAAAGTGTCACTAGAAGCCTTCCTAAGAGACAATCTCCATTCCTTCCGAACTGAGTATGCAAATGTAGACGAGATGTGGCTCAAATTCAAAGATATAGTAGCAACAGCAATTGAGAGATTCATACCTCATAAATTGGTAAGAGATGGAAATGATCCCCCATGGTACACAAAACATGTCCGAACGCTGTTGCAGAGGCAACGGAAACGCATGGGAAGTTCAGAAGAACACGAAATCACGAAGATTGGCTAAAATTTACAGACGCGCGAAATTTGGCACGGACTTCAATGCGAGATGCCTTTAATAGGTTCCACAATGAAACATTGTCTCGAAATTTCGTAGAGAATCCGAAAAAATTCTGGTCGTATGTAAAGTACACAAGCGGCAAGACGCAGTCAATACCTTCGCTGCGCAGTGCCGATGCTACTGTTACCGACGACTGTGCCGCTAAAGCGGAGTTATTGAACGCAGTTTTCCGAAATTACTTCACCAGGGAAGACGAATGGAATATTTCAGAATTTGAAACACGAACAGCTGATAGCATGAGTTTATTAGAAGTAGATACCTTAGGGGTTGCGAAGCAACTCAAATAGCTTGATACGGGCAAGTCTTCAGGTCCAGATTGTACACCGATTAGGTTCCTTTCAGAATACGCTGATACAATAGCTCCCTACTTAGCAATCATATACAACCGCTCGCTCACCGATAGATCTGTACCTACAGATTGGAAAATTGCGCAGGTCGCACCAGGTTTAAGAAGGGTAGTAGGAGTAATTCATCGAACTACATACCTATATCATTGACGTCGGTTTGCAGTAGGGTTTGGAGTATATACTGTATTCAAACATTATGAATCACCTCAAAGGGAACGATCTATTGATACGTAATCAGCATGGTTTCAGGAAACATCGTTGTTGTGCAACGCAGCTAGCTCTTTATTCGCACGAAGTAATGGCCGCTATCGACAGGGGATCTCAAGTTGATTCCGTATTTCTAGATTTCCGGAAAGCTTTTGACACCGTTCCTCACAAGTGACTTCTAATCAAGCTGCGGGCCTATGGGTCTCAGTTGTGCGACTGGACTCGTGATTTCCTGTCAGGAAGGTCGCAGTTCGTAGTAATAGACGGCAAATCATCGAGTAAAACTGAAGTGATATCAGGTGTTCCCAGGGAAGCGTCCTGGGACCTCTGCTGTTCCTGATCTATATAAATGACCTGGGTGACAATTTCAGCAGTTCTCTTTGGTTGTTCGCAGATGATGCTGTAATTTACCGTCTAGTAAGGTCATCCGAAGACCAGTATCAGTTGCAAAGCGATTTAGAAAAGATTGCTGTATGGTGTGGCAGGTGGCAGTTGACGCTAAATAACGAAAAGTGTGAGGTGATCCACATGAGTTGCAAAAGAAATCCGTCGGAATTCTATTACTCGATAAATAGTACAATTCTCAAGGCTGTCAATTCAACTAAGTACGTGGGTGTTAAAATTACGAACAACTTCAATGGAAAGACCACATAGATAATATTGTGGGAAAGGCGAGCCAAAGGTTGCGTTTCTTTGGCAGGACACTTAGAAGATGCAACAAGTCCACTAAAGAGACAGCTTACACTACACTCGTTCGTCCTCTGTTAGAATATTGCTGCGCAGTGTGGTATCCTTACCAGGTGGGATTGACGGAGGACATAGAAAGGGTGCAAAAAAAAGGGCATCACGTAATAGGGGAGAGAGTGTGGCAGATATGATACGCGAGTTCGGATGGAAGTCATTAAAGCAAAGACGTTTTTTGTCGCGGCGAGATCTATTTACGAAATTTCAGTCACCAGCTTTCTCTTCCGAATGCAAAAATATTTTGTTGAGCCCAACCTACATAGGTAGGAATGATCATCAAAATAAAATAAGAGAAATCAGAGCTCGAACAGAAAGGTTTAGGTGTTCGTTTTTCCCGCGCGCTGTTCGAGAGTGGAATGGTTGAGAGGTAGTATGATTGTGGTTGATGAACCATCTGCCAAGCACTTATATATATGTGAATTGCAAAGTAATCAGGTAGATGTAGATGTAGTGTGCGAGCTTATCGGCTTCCCTGCTGTAGCCTGTTGGTCGGCTTTAATAGCAGATGGCGTATCCAGTCAATGTTGTTGATTAGCTGCCGGCCGTAGTGGCCGTGCGGTTCTAGGCGCTACGGTCTGGAACCGCGGGACCGCTACGGTCGCAGGATCGAATCCTGCCTCGGGCATGGTTGTGTGTGATGTCCTTAGGTTAGTTAGGTTTAAGTAGTTCTAAGTTCTAGGGGACTGATGACCACAGCAGTTAAGTCCCATAGTGCTCAGAGCCATTTGAACCATTTTTTGTTGATTAGCTGGAGCTTGTCGACGTTGTCGATTGTGAGAGCATCTTAGCTCGCCATAGGTGGTTATGACCTATGTGTCTTTGGCCTCTTATGCTTCCACCTAAGTGCTTAGACTCGTCTTCATTTTCAACTATTTATAGAGTGCCGAGGGAAACGCGATGGGGAATACTGAAACACTGATAGTAATTAATGAGAAAAATACATACACATAATGACAAATACTCAACTTCGTTCAAATCGGCTAAGACAGCAGCTCCTGAAGTTCAACTACTATTCCAGAAGCTGAGGTTGGATGGCGAACAGTTCTCGTCACACTAGAATGTTCACTGACGACGAGCTGGTGTGGACTCGCTAGAAGCAGACGATGCCTCATGAAGCACACAGTTAGAAGACGTTCGTTAGGCGAGCTGATTTGGAAATGCCGCTCTGCTGTAACCCCGGCGCCTACCACACGCCTGGCGGTGCTACTTATGCGACTTCTTCGTACGGCAATTGCTGGGCTGTACAGCGTTTCTGGAGTGAGTTGTCGACCTACCGACTGCCTGATGGTGAGTGCTGTGCTTACCACAGTACAGTTTCCTTGTTGATGTTTCGATCTACTGACCGATTTTGGAAACACGTGAAGAAATGCGGAGTATAAGCCACCATAGGCAGTGTCCCGATTTTCTACTGTTCCGTTGTTGTTGTGAGACATGAGATTGTGATCTGTGCAGCGTTATGTAAATTCTACGAAGTCTACATATTTTAGTTTTGCATAATACGCTGAAGAGCCAAAGAAACTTGTACACCTGCCTAATATCGTGTAGGACCCCGCGAGCACGAAGAAGTGCCGCAACACGACTTATCATCGACTAGACTAATGTCTGAAGTAGTTCTGGAGGGAATTGACGCCATGAATCCTGCAGGGCTGTCCATAAATCCGGAAGACTACGAAGGGGTGGAGGTCTTCTCTGAACAGCAAGCTGCGAGGCGTCCCGAATATGCTCAATAACGTTCATGTCTGGGGAGCATTGTGGCCAGCGGTAGCGATGAAATTCAGAAGAGTGTTCCTGGTGCCACTCTGTAGCAATCCTAGATGTGTGTTATGTCGCATCATCCTGTTGGAATTCCCCAAGTCTGTAGGAATGCACAATGGACGTTAATGATGCAAGTGATCAGACATGATGCTTACATACATGTCACCTATCACTCCAACTGCACACTCAACACACCTATACACAGCTTGAATAGTCCCCTGCTGACATACAGTGTCAATGGATTCATGACGTTGTCTCCGTACCCGTACACGTTCATCCACTCGATACAACTTGAAACGAGACTCGTTCGACCAGGCAACACGTTTCCAGTCACCAACAGTCCAATGTCTGTATTGACGGGCCCAGGCGAGGCGTAAACCTTTGTGTAGTGCAGTCATCAAGGGTACCATTCGTTGAATGGTTCGCACTCTGACATTTGTTGGTGGCTCAGCGTTGAAATCTGCACCAATTTGCAGAAGGGTTGCATTTCTGTCGCGTGGAACGATTTTCTTCAGTTGTCGATGGTTCCTTTCTTGCAGGATATTTTTCCGGGCGCAGCGATGTCGGAGATTTGACGTTTTACAGGATTCCTGATATTCACGGTACTCTCATGAATGTTCGTGTGGGAAAATCCCCACTTCATCGCTACCGTGGAGATGCTCTGTCCCATGGCTCTTGCGCCGACTATAACACCATGTTCAAACTCACTTAGACCTTGATAACCTGCCACTGTAGGAGCAGTAACTGATGTAACTACTGCGTCAGAACTTCCGACCACAGTTCCGTATTCTGCCTGTTTACTTATCTCTGTATTTGAATACGCATGCCTTTACCAGTTTCTTTGGCGCTTCAGTCTATCTTAAAGCTATTAGAAGGAAATTGTAAATTTATCAGCTAGATAATTTTATGGTGAGTTAAAAATAGTTACATCTCATGTCGTTACTTAACCGTACTTCCTCCGCCATGAATTTTCTGTACTGAAACGCAAAGCGGTCTTCTACCAGGAAACACGTGCTATTTACAAATTAACTGACACTCTTTAATGTCTTAACATTTTTCCTGTCATGAGACTGGAAAATTGTGTCAGTTGCTTCTGCTTAAAAACTTATTTAACTTGTAATTGGTTTTTGAAAATACTTCTTCTTAATGTTTTTCTTTTACTGATTATTAGTGCGTAGTATTGTAGTAAAGTCACACATATAAGCAATACTGTACTGTACTGTTAAGATTTCCTTGAATGCAACACTTTCCTGTACTGATTAAATTTTCTTTCTAAAGTATATGACTATACATCTGGGCAAAATTTTCCAAATTTAGAGGAACATTATTTTTCCGCAGTAATTTTTGTAATTTCTCAAAAATATTGCAGCGGCCATAAAGTGAATGTTGTTATTTGAAACTGTAATGAGAAAATTAATTAAACTTGTATTATAGGGCTCGATAGAGATAAAAGTCTGAAACGAGTTCCGAGCTACAACACTCTCCTTTACAGTTTCTCAATTGAAGACATAAAAGTGCCAAAAGTAGTTTGGCCTTGCTTTAACTTCTTATCTATGACATGTTATAGGGACTGTATTGCCTAGTATGTTCCTACGTTACTCTTGAACCCAAACTGACCTTCCCCATGGTCGGCATTTACTATATCTCATATTCTTTGGTAAATAATTCGTGTCAGTAATTTGCAAACATGACTCACGAAAATGACAGGTTGAAAATATTCACAGCTGTGCGTACCTCCTTTCCTTCGAACTGAAATTATAAATTCCCCATTAAATCTGAGGGTCTCATATATCTTGAACACGAGTGTAAGGTCAAATAAGGTGTTTCAGAGCTCGGTCAAATTATTCTGGTAGCGTCATATCTCTCATCTTCATATGCGTCCTATTCTGTTGTGTAAAGTTGTCTTCACTAACTGAAAGTAAATTTTGTTACATTTTTGGGGAACACATGGTCCTTTGGAACCCCAGACATATAGCATCTGCTTCCAGTCTAATTAGGTACATGCTTCATATGATTTCTACGAGGACTACTGGAAGGCTATTATCTGTATATCGTAGTGCAGGGAGAGGTGAGTCAACAGAATAAAGTTGTTGAAACGTCCCCTTTGAAAAATTATACAAGACTGTGCTTAAACTGACACACAATATTTTTAGCTCAACGCAATCTGACTTTCAAAAATCCCTACAAAAGAATGGCCCTGACTAACATTAACCTATACCTTTCACAAATCACTTACCTCACCAAAAATCTTCGTTACTCAAGCAACCACAATACAGCGAGCGCCACTACTGCCAGCTAAATAACAGATTCAAACTACGGAAGGCACTAACTACTGATGGACATAGTTAGCAAATGAAAGATTTTAATAGAGAACAAACAATGTATTTACCTCAATAGTGTTCAAAAGTCATAATGTATATAGCAGTTCATGATATCCAGTATTACAAATTTCAAAACTCCGCCATCTCTCTCCCCACATTCACCACTGCTGGTGGCTCACTTCCAACTGCGCAACGCTACGCGCTGTTAACAGCCAACTGCCCAACACTACAATGGCCGACAACAATGCAAACTAGCCACAGACAGCACACAGCACAGCCAGTGATTTTCATACAGATCGCTTCGTATGAAATTGTTTGAGCAACAGAACGAAGGGAACCCAGTAAAGAATAATTTGAATTAGAAGATCAACCAGCAATTATAACAGTATAAACACCAATAAGAAAACATAAACAGCCTACTTACAGTGGCGTTACCAATAAGAAAACCTAAATAGCCTACTTACATTGTTACATAGAGCCATCTCATGAAAACGTTACTTCCCACTAGCACTGCCTTGTAGTAACGTTACTGAGCGAGGTGATGCAATGCATTCAGGACGACGTCGGTTCGAATCCGCGTCCGGCCATCCAGATTTAGGTTCTCCAGACGAATGCCGTAATGGTTCCTTTGAAAGGGCGCCGCTGTTTTCCTTCCCGCTCCTTGACACCATCCGAGCATGTGCTCTGTCATTAATGATCTCGATGGAGACATGAAGTTACACCGAATCTTCCTTCCTTCCTTCGTAATAACGTTAGAATTGGGGATAGCTCGTAGGGTGTAATTGGTTTCATAAACCTAATGACTTACAGCACTTGAATACATTAGGAAGCATCTGCACCCGATCTAATTAGGTACACGCTCGCTTCGTACGAGTTCTCTACGAGAATTGCTTGAAGATTGTTAGCTGTATATCGTAAGAGAAAAGCGCACAGACATGGTAAAGAATAAAGTTGTTCGAAAAGTCACATTGCAGGCTAGAGACCATTCAGTAAATATGTGTAGATCTGTAGTTATACAGGTGAAGAAAGGCATTGATGATGACAAAGTATGCTTGACACGTTTCAGAATTATTTCTATCTTCAGAAATTCTAGTGCAAAGTTAGCACAATGACAAGAGCGTTACCAGTCGTGTACGTAACATGGGACGACAGACTAAAGAGGTGAGTGTGTCTAAAACGTCTACGATATATCAGAGAAACATCTCTATTACTATTGTGTACGATGAGCCAAAGCAAACGGCTTTAAAAGAAAGTTATTATTATAAAGCTCCTACGCAATATAACCGCTTCTTTGTACTTTGACTTAATTATGAAAGTCTTTGTGATTGAAATTCATAATAAGCCTCTAAAGTTCCTTCACAATAGGCATAGCTCGGCAACGAGCGCATCTCTCAGAGATAACAAAGTTCTTTGTAAGGAGAACGCGGCGAGCCGGCGAGGAATTCAGATGACTACGGTCTCGGTGGCGAAGTTTTAATGGCGCACGCCCGAGATAATGTGCAACGCCAACGTCAACACAAGGCTTTACTCGCCGCGCCGCACTTTAGTGCGCAATTATACAGCCGAGTCCCGCATACGAAATGAAAATAGCTGCGTTAAATAGCTGCCTATAAGACGCTCCAAGATCTAATTTAGTCACTTCGAAACAATAGTATACTGCCAATTGAGGCAAGCTAATACAGTTAGCTGCACCAACTACGTATAGTTATGAACATGTCCGATCAAGCAAAACAGCTGTTCTCGCTAATGAAGCCGAAAGGAAAATGTAATTTTGTACAGCAGTATTAAATTATTTGCACATGCATTTCATTTACAAAGAGGTATTCTCAGAAAAAATTGTGGATAGGCAGGAATTGTCTCTTGTGCGTTTTGGTAAGTCACTAAGCGGTATTTTTTTTTTTACCTAACACCATTTATATCGTTGAACAGCTTCGTCATAATTGTTACTATAACCTCTAAGCAATGGGAATGGTTGATTCTGATGGGTGACATGTTTTCTTCTATAAATAACCTCAATTCAGGTCTTCTCACGTTTTTCCCTTCAAACTACAGTTAGCGAAGTTCTGTTCGCACATGCAGCTAAATATATGTTTCAACATTAAATACTTTAATTACTAGCCTGTTCATAACAGCAGAAACTGTTGGTATTGTGGTCGTCAATTCAAATACTAGTTTCATATAGGTTTCGCCAATCTCCTATCCTGTGCAAGCCTTCTCATTTCTGAATAACTGTTACATCCTACATCCATTTGTACATGCTTATAGTATTCTTTCCTTAGTCGACCTCTACATCTTTTATCCCTCACACGCCACTCCATTAACAAAATGCGTTTCTACATTCACATATATACACAGCAAGCCACTGTACGGTGCTTGGCGGAGGGTATCTCGTACCACTACGACTCATACCCTTTCATATTGCTCTAGAACCAGGGATAAACTACTGTCAATATGGCCCCATATAAGCTCTAATCTCTCGTATGTGATCTTTGTGGTACTTATGCGAAATGTGTGTTGGCTGCAGTAGAATCATTCTGTCGTCAGCCTTGAATGCCACTTGTCTAAATTTTCACAACAATATTCCTCGTAAAGAACGTCGTGTTTCCTCCATATTTTCCCACTTGAGTCCCTGAAGCATCTTAACACCGTCGTGTTGTTTGAACCTACTGGTAACAAATCTACAGCCCACCTCTGAACTGCTTTGATGTCTCACTTTAATCCACCCTGGTACGGATCCCACTGTCGTCCTATACGCAGTCTCCCTTACAAATGAACCAAACGTTCATAAGATTCTCCCAATAAACCGAGGCCTTCCTTATGACAGTGCTCATATACCTCGTTCCATTTCATATCTCTCTGCAACGATCCGCCCGTATACTTAAACGACGAGACTGTATCAAGCAGGACACTTCTAATGCTGTATCCGAACATTATTGATTTGTTTTCCTATTCATTCACATTTAAATTTTCCTACACTTAGAGGAAGCTGCGATCCACCACACCAACTATAAATTTCGTCTAAGTCATCTTACATCATCCAGTAGTCACTCATCTTCGACACTGTTCTTCATGCCTCCCTCGATTAAGTTAATTGGTATCTTAGAGTTATTTTGTCCCATTATCGATTCAGTACATCCTCATTAGTTACTAAATCTATCTATCAGATCTTCAGCATTCTGCTGTAACACCATGTTTCAAAAGCGTCTATTTTTTTCTTGCCTGAACTGATTTCCGTCTAAGTTTCACGTACGTACAAGGCTACACTCAAAGCAAATACCTTCCGAAATACTTCCCAACCATAAATTATTTACTACATTTCAAGAAATTCCTCTTTCTCAGAAACGGTTTTCGCGACACAGGAAGTCTGTGTTTTATGTCCTGTCTTCTTCGGTTATCATCAGTTGTTTTTCTGTCCAAATAGAAAAACTGATATACTACTTATCGTGTCCCGTTTCCTAATCTAATTTCTTCAGCCACACCCGAATGAATTCGACTACATTCCATTACCCTTATTCTATTTTTGTGATGTTCATCTGATAACACCTTTTGGAGACACTATTCACTCCATTCATCGTTTTCCGAGTACTTTGCTACCTCTGACTGAATTACAAAGTTGTCGGTAAATCACTCAGTTCTCATATCCTCTCCCTGAACTTTAATTACCTCACCAAATTTTACATAGTTTTCTCTACTTCTCTCTGAATGTGCAGACTGAGTAATATCGCTTGAGGGATTAAAGTCTGTCTCACTCCTTTCTCAACTATTGCTTCCATTTTATGTCCTTCTATTCTCATAATTGCAGTCTGGTTTCCGTAGAAGACGTGACAGAACCGAACGCAAAAAAAAAGAAAAAAAATCGGCACAGCGCAGGCAGGTGACAGTTAGCTATGTATCCTACCGCTGTGTGGATGCGTATCCAGACACATCTTCGGTCTGGAGTCTCATTGAGTGGAGCAGAAATGTCTGCAGTGATGAGACCCGGTTCGAACTAAACTCAGCTGACCAGTGTAGACGTGTGTGGAGACGACCCAGACAGCGATGGATTACCACATGCCCGACAGTCACCCGCGGTAGGGCCAGACAACCAGGAATGATGCTCTGAGCAGGCATTTCTTTTCATCGCAGGACCCCTTTGCTTGCTACCCGCGACGCCCTTAAACGACAGTGGTACGTTGACGATATTCTTTGCCCCTTTTTGTTGCCCTTAATTGCAACTTCTCGTGGGCTCGCGTTTCAGCAAGATAATCCTCGTCCCCACAAGCCAAGAGTTTCTACTGCGTGCCTCCTTACTTTCCAAACACTACATTGCCCAGAATGTCGCCATATCTTTCCCCAATTGAAACCGTTTGGTGCATTACAGTCAGAGCACTCCAACAAGCTCGGGGCTTTGACGATCTGGTGTGCCAGTTGGACGGAATTTGGCACGGTATCAATCAATGTCAATCCGAATAAATGGTTGCATAAGGGCCACAGATGGACCAATGTGTTGCTAACTTGCTGAATTCGGGAAGCTCTTCCTGTTGAATAAATCATCCAAATTTTCGGAAGTTATTATTTAGTTCTACATGTGCATCCTTTGGACCGATTACCCCTCGCGGTTCACGGTTTTCTTTTTCATTTTTAGAGTGTAACTAACATTTCATTCCCTGTACTTTACCCCTGCTAGCTTCAAAATTTCAATGTGTATTACACGTAACATTGCCTAAGTGCTTCTATTAATCTAGAAATGGTACAAATGTAGGCCAGCGGCTCTTCAATTCATCATGGCAGATAATTCGGAGGGCCAGTGTGGTCTCGCATATCCCAGCATTTTTCTGGAATCGAAACTTATCTTCTGCGAGGTCGCCCAACAATGCCACTGTGGCTGTATCATATAAGGGTATGTTTTAAACATACTTAAAAAAGTCACCATTGACCGAAGTCGATAAGCTCGGGACAAAATTTTCGTGATCATAGACTGTGTTGGAAGAAGAAAAATTAATAAATAAATCGAGTTCTATAGACTTCACAATATCACATTCTGTTATTAAAAGCTATAAATTATCTTTATTGCTAGAGCACTTTGCTTGTCTTTTAGAGACGTTCCTCTTTATACGAATGGTAATTATGGTTTTAATGGCGTTCTTCCATGTATTAAAAGCAAGATAGAATCCACTACTCGGCGCGTTTCGTCACACGGTTATTTGGTAAGCATGATAGCGTTACGGAGATGTTTCGCAAACTCAAGTGGCAGACTCTGCAAGAGAGGCGCTCTGCATCGCGGTGTAGCTTGCTGTCCAGGTTTCGAGAGGGTGCGTTTCTGGATCAGGTATCGAATATATTGCTTCCCCCTAGTTACGTCTCCCGAGGGTATCACGAATGTAAATTTAGAGAGATTCGAGAGCGCACGGAGGCTTTCCGGCAAGCATTCTTCCCACGAAACATACGCGACTGGAACAGGAAAGGGCGGTAATGACAGTGGCACGTAAAGTGCCCTCCACCACACACCGTTGGGTGGCTTGCGGAGTATAAATGTAGCCGTAGATGTAGATGTAGATGTATGCCTCGTATACAAAAATTTCAAATCGTAATCGTGGTATTTGCAGCGTACTAAAATTTTCAATCTTATGTGTCAAGAAATTTTTTAAGCGAATTAAGAAAATTGTTCTAATAACACAATCCTAATGAAGTTAATAAAGCGGGCTGTTTATCACGTATTGCGCAAGTGCGGCCTCCTGCCTTGCGTGGAGACCAATCTGTAGCCCTATAGGTACGAGATTGGAGCTGCCTTGAAAAGAAATCCGAGAGCAATGTTGCGCCATTTATCAAAAAATGGTTCCAATGGCTCTGAACGCTATGGGACTTAATATGGGAGGTCATCAGTCCCCTAGAACTTAGAACTACTTAAACCTAACTAACCTAAGGACATCACACACATCCATGCCCGAGGCATGATTCGAAACTGCAACCGTAGCGGTCGCGCCATTTAGCAGTAGAGGCTGGTGGCTCAGTAGTAGTGGCGCACAAACTCGAATTCAGGCATTGCAAAGGAATGCTTAGGCGTCGACTGACCAATTCGTATACTTTTTCTCGTCGACAGTACTTTAGCTTGCTGTATTGCTATGGTGAAATTGGCAGTTTCCACCCTTACATTCCTAACTGAGTCGCGCTACCAGCTCGTATGGTATGTGGATGAAATTAATCGAGGTTCTATAAGCGGCCATCTTTAACATGCCTCAGATTACCACTTGCAACAATGAAGGAAGAGCATAACAGCAAAATACCACGTCTCGCATTTACTGAGACACACTGTGACTCTGTTACAGACCATATATCAAATAACACGATCCACCGCTTCAAGTGCAAAATGAATATTATTTGAAAGCAAAATTTGGCTATCCTGGAATGATAATTATACAGCACTAATGGAGTAAACCACTGATATAAGGATAGTGTGGAACATGTTCTGAGTCGCCATATTTTTGTCTGGAGCATTTATTCTATAGTACTAGAATAAATTAACGGACATTCACTTTTCTCCCAATTTCCACCAATTTGTTAGGACGGTTGAGAGAGGACAAGTTACTCTTTGACCTATTTTCATATACAGACAATTATTAAGGATTTCATTACAACCTGATGCATCTTGTGCGAGACTTTAGAAAGCTAATGGCCTGAGCAGACGCTGATGGAGCCTGGTAGGATGCTAAAAGCATGAGGTATTTTATGGTTCTTAATTCATAGAAACAGCATGTTTGGAGTTGAAAGCAATTGGCAGTGAGCCCATCGCGCAGTAAGTCTTGGTGAACAGGTCCACAGCCATACAGGGCAGACAGTGCTGCCCCTTATTGAGACAGGCCTCCAGCAGAACAATGCCACGATACCTGCATTGGCGCCAGCCGAAGGCTGGGCTGGTGGCGATGGACCAGGGAACACATCTACACAATGTAGTCTTAAACTGTGTATTGTGTGCAGAGCCATGCGTAATAAAAACTTACAAGTTTTCACGTTCACCTATACTGCAAATAGACCTGCGACCCACTTCCATCAGCCGCCTCAGTTGTGTGAGACACTCTGGTGTCTGAGAAACGTTTAGAGATGGAATCTTTATTACGCCTCATAGCTTGGACTAAGAAGCTCCAAAGCACGGGCGATTTACATAAAAATCTTTAAGACTGTATCTGTTCGAGTGTTTCGTGGGAGCCGACGCGACTTCGGAGAAAAACATCTTCCCCCTCCGTGAAAAAGCCAGTAAGTGGCGGTTTCTTGTTTTTCTTCAGTGATGCAGGTTTCTTAACTCTTTCCCTGATTCGATGGGAGTTTGTGCTGTCGTGTGCGAGGGGTGATTTAGCACCTCTAGAGGCCTGTAATTGACTCAAGACGGCGTGAAGGTGGTGTCGTTCGTGCACTTTGCAGGAAAACGGATTTTTTTCTGTAGAGGGACAAGGCACTTGGATGCTGGACTTTGGTCTTGTGGGAGTCTTCTGGTCGATGTTCTGGCATGCGTGGTTGGTGCTTCGGACCTGTCCTGAGACGGACTTCACTTGTGGAGTAGTTTAGACTGGGGTACCTGTGGTGAAGTTCTTACTGTACTGACAGTGTGACTTCAAACGTCTCGGACTACTTGTTTGCTGAGGGCACACTTATTGGTTTTTGGTTTACGAACCTTGACATTTGGTATCCTTGTGCCTTCTGTCGTATAAGTGAGCCAAATTGATCCTCGGTACAACTAGTGAATGGGTGTGCCACACAATGAAATCTCTCAAGATTTCTCGGTTCTGGTAGAAAGTAAATTGCGATCTGTCTGCCTGCTCGCAACACTGTAAGATGTTTGCATTTCTTTCGTGGCCGCGATAGATGTACAGGTGCCGCCTCACGTCTCGCCTCCGCCGCACACATCTCGCCAGCTGCAAGTCACATCGCTGCACGAAGCAAACAGGGTAACGTACTGCTGCTCCGGCCTTGTCAGAGTGCACAGATCTTAATCACCACTTGCTCTCAGCTGCACCTATATAGAGAAAAATCCTGTATCTTTGATCAAAGTCTGCTTAGCGTCAGATCAATTCACACTGCGGTATCCACATTTCTAGGGCCAGAGTACTTGACTCACTTCTGTCATCCAGGATGCTTCACCGTTGTGGTCTTAAATCACCTGTTATATGTTTACAGTATTCAATCATAACTCGTTAAGTATAATTTATGTCTGCCTTTGTTTTGGGAAAATAAATGTTGTCAGTAAACTAAATTTTGCATTCATCCTCAATCATTTTTATGTAGTCAGCACCGAGCAAGGTGGCGCAGCGGTTAGACACTGGACTCGCATTCAGGAGGACGACGGTTCAATCCCGCGTCCGGCCATCCTGATTTAGGTTTTCCGTGATTTCGCTAAATCACTCCAAGCAAATGCCGGGATGGTTCCTTTGAAAGGGCACGGCCGACTTCCTTCCCCATCCTTCCCTCATCCGATGAGACCGATGACCTCGCTGTCTGGTCTCCTTCCCCAAACAACCCCATGTAGTGAGCCCCACGGGTTGACTTTCATTGTGGCGTCCCTGCCAGGATCTCGGATTGATGGCACCTTCTGCAACTGTCAGATCATGTTACCCAGCGTAGTTCTTCAGTTGGACGTCCCTTGCACATAATTTAAAATTGATGGCACCTTCTGCGACCGTCAGTGTTGCCTAGTGAAGTTTCTGTTTCCCATGTGCACTGTGTAGGGTTGATTCGAGTTGCTGGCGCCTAAACATAGTAATAATATTTAATTACTGTATGTATGTATTTTTATGTTGTGTCACTCGATTATTTGTTTCTGATGGCGAACGGCGTTGTGCTGATTTGCTAAGACAGTTTGAGATTTTCGTTTGTGAGTACAGACAAACGTGCTGTTATTTGAATTCGTTGTCAGGAACAAGGAGTCAGTAGCTCACGGGAGCGTAATTTCGAGTAGAAATTCCGTGGTATAGGAATGTGTAGTTTTTAAATTCGTTTGGGTCAGAATAAGAGTGCATGCTTATAAGAAGCAAGGCGCATTTGCTACAGAGGAGCCGAGGTAATTGTGTTTTGTTAACCATGGATCCACGTCAGATTATTAGTGGTGACCAGGTAGATATTACACGGGATTCTCAGGTAAATGCGGCCGTAGACAAGGCAGAAATATCAAAAGCAGAACCTGCACGGTATGACGACATGTCTCAGTCAGGTGACGAAAGTGAACGGGAGACCGCAGCAGAACGAAATGTAGGCGCTGCTGCTACAAGAGGCACCATCAGTGAGACTGGCAGACCAGAATCCCGAACGAAACGTAACAGATTGATAAAATCTATTTGATCTTGTCCGGAAGGTGCTGGCGGTGGATATCAGCTTGAGGCTCTCATGCAATTCATGTAAGAGCCAGAAATGAAAAACAAAGAAAAAGAGGCAGGGAGGAAGAGGAGGAAAAACACAAATTAGTCATAAGAACGGTCACAGACAGTACAGATGGAACCAAGAAAGAGATCGCAGGAATCCAAGAAGAGCAAGAAAATGTCAAGAAAACGACAGCAGGAACACGTGAGGTCGCGGACCAGGCGAAGCGCGATGACAAAATAGCGCGATTGGTAGCGCAAGTAGCACGAAAGGACGCATTAGTGGCCAAAGAACAACTGGCAAGAAATGAGATGTGTAAGACAAAAAAGCCACTTGCAACTCTCCGAAAGCAAGGCAAAAAAAAAAAAACCTCAAGAAACGCAGGAAAAAATGAGTGAGGCTGTGAAGCTAATTGAACAGATAGCAATCAAATTTGCCGAAATCTCTGAAGTTAATGGTCCGCCGCACAACAAAACTAGTTGGCTACGGACGTTCGGCAGGCGCTTGAGCGGGTTGCGCAATTGCAAACACAATCTGGTTCGGTATAGTGCCATCGAGAGCATCACAGAAGCGATGAAAGTGTTTTGCGACTCTCCGAATCGCTCCCGCCGCGGCGGAAAGCGTAATAGATAATGCTCCGTCAGTAACACGCAGCATGTCATAGACCGAGACCGAAAACAACTGTACACGTCTACGGAGGTCAGAAACGTTATTATGAGAATCTGACAACAAGTGATGATACTATAACAGTGCACGGGGATCGTTTGGTCTTAGATACATGGCATCACGAGGTGCAGACGAGAGGGAAAATTCGTATGGCGGATACGACGAACCTTTCGACCACAAACTTTTCTTGACCATCCAGAAATTTCAAGTCTACAAAGGGGCAAACAACGCATTTAATCCCAATACCTGGATGGCACAGTACGATCACGTGCTACCAGAACCTTGGCCACTGAAGTACAAGCTCCACTTTATCCGTGGTTTCTTAGAAGGGTCAATTGCAGAACATATGCGCGGAGTTGCAGAGACCTGTCGCTCCTACCAAGAGTTTAAGGACGCATTCCTTAGCACATATTGGTCGCAAGACACACAGGAGAGGATAAAGGAGCTCATGCTAGGAAAAGACTTACAAGCGTCGATATTCCGCAGTCCTGACAAATTCTTCGAATCCCTGGTCAAGATGAACCGATTGTTGGATCAACCGTCCAGTCCCAAGGAAATTATAAGGCACTGCTACATTAAATTAACTTTACGTTACCAGCAACTCCTCATCGGTAGATGCAGCGATTCAATCGAAGCTTTCAAGAGTGCACTGTGAGAACTCGAGCACGTGAATGAAATTCACAATTCGTGGGGAAGAAGTACAAATAATGACCGCAACTGGCCGGATTTGCTAGAGAGAAATAACGACGGACGAATTGGGCGAAACGTCGATCGAATCGAAACCAAAATTCAAACTTCAATGGGAATAACCAGCCATTTTGGCAAAATAGAAGAACACGAAGAAATTATAATCACAACAACAACAACTACCGACCAAATGGGAACTGGAGAGTGTGGTGTCACCGCCAGACACCACACTTGCTAGGTGGTAGCTTTAAATCGGCCGCGGTCCATTAGTACATGTCGGACCCGCCTGTCGCCACTGTCAGTGATCGCAGACCGAGCGGCAACACAAGGCAGGTCTCGAGATACGGACTAGCACTCGCCCCAGTTGTACGGACGACTTTGCTAGCGACTACACGGACGAAGACTCGCTCATTTGCAGAGCAGCTAGTTAGAATAGCCTTCAGCTAAGTCCATGGCTACGACCTAGCAAGGCGCCATTAGCATTACATTGCATTTATCTAGAGAGAGTCTCACTTGTATCATCAAGAACGCTGTATACAAATGATGGATTAAAGTTGAGTATTCGAGCAGCTACGTACTTTTCTTTATAGCAGTCATTAAGTATCCTGCTTCAGACCTCACGCCACCCTGCGTGAGTTAGCGCGTGCATCTTGGCCGCCTCTTTCTATTAGTGTACGTAGTGTTGGCAAGTCTGCCGACACTACAGAGAGAGCAGCAGAACTCGAACCAGGATCAACAGGATTCTCGGGACCAACAGCAAAGCGTTAGCTGGACCTACAACGGCCAAGGTCAATGGAATAACCAACGTAGCGAATATGTGGAATTGAGGCCACCTAACGCATCGCACGGGTCATGCAGAGAAAATTCGAACAGGAATTGACACACAGCCACTGCGGACTAAGCTCAAATAATTCCGTGGAAACTATCGGAACTAGCGATATCACCCTGTTAGAGTACGAAGATACAAGAGAACCGTAGCGGAAAGAGAAGGGGCAGTATGCAAATAGTTTCCATGGATTAACTGTTTAATGTAATTTAATGCTGATATTATGTTGATTAGCGTAATTTTCCATTTGTTGTATTTCGGTGGTATTTTGTTTCTTTTTCATTTCTATTAGTTTTCAGCATAAGTTCTTGTTGAATGTGGTCAAATGAGTTCGGTATTTGTGACATCTTCACGACAACATTCACTGGCAGGTGGCTGATTCAATTAACGTTCAATTGCCAATGATATCTCATCAACAACTGACACTTTTTGTGGCATACCAAAACAGGCAGTTCGCTATACTGTGTACACCAAACAACTGAGTACTGCTATTATTTCTTTGGACCTCAGAACTGTTGTACGATTACGGCAATTGAGCACCATACTCTGTCATAGCATTCTCGTACAAGAACGTTCACAATTATCACCATGGTCAATGATATTGTTTCTGTTTACTGCTCGTGGTTTCTTGTACACTGTCCAAGGGACGGATGTACGTCACTTTATGTTTTTCGTGGTGTCTAGACGGTAAATGGTGCCATAGAGCATGTGCGTCTCCATTTTCGGATAGGTTTCGTATGGTGTTAGAGGTCCACGTTTTGGGCGCGCGTCGACACTAAGACTCGGTGTCGTGGGATTTAGCCTGTGTCGTGGTGGAATTTTGCCAGGGCCATGTGAGCGCCGTCGGCGAAGTATTGTGTACGGTGAATTAGCACGGACAAGTACAAGTAATGGTATAGTGGCGAACCCCAGACCTGGAAATAGGAAGAGGGAACGAAATGATGGACCATGGTTGAATATTAGAAAAAACATAATTGTATATATAATTCAGTAAGCTTTCCTTTCATTTCAGCAGCAACGATGCTGATAGAGGAGGCAGGAGGCATCGTTGTACCATGTAAAATTTCGTCTACATAATTATAAATACCACTTCAAAAATTTCAGGCAAATCACCAGCATCTGAGCGAGTAGACGCACTTCCTGGCTACTTCAGCGTCAGTAGACAACACCCCTGGACATCGAAAAATAAAAGAGGAGTTTACAAGAAATTCACTTCAGTAGTATTAGCAAAGGCATAGGGTAGTACAGTAAGTTAGTATTTACTATTGGGAGAAGTCTGCACGTTTGGTGGAGGTATAGAAGTAGCGCCAGCGTAAAATTAGAGTGCATGACAGAAGTATAACTAACCAAAAACTAACCAAAACCTGTGCACTCACAAACAAAGACACCTCACACCACATAATTTACGTCCATTTACAGGGCCCTTCAGTCATTAAATTTATTTAAGGGTTTGCGTCAGTAGTAAAATAAATAAATATAGTAAGTAAAGAAAAAACGATATTCATAATTATTTTCTTTTATGTAAATGTATTATAGCACAGTGTTGTCTTTGAGAGAATATGGCATTTCACCACACTTGAGGATTTTGCAGATTCCAGAACCAACACGGCAGACTGGACGTCACAGCCCACGCCAGCCAGCGAGGGGTGAAGGGAGCAGGCAGCCGTAATGAGTCACCTGTGACAGCCCTGGTGAGTAGGGGACGCGACTGCCTGCTGCGACAGAACCGGGCCGCTGCCAGATGATACACGTGTCAGACAGCCAATCATCACCAGCACAGGCGGCACATGTCAAAAGCCAGTGAAGACAGTGGGATGCGACCTCGCGCTGGCAGCAACCCCCTAGCGGCCAACGACCCGCCAGGCCGCTAATCGAGGGATAAGCGAGACCCGTGGCACCATAGTCGACGTCTGCGCCGTTCCTAACCGACCCAGTGCTGTGCCGAGAGGTATGTGGCCCATCGACAAGAGGCAAGCTAATCCAGTGTCCTGTGCTGGCAGGTGCGTTCCTATGCGGAGGTGAATAGGAAGAGCAGGGCTGCCCCACGTCCAACTAAAGCTGAATGGATTTCTATGGCAGGGGGTGGGTTGCATGTCAGATGCATCACAGTCTTGCCAGCCACTGACAGTTATCTGCTGCCTGACCAGGATGATGCCAAGGGTCCAGCTGCAGTCCTTAAGCTGCCCAAGATGTTGGTTGCTGCCCAGACACCAGATGGTGCGAGACAAGAGGAAATGCCAGAGACGTCTGCTGCCACTTCTGCCATGTCATATGCTGAGTGAGAGACCATTCCACTCTGACACAAATTGCTGATCTTCAGTCCTACCATTGACAGTTTGTGCGAGTATGTAAGTGTCATGATTTCAATTCATGTGACTTTTCAATTATAAAATTTGTCTCCCCAGGGACCCTTGTGGAGGGAGGGATAGGATAACTTTCTGAAATATAATTATGTAATATCTTTTGTATTTTTGTATGTATCAATTGAACTGTCTTGATTGTGAGATATATATTTGTCTGCACATTTATTAATGCTCTGTATTTGTTTTCATGTCATAGAAAATAATAAATAAATTTACAAAACTTAGGTAATAAGACAAACAGATTACACATGTGATTTCCTTGTTCACTGAGAGTTTGAGAATGTATGTGTTTGGCCGACTGGAGTGGCCGAGCGGTTCTAGGCTCTACAGTCTGTAACCGCGCGACCGCTGCGGTCGCAGGTTCGAATCCTGCCTCGGGCATGGATATGTGTGATGTCCATAGGTTAGTTAGGTTTAAGTAGTTCTAAGTTCTGGGAGACTGATGATCTCAGAAGTTAGGTCCCTTAGTGCTCAGAGCCATTTGAACCATCTGAGTGGATGTTGACAGAGCCTGGTATGGTGCTAAAGGCATGAGGTATTTTCATGGTTCTTAGCTCATAGGAACAGCATGTTTGGAGTTGAAAGCAATTGGCGGCAAGTCGATCCCTCAGTAAATCTTGCTTGACAGGTCCACAGCCACACAGAGCAGACAGTGCTGCCAATTGTCGAGACAGGTCTCCCACAGAGCAATGCTACAATACCTCAAATGGCGCCAGCCGAATGCTGGTCTGAGAGCGACAAACAGAAGGGATGCATCTACACAGTGGAGTCATAAACCGGGCATTGTGTGCAGAGCCACGTGTAATAAAAATTCACAAGTTTTCATGTTCGTCGGTACTGTAAATACGCCTGTGACCCACTTCCATCAGCCACCTCGGTTGTATGAGAAACGTCAGCATCTGAGGAACGTTTAGAGAATCTTTATTACACCTCACAGCTAGGACTAACGAACTTCAAGGCACAGGCGATTTAGATAAAGGTCTTTAAGATTGTATGTGTTCCCATGTTACTGTGGGACGCGACTTCAGCGAAAAACATCTTCCCCCTCTGTGAAAACTTAGGAAAGCCAGTAATTGGCGGTTTCTTTTTTTTTTCAGTGATGCAGGTTTCTTAACTCTTGCCCTGGTTCGACAGGAGTTTGTGCTATCGCGTAGAAGCGGAGATTTTGCGCCTCTAGGCCCCTGTGATTGGCTGAAGACAGCATGAAGGTGGTGTCGTTTTCGGTTTACCAGTCTTGACGTTTGGCATCCTTATTCGCTTCGTCTTATAAGAGAGCCAAATCGGTCCTTGGTACGCTCAGCGAGTGGGTGTGCCACATGTTGAAATCTCCCGATATTTCAGGGCTGTGGTAGAGAGCCTGATCACTAGATTTTTGCATTTCTTTCGTATCCGCGATAGATTCACAGGTATACTGCTGCTCTGGCCTTGTCAGGGTGCACAGATCTCAGTCGCCACTTGCTGTCAATTGCACTTTTATAGAGTAAATTCTGTAGATTTAACAATCAAAGTCTGCTCAGCGTCAAATCAATTGAAATTGCGTTATCGACATTTTTAGGGCCAGAGCACTGGACTCACTTCTGCCACCCACGATCCTTGTCCATTGTGGTGTTAAATTACCTGTTACATGTTTATGGTATTCAGTCATAACTTGTTTAGCATAATTTATGTCTGACTTTGTTTTGGGAAAATAAATGTTGTGAGTAAACTAAGTTTTGCATACATTCTCAATCATTTTTATATAGTCAGCCCCACAGTTTAACTTTCAGGGTTACTTCATTTCTGCTAGTTGAGCCAGGAAATGGTCTCACAAATATATTCATTTAAACGTCCCGCAACTGTTTCCAACACTGTTTGGATGGAAGAAATTGGATGCTATAATCAGCTCTTCACTTCAGAGAAGTGTGTTACGTATTCGATAAAAACATAAGAACGTCAAAAATTTATTACTGCATGCTGTTGTTAGAGCTCCGAACCGCTCTGACAAATATGTATGAAAAGGCCGAGGGCAGAGTTGCGGTTTATGAGGCCTTGCTGCTCGGTTACTATTTGAGCTAGGATTATTGAGTGAAAGGTTTTTGTCTCAGCTCGACCAGTTGCCACGTGTATAGTCATTCGATAATCTGTTGACTGGAGCTATGTTACAGGAGTGAAACTACGAACCGGAGATGGCGCCCATGCATATTGTGCGAAGCTTTTAATTTTCCTAAAATTAATACTCCACTAATTGTACCACTTGTACGTGCAATGTTCGAATTTTAAGTTCCTAAAGAGTCACCCACAGATATCTCCTTACTGGAGCGAGACACATGGTTCACATTTAGTACAGTGGTGTATCAGGCCTTGGTCCGACATAAGACTTAACCGTTTGAAAAAAATCTTGCTCCCTCCGCATTTTACGTACAAAAAAGAAATTTTCTGGGAGACTTTGAAGCAGTCTTTTCTGTACTTTAAACTTGTACGAATTGGTTCAAACTTTGCTTGAAAGTAGGTAAACTGATAAAGGCAGTAATCTATATCCATGCTAACGGCCTTGCCGCAGAGGTAACACTGGTTCCAGTTAGATCACCAAAGTCAAACGCTGTCGGGCTGGGCTAGCACTTGGATGGGTGACCCTGGGCTGTACCGAGCGCTGTTGACAAGCGGGTTGCATTCGGCCCTTGCGAGGCCAACTGAGGAGCTACTTGACTGAGAATTAGCGGCTCCGCCACGAAAACTGACAAAGGCCAGGAGAGTAGTGTGCTGAACCGGTCGAGGTTGCCTGATGCCCTGCGGTGAGAGGATGACATAGTTGCCTGTCGGTAGCGTTGGGCCTTTCAAGGTCTGTTCGGATGGAGTTTAGTTTAGTTAATCTATATCCATTGTGGAGATACGAAAGTTTAAATTTGAGTTAATGTTGTACATAATATTACTTGTTTTGGCTTGTTTCTTTCCAATTTTTTTTTTTTTTTTTTTTTTGCACGCCATCTTTCCACGTCAGATTTATGCGAATAGGTTCCAATTTTGTAAGAAGGTAATCAATATGTGTAATTCATGGTCGTCCTATTGTTTTGGGAAAGCCTTATCCATTGCCACAATATAAGAAACATGGATCGAAAACAATAATGGAACCTATACCGGCTCAGTCGTCTCCCAAGTCAAGAAATATGTACATCGGTTGCCAAACTATGGTGGTCTAATATCAAAATTAGTGTAGAGTGATAGTTGGGAACAATGATCCTATCGTACCACAAAAAAGGTGAGTGTGTCCTGTGCAGAGTTAGGGATGTAAAAGAAGGCAACTAATTTGTCGACTTATGTAGCAGTTCCAAAGACATTAAAATCAAAACATCTTGAAATATTCGCGCGTTCTTACGAGCTAATTCTAATTCCCCAGCGCATTATGCTCTTTTAGACTGACCCCCTGTAACATGTACGATGAGGTGTATAAGAATAAATAGTCATAAATGTATGCACATCAAGAGAGTGGGATACATTTACAGTAGGAAGTATCTGAGAATGGGTACACATCCATAATATTAAGTATCCCTGAGTGTGGATGCATTTATCCTAAACTTTAATCACACTTTTTGTCCTGATGCATGTCATAAAAAATGTCATGTTGGATGAGATGATGCCATGTGTCATGTTACATGGCATGTCCTTGTGTATCATGTTACTTTACTTGACATGGTGTGTTATATTACATGATAAGCGTACATATATTAACAAGTACAAAAGCGCGAATATGCCAAAATGATCTGCATCAAATATCTTTAAAGGCACCACAACTCTCGAAAACTAGTTCTCTTCTTTTACATCCATAAGTCTGCCCAGGATATATTGGCCTTTTTGTGCAGTGGTAAGAACATTTTCCATTCTGGTGTGAATTTGGCTGAGAAAGTATTCTATTCTCAGTAAATTATAAATATGTTGGTGGAAGTTTCTGGTAAGGTCCTCTGAACTACCTGGCGAGTAGTGCAGATCGAACCCCCTCTCAATTCGAAAGCCTATTCACTTTTTCTAGATCACGGAGTTATGGCTGTTCAGAACTAAGTGATTCCCAACAGCTAGCCCTACCCAAGACTGGAGACAATGAAAGATTTTTAAAAAGCAAAAACGATAGAAAGAGAGCATCTGCAGCACATCTGCAGTTTAACGTGTGACTAAAAGACCCATTTCGGACATGGTTCATCATCACATCAGAGAAAACCTTGAGTACAAATGTTATGACAAGTATCACTTCACACATAGTCTCATAGTGAGTATGTCCAAAACGCATTAATGATGAAAGTTTTTACAGCAAGTTGACTATAGTAACTAGTTACATAATGTGGTGATAATATGTGCTCATTTATCAAAAAGATTTAGTAATTTTCACCTTCACTGCACTGGGTGGAAATGGGTTTTTAATGAACAGAGACCTCGTGTTTGAGTGTAACAAGGAACTGCACTAGGCTCGAACGGCCCACTGACATGTACAAATGTTATCGAACTAGAACACTGACAACATGAAGCTCAGCACGCCGAAAACATTAAGTTCATGTAACAAGCCGCATTTTAGTTGCACTATATTAACGTCAACAGTGTGGTTAATGCGAACTCAGGTGGTGTGCGAAAGACTCGAACGACGAACTGACGATGGTATAGAACTATGCTCTAATAGTACACGAGACATTCTGATGCTGGGGTTGAGAGTTGAAGCAAGACTGAAGAAAACTCAAGACACCTTCACGGGATTTGTCGACCCAGAGAAGGCGTTCAGCAAAGTAAATGATGCAAGATGTTAGAAATGGTTTTTTAATGAACAGAGACATCGTGTTTGAGTGTAACAAGGAACTGCACTAGGCTCGAACAGCCCACTGACACGTACAAATGTTATCGAACCAGAACGCTGACAACATGAAGCTCAGCACGCCGAAAACATGAATCTCATGTAACAAGCCGCATTTAAGTTGCACTACATTAACGTCAACAGTGTGGTTAATGCGAACTCAGGTGGTGTGGGAAAGACTCGAACGACGAACTGACGATGGTATAGAACTATGGTCTAACAGTACACGAGACATTCTGATGCTGAGGTAGAGAGTTGAAGCAAGACTGAAGAAAAATCAAAACACCTTCACGGGATTTGTCGACCCAGAGAAAGCGTTCAGCAAAGTAAAATATGCAAGATGTTAGAAATTCTGAGAATAACAGAGGTGAGCTATAGGGGCAAGGTGGCTAACACACAATACATACAAGAACCCTGGGAGTATTATGAGTGTGGAAGGCCAATAATAAAGTGTACGGATTAAAATGGAGTAAGACAGGGATATAGTATTTCGCCCCTACTGTTCAGTATAGACACTGAAGGAGCAATGACGGAAATACAACAAATGTTTGAGAGTGGGATTAAAATTCAAGGTGACAGGATACCAATAATAAGATCAGCTGTATTCAGGGAAAGTGAACAATAATTACTGGTTGTTTTGAATGGAGTGGAGAGTCTTGTGAGTACTGATCATGAGTACCGGGATACAGGTGATTCTGACACACTTTGCTTGTGCAGGTCACATACATTCAGGGGCAAATTATTCCCCTCTCCTCTGTTTAACATATTGTTATGCTAATTGATTTATGACTCCCTGTAGATAATCTGCCCACCCAAGAAACCCCCAACCCTCACTTCTCCCCACTCCTCTGGGAAACGGGATGCTGATCCTGAGCCACTTTTTTGCACCCCTCCGTATTTCACTTCTGAGACAGTTTTCACCCTCTAAGAAATTCCTGAGCCTTCATCCATCTCCACTACTCCTCCCATCCACCCTGCACTCCCACCCTCACCACCATTCAGTTACAAGGAAATTGGTGAGAAATGCTCAGTCTTTGCAGAACTGTTGGTGTGAAAGGACCTGATGACATGAAATTCAAATCAGTTCAGTTACAATGCAGAGGATATATCGTTTATTAACAAAATTCAATTTTCTGTTCCTTATTTAACCAGTCTATGGGAGACAGGGCTCCTCCTACCCCATCTCCCATTTGTTAATTAGCGTGAAAACGACTCAGTTTGTGCTGAGCTGCTGGATAACAAGAGTGTGAGGTACTGTCTTGGGAACTGTGTTCATTTATTTATATATGTATTGTCTTGCTGGAAAAATTTTCTAAATTTATGTACAGAAACAAAACCAACCATTACCATACACCATTGTTGTATCAAATGCAAATAAACACTACTGCTTAAAGTTGGCAGCTCACCACATATTGCAAGAAATTTGAACTATACATAAACAAATATCCAAATACGTACAAAAAAAATCACCTGTTGTAGTAACACACTGTTTGCTACACATTAAGAGCGTCATCAGTAAAGGTATAAAAACATATGCACATCGAAAAAAATCGACGAAACGCTCACAAAACAAAACAAGATATTGTGAAAACAAACACTGATGAAACTTTTACTAATTACACAGTGCTACAAGAGAGATAGTGAAATAGAACCATAAACTGACATATACATACAAAACAGACTGCTGTGGAAATATAAATTCTTGCCACCTGTAAATTATTGTACTGTGTAAATACAGGAATCAAATAAAATGGGTAAAGTCCCTGTTATGCAATACATGAAACAGCTGTCACCTGAAAATCAACTCACATGGCGCCACTGATAGCCTCCCCACTCTAATGCCGCTGCAGCACCTGTTGTTCAAGTGATGGTCCTACACCAACTGGCACATTGCCTGTGTCCACTATTAGAACTAAGTGGGGATATTTTATTGCAGTACTTGCTCAAACCTTTGTCTCACTACCTGCTTGCGCTCAGGATTACCACATTGTCCCAGCTCTTGTTTTTGTGTGTGGATCTGTGTGTGTGTGTGTGTGTGTGTGTGTGTGTGTGAGAGAGAGAGAGAGAGAGAGAGAGAGAGAGAGAGAGAGAGAGAGAGTGAGAGTGAGTGAGAGTGTGTGACAGAGTGTAAGACTGTGTGAACTCCTCGTCGCTGTTCCTACAGCTGCCTGCCTGTTACTAAAGATCCACAAAAAGCAGTTATCACTTAAAGACAAGCCTGTTATCCTAGATGTAAATAAGCATAAAAAGACCCTGGAAAGACTGGTAGTGCCTTAACAGCACACGACTCAAAAGTGGCCGTTTCGGACATGTTTTCAAGTATACCAGAAGTACTGGGAACCACAGCTTTGTCTGAAACACAACAAAATATTTCACTCTGAGGGACGATAGCGATCTCTAAGAAGGACAATGGAACTAGGACCACCCCATGAGAGTAAGCAGGTAGTTACTACATACAGCGCAATTTATATTGTCAGAGATGATATCAATCTACAGGCTATTTCTAAGAACAGATACGCTGACAAAGGTTTCCAGACCACAAACAAGAAGTCGGTAGGTCTCTGAAAACGGGGATCGTAGCTTTGGCTGAAACAGAGCAAAATATTTCGCTGCCAAAGGCGGTACTGACTCCTTCTGGAAAGGTAGTGTTTTCCTCCCTCACAAAATAGTCTGGACCAGCCCAGGAGATGAAGCAGGTAGTTACTTCGTCTGTGGGAACTTGTAGTTTTTATCTCTCTAGCAATTCACGACCTGATTCCAAGAAGGAAGCCACGCACTAGAAGCTGGCAGGTCTCTGCATGTCAAACACAGTGGTAGCACCTGCATGTCTTCAAGACAAGGGTTGTCAGCATAACATGTTGAAGCAGGAACAGTTCCAACAGTCCTACTGGCTGCCTCGAAAACTTGGAGAGAAGTTTGACGTTATATGAACCTTACCCACCTCCACAGTCATCTTTGTTCTGCTGTAGTCCATAGCTGCGCAGGTTCCCCTCTCCAAGATCGCCTTGAAGCATTTCTCATTCATTGGCAATGCCAGCGAGTAACCCCTCACTTTGTATGAAGAAGAAATGCTACATAAGAACATATATTCGCTTTTAACGATTCAGATTTCGTTAAATCCATGTACTGTGTATGTGAGTCTGTGAACAAGATCCTCGGCAGTTATACACCTGTAGATCTGCGGGAGGCCATCCTTCTTACACTTTACTGATACTTTGTTGTCACATCCCTTCATACCTTGTACGGATGTGTGTATAAAAGTTCCTCAGCAGCTTTTTCACTTGTAAATTCGTAGGAGTGTACTGTTCCTACACTTACTTCACTGATAGTTTCCTGCCCTTTCCATTCGTACTGTAATGTGTATGTATACAAGTTCCACAAGTTTCTAAACAATTGTTTCACTTGTAGATTGCTACTCTTCCCACATATCAGTATTAGTTTGCTGTCATATCCAATCTTACCATGTATGTGTGAACCAAGCTCCTCAACAGCTATACACTCGTAGAGCGGTTCTTGGCTACTCAATCTACTGTTCAGGGATAGCTTATTCTCATATATCTTCTTACCATGTGTGTATGTGCAGAAGTTTCACAGCAGCCATACGCTTCTATATCGGTAGGAGGCTACTTTTCCTACACCTTAGTGATAGTTTGCTGGTGTATCCGCTCATACCATCCATATATGTGTGCCTAGCAGCTGTTTCACTTTTAGATCTGTAGGACGCTACTGTTCCTACAAATATAGTGATAGTTTGCTGACGTATGTTTTCGTACTTTATATTCAGATTTCGAAGTATATCTTTGTAGTGTGTTTTCGCTGCAAAAAGCTCCTTTTTTATTGTCACAGCATTCATTCACCAAATTCAGTAGGATTTAATTCAGGAGCTGGAGGATGAAAGAGGATTGGTTGATGGGGGTAAGCAGGCATCTGAGATCGTAGAACATCCTCCAGCTGTCGTTCTGCCAGCACATCAGCTGCGTAAGTACATAATTTAATGTTCAAATTTCGTAGTATATATTTACACTGGAAGAACTATAATTTTTTCTTGTTTCGTTACACGATCCCGACGAGACAGACCGGTTGATGGAGCTTTTAGGCAAGCAGGTCAAAACGTCTGAGCACTCTACAGTGGAAATTCCGCAATGTATGTACATATTCCTGTTCATTTTTTTTCATATTTCGTGTATTTGCGTCCGTGTTGTATATGTTTTTAAACGCTATGTTACTGCTGTTGCAGGTGTTTTTCAGGAGGTCATGGTGTGTGTTACTTCATCCCCCAATCAACCTATCACAACAGCCATGTAAGTACATACGTGTTTATCAAATTACATTTTGTAGTATACCCTTGTTTATAAACGATGTTTTCAGCACATCATCATGGTCGTTGTTACAGCTACACAGGTGGGCTAGATGGGTGGGTGCATGATGATGTAACGCTGGAGTGGGCAGAGGAAATTGAATGGGAGCTGCAGTTCCTTGAAAACCAATCATCAAAGCCAGACTTGGTAGAGGCGGTCCCTGTTTGTTTCAGGCACATTGTTTCATCGTGGAGGCAGGGAGATTTCGGTAATTATCTTTATTTACATGTACATGTAATGTGTGTTCTTTCTTTGCAGCAGCATGAGAGTATACTTACTTATTGCTTCTCTCTCTCTTTCTATCTCCTCACACCTACATAACCAAATCATGCCATTCCATAGGTGCAAAGACACTCTCGAGAGTGAAGCCTTTTTTCAGTGCCTGTACGGAAGTATTCACTTACTATGTTTGGGGTTTGTCAGCATTGTGCACTAGGTAGATTTGAGAATACTCATACGCTGTGTGTGTGTGTGTGTGTGTGTGTGTGTGTGTGTGTGTGTGTGTGCTCAGTGTAAGTAGTTCCTGTCAATAGTCTAATGTTTAAATGTCACCCGCTGCCACCATCCAGTCTGGTTAGTTTTTAAATGTAGATAGATAACATTCCTACTATCAAATATTCTCAACCTGTCCTAGTTTGTCCTGGAAAATTGTATAAATATTCTCAACCAATGCTACTGTGTCCCAGAGAATTGTGAAAAATATTCTCAACCACTGTTTCTGAAAAATATATTCACAAACACTTCCAATGTTGGGCTGGACTGTGGAAAGTTTTTTCTGGTCATAGTTATTAGTAATTCTCATTGTAATAGCGTAAATGTTTAAAGTTTCTTTACACTGAAAATATTAGAACCCACTTGTATCAAGTTATAGTAATTAGTCTTACTACATTGGAATGTTAGTACCCATTAATATTTCAATAACCAAATTATATGTGAACTGTGAGAACTGAATGAACTAAAAGTTCTTTACCATATATCTTTGATGTTGATATTTACAGATAAACTATCCGAATTGTGCATATGTAAGAGATATGCAAGACAAAGATGATGTTAGTTTTAAACATGGCTGCTATATAGGAGATGATGTTGGAGATGGAGAATAACAAAATATAGGCATAGGTCGCCTGTACTGGAAGAAGATCATGTCCCACAGACCATCAGGCACAATAGGTGGGTCTTGTGTTGTTATTTGGTTAGTAGTTTGATGCATTGCTTTTTGCTGTAACACACCCAAGCAGTGTATTACTGTAGCTTTGTACACCGCCATACCGTCTCTTTGATATCACGACTGTGAGATCCTTGTCAACTGCAAAAATGACATTAACATGTTGCGATTAATTGGCTCTCACAGCATGCCAGACATTTCATGGTGTAGGGTAACTTGCTCGCATGGCGGATGAGGTGGTACAAATAAAAGATGGAGATCTTATTGATAAAAATGCGAAGGACTTCACAACATATGGAAACTGGATCAACTTGCAGCACTGTGTAGCATTTCCAAGAGTTGTCTGAAGGTCTACATTTAATCTCATGTTACACAGTGATCGGATAGGAGATGTAACTTTTCCGAAGAGACCAAAACAAAAGCATTAATTCCTCATACTGTACCCAGGTGCACGATGAGTGTTTCAGTGTCCTAGGTGTTTGTCTTCCTGACAATAGTTTGGACACTGTGGCTTTAATTTCTATTAGTTACAATGCATAACAGCATGTGGAACAGGGTGTATTCTTCAGATCTTAAACCCATAGAGCACGGATAGTATGCACTATCAGTTGTCAGTCGCACTGGAGTGGAGGAATGAACACGTTCACACACCCAGGCGAACATGTAGGAACCTTCATTTTTGATGCATTTCCTTCTTTTTATCGTATTTTCCATCAGTTTTCGCAATTTCACCATGTTTTCCATAATTTGAGAGCATTTTACCTTATTACTTGAATTTCAAACCACTGCTCTCGACTTGGTCTGGGAGGTCCCTGCTTGGGGATCCAACACACAAAAAACGGTAGCTGTGCTCTGGTATGTGTATGTTTACAACAGAATAATGTCAAAATCCTAGCTCACCATAGTAATCCATTTATGTGGATGTGTGTTTTTGCAGTAGTTTTTAGATACCATGACTGTGTTGGGAATCTATATATCAGAGTTGGATGTTATAAACAGAAATAGCAATACATGCAAGTGTATATACATATAGATAAATATCGAAAGTATTCAAAAAGTTATAAAATCAGTAAAATTCTGTTAGGACATGTCCTTGCTTCATAGCTGTACTCAGAGTGTAGCGCAGATGCATCAGTTCACAGACTAACTGCTAGGGCTTTTATCTATTGTGCTGCTGGTGTGAGTCTTTGGTTGAAGTCGTTTCTGTAGATGCATCAAAAACCTGTGTGAAGTTTTTTCACGTGTACTGGTGAAAAGCAAAGTCAGTATGGGAGGTTCTACTAGCGATGGAGGAGCTAAGAGCTGTGGTGATGAATGCTGTAGTTTCAGAAAAAGTTTATTGCAGTTTGGATGTATCTTGGACGGCCAGTGAGGCCGAGCGGTTCTACGCGTTTCAATCTAGAACTGCGCAACCGTTACGGCCCCAGGTTCGAATCCCGCCTCGGTCATGGATGTGTGTGCTGTCCTTAGGTTAGTTAGGTTTAAGTAGTTCTAAGTCCTATGGGACTGACGACCTCAGATGTTAAGTCCCATAGTGCTCAGAGCCATTTGAACCATATTTGATGTATCTTGACGTGATTTGGGAGGGTTGTGATACAATGCGCCCTTCCAGACACTCAATACCGAGAAAAGCTTATAAATAATGCTCTGTCTGCATTCTTTTTAAATTATCCACCTTTAAACTGCACGGGGTTCGTAACAGCGACTCGAACACAGACATTGCAAGTATTAACAGAAGCGCTATTGTAGAGGATTTCCTGCAAGCTAGGACACCATTCTCCACCATACCATCTAATACAGATATAACAGTATTATAACTGGTTCTCACAAGCAGTGTTTCTCCCATAAGTATTAAAGAAAGGAACCAATGTATCAAATAGACTTAAACCCTTCCCTAATAGGGAAATTATTCATGTAAATACAGTTAAATTGCTGTATGTATGAAGAAGAGAACTGGAGCTACGCAACATCAAAATCATGAAACGAGAACTGTCGTATATGGCAAAGGCAGCTGTAACTGGAAAAAGCAAAGCCAACCGCAGTTTTTCAAACAGGGTTTACATGTGACTTGAAACATAATGTAGGGGGGAATCTGGTTACAATGTAGACGGCTGTTTGCATTTACAGTAAACAGTAATACAACCATAAGTTCTGATGGGAGATTGGATAGATGATACACATGTACATGTTAGTAGTGTCATATCCCCATACACATAGCCAATACTATCTAACATTGATCCATGATTTCTGTCATACTAAAAGCGCCCCCCCCCCCCCCCCACATGCAGGTACACACTGCAAGCCATAGAAATGAATTTACCCTGAGAGATGCGAGATGCTGTAATGTTGACTGTGTCCAAGAGTTTTGGGTTCAGGACACTCATTGAGGCTAGCATTTCCGCCCATCCGGAGTGACATTTAAGTACTGTATCTTTCCAAGAATACCACTGAAGTCGCCGCTGCAGGTTTGCCATCAGACCATCGTTTGGCATGAGGTCTGATTTTCCGGTATCGACACATCCTTAAGACCTACATACATGCAGAACGTTTTGACATTCATCAGTTTGCATGAGGGATTTTGCTCATTGTATTGCTTCAATCAGTATCACACATCCTTTAGTAATGGGGGTATGATTAGGAATGATACAGAAGTAGAAGCCCATGCTGCAATGTCAATGCCTTAGAGCATCACAGGATCGATTTTATGAGATGTTTCGTTGATGCGACACATTATCGAGTGCAGTAGTTTGGAACTCAAATAATTGGGTAAAGTGCATTAAAATTGTGAAAATGGTAAAATTGGAAAAGTGATGGAAAATATGTAAAACTGACGAAAATACAAAATAAATGCAGGTACTTAAATGTTCACCTGGGTGTGCGAAAGTAATTCTATTTCTTCACAACTGTGATTGACGACTATCCATGCCATATGGGTTGAAGTCCTGAAGGTTCCCCTTGCACTTATGCTTTGCACACTATAAAAAAGACGCAGTGTCCAAAAAATTTGCGGTCATGATGATCAAGTACACCAAAAGAGTGATTATGCACCTGGCTGCAATATGAGGAAATAATATTCTTGATGTCTTCAAAAGCACACCAAGAATCTGCTTCCCTATCACTGTGGAACATCAGGTTAAATGTGGAGGTTATAACCTTCAGACAGCTGTTTAAAAAACAGCTGTTTAAAAAACAGCTTTTTAAAAAGGCATGACTATGCTGAAAACTCTTACAGTTTACATTTATTGCGATTTATTTTCACATTTTAGTCAATAAGAAACACCTCCTCCCTCTTTTGTTTCCACCACACTGTTGTTGTGGGAGCCAGCCGAAGTGGCCGTGCGGTTAACGGCGCTGCAGTCTGGAACCGCAAGACCGCTACGGTCGCAGGTTCGAATCCTGCCTCGGGCATGGATGTTTGTGATGTCCTTAGGTTAGTTAGGTTTAAGTAGTTCTAAGTTCTAGGGGACTTATGACATCAGCAGTTGAGTCCCATAGTGCTCAGAGCCATTTGAACCATTTTTTTGTTGTTGTGGGAGTAGCTTACCTTACACCATGCAAGTCCATATTTCTGTGAGACCCAATGAACAGAATATTGTCAATGTCAGCTTAGCATCTGACACAGGCCTCAAAGTCGTGATATGAAAGAGAATGTATTGCGGTGTATGAAGCTGTAGTTATACACTGTTTGGATGTGTCACAGCAGAAAACAAAGTGTGAAGCGGCTTATTAACGACACAAGAACGCACTATTTGATTGGCAGTCTGTTGGACGTGGTCTTTCACCAGTAGAGGGGACCTGTACAACCATTGCGTATCTTTTGTTACTCTCCATCACAAACTTCACTTCCGCAATAACACTCAAGTTAACTTTTGAACGGGTACCCCTATGTATAAAGCGCGCTAACCACAAATAAGTTTGTTTTTCTCCAGTCAGTTATTGTTTCATAACTGCGAACCAATACCTATTCCTTCATCATTGCTTCAGCTAACACATTGATAAATTGTGTTGTCATATGACCAACTGAGCAGTAGTGGTATAAAATAAACAGCTTCAAGAGAAATAATTTACGACCGTGGCCCAGTTTACAAACTAGCAGCACAACCCTAAATCAAATGGTTCAAATGGCTCTGAGCACTATGGGACTCAACATGTGAGGTCATCAGTCCCCTAGAACTTAGAACTACTTAAACCTAACCAACCTAAGGACGTCACACACACATCCATGCCCAAGGAAGGATTCCAATCCGCGACTGTAGCAGTCGCGCTATTCCGGACTGAAGGGCCACGAACCGCTCGGCCACAACGGCCGGCTTAACTCCAAATAAGGCCACTGTCTACGAGATAACTGGTAAAATAAGCGGTTGGCTAGGATCTGATGAAACTGCAGTATTTAATGCTTCGAGTGATTCATTACTGTGAGGTAACATCTGTCTGTGGCATCAGAGTGAAGCAATCAAAGTTTATTTCGCTCTTGTTTCATTAAACGGTGCTGTAGCCCATACATTGCCATTGTTTAGTTAAACTAAGATTAAATTCTGATTCTGGTCATACACACGTATTTGCCTTGGTAACATAAAACACTCATTCTTTACATAGGTATGCGAGTGCTGCACATCAGCTCATGTTATGAGAAACGGAGCACCTGTTTAAAACTAGTGATATTTGTGTCTTGCACGTCCCTTTCATATACTAAGGATAGTTTTTAGTTTTTCTGTAAATAACAAGAACAAAGACGTATGGTAAAGTATTTTTCGTTTATTCAATTCTTAGAAACACAATTTCGTTCTTCAGGTACGATTGATTCTTGAGATACAATTTGGTTTTAATATTTCAATGCAGTGTTACTAATAACTATGACTTGACACAATTTGGTTCTAATATTGGTTTTCAGTGAAGTGATACTTCAGACTTACACACTATTACTCTTACTAACAACTATGACGAGAAAAAACCTTTCACACTCCACCCAACAATGGCACTGTTTCAAAATATTCTCAATTTGCAGTGGTCTGGTTGAGAATACTTTTTACAATTTTTCAGGTCAGAATGGCACAAGATCAACATATTTATGCCATATTCCAGCGCATAGTAGCACATGTTGAAACTATTATGTAGATGGATTGGGATCTATCTAGAGTATAAACTAATCAAACTGGATGGTTGGCAGCAGGTGAAACTTAAACACCAGACCACTGCTGCAAACAAAGAACAACACACACACACACAGAGAGAGAGAGAGAGACAGAAAGAGAGAGAGAGAATGGTAAGAAGGTAGAGAATGGTAAGAAGATGCGAGGAAACCAGCACATCAGCCACGTTATTACATAATTTAGTGTCCAAATGTTGTAGTATAACAATCACTGAAGTGTAAGAACAGTAGCCTTCTACCAATCTACAATAACTGATGAAATACTTGGATGTGTTCTATACATGGTATGAAGGGATACAACACCAAACTATCTATAGGGTGTACAAAGAGTGGTTTCCTACCTATCTAAGGGTGTGTAGCTGCTGAGAAACTTGTACATAGACACTAAGACACACAGTACACGGATTTAACGAAATCTGAATGGTTCAAAATAAAAATATGTACCTACAATGTAGTTCTTTTTCATCCGGTCTGAGGCATTAGCAGCTGGCATTGCCATTGGATGAGGAAAGCTTTGTGGTAATCACGGAGAGGCGTGAACTGCTGTGAACTAATGCAGAATGAAAATGGAGAGGGATGAGGTTTATATAACAAGCTCCTCCTCCACCTAGTTTGGTCGCTGCCAATAGGATTTCCGCAACTCTTACCAGCAAGTTTGAACAAGCCCGCCAGTCTTCCTTTCTCAACACCTTGTGCTAAAGATCTTTCTCTTGCTGATCTGCTGGTGTTACCATTGTCTTTGATATGCAGAGACCTGCTGGCATCTACTGGATGGCTTTCTTCTTAGGAGTCAGAAGACTGTTAGAGAGATAAATTTCCGTGTCTAAACCCAAACGTCAAGTTCCCGCAGAGGACGTAACTACGTATTTCTTCTCCTGGGGTGGTCCAGACTATTTTGTGCAGGGGTAAACATTGTATTCCTGGAAGGAGTCTGTATCGCCTATGGTAGTGAAATATTGTGTTGTTTCTTGGAGAAAGCTATGGTGCTAGTTTTCCTGGTATTCAGAAACCTGCCGATTAATAGTTTGTCATCTGGACACCTTTGTGATCATACCTGTTCTTAGAAGGAGCCTGTAGATTGATATCGTCTCTGTCAATGAGATAAATTGCACTGTATCCATTAACTACCTACTTACCTCCTGAGATGGTCCTAGTTCCATTGTTCTTCTTAGAAATAGATTGCTATCGTCCCTGAGAATGATATATTTTGTTCTCTTTCAGACAAAGCTGCAGGTCTCAGTTTTCCTAGTATGTTCGGAAACATATTCGAAAACGTCGTTGATTCATCGTGTATTGTAAGGCATTCACAGTCGTTCTGCAAGACACACTTTTTTCCAACTAGCAGAACAGGTAGTTTCCATTCAGGTCGTTAAGAGATGCGAGGCATTTGATGGATAGTTTGTAACAGGCAGTCATCTGCAGCAGTGGCGGCGAAGGACACAGACACAGAAACAGACACACTCACACACCCATACACCCACCCACCCACCAACACACACACACACACACACACACACACACACACACACACACACACACACACACACACATCCCCAAGCTGGGACAACACAGGCCATGAAGACTGCGACCAGGTAGTGAGACAAAGTCTTGAGCAGGTCCCGCGGTAGTTCAGGTAGTTGCCACAGGAAGCATTCCAATCACTACTCACCGTCAGTTGAAAGAAACATGACATACTGGCAAAAGTGTGGGGAGATTCGTAGTATAGGTATGTGATTTATTTACATTCGTGGGTAACGGCTGGATCATGTATTGCGTTAGAGGGATCTGATCAACGTTATACAAATACTGTTTTTTCGTGATACAACAATATCCGTGTGGTGTGCGTTTTTTGTCTCATGACATGTTTTTTTGTAGGTGAAGAGCAATTTATGGTTTTATTTCTCCATCACCTTTTTAGCACCGTGTAAGTAGGACAGTTTTCCTCGATATAATTTTTGTCATATCCTGTTTTTTGTGCGAGACTTTCATCGATGTTTTTCTACGTGTGTGTGTGTGTGTGTGTGTGCGTGTGTGTGTTTTATACTTATACAGACGAAGGTCTTATGTCTGTAGCAAGCAGTGTGTTATAACATTAGCTTTTTTTTCTCAAAATATTTTGGATGCGGTTTTCTATGTAGTTCGAAATTTTTGGTGTAGGTGATGAGCTACAACGAATTTTTCGATGTGTAGCGACATAATGGTTTTGTTTCAGTTACCGATTTTTCATCATTTTGCTATGAGTCGTTGTCCTTCTTTCAGGACAGAGTTTTTCTCTCATCTCACTAATTTCAAGCAGTTTTGTTCATTTGAATTCTAAATGTTAATAAACACAATTATTAAGACAATACCTCCCCCCATGCTCTCCAGCAGCTCAGGACAGACTAAATCTCTTTTCCTGTCACTTTACAAGTGGGGGGTGAGAGTTGAGGAGCCTTGTCTCCCTCAAACTGGTTAAGTAAAGCACATCCAGAGTGAATTTTATAAATAAACTATATATCCCCTGCAATGTAATTGGCAACAATTTGAATTTAGTGTCGTTAGATTCTTCCACATTAACGGCTCAGCAACGATTGCTTCCTGCCAATTTCCAGATAGCTGAAACTGGATGGTGGGGAGGGAAGGGAGAAGGGAGGAGGGATTGGGAGGGAAGAAGGCTGTGGTCTTTCCCAGAGGGGAAAATCGGTGGTTCAGAACTGAGCTGTTGAGGGGTGACAAGAAAAGTCTCAGCATCACTTCACCCATTTGGGTGAGGGAAAATAAATGGATTGGGAGGGGTGAGAGATTTTTCAGAATGACAGATTATCCCAATGGAGTGATAAATCAATTAGCGTAAGAATAGGCTGAAGGAGGAAGGGGAATGATATGCTTCTGAATGTGTTCTTACACCTGAATGTATGCAACCTACACTAACCAAATTTGTCGGAACCAAATTTTCCCCACTACTAACATGGATTGAGAAAAGTCGAAGAATGGCGAGAGAAATGAGATTTTGTGGAAATTAGAGGAGCGAGAAACTTATGTTTATAATTGGTGATCACAAAGTAGATAGATAAGAAATTCTGCCACTTGGACAGCAAAATAATGTATGATGGATGGAGCAAGGTGGACATAAAAACCAGACTAGCAATAGCAGAAAAATACCAAGAAAAGTCTCTAGTATTAAATTGAAGACGAAATTTGTGAGAAAGTACATTTGCAGCACAAGGAGTGTATGGCAATGAGACATAGACTTTGGGAAAACTGGAAAAGAAAGATTCGAAGCATCTGGGATGTGATGCGACAGCAGAATGTAGAAAATTAGGATGACTGAAAAGGTAGGAGACGAGGAGTTTCTCCACAGCAATGAAAGGCATATATTGAAAACACTGAGAAGAAGAAATATCAGGAGGACAGAACATCTGTTAAAACATCAAGGAGTAAATACCTTGGTACTTGAGGGAACTATAGAGGGCAAAAACTGTAGGGGAAGACAGAGATTGGAATGCATAAAGCAGACTACAACTGAGGACTCAGGTTGCAAGTGCTACTCTGAGAATGAGATTTTGGCAGAGGAGAGCTATCCGTCGGGGTGTACATAAAACTACGCAGAAACTTGATTACTCAAAAAATAGATAAATAAATAAAAAACTATAAAGAATGCCAGAAAAATATTGTCAGACATCAGAGTGCTGTTCATCCATCTACTGATAGTGGTGTCTGTTGGATATCAGTAAAATTTTAGGTGTCACATTAGTTGTTAAGGTCATATACACAGATCAGCGAGAACATTATGGCCACGTACCTAATGGCTAGTATCTCCACCTTTGACACAGATAACAGCTGCGACACATGGCGTCATGGAATTCCTGGTGCATAGAAATATGGTACAGGTGCAATCGATGTTGATGTAGCATTCTCAACATTTTTGAGATTCCCGATTCTCGCGCCATTTGTCTGCTACTGATGTGCGGATTAGCTGCGAAAGTAGCTAAAACTAATTGGGCATCATCATTTGTTGCAGGTCGTGGCTGGGGTTTCACATGTGCCTGAACACTTCCTGTTTCCTTAAATAACGTAACTCTCCGGCGAACGGTCCGGACACTTTGATGATGTCATCGAGGATACAGAGCAGCATACATAGCACACTCCCATTGGGCATTTTGATCACTATAACCATACATCACCACGATATCGAACTTTTCCGCAATTGGTAAACGGTCCATTTTAACACAGGTAATGTATCACGAAGCAAATACCGTCCGCACTGGCGGAATGTTATGTAATACCACGTACTTATGCGTTTGTGACTATTACAGCGCCATCTATCACAAAGCAAAAGAAGTAATCGAACTAAAACATTCACATTTCTTTACGTGCTACACGAATATGTAATAAAAATGGGGGTTTCTATTTAAAGAATGCAGCTGATATCCGTTTGATCTATGGCAGCGCCATCTAGCGGGACAACCATAGCGCCACCTGGTTTCCCCCTTTAAGCTAGACGAGTTTCGTTCTTTGTAGTTTTTCGTTTGGTGCTTATTTCGTGAAATATTTGGCCCGGTCACTATCCATGGACCACCCTGTATATTCCACAAACACACACTCAGTAATTAAAATACGACAGGAGTCTAGCACAACATAAATTTTTCATAATTAAGCCCATCTTGTTTACCACATTACCAAAATACCAGCAGACGGCCAGAAAATCGAACCTGTGGTTATTTCGCAGTGCACAGACACGCACTTAGATATACACTCCTTGTCCGTATGTCCAACGCGTCCAAAACAGGAAAACCGCATTCACACAGATAACCCCTGTTCAATATGTCAATACGAAACGGTTAACATTGGCCTCCAAACACTGGGAGAGCAGTTAACTGCAAACAGCACGAACTACGTTTATACAACTGGAATTTTCAGAACCTGAATAACTTCCACCCTTTAATTCTGCAGCGTATCCGGTTGCAGGCTGATACATTCCAAAGCCACTTTCACATGTTCACATCGTTTAGCAGCACAGACGTCACAATCGTCCCCTCACTAGACGCAGTACACACTCGCCGACCGCACACACGTCTCCGTCGGCAGCCCCACTGGCCACATGACAGGAAGAGGCAGAACATGCGCAAGACCAAAACCAGCCCTCTCCCCACAGCGTCGTTCAGTTAAATAGCCGAAAATCGATCAAAGGGGAAAGCCGCGGCCACGCGATACAGATTGGATCGCAGAGATCTTAACTGAATACAGAGAAGAGACTGGAGCCAACGGTGCCACATATAGCACATGTGTACTATATGTACATATAGTACAGGTGGTACATATACTACAGATGTCGAGAAAAATCGAGATAAGGAACACAATGTGTGAGAAAACTATGGTTACAGAGTAAACTCTGCTAATGAGTCACACATTAATAGCACGTCCAGCACGAACGTTGGTCCAACTGAGGCGCCAGGTGGAAATGGCACGGCAAGCCGTTCCACAGGACTACATCCAGCATCTCTACGATAGTCTCCATGGGAGAATAGCAGCCTGCATTGCTGCGAAAGGTGGATATACACTGTACTAGTGCCGACATTGTGCATGCTCTGTTGCCTGTGTCTATGTGCCTGTGGTTCTGTCAGTGTGATCATGTGATGTATCTGACCCCAGGAATGTGTCAATAAAGTTTCCCCTTCCTGGGACAATGAATTCACGGTGTTCTTATTTCAATTTCCAGGAGTGTATATTCTAACATTCAACCCATGAAAGATATTTGAAAGAACTTTGAAGTACGTTACCTGCATAGCTTTGTCTATTGCCTGGCTTACGCTTCTCCCTTCTCAGAGTAAGCGTCCTAACATTCCTTTGTAGTTTATTGGTGGGAAATGGTTCTCAGGTTTGGTATTACGTAAAGAAAAGTTACGAAGCTGAACCAAAGACATGAGAACCCAACTACTTTCCCTTTCATATTTCACATATTTCGGCAACTATCTTTGCGTTATAGATACTTAATTATCCTTTTCCATCACTTTGTAAAACTTGGACACACTAAAAATCACAGAGCGACGTGGCGCAGTGGTTAACAGGCTGCACTCGCTTAAGGGGGGACGACGTTCCAAAAAGGGGTCCAACCATCCTGATTTAGGTTTTCCTTCATTTCCCTAAATAGCTTCAAGTAAATGCCGGGATGATTCCATTGAAAGGGCACTGCCAACTTCCTTCCCCATCCAGCCCTAACCCGATGGGACCGATGACCTCTACGTGTGATCCCCTCCCCCCAATTCAACGAACTAACCACAACGAAAATCCCGAAACAGAAAGTTAAACTACTCGTACTTCCTTTCTCACGTTGCACTTGTTTTCACGATTGTAATAAAGAAATCTTCCCAACGGCCTTGGCGCAGTTGTAACACCGGTTCCCGTAAGATGACCGAAGTTAAGTGCTGTCAAGCTTAAGTGCTGACCTAACTGCACCCAGTGACGCATGTGGGCTGACGATGACACGGCGGTCGGTCGCTACCGTTGGGTCTTCAAGCCCACGGAATTTAGTAATAAAGAAATCTTACATGAAAACGCTAGTAATGAGAGAAATTCAACAATACTCCCGACGTTCCTTGCAAATCTAAATCTATGATGTAGACTTTTTGTGTTTGGACATATGTCTTTCACGTTCTGTTTCGCGTATTGTCTAAGATACGGATCAAACTGATACTTTATGCTACTAGAATGTCTCGTATTAAGTACACACATCCCAACTTACATGTGTCAAAGAAGTTTGTGCCCTCAAAAATGCAAAGCCACCACGTATTACGAATTCCACTTATATGAGTGACATCGAACATAGATCTTAATATGATTGGGAGCAGGATACAGGGGCTGCTGGAGTGGAACGCTGAGCAAAAAGTTGAGGATAGAATATAAATTTTAATTTATTGCGCAAGAAAAGTCATGCAAGGTACTGGTAACAACATATTGACATGTAACTTGTTCAATTTAAATGTACATCAGCTGATTTAACCGGAATCATCAACAAGGTATCTAACATCAAACAATCTGCAAATATGAGATTTGAACATTTCCCACAATTGTAATGCTAGTGAAATGTTATTACGAAACACAGATAATTACCAATCTGGTCACTGTATTTAAGCCTTACATAACCTAATGTGTAAAGTAGCTTACAGGAAATAATATCACAGACGTATAGCAATATCTGCCCACTACAGCACTGTCTTACGTGACCTTGTGTGCCACAATGATTCATAGAACCAACTCATATAGTTAAATGGTAAATATTACCGACAATGCCGCTTGCGTTATAATCTTACGTAGCACATCGATTTATCAAGCCAATGCAATTAATGCCAAATACAGTCTGGTCCACAATAACGAGTGCCGTACCACTGATTAAACTACTCAGAATCAGTAATGAACTGTTTTACAAGGCAAGCCCATTCAGTTCAAACAAGTTAACAAGACAGTGCCTCCATTTGAATTTTTCCACAGAAATCCATCAATAGTCGTAGGCCAATAAGTAAATAGTGGTGTCACAATAGACTTAAACTATACTTGACTAGCGTGACAAGTTGGGAGTCCCTTAACTGACAAAAGTTCAGTAATGAACTGAAATGCAATTTAAAAACACTCAAGTAAGGGTATTGTGAAACTCTTCATCAACAATTTAAGCAAACACGCCCACACAGGCACTCCAGTTCATATTTAAATCAACCAGGGCACAAGTCAGTATTTCGACACGCGACGTGGGAGGACTCACTGTTCAGCAGCGCAAGCCGGAATACGACGGAAAGAAGTCTCGCTGTAACTACACCAGATGAAGAGGCACCAAACTAACAGCTCACTTTTAACAATATTAATCCAAATGCCGCTATGGCCAGAACAATACCAACCCGTAGCCACAGCGTGAGGGATGTTGAACTCGCAAACAGAACGAACCTGCAGTTCGGCTGCTCGGCCGGCCCCAGTGCAGCTGCCACACTCACACCACTTGCGACGCGACTTTCCCGGTCTTCCTGCATCGGTCAGCCCAGGACCGCTCGTCTCACTCTATCTCTCTCTCTCTCTCTCTCTCTCTCTCTCTCTCTCTCTGCCCGCGACTCCCTTTCGGCTTTCCAAACTGAATCCCAGAGGGCGCACCAACCAGCGCACCGCAAAAGAATCGAAAGAGATAGGACACACTACACCGGAACAATCAAATCGCAGGAGCACACGGCACAGATCTCTTACGTCAATACAGGGTAAGGGGGAAAAAACGCACTGTGAAGGAATTATCCAAATGGGGCGGAAATCGGTAGCTGTCGCGTATATATGCAGAGAAGTCAATGAGCACAATTTCAGAAAAAGTTTATGTTTCATTAAGAGAAAGAGCTTTACAAACAGATCAAGTCAAGAACGCACTAACCAACTCAGTCGATTAGGCAAGAAGTTATTCTGCTTAACCCACGTTCATACAGTTGTTGGATGTCCTCTTGACGGATGTCGTGCCATATGTTGTCCAATTCATGGGTTAGATCGTCAAAGGCCCGAACTGGTTGAAGGGCCCCGCCACGTTGTTCCAAACGTTCTCAATTGGTGAGGGGTAGGGAGGGGGGGTCCGGCTAGAAAACGGGGCGTAGAATATCATCGACGTACCGCTGTGATCCAACGTTACCGCGGATGACAAGCAAAGGGGCTCTGCTATGAAACGAAATCGTACCCCAGACCATTCTGGTTATGGGACCTTATGGCGGTGACAGTGGGGTTGATATGTAACCGCTATCCAAACACTTCTTAGACGGTCATCGGGTCCCAGTTCCTCGCGGGACTCATCACTGAAGACAATTCCACTTCATTGAGATTCCAGGCCGAAGACGTGTCTGGAGATGCCCCAGACAGCAGTGGTACACCAGCCTTACTGTCGCTCGCCATACGACCCCACAACTTAGAGCGATTTCCTTGAGTGCCATTTCATTTAATAACACAAGGTGGCAGGGATAAAATACAGGGAGCAAAAGGCTATTTACAATTTGTACGATTTGTACAGAAACCTGATGGCAGTCATAAGAGGCGAGGGACATGAAAGGGAAGCAGTGGTTGGGAAGGGAGTCAGACAGGGTTGTAGCCTCTCCCCGATGTTACTCAATCTGTATATTGAGCAAGCAGTAAAGGAAACAAAGGAAAAATTCGGAGTAGGTATTGAAATCCATGGAGAAGAAAAAAACACTTTGAGGTTCGCCGATGACGTTGTAATTCTGTCAGAGACAGCAAACGACTTGGAAGAGCAGTTGAACGGATTGGACAGACTCTTGAAAGAAGGATATAAGATGAACATCAACAAAAGCAAAACGACGATAATGGAATGTAGTCGAAGTAAATCGGGTGATGCTGAGGGTATTAGATTAGGAAATGAGACACTTTAAGTAGTAAACGAGTTTTTCTATTGGGAAAGCTAAATAACTGATGATGGTCGAGGTAGAGAGGATATAAATGTAGACTGGCAATGGCAAGGAAAGCGTTTCTGAAGAAGAGAAATTTGTTAACATCGAGTATAGATTTAAGTGTCATTAAGTCCTTTCTACAAGTATTAGTATGGCGTGTAGCCATGTTTGGAAGTGAAACATGGACGATAAGTAATTAGGACAAGAAGAGAATAGAAGCTTTCGAAATGTGGTGCTAAGATAGAATGCTGAAGATTAGATGGGTAGATCATATAACTAATGAGGAGGTATTGAACAGAATTGGGGAGAAGAGGAGTTTGTGGCACAACTTGACTAGAAGAAGGGATCGGTTGGTAGGACATGTTCTGAGGCATCAAGGGATCACGCATTGGAGCGCAGCGTGGAGGGTAAAAATCGTAGAGGGAGACCAATGCACTAAGCAGATTCAGAAGGATGTAGGCTGCAGTCGGTACTGGGGGATGAAGAAGGTTGCACAGGATAGAGTAGCATGGAGAACAGCATCAAACCAGTCTCTGGACTGAAGACCACAACAGCAAGAACACATCAACGGTATACTTATAGCATAACGGTATAGCGTCGATGTTCTACGCCTTCTCTGCTTGCCGTTCATGGGAAGCTATCCTGGGCTTTCATTTCAGCAAGATATCGCAAGCCCGTACAAGGTAAGAGTTTCTGCTGCTTGTCTTCGTGCTTAGCAAATCACCCCAGTTGAGAAAGTTTGGTGCATTATTGGCAGGGCCCTCCAACAAGCTCGCGATTTTGACGATTTTAACGCGCAATTTGACGGATTTTGTCATGATATCCATTAGGAGGAGATGCAAAAAATCTTTCAGTCAGAGCAAAGGAGAATAATTGCATGTATAAGTGCCAGAGGTGGGCCAGCGCGTTACGAAGTTTCTCAGTTAGTGATGCTGTTTCTCTTGGATAAATCATCCAGTTTTTCTATCGATATCCGTCTTTCGTGTAATTGCTTCGTGGTGCGTTGCTACCTTTTTTTTCAGAGTGTTTAACCATGGTTTCCGAAACAGATAAGAATTCTCCTTGTTTGTCCTGCATGCAAATCGATTTCCGGTTCCATAGCGTTCTAGATTTTCTAGTTCTTTAATTCAGTGAGAAGGTATTTTATAAGCTACTATTTTTGAAACGGATTTGCTTGAAATGCAAGGGAATTCCAGAGTATTTTGTACCGACAAGTATAAGAAAGTGGACGTGGGTTTTATAGCAGTGGCGCTATCTTGTAAGATGCCGTCGACTGAAATATGAATCCCCCCGAAAGGGAGATGAGGTATTTTCGGAGGACGCGCTGTATCCGGGCGGACGACGGTGCCGTGTCCCTCATACTGTAGGTGTGCCTCATTACTATTCAAGAAGACCGCCCCCACATTTTATGCGGTGGCGAGACGCGATGTCGGGCAGAAAGCATCGGTCCGGTGGCTCGCGGCCGCGGCCGCGGTCACATCAGTATGCATTGGAACCGCGCGGCTTCATCCAGTGTCTTCTTCTCTTCTCGTGGGCCGGACGTCGGCGCCGCTGTTCTCAATATGCCTCGTTTCGCTGAATACGACAAGGAGCCGGCGGACTGCTGCCGCCGCATAACCCAGCACCTCTTCTCAGCGCGCGAGTTCAAGTAACTTCATCCCGCATTACAAGTAACTTCAGTATTACGAAGTGGAATCCGAGTGTTATCGAAGTATTATAATTTAAGTTACTACATCTTACTTTCATCTTATTCCGGATCATCATAGTCGAAGTAGCTCCCCTGGGAGCGAATACAATGAAATAAAATTTTCTGAAACTTTTAAGAACATGCTTCAGGCTTAGTTTCTTAAGGTGTTCAGTGTGGTAGAGTGTTTGACCTCGAGACGGACTTCATACTTCAACCTGTAGCTGACCCTGTAATATAGGTTTGAAGTATTTTCTTATTCCATTTTGAAATGATAGGAGTCACTTTTGGTGCGACGAGTCCTTTCTGAAATTATAAAAATTACATTAGAAGTTAGGTTTTTCCAAATGTGAGAAACTTTTCTAAGGTATTACAATGTCATGTAACTAGTGCTATTTCTCCGCAAAACTAACGATCAGAGGCCGAAAACAATTTATTGGACTGTTAAATTAAACTAAACAAATTCTCCAAATATAACACCAACACAAAACAGTGATCCGTCTTAGAATCACAACTACATACAAGAATAGTATAGAAAACAACTGAAATAAATTCCTACTAGCCTCTGCCAGAGACTTCTCCGATATACCAAGCCTAATCCAAATATCAGTGAGTAGATCCAAGCAGGCCTACTGGGGCGGCAGCTATCCACATCTACCGGCTGTTGATGAACTGCCGATGTGAGGCCGAGCGCCGGCCTTAATAGCGCTTCGGCGGATGAGTACCTCGGAACTATTTTCCATCACGTGGTTCGACGAGTGAAAATAGATCCGGGATCTGCAGCGACCTCTCCCTTACGTTTATGTGGGCCGGTAGTGACCCCTGGTGGCCGCTGGTGTCTTTGCGGTGTTGTCGTTGTTGTTGTTGTTGTGGCCATTCATCAATATTGCCTGTCGGATATGTAGTGCCTTGGTGTGCATGTGACTCGGGCAACCCGCGGCTGCAGGCTGTCAGTTTGGTTGCTGATATTCTAGGCGCCGTGCCTGTTGGAGAAGTCCACAACAACTAGGAACAAATATCCTATTCAGATTTCAAAATGTTTCAGTCGGGAAAATTTGACAGTGCTGTATTTAATTACATTACTACCAACGGCCTTGACACAGTAATAACACCTGTTCATGTCAGATCATCGTAGTCGGGCTTGGCTAGCACCTGGATGGGTGACCGTCCAGGCTATGGAGAGATGCTGGCAAGTGAGGTAACTCAGCACTTGTGAGGTCAACTGAAAAGATAAAGGATTGACAGGTACCGGCTCTTTCACGAAAGCTGACAACTGTCGGGAGAGGGGTGTCCTGGACACATGCCCTCCCACATCCGCATCCAGTGACACCTATCGGCTGAGGACGACACTGGGGTTACTCGGTACCGTTAGGTGTTACGGGGCCTGTTCGGATGGAGTAAGTACGTCTTACAGTATTACTCTACTGCATACAAATAATCAGCAAGCGAAATCAGATTAAAAAGGGATTTCAAAACCTTGTTGCCATCTAAAAGCATTTTGAAATAGAAGCTAATGAAAGCTAAGACAAACTTCCATTCTCGAGACCGGAAAAATTGAGATATTAAGGAAACACAATTCATTTGCAGGTATCACATTTTCCATGGTGCCGGCCGTGGTGCCCTTGCGGTTCTAGGCGCTTCAGTCCGGATCCGCGAGACTGCTACGGTCGCAGGTTCGAATCCTGCCTTGGGCATGGATGTGTGTGATGTCCTTAGGTTAGTTAGGTTTAAGTAGTTCTAAGTTCTAGGGGACTGATGACCTCAGATGTTAAGTCCCATAGTGCTCAGAGCCATTTGAACTATTTGTTCCATGGTAAAAGTACCTTTTGTTTAAGGGTAGGCGTTGGCGAAAACGTGTATTTCCACTTAAATATCGTCATCTCCTACAACACTACACTTAAAATGTTGGAATTTGAGACTAATAGCCGGCAGCGGTGGCCGAGTGGTTTTGGGTGCTTCAGTCCGGAAACGCGCGACTGCTCCGGTCGCAGGGTCGAAACCTGCCTCGCGCATGGATGTGTGTGATGTCCTTAGGTTAGTTGGGTTTAAGTAGTTCTAAGTTCTAGGGGACTGATGACCTCCGCTGTTAAGTCCCATAGTGCTCAGAGCCATTTGAACCATTTGAGACGAATATGTAGAACATAATGAACTACATCATCATCATCATCATCATCATCTTGGACAGTTTCCAGCCACTGGCTGGGTCTGTCGGGAACACAAGCCTCTCCATCGTGTTCTGTCTTTCCACCATTCCCCCTCTTCCACCTTCGTCCAGTTCTCTCCTCTTCTCGTCACACATTCCTTCACTCCCTTCACCCATCTATCTCTTGGTTTTCCCCTGGGCCTCTTCCCCTCCAGTTGCAGATCAAACATCCTCTTTGGAATTCTTCCCTCATCAATTCTCTTCATGTGTCCATACCACTGCAGTCTTGATTTTTCTATCCTGTCCTGTACTGATTCCTCCTTTAGTCTTTCCCTCACATACACATTTCGCAATCTGTCTCGTCTTGTTACACTCAACCTGCTCCTCTGGAACTTCATTTCACTAGCTTGTATTCTACTTTTGTCGCTTTTGTGCATTACCCATGTCTCACTTCCGTATGCCAATATGGGGACAAAGTAAGTTCGGTATATAATTCCCTTGGATTTCTGTGGCACCTCCTTGCTCCAAATAAGCCCCCTAATGCATTTGAAGAACTGCCCTGCTTTTCTGCACCTTTCATTTATTTCCATTGCGTTTCCCCCCTTACTTTCAATCATGCTTCCCAGGTACCTGAAGTTCTCTACCACTTGTAGTTTTTCCCCTCCACAAGTTATATCCACATTTGGCCTATTCTTCTTCCTTGACAATTATTTCACTTTTCTTTGCAGAGAAATGCATTCCATATTGTGCTGCCGTTGCCTCCCATACATCTAACTGCTCTTGCACCTCCTTCTCGCAATTTCCCCATAACATCAGGTCATCGGCAAAAAGCACTGCTTTCATTTTATGATCTCCAATTGCATCTGATACTTGCTGTAGGATTTCATCCATAACAATAATAAACATAAAAGGCGAAAGTGCACTTCCCTGTCGCAGCCCATTTTCCAGCTTGAACCATGCAGTACGTTCCCTCCCCACTTTCACACAACTCTCACTTCCCTCATACATTTTTCTGACTTTTCGTGTTATCTCTTCATCTATCCCTTTTGCTTTCAGCACATCCCAGAGCTTGTCCCTATAGATACTGTCATACGCCTTCTCAATATCTAAAAAGGCCATGATTAAGTCCTTCCCGTACTCATAGTGCCTTTCCTGCAGTTGCCTTACCGCAAATATGAGGTCCGTAGTTGATCTTCCCGGTCTGAAACCATACTGCTCCTCTTACAGTCTACTTCCAATACTGCTTCTTATTCTCTTCTCCAGGATCTTATCATAGATTTTTCCACAGTGGCATAGCAGGGTGATTCCTCTGTAGTTCTCACATCTCCTTTTATCCCCTTTCTTGAAGATCGGGACTATAATTCCTTTCTTCCAATCCTCAGGAATTCTGTTCTCCTTCCACACCACCCTCAGCACTCTGTATAGCCACTGGGTTCCTACTTCTCCTGCTGCTCGTATCATATCCACTGTTACTTCGTCCCAACCTGGTGCCTTGCCCCCTTTCATCCTCTTTATGGCTTCTTCCACTTCATTCCAAGTTAGATCATCAATTTCCCCACTATTATAATCGTCTGCTGCCTTAGGTTCTCCATCGCTGTTAGTTACCTGCTTCACGGCATTCAACAGATCTTCAAAGTACTCCTTCCAAATCTTTTTGAGCTCATGCATTTCCTCCACAACTCTTCCATTATTATCCATGATCCTCAGGCATTCGCTTCTGTCGTTCCTCTTATTTCTTACCATGGTGTAAAGTACTTTTTTGTTCCCTTCACTGTCCTCTTCTAACATTCTTGTCCATTTTTCCATCCACTTCTTCTTCTCAGCCCTTACTATGGTCTGTGCCGCTTTCTTGCTTCCCTTATATTTTACCCTAGCTACCTCTGTTCGGGTCTGGAACCATTCTCTGAAGGCTTTGTTCTTTCGAAGTACTGCCTCTTTACATATGTTGTTCCACCATGGGGTTTCTTCTCCTCTTTGTGCTAGTTCTTCCGCACACAGTCTCAGCTGCCTCAACTAGAGCCCTCTTAAAATCTCCCCATTCTTCTTCCACTGTTCTCTGATCTTTCTTTGGCAGCTTCTTCCTGATCAGTGTCTGGTACTGGGTCCTCCGTTCATCCTCTTTCAGCATCCATGTCTTCAACATTTTCTCCTGTATGTCTGTTGCCCTCCTATCTTTTTTCTCTCTCAGGGTGGCTACCAACAGCCGATGGTCACTGTCTAAGGCCTCAAATGGAATGACCTTAACATCTGTGAGGCTGCTCATCATCTGCCTATCCACTAGTACATAGTCTACTACTGAAGTTTGGGACCAGTCTCTACTGTACCATGTTATTTTGTGGCTACTTCTCTTCTTGTACCAGGAATTTGCGATCGCCAGCCCATTCCTCTTGCAGAATTCCAGCAACAATTTTCCTTCTCTATTTCGGTTCCCCCAGCCCTCTGGTCCCATTATCTCCTCGAATCCTTTCCTGTCTGTGCCAACATGTGCATTGAGGTCCCCTATTATAATCTGATTACCTCCATTTAGCTGCTTTTGCATGTCATCTTCAAATTCCTCCTTCTCCTGTTTTGTACACCCCACCTGTGGGGCATATGCTTGGATGATTTCAATGCTTTTTCCTTTCACTCGTACTCTGGCTTTTATCATTCGATCATTGATACCTTCCACCTCCTCCTGCAGACCCTCTCTGACCACTATTGCCACTCCATTTCTTCCCCTCTCATTCCCTATCCAGTACAGTTTACATCCTTTACTTAGTGGTTTTTCACCAACTCCTCTCCACCTAGTCTCAGCAAGTCCCAAGATGTCCAATTTCCTCCTTTCCATCATCTCTACAATTTCTTCTAACTTCCCAGTTAGAGTCCTTACTTTTAAGGTGCCCAGTCGTAAACCATCTCGTAATCCTTTTCCATTGCTTGGTCGGTTTCCTGTAAATCCGTTCCGTGATCCGAGGCATGTTCCCTTTTTGAAAGCAGTTGATTTATCCACTACACCGAAGCGCAAAACACACTGGTATAGGCATGCGTATTCAAATACAGAGTTATGTAAAGAGGCAGAATACCACGCTGTAGTCGGAAACGCTTATACAAGTCAACAAGTGTCTGGCGCAGTTGTTAGATCGGTTACTGCTGCTTGGTAGGATGTCGGCAGTTAAGTGAGTTTGAACTTGGTGTTACAGTCGGCGCACGAGCGATGGGAGACAATATCTCCGCGGTAGCGATGAGGTGGAGATTTTCCCGTACGATCATTTCACGAGTGTATCGTGAATATCAGGAATCCTGTAAAACATCAAATCTCCGACATTGTTGCGGCTGGAAAAAGATCCTACAGGAACGTGAACAAAGACGACTAAAGAGAATCGTTCATCGTGACAGAAGTGCAACCATTTCTCAAACTGCTGCAGATTTCAGTAATGGGCCATTAACAAGTTTCAGCGCGCGAACCATTCAACGAAACATCATCGATATATGCTTTCGGAGCAGAAGGGCCACTCGTGTAACCTCTATCACTGCATGACACAAACCTTTACGCCTCAACTGGGCTCGTCAACACCGACATTAGACTGTTGATGACTGGAAACGTTTGCCTGGTCCGACGAGTCTCGTTTGGATTGCACCTAGCGGATGGACATGTACGGGGATGGAGACAACCTCATGAATCTATGGACGCTGCATATCAGCAGGGGACTGTTCATGTTGGTGGAGGCTCTGTAACGGTATGGGGCATGTGCAGTTGGAGTGACGTGGGACCCCTGATACGCCTAGATGCGACCTTGAGAGGAGACACTTGTCGTCCTGTCTGATCATCTGCATAGATTCATATTCATTGTGCATTCCGACTGGCTTGGGCAATTCTAGGAGAACAATGGGACACCACACGAGTCCAGTATTGCTTCAGAGTGAATCCAGGAACATTCGTCTGCGTTTAACCGCTTCCGCTGGCCATCAAACTCCCTAGACATGAACATTACTAATCGTATCTTTGATGCCTTGCAACGTGCTGATCAGAAGAGATCTCCACTCCCTCGTACTTTTGCGGATTTATGGACAACCCTGCAGGATTCAGGGTGTCACTTCCCTCCAGCACAACTTCAGACATTAGTCGAGTCCCCGCCAAGTGGTGTTGCGGCACTTCTGCGTGCTCGCGGGGGCCCTAGACGAAATAAGCCAGGCGTACCAGTTTCTTTGGCCCTTCGGTGTATTTTCGTGGACATTAATTTCGCAATAAGTCGATCTTTTAATTACTAGTGTACGTATAATGTACCTTTCTTACAAATTAATGAAGTATTAAAGCTGAAACTTTACAGCTTAACGTCTGGTAAAGGCTGATAAAACAGGTGCGACTGATATTCGTTGAAGCTCATAATCATTTTCAAATTAATTTTCCAGTTTTATGTTAACGGAGATTGTTGTATTTTCGTCAGACATTAAAGGAAAGCTTTTCTGAGCCTCAGGGTAAAGGAAAAATGCGGCACAGGATTGTTCAGTAAGTGATTTTTAAGTACTGTGTCCAATTTTATTATGTTAGCTTCTACAGTTCCTGAGAAAAGGTAAATTACTTCTCAAAAAATGCACTTTATGGCAAACCTTATTAAAAGTATTTATTTCAGTTTTAAAAAATATTGCTGTACTTCCAGTCGCTAATGCTGTCCATATCCATAACCTTCATTGTCTTGGTGGAGTATTGTCCTCTCCTGCCTCCTTTTCCTTGCCAAACTGTGCATACTATCTTCTACTGCCTAGCGTTTGTCATGTCGTTCTTGATCAGTGCCTACGAATATGTTCAATGTGAATGCCCTTGTATAGAAATCTAAACTCTGTAGGCACTTAATACTACCTACTTTTCTACTATTAAACGCCAGGCTAGCTACACATGCAGCTGTCCTACAACAGTTGAGGATAAAAATACTGTTTTTGACAACGTATCCATGCAAGGTGATTATACATCTCATTTGTATCTTGTTTTAGCCCATGTAGACGTTTTTCCCAGCGGTTAATGACTGGCTAGGTATTTGAAAGAGGGCTTTATGACATTTAAAACAGCTACTGGCAAACCATGCTTTTGAGTATATGGCTCGTCACTGCTTTCTGCCAGAAGATATTTGCACCACAAAGGAAGTCCTGAGGGTTGTCATCCGTGAAAATTTGGTGGACGAACATTGCTCACACTGCTTGCTGCATTGTTTACATATTATATAAACTGTCATTGATGGCCTTTCAACAATGTATTTGAAATTTGTGAATTTCTTTGCCTGACTGTCTGTTAGCACTTCCCTGTGACTCTCGATCCTTCGTTCCTTTCACAGTCTTCTAGATACATATGCAGTTTGTTTCGATTGTGGTAACGAATAAATTAACACAAAAACCGTGTAATGTAGAGAGGGTGTGGATCACAGCATGGGAAAATGGTATGCCGCAGGCGCATACAGCCAATGAAAAATTTTAAAACATATTTCTGAACTGATTTCGGTTATGAAAGCTAGAGAGGTCATTGTTAACGCATCAACCTAATAACTTAAGTAATTTTCCTTAAAGGTACAAGATGGTACAAGACTGTTGGCATATAGCTTAAATATTCAAAATATCCAGAACGTTATCTAACCAATTTTAGAAATACACAAAGTTTTTCTCAGCATATGTGGAACTCGTAACACAAACGCAAGACAAAAGCCACCCTCAGTAAATCATCAGTGGCTTCGACATGACATCGTAAGCGCGATGTGGCGTAAACGCTGTGTCTGTGCAGCCAAGCAACCACGTCCTTGCGTCACACCAGGGGCGCGCGCGTTTTCTACCTCGCCGGCCTAAAGGCAATGTGCAGGGGATCGCTCTCAGTGGTTGAAGGCGTACCTCTTGCTTTTCAATTCGGACAGGAGATAACCTTACATTTTTAGTGGGGATTTAATTCTCTGTGTTGTAAAATAGACGTTAAGTTAAGGACTTTTATATAGTCTGCTGAGATGAAAAAGAGCTACAGTGTTTTGAAAGGTGTCATTGTACCGTAATTTAAAAAAAATCGTTTGGTTTTGAAACGCGTAACTCAGAGAACATTCAAATTCAAGATTTGTGGTTTGAGGTGGTGTCTATAAAGTAATTTTAAAACCTAAATTTAATGTAATTTTCATCATGCTTCACATTCCTTCTGGAGTACAGTGTTTTAAATGCGATAAAAATTATACCACATTGTTCAGAATTTGATTTAAAACAGTATTAGTAAACATTTTCTTAGCTTCTTCACTGAAGAGCTGTACAAAAAATAAAAAGTAAACAGAAACAGCGGCAAAACATTGGGAGGCGTCATCCAATGTTAAGTGGCAGGACGTCAACCCGTCACAACCTAAGCACAGCGCAAGCGTAAATATTTATGACTTAACTATTTTTTTCTACGTTTGATACAAGGGGCGCCATAAAACTTGTAGACTAGTATATAGAAGCAAGTCGCTTAATTCATGACATGACTATGCAGCGATGACATACTTACAAGGCTGAAGAACGCGAGTATGCCGCTTATGTTCTGCAATGCGATCATGCACAGTACGCGTCGTTTGCCCTATATAAGATTTGTCGCATTCACGGAATTCTGGAAACACCTGCCTTGCGTAGCTCAAGGTCGTCTTTGACAGATCGCAACAGCGACGAAATTTTTGCTGGAGGGCGAAAGATTGCTTTCACTTTATATTTTCTTAGTATTCTGCCTATTTGTGCCGAATTATTACCACTAAATGACATATAGGCAGTCGTTTTAAAGGTCTTTCCCTCTTTTTTTTGTCTGCAGCTAGTGGTGGTGCGGTAGCGTTCTCGCTTCCCGCGCCCGGGTTCCCGGGTTCGATTCCCGGCGGGGTCAGGGATTTGCCTCGTGATGACTGGGTGTTGTGTGATGTCCTTAGGTTACTTAGGTTTAAGTAGTTCTAAGTTGTAGGTGACTGATGACCATAGCTGTTAAGTCCCATAGTGCTCAGAGCCATTTGAACCATTTGAACCCTCTTCTTTTCTCCGTCGTTTACAGGCCTGCAGCCCTCTCTCCACTTGCTGGGACGATTACCCATTCTTCAGAAATACAGTCTGCAAGTGCTCCAGATCCGTTTGTAAAATATAGGTGTCGGAGAAGACGTGAGCCCGGTGAATTGGTCATGTCATGAATTAGAGAGAGACAAAAATTGTGGCCCACACGTCTAACTTCTGAAGTTCTGTTATTAATGAATCCGTGGAAATACGATTGGCTGACAGTGAGTCTCTTATTAAACGAGACGCCAGGTTTTAATTAATTCGGCATGAAATCCAGTCGTTGAAAAACTTCGTGTCCTTCGTAATGGGCGTAGTTCTGTGATGGAACCGCGGGAAAACAATCTAACTGATATCGATGGTGCGAGTTTTCACCACGGCCCAGCAGGTTCGAACGTGCTCAATTAGCGCACGCGTGACTCCACGTAAATCCCCCACGCATGTCCCAGTGGGCACTTAAATACCAGAGCTCAGTGGGTTTTCACCAGCATCACCTGAAGATGGCCAGAACACTCTGCGCCGAAATATTGTGGCAGGAAGAAACAAACATCTGGCAGATTTCCCGAAATTTTGTGGAACAATTAAGGTTCTTCATTTCTAAGTGTTCATAACAGGTTAGATTTGATTATGTTTCGGGTCAATTGCATTTCCTTGCACCGAGTGTCGAACCTCTGCAACTCCCAGGTTCGCGACGTCTCTCTAAACAACAGCATCATTCACTAAAACTCTCATGCTACTTCCGACGTTATCTAATAGGTCATTATTTATGTATCTTCCCCGGTAGCTGAGTGTTCAGCGAGACAGAATGTCAATCCAAAGGGCCCGGGTTTGATTCTCGGCTGGGTCCGAGATTTTCTCCGCTCAGGGTCTTGGTGTTGTGTTCTCCTAATCATCATCATCATTTCATCCCCATCGACGCGCAAGTCGCCGAAGTGGCGTCAAATCGAAAGGCTTGCAACCGGCGAACGGTCTACCCGCCGAGAGTCCCTAGTTACACGACATTTTAGATTTATTATTTACATGTATTGTAAAAAGTTATGGTCGTACGACAATCCCCTAGGGCGCGCCCCAACTGACTTTTGTGTCTGAAGACTTCTCTCTGTTCGGAGTGAAATGCTGTGTTCTGTTTCTTAGAAACTGTCCAGTCCTGTCACACAGTTGGTCGGACATTGCATATGTTCGTATTTTGTTCATTGACGGGCATTAAGGAACCGTATTGGATGCCCTCCGGAAGCCAAGGAACAGGGAGTCTACCTAGGCGCCGGTATCTACTACCTTCTGCGTCTCGCCGACGAACAGAACGAGCTGCGTTTAGCACTATCGAAGTTTCCGGAACCCACATTGGTTCCTACAGCGGAGAGGTTTGGGGAATGCCATAATACGCGAGCGTAAAGCATTTTCCTAGATTCTACAACAGCGACGACAAAGATACAGTCTTACGGTTTTCTGCGTCTGTTAGACAATCCTTCCGGAAAATTGGATAGACCAGCCTACAAGAGGGGAGACGTCTTTCGCATACTGTGTGTAGACTCGAACTGGTATTCCGTTAGACGCAGTCTAAATTCAAATTCAAACTGCTCTAAGCGATGGAGTTGTTACACGACATTAAGATTGCTGTAATCGACTGGGCTGCACAGTCCTGAAGTGAATCCTGTAACACCTTTGGGATGCTTTGGATCGCCGACTTCGTGCCGGGCCTTACCGACCGACATCAGTGCAGCACTGCCATTCCCCAAGAAACCTTCCAGCACCTAATTGTACGTATGCCTGGGACAGTGGACGCTGTCATCAGGGCTAAGGCTGGGCCAAAACGATATTGAATTCCAGCATTACCGATGGAGGGCGCCACGAACTTGTAAGTCATTTTCAGCCAGCCGCTCGGATACTTTCGATCACATATTTTATATTCTGCTCCCTCCTTCGCGCGGGCTCTTCAAACTATGTCACTTACGTAGAGTAAGAAAAAGGAAATTTTTGAAGCAAGATAGCTATCGTTACTAATTGTGTGGCTATGTCTGGAGTTCCATGGTATTTATGCATGCCAACCAGTGTTTCAATTTTCTTGACACTTCAGCAATGTGGTGCGCTTAACTACAACGTAGGACACAAGAGTGTCATACGCTCTCTTTCAGATGAGACCGGATCCTCTGTACGTAATCACAATGACCTTTCTGTGGATGAAAGCTCCGAGGAGAACTAAGATTACCACACACTGCATCGTCACACGAGCGCTGCACCTGTCGCGATGGGATGTGCTGCCGTTGGGTGCACAACATGGTAATCTTTTAAAGCAAAATCGTTTTTAGAAGTTTATACCAAAGCTTTCATCTATTTAATGGCTGACTAGTTTCGGGCTTTGCGCATTCTCACAGGCCAAATAAATTCAATATATCAGAGATTCAACAGGGTGATTCAGTTGCCCCTATCGAAAGTTATTATACAACCTGCAACGCCTACAAATAGCATGTGCAAGGATTTCTTAATCTATTGCTCGCTTTGCAGAAACCGTTGCCCCTAAAGAAAAATGAATAGGAGCTTTTTGTAGAAAAATTTAATGTAGGTACACTACTGGCCGTTAAAATTGCTACACCACGATGATGACGTGCTACAGACGCGAAATTTAACCGACAGAAGCAGATGCTGTGATAAGCAAATGATTAGCTTTTCAGATCATTCACACAAGGTTGGCGCCTACAACGTGCCGACATGAGGAAAGTTTCCAACCGATTTCTCATACACAAATAGCAGCTCACCAGCGTTGCCTGGTGAAACGTTGTTGTGATGCCTCGTGTAAGGACGAGAAATGCGTAACATCACGTTTCCGACTTTGATAAAGGTCGGATTGTAGGCTATCGCGATTGCGGTTTATCGTATCGCGACATTGCTGCTTGCGTTGGTCGAGATCCTATGACTGTTAGCAGAATATGGAATCGGTGGGTTCAGGAGGGTAATACGGAACGCCGTGCTGGATGCCAACGTCCTCGTATCACTAGCAATCGAGATGACAGGCATCTTATCCGCATGGCTGTAACGGATCGTGCAGCCACGTTTCGATCCCTAAGTCAACAGATGGGGACGCTTGCAAGACAACAACCATCTGCACGAACAGTTCGACAACGTTTGCAGCAGCATGGACTATCAGCTCGGAGACAATGGCTGCGGTTACCCTTGACGCTGCATCACAGACAGGAGCGCCTGCGATGGTGTACTGAACGACGAACCTGGGTGCACGAATGGCAAAACGTAATTTTTTCGGATGAATCCAGGTTCTGTTTACAGCATTATAATGTTCGCATCCGTGTTTGGGGACATCGCGGTGAACGCACGTTGGAAGCGTGTATTTGTCATCGCCATACTGGCGTATCACCCGGCGTGATGGTATTGGATGCCATTGGTTACACGTCTCGGTCACCTCTTGTTCACATTGACGGCACTTTGAACAGTGGACGTTACATTTCAGATGTGTTACGACCCGTGGCTGTATCCTTCATACGATCCCTACATTTCAGCAGGATAATGCACGACGGCATGTTGCAGGTCCTGTACGGGCCTTTCTGGATACAGAAATTATTCGACTGCTGCCCTGGCCAGCACATTCTCCAGATCTCTCACCAACTGAAAACGTCTGGTCAATGGTGGCCGAGCAACAGGCTTGTCACAATACGACAGTCACTAGTATTGATGACTGTGTTATCGTGTTGAAGCTGCATGGGCAGCTGTACCTGTACACGCCATCCAAGCTCTGTTGGGCTCAATGCCCAGGCGTATCAAAGCCGTTGTTACGGCCAGAGGTTGTTGTTCTGGGTAGTGATTTCTCAGGATCTATGCACCCAAATTGCGTAAAAATGTAATCACATGTCAGTTCTACTACAATATATTTGTCCGATGAATTCCTGCATTTCTTCTTGGTGTAGCAAATTTAATGGCCATTAGTGTAAATCTTGATTCGGATAAATTCCATAAGAGGTCATAGTTTTTCAATTATTCAAGAAAAACTTACAAAAGACAACTTCAAACGCATTTTTCTTGAATAACTCGAAAATTGTAGCCTACATTAAATATCCTACAGAATTGTTGTTGACGTTTCCTGTAGAATTGATAGCTTACACGTACTGAGTGAGAGAATATGAAAATATCGGGTGTGGTTTTCGAAAGCCCCAGCAGGTTTCATAAATCTATCGGCAATGGCAGCTGAATCACCAAGTATATATTCACATAATAAACTTCTTTGCATCAGCATGTCAATATCACAACAGCACCTATGACAAATAAATCAGTGTCGTACACAGTATAATCCACCGAAGACGAAGTCTCCATTCTATATCGGATAATCATATGAAAACAAGGCACATGGAAGATGTAAGTTACTTACTAACTTACTGCGTTGCCAAACAAACCGCAATCGGGCTTTGGCCTCACCAATCAGGCTCCCCCAGCGTCCTCGGTCCATGTATTCTTCCTCAGACAGTCCCAGTGCACTCATATCCTATCTGACGTGTTCAATCCATCGTAGTTGTGGTCTTCAGCGTGGTCTTTTGCCTCTAATATCTTCCTCCAACGTATCCATACCACCTCAGTATTCTTTCTTTGATCACTGCCACGATGTCCATTGACTTGTATAGCTCCTGCAATTCACAGTTCTTTCTTTTCCTCTATTCGCCTACATCCTTCACTGGCCCAGAAATCTGTCTGAGGATGGCATTCTCAAATGTCATGAGTTTTCCTTCCATATATTTTGTGATGGTCCAGGTCTCTGCTCCATATAAGACCACAGGTTTTGTAGATCTTGGTCTTTGAGGATCTCGATTGAAGCCAGGACTTTAATAGCCTTCCCAGAGCAAACCTTGACCTTGTTGCTGCTTGTGTTCGTTCTGTAATCTCATGGTCTATCTGGTTTCTTTCATTAAGTAAAGCCCCAAGAAATTTAAAGTCTTTTTATCCTTTCAAAGGTTTTGTCCGCCAACTTCAGGGGTCTGTCATTTTCTCTGCTAACTACGAGGTACTTTGTCTTATCCATATTCAACTTCAGGACTGCTGCCATTGCTTCTTCCATTAATGTCTTGCCATCTGAACCAGGTCTTGCACTTTCTCTGCTATTAAAACTACATCATCCGCATAGCAAAGTGTGCTGATCCTTTTTCCCAGTTGTATTCCTGTCTCAAGGCTTGCTACCTTGCTGAGGAATCTCTCCAGTATCAAGTTAAACAGGAGAGGGGAGAGGCAGTCCCCTTGTCGCACTCCAGTCCTCACCTTGAACTTCTTTGATATGTTTCCATTTACTTTCGCCATGCATGTTGTCTCCTGCGTACATATCTCTATATATAGTTATATGAGTTTTCTGGGAACATGAGCCCTTTCGACTTCTTGCCATATTGCATGTCTATTCACACTTTCATATGCTTTTTAGAAGTCAACAAAAAGGCAGTGTGTGGTGTCACCTCCAGACACCACACTTGCTGGGTGGTAGCATTTAAATCGGCCGCGGTCCGCTAGTATACGTCGGACCCGCGTGTCGCCACTATCAGTGATTGCAGACCGAGCGCGGCCACACGGCAGGTCTAGAGAGACGTCCTAGCAGTCGCCCCAGTTGTACTGCCGACTTTGCTAGCGATGGTTCACTGACAAATTACGCTCTCATTTGCCGAGACGATAGTTAGCATAGCCTTCAGCTACGTCATTTGCTACGACCTTGCAAGCGCCATTATCATTTGCTATTTATCTTGTGATGCATGTACCGTCAGACCGATATTCACCAATTATGGATTAAAGTTTTCCAGCAGCTACGTACTTTTCTTGCTAGTATAATTACTTTTCCTGTTCCAGACCTCATTCCATTCTGCGTGAGCTTAATGCGTGCCCTTTCGACTTCACCTCATTGTGGCTTGGCTGTCTTGCCAAGTCACAACACAGTGACCATTTTTTCAGGATTCCCAGCTCTTTGCTAGCAATTGCCGTATTTTATGCAAATGGTCTACTGTTGACTTTCCCTTTCTGAAACTGGCTTGTTTGAATCCCAGTACTTTCTCGATATGTGGTATTAGTCGATTCAGTAACAAAATGCTCTAGATCTTACAAACTGTACATAGTAGTATGATTCCTCTATAGTTGGTACATATCATTGGGTCTCCTTTCTTTAGCATAGGGCAGATGGCAGACTCCTTCCATTCGTCTGGGATCCTTTCCTTCTTTCAAATTATGCAGATTAAGTGGTATAGCCTCGCTTGTAGAGTAGCTCTTCCCTCCTTCAGCATCTCTGCAGGTATGCCATCTATTCCTGGCGCCTTCCCCCTCTTTAACAGTTTTATGGTCGCTCTTTCCTCTTCCATTCTTGGTAGTTCATACTCCCGCAATGGTACCGTATCTCTGTTTTCTCTACATGAATCTTCCTCTTCATATTTTGCTGCATCACTCATGATGTTTAGATCCACATTCAGAGGTTTTCGAAGTAGCTTTTTCCATACCACTATAGCTTTCATTTCATCTGTCGTTATCTGTCCTTCTTGACCTCTGATCACTTGGATTGTATCCCTTCTCGAAGAACCTGATTGTCCTGTAAAAGTCACTTGTCTTTCCTACTGTCCGGTCTTCTTCTGCCAGTTTTATTTTACTGTTGATGAACTCTCACTTTTCGGTTCGAAGGACTTGTCTTGCTTCTCTAGCTGCTTCCATGTATCCCAATCTTGTTCTTTCACCCTTTTCGTTTGTCAGCCATAATAGTTTCACTTCTTTTCTCTTGGTGACTGCATCTCTACACGTATCATTAAACCATTCTCTGCTCTTCCTCCTTTTTTCCATTATTTTCAGCACCTCACATGCAGCATCTTTTAAACCTGTCTTGATTTTCTATCAAAACTTTTCAATATCATCATCTTCCTCTATGGAAGCAAACTTGTTTCCAGTTTCAAGTGCATAGCTTTCGTTAATGTGCTCCTCTTTCAGTAGGTCAGTATTTGTTTTCTGGTCTAATTCTCACCTCCTTCTGTTATGGTTTTCTGTTCTCTCCTGTATGATTGTCACCACAAGGTAATGGTCTGATCTTATTTCGACACCTCTTTGAGGTTTAACATTCTGGATAGCACTTCAGTGTCTGGCATCCGCAAGTATGGGGTCTATTTTGTTCTCAGTCTCTAGGTCAGGTGACTTCCATGTTATCTTATGGATGTCTTTGCGAGGAAAGTAGGCAATCATAATTCTAAAGTTTTTTGAAGCTGCCAGATTGCCTAATCTCATTCCATCATGCAGGCTGTGAAGGCTAGCGTAAGGTCTCAAAATATCTTCTTTACCTACTTTAGCATTGGCATCACCAAGGAAAATCTTCACATTGTATGATGGTGCATATCCATACACTTATTCTAGCTCTTGGTAGAAATTGTTTTTCTCACTGTCATCTTTATCTTCTGTGGGTGCGTGGAATGAGATCAGAGACGTTGTAGAATTTTTCTTTTATTCTTATCCAGCATATTCTTTCATTAACAGCCTTCATGTCCATGATATTTCCCCTTACTCTGTCGGCTACTGCAAAGCGAATCCCAACACATGTTTTCCTTCTTTATTTCCACTGTAGACGTATCTATAGCACTTTTCGTAATGCCTTCCTTCTCCAGGCCATCTCATTTCTTGCAGTGACACTACGTCTAGCCTGTACCTATTCAGTTCTTCATCAGGGACCTTCACCTTTCCAGGTAAGAATAGTGTTCTTACATTCCAAGTGCCACACATCACTCTGCGTTTGTACCGTGATCTCCTGGCATTAACCTTTGACTTGCTGGGGTCGTTTTCATTCAGCTGCACCGAATACGAGGCTATTACTTGGTGTTTCGTAACAGTCATCTTTTTTACAGTGTGGGGATGTTGTCCCCACGCCCAACCCCCAACCTGGAGGATCATCACCTTTGACCTATCTGGTATGGGAGACCCTACCAGTAGCAAAGCCACCCCCAGCCTAGCCCTCAAGGACATTTTACCACGCAAGCCCCACCGCCACGACAAGGTAAGAAAAGATGCCAGCCCACATGTTGCCAAGTTTTTCTGCACCACGCTGCAGAAGTATCGCTGGGAGGGCGTTACATATCCTCCGTATACTTCCGACCTCTCCCCATGCGATTTCCACGTTTTTATAGCTGTGCACAAAGATATTCGTGCGTGTTGATCTGTTTCTGACGAAGAGGGTCGCTCCTGGGTACAATCATGCTTCCGTAGGCAACCACAAACATTTTTTCATGAAGGCACAGACCGTCTGGTCTCTCAGTGAACTAAATGTATTAACAGTATTACATACTTTTTCCCATCTGCCTAGTTTTCATTTGCTTATCCCTTGTACAATGATTAATTTGTTCTCATTGGATTGCACAGTGTGTTATACTAGTTTTTTTATCGTATGTGTTATCCTGATATCGACACCCGATGATTCAGTTAGAAATTCTTCCAATACATATGTGGCATACAGCAAACCAGTGCTTAACAGTAATGGTTAAAAACAGTCTTGGTTGCAATTTTAATTTTTTATTTTCCAACTACGCGTTTCGCCTTATTTAGGCAACTTCAGGTTATCTTAATTTGGTATTTCTTAGAAGGATGCTTCAGTCAGTACAGCCAAAGGACATCATCGAATATATCAGGCCAACATCGCCTTCATTAAACTCAGTAAAATCTTTTCTATATGAACGCGAGTGACACCAAGATCTGCATAACGCGTTCCCGTTCACAGGAGCAAGTAACAAAATAAGATGTGGGCTCAGGTAGTAAGCACAATGCCAGTTGCAACCAAGACTGTTTTAGCCATTACTGTTGATTCAGTTAATTTTATTGTACATTCTTATGCATCGATATATTCATTTCACTTGACCCGTGAAAATGGTCAAAGTGCGAAACTACTCAGCCAATAAATAATCAACAGTTTTGTTGTAAACTTTTAAAAATGTCTTTTCTTCAATATTTGAGACCTGCAAGACCTGAGGTACTGAAAGCATCACCTCTGTTTTGAAAAGCCAGTAATTCGAGCTGGAAGCCTCAGATTTCTAATGTGGTTAGACCAGTGGCTGTGCCTATCTTCAGGATTTCTGCGGCTATGTGTTTCAATGAAATAACCCATCTGGTTTCTTTACCTGATCTACCTTGGTACATCGGTTCTTCAAGTGTTGCCTTGGCCAGCATATTCTTCAGATATCTCCACCACCGCCGAGCGAGGTGGCGCACTGGTTAGCACACTGGACTCAAATTCGGGAGGATGATGGTTCAATCCCATGTCCGGCTATCCTTGTTTAGGTTTTCTGTGATGTCCCTAAATCGCTCCAGGCAAATGCCAGGATGGTTCCTTTGAAAGGGCACGGCCAATTCCTTTTCCTGTGTCTGATACCGCGTGCCACGGAATTTTAATCCACGCCAGACCTCATGGACTTCGAAGACCCATACAGGTCTCTGCACCATCGCGCCGTAAGCTGTGGCGGCGGGCGCCTCCTGGCCCGCTTTTAGTGTGAGGGCACCACAGTGCAACACGTGGTTCCAGCGGCCAATAGTGGCGTCCCGATAGCGTACTTAAGCGCCTGCCTCTCGCTCATCCAGCATCCATCAACTCCCTCTCCCGGATGATGCCCTCTCTACCTCCATTTATCCCTCCTATCCAATCCTCACTCCCCCTCCTTTCCTCTGTCCTTTTCCCGGGCTCCCTCTCCCCCCCTTCCATCCTCTTTTTTCCCCACCTCCCCTCTCCCTGCCCCCTTCTCTCCCCGAAGTCCTTTTGCATTTCCCTCCTCTGCCTTTTCTCTTTCCCTCTCGTGTCTGCCTTGCCCCTCTCCCCCCTTATGAGTCCTCTCCCCCCTTGGTTCCCCCCACCCTTTTCGTTTCTTCCTCTCCTCCCTCCTTGTTGTTCCCCCTCCTACAGGTCCCCATCCCCATCTGCCCTTGCTCAGGAGTGTCATCTTTGTGTCGGCATTTTCGTACAGTGTTTTACAGTGAGTGTTTTACAGTGAGTGTTCCGTGTTGTGTGTCTTTTGGGAAGTGTTGCGAACGGCCATCATACTGTCGCTGGGTGTGACTTTTTTTATCTCTTGCGAACAGAAACCAGACTGTCACCTCGTTTTTTTAAATGTGTGTCTACTACGTTACTTGTCTGATTCCTGTGTATTTTATTAACCTTGCCAACCCTTTGTTTTCTGTTTTAATTTTCCGCATTTTTCCGCCATTTTACACTTTAAGCCACCGTTTTATCGCCTGTTTTCCTTGTTTCTTTTCTTCTTCCATTTTTAAAAAAGGAGAGCAGCGTAATAGTTGCTGCCAGCACGACCCTTCAGGGGGAATTGAAAATCAATAAAGGAAAAACAAAAAAAGCTCATCCAGCCAGTCTAATCTCGAGTACGTCGGTTGACAAATCGCCTCGCGTTAGACAGCTTACTTCCTTGTTCTGTGTACGAGTGGACGTGTTTGTTTCCTTGTGACTCCATTGCTCGATTTTGTTGTTTTCGTTCTGTCTTTCGTTGGTCGTGTCCGTCCTCTCGTTTTGTTCGCGGGCCTCTCCGTGGTTCCCTCCTCGCTTTTCCGTCGTTGCTACCCCGAGACCGTCCCGGTCGCAGTTACAACACCGTCCTTCCCTAATCCGATGAGACTGATGACCTCGCTGTCTGGTCTCCTCCCTCAAAACAGCCCAACCCAGCACATCTCCACCAGGAGAAACATTTTGTCATGTGTTGTCAGGGGACTAAGCCAGCTCCAATTGTCACTCACTGTGACTGATGAATGCTGGTAACGCTGTGGAGAATTATGGATTTGCGTATCTGTGGCTGTCATAGAACCTCAGTTACACCTGATACCTAGCCGAGTTCGAGCCCCAGGTGACAGCACTGTGTACTACGTCTTGTGTGTTGTACACCCCCAAATCACTTACAAGTTTAACTCTTCCCAGCTACGGGCATGCATCTATGCCCTGCAGGTAGAGCGCGCAGATGGCTATGAGTGCATACATGTGCCTGGCAAGTAGAATAGGGACACAGTTGTAGGCGTCCATATACGCACAGGAAGTAGGAGGGCCTCGCGGCCGAGGGCATTCACGTACGCCTGGGCACGGGAGCAGGTAAAAGTGCACTCCAGAATGACGATTCGCTGTTGTTTGCGTTGCAACATTACTGCGAATGCTGTCATTATCTGCTCTGCTTCGTAATATCGGAAAGCGCCACAGTTTTCACCTGCTCCTGGTTTCTTCCTGCTTACGAGTTGATGTAATGGATGCAATTTGATGTCCTAACCAACAAAAGACAAATGACACGAACATATACCAGCGGAAAAATACTAATATGTTCCTGTTTATTTGAAAGACTCTGACTAGAATGTGGGTACCAGCTGCCTCACTGTATCTTCCTCAGCACCTTTAAAATTTTTTCCCAAACTTTTTGCCATTCGAACATATTTGTCTTTTTTTAAACATGCAACTCAAACTCTCACAAGGTCCCTTAATTGTAACTCACTCATACCCACTCCTAGTAAGTCGAACATACCCGTCCACTCCAAGCTGTCCTTTCTCAATCACGTTTGCAGCCCAACCCATTGGCATTATCTCTTTGTGTCTATCTTTAAGTGTCTCCTGTGTCAAAACCACCGTCCCTTTTGTTCAGCCCAACTACTTCAGTTTCTTCTCACTTTCACCGTCTCCCTCTTGCTCTTTGTTATTGCTAATATCTCATTCTTTCCTTCCTACTACTGCTGTCTCTTCTCACCGTCACTGTCTCTCTCTTGCACGTTGTCACTGTCATATACTCTCTCTCACATTACCACTGGCTCTCTCATACTCCCTCTTTCTCTTTATTCCTCATCCCCCCCTTTTCCGCCGTCTCCTTTAGTCTTCTCCTAGAACTGTTCTTACACTACTGTGGTCCATTGTGTCCCTACCTTTCTCTCACAATTGTAATTGTCTCTTAACACAGCCACTGCCTATTATCTTCCAGTATATACTACTTTTCTGTCTCCTTGCTACTACCACTGTCTTCATCTCTATCAGCGTAAAAAAGCCCTAATATGTTCTCAAGCTAAAATTTTTGGGAAAATATTTAAAGGTACTGAGGAATGTAGAATGAGGCAGGTGGTACCTCACATTACAGCCATCGTCATTTAAATAACCAGGAACATATTTGCATTTTTTGTGCTCCGATAGGTGCACATTTCCATTGGTTCCCATCTTTTCTCTCTTGCAACAGAACATTTAACTCTTATAAAAAGAAATGTATTGGTCAGCAAAAATCTATGTAGACTAGACTCACATGAAACTGAAATAACGCAAAACTAATTCTACACCTTAGAGCAGACTCTGTGTGCAAAAAAAAAAAAAAAAAGAAAATTATTATGTGCTTCAGTGCTACAAAAGGGGGATCGCAAATGGTTACGGAAGCACTTCACAGCCTATTTCTCTGTTTTGCGTCGATTTTCGCTGTTAACCATATTTTACGTGAGTATTTGACGTCTACGAGTAGGGTGGCTTTGAACGCTTGTATCTCGGAATCGGATAAAATAATGCAGAAAATTTGCAAAATTGTTCGAGATCGACATCTTAGAAATACATCGCAAAAATTAAAGCCATCTGCTGTGCATATCCGTCTCGGAAACGACTGCTGGGTTTTGAGGTGTCCCTCGATAACGGATAAAGATTTTTGAAAGCGGAGAGATGCGTTTTCTAGATAGGTGTCTGGAGATTATACTGTTAAAGTTTGTTATTTATCATTCATACTTTGCATCATACCGGATTTTACCTGTAGTAGTAGGGTAACTGTCAACCTCTGTGTCTTGTAAATGGATAACGATATGTGGAAAATTTTCCAGCTTGTTCAAGATCGAAATCTTAGGAATATATCGTAAAACTGTCCCCCATTTACTGTGGTTAGACGTCTTGGAATCCTCGGCTGTGTTTTGGTCCGCCGGTGACGGCAAAAATATAATAAAAAGCCTTCTTAGTTGCGTTTTCCGAGACACAGCTCATGGAGTAATTGTGCCCCATAAGTTCAATCAAGCCCACTGTAGTCGATTAAAATAAAAAAAAAAAAAAAAAAAAAAAGGAAAGAAAAGACAACATGTTTAACATGTTTCCTCCGTTTGCTTAAAAGGGAGGAAGTGCGTATGCATAATATTTATATATTCATACTTTAATCGTGTACTGTAGGGTAGTGGCACTAAGACGGTTCTTGTGTTGGGCATAAAAATGTTGCATAGCCCAAGAGCTACCCAAAACAATTCACCCTACCGTTTTATTACTAATAGAATCCGAGGTATGAACACCGCAAAATCACTTTTTTATGCCCGGTATTTTGGAGGCTACCAGGTACGCGTCCTCTGGCATCCATATCGACCATGGATGAAGGGTATCAGACAGTTGCCATATTCCTTGACTTCCGGAAAGCGTTTGACTCGGTGCCCCACAGCAGACGCCTAACTAAGGTACGAGCATATGGGATTGGTTTCCAAGTATGTGGGTGGCTCGAAGACTTCTTAAGTAATAGAACCCAGTACGTTGTCCTCGATGGTGAGTGCCCATCGGAGGTGAGGGTATCATCTGGAGTGCCCCAGGGTAGTGTGGTAGGTCCGCTGTTGTTTTCTGTCAACATAAATGATCTTTTGGATAGGATGGGTAGCAATGTGCGGCTGTTTGCTGATGATGCTGTGGTGTACAGGAAGGAGTCGTCGTTGAGTGACAGTAGAAGGATACAAGATGACTTGGACAGGATTTGTGATTGATGTAAAGAATGGCAGCTAACTCTAAATATAGACAAATGTAAATTAATGCAGATGAATAGGAAAAATAATCCCGTAATGTTTGAATACTCCATTAGTTGTGTAGCGCTTGACACAGTCACGTCGATTAAATATTTGGGCGTAGCATTGCAGAGCGATATGGAGTGTGACAAGCATGTAATGGCAATTGTGGGGAATGCTGATAGTCGGTTCATTGGTAGAATTTTGGGAAGATGTAGTTCATCTGCAAAGGAGCCCGCTCATAAAACACTAATACGACCTATTATTGAGTATTGCTCGAGCGTTTAGGATCCCCATCAGGTCGGATTGAGGGAGGACATAGAAGCAATTCAGAGGCGGGCTGCTAGATTTGTTACTGGTAGATTCGGTCATCACGCGAGTGTTACGGAAATGCTTCAGGAACTCGGGTGGGAGTCTCAAGAGGAAAGGAAGCGTTCTTATCGTGAATCGCTACTGAAGAAATTTAGAGAACCAGTATTTGAGGCTGACTGCAGTACAATTTTACTGCCGCCAACTTGCATTTCGCGGAAAGACCACGAAGATAAGAGAGATTAGGGCTCGTATAGGCAGTCATTTTTCCCTCGTTCTGTTTGGGAGTGGAACAGGAAGATGCTAGTTGTGGTACGAGGTACCCTCCGCCACGCACCGTATGGTGGATTGCGGAGTATGTATGTAGACGTAGCTCTGCGAACGAACAGTAAGCAAAATATGCACAGTTTAACATGAATACTCGCGGCCGCGCGGTGCAGAAAACGGCACGCACGGTCTACTGCACCCGCGAAAGGGTCAGTTATTCATTCTTGGTACTGTACTGTAGACGCACAATAAGTAAAATTTCGCTATTTCCTGTGTCTCCTGGTGTTTCAGCGGTAAAGACCATCAGTAGTGAACTAAATCGGCCACACTTGTATTGCTTCCAACTGAATAAGTCTATCAGCCATTTATCAGAAAATGGCTGCGGGAGGCGGAAGTTGATTCAGATGGACTCTCGAGTCTATCAGGCGTGTGCATCGCATCTGGGCAGCGCAGCACTTGTTCCTGGGGCGGCTAATGACCAGCGCGGGTGCAAAGCGCGCCCGCCCGGGGCGCGCCGCCGGCCATTAGTCACGGCTCTGCGCGGCCGGCAAGGGTGCAGTCTGCCTTATCGGCCGGTGTTTTCAGTTAGTGCAGCGGGCGGGCGGGCATTCAGAGCGGCCGGCCGCCGTGGCCGCAGAGCCACTGGGGCGTTATAACTCTGCCCGCCCGACCGCTCCCTACCGGAGGCCATTAGAGATTGCTCCCGGCCAGCTGGCTGGTAATTTGCAAGCAGTGCTGCGGTCCGGTCGCGCCCCAGATTAAGATCTATTGTGCACTTTGGACAGGAAGCGAAAGTGGAAACACAGCGTAGGCATTCCTACAACGATACGTTGTTTTAAGTTATCCATCCGAAATCGCGCTAGATGAGTTGACAGAGGCTATTCTACCGTATCTTCCTTCGTCGTCGGCCATGTCGTTGTTGCCGTGAGGCACCGTTATACCAAGTGGAAAGGCGCGTCGATCTTAGAGCACGAGATATGGCAACCTTAAGTTATTGACAACACACAACAGTCACGGTAGGACCTGATTCCAGAACAGCTGCAGTAGTTAGGATCTACGAACTACCCCCTCTTGACCAGGTCCCCAAAACTTAACTCGTAACGAGATCCCTTCGAAGCAAATTGTCATAAAGATCACCTATAAAGGCTTGGTACAACGATAACAAATGTTACAGTTTACGTAATAATAACAGATAAGACCAGACTGTCTTCTTTCTTCTGTTTCATTTAACGTAATTTTGTTCACAGTTTTATTTCACATTCACCACTCATTCACTTTCGGATGGGGAGTATATGCGAGTGTCTGAACCCTAACTCCCAAGTTCCATCGTAACCCTTTGATGAACAGTTTTGGTTGCTCGACTCCAACAGTCATTGATAATGATACAACATTTTGTAATTGACTCTTCTAGTTTAGAGAAACGTGAAGCCCAATCTAATAAAAAGCCTTGAGTAGCCTGTTTGAAAACAGAGCCGTCACATTAGATATAAATGGATAGATGGCAGCAACTTTCATCAACATGAAGGGTGTCAGACGTGGGTAATCTATCTCGCCTACGCTCTTTTATAAATATTTACTGAGGGACTAGTAAACCAAGATTAATACAGGTAAGAGGATGCACAGAGGGATTCTTTTGAAGTGAGAATTATACGGTCACTAAATCACACTTCTAACAAAGAGAATAATCTGGAAAAATAAATATACCCTCTAAGAAAAGTATTTCACTGCTATACCATAACTACACTCCTGGAAATGGAAAAAAGAACACATTGACACCGGTGTGTCAGACGCACCATACTTGCTCCGGACACTGCGAGAGGGCTGTACAAGCAATGATCACACGCACGGCACAGCGGACACACCAGGAACCGCGGTGTTGGCCGTCGAATGGCGCTAGCTGCGCAGCATTTGTGCACCGCCGCCGTCAGTGTCAGCCAGTTTGCCGTGGCATACGGAGCTCCATCGCAGTCTTTAACACTGGTAGCATGCCGCGACAGCGTGGACGTGAACCGTATGTGCAGTTGACGGACTTTGAGCGAGGGCGTATAGTGGGCATGCGGGAGGCCGGGTGGACGTACCGCCGAATTGCTCAACACGTGGGGCGTGAGGTCTCTACAGTACATCGATGTTGTCGCCAGTGGTCGGCGGAAGGTGCACGTGCCCGTCGACCTGGGACCGGACCGCAGCGACGCACGGATGCACGCCAAGACCGTAGGATCCTACGCAGTGCCGTAGGGGACCGCACCGCCACTTCCCAGCAAATTAGGGACACTGTTGCTCCTGGGGTATCGGCGAGGACCATTCGCAACCGTCTCCATGAAGCTGGGCTACGGTCCCGCACACCGTTAGGCCGTCTTCCGCTCACGCCCCAACATCGTGCAGCCCGCCTCCAGTGGTGTCGCGACAGGCGTGATTGGAGGGACGAATGGAGACGTGTCGTCTTCAGCGATGAGAGTCGCTTCTGCCTTGGTGCCAATGATGGTCGTATGCGTGTTTGGCGCCGTGCAGGTGAGCGCCACAATCAGGACTGCATACGACCGAGGCACACAGGGCCAACACCCGGCATCATGGTGTGGGGAGCGATCTCCTACACTGGCCGTACACCACTGGTGATCGTCGAGGGGACACTGAATAGTGCACGGTACATCCAAACCGTCATCGAACCCATCGTTCTACCATTCCTAGACCGGCAAGGTAACTTGCTGTTCCAACAGGACAATGCACGTCCGCATGTATCCCGTGCCACCCAACGTGCTCTAGAAGGTGTAAGTCAACTACCCTGGCCAGCAAGATCTCCGGATCTGTCCCCCATTGAGCATGTTTGGGACTGGATGAAGCGTCGTCTCACGCGGTCTGCACGTCCAGCACGAACGCTGGTCCAACTGAGGCGCCAGGTGGAAATGGCATGGCAAGCCGTTCCACAGGACTACATCCAGCATCTCTACGATCGTCTCCATGGGAGAATAGCAGCCTGAATTGCTGCGAAAGGTGGATATACACTGTACTAGTGCCGACATTGTGCATGCTCTGTTGCCTGTGTCTATGTGCCTGTGGTTCTGTCAGTGTGATCATGTGATGTATCTGACCCCAGGAATGTGTCAATAAAGTTTCCCCTTCCTGGGACAATGAATTCACGGTGTTCTTATTTCAATTTCCAGGAGTGTATATCTATACTCCAAAATAAATGCACGCTATTTTTGTAAAAATACAGTTTTCATTCTGCATGTGTGAAAGTTTTGCAGTATGTAGATAAATCCTTCCCGCTTGTTTTCAAACTTAGTTCAACCTGTTCCCGTGAGTGGCGCCGTCACAGCAAATCTTCAAGATGGCTCCTACGCTTGACGTTCGTCAGGAGCAACGTGCTGTCATAGAATTCCTGTGCTGTGAAAACAAGACAATGGGAAACATCCACAAGAAGTTGAAAAAGGTGTATGGAGATGCTGCTGTCGATCACAGCACAGTTAGTCGGTGGGTAAACAAGTTCTGTGATGAAAGTGGGCACGGCAATATTGAGGATAGTCCTAGCAGCGACAGGCCTCCTACTGCACACACTCCAGACAATGTGCAGAGATTTAATGAATTGACTGCTGACAGACGCATCACAGTGAACCAATTGTCAAGCCACGTTGGGATAGGGGAAGGAAGTGTTTGCAGAATACTGAAAGTGTTGGCATTAAAAAAGGTTTGTGCCCGGTGGGTTCCCAGGATGTTGACATTGGCTCACAAAGAAACAAGAAAAACGGTATGCGCGAACTTTTGGAACAGTTTGAGAATGGTGGAGATGAATTTCTTGGAAGAATTGTGACAGGTGATGAAACATGACTCCTTTTACCAGAGACGAAGAGGCAATCAACGGAGAGGCATCATGCAAATTCACCGAAGAAAAAAAATTCGAAATCACACCTTCTGCTGGAATAGTTATCGCTACGGTGTTTTTCGATTCCGAAGCACTCTTGCTTGTGGAAACCATGCCAAGTGGAACCACCATAAATTCCGATGCATATATGAAGACACTGAAGAAACTTCAAGCTCGACAGAGTCGTGTTCGACCACATGGGCAAAAGTAGGATGTTTTGCAGTTGCACGACAATGCACGGCCACATGTCAGTCAAAAAATCATGGAAGCGATCACAAAACTCGGATGGACAACACTGAAACACCCGCCTTACAGTCCTGACCTGGCTCCATGTCACTATCATCCCTTTGGGAAACTGGAAGACTCTCTTCGTGGAACAAGGTTTGAAGATGATGACTCTCTGGTGCACGCTGCCAAACAGTGGCTCCAACAGGTTGGTCCAGAATTTTACCGTGCGGGTATAAAGGCGCTGGTTCCAAGATGGCGTAAGGCAGTTGAGAGGGATGAAAAGTATGTGGAGAAATGAAAATACTGTTCCTAAAGGATGTATCTACACACTGTAAAACTTCCATACGTGTAGAATAAAAGATGGATTTAAAAAAAGATGGTGTGCATTTCTTTTGGAGTGACCCTAGTACAAAGTAATCTCTAGCACACTCGCGCATATAAGAAATAAAATAGTGGTGCAGTAGCAGTACAGGTCAGTCAATTTACTTATGAGGGATGCGATATCAGATAAAAGTATGGGAGAGGTATAGACAAAACAGTACCAAAACTTAGAAACATGCGTCGATCAATAAGAAAGTACTTTCGAAACAAGACAAAACAAAGGCGAAAGAGATTTTATAAACTAACGGCCGTCCCCACACTGCTCTGCGGAAGTGAGTAGTTGGTCGTATGCAAACGACGACAGATTAAGACCCCAGCAGCTGAAATGAGATTCCTTAGGTTGTTGGAGACTGTACCAGAGTAAATAAATTAAGAAACGATAGGAATTAAACATATTTAATGTGAGAACCGACATTGTAAACGCAACAGAAAATGGAGTGAACGTCTTTCATAAAGTCAGAATTTATAATCCAATAGCCCGAAGAAGTCTACGAAATCCGAGTAAGAGGTCGGCATCTTAACACACGAAGGTCTACTACTTCAAACGCAGAGAAGGAGAAGAAAAAGAAGACGATATACCCAACATGTCATCTGCAAAGTCCTGTCAAAACCGTCAACGGGATCTGGACACTTATGAGTCTCCTGGAAGACAGACGTCTTGCTATTTCAAGATGTGACTGGCAGAAGCTGTCGCCGAAAAGAGTGACAGTTTCTTATTGTGGAGATTATAGGCGTCGTAATCAGCGGTAGCTTACGTCACTATTTAAGATGCACTAGCGGCTCAGGTCGTAAACAGCCATTATTCTTTCAAGGAGCAACCTAGCTTTAGCGACTTATAAAAATGTTAGAAATTTAGACAACCATATCTTATTAAACTTGATGTCTCCGTTTGACACGGCGTAGGGACCACTAATAATCTCAGTAAACACTCTAAAATGTAAACAAAACTACGCAGAACGAATGAATGATCAGGATGGATCGGAAATTGGTAAATGTGATGTACATGCGCAGAAATACAAATGACTACAGTCTGAGAAAAGTTAGTTGATTTATTCAAGGAAAAGGGCTTCACAAATTAGGCAACACAGTAATGCGTTGGTCCACCTCTGGCCCTTATGCAATCAGTTATTCGGCTTGGCATTGATTGACCGTGTTAATGGATGTTCTCTTTGTAAGACATGTATATTTCTATTGTCTATTGTCAAACCACAATTTATGAAAGAGGTTTATATTTTATTAAAAGGATTAAATAGGAATAATTAATATTTGTCATTTCAAAAATAATTGTGGTAGCAGGGAATGTCTGCACCAAAGTATTGTTGGCGGGAGAGGCCACACGTTGATACAATCTTAAACAGGGCGGGAGAGACCGCGTATGGATCCACTTTAAGAAAAGAGCGGGAAAGACCACTCATTGATACATTTTGTAATGGTGTCGGGGATTGCCTGCACCAGAAAGCATTGTTGGCGGGAGAGACCGCACTTTAGCGTTCGTAGGAAGTCAGTAGTAAGCGATATGTGAAGCGTGTCGGTAGCACGTCTGACGCGAGAGGTTGAGAGGAGCGGTGTGCCTGTCAGCCACCAGCTATGATTTACAAGAGATTATAAACGGATGTACAGAGACTTCAGCTAACTATTATCATAAGGGGAACTAATATTATTGAATTATTTTTTTGAGAAACTCAGTGCTACTGAAGGTATGTTTGCGCAATGCTAGTTGTAAGATTATTATAAAACGTAAGTCCCATTTGAACGTTTGTGAAATCATTTCATTACCAAGAGTAAATATTTGAAGAATCGTTTTCAGAAAATGATTAACTTTTGCCAGCAATATTGCATTACAGATTATAGTCCATCCCAAAAAACCATCAACGTAAAACTTTGCAAAATTTTATTGTAGTCAAGAAAAAGTTTAACTATGAATTACGTAACTTCAGTTAAATTAATTAAAGGTAACGTCAGCTTTGCTATTAAAAATTAACGTCAGCTTTGGTAATAAATACAGCCACTTACTATGACAGCCCACCAGCAGCTAATAGAGTATAGTGAAACAGAGTAAGTATATTCATGTCGCAGTTCAATGTAGCAGTCAGATGGCGATCCAGTAACAGTAAAAAAAGGTAAGAAACAATTTTGGTTATTGCAGGTAACGACTGAGGGCCACGACGACGACACATTCTATGTTTCGTCGAAATATAGCAAATCACTTTTCATAAGCAGCATCTAAAATTTGTATGCGAAGATTGCACTTATTATTATTTAGAAAGAGAATTACTTTCAAAGGGAAAATTTCATTTGTTATTATTAAGCAAGAGATAGAAATCCTAAGGGAAGGTTTCATAGGTTATTGTAGAAGGGAAGGTTGCGTAACAAAAGAGATATAGAGGAGACGGGAAGGTTTCATCTTCGAGAACACAGTGCCAAATTCCGTCCAACTAGCGTTATCGAGAAAATCTCGGTATGGTTGGAGGGCCCTTCCCGTATTGCTCCAGACTTTCTCAGACAGGGAGAAATTCTGCGACATTGCTGACTAATGTAGGGTTTAGCAAGCAGGAATACAAGTAGTAGAAAATTTTGTCGTGTACCAACGGGCGTTACCTTGCTGAAATGTAAGCTCATGGTGGGCTTGACATGAAGAGTAAGAAAAAGGAGAGTATCGTCGATATACCGCTGAGTTATAAGGGTGTCGCGGATGACAACCAAAGCCATTTTGCTATGAAAAGAAATTGCACATAGTTGGGCCACATGGCGGTAAACAGTCAGGTCGATATTCCGGGTATCTCGACACACGTGTTCCTCCGCCAAAGGTGACGATAACCAACTATGAAAGTCTGCTGCGCATTTCTTTTCATAATAAGACCCGTTTGATTGTCATCCACGGCACCATTACAGCACGTCGACAGGTCGCCGTGCACAGCGAGCGGTACGAGGAAGTGTGCAAACGGCGAAAGATCCTGCTACATGTCTTCGTGATTGCGAGATCGTTCCTTGGCCAGCAAGGCCGTTGGATCCCTCCTCAGTAGAGAACGATTAGAGTATTATGGCCAGGGCTCCACATCCACGTCGGGATTCGAACAGAATTCCGCACGATATGCCTCGGGAGGACATCCAATCACTTCGTCAAACAATGTGAAGAGGAATAACTGCTTGCATAAATGCCAGAAGTGGACCAACGTGTTACTGACTTAATCGATTTGTGAAACTCTTTCTCCTGGATAAATCATCCAGTTTTTCAGAAACTGTGATCATTTGTTTGCTTGTACATGCACATCACATCTACCGATTTCGGTCCCATTCGAGTAATTCCTTCATAGTGTCTCGTTTTTCCTTTTTTTTTTTGTCTTAGAGTGTGCATGAAATATGTTTGCTGATAGAACTAGCAGCACAGCATGTGTGTTCACTGTTGGAGCCATTGCTTACAGGAAATCTTCCCCATTGGGAACCATTGTAAGTTTAAGCAGGAAGATTTTGACAAACTAATGAATACAAGCTCTCTTTAAATGTAGAACAGAGCTTGATAACGTCTATAACGAAGAGAAAGGAAAAAATATTTTCCCATAACAAGAGTAGAATAAACATCCTAATCACTTCGCAACCACTTGACACCCCTTCAACACTAACTGCTTGCATGCAGATGCCTATGACCGCTTCGTAGGTTTTGAGAAGGAACATTTTTAAAATTCTCAATAAGTGAGGGCTGGTGCCCACGAGAGTTTTGCAAAACTGTGGGGAGGGATAGGATTGGGGGATAGTGAGGGGGTCGTAGAGTAACCCTTTGCCGTTTTACTCATGCATGCGTCAATGTCGCACTCACTGATGAGCCCGCCAGACGAGGGCATGAAACAGGAAGGCTGCAAATGCATTTGCACCTCTTGCTACTTGACATCGCGTTCAAATTTCGTCGAACGGTCCCTAGTGGTTTCAATCTGCACATGAGACCAAAAAATACGGTCGCGCTGCACTCCACAAGGATGCGATAACGCTCAATGGGAACGCGCCCCCACAATTTCCTCAGAAAAGGGTTGGGAGATTAGGGGGTTCCAGCAGTGTTAATGGTTGTCAAGAACCTAGTCCCGTAGATCATCGAAGTGCGAAATATCGTTTTGACCGAGAAATTTGTGGGAATCGGAAAGGTGTGGTTTCATTTATGCCTCTTATGCCATCCCCTGAGGGGTTTCTTGTCGATTCTGAGCGGCGATTTCTCAGAAGCAGTTGCCACGGTCAGCCAGAAGAAGACCACATGGCTTTAGCGTTGGAATTCGTGGTTTCGGCCTGAAACGCAGAGGAGTCACATGGGTGAAAGGGGGTATGACGAACTTCCCGCTGTGATAGGTCACCAGTGCCGCAGGGCATGATTGAGGTTAAATTTAATGCCAATGTGACATCATTGGCCATTCTTACGTGTCACACGCACTGAACTACTTCTCCGCATGTGTCCACGCCTTTCCATTTAAAACGTCATCGAGCCTGAGTGTGACATCACAGGACCCTACAGTTTTACACCCGTTACGGTAGAAGACTGTAAGCACTTCTTAGTGACGTTTCAGACTTATACCTCGCAACGGACGACAATTGCTGGGTTTCAAAGAAATGATCATTCAGTGCTGTTACACAGTGAACTTATCAAGCACGAAAAACTTTGTCTCCTTGTGAAACGCTCCTGTTCTGTGTTAGAGTCAGATCGAAAACGTGTTCATTATTCTACATATCAATACCAACGCTCTCTACCATGAGTATTACAGCTCAACATTTTAGAAATAAGGATTTAAACAAGTAAAAGCTCTAATATCGCACACATAGACATAAATAACTCATGAATCTATTCTGAGACACTTATTAAGAAACGTAGTACACATTCGAGAACACAGATAAGTTAGTAACGACATAACTAACTTTCATTATCTACTAACACATATTCACAGCAGTTTCACATCAACCAGTTTCCATTGCCTGCCATACAGTATCACTCCACCTCTCAGTTAATATTTTAACATGTATGCCTAAGCACGTTAGAAGATATTAATGTCAGTGGCCATGAGATATTCAATAACGTTTCAATATGCAACACACGTTTTCGTAATTAGAACAGCGAGTATTGAACCTTGTGGCTTGCATACGAGAGCCAGCTAATTGTCGATTGGATGGTCGTACGAATTATTTACACTGCGTTGGTCAAAGTTTGCCTTCGAAAGCCTCTATCACAGTAAGCAAACACTGATAATTTTCTTTTCATTTATAGCTGCTCACGATTCCCATAATTACGGGTGCTCTGTTAATGCACGTGTTTCAGTGTTCCAAGTTACCAAACAGAAACTCGATTTAAACCTGACAGATTTTTGTGGAAGAAGTCGGTGGCATATTTAAGTACTGTTCGTCGATATATACCAGCAATCACATAAAATTACTTCCCTACAGAAAGACGAATTCTATGCATTTAAATGAATGTGGTACCTTTCCTTTGCGAAAATATTTGGCAGTAAGGATAACTTTTTATTAATGGATCTACTGCAAACAGAAAAGTTATATTTTACAACTGGTTGTTGCGTTTGCGTTTATTGTCAAGATATGCAAAGATTTTTGCGGTTTTTGTACGCTCCTGACAATTCACATTTCATGAATTCGTCAAGACGTTCACTTTCCTGATTGCTATTCATCACATTTCTTCTTCAACCGCTCTGTTTGTATAAACTTAGAGTGAATATAATGAGTATGGAAATTATTGTTTCTCCACTTCGTTTCCAAACTAACGCCGGCTTTAATACTAAGATTTGCGGTTTTTCTATTTGTCAGAATATGTCATCAGTAATAAACACTTTCCGTATTTTCCTCATTATGTACATTTGACAGCAAAAATAGTGAGCCACTGCTGAATGTAGCCAACATAATATAGCTGTCCTCTAAATGCCGAAACCCTTTGGGGTACGGCCGTTCCACAGTACGCAGTGGCTGCCACAAGACCTAGACAATACTGCTCATTATGGCAGTCAGTCAAATGTAAAATAATAAGACGATACAAAAAATATTTCCGGTCGCTGTGGCCAAGCGGTTCTAGGCGCTTCAGTCCGGAACAACGCTGCTGCTATGGTCGCAGAATCGAATCCTGCCTCGGGCATGGATGTGTGTGATGTCCTTAGGTTAGTTAGGTTTCAGTAGGGGACTGATGACCTCCGATGCTAAGTCCCATTGTGCTAAGAGCCATTTGAACCATTTGAACAAAAAATGATGTCAGAGATGAGACAGTTCCTAACCCTTGTAAATTAAACTTCATTACAATAGGTGACACTTCAGGAGTCTCGTCACCCCATTAAATAGCATTACTAATTTTTGTTCGCGATCTGAGTTCGAACTCACTGTTAATCATACAAAGACTGAGCGCCTGATCCAGGCTTGACGAGGCATAAAGTGATGTAAAATATCGAACTTTTTACCAGTATCAATTTACAAGGCCAAATGTTTGAACATGGAAATAAATGACGATATGTTTAGCACTGCACATGGAACTCCATGAAGCCTATATTTCACTTGAGATGTAACTGCGTACGTAATAAGGTGCAATGCACAAGTGTGAAACACCAAGACGTAACCAGAATGAGATTTTCACTCTGCAGCGGAGTGTGCGCTAATACGAAACTTCCTGCCAGAGTAAAACTGTGTGTCGGGCCGCGACTCGAACTCGGGATCTTCGCCTTTCGCGGGCAAGTGCTCTATCAAGTGAGCTACTCAAGCCCGACTCACGCTCCGTCCTCACAGCTTTACTTCTGCCAGTACCTCGTCTCCTACCTTCCAAATTTTACAGAAGCTCTCCTGCGAACCTTGCAGAACTAACACTCCTGAAAGAAAGGATATTGCGGAGACATGGCTTAGCCACAGCCTGGGGGATGTTTCCAGAATGAGATTTAACTCAGCAGCGGAGTGTGCGCTGATATGCCTTACATACGTCCGCAAAATGTATTGTTTTATATATTCCGCTGCAAAATGAAAATCTCATTCTAGAAACATCTGGTGGCAGAAAGAAGGTGTTTCGCGTACTAACTACTTCACAGGGATGTGTCCTTCGCTGTTGACATTTGTTGCCAACAAATGAGATGCCTTTCGGTCGAAGAGTAACAAATGGGACCTGGAATACAGAGCTAGGGTTGGCAAAAACACCTGCTGCCCGTCTCCTAAGCTGGCACCTGAGTTTTTCTCGACTTGGATCTTACGATCTTTGTTTGTTTTGCTTTGGTGATTGCGCTTTACACATGGCTTAACTCAGATTCAGTCAGTTGGTACATGCGTGGGATAAAAAAATCTATTTGTGCATCATCAGACAGTTTCCGATAACGAGGTTCCTTTTATATTTGTGTCTGTTTCGTTCAGTAATTCGACGGGAGACAGTAATATTAGGCACTAAAATAACACAACTGGCGTCTCATCATAATACCATACAATGATGGCTTTCTTAATTTAACATGACCGCTTTTATCGTACTCGAGTAGCTTTATCGGACAGTTAACAGAGTATTCAGTGATAAGGTGTGATTAACAGATCTGTATATATTCAGCAGCAGTTCCTCAGTATTTTATGGTTCTTACCTGCACATCTAATGGTTACTGAACGTAGCGAGACGTCTTATGACGGCAAAATTTCTAAATATGGCGTTCTGAATTCGATATAGCTGTTTGTAGCTCTGTCACAGAGGAGGTAAAATGCTAGTCTGGCGCCAGCTTCGAACTGAGAGCTCTCGAACGCTCTCAAAAGTGTGTTGACATTTTCCTGTAGCGAGCGACCAACTGCAGCGTTTATTGCCTCCTCAGTGCCGTTGTTGTGTCTGATACAGATAATTCGCAGTGTAGACAACGAGATGAGTTATAGTTGCGAAAATTATCTCCCCTGTCTGTAAACAATATTTGATAAGTCTATGACGTACCATAGTGGAATTCATTCAGAAGCGTTGATTGGTTTACCATGAATATATCACGTGAATTTTGCAAGACATTTCTCTGTCATTCAAGGAAGTAATAAAACTACCACAGCGTCACCAGACATGTTCCACTATGTTGTCATGACGCTATCATAGTCGTAGCAATACGACCTTGTTTCTATAGTCAATGTCCCTCTCGAGTGGGCTAATAATTTAACACTGCATCGTGTGCATCAACGATGCAGCGGCCTAATTACCTTTCCTACGATGTCGTGATGAGTATTTATTGTGATAAATAAAAACGGGAAAGCTGTACAAAAATGGTTCAAATGGCTCTGAGCACTATGCGATTTAACTTCTGAGGTCATCAGTTCCCTAGAACTTAGAACTAATTAAACCTGATTAACCTAAGGACATCACACACATCCATGCCCGAGGCAGGATTAGAACCTGCGACCGTAGCAAAGCTGTACAGACCACCGCAATAGGTTCGAAAGAAAGTAAACGTAATGCACGGAGATAGACATCTATTTCATTGACATCATCATGTAGCAGGACATGTGAACAAATATTTTGTTCCAGCGTTATTAAATACGCCGAAGTATATTACTTATTGACATCAAACTGGCATGGATTTGGAAAGCATCAATCTTGTTGGACACTTCTGGCTCGTTATTCGCATAAAGTACTGCATACAGGGACTCCCAAATTGATCCTAGAGGGCTTTTTGATATCATTCCCCATAAGCAGCTTCCAACCATATTGCTTTACTTTGAACTATCGTCTCAGTTATGCGACTGGATTCGTGATTTCCTGTCTGAACGTGCGCAGTTCGCAGTAACTGAAGAGACGTCGCCTTGGGCAACGGAATTAATGAGTCTGATTTCGCAAGTAAAGTGATGTAGATCTTCTGCTATTTCTACTATGTATTAACTATTTAGCACACAATCAGAACATTTTTCTTACATTTCTAGCAGGTAATGCTGCCATATAGTAAACTCATGGTGTTGAAAATATATCTTCACGGTGTAGAACGTGATAATTCACCCTACATAATAAAGTACATGAGGTTCTCCACACGATTACTAAGAAGGTTTCGTCAAGCTTCGACAAACTGCCAAGTATAGAAATTTGAGGGTTATGGATCTAACGGCAGTCCTAGGGGGCTATAAATGTAAACAAGGTAACTAGGAAACATGAGAAGTTGTGGCGAAGGTAAAACAAATGTTGGCTTATTGACGAAACCCTTGGAAGACCCAAGAAGTCCACTATGGTGACTGCCGGCGCTACTGTTGTTCGACTTCAATATTTCTGAGCACGGCGCAATCATTATCTGATGGTAATGACGGATGACATCGGAAGCATTGAAAGAAGGCAGCTGATTTTGTAGTATAGCGGTGTTGCGGATGTTTTCTTTTTTCACTTGAAGCTGGAAGGGGCGAGGGGGAGGCTCGGGGGGACGAGTTGGGGAAGCAATATTAAAACAAACGCACCTTTACTGCGCCACGTTATTTCCACCACATTTCAACCTCCATCTTTCTCCTCCGAATGCGAGCAGTTTCTGTTGTCACCGCCTAGCAAAGGATAATATTACAATTCTAATAACAGAAGAAGAATTAGAGCTCATACGTAAAGAGTTTGGTGTTCCTTTTCTCGAGTTTTGTAGTGATTGGAACGGTCGAGGAACTGAAGAAATTCTGTAAATCTTTTATGAAAGGCTTAACTTTGAATTACAATGTGATTGTATACCATTGCGATACAAATGAAGTGCCACAGAAGAATGTAATTTCCGTCGTGGAGCACTTATTGTTTCAGAGACACTGAGTACACTTTATCAGTGCTCAAAATGTGAATGATATATGAAGGGCTTATTTCAGTAGTGGTACAACTCCATTTTTGTTCATTGTGAGATATGAAGTTAAATGAGCTCTGAAAAATCTGCAGTTAAGATACCAGAAACATTCAAGCATATAGCTTCTTGCTAGAAATGAACCTTTATATCTGTTTGTATCATTAATTTCAGAAGCATTATAGGCAGAAAAGTGGAGGTAATGGACATGTACCACTACTGAAATAAGCCCTTCGTATTAAGTACGCACAATTGCTTGGCAAATTGCAACCAAAAGTGTTTACTTTTAAGAACTCACTTAGCTATCTTGTTAGATTCGATATTTTCTTAAAACGAGATCAAATGCAGAGAACCTACAAGAAAGAAGTTTCCTGCATTAACCGATTTTAACTAGCTGAATGTTTTGTGCTGGCTACATTTTCGTAAGTGTATTCTGTAACTTATTTTTAGTTAAATATTTTCATGAAAAGTAGATGTACCTGCTCATGTTATAGCAAAATAACTGTTGCTGCTTTAGTTTATACAGCAGACTTGGGTAGGGCAGATGAAAAGTATGATCCCTCAAGGGGTGACTGTGGCTTTGTGGCCTAGGCCTGAACTAGCCGTGGCTCATGAGCTACGGGCCAGCTAGGCTGAATGGCTCAAGGCTGGCTGACCAGCTACAGCTTGATGCCGAGGCGAGACTGAAGCGGGCGAGCTGATGGTGGTGAATGAACAGCTCCTTCATCCAGGACGGGCGAGCACAGACGTAGTGCATGACTCTGCCTCTGCCACTCCTTTTGACGTAAATATGTTTGCTTCCTCTCCTGGTATCAGGATAAGAACGGCAAGTAGAAACACACATGAGGTCATATGTTAAAATAGCTCACTGGGAGAGATCAACTTCAAATACAGTCGTCACTAGTATCGAAGAAAGTGTATGTTCCATCAGAGAAGCTGGCAGAAGGATGGCGTACCAAATACCACTGCAACGAGATGGTGGAGGAACTGCCTGGAATGAGGCACTACCAACAGTGCCACTGGCTCATACAGGAAGACAGTGACCTCACAACAGGAGAACAGGAAGCTAATGTCTAAGAGCACAGGAAATCCCTTTCTGAACGCGAAGCAGTTGCTGTTGGAGACCAACTTCCCTGGCTCCAATGACACCATTCGCCGAAAACTGAGGGACGCTGCACTGTACGCACGACGATCTACCGTGAAACAAGAGCTCAGTGAAGACTGTTCTATACTGGCTGGCATTTGCAGAGCTCCATCTGACTGCGTCATGGAAAAACGTAATTTTCTCTGACGACAAGATGTTTTCCAACACTAACGAGGATCCAAGAGTGGTTTACAGGCCACAAGGGACTCGCCATCGATGCAACCATTGTAACCACGAGGAGAGGAATTGGGCAGCTATCTGTTTATGTTGGAGATTGATATCTGCTATAGGAGAAGAAATTCACAAGATAGAAATAACTCTCGGCAGTAAGCACGACGACCACATATTCGAAAATGTGATGGTTCCATCAGTGCAAATTCTGTACTGAGACGGGGACTTCACATTCCAAGAGAACAATTCTCACATTCACAAGTTTGTATTCGTCCAGCAGTTGGTCTCCACGATTGGCGTCAACGTCATGGATTGGTCGCCACGGGTTGCTGATATGAACCCTATAGAAAACACGTGGGCTGAGGTCACCAGAACGTTAACAGAGAACTGGCAACGAAACCAACCAACTACAACTGACGCTCTGTAGGACTATATTCTTGAATTCTGGAAGGAAGTTGCTCTTCAGACTGTTACGTCCGATGAACTACAGATTTCATTCCAAGAGGCATGATAGCAGTACAAAATAATGTGGGATTCTGTAAACAAAGTATTAGAGCACTTAAAACATTTTGTTATGTAGTCTTTTTCTTCATTTTTCATCAATGAGAGCCAGTGACAAATCTCTTGGCAATGGATAAAATAAAATTTGAGTTAGTTTTCCTTTGAACTGCCTTTATAATTGAAAAGTGTTTCCTTTGAATGTACAGTTTGTTAGATATTGTATTTTTGTTTCATTTATGGACAGTCTGGATACAAAGTAAACGCTCTAGATGGGCGCTTTAAAGGCATTTTATATCATTTGAAATACACTCCTGGAAATTGAAATAAGAACACCGTGAATTCATTGTCCCAGGAAGGGGAAACTTTATTGACACATTCCTGGGGTCAGATACATCACATGATCACACTGACAGAACCACAGGCACATAGACACAGGCAACAGAGCATGCACAATGTCGGCACTAGTACAGTGTATATCCACCTTTCGCAGCAATGCAGGCTGCTATTCTGCCATGGAGACGATCGTAGAGATGCTGGATGTAGTCCTGTGGAACGGCTTGCCATGCCATTTCCACCTGGCGCCTCAGTTGGACCAGCGTTCGTGCTGGACGTGCAGACCGCGTGAGACGACGCTTCATCCAGTCCCAAACATGCTCAATGGGGGACAGATCCGGAGATATTGCTGGCCAGGGTAGTTGACTTACACCTTCTAGAGCACGTTGGGTGGCACGGGATACATGCGGACGTGCATTGTCCTGTTGGAACATCAAGTTCCCTTGCCGGTCTAGGAATGGTAGAACGATGGGTTCGATGACAGTTTGGATGTACCGTGCACTATTCAGTGTCCCCTCGACGATCACCAGTGGTGTACGGCCAGTGTAGGAGATCGCTCCCCACACCATGATGCCGGGTGTTGGCCCTGTGTGCCTCGGTCGTATGCAGTCCTGATTGTGGCGCTCACCTGCACGGCGCCAAACACGCATACGACCATCATTGGCACCAAGGCAGAAGCGACTCTCATCGCTGAAGACGACATTCGTCCCTCCATTCACGCCTGTCGCGACACCACTGGAGGCGGGCAGCATGATGTTGGGGCGTGAGCGGAAGACGGCCTAACGGTGTGCGGGACCGTAGCCCAGCTTCATAGCGACGGTTGCGAATGGTCCTCGCCGATACCCCAGGAGCAACAGTGTCCCTAATTTGCTGGGAAGTGGCGGTGCGGTCCCCTACGGCACTGCGTAGGATCCTACGGTCTTGGCGTGCATCCGTGCGTCGCTGCGGTCCGGTCCCAGGTCGACGGGCACGTGCACCTTCCGCCGACCACTGGCGACAACATCGATGTACTGTGGAGACCTCACGCCCCACGTGTTGAGCAATTCGGCGGTACGTCCACCCGGCCTCCCGCATGCCCACTATACGCCCTCGCTCAAAGTCCGTCAACTGCACATACGGTTCACGTCCACGCTGTCGCGGCATGCTAGCAGTGTTAAAGACTGCGATGGAGCTCCGTATGCCACGGCAAACTGGCTGACACTGACGGCAGCGGTGCACAAATGCTGCGCAGCTAGCGCCATTCGACGGCCAACACCGCGGTTCCTGGTGTGTCCGCTGTGCCGTGCGTGTGATCATTGCTTGTACAGCCCTCTCGCACTGTCCGGAGCAAGTATGGTGGGTCTGACACACCGGTGTCAATGTGTTCTTTTTTCCATTTCCAGGAGTGTATATTTATGCTTTCCTCTCCATCCATGAATACACGGTCCGTCCTGCAAAAATTACGCATACTATTTTGTCTTACATTTGTTCATAGTTAATTTCTCCTTCGTTTTCTCTCTCATTTTCTCTCGCATTTCTTACAATATCACCTCAGTGGCCCCTATATTTCTTTACCTGAAAACATTATAAGCAAATATAAATAAAATATGTTCTTATTTAATTTCTGCTTCCTTTACTGTCCTCTATCATTCCTCTCAAAACCTATGAAATAGTTTTCTTTTGTATCCCCTTACCTATAAGCCATTCTCGGTTCTGAAAACATTCCTTCCTTTTCTCTCTGTTCTAAAATAAAACGAATTGTGATGTGCGTTTAAGCAAGCTCTGATGTCTCTTATCACAATGGTCATGTCTCTTACGTATGTCTGGGAAAAAAAAAATTTCGTCGCTGTCAGTGGAGGAGGTTGTCGATTGGAATTTAGTGAAAACAACTCACCGCAATGTTAAACACCTACGTTTCAATGATTTCCATCGTAACTCATGTACCATACCAATCGCACAATCTCCCTTATTTCGTGATAATATGAAACGAAATGCACCTCGATGTCTTGCAACAGTTCCGCTTCAAAGGGATCCCATACCACGCAGGAATACTTACGAAGGGGAAAGACAAGTATGTTGTAGGCGGCCACTTCAATTGATAGGTTACGCGATCTTGGGGTTTCCTTCACCACAATATTTTCCGTATGATTGTTCCAGTTTAAGTTGTTAGTAATCGTAGCTCCGGGATATTTAGTTGAATCGACGACATTCAAATGCGACTCGTTTATCGCGCAAGCGAACTTTAACGCAATTGTTTTGTTACTCATGTGGAGAGCCTCACACATTTTATTGTTTAGGGTTAAGTGACACGTATTGCACCGTGAAGGTATATTTTCATCATCATTTGCAGTTCACTTTGCTGTTCTGAGGAGTTTACTAGACAGCAGCATTACCTGCCACATATCTACCAGAAATGTTGTGGTTGTGTGCCAAATAGTTTATATATGATTGTATGCTAAATAGTTTATATATATTAGAAATGCCAGAAGGTATACATCACTTATCTTCCGGAATCACACTTATCACTTTCATTTCCATAGGTGCTGTCCTCTGAGCCACTGCAAACTGTGAGCTGAAACTTCCTGGCAGATTAAAACTGTGTGCCGGACCGAGACTCGAACTCGGGACCTTTGACTTTCGCGGGCAAGTGCTCTACCAACTGAGCTACCCAACCACGACTCACGCCCCGTCCTCACAGCTTTACTTCTGCCAGTACCTCGTCTCTTACCGAGTCTCGGTCCGGCACACAGTTTTAATCTGCCAGGAAGTTTCATATCAGCGCACACTCCGCTGCCGAGTGAAAATCTCACTCTGGAAACTGTGAGCTTTCAGACAGGAAATCACGAACCCAGTCGCACAACTCAGACGATAATGTATAGGAAAACAATGTGGCTGGAAGCCGCTTATGGTAAATTATATCAAAAGTCTATTTGGAACTCTATAAATACAGAATCAATTCGAAATCCACTATACGCAGTACGTCATGCGAATAAAGTGACACCTGTATCTCACAAGAATGTTGCTTTGCAAGTCAAAGCATATTTCGGGGTATTTCATCACGATGCAGCAAAGTATTTTTTCACATATTTGTTCACACATCCTGCTACATATCGTTGTGAATGAAGTGGATCTATAACTCAGTAATTATGTTTATTTTCTTTCGTATGTATTATGGTGGTTTGTACAACTTTCCTTTCTTCTCCATCTCAATAGATACTAGATTATTCCTCATGACGTAGCGAGAAAACTAATTAAGCTGCTGCATCATTGACGCAATAGATGCACTCTAAAACTGATAGCGAACTCAGGAACTACCTTGCCTGTAGAAACATAATCGCCCTGGTACGTATATGATTGGGTCATGCCAGCATAGTGGAACATGTCTGGTGACGCTGTGGTTGTTTTATTACGTCCTGGAATGACAGAGAATTATCTTTCAAGATTCGCTTTGTATATCCATGGTACACCACTCAAAGATTTAGAATGATTTCCATTTTGGTATATCATAGACTTATAAAATATGTGTTTACAGACATCTGCAACACATTATGTTGTATATACTGCAAATTATCAGTATCAGACATCACAACGGCACTAAGCAGACAGTGAAAGCTGCAGTTGGTTGCTTCCAGGAAAATGGCGACTTACTGAGAAGAGTAAGAGACAATAGCTCTCAGTTCCAATCTAGGAAGAGAGTAACACTTAACCTCCTCTGTGGCAGAGCTACAAACAGTTGTATAGAACTCAGACTGACATCTTTAGAGACCTTACCATCGCAAGACGTCTCGCTATGTTCAGCAACCAGTAGATCTAAAGGTAAGAATCATAAAATACTATCGAACTGCTACTGAAAATACACAAATCTAATAATGAAATCCTATCATTGAATACTCTGTTAATTGTATATCGCTCAGAAACTACACTTGCAACCAAATTGTCATATTTAGGTTGTAGCCCGGTAAAGCAACTTGAGAATGACAGAAAACTTCACGTTTAATTAAGTTAGCCATTCAATGTATGGCATTATGATGAAACACCAGTTGTAGTATTGTAGAGAATAATAACAGCGTTTCCAATTAGGTTACTGAATAAAATAGTGATAAATAACAGAGAAATTGTCAACAATGTATTCCACCTCGTTATCGAAAACCAGCTGATGATGCACAGGTAGTTTTGCGAGCCTACACATGTAGCACCTTGCCGAGTCTAAGTAAACCCTCATTTAAAACACAATCGTCAAAACAGAAAAACCAGAAAAAGTGACTTTCTTAGTAGCTGATCGATAAGGGTCGAAAAAGATAAGCCCATGCGGGTGCTAGATTGGAAGCTGTGCAGTAGATGTTTTTGCCAACCAACCCTTTTCTTGCTGTCTTTCAGCTCGCGTTTATTACTTTGCAACTGCAAGGCATCTCATTTCTTGGCAACGATTGTCGACTGTGAAGGACACATCATCCCTGTGAAACAGTTTGTAACAAAAAGACACCTTCTTGAAGCTACCAGATGTATGTAAACACCAATATATTTTGCGGACTTATACAGGCCATCACATGAAGTCATGTCTTTATTATGGTTTACCCACCACTTTCTTCTGAAGATACCACACAGTTCTTAAAATCGTCGTCAGGCCACACTGGTTTAGGTTCACAGTGACCTCCTTAAATGTCTTACGGCAAATGCCAGGATCAATGTTGCTTTGTTAAAGCTGCTGATTATAAAACCCCCATATAGCCAACTGGACAATGAGCTTCAAAACTAGCAGTGTATGATTATGAAGGGCATCACAAACATGGAAAACTGCACCAGAATTCAGATGCCTTCAACAAAAAGGCACGAGTAGTACAAAAGATGATGTGCCAACAGCAGAATTAACACTCAGGAAGAAGACCTGACTGACAACATCGTGCCGCAGTGCCTGATTTTGTGTCAGAACTTGGTACAGCGAACCGTTAAACCCTTTTGGGGAACAGGCTTGTGACAGCAAAGTCACTCCGGTTCCAAATCGTTGCTCAACGCCATGACAGCATACAAGCATGCCACTGTGGCGAAGGTGCTGTGAATACCCGCATCGCTACCTGCCCTTGATGCCAGGCTGGTTCTGCGACGATGACAAGTATACAGGGAGAACATCAATAAAACCGACAAACTAGAGGGGCGGAGTGCTGACTGGAAACGGAGAAAACAAGGTCCTATGGACATGTGTCTGGAAATGCATCGTTGCCACGGTCGATGACGCTGATGAATGAAAGTTCCTCCGACCACGTGCCGTGTAATCCTTGTGTGTTGCGGGCTGTGTGACTGACGCAGCGCTCTGTGAGCAACAAAATGGTGCGGTATTCATGTATGGCCAGGCAGATGGAAATAGTGAAGAGGCAGCAAAGTTATACCAAAAAAGTAGCCTCACACATGGTAAACACATCACACAACGTTTCAAGCCTTTTTTGGGCGTTCGTGTGGTCATGGGTCCTTTCAGGCAGTCTAACGTGCAAGATGAGGAACATAGAAGTAGATGTCGTCGGAGTAACGAAGGAGCTTAAATGACTTATACCAATCAGTTTCCTCTCAGAGTATGCCGATAAAGTAGCTCCTCCATATTTGGCAGTTATATACAACCAACGGCTCACAGAATTATCCGTACCTAAAAACTGGAAAATTGCTCAAGTCACACCAATACCCAAAAAGGGAAGTAGGAGTAATCCGCTGAATTACAGGCCTATATCACTAACGTCGATTTGCAGTAGGGTTTTGGAATTGTAATCGAACATTATGAAGTACCTCGAAGAAAACGATTTATTGGCACATAGTCAGCACGGTTTCAGAAAATAACGTTCTTGTGAAACACAACTGGCTTTTTATACTCATGAAGTAATAAGTGCTATCGACACGGGATGTCAAATTCATTCCATATTTTTAGATCTACAGAAGGCTTTCGACACCGTTCCTCACGAGCGTCTTCTAACCAAACTGCGTGTCTACCGAGTATCGCCTCAGTTGTGCGACTGAATTCGTGATTTTCTGTCAGAAAGGTCACAGTTCGTAGTAATAGACGGAAAGTTATTCAGTAAAACAGTAGTAATATCCGCTGTTCCCCAAGGAAGTGTTATAGGCCCTCTATTGTTCCTGAACTATATTAACGATGTAGGAGACAATCTGAGTAGCCGTCTTAGATTCTTTGTTGATGATGCTGTCATTTACCGTCTTGTAAAGTCACCAGATGTTAAAAACGACTTGCAAAATGATTTAGATACGGCATCTGTAAGGCGCGAAAATTGGCAGTTGGCCCTGAAAAAGGAAAAGTGTGAAGCTATTCACATGAGTACTGAAAGAAATCAGCTAAATTTCGATTACATGATAAGTCACACAAATCTGAAGGCTGTAAATTCAACTAAATACTTAGGGATTACAATTACAAATCACCTAAATTGGAACAATCTCACAGATAATATTGTGGGTAGAGCAAACCAAAGACTGTGATTCATTGGCAGAACACTTAGAAGGTGCAACAGTTCTACTAAAGAGACTGCTTACACCACACTTGTCCACCCTGTTCTGGATTACTGCTGTGCAGTGTTGGATCAGCGTCAGGTGGGACTGACGGATGACATCGAAAAAGTACAAAGAAGAGCAGCTCTGTTTATATTATCGTGAAATAGGTGAGATAGTGTCACAGACATGATATGTGAACTGGAGTGGCAATCATTAAAACAAAGCCGTTTTACGTTGCGACAGGATCTTCTCATGAAATTTCAATCACCAGTTTTCTCCTCCGATAACGAAAACATTCTGTTGCCATCCGCCTACATATGGAGAAATGATCATCACGATAAAATAGGAGAAATCAGGGCTCGCACAGAAAAATTTAAGTGCCCGTTTTTCCCGCGTGCCGTTCGAGAATGGAACGGTAGAGACACAGCTTGAAGGTGGTTCATTAAACCCTCTGCCAGGCACTTTATTGTGAATAGCAGAGTAGTCACGTATATGTAGATGTAGATGTAGAGGCGGCGAATTGTGCGTACACTAGATTTGGAGGATCTGGTTCTATAGGATGTTGAGACGAAAACTAGTAAAAGATCCAGGCAAGTGGCCTGCCAACATGATGTAAGCCAAAATATGATTAAGTGTATCCTGCATAACAACCGCTACTACCCGTGTCACCTGTGATGAGTGCAAGGATTATCAGCAGCAGATTGCGCTCTACGGGAAGGATTTTGCCGATGGTTTTTGCACCAGACCGTCTCAGTCAGTCCTCTTTACCGCCGATGCAGCCTTTACCAGAACTGACATCATCAATCTACATAATCGTCTTCTGTGGTCTACAGACAAACCTCCGGGAAAGGCTGAGGCGTCTCATCAGCATCCGTTCAGTGTGTGGGCAGGGAGTCTTGATGACCACATAACTGGACCGGTTATTATTCCACAACACCTCGACAGAGGAGCGTACCTGGACTTCCTGCGGAATACTTTGTCTGGTCTGCTTGGGACCGTGAATTTGGCAGTACGACAGGTTATGTGGTTTCTGCACGACACACCACCACGCCACTTCCACATTACTGTTCTCCGACACCTCAACAACATCATCCCCAGACGTTGGATAGGATCCGTTGACTCTGTAGAATGGCTGCTAGGTCACCGGACTTCAACCCCCTGGATTTTTACCTCTGGGGACACCTGAAAAGCGTTGTGGATGCCGAACCATTTCCTGACGTGCAGACCCTTCAATACCGTGTTCACGACGCCTGTGACACTATTGGAAAGAGTTCGGAAGATGTGAAAGAATTCAGCAATCGACGATGCGAGGTGTGAACGCGTGTCTTGCATCCCATGGAGGCACCTTTGAACCTCTGTTGCGACGTGGATGCGATGCATCTCTGTGTTGCGTTCCGGGACGATTTGTTGTCGTTGTACGCACACTGTCCATTTCCGGACACACGTTAACCTTTTTTCCTTCTATTTCCAGTGAGGAGTCCGTCCTTGCAGTTTGTCGGTTTTATTAGCTTTCGCTCCGTATGTGTGCCTCTTGGCCTTTCCGTCGGCAGTCATAACCGATGCAGTCACGAATTCCTTTTCACATCATAGCAGAGGCATTCAAATAATTTTAAACTGTAGCTTCTGAAGCCATGAGACCATTGTCTCAAACCCAGCAGGAAAAAAAAATTATCACATTTCCGGATAGCTAATACCAGTGCTGATTGCTGATACGACAGTAGAAACTGCGGCTGAAGCATCTGAAAATCCCCTTATACTCCCATTTTGCAGCCCTGACTCTATCCTCACCGACCGGGGACAAAACCTTACGTCCTCATCGTTCTTACAATTGAGTAAAGTGCTTGGAATTAAAAAGTGGATAGCACCCAAAACATTATAAATGTGTTGACTGAGTTCATAAAACCATGAAACTAGTGCTATCCTATTATGATAATAAAATGAATTCCAACTGGGACAGATAACTTCTCTTTATACAGTCAGCTTATAACACCATAATCCTCAAGTTTCGACACCATACTACATTTAATGTAGATTATGCCCATCCAATGACCTCGCATTTCAAACTAGACGAGTTACCACTAGGTATAGGCTCATAAGAAACGAGGTGTTTATCACAGAAACTCAAAGCAGTCTGGCGTTAAGTCCGATGTAACAACGTTAAGGCAACACCCAAGCAGATGCAGAGGGAAAAAGAAGCAATACTGCAGCTAAATCAGCCAGGTGTCTGGCTATTATTGCACAGTTCCATAATCAAGAAAGAAAAGACTATCAAGTTTACTTCATCTTTTGAAGTTCCCTACTGAATCATATGTTTGACTTCACCTGACTATGCAGCAAAACAACTACTGTAGTGCCTTGTGATAGTCTACTTAGAGAGATTGATATCTTATCAGGTGAATGCTGTTCCGCCCCGTCATGCTGTCCTTATAGACCCACCTAGAGACAAGCCAACTGCTGCTAGAACAGTACCATAGAAGAAAAAGATTAAGCCACCACAGAAATAGCCTAGATATGCTCTCCGTTCTAGGCATCCTTACGCTTTACGATCATCTGACCGTGAGCGGTGCAACAACCAAGATACTCCAGGAATTGTGACTGGCAAGAAGTGTGTTCCAAACACTGAAATTCCTAGCTCATTAGAGCAGTTTTTCCTAACGCACTCCTCTGTTGCATTCCTTCTGTCCCCTATGTCATTCTCCTAGCGTGATTATGCCAGTGATCTCATTACGGTTGTGGTACCTGGGTAACACCATTCGCTGGCTCGGTATGAGCTGTGGTGGGAGGCCACTAGTTCCAGATATGTGTGTTATACTGCAGAGGGGGAAATTAAGGAGATGGGACCTGGATAAACTGAAAGAAACAGAGGTTGTAAAGAGTTTCAGAGGGAACATTAGGGATTGACAAGAACAGGGGAAAGGCATACAGTAGAAGAAGAATGAGTAGCTTTTGAGAGATGAAATAGTGAAGACAGCAGATGAATTGGGTAAAAAGACGGGGGCTAGCAGGAATCCTTTGGTAACACATGAGATTCTGAATTTAATTGATGAGAACAGCAAATATAAAAATGAAGTAAATGAAGCAGGCGAAAAGGAAAACAAACATCTCAAAAATGAGATCGACAGGAAGCGCAAAATGGCTAAGCGGGAATGGCTAGAGGACAAATGTAAGCACATATCACTGTGGGAAGATAGATGCCGCCTACAAGAAAATTGAAGAGACTTTTGGATAAAAGAGAACCACCTGAATGAATATCAAGAGCTTAGATGGAAAACCAGTTTACGCAAAGAAGGGAAAGCAGAAAGGTGGAAGGAGTGTCTAGAATTTCTATACAAGGGCGATGTACTTGAGGGCAATATCATCAAAATGAAGAGGACATAGATGAAGATGAGACGGGAGATAAGATACTGCGTGAAGAATTCGACAGAGCACTCAAAGACCTAAGTCGAAACCAGGCCCCAGGAGTAGACAACATTCAACTAGAACCACTGATAGCGCAGAGAGCGAGCCATGACGAAACTCTTCCACCTGATGAGGAAGATGAATGAAACAGGCGAAATACTCTCGGACTTCCAGAAGAATATCGTAATTCCAATTACAAAGAAAGCAGATGCTGACAGATGTGAAAATTACGGATCTATCAGTTTAATTAGTCACGGTTGCAAAATACTGACACGAATTCTTTACAGACGAATGGAAAAACTGATAGAAGTTGACGTGGGAGAAGATCGGTTTGGATTCCGTGGTATTGTATGAACACTCGAGGTAATACTGACCCTACAACTTCTCTTATAAGATGGGTTAAGGAAAGGCAAACCTACGTTCATAGCATTTGTTGACTTTGAGAAAGTTTTTCACAATGTCGAATGGAACACTATCTTTCAGATTCTGAAGGTGGAGGGGAGCAAATACTGGGAGCATATGGATGTTTCCAATTTGTACAGAAACCAGATGACAGTTATATGAGTCGGGGGGCACGAAGGGGAAGCAGCGGTTGAGAAGGGACTGAGACAGGGCTTTAGCCTGTCCCCGATATTACTCAATCTGTATGTTGAGCGGAATAGACAGTATCTTGAAAAGAGATATAAGATGAACACCAACAAAAGCAAAACGAGGGTAATGGAATGTAGTCAAATAAAATCCGGTGATGCTGAGGGAAATAGATTAGGATGAATTTTGCTATTTGGGCAACAAAATAAATCATCATCGAAGTAGAGAGCATATAAAATTTAGACTGGCGATGGAAAGGCAAATGTTTCTGAAGAAGAGAAATTTATTAACATCTATTGTAGATTTAAGTATCAGGGAGCCTTTTCGGAAAGGTTTTGTGTGGAGTGTAGCCATGTATGGAAGTGAAACGGGGACGATACAAACTGTGGACAACAAGAGAATAGAAGCTTTTGGAATGTGGAGCTACAGAAGAATTCCAAAGATTAGGTGGGTAGATTACGTAACTGATGAGGAGGTAGTGAATAGAATTGGGGGAAGAGGAATTTGTGGCACAATTTGACTTAGAGAAGGAATCGGTTGGTAGGACGCGTTCTGAGACATCAATGGATCGCCAATTTAGTACCGGACGGAGGGGTGGAGGGTAAAAGTCGTAATGGGAAGCCAAGAGATGAATACAATAAGCAGATTCAGATGGACGTAGGTTGCAGCAGTTACTCGGAGATGCAGAGGCTTTGAAGAGGCATGCAGAGGGTAGAATTGCATGGAGAGCGGTATCAAACCAGTCTTTGCACAGAAGACCACAACAACACAGCTGCAGAGAGCCATGGTCCTCTGTACGAGTTTCCCGCCTTTCTCCTCTCGTGATTATGGCCATATGTGTCAAAAAATGCTTGCCTGCCACGTTGCATTGTGCCACCTCTTTGCGGCACGTGTTTTATTTCACAGTGTGAAGAAGAAGTGTGTAGAAGTTGCCGGCCGCGGTGGTCTCGCGGTTCTAGGCGCGCAGTCCGGAACCGTGCGACTGCTACGGTCGCAGGTTCGAGTCCTACCTCGGGCATGGATGTGTGTGATGCCCTCAGGTTAGTTAGGTTTAAGTAGTTCTAAGTTCTAGGGGGCTGATGACCACAGCAGTTGAGTCCCATAGTGCTCAGAGCCATTTGAACCATTTATGTAGAAGTTGCCCGTCCTCTTAGCGCAACACCTGTGGAAAGTTTTAGGCTGTCTTAAGCAACTTAATCCTTTAATAGGCTTCCATACTCTTGTCTGTCTCTGCTTTGGATTGACAAAGCTTGTTTCAGTGGTTTTGTGTGACTAATACTTCTCCAGTTCACGTACTGTGTCTTCGTACTCTTCATAATTTCTGGGGATGAGTACTTCAACTCACAGGTGAAGGCAGAATAAAAGTAAATGCCGCTACCTGTACCACATAGATCCCTCAGTCCAGTGGTAGCTCTCACAGCAGCAGTAGCAGCTCGTCAGAGTACTATGATTTGACAGAGCTTCTCATACGATGAGGGTTTCTTCGGTGTTCTTTAGCTTCAACTGCTACACTTCGTGCGTGTTTGTCTCTTTACCAGATACACTTCCGCGCTTTATTAACTGTGTTGTGCATAGAACCGCTGTCAGCAACGCGCCAGACATTTATTTAGTGTTTCAAAAGACACTTGTAGTAATTATATTCCTCAGTCGACTGGTAGCTCTCACAGCAGCCTCAGCAGCTTATAAGAGTACTATGAGTTAACACAGCTTCTCATAGAAAGAGACTTACTTTACATTTAGACAGTTCTTTAGCGTCAGTTCCTATATTTCGTGCATGTCTGTTTATTTATGATGCCATCATTAGTATAGATGAGAGCTATGATTGCTGCGTTCAGATGCAAGCCACATTGGTGGTATTGGTTTCGGTCACGCAACTTGAGACTTTTGCCAATGGGAGACACTGTAGGGAGTCATATGGAGTGATCCAAGGAATGTGAAGCACGACCCATGTGTCTCCCAATCGCTCCACTACTGTGGCTGCTCTGGGTACTGCCCGAACTGAGGTCGATTCCACACGCATGGTCGAAACGGAGGTCTTTCCAACGTGTGGCCAACAGTGACAAACTTTCCTAGGGACCGATGCAAGGGTCTCGCCAGTTTGTCTAATGAGCAGGTTTCAGCCACTGTCTGTGCCTGGACAAATTCCTGAGCCAGATGAAGTCGCTCGCCCTCTTCCAGAGGAATCCTCTCGGTCTGCAAAATCTCGGCGTTCTCAGGGTGGAATTACTGGTAGTTGGGAGCACCAATATTTTGTTCCAGAGAAAAACAGCTGATGATGGGAGATACACCAGAGACAGTTGTGCTAATAATAAAAACCCCCGTCGTGTGGAGCATCATCAATTGATCATCGTGAGAAACAGAATGCCACAAATAAACTAAACTGCTTGCGAACGGCTATTCCTCCCAATGTATAACTTGCACCTAAGTGCGTTTTCTTTGTCGCTACTCCCAACGGTGGCACCCAGCAAGGCATGTCAACGTCACAAAACTTCTTGCAGCAAGCGATAGAGTTGGAGGTTATCTACGTTTGAGTAAATCGTTGTACTTAACCAGGTTATTTGCCGATACTGCACACTGCTTACTGACACGTTACCCCACAATCAGTATACGTAGTACAACCGAAGAACTCGGCCTCTGGAACCTGAATTTTGTGCTTATCGTGCTTGTTTTCCAGCGACCTTCTAAATCTACATTTTTGCTTCACATTTGCCCATGTTATGTCTCATAGGTGTCAGAGCATTTCCTGTCTGTGAGTATATTATAGGCGTATTGTATCACAATGCTGGCCACCTTCCAGGGAAGATTAATTTTAATAAACTGCACACGCTGCTGGCTCACAACTGTCCTTACACGTTACGGTACTGATACGTGTTGTTATTGCCTATAGAAGTTGATCTTTATTCCTGCTGCTGGAATTTCGTTTTGAAATACGCTGGCATCTTTCAGCTGACCATTAGGTTTTAAGGGTACTCTACTCGAGCTTCCTCTGAAGCATATGTAATGATGATAGAATATGACACAGATACTTCAGACAGTGCTGTAATTTGTCAGCAAATGTTGGGATTATATGTTACTTTCAATTTTGTACTGCGAATCATACATTGTCGTTTCAATACTCTCATATTTTGATGACTATTGTATGATCTTTTTTCTGTTTATGATGTTGCTGTACCATCATGCAACCACCCACCTCCTAAACAGTTGAAATGTTTGCGAGTTAAGGACAGTTATGTGCTTTTATGCCGGGTGTTGCTATTCTTTTTTGGCCGTTTACAACTAAAATTTCCATATTCCCTTGGCTCCCACGTTTTCTACATTAATACACACGGAGTTGATATGACCCACAATTACCACAAAGAATCAACAAATACACTACTGGCCATTACAATTGCTACACCAAGAAGAAATGCAGATGATAAACGGATATTCATTGGACAAATATATTATACTAGAACTGACATGTGACTACATTTTCACGCAATTTGGGTGCATAGATCCCGAGAAATCAGTATCCAGAACAACCACCTCCGGCCGTAATAACGGCCTTGATACGCCTGAGCATTAAGTCAAGCAGAGCTTGGATGGCGTGTACAGGTGCAGCTGCCCATGCAGCTTCAACACGATACCACACGATCAATAGTAGTGACTTGCGTATTGTGACGAGCCAGTTGCTCGGCCGCCATTGACCAGACGTTTTCAGTTGGTGAGAGATCTGGAGAATGTTCTGGCCAGGGCAACAGTCGAACATTTTCTGTATCCAGAAAGACTGGTACTGGACGTGCAACATGCGCTCGTGCATTATCCTGCAGAAATGAAGGGTTTCGCGGGGATTGAATTAAGGGTAGAGCCACGGGTCGTAACACATTTGAATTGTAACGTCCACTGTTTGAAGTGCCGTCAGTGCGAACAAGAGGTGACGTAGACGTGTAACCAATGGCACCCCATACCATCACGCCGGGTGATGCGCCAGTATGGAAATGACGAATACACGCTTCCAATGTGCGTTCACCGCGATGTCGCTAAACACGGATGCGACCATCATGATGCTGTAAACATAACCTGTTCTAAAATCTAGGATCTGTGCTCCTAAGACTACAACGTCCTGCACTTCAAAAACTGGCTATAGTGTTAGATTGAAAACCTTCCCGCCCCCCCCCCCCCCCCCATCAGACATACATCTTCTTCACAGTTTCTGTACGCTGAACTATCTTATAGAATGGTAAAACATTTGCTGCGCATGATACGAGTACAATATAGCTTTGCAGAGACGTAGAGTGTCCACTGTTCACATCTAATCACGGTTCAAGAATTCTGCATGCATAAAGCCTACATAAAATAATAGTTACTAGCAGGGGATACATCCTACAAGGAAACAGATAAACGCAAAGCAGCAGTGTCCGACGTATGAAAATTACAAGTCATTCCGTCACTAACTCTGTAAACAGCCCATTAGTTGGGCAATGCATACACAGGGACTGCAGCGCATCACAAGCTCTTACTGCTAAGTTAGTTATGACCCTGAAGTCTCGATTTTACACCCAAGATGCGACAGGGGTGATCGCATAAATGAAAGCTCCTTAAGAGAAGTGTGTCAAGTTTCTTCACACATGAGATGGAAGTCCTCTGATGACCGACAGGTTTACCACTAACAATCGCAAGTAGACCGTGCTTTAAAACACATACAGAACATGTAGCTGTATACGGGTAGAACGCAGGCTATGTCACTTGACTATTGCATCCTGAATCACGGGCGCCTCAGTAGACATTCAGTATAATGCCGGGAAAAAAATTGACTGCCTCTCGTATTCTCTTCATTTTGATGCCTACGTTTTCCAGGATTCCTCCTATTGCAGCATACTTGGTCCGATAAACAAATTGATCAGTGCGTACCAGAAGATAGCAAAGTTCTTCCCCAAGTGCACCGCATTAGGCTTTATATTCGGTTGATATATAACTATTCCCTGGTCGCTATTCACAATTCTATCGATTTGAGGTCAGATCTATACATGCGATCATGGCATAACATCTCGTTCTGTGTTCTAAAATGGATTGTAATGTGTACAGATGCCATCACCTAGCCCAAATGCATTGATCGGGACGTGTAATATAACACTGCACTCGACTGTATCTAGTCACCTCCACATTCAGAGAGCGTTTGCTCTGCTTTCTGTATGTCTCTCTTTATGCACGCCGACTTGTTTCTAGTTAGTCAATGGTTTACCGCACGGTGCGCCTCCCTAAAGTTTGGTGTTTGTGGAGAAAAAAATTACAGTCTATATCTTGCACATTATGTTGCGTTAGCGATTGGGTGGCTAATGGTGTGTGCTTGATATCGAGAAGTACGGCGAAAATTGTACAATATTATGACGAAAATACTGGTGTTCTCGTAAGCAACTAGTCTGGAGATGACTGTAGAAATGTGAGCAAGAAAGCGGAATGAGTAGAGTTTATGCCAAGGGGAAAGGAGCATGTCTTTGAACGTCAGTTCTGAGAGTGACTTCGGTTCACTGATGTAAACGGCGGGATTTGCTATGGTTGGGGATATGAATTGCATGTTTAGTAGATCGAGACGGTACTCTGTGATATATTCCCTGGTTGGATATCGGTTTGACGCTCCAATATTCTTGCTAGTATAGTATGTATTTGATGACTTGTAGACAAATTTCCAACATTTAGTTGTTGGTGCAAAATGGTGGTCAGTTTAAAATAGTTTAATACCACTGGGTGTAACGTCTGTAGAAAAATTAAAAGGTTGGGGGTATATAGATTTAGGGAACTGTCTGTGCAATTTAGCAATCTTTGCAAAATAACCACCGGAAGTCCAAGAAAGAAAAGGTGGATGGTACTTTGATATCTGCGGCATAAGTAATTCGACTGGTAGATTCGATAAGAGCAAATGAGAATGCTCGATTGATCCTAGTGGGATATAGGAGCGGTGACAACATATACTTATGTTGAGAGCAGGAAGACTATCACGTTATGTCCCAGAGGATTAGGCGATATTTTGGTTAACAGGTTCTGTTATCGTGAGATTATCCGTGCATACAAGCTGAGACATGAAGAAAGCAGGCGTTAACTGGGACACTATACAATTCCCGAGAGGTCGACTTGGCTCTTTTTATTATTATTATTCTTATTTTTTTTTTTTTTTTTTTTTTTACAAAGAGATGTGAGGGAAGAATGAGATTGGGAAGATTGTTAGATGAGTTTGTAATTATGTGCGTGGACTTGGCGGTGTCGCGACAGGCACGCTGGGGGGTTGGGGGGGGGGGGCGGGCACGTGCGGTTGAGTGCATGTGTCAACACATTCTGTGCTGTTCTGCATTCAATGGTAAAGACAAGTAGCGCCTGGAGATGCCTCGAATATGAGACTGGCGTGAACGCGCTTTGAAGTGCTATGACAGTATAACGGTGAGTATATAGAGGAATGCAACTTTCACCGATGTTCAATATAACGGTGACTGTATAGAGGAATGCAACTTTCACCGGTGTTCGGTGGCGGTGACTGGCGGGTGCGGTGGAGCGTGCGTCCCTGGCCGGTCGCGCAAGGAGCTGTGTCCAGGGGAACACGTATTTGGATAGGGATTTCACGGGCGTGGAGTTTGAATGTGGCTGTCGCGACCTAATGTTTGCAGAAGCTGAGCAGGGACCCGTGCGCAGTTTGAGGGACGTTAGGCGTGTGACTTTGAGGGGGAGAAGGTGTGGTGGTGGGTGCTTGGGCACGTCTGTTGCGTTATTTTGCGAGCGGCCCTGTCGGCTGCGGCATGCGTTATTTGGACAGTTTACGAGTACTGAGTATGTTTGCAGATATGTGTATTGCATTATTTAGGAGCAGTTTGCTATTGAGAACTGAAATTAGAACTTGTTTACGTTTCTGGAGACTGTGTATTGTGACACCAAGCACATTAGGGTTGATGTTTTGTATCAGTGTGATGGATATATTCGAAATGTTTGAAACTACATAGAATGAACTCGTTCTTTACTTCCCCAGCAGCTCAGAGCAGACTGTGACGTTTTCCCTCACGATCTTGATGTATGTCACGAAACGGACGACAGCATCATAGCCTCGTGGAGAACCCACTGTTTACCGCCGTCATGGATAACTGTACTTCTGTGACGGCCGCGGTGGTCTAGCGGTTCTAGGCGCTCAGTCCGGAACCGCGCGAATGCTACGGTCGCAGGTTCGAATCCTGCCTCGGGCATGGATGTGTGTGATGTCCTTAGGTTAGTTAGTTTTAAGCAGTTCTAAATTCTAGGGGCTGATGACCACAGATGTTAAGTCCCATAGTGCTCAGATGAAACTGTACTTCTGTCATCAGCTGGTGTCACTGTGCCGTCCTCTGACGGCAAGGAAATGTACTAAGACAGTTGGGGTTTGGAGCTTGTGGTCAAGACACTAGATGGCGCCATCTTAGATTACGGTACTTGCGTCACTACAGCATCCTATAGTGGTATCGATATGAAACATGGCAGTTGGGCTATGGACTCAGTGGCGAATACACTTGGTGGTGGTGTTGCCTGTAACTGTTTGAATAAAGGCTGGTGTATGATTTCGACAGTTGACGATTAGCAAGCAGAGTATTTTACATGGATACTTATTTTGACAATTTAGGAGTTGTTAGGCTATATGAACGTAAATGCTGTGCATTGTTTATGAGTGGTTCGCATGCCTGTGGACTGTGCACTGTGTTATTTTGGACGATTTACAATTAGGAAGAGTGTGTTGAGTTTTATACATGAGTTATGTAGGAGTGGTTTGCTGGTCTGTATGCTGAGCGGCAAGCTTAGTGTGGGCTGAGTACTTTTAGCACCTGCCCCTAGGAAGTGGTGGCGGTGGTGAGCTTCAATTACAGCAATTTTCTTAGGTTTGTAGCGAAAACGTAAGTGAACTTTGCTTCGTGTCAGATTTCACACTTGGCGCCTGATCCTAGCAGGAAGTGGTGGTCGGGTGGCTGAGGTTAGAACAAGTGTCCATTCTTTACGCACAATTTTCTTAGTATGGTAGCGAAAGTGCAAGTGACTTATCATTACTGCCAGAATTCAATCTCTCCGAGGGTTCCTAGGAAGAAGTGGCAGTCTGGTCCTTGAAAAGTAGTTGAAAGTAGGTAGTTGAACACCTTTTCATATGTATATGAAATTGTAAATTGAATTATTTAATATGACTAAAATTGAAATAGAATTTAGTACTTAGGTAATTGATAGGTTAGATGCGTGATATGGGTGTTAGCATATTTACAGAAAATTATGTCCTGCGCTTGTATGGAGGTGGCAGCCGAGGGTGTGTGACGTAAGCGGTAGGACGCCCACAGGGCGGTGGCGCGGCGTGTGTCCTCGTTCGCGCGATTGAGAGCAGACGATCTTGTGTCAGCTAACTTAGCGAGAACGTTCTTTGTTGAGCAAGCCTCATGGTGGATCCACGATTGTGTGTTGTTGGGGAAGATTCCACTCTTGGGTGAACAATTTTTGCGCGAAAACGTATGGGAGAGACGAAAACACGTGGTGAACGGACAACCTGCCATTGTGACGTCAGGATCGGAAGGTTCGAACGAGCAAAACAAGTTTATGCCGCTGGACCTGCGCGGTTCAATCGGCCGCTGGACCAGTGAAGTGCTCACGGGCTACTGCTGATCAGTGGCGTCAGGGGTAACCTCCTCTGCTGACGATGATTTGAACTAAGTCAGTTGGAGTCGGGACCTAGTGGCGGGCACACATTTTTTCTGGAGGGTTAGGTTAGTGGACATAGCGCAATTGACCTACTTTCCCGCCAAAATTCAAATTTCTGGGCAATTTTTTGGGGGTTGGGTTAGTAGAGGTAGCCCAGTTGGCCTGTTTTCCCTGCCAAAATCCGCCATCTTGAATAACGTCACGGCAGTTCTCTCCGGTGGCAAGGGTATGAACTAACACAGTTGGACCTGAGACCTCATAGCGAACACACGTGCATGGTACAAATAATTATAATAAATTATAATAAATCATAATAAATGATAGTAAATGATAATAATTAATAATAATAAAGGCAAGTACAGTTTTTGAGACATTCTGGTGTTGCAGATTGAACTTCTCGCCAATTGTTTCTGGAGGGTCAGGTTAGTGGATGTACCCCAATTGATCTATTTGCCCGTCAAAATCCGCCATCTGAATGAAGCCATGCGCTGTTGCCAAGTGTGCACGCCGCCATCTTGGATGACGTCATCGCCGCCATCGTGAATAAATTTTGCAACCATGCAGAGTGAACCCGTACGAAGGGAGTCTAACTACTCTCCACACCCTTCCCAAGCCCCCCGTCTATCACTTGCTCTCCCCCATGATTACATCAGCGCTATGCAATGTTGCCTCTGATATGATCAATTACTCTATATATAAAATCGCGGGAAGTATGAAAACTAGCAAGAAATTCAAAGTATTAACTATGCTACAGGTTTATTACCCACAGCCATGATATGACTGTTGGATATAGGACTGTTTTCACACATGTAAAATGACAAGCTAATCAAAAGTACGATGTGAGGCATTTTCCTGTTGGTATCAAATTCAAAAAAATGAAGGTGGCAGAGCTTGCATTACAGCTAGAATTTTATGATATCACAATCGAAAGTGGTGAACCAGTATGGTGCCCTGGAGACAGAAACTCTATTGCGTCATTATTCAAGAGAGTGACCTGCAGATATGAAGACAGAGATGTGCCCATGTGCAATAAGGTCAAAGAACAGCGACTTTCTATATGACGTCAATATCCAAGATGGAGACTGAGATACAAGGACAAGAGATCGCAACCCATAGATACCACGACAGATGATGGTGACCAGAAGATACGAATAGAGTTTTTATGTCAGCACACTCCGAAAAGGCAACCCAAAGTGGTGACTAGAGATACAAGGGCAAAGAATGGTGACCTGGGGATATGATGACATAGGCGACCTGGGGACTGAGGGAAATTTGTATGATACCACAATCAAAAATCTCAATATAGAAATATAGTCCACATTGTTCCCAGGTCCATTAAAAGCAAGGTGTTCGCCCCAGGGAAACAAGGATCATATGTTTGTCAGATGACTTACCCTGAATTTAAAGCAGTGGGAAATTCAAAACTTGCTCTGCTTAAAAGAACTTGCATCAACTGCCAATGGTAAGGTTTCCCTGCAGCACTGGTTTTGAAGACTGTGAGCAACTTGGGTGGGGCCAGGTTGTCGTCATCAAACCATTCGTATGGTCCTGTGCACCAAGGCGCATGCACCAGATAGTAAAGTATGATGGTTTAGATGAACACAGTACAGGAATTATGTGTTGTGGGATACGATGACACTTTGAAGGGAGGGTTTCCCGCCTTTCGTAAATATTGTGGATGATTCATTATATATACTTTAATTCCAACTGGTTCATTACACATGATGGCGTTAAACATTATTCCACTGATAAAAGCAGCTTTTTGAAACCTTTCTGAAACTGTAATAGCATAAAATTTCACTTTTTTTTTTACTTAATCCCTTTTTCCTGTGGTCCCTTCATGTAAGAGCGACGAGTTCATCTCTCAGCTGGGGTTTTGCTATTAACAAGACAGGTTACTCCTGGTTTAATCCACGACGCAAGTAATTTTTTGTGTGGAATTTTGAAATAAACATAGCGTTTACTTTCCCTTGGTTCCTGAGCTGCTGTATGAGTATGCGTGCGTTTCTCCCGATTTTTGAGTTTTCCTGCAAAGTACATGAGTGGGCTATTGGTCGCTTCAAACGTAGAATATATTTCAACTTTCTTCACCATTTTACATTAGATCATATGAGAGGTGACATCAGGAGGTCTGTGGGGGTGCCTGAATTGCTATCATAAAAGCATATTAGCGGTGGAAATTGACATTTCTATCTTCCATTTTGTGTCACGCTATCAAATAGGCAGTACGTTTGCTTTGGCCCTTGGCACAGAGCTGTTTCCGGTGGATGGTGGTATGGTTCACAAATGAGGAGCATTTCATGCTCATGGTTCGAAACCTACAACGATGACCTTACCGATGACTAGGCAGCTCGGTGGCTCAGTGGCTCAGCGGTTCGAGGGCTGAGTGGCTTTGCGGCTCATCTTTGCAACTTGAAGCAGTGGGACCTCACCATCGGCTATCAGCACATCTGAATACTGAACTTATCATCATTTTAAATTTAGGATAAGTGATCTGACAATGAATCAGGCGATTGTCATTTTCCTAGGTCCATCATCTCGGATTTAATTGATCTGACAACCATGTTGACTGTCCGCACATCTCTAGGTTACCATGTTATGATGCAATGTGATACAGATTGTCCTTATACCTCCAGATTCTTGTACCATATTTGTCCTCTTATATCCATGCCACCAATGTAGATCGCCATCTTGGGTTATCATCTCATAGAGGCTTTCATGTCTCCTTTTATGACCAGGTCGCCATCCTTTATCCTCATATACACAGGTGTCCATTTTGGATTGCTTTGTTGGATTTTTACATCATAGACTCTGTACTTGTAATTGCAGATTGCTACCTGTGATCGCCATCTTTGCTTATGACATCAAAGATAGATCGTGCTGATTTTCCCAGGTCCGTCTTTTTGAATTTTTTTAATCCCATACCAACAGAACAATGTCTTCTCTTGCATCTTTTAACTTCTCACCACTTTACATATTGGGCTGCTTCAAAAAGTGACGTCGTAGAAACAATGCTTCGAAACATTGACATCGTAGAAGTGAAGGAAAAATCTACAACATAACTGGGCTTTTTTAAATTCCCAATGTTTTAAAAATTTTCCTTTATTTTTTAATCTCCCGCTAATTTTATTCATTGGGGAAATATGGGAATGGAGCATAACATCATCAAGGACGTATTAAAGGTAAAGTTATGATGAAGAGATCACAAAGGGTCTCATACGAACAAATGCGTTACTGATGTGATGTGTGAAGTGCCACACACTGTCTGGAAATACAGAGATGGTAAAACTGGTACTCATATTCTGTCACTGGCGAGGGTGATTTCACGTTAATGTCTGAAATGTTTTCCTAAGCTGTAAAACACTCATCAAGTGTGTGAAGCGAGGATGGGAAAATTAGCATCAACACTGTGCCAATCCTTCGGACATCTAGTCTAAATTCTTTCGAAGTTCAGAAGCAGATGGTCTTTGCGAGAATGGTGAAGACGATGCTATTGTACGTTGACAATGATACAGCTAGGAAAATAAAATGGTCCAGAAAATATTTCATGCACCTTAAGACTGGTAATCCAACTTCCATTATCTGTACCTGTGGCACATATTGCTAGATGTACTGCTTATATTTAGGTACATGAAATATTTTTGGGGCTGGTTTAGTTTTGTTCACCCTACATGTGTCAATCTGAAAGTACTACCGATAATGAGGAGCACTTAATTTTGTAAGTTATGGACAATTTACAATACCGTATTTAATTTTTCAATCCAGTCAAAAGCATCCGCATCAACGGCTCGACGTCCTGTGCATTCCCTTTAAATGCTGCTGTAGTAGATTCCTGCACGATGTATTGGGTGATCGGGAGCGTCCCAGCAAGACAGGTCCCAACCTTTCTCAACTTGAAAAGAAAGTGCTTGGGCGGTCCTCATCTTGGGTGAATTGTTTCACATACGTAGAGGCAAATCAAAATCTCCTTCGTTTGGAGAGGATGTTTCCGTCAGTTGTTACTTACGGTAGTACTTGCTAGATCTCTATCTGTTTACATTTATGGAACACTTCATAACATTCATCAATAAATTGTGCAGCAGTTTTTATTGATTTTTAATGTTGCGTATCAGATTAATTTACTTTTTATGTTCATATTTTTAAGAAGTTCTACCAGGTGAGGTCAGAACAGAGAAGGTTAGCTCAGGGCCAGTGTACCAATCGGTATGGCAACAAACCATACTGCCAGTTCCACAGTTAGGACATGAGGCGTGCGTTACCCCACGACCTCAGAGCGAGGATGCCAGAAGCAAAAACATTGCTGTGTTATCTCAGACACTAACTACCTGAACTCATCGCCCAAGCGCCACTTCAGAATCAAACGTTGGCAGAAAGAACCGAGCTCAGCGAGCAAGAATGATTAATGAATTACCACAGCGACACAAGGATTGCTTACGGCTCCGATAAACGAAGGCAAAGGCGCCCATGCACGGAAGCCACTGTGTCAGATGTACAGACTCGGTTCTTTAAACAGTGAGGATTTCGGAACTCAAAAACACATGCTGTAGAGCTACTATTGTACCCATGTCGCTAGAACCAGAGAGACTGACAGTCCAATGAGTTTCAGTGGAACTACACTGTTGGCCAATAAAATTGCTACACCAAGAAGAAATTCAGATGATAAACGGGTATTCATTGGACAAATATATTATACTAGAACTGACACGTGATTACATTTTCACGCAATTTGGGTGCATAGATCCTGAGAAATCAGTACCCAAAACAACCACCTCTGGCCGTAATAACGGCCTTGATACGCCTGGGAATTGAGTCAAACAGAGCTTGGATGGCGTATACAGGCACAGCCGCCCATGCAGCTTCAATACGATACCATAAATCATCAAGAGGAGTGACTGGCGTATTCTGACAATAGATTTGCTCGGCCACCATTGACCAGACGTTTTCAATTGGTGAGAGATCTGGAGAATGTGCTGGCCAGGGCAGCAGTCGAACATTTTCTCTATCCAGAACGCCCATACAGGACCTGCAACATGCGATCGTGCATTATCTTGCTGAAATGTAGGGTTTCGCAGGGATCGAATGAAGGGTAGAGCCACGGGTCGTAACACATCTACTAGTCGAGTGTCCAAGTTCAAAACTATGTCTCTGCCTTCATACTTAAAATAACAAATGCCTTTGGAGACGTCTATAGTGCAGTCCTTCTCGCAAAGAAAATCAATGCCCAATATACAATTGGCAGCAAGGTTTCGGACAACTAGGAAAGGCCATTGTACGATTCCATTTCCCATATTAACAGTCACAAATACCTGCTTCTTAACCCTACTTGACTTATTACCAAATGCTGTTAATATTAAACAGTTTTGAACTGGGAACTCTGGTATCTTAGAAGTTTTCTTCATCATAGTATAAAAATTGAGAGAAATCACACTGTATCAATAATTATATTAGTAGGTATTACCTCCTACAGTGCCTGAGGTGGAAGACAGCACAAATCTTTCCTTTACATTGTGACATTGTGTGTTGTCATTCCCCAGATCATCTCCTAAGATTCCACTTTCATTATATCTTAAGAATAGTGTAGGCAACTCTTGTTGTGTAAATGTTAATTTTTCTTGGTTCACAGTTTCACTAGCAAGTGTATATTCAAACATAGTTTCTAAATTGAAGTTGCCCCCCAAATGTTCCTCAGTCACAACTGGGGGCTCAGTAATGACCGATTCTAGTTTACCTGGTTTGTCTGGTCATTGGCAAGTGTAGTTGTAGTTTCATTAGCTACCTCAATAATATTTACATTATGATATTGTCTTTGCCAAAAGCCTGTCTGTTTTCGGTTGGCTGAAGTCACTTGTTGGTTCGTGTTGCTTGTTTGTGCAAAATTCCCTTGTGGTATCTGAATATGATTTTTTGGTGGCGGTTGCTGTGTTTGCCACTGTCTCACATAATACTGGTTGTTGTTCTGGTTAAAGTGCGGTGTAGGTGTTCCATTTGTTGTGTAATCTGTGTTGTCGTTTCTTTGCCAGTGTTTCTGTTTGGCTTTGTGTCCGTTGTTGTTTCCGTTATTCCTTCTTGAATGAAAACTGTCGTTTCTTCGTTTTTTGTGTGGGTTATCTCCCTGTGTATAGTTACAGTTGTTGTTTGTGTGCAGCTGTGAGTTTTTGTGATTGTTCTGCATATTTACTGTGTGTTGTGAATTTTGCTGCGTGTTTGGTAATGTAGCAATGTAGACATGTTGATTCCTACTGCGTGAGTTGTGTGTTGGTTCTTGTTCTTCATACAGTAAATCAACAGCATCTAACTTTTCCAAAAAATATTCAGGATCGTCGTCCGGTAAGTACAGTAATTTCTCTTTAATATTAAAAGGAAGTCTTGCTTTCAGAGATCGGATCACACCTTTTGGTTTCACTGGTTCATTACGGAAGTGTATCATGTTCAGGTACTTCTCGAAATATCGGCGCAGATTGCCGTTTTTAGGATTGAAGTGTTCAGGTTCAGTGACTTGTTTGCGGATACGTTCCTGCACAGTGGGTGACCAAAACTTATTCAAGAAGGCGCGTTCAAACTGCTCGTATGTTACACATCTGTCGATTTCATGGTAAGCCCAGACAGCAGCGTCTCCTTGAATGTAATCCACAACATGTACAATGCGTTTGTGGTCACTCCACGAACGTTGGAATGCGTTCCAGAAAGCTTTTAAGAAGATGACAGGGTGTACAGTGCTTTTGCCTGGTGTAAAAGGTTGGAATTTATGGTGCTTGAATAGACTTTCTTCTTCTTTGTTACGTGTTCGTCTGTTTCTTTCCGTGTAGTCATTGAATTCTTCCCTATGTGTACATGGTTCTTCATCGAAATGATAATTGTATTGTATTTCAGATGATGGGTATCTGTTGCTGTGCGTGTCAGTGTACTGTGTATTTGAGTGTTGAAATTCGTGTGTGTACATGTGTTCATGTCCGAATCGAGATTGTCTTCTGTGTGTTAAAATGTGTAGTGGGTGTACTATTATGTTGTGCTTGGCATTGAGTTGTCTTTGTTTGTATATCGTTATCGACTACTTGTCTATTGTTGTTCATGTATTTCACTACAGAATCGTGCACAATATGTGGCAATTTGTTTTGTATACATTCTTCAAAAATTTGGTCTCTGTGTGAAGTCCATTCCTTAAATTGTGAATTAATCCGAGAGAAATGAGGTTCAGCCTCACTCTGTATTGTTGTGTGAATCTGTTTGTGAATGTCAGCTACGTTTTTTTCTATTGTATTCACCTTTAAATTAATTTCGCCACGTGCGTGCGTGTTTGATTCTAATTTGCAATTGATAGTTTCACAGGTTTTTGTCAATTCATGGATGTGATTGGCATTGTCGCTTTGTCGTAACTCTAAATTTTCAAATTTTCGGTAATATCGTCGACCTGTTTGGAAAGACGTGTATTAATTTCATCTACCTTTTGAGTCAGTGTGGCGAAGTCTGATTTTATCTCATTCCTGAAAGCTGCATTGTCTGTCGTTAATTGTGTGAATTTTTCGTCATTATCTTGCTTAATATTGGATATACCTTCCAAAATTGTATTCAGTATAGCGGCAAAATTTTGATTGCAAAATGAGCTTGCCTCCGCCTCGTCATTAGACGTGACGTGGTTCTGAATTGCTCCTTTCGGCGTTTGTGTGTGTGAGTAGCGAGCTATTTTGATGTATTCGGGTGTCTGTATTAATTTCTGTGTCTGAATGTGTCTCTGCATCCATGATTGCGTTACTTGATTGTTGTTCCATTGTGTACTGGTGTCGAGTTTTTACCATATCGTGAATAAATTGTGTGCAAGGAAAAAAATTGTTTACACGCGTAGTGTGAAAAGGTACAGCCTATGTGTGTGTTTAAATGACTGAGAATGATTGAGAGATGACTTTAAAGATCGAAAGTAGCATACGTGTTAATGCTGACTAGCCATGTTGCTTGAATCTTCTACAATGCCGGCCATATTGTGCAATGTAACTTGCGTATCGTTGGATTGGAATGTAATCGTCTGGATAATGAGGTTTCGCGTAATTTGGAAAAAATTACTGAATGGAAACTGAATATTGAATTTAATGCTGAGAAAAATGATTTTGAATGAAAAATGTGCTTGGAATCAATTGTTGATGCGCGAGTGCTGCGTCTTACCGCACATGTCGTCTTGATCTGAAGATTGCATTTCCAGTCCAAATTGTCTCCAGATTTTATTCGTTTTCTTCAATATTCTCGTCACATAGGATGTTGCCGGTCAGGATGTACATGAAAAAGAACAATTCGTTGTAGTACAGATACAATAACGAGTCCTGGCACATAGTCACCAGTTTAACAAATAAAAATAAAAAAAAATAATATATCATAATTATAATAATTTTGTAATAATAATTATTATTGTAATTGTAGGTTTGGGATAAGTAATTGAGAGATTAAAATTTACGCCGTGAATTTATCGAGCTTCGCACATCCGAAGATGTACGGAATGTAGCCAGGGCTCATTATATATTTTTTGTACACAAAGTCTGATATCTGACCTCAGCTTCAATCATGAAAATGGAGTGACTAAAACTACTAAAACAAAGAAAAGCATACGATTAAATAAAACATATATTCATTTTAACATATACATTATGATATAAATGACACTTCCGTAAAATTCTAAGTAAATAATTGCAGATAATTCACAAATGAGAGCGACTTATTAATTCTGCGCCTCTTTCCTGCAAATAAATATCAATATGGCTAACTGTGGAGCCACACAAAATATTAAGTCCTTCTAGAACAACGAATGACATAAGAGTGTAGATGCCTACTGGCTGCGTCAAGAGAGCGGTGTTAATTCCTTTCTTTTGCATTCTCTTGTCTTAAGAAATCGATACATATAATCTAAGTTAACTAAATTAAATATTGTCTGTGCTCGAGTGCAAATGGTTCCTTATATAGTCCATGCTGCTGCAAACGTTGTCGAACTGTTCGTGCAGATGGTTGTTGTCTTGCAAGCGTCCCCATCTGTTGACGCCGGGATCGAAACGTGGCTGCACGATCTGTTACAGCCATGTGAATAAGATGCCTGTCATCTCGACTGCTAGTGATACGAGGCCGTTGGGATTCAGCACGGCGTTCCGTATTACCCTCTTGAACCCACCGAGTCCATATTCTGCTAACAGTCATTGGATCTCGACCAACTCGGGCATCAATGTCGCGATCCGATAAACCGCAATAGCGATAGGCTACAATTCGACCTTTATCCATGTCGGAAACGTGATGGTACGCATTTCTCCTCCGTACACGAGGCATCACAACAACGTTCCGCTAGGCAACCCGGTCAACTGCTGTTTGTGTATGACAAATTGGTTGGAAACTTTCCTCATGTCAGCACGTTGTAGGTGTCGCCACCGGTGCCAACCTTGTGTGAATGCTATGAAAAGCTAATCATTTCCATATCACAGCATCTTCTTCATGTCAGTTAAATTTCCGCGTCTGTAGCACGTCATCTTCGTGGTGTAGCGGTTTTAATGGTCAGTAGTGTACAATAAAACTGACTTATGGTTTCCACACTGTTACCTGCTTGCTTATTTCACCACTAAGATGCAGCCAAACTGTCGCAGTTGTAACCTGCCATTGCTGCCTAGTGTGTCATCGCAGATGAGAGCATTGGTGTACAGCCAGCCTTCCTACACTATGGGTCATTGTGCATTATCTGCAAACTGTTATCTCCACCATTGTCAGGCGTGGAGAGTCCGAGCAGCCTCCTGTCAGATTCTTGGGCATCTGATGTAAACTTGATCCATTCATGATGGACGACCAGCGCAAAGTCTGCACGAGAATTTATAACCTGGACCACAGTCAGCAGCCTCCACCTCAATGCTCTGCGAACTGTTTCCAAAACTGGTGAGGTCCTTATGAAAGACAACTAGCTCTTTACACTAATGAAGTAAATGAGTTCTATCGAGCAGAGATGTCAAACTGATTCCATGTTTTTAGATTTCCAGGTGGCTTTCGACACCGTTCCTCACAAGCGTCTTCTAACCAAACTTCGTGCGTATGGAATATCGCCTCAGTTATGCGACCGGATTCGTGATTTCCTCTCACGAAGGTCACAGTTTGCAGTAATAGACGGAAAGTCATCGAGAAAAACAGAAGTAACATCCGGCGTTCCTCAAGGAAGTGTTCTAGGCCCTCTGTTATTCCTGATCTATATTAACGACATAGGAGACAATCTGAGTATGTTAGATTATTTGCAGATGATGCTCTCTTTTACCGTCTTGTTAAGTTATCAGATGACCAAAACGAATTTCAAAATGATTTATATAAGATATCTCTATGGTGCGAAAAGGCGCATTTGATCTTGATAATGAACAGTCTGAAGTTATTCACATGAGTATTAAAAGAAATCCCCTAAATTTCGACTACTCAGTAAGTCACACAAATCTGAAGGCTGCAAATTCTACTAAATAATTAGGGATTACAGTTAGAAATAATCAAAATTGGACAGATCAGATAGATAATGTTGTAGGTAGAGTAAGCCAAAGTCTGCGATTCATTGCCAGAAACCTTAGAAGGTGCAACAGGTCTGTTATGGCTCTGAGCACTATGGGACTCAACTGCTGAGGTCATTAGTCCCCTAGAACTTAAAACTAGTTAAACCTAACTAACCTAAGGACATCACAAACATCCATGCCTGAGGCAGGATTCGAACCTGCGACCGTAGCGGTCTTGCGGTTCCAGACTGCAGCGCCTTTAACCGCACGGCCACTTCGGCCGGCAACAGGTCTGTTAAACAGGATGCTTACACCGCGCTTGACCATCCTATGCGGGAGTATTGCCGTGCGGTGTGGAATCCGCATCAGGTGGGACTGACGGCTGACGTCGAAAACGTTCAAAGAAGGTCGGTTTCCTTTGTGTTATCACGAAATAGGGGAGATAGTGCCAGAGTCATGATACGTGAATTGTAGTGGATATCGTTAATACAAAGGCGTTTTCCATTGCGACTGGATCTTCTCATGAAATTTAAAACAACAGTTCTCCGATTGCGAAAACATTCTGTTGACACCCACCTACCTTGGGAGAAATGATCATCACGATAAAATAAGAGAAACAGGGCTCGCATAGAAAAAGTGAAGTGCTCGTTTTTCCCTCGGGACGTGAACTGGACCCACACTCCATGCTCAATCTCCTGTACACAACGCGATCCCAGCTCCAAGGTTCGCGGCACAGCTCACCTTCAAATTACCCCTCTTGTGTGCCCCACGTGGCGTTAAAGCAGCAACAATAATTGCCGGGCAAACAATAAATAATTTTGGTTCACCTGGCCATAACACTTACAGTAATAGTAGGGCTTTCTGATGTCATCGCAAATAACACTGCTTGTAGTCTTTGGAGTAGCAGGACTGTCAATAAATATCTCCCGACGTCCACAGTCTGTAATCCGTACAGAGCTACGCCTTGGGAAAGTTGTAATCCGGTGCCGCAAATCCATTAGGTTTCAGCGGGGATTCCCGGGATTCTGCTGCTCAATTATCCGAAAGGGGAGCTTGTAGCTGTCTCGGAGGACACGTGCGCTTCGCCCGACCCGTCTCGGGGAATTAGTCGCGGTCCAGCGGCAGCGGCAGCAGTCGTCAGCGGCGACCCCGATCAATGGCCGGGCAGGGGCAGCGGAGCAGCCCACTTACGTCGCGCGTACGAGCGCCGTCATTTATCATGGCGCGGCGCCGCCCGCCGCTTTACGCCGCATTCACCTTACTGATAACACCTAATGGCTTCCCGGCTGGGCGTACACCCCTGAATAGAGCCAGTGATAGTTTCACTGAACATCGATAAATTTCGGTCGTAATCAGTGGCTGTGCTCTTGCTACTGTGATAAATCTTACTCGTGCACTGTACTACATGTGACGTGCCAGCTGCCTGTTTATTAGCTTCGCGATTTGCTGGAGTACTGTGTGGTAATGCTCCGTGTCAGAGCTCAATGTTTATGTGATAGCTTGCGATTTTGGTTTCGTAGATTAATTATCTTCTAAAAACTAGTAGGGCACCAAAGTGTTGATCACAGACTGAGAGACGAGGCTTCTCACGTTTAAATCTTCACGTCGTACACAACGAGGTATGTGTAAACATGTTGCTGTAAGCTAGCTATCATCCCAAACACTTTTCGAGAATGAAAGAATAACGGCTACTGAAAAATAATGACAACACTGGCACATTCGCAGCTAAGGGATTTGCAACGCCTAAAAAGTCAGTGGACTGATTCAATGTACCGCTTCTTTCAGATTGCAGACACACTGACGCCCTACGCCACACTTATTAGAGGCACCCACCGCACTTGTGAATGTGAATAGATGTGTGGGCTAACAACTCATCGACTTCAGTGAATACTGAATCCACTGATACTAAATAATACTAAAATCAGATGTAATGGTTCGCAGGGAGACAGCGAGGGGTAGGTTCGGCCGCCTACTTTTAAAGGGTTTCCTATCCTTCGGCAAGCTCACACCTTTCCTTCATGAAGTATCAGAGATGTGTGTTAACTACACTCTAAGATAAAAAGAAGACGCACCACGAACGAATTATTCGAATTGTAAATGTGATGTACATGTACATGTAGAGACAAATAAATTATTACAATTTCAGAAAAATAGTAGCATTTATTCAAGAGAAAGAGCTTCACAAATAGATCAAGGCCGAAATGCATTTGTCCACCTCTGGCTATTAAGCTATCAGTTATTCGGCTTAGCATTGACTGGAAGTCCTCCTGTGGTTGCCCTCTCGGCACGTCATCCACGGCTTACATTTCAACGCCCGCCTGCTCACGGCGAGAGTTTCTACTACTTGTCTTCGTGTTTCGCAAAGCATGCGTTGCCTAAGTGGGTCATCAGTCATCTCAGTTGAGAACGTTTGGACCATTGTGGACTGGCCTCTCCAGATGCCTCGGGATTTTGGTGGTTTAACATGCCAATTGGTGAGAATTTGGCATGATATCCCTCAGGGGGACATCCAAAATCTCTGTCAATCGATGCCAAGCCGAATGTATGCTTGCAAAGGCCCATGGGTGGATCAACATATTTTTGGCTTTTGCAAAGCATATGTTGCCTAACGGGGTCATCAGACATCCCCGCAGTTGAGAACTTTAGGACCATTTTGAACTGGGCTCTCCTGCTGTCTCGGGATTTTGGCGGTTTAATGTGCCATTTGGAGAGAATTTGGCACGATATCCCTCAGAGGGACATCCAAATACTGTGTCAACCGATGCCAAGCCGAATGTATGCTGGCAATAGGCCCAGGGTTGGATCAACATATTTTTGGCTTGCTCGATCTGTGAAGTTCTTACTTCTTACTCTTAAACAAATCATCCGTTATTTCTGAGAACCAATACATAGTCTCAGCAGCAGTAAATCTCGGAGTATCATAGCCATCATACCATGCTGCTGAGAATATTTTAAAAGATACGACATTGTAGTAAGGGACGCATGTGCAGTGCAATCTTGAATTAAGTGTAAGTGAAGTGGAAGAAGCACTCTTCCCTATTAAAGGACAACCGGTTGCGGTAGGCGCTGACTAGAGTAAGCTAAATACGTTATACGGATGTCAGATGTAGTGAGTAAGTAGATAAGAAAAGATTACTTATAGATAGAAAAAGATACATGAAGAATCACCTCATCTTCTTCTTAATTGGGGCTTTGGCCTGGGAGACCACATGTGTTCTTCGCATTCTTCCACCAGTGATTACTAGCTTTCACAGTCGGTTCTGCTTGTCTCAGCCCATTGCCTCTGTATCCTTCCATTCGCTCCGTCGTGTTCCTCAGCCCCTTCTGCCTTCCATGGATTTTAAGAATGCTAATCGCGGTAGTCTTTCTTCTTCTATCCTAACTAGATGTCCAGCTCATGTCAATATTTTTCCTTCATCTGTCGGACACTATCAGCTTGCGAGTAAAGGTCTGCATTTTTAACATGCGCCATTCTTGTGACTGGAGTCCCTCTTGACGCTAAGTACTTTCCTTAATATCTTTCTCTCAAAGACTAGCAGATTTTGTTCATCTATTGTTTTAATGTAAATGTTTCTGAGCCACAGAGGGCTAGTGAGAGAATTGCACTCGAGTACCGTTTGATTTAAAAGTTTCTCGAAGTTGCTTTCCATGACAGCACAGTACCCAAACTAAAATACGATTTTTTTTCAGCTACAACCCTTGTCCTAATCTCAGTTTCCATTCTAATCTGCTCACTAAACTTGCATCTCGGATATTTAAATGTGTCGACTCTTTGGAAGTAAATTAATCAACTATCAATGGGATTTGATCATTGATTGTCTTGTAAGGTGGTAGAATAAATAAAGGTCAATTTCACACCTTACCTAAGAGTTTTATACATCATAACAGAAAGGTGAATATGACACCCAACTTACTTCAGCAGCAGATTTGCCTCTAAGTATGAATTGCAAAAGGGATTACACTCAATCGACGGTATTAGAACACCGCTCCTATGTGATGCATGTCAGTGAGCAGAAGGTGAAACAAGCAGCAAGAGGAAACGTATTGTGTGGAAACGGGTGCAGACAGAAGTGGAGGCCGCACCACAGGAGACACCACGAGAAGCTCTTAGGGAGCCTCCAGTGGCAGGAGCCAGCGACCAGACAGGTGACGCATATAGGAGAGCAAGACGTGGGCCACCAGAAGAAGGGCAGAAAGATACTTTAGAAAACTGCATTTCGGAATTCCCAATGTATACAGACAAAATCAGTGATGCAGTTGACCATGTGAACAACAAATGGTACACATGTGATGTATGCGTCTGGAGCGCTCACAAAACGTCCGATTGGTGGAAACGAACTAGGAAGGACTAAAATGGCGAGATTTCGACGCAGTTTATTGGTAGAGCCCTTGCGATTGGTAGAGAGAGTTTCCACAAAATAAGAAGAATGCTCCTATTTGTCGAAAAAAGCTACGAAAGAGATGAGAGGGAAATTTTCTAAGACTCTTCTCTGAACTGGCATCAAGCACAGAAGGGGCAGATAATGCTCTGTGCGACGCAGAAGAGAAATTTGTGTGAACATTGCGTTCACTGCGACTGACATTCAGTTAGATATTAGCAGTAGCATCATTGAGCTCCAACTGTGGAGGAACAATCCGTCCAGTTAGTTAATTGTTCTTGCGAGGACTGAGAAGGCATTTTAATATGCACGCTGCTCCAGCCATGCACGTGCATATCGCCATGTTCCTATAGGGATGAGTATATATTTTAATACAGCACGAGAAACATAGGGCGAGTTTCCACTAGAAAAATCAGCATAGGCTTAATTAGTTTTTGTAGGAATTTCATTGGGTGAGAGTAGCCATGCAGATGACAGCTCATCGCAGCTACGGTAAATACCATGAGCAGATGCTTAAACTTGTTGGTTCACCAGCTTGCGGCCACTGTAAACTCAAGCGACCTTGGATAATCTTTTCCTCAACTTGTTACAAAACTAAGTATCCTCCATGGACTTCATTGTCATCCTAAAAATAGCACCAAACTTTTAACCAGAATCAGACGATTTATTGTGCAGTGGCCAACATCATGTCATAGTCATAAGAATAATTATGTAAAGAAACTTCTTGATAAAATTTATTGTTTCGTGATTAGGATTGTTTCACCTTCTGAGGACGAGATGTGTTCATTTGACAACTCTCGTAACATTGTCACATTGTAAACTGTGTAAATGTATGTATTTCTGTGATAAGATTCCAACATCAAACCAAAATTGTTTACAACTTACACAGTTGTTCTTCTGACTTCAAAACCGTACAGAATGGCGATCCTGCGAGGATGGCAATTGGTTTGCCTGGATGACAATTAGTCAAATTAGAAAGGAAAACTAAATTGTGATCCAAAGTGTAGAAGAGTTGTATTAATAAATAAGATAATGTTTATGCTTGTGTAAAAGTTTGCATGACCTTGCTGGCGCACGTGAAGTTATTCATAGCGTTGTTGAGTTGGTTTGAAATTCTACAAACAGAGAACGGAGTTGCTAATGATGTGTACATAGTCTAAGAAACTTTCTATGGTATTTTGGAAACGTATAAGATCATAGAACTTGATGTTGACGAGAGCTCAGGTTCGCGCAATTCGAGAAAGACAGAGGTCAATTAGACGATCGGAGATGGCGGAAGAACGGAGATAATCGCAGATAGGGCTAACTGAAGATCTTGACAGGATAGAGATTGATGTACAACAAAAGGTATCGAGTGTGAGTCACGGAACGGAACGTAGGGAATGGTGGTAGTTCCGTGTTTTGTATCACAGTCGGAGAAGGCACAAAAACAAACAAATGAGGAATCTAGTGGATCAGAAGTAGAATCCGACGACGAGCAACTTCAGTACGATGAACCAAATATAGTAATTCTAAATTATACGGGACAGTTTCGAGCAGAATGTGTGAAAGTGCGTCCGCATTATGTATGGAAGTCAGTGAGACGCCACTTGATAGGTGCGAACGGCAAAATCTAACCCAAATAGTGAGAGGTGACGATGGCGAAGAGTCAGATAGTCCATTGGCAATATTGAAGCAACTCACTATTGCTGTCAAGCAAACAAATGCAGGTTTAGCAGGCTTGTAAACTGAAACAGCGGATCTAATGATCGAAACGGCGAATTTAAAAACAGAGACCAATGCGGCCTTAAATGGTTTCAAATTTGAATCTTATACTAGATTCGAAAAAGTCCGCGAAGATCAGCAAAAACTATGAACGGCAATTAATGAACAGTTTACTACAATTCGGAGAGAGGCGAGAGACTCGTGCGAGCACATACAATCGTTAATGGCTGACCAGAAAAAGATGCGTTCTGACGTTGACCAGGTGCAGGATGCAGTGTCTAACGTTAGCCAAAGAGTTAACAACTTAGCACGTAAGACGTCTGGTAAGGCGCATCAAATGGTGAAAGAGCTCAATGTCAGAAAACGTGTCACGCGAGCCGCATTAAAAAGCTACGATTCACGCATTGAAAACATCGTCTCGAAAATTCAGGAACAGTATGAACAGCTTCGTACAGAACTCAAAGAGTGTATGGAGAACCGTACAGAAAGCAGTAGTGAGGCAACGGAATCGGTAGTATCATCTGGCATAGTAATGGACAGAAATCCAAAAGTAAACAAGTCAGTGGTGCAAAGTTCCGTAGTAGTAGCGGGAACACAAGAAAGTCATGAGATTCCAGTCATATATCCACAAGAGGTTGCGTCGATAATTACCGGAACGAAACAGAATCAAATGGGAAGAGAACAGTTAACACAAGTGAGAGAAGCAGGTAATATGCGGTCACAACAGACAAGGGAGCGAGAAACGGTAAACGCGCGCATTCCAACAGAGTGGCAGCCGACCCTTCGAACGTACGGGAAGGACGCGAGAACAGAGGAAGTTGCGACGACACATGCACCAATTTCTCAATTTACAAGTTATAGTACAACAGGTTATAGAGACCTCAAGTCAATATGCATGAAATAGTAAGACAAAACACTGATCCAGCAACGGGAAATTTAACCGAATCTTTCAGTCTGATACATGAGGAACGGTACGGTTAGATAACTGTACACCACTGCGTAGATACGACGCTAGATGGGAGGTAAGTCTGCCATATCGGGACCCAAATATGGTAGAACGAATACAAGAAAACATGACACAGTTGAAGGGAACGGATGATGTTGTGAAATCACAAACGCCGTATGGTGGAACAGAATAATTTGACAATGATTACTTTTTGACAGTCAGAAAATTCCAACATTACGACGAAAGCGGGAACGGCTTGCATCCACGCATGTTTATAAATCAATTGCATATCGGTTTTCCATAGCATTGGTCACTTAGAAATAAACTAGACTTCATTTGTAGACTTATGGACGGCGCAATAGCGGAAAACATGCAAAAGTAGATGCAAACTGCCAACCGCATGAGCAATTTAAATACGCAATCTTGGAGTGATATTGTCCACAGAAACCCAAAATAGAATTGTTGTGACTTTGCAAGACAGCCAAGTCACTAGGCGAGGAAGCCGAAATGCACGCGTTTACGCTCACGCAGACTGGCGTGAGGTCTGTAACATTACAAGGAATTAGAGTAGCCAAAAATAGTACATAGCTTCTGGAATACTTAACTTTAATTCATAATTGTAGAACATAGCTCTTGATTGTACAGAAGTATAATAGCAATATAACAAAGGATAATAGCGCCTTGCTAGGTCGTAGCAAATGACGTAGCTGAAGGCTATGCTAACTATCGTCTCGGCAAATGAGGGCGTATTTGTCAGTCATCCATCTCTGGCAAAGTCGGCTGTACAACTGGGGCGAGTGCTAGTACGTCTCTCTAGACCTGCCGTGTGGTGGCGCTCAATCTGCTATCACTGACAGTGGCGACACGCGGGTCCGACGTATACTAGCGGACCGCGGCCGATTTAAAGGCTACCACCCAGTAAGTGTGGTGTCTGGCGGTGACACCACAAGAATGATATATGAATTGTATCAGAAAGAGTTATTCGGAAAGTCAGGAGTAAAGAAACAAGTTAGATTTTTCGAAGAAATGACAAAAAAGAATCAGTGCTTAAATAATTCATACAGTGACGGGAACTGATACGTATGTGCACAATGAAGTTACCGTTACGCCATCAGCCGTCATTGATTGGTAGGGCAGGAGATAATATACATGCATTTAAGGGGATGTTATGAGAACTTGAATTCATCTTCAGTGAATACGAGGCGAAGAAACAACGTGCAGTGTGAGAAAACAATGGTAACGGGGAGGGGGGGGTGCGGAGGGGGGTAATAGAAACCGATTAGGCTTTAAGGCTTTAAAAATAATTACAATGGCAATAATAACGTAGGAAGAGGTAACAGTTTTGGAAAGAATGGTAATCTCCCGTGGGATAACAATAATAACTATGGTTTTGGAAACTCACAGAGGTCAAATAATAAACATGGTTTTGGTGGGCCACGTAATTAAATTGTGGATTTGGTCCTAGAAATTACGGTGGTGACTATGATGCAAGATACAATCTCTGTACAAACGAGGCAGGAAGGTTTAGAGGTTTCAGCAAAATCCAAGTTACTCAGGTGGAAATGGAATGGCCAGAATGCAGAAAAGTTAGGACGAGCAAGCATTAGCAGGACAGAACACACGAAATAAACCGGTACAGCCGGCAGTGGTGGCCGAGCGGTTCTAGGCGCTACAGTCTGGAACTGCGCGACCGCTACGGTCGCAGGTTCGTATCCTGCCTTGGGCATGGATCTGTGTGATGTCCTTAGGTTAGTTAGGTGTAAGTAGTTCTAAGTTCTAGGGGACTGATGACCTCACAAGGTAAGTCCCATAATGCTCAGAGCCATTTGAACCATTTGAAGCGGCACAGGAAATCGAGTAGAGGCCAACAAACCCAGGTAAAAGACAGAAATGACGCGATGAACGATACGAAGACCAGTCACAAGTGATTCGATCGCAAAATGAAGTTAATTATATAATTAAACATGTAATAGAATTAGTTCTGATCAGCGAGATTCTGAAGTAGGTTTACGAGGTAATCGGATACGAACACCAATATGCTGGGATTAAATTGACTGGTAATCGACCGATGGTGAGGAACAGGAGTTATTAACGGTGAATATAGACAGTAGTACAAAAACTGATGATGACCAAACTGTAAAACATGTAACCCATCTATACGAAACGGAGAGAGAAATAGTATTCTAAGAGGATAAAGTACCATTGATAACACCAATAGTGATACTCAAGTTAGAAGTGAAGTCCCACCAGTACCCAAAGTAAAACATCGGCATCTATTAAAACTAGCACTGAGTAATTTGATGGATGCGGTGTTAAAGAGAAAGAACCGAGCGGACAGAACGGCTAATTCACGAGTATTTTCACTAGGACAAAAGGTACTAGTAGAAACCCACCATCTCTCTAGTAGGAAAAAACAACAAAGCCAAAAATTCTTTTCTATCTACAAAAGGCCCATGGAAGTGAGTAAAGTAGTCCTTGATAATGCAGTCGAATTGATTAATACAAAAACAGGAAAATTGGGTTAGCCCCATGTGAGTCATTTGAAATTGTATAACGGGTAAACAAAAGAAAAAAAGGGTAACTCCACACGAGAATTTAGTTATACTGAATGTCCAGAAATCAAAAAGTATGAAAGATAACAAAATGCACACACGTAGAACTTTTAACTTGTACTTATGTCAGTTAGATAAATAAAACAAATTTCGTAGGAAGGTCAAAGGAGATTATGAAGAAAAGACAGGAAAGCAACAAATAAAGTAACTCTTCCGCAAACGAGGTGTTCTGGGAAAGCGTAGAAAGCAAGGAGAAAGATAGAGGTCAGCATGTGGATAGTTTGACGAAAGAGTAGTAGATTCGCTCTTTAAGGCGTGGTGTAAAAGATAAGGATGCTGATTTTTGTTGACGAAAGGAAGCAAAGAAGTAGGAAGGAAATAAAGAATTAGTTAAGAACGGGATAGTAAAAAAAATGTTCGAATGTGTGTGAATTCCTAACGGAGCAAACTGCTGAGGTCACCGGTCCCGAGACTTACACACTACTTAAACTAACGTAGCGCTAAGGACAACACTCACACCCATGCCCGAGGGACGACTGGAACCACCGGCGGGAGGAGCCGCGCAGTCAGTGACTCCGCGCGGAATGGAGATAGTCACTTCTAATTTGTTCCGTCGAGGACGGAGAACAAATAATTGAGGAGATATTTTGGGGCAATATGTGAAGCATATATGATTTGTGGAAGATGCCACAAACTGATACTGAAATAAAGGCCTGACGGAAATAAATATAAGTTGTCATGAGACAATAATTAGAAAACACTAATGTTTGTAAAGTTGTAGCATAATTTTAAGAAGTAAGGGTTATAATGTAATAGATAATGATATCATGTAAAATAGAGAATAGGTGAGGATGCTAGAGGAGTAAAATACGCAAAGTAGGGAAAAAAAGTTGTATTAGATATGAAGTCAGCAGAGAAGATGCAGCATCATTGTGGCCAGATCGACGGCAGGACTGTGGAGAGCGGTTAGGCGTGACAGGAAGGGACACTGAGTGGGAGTGCCTGGTACATTATCTTACGAGATGACGAAAGAAGGGGTCTTGGTGGAAACAACGGTCCTCTGGGGGAAAAGTTTGCATCCTAGATACAATCGACATGTACCCTGACGTGAGCTTTATTCATAGGAAAGCCACATACAAGCGTTATAACAATGGTTTTGTGAAAGTGTTAGATACTTGGTACTTCTATCACAAACTGTTTAAAGCAGCATATTGAGAGATGGTGGATATCCAACGGTCCGGAACAGAGGTGGACATATTACATCAAGAACGAGCGGGTGTTTAAATTCACCATAAGAAGAAGAGACGTATTTCTATTACTCAAAGTTCAGAATAACTGAAACTGTTACAAGACCATACAGGATTGAATAACTGCGAAATAATCTCTGAACACTCATAGGATGAAGCAAGAAAACGATGGAAAGCTGTTCAATCTATCTGGATGAACCACCGAATGTAATAAAGGGTACACAACTATTTGAAAGAAGACAGCATAAGAACGGATTAAACGATAACGAGATTAAACAGGCCGTCACTCCCAATTCCCAGTCCACAGAAGAATGAAGACACAAGTGAAAAGACAGAAAAATGAGCCAAGAAGATACGACAGAGAACATTTGGAAGAAGGAAAAGCCTGGACCAGAAGAGATCAAGAAACATTTTCAAATCCCCTCCCATACAAGAACATTATTGCATTTAACTGTTCTGGCAGTACAAATATCCGATATTCTTCTTGGGAAATTGCAACACCTTCAGATATTATACCGAGAGTTGGGAGATGACTACTTATATGAAAACCTGGAGACGAATAGACCATTCATGAACCGACATAAAGATTCGTCAAATTAAGAAGATAAGCTTATGCTGCCAAGAATAGATCTTCAATACAACGTCGCCATAGGCACATTCGAAATGGAGCATAGGCAACCACGCATTCATCTCTCAGGCATTCAGCAACCTTTCTCTCTGCTGATCGTCATTCCATGCTCAACAGAGACACGGTGAGGCGCATGCCGGCCATCATTCCATGCTCAACGGACACAAGGCGAGGCCCACAGCCAACCATCATTCCATGTTCGACGGACGCACGTCGAAACACATGAAAAAGAATGTGACCAATTCAGTGAACCATGTTAAAGACGTAGGAAAAAGAACTGTCTGTGACAGACTAGTATCCGAACAAACTGAAGAAAATAATTTTTACGATTGTGTTCAAAAATATTTGAATTTGAAAACTTTTATGTGAGAGCAACAGATCCTTATTGACGTTGCGTTAACATTTTTGGGGAGGTTAAGATTCTGAGTGAAGTGTTTATGTATATATATATATCCCCCATGAACCATGGACCTTGCCGTTGGTGGGGAGGATTGCGTGCCTCAGCGATACAGATGGCAGTACCGTAGGTGCAACCACAACGGAGGGCTATCTGTTGGGAGGCCAGACAAACGTGTGGTTCCTGAAGAGGGGCAGCAGCCTTTTCAGTAGTTGCAGGGGCAACAGTCTGGATGACTGACTGACATGGCCTTGCAACATTAACCAAAACGGCCTTGCTGTGCTGGTGCTGCGAACGGCTGAAAGCAAGGGGAAACTACGGCCGTAATTTTTCCCGAGGGCATGCAGCTTTACTGTATGGATAAATGATGGTGGCGTCCTCTTGGGTAAAATATTCCGGTGGTAAAATAGTCCCCCATTCGGATCTCCGGGCGGAGACTACTCAGGAAGACGTCGTTATCAGGAGAAAGAAAACTGGCGTTCTGCGGATCGGAGCGTGGAATGTCAGATCCCTTAACCGGGCAGGTAGATTAGAAAATTTAAAAAGGGAAATGAATAGGTTAAAGTTAGGTATAGTGGGAATTAGTGAAGTTCGGTGCCAGGAGGAACAAGACTTTTGGTCAGGTGAATACAGGGTTATAAACACAAAATCAAATAGGGGTAATTCAGGAATAGGTTTAATAATGAATAAAAAATAGGAGTGCGGGTAAGCTACTACGAACAGCATAGTGAACGCATTATTGTGGCCAAGATAGACACGAAGCACACGCCTACTACAATAGTATAAGTTTATATGCCAACTAGCTCTGCAGATGATGAAGAAATTGAAGAAATGTATGATGAGATAAAAGAAATCACTCAGGTAATGAAGGGAGACGAAAATTTAATAGTCATGGGTGACTGGAATTCGTCAGTAGGAAAAGGGAGAGAAGGAAACATAGTAGGTGAATATGGATTGGGGGGAAGAAATGAAAGAGGAAGCCGCCTTGTAGAATTTTGCACAGAGCATAACTTAATCATAGCTAACACTTGCTTCAAGAATCATAGAAGAAGGTTGTATACATGGAAGAATCCTGGAGATACTAGAAGGTATCAGGTAGACTATATTATGGTAAGACAGAGATTTACGAACCAGGTTTTAAATTGTAAGACATTTCCAGGGGCAGATGTGGACTCTGACCAGAATCTATTGGCTATGAAATGTAGATTAAAACTGAAGAAACTGCAAAAAGGTGGGAATTTAAGGAGATGGGATCTGGGTAAACTGAAAGAACTAGAGGTTGTACAGAGTTTCAGGGAGAGCATAAGGGAACAATTGACAGGAATCGGGGAAAGAAGTACATTAGAAGAAAAATGGGCAGCTGTGAGGGATGAAGTAGTGAAGGCAGCAGAGGATCAAGTAGGTAAAAAGAAGAGGGCTAGTAGAAATCCTTGGGTAACAGAAGAAATATTGAACTTAATTGATGAAAGGAGAAAATATAAAAAGGCAGTAAATGAAGCAGGCAAAAAGGAATACAGACGTCTCAAAAATGAGATCGACAGGAAGTGCAAAATGGTTCAGCAGGGGTGGCTAGAGGACAAATGTAAGGATGTAGACACTTATCCCACTAAGGGCAAAATAAATACTGCCTACAGGAAAATTGAAGAGACCTTTTGAGAAAAGAGAACCACTCGTATGAATATCAATAGCTCAGGTGGAAACCCAGTTCTAAGCAAAGAAGGGAAAGTAGAAAGGCGGAAGGAGTATATAGAGGGTCTATATAAGGGCGATGTATTTGAGGACAATATTATGGAAATGGAAGAGGATGTAGATGAAGATGAAATGGAAGATACGATACTGCGTGAAGAGTTTGACAGAGCACTGAAAGACCTGAGTCGAAACAAGGCCCCGGGAGTAGACAACATTCCATTAGATTTACTGATGGCCTTGGGAGAGCCAGTCATGACAAAACTCTATTATCTGGTGAGCAAGATGTATGAGACAGGTGAACTACCCTCAGACTTCAAGAAGAATGTAATAATTCCAATCCCGAAGAAAGCAGGTGTTGACAGATGTGAAAATTACCGAACTATCAGTTTAATAAGTCACAGCTGCAAAATACTTACGCGAATTCTTTACAGACGAATGGAAAAACTGGTAGAAGCCGACCTCGGAGAAGATCCGTTTGGATTCAGTAGAAATATTGGAACACGTGAGGCAATACTGACCTTACGACTTATCTTAGAAGAAAGATTATGGAAAGGCAAACCTACGTTTTTAGCATTTGTAGACTTAGAGAGAGCTTTTGACAATGTTGACTGGAATGTTCTCTTTCAAATTATAAAGGTGGCAGGGGTAAAGTACAGGGAGCGAAAGGCTATTTACAATTTGTACAGAAACCAGATGGCAGTTATAAGACTCGAGGGGCATGAAAGGAAAGCAATGGTTGGAAAGGGAGTGAGACAGGGTTGTAGCCTCTCCCCGATGTTATTCAATCTGTATATTGAGCAAGCAGTAAAGGAAACAAAACAAAAATTCGGAGTAGGTATTAAAATCCATGGAGAAGAAATAAAAACTTTGAGGTTCGCCGATGACATTGTAATTCTACCAAAGGCAGCAAAGGACTTGGAAGAGCAGTTGAACGGAATGGACAGTGTCTTGAAAGGAGGATATAAGATGAATACCAAGAAAAGCAAAACGAGGGTAATGGAATGTAGTCGAATTAAGTCGGGTGATGCTGAGGGAATTAGATTAGGAAATGAGACACTTAAAGTAGTAAAGGAATTTTGCTATTTGAGGAGCAAAATAACTGATGGTGGTCGAAGTAGAGAAGATATAAAATGTAGAGTGGCAATGGCAAGGAAAGCGATTCTGAAGAAGAGAAATTTGTTAACATCGAGTATAGATTTAAGTGTCAGGAAGTTGTTTCTGAAAGTATTTGTATGGATTGTAACCATGTATGGAAGTGAAACATGGACGATAAATAGTTTGGACAAGAAGGGAATAGAAGCTTTCTAAATGTGGTGCAACAGACGAATGCTGAAGATTAGATGGGTAGATCACATAACTAATGAGGAGGTATTGAATAGAATTGGGGAGAAGAGAGTGTGTGGCACAACTTGACAAAAAGAAGGGACCGGTTAGTAGGACATGTTCTGAGGCATCAAGGGATTACTAATTTAGCACTGGAGGGCAGCGTGGAGGGTAAATATCGTAGAGAGAGACCAAGAGATGAATACACTAAGCAGATTCAGAACGATGTGGGTTGCAGTAAGTACTGGGAGATGAAGAAGCTTGCACAGGATAGTGTAGCATTGAGAGCTGCATCAAACCAGTCTCAGGACTGATGATCAAAGACCACTACAACATATACATATATATGGATTTAGGTATTCCATTACGTCAGTTTACATTTTGTAAAGTAATTAGTAGGATTATAAATTTAATATGAATTTGAAAATTTTTGTAAAGTTATAATGCATAGACATAAGATTTTTCAGGAATATAAACATGATTATGAATAGGATTATTTCTGCAAAGTCCTGGAAATCATTCGGTTGAGTTTAAAATAAATCATAAAACTATATTATAATAAATGAAACTTTCTTAGATTATGATTGATATGAAAGCTGGCGATATTGAAAACGGGGAGGATAATGTTAAATGAAGATTTCCTCAACTTCAATACACATCCACCATCATTTAACATAAATTAGGTAACCAACGAGAACAGATCAGTCTCAAAGTTAAAAATTTTTATGGATGACACAAAGTTATAGATAAGCTCAAATTGTTTGACATGTAGATAACTATACTGAAAGAAAAGGACCTTAGATTAGTTAAATAGAATTGTATGAAAAACAGAAAATTAGAAATATTTATACATTTTGAAAGGATAAAGAACATCAGTTAAGAGCTCAAATCTGTAAACATAAAATCAAGTACAATTTAAAATAGAGTGATAAGGAGACTAAATATAACCACTGTTTAAGTTATACAAAATATTAAAATAGGAAGTTGGTCAGTAGATATGTCAATTGCTACAGTCAGCAGTTGCAAACAATTTTGCCCTAACTTCAATCACTTTCTCAACCACTGATTGACCCAGCACAAAACTGAACACAGAAGGAGGGGGATATGTAAGGTGGCAGAATAAATGAAGGTCTATTTCGCCCGCAGGGCACCTGAAACAGGTAGCTAAACGGACGTGCGTCTCGCAAGTACGTTTAGGAAGGCGAAAAACACACGCGCGTCACAGAACCCAGGAGCGTCGGAGAGTGGCACACGCTGGGCAGCCTCACCTCGGCAGATCCAGTTGGAAACGCAGAACCATCTGGAGTAGATGACAGCTCGTAGGTCAGCGGCTTCACCCGGCTGTTGACGCTACTCGATGAGCCTGGAATAGCTAACGCATTCATTCGACCATTGATCAGCAGGGAGACGGTACAGGAGGAATTCGTGGGGCAAAGGAATGCTGCTACTGGCTGAGCAGGCAGCATTTGTACTGTCTCTGGACAGCTGGATTATGACAGGAGACTGAATCTCTTCTCTTTTTCGGCTTTGGGTATACCACAAAGTTATATCATGTAAAACCTCCCTCATCCAGTGATGGCAGAACTTCGCAATGCAGGGTTCTGTGCTGTCAGTTTGGCAACGTCCAGCTGCAGAATTACGTCGCTGGCCACCGAGGATAAACCTGTGCTGGTTGTGGAGGTCTACCTGAGGTTCATGACGCAACAATAATAGCGTGTGTGTTTCAGTACTTCACATAAATGATACACAAGATTTTCTGACTCACTTCCATTCACAAGCAACGCTCCCACGTTTTGACTGATCATTTCATTCGCAATGAAAGTTCGCCAAATGCTAATTACGAATACTTTGGTGAATTTGGTAGTTCAAATGTTCAAATGTGTGTGAAATCTTATGGGACTTAACTGCTAAGGTCACCAGTCCCTAAGCTTACACACTACTTAACCTAAATTATCCTAAGGACAAACATACACACCCATGCCCTAGGGAGGACTCGAAACTCCGCCGGGGACCAGCCGCACAGTCCACGACTGCAGCGCCTAGACCTCTCGGCTAATCCCGCGCAGCAATTTGGTAGTGCTTTATTTAAAATCCACAAATTGGTCTCCAATGATCAGCTTCCACAATATTTCCATAAAAGACACTTTGCACCACTGGACAATGACTCATCGTCTCTGTCTCTTAGAGATGAATGTGAAGAACAGGGTACGAGTATGACAGTTGAAAACGCATGTACTGATGCGAAGGAGTGACTGTACACAGAATTTAGCATTGCTGCTTCCGTTTGTGGTAAATATAATCGGATTTTTAATTATGACTGCACTGAGAAACTTAATTGTAAACTGTTAGACAACTGGTACATATCAACTGTCACTTGCTAAGGAACAACTGCCAGTTGCTGCAGAACGACAGAGAATTTCAACGGAACACCCGATCAGTGATACTAACAGGACATGTGGATGATAGGATGTATCACTGTATGAAAGACTTTGCACGAATGCTCTTTATGCATTCGACGTTTCACGTTGTACGATGTTTGGCGGAGGGTGTTGTGGAACCGATTAGTGCGACATTCCGTGTGAGATGTGCGTGCTTACCATGGTGGACGAGCAGTTAGACGGTTCTAATCTGGTCAAAGTGTCACTAATGCGGTCACAGTAATGACTGTGTCGAAAAGTGTCATCTCTAGGATAAAAAAGGCCTCTGAGTGTGGAAATGCTTTGCGAAAGCATTCCGATGATTGATGACGGACCAACACACCGCAAGAGGACCGATACGAAGCGCTAATGGCGGAAAGGCACACATCAGTCCTACGCAAATCGCTGTAAATATTGCAACCGCTACCGGTACGTGTCTGCCAGAACCATTTCGCGGAAATGGAATGAGGCTGGTTTGTATGCTCAGATGCCTCTTAAATGCACCACACTCGTCATCGTCATTGGTGTAGAGGACACTTTGGTTGGGTTCAGAAACAGTGGTTCAGAGTGAACGATTCCCGTTTCACTATGGCAAGTGATACTGGCCGCCACCAGCTCCACTGTGTCAGTTGATTCTCGCCACCATTTAGTATGGAGAGAGAAAGGGACACTTTACACGCCACTGAATGCCATCGGTGGATTTGGATTATGGTTTGGGCACTTATTACCTACAGTGGCCGACCCTTGCGCTAAATACCGTTGCAACACATCAGTATTGCAGACAGATCATTCAGGTGCATTGTCCACCTGTTAAGGGGTGTCGTAGGTCTCAACTTCCTGTTTATTCACGACAAAAAGAAATGGTTCAAATGGCTCTGGGCACTATGGGACTTAACATCTGAGATAATCAGTCCCCTAGAACTTAGAACTACTTAAACCTAACGAACCTAAGGACATCACACACATCCATGCCCGAGGCAGGATTCGAACCTGCGACCGTAGCGGTCACTCGATTCCAGACTGAAGCGCCTAGAACCGCTCGGCCACTCCGGCCGGCTATTCACGACAATTACCGCCTACACAGGACCGCTTAAGTGTCAGACACAGCGGAAAGTGATGATACTGAACGTTTGCAATAGCCTCTCTACTGACCTGACCTAAATGCTGCAAGGAATGCGCGAAGTTCTCTCAGCAGAAGTGTTTATCAACGTATTCTGCTCTCCATGAAGTATGCAAAAACTGAAAACGGTCTTGAATGGAGAGTGGGGCATTATCCCCTAAGGACTACTCAACACTTTGGTAGCGATTGGTAGGCAGCAGGAATACCATGTGCAAGCTGTGCTTTAGTGTGCGAGGAGGACCTATTCCGTTATCGACCTATGTGTTGGGAGGGTTACCCGCGTCAAACACGAACATTTTGCATGTCTGTTGTCCTGCTTCCACATGTGGTGAAATCTGTACCACTTTCGTTATAAATATACCACTGCACCTTTATTAGTTACCTAATGTGATTCATCTCGTCAACGTTTCCCTGTGATTATTCCTGTCCAACAATGCCTCTGTTCCTTAGCAAATGTCAAGCAATGTAGTTACCATAGCGGTTCATTGGTGGCTAGCATCTGCACCGTTGATTACGGCGGGTTTCGTAGGATGGCTGGTTGTGAACGGCAGTTCTCTACGAATGAACGATGTGACGTACAGAACAAGTGAGTCCAGTTGACATTATACAAACTTCTTTACTGTTGATTGTAGACAATCATGAGACTTGAAAGCTGCAAGTATCGATGTCAGGTAAGACTCTGTGAGAGTTTTCGCCAGTACATCAGCCTCTAGATCCTGGCCGCATGCTCCACTGCCAACTGCTGCTGCATTGCGAGAGGCTCGTAATTCCGGCGACGTTATCTCTATGTACCCCCAGCTGTAATCCAGTCCATGGCCCCAGAGCAAAGACGTCTTCGCTGACATCTCGGCGGATGCTGTGATTACTGGGACCTTCCGTTGTACTTCCGATACTGTGGTGAATTGTTCACTTACCCGAATGTCCCGTTGGTCAGATGATAGGCAGGGAATCGTGGCCCAGAGGCGGTAGATAATGGCTGCGTAATCAGCATAGTGCTGAAAATCACAGACTGGACGTCAGGCAACCACTCCTATAACTACTCCTACTGTTCGACGATGGCAATCTCGTTTTGGTGGGCTTAAGTGCTGCTGCTGCTTGCTGAATTCTCGGCAGCAGTTGAGTTTATGTATCATACTAAAGGACATGGGCAATGACCAGGCGGCTGTCGTAATCGGCAGCGGGCCACGCTGCATAATCTCCCTGGGGACTGTCAGGGGTGTCGGCACGCAGAGGTTGAGCGACAAGGTGCTGGTTGATATCACTGACAATGTAGTTCAATGACCAGCGCTGGCTGCCTATGGCTGTGGCCTGATTACAGCTCTGAGCTCCAAGTTCTACTATAGTTTGACTCCCCTCTAGTCCTCCCTCCCAATAAACTAATGCCACCCTTCGATTTCAGTTCAAAATTTTGCTGTAACACAGGTGCTAATTTATTCACAGTTATTTACACTGTAACTTTTAACTTCACTAACGATAACACATGGTTCTTTATACTATCTATAATTGTTTTCTGTCTGCAGTAGCCGGCCGGTGTGGCCGAGCGGTTCTAGGCGCTTCAGTCTCGAACCGCGCGACCGTTACGGTCGCAGGTTCGAATGCTGCCTCGGGCATGGATGTGTGTGATGTCCTTAGGTTAGTTAGGTTTAAGTAGTTCTAAGTTCTAGGGGACTGATGACCTCAGTTGCTGAGTCCCATAGTGCTCAGAGCCATTTGATTTTTGTCTGCAGTAGTAGATGGCTCGTCATGGTTAGTTCTTTGTCAGATTGTTTCTCGATGGTGCCGTTCTACCTGGCTCCTACAAATTGATTGTAAGCTACCATGAATGGGATTTGAGCTACTTTTCGCTGGAACTGGTAGCAAGCGAACCAACTACAGCGAAAATTATGAAGGCAGCCGAGGGAGAAGTTCCTGCTGTCACGACCTGGGAATGATGCTCAGTAAAGGATTTGGTTATTTAGCCTAGAATATGGCCCACTCGCATGCAGTCTTTTTGAGGAACAACATTTGATCTGGTGAGGCGAGCATAGCCGGGTCTAATGTACTCGTGTTGTTAAAACAGGTAGAATTTCAGGAGCTAAGTTGGGTAGGGGTGGTAGTTCCAGTTACAATAGTGGGTATTCGCAGGTCTGGTCCAGAGGTACCACACCAGGTACCAGTGGCCAATAACCATAGACCATGTAGCTCTAACAAAGTACAGCCGCAAGTTTCAGTTCCTCACTCCCACGTCGCCCTCTTTGGAGGTGTAGGATCCGAAATTACAGTAAATGATATGGGGCATCAATGAAACACACTATTCAGTGTCCCTTTTTAAGTTTGAACTATCAGTTCATGAAGTGGAAATACAGACTACAACAGATGATCCTTGAACCTTATTTATTGTTCTTCTTAACGGAATCTTTACTGGAAATTCACGTCACTTTAAGAAGGGTGGTAAACGGGTTGAGTCTGTTGGTGCTAGGGATGGGAAAACGACTTCTCGAGAAGTTAACGGTTCATCTAACTTGGTCGAATACACACTGTTGTGGATTGGCAAGACAGCCAACCCACTATGAGAGGAAGCCGAAAGGCACGCGTTTTAGCTCACGCAGACTGGCGTGAGGTCTGGAACAGGTCATGGAAATGAGACTAACAAGAAACGTACGTAGCTGCTGGAATACTTAACGTTAATCCATAATTGGTGAACATCGCTCTTGACGGTACATGTTTTAGGTCGTAGCAAATGACGTAGCTGAAGGCTATGCTAACTATTGTTTCGGCAAATGAGAGCGTATTTTGTCAGTGAACCATCGCTAGCAAAGTCGGCTGTGCGACTGCTAGGAAGTCTCTCTAGACCTGCCGTGTGGCGGCGCTCGGTCTGCAATCTCCGATAGTGGCGACACGCGGGTCCGACGTATACTAACGGACCGCGGTCGATTTAAAGGCTACCACCTAGCAAGTATGGTAGCCTGGCGGTGGCACCACACACACCATTCGTCAGTGTACCTTTTTCCTAACGAAATCTTGATTGGAGATTCACGTCACTTTCAGTAGAGTGATAAATGGATTGAGTTTGATGATACAATCCTTGCAAATATATAGATTTTCCGTTAACCGGACTGCGCGAGAGAAAACACGACACCACTATTTCACAAAGAGCACAGTAGTTTCTTTCTCTCGTTTTAACAGAAAATCTGAACACTGCGGTTAAAAAAAAAAAAAAAAAATACCGGCTCTCCCTCGAATAGGTCACCAGGCGTATTTTCTCTTGTGTGTCGACAGATACTTGCAATTCCTTCTTTATATTTTATTACGCAAATCCAGATTTCGGGTAGTGGGTAACCATTCTCAATGCACTATTTTCTATTTTCGAAGCAAGTCCCTGTTGTTCGGGCGCTGCACTCTATAATGTATAAGCCACATTACAGTCGCTGAGTGCACCTACTTTCCGAATGTAAGGTGACTTGACTTGCAATTCCGTTTCTGCAACGTGTAGCTGGAGTCACCCGAAATAATTTCTACTGATCACGTCTGTCATACGACGCCCATTGTTGACAGAAAACGTTGGTTTGTATCCCGTTCAAAAAGAGTTATTTTTAAAGCCGAATTTGGCGTTCCATTCGATAGACAAGGCCCAAACCATCCTAGTGGGATATTCGTTTCGTCGATGTGTGTTAATAGAAAAAGTAAAACACGAAGAATAACCAGTACTCCAGAAGCGATTGAGCAGCGCTTATACGTACGCATTTTCAGATTATACGTATTTGGCGTGCTGATATTACAAAAAAATTCGTGCTCTAATAATGAGTCACACCACGGAATTCAGCTTTTCCACATAAAAGAATATATAAATAGCCTGAGCGACACGTTTAACGCAATTGCAACTCTTTCACTCTATGCCTGTGTGCAATGCAGCAACGCCCACCATCTGTGTTTACCTTGCTCAGTAGCTTCCGCCTTAGATTCTATCAAGTAAACGGTGCTCCGTCAACGTGCAGACGAGTTGAAGTACTGGGGCGTACGCAAGTGCTCCGCTACCTGAGCAGCGGTTGAGCTCACTCTCCTGTGACTGGATGTCATTCCCCTCCTATGAACTGGACAGAGCCTGTGCACCTTGGTTGCACGAGATATGTAGTTTTGTAATATTAATATGATGCTGGAATTTATTTTTGCTGTCTGAGGACGGCGCAACGCTATGTCTCACTGCGTTCTGATCAGTTTCATATCTGTCGATTGCCCTCCACTGGTGAGAGTCTGGCAAAGGTTTGCTGCATGAGACTCAACAGTTCCAGCTGTGATCACTTGCCCTTGCATCACCGTTCAACGTCTTGTTATTAATGCACACTTCACGTACACCTTCCAATCACCCATTACATTTATAGTGTCATCAATATGCTTGTTATGGTTTTATGTGATACACTTGTAATTATTTACTCAACAAACACATCAGTTGCTGTAAGTTTTCCTGAGTTGCTGGTGCTTATATCTATTCGGTGACTATGGATTTGAAAGAGACTTCTAATGTCTTATAAGTAGAAATTTAAGCTGTCAAATACCAGAATGTACCAACTTTACAACTGAAGATTGCAAAATTCACCAATACCGTATGCTGAAGAAACCACATACATCAAAAAAAGTTTTGCATCACCCTGGTGCCCAGAACTCTTGAAAAAAGACGTTGACTGTGGATATTGTATCGCAAACACACTCTCTTTGACTGTTCCCAGAAGTCACTAAACCCGCCCAAAGATGTAAACAACAATGCATGAGCACTGCCCATTAGACGGAGGGGGTCCGACAGCCGATCAGTTTCAGTCATTCCACCAGCAAAGAGGTACACGGCTCGCGTTGTCAGTAGTTCAACAATGCCTAGACGGTCAATACCGCGGTTCGATCGCATCCGCATTGTTACTTTCTGTCAGCAAGGGCCCTCAAAAGGGAAGTGTCCAGGCGTCTCGGAGTGAACCGAAGTGATGTTGTTCGGACATGGCGGAGATATAGAGAGACAGGAACCGTGGATGACATGCCTCGCTCAAGCCGCCCAAGGGCTACTACTGCAGTGGATGACCGGTGCCTAAGGATTATGGCTCGCAGGAACCATGAAAGCAACGCCACCATGTTGAATAATGTTTTTCGTGAAGCCACAGGACGCCGTGTTACGACACAAACTGTGGACAATAGGCTGCCTGATGCGCAAATTCACTACCAACGCCCATGGCGAGGTCCACCTTTGCAGAACACTACACCATCCAGCGCGGTACAGATGGGCCCGCCAACATGCTGAATGGACCGCTCAGAATATCACGTTCTCATCATCGATGAATGTCGCATATACCTTCAACCAGACAATCGTCGGAGACGTGTTTGGAGGCAACGTCTTAGACACACTGACCAGCGAGTGCAGCAAGGTGGAAGTACCCTGCTGTTTTGGGGTGACATTAAGGGGACGACGTACGCCGCTGGTGGTCTTCGAAGGCGCCGTAACGGCTGTACGATACGTAAAAGCCATCCTGCGACCGATAGTGCAACCATAACGGGAGCATATGGGAGAGGCATTCGTCTTCGTGGACGAGAATTCGCGCCCCCATCGTGCACATCTTCTGAATGACTTCCTCCAGGATAACGACGTCGCCCGGCTAGAGTGATCAGCGTGTTCTCCAGACATGAACCCTATCTAACATGCCTGGGATAGACTGAAGACGGCTGTTTATAGACGACGTGACCCACCATCCACTCAGAGGGATCTACGCCAAATCGCCGTTGAAGAGTGGCACCATCTAGGCCAACAGTGCCTTGATGAATTTGTGGATTATGTGGTGTCACCGCCAGACACCACACTTGCTAGGTGGTAGTTTTAAGTCGGCCGCGGTCCATTAGTACATGTCGGACCCGCGCGTCGCCACTGTGTGATCGCAAACCGAGCGCCACCACAAGGCAGGTCACGAGTTACGGAATAGCACTCGCCCCAGTTGTACGGACGAGTAGCTAGCGACTACACTGACGAAGCCTCGCTTCTTTGCCGAGCCGATAGTTAGAATAGCCTTCAGTCAAGTCAATGGCTACGACCTAGCAAGGTGCCATTAGTAACATTGCATGTATCTAAAGAGTCTCACTTGTATCGCCACAATCTCCAGATGTACGAAAAGGATGCATTAAAGTTAAGTATTACAGAAGCTACGTACTTTTCTTTATAGCATTCATTACGTATCCTGTTTCAGACCTCACGCCCATCTGCATGAGCGTAGCGCGTGCCTTTCGGCTTCCTCTCATTGTTTCTAGGCTGTCTTGTCTAGACACAACATTTTTTGGCGACGAGTCAACGGAAAGGGTCTTGTTCTTTCTAATAGCTTACATTTACGTGTGTCATGGCTTCGCCAGATGTACTGTCCGAATTTTATCGCTTGCCGAATCAGCAGACGCAGGCGTTATTGGATGCCCTTGGACAGCTCGTCCAGGGTCAACGTGCACTGCAAAACGATGCGGCCGCCGCCGCTTCATCGCTACCGCAGCCACAACATGCAGTTGCACCTCCATTCCGTAATTTTCACGCAGACGTGGAATCCTGGATGGAGTGGTCACGCCAGTTTGGATTTCATCTCGCCGCCTACAGAATTCAAGGTAACGAGCGGCAGCCTCATTTATTGTCATGTGTAGGGATGCAAACGTACCGTGTGATAGTGAAATTATTTCCCCGACGTGACGTAGCAACTCTGTCCTATGAAGAAATTTTGTCGGCTTTAGATGCCTATTTCAAGGAAACAGTTAATGTAGTTGCCAAAAGGTATACTTCCTTCCGTACAAAACGTACGGCTGGTCAAACTAATAGGGAGTGGGTTGCAACATAGCAAGGCCTTACAAGGGATTGTGCTTTTGAGTGTGAATGTGGACTCCCTTATTCAGATACTATGGTACGTGATGCAATAGCACAGAACGTTTCTGATGTTCGCATACGGGAACAGATTTTGAAACTCGTTAATCCCTCCCTTCAACAAGTGATAGACATATTGGATAGACAAGACACACTTGACTTTGCACAGGAATCATTTGAAACTTCGCCAGCCGTGTGTCACATTAACCGGCCCGCAGGGCGCGCTGCGCGGACCGATAAACTGCCCTCGCACACGTCCGCGCAGCTGCCGTCACGCTCTAAACCAGGTGTGCCGCGCCAGCATACAAATGCAGCGCAATCATGCCCGCAGTGTGCTACTAGACATTCGCGTGAAAATTGCCCGTCACGCCAAGCTATTTGTTTTTACTGTAATAAAAAAGACATGTTCAAAGTGTTTGCCAGAAAAAGCTCAGATCAGACGATCACAACCATTCCAGGCCCTTTGCTTCGCGCCGGAATCGAACCAAGACTACTCAGGCTCGTGAACCTTCGCCCATGGACATTCATGTAGTTAATTCCACTTCGTCCAGTGCCATTGTCTCTAACAGTGACTGTGTTCATCCCACAAATACTGTGCGTCGACGTCGCCGGAAATCACGTCAATTAGCAAGTGATGCTGTACCTGTATCAGTTCAAATTGCACGAGACGGTCGCTCTTGTCGTCGGCAGGACAATAAACTTTTTGTAGATTTGGACATTCATGGCGACGTGATTGCATTCCAGCTCGATACCGGAGCTGCTGTTTCATTGCTCAATCACGACACGTACAACTAACTGTGCAAACCTCCGTTGTGTGCCGCAAATGTTCAGCTCACTAGTTCTTCTGGACAGCATATCCCTGTGTTAGGACAGTGCAGCCTTCTTGCAACATATAAGGGACAAACAAAACTTGTGTCATTTTACGTTCTTCGTTCTTCTACTGCAGTGAACTTGTTTGGTTTAGATTTATTTCAATTGTTTAACATGTCTTTAGTAAATCAGGTCCTATCAGTGAATCAGACTGTGCCTTCAGACAGTGTTTCTCGTCTGTGTGAAGAATTTGCAGACATTTTTGCACCGGGCCTTGGTTGCACTAAGAACTATGAAGCACATTTGGAACTGAAAGTAAACGCGCAACCGAAATTTTTCAGAGCGCGCAATGTTCCCCACGCATTGCGTGATGAGGTCGCAAGAACATTACACGATTTAGAATCACAAGGTGTGAGTGAATGTGTGCAATGCCTTTTCCCTTTCAGCTCCGCTTCATCGCTTACGCCATACAGGTGTTCCGTTCGTCTGGACGACGGAATGCGAACGCGCCTTTTGCCAGTTGAAATCGGCGTTGCTTTCAAATACTTGCCTTACGCCATTCGATCAACAGAAACCCCTTTTGTTGATGGTAGATGCATCGGATTTCGGGATCGGTGCTGTGCTTGTGCACAGAGATGGATCGCATGATCGCCCTATTGCTTTTGCGTCCAAATTGCTCTCGTCTGCGCAAAGAAATTATTCATAGATAGAGAAAGAAGCTTTGGCTCTCATATTTGGTGTTACTAAGTTTCATGATTTCTTGTATGGTCGTCACTTTACCATCGTCACCGACCGCAAACCTTTGACATCGCTTTTTCATCCGAACAAGCCTGTACCTCCACGTGCAGCGCAGAAATTTATTCGCTGGTCTATTTTCCTCTCGCAGTACCGCTACGATATCTTGTATCGGTCCACTGCTAAGCACGGAAACGCCGATGCGTTGTCGCGTTTGCCTGTTGCTGAGGATAGAGCATTCGATTCTTCCGAACTTGCTTGCATGTTCATTGATTCGGAAACCGATGAAGTGGTCGCATCGTTTCCGACTGATTTTCGTCGTGTAGCTACAGCCTCAGCTGCTGACCCTGTCCTTGCTACCGTTTTGCGTTTTGTTGCTACGCAATGGCCTTTGTCAAAGTCTCGGATCGAGGATCCGTTGGTTCGCCGATTTTTTGCTCACAGGGAGAGACTTTTTGTTCGACGTGGTGTTTTGTTGTTGCGTTCTGATAATGATCAGTCCAGAGTCGTGGTCCCACGTTCGTTACAGTCCTCTGTTTTACGGCTTCTTCACCAAGGACATTGGGGTACGCTGCGAACGAAACAACTTGCTCGTCAGCACTGTACTTGGTTCGGAATCGATGCTGCGATTACGAATATGTGCTCTTCTTGCATGGCGTGTGCCGAACAACAATCCGCACCGCCGCGGAAAGTCTTTGCATGGCCAAAAGCCACTTCCCCTTGGCAACGCTTGCACATCGATTTTGCTGGTCCATTCTGGAATGCTCGATGGTTGGTTTTGGTAGATGCCTTCAGTAATTTTCCTTTTGTTGTCCGTATTTCTTCCACGACGTCCTCTGCCACCATCCAAGCGTTGTCTGCTATCTTTTGCATTGAAGGTCTTCCGCAGACTATTGTTTCCGACAATGGCCCACAATTCATGTCCGCAGAATTTCAGTCATTCTGCCAGGCCAATGGTATTCAACATCTGACATCCGCGTCGTTTTCGCCTCAGTCAAACGGTGCCGCTGAACGATTGGTCCGGACTTTCAAGTCACAGGGCGCATTCTTCGCTGCCTCGGCCGCGCGATGTGTTTGGTTTTGGGGGCCTCTGGTGAGGTGCGTCGGCATCTCAATCAGCTGCGCCTCTGTCGTCGCACGGGTTATGCCGCTCCCCGTCTGCTTTCAGCGACTGTGCCGTCCGGTCAGCGCCCTGGGGACCCATCTACTGGCTCGCCTCATCCCCAGGTGTTACCGACGATGCCTTCCATTTTGCCCCATGGCGACGCGCCGCTGCCGCCTCCACCGCCGCCGCCTGTCCTCCAGCCGGCGCCGCCCGCAGTGGACGCCTCGCTGCAGTCGCCAAGCGCCTCCCTGGGTCACGCGCCGCCAATCGCTTCCCGTGACCAGCTGTCCTCCGCCATGGAACTCTTGCCCGCTCCGGACCACATGACGTCATCGCGCGTCGGATACCCCGACGCAATGGAGGTCGACCCTTCGGCCCCTCCTGTCTCTTTACGCGCGCATACACCGCATGTTGACGTGCACCCTGGACTAGGTTTTCAGGCGTTTCCTAGCTCCCCTAGGACTAAATGGCCGGGAGCGGGTGGCACAGCCTCGCCTGTTGTTAGGCTCCCCACCTCATCGCATACGTCAACATGGGGTCCCCCCCACGGCGGGCGGAAGCCTTATAACACGACCGTTCGCCGATTTGCGGGGGAGGAATGTGGTGTCACCGCCAGACACCACACTTGCTAGGTGGTAGTTTTAAATCGGCCGCGGTCCATTAGTACATGTCGGACCCGCGTGTCGCCACTGTGTGATCGCAGACCGAGCGTCACCACAAGGTAGGTCTCGAGATATGGAGTAGCACTCGCCCCAGTTGTACGGACGAGTAGCTAGCGACTACACTGGCGAAGCCTCGCTCCTTTGCCGAGCCGATAGAATAGCCTTCAGCTAAGTCAATGGCTACGACCTAGCAAGGCGCCATTAGTAACATTGCATGTATCTAAAGAGTCTCACTGGTATCGCCACAATCTCCAGATGTACCAAAAGGATGGATTAAAGTTAAGTATTACAGAAGCTACGTACTTTTCTTTATTGCATTCATTACATATCCTGTTTCAGACCTCACGCCCATCTGCGTGTGCGTAGCGCGTGCCTTTCGGCTTCCTCTCATTGTGTCTAGGCTGTCTTGTCTAGACACAACAGATTATATGCCACGACGAATACAAGCACGCATGAATGCAAGAGGACGTGCTACTGGGTACTAGAGGTACCGGTGTGTACAGCAGTCTGGGCCGCCACCGCTGTAGGTCTCAGTGTATGTTGGTACAACACGCAATGTGTGGTTTTCATGAGCAACAGAAAGGGCGGAAATGATGTTTATGTTAATCTCTTTTCCAATTTTCTGTACAGGTTCCGGAACTCTCGAAACCGAGGTGATGCAAAACATTTTTTGATGTGTGTATATTACGGAGAAAACGGAATTAATTAGTAATATGACTCGAATTTATAGATGTATTGGAAAGCTACTGACTAGGTTTGGACAAAATCTTTGCTATCACGTTAGAAGCTAGATACCGATTCGTCCTAGCTTAATATATTAAAGAAGACCTACAGTAATGCTGCAGACCGCGGTAGGGATCATCGGCACAGTAGCAAAATCAAAGTTTAAAGATATATCAAGCGAGGCTGTTGTACATGAGCAGTATTATTCATCCCACCCCAAGGGGGAGCTGTTAGATCCTTCAGTCGTAAATGAAGAAGGAATAAGTGTTAGTGAATGATCTGTAAGCAACATTCTGCTTGCAGATGATATATTACTGTTTGCATCTAGCACCTTAAACCTTCAACAAGATACCGTAATATCCTACTCGATCAAAACTTGGTCGCTGATCGGCACGCCAGTCCGGGACCTTGCTGACAGCTGAAAGTGCTCTTACTGGTTGAGCTATCTGTACGTACTTTGGTTTTTATCTGGATTAAGCCGAAGGCTTCTTTCTTCATAGTAGTTTGCTGAGGTATGCAAAGCCTGTGTCTAGTATTTGACTGCGGCGTGCTTTCCCTGGTTTGGTCAATGTTTCAGCACGGACATTCAGGGCCAACAATCAGCACAACATTTTATCCAAGGTTGAATACTACTAAGAAGCAACCTCGGTCCCCTCTACATTTCGGAATCACGAACCGCCCTCACAGCCTCACATCCACCAGTCCCCTATCCTACTTCGCAAAATTCACGAAAGTCCTCCTGCACACTTTGTGGGACTATCGCTCATGGATGAGGGCGCACTGATGCACGCAAAGCCGTGAGGGCGGGTCTTCAGTCGCGCCCAGATAGCTCTGCCGGTGAAGGAATTACCCACGACGGTAACGTTCCTGATACAGATTCCGGTCCGACACACGGTTCTAATCTGCCAGTAAGTTTCCAAATAGCGCGCAGTCCACTGCAGAGTGAAATATTCATTAAGAAATAAAAATAAAATTGAAAGTACTCGAATAATCATGATGTTTGCCGGATGCTCGTGTCGTTCTCGCACGATATTTCGACGGCCTAACTCTCTGTCTTCTTCAGGTGCTACCAGAGTGGAGCGAGTTACGCCATAGAAATATCGTGCGAGTGCGACGCGATCATCTGCAGAGAACAGGTCGCCGTTAAAGCCTCAAGAATTACAGTGAAGTACCTTGTTTTTAGTGGGCCAGAAATTGGTTATCATGTATATGAGAAGGAAAATAATATCAATAAGAAATTTAATCATAAAACTGGCGAATGATAACATTTATTTAGGAACATTTAGGAAAGCTTAAGAAAACGACTGATTCAATACAAAAATAAACAAACGGAGGATATTAAAGTCTTGAGTAAGTTTGGTAAACCAAATATGGTTTTGAAATCAAGGCGTTCAATGTGTTTGGAACTTACTTATTCTACTTTCCGTGCCCGGGCAAGAACATCTAAACTCTCTTCCTCCAAAACTCTGCAGCACTAACAGCCTTGTCATGGCACAAACCTAGATCTTCCACTGTGCAAAGAAACTCCATCTGTGGGCCCATGAACAAATGTTCAGTCATCTGTGTTTCTCCACATTCACCCTGGTCATCTGCAGAGTAACTCCACTTAACCATATTTCCTTTGCATTTTGTGACGTGTGCTTTTAATCTATTCAGTTCTCTCATTGTATTATATTGTTTATTTCCTCTTTGGGGTGCAGGTTTGTGTTTTGCTGAGAGCCCAACTACAAACATTGGCTGCAGGTCTCGGGTAGGCCTTGTACAGCACTGTTTTTCCATAAAGCTCTTTCTTGAAATGAGAAGACTTGGAACTCTTTGGTGGTTATAGGTGAAGTACCGTGGGTCGATTTGTTGCTTTTTCCTCTCTATTTCATTGGCTACATTGCGTCTTATATTTGGTGGTGCTAAGGCCGCATTTGGGAAAATTTTTTGGACAGGTCAAGGACTTCAGATATCCGGTCAAAACCGTGACAATATCATATAGAGTGAGGTCTATGAGTTTCTCTCTGATACTGGTAACCGCATATTCTCTAGTTGCTGAACAGAGTCCCATTGCTGTAATCTAATAACTTCAGGTTGTGCTTCACATGTTGAAGCAGTCAGTTTACGTATAATATTGTTACTTACACATATTTTTCCTTTGAGATTAGTGGAGTGTTTTTTTTTTATATGACAGTGTACGGTCCAGGGGGACTTCCGAGATTTTTGATTTCGTACAGTACTGTAGACCAACCTCACTCCATTTTATTTCCAACTGTCATTGCGACTTTTCTAACTCGCAGGTGTAATGCGCATACTTGCGATTTTTTTCTAGATTAGACTGTAGATATCTTTCTTCATAGTAATTCCCTAAGGTATTCAAAGTCTATATCACTTTTCCTTCAGTCTCTTCGCATGATCTTTCCTGAGCAGTGATGGCAGCGTCGTCTGCATATATGAGTCTTTTTACTTGCAGCTGATGTAGCTTGTTATTTGTGTACATATCGTACAAAACAGGGGAAAGAAGACTTCCCTTTATTAATCCGTTTCTTTGATTTCTGTCTCTACTTGTCTTCCCTTTGTGGAGTTACCTAGAATCCTGTTTGTTACTTTGTCGACTTTTGTGAGGATTCGTTAGTGGTTTACTGTACCAAACGCTGAAGAAATGTCAACAAGGACAGCAGCAGTTATCAACTTCCTTCCAAACCGTCTTCAGTGTTTTCAGTCAGATTTAGTATTTGACTGCTACATGCTTTTCCTGGTTGGGTCGATGTTTCAACACGGACATTCAGGGCAAACAGCCAGCACAACGTGTTATCCAAGCAGGTACACCCAAGACGGCAACCTCGGCCTCCTCTTGTTTACGTTAATGATGTCCGGACAACTTGCAACACGATGGTAGGCATCTACGCGGATGACAATGCCATCCTTGCGGAAGACTGGAAACCATCACACTTAAACAGACTACAGGCAACACTCAGAACTGTCAAGTCCCAGTTGGAGTGATGGCGTATTAAAGTAAAAGTCGACAAGTGCCAGGCATTTTTGTTTACTCGCAGACCGAAACAATTGAGCAAACACCAAGACTGTAGACAGAAAACACTACTTACTTGCCCGATCCGCTTCTGTGCGAAAGTCAGATTCCACGGCATCTGGCTGGACCGCAAGCGTATATTGAGGGGGGGGAGACCACTTACATGACCGACAGAGCTAAAGCGAGGCTCAAACAACTACACTCAATGCTCAACAGTAGTAGTACACTGGGCAGGAAGGTGTCTGTGTCTTTGTACACGACGTTAATCTGACCACTGATGACATATGCAGCTCCTGTCTCCGGACACACAGCGGCTTAACACCCGAACCGCCTTCGGAAGAAACAGGACATAGCTCTCATATCATAAGCAACGCTCTCAGATATACTCGTACAGCACATCTTCACAACGAAAATGTTCAAATGTGTATGAAATCTTATGGGACTTAACTGCTAAGGTCATCAGTCCCTAAGATAACCAAAATTATCCTAAGGACAAACACACACATCCATGCCCCAGGGAGGACTCCGCCGGGACCAGCCGCACAGTCCATGACTGCAGCGCCTGAGACTTCTCGGCTAATCTCGCGCGGCTCTTCACAATGAATACCGCCTTAAGACTCTCTTGGTGGTATTAGAAAAAAAGCCACACAACTATACAGAAAATCTAATTAGTCGATCAACCCTTGTATCCTAGACCTGGGGAACAACGACCACAACCATAGGTGGAACACAAGTTCCCAATGGCACTGCTTCTTGTGGATATTCTCTGTGATATTAATGTAACCACGCAAACGATGCAATAATGTGGGCACTTGCAAAACAGCCACTGACTAGCACTGCTAGCTGAGCCACAATCAAAAGAGATGGCAGTTGCAGAAAAGTCGAACACAATACACAAACCAACTGCCAATACAAATTACACCCTCCTATTCTTTCAAGGACTATCGAACTGACTAACATATGACGACACAGAGCAGCAGACGCTGCAGCTGGCTGAGGAAACTTCACCGTTACCCAGCGGCAGTTGCGCTCCATTCTCTACAAGGACGGATTCACTACATGACAAACCTAGCCAAGACTTACGGTACGGATGCATGATACCCAACCACTAACACAATCCGAATCTTGCATGAGCTGTCGCAGATATCAAGAGACCGCTACTGCCCTTACAACGTGACTAGACTATCGCAGAGTTTTTTTTACCTCGGAACTAGTCTTGGTACTCTTTTCCCTATGCCCGTCAAAACCGCTACTCTTTGTTCGCTTTGGACCAAATCTGTCTCCCGATGGGCACGTACTAATCGGTGATCACTCCCAGACATACGCATCCTGTGAACTCTTCGGTGAAGCACCAACAAACGCAGAGGTGACACTAGAAATTTTCTGATGGCCACCGTGCCGGTAGGGGAATGGAAGGGTTCCACCCGACATAAAAATAAACATACCTTGTTCAGGGAAAAGTTTTGTGTCGATTTTGGTTTATATTCTTGGCAGTTTGATTCTTTCGAGTAACTTATATAGATCTCAGATTAAGGAAACAGGTCGGAAAGTTTTTGGCTGAATTGGCTCCTTTTCAGGCTTTTTAAACTGGAAGTATACAGGGTCGTCCATTGAGAGTGACTGGGACAAATATCTCACGAAATACTCATCAAACGAAAAAACTACAAAGAACGAAACTCGTCTAGCTTGAAAGGGGAAACCAGATGGCCCCATGGTTGTCTCGCAAGATGGCGCTGCCTTAGGTCAAACGGATGTACGTTGCCCAATAGTGGATACTATGCCTGTTTACGTTACCGTTGTTGGTGAATGACGCTTCGTCGCTAAATACAACGCGTGTAAAAAATCTGTCATCGTCCAGTAATTTCTCTTGTGCCCAGTGGCAGAACTGTACACGACGTTCAAAGTCGTCGCCACGAAATTCCTGGTGCATAGAAATATGGTTCGGGTGCAGTCGATGTTGATGTAGCATTCTCAACACCGACGTTTTTGAGAATCCCGATTCTCGGGCAATTTGTCTGCTACTGATGTGCGGATTAGCCGCGACAGCAGCTAAAACACGTACTTGGGCATCATAAGTTTTTGCAGGTCGTGCTTGACGTTTCACATGTGGCTGAACACCTCCTGTTTCCTTAAATAACGTAACTATCCGGCGAACGGTCCGATCCCTTGGATGATGTCGTCTTGGACACCGAGTAGCGTACATAGCATACGCCCGTTGGGCATTTTGATCACGATAGCAATACATCAACACGATATCGACCTTTTCCACAATAGGCAAACGGTCTTTTTTTTCTTTATTGTTATTTTAAACCTGTACAACAGGCAGGCTGTCAGCAGCATTCTACGCTGCTCTTCAGCCATAGGATACACAATGAGAGAAAAACACTTAGAAGACACATAAGTTACAAAACGGTGGACAATAAAACAGGAGACACATAAAGACAAACACGGAGCCGTTCACACCCGACGATAATCCACACTGCAAACTGTTGATACGACGCGCAAACACTGAAGAAGACGACGGCACTGGTGAACGATGGAGTGTGACGATGAACATTGAACACTAAGCATGATGGCACACACGAGGCACTGATGGCAGTGATCTCCAGCGCGCGAATGTCCACTTAGTGTGTGCGAGGCCGGGGACCTGCCAAGAGGGGAACAGGGGTGAGGTGGGGGAGAGAGGAGAACAAGGATGCCAAAGGCTGAGGATACGGGGGCAGGAGGAGAGGGACAGGAGAGGGGAAGCCCAGGGGAGGAGCGGGGAGAAATGGAGGAGGGAGGGAAAAGGGAGAGAAGGGAGGGAGGGTGCCCAGAGGAGTAAGCACAGGAGGAGGGGGGAGGATCAAAGTTGGTAGGAGGGGTAGATGGAGGGGAGGAGGGCATCATCAGGGAGAGGGAGATGGCGGAAGCCACCTTGGGAGAGGGTAAGGAGGGTGGAGAGATGAAGACCAGGTGGGACGTGGGAATACAGGCGCAGCAGCGGGCGGGAGTGGGAGAGGATCGGGGAGACGAGCGGGTGAGGAGGATCGAGTTTACGGGAGGTGTACAGGATCCGTATCCATTCAAGGAAAAGGAGGAGGTGGGGGAAGGGGATAAGATCGTACAGGATCAGCGTGGGGGAGGGGAGACGGATGCGATAGGCGAGGCGGAGAGCATGACGGTCAAGGAATTGGAGGGATTTGTAAAAGGTAGGGGGGGGGGGCAGAAATCCAAGCCGGATGGGCATAACAAAGGATAGGGCGGATGAGGGATTTATAGGTGTGGAGGATGGTGGAGGGGTCCAGCCCCCACGTACGGCCAGAGAGGAGCTTGAGGAGAGCATCGGGAGCGTGCCTTGGCTTGGATTGTCCGGAGGTGGGGAGTCCAGGAGAGGCGACGGTCGAGGGTGACGCCAAGGTACTTAAGGGTGGGGGCGAGGGCGATAGGACGGCCATATGTGGTGAGATAGAAATCAAGGAGGCGGAAGGAAGGGGTGGTTTTACCTACAATGATCGACTGGGTTTTGGAGGGATTGACCTTGAGCAACCACTGGTTGCACCAAGCGGTGAACCGGTCAAGATGGGATTGGAGAAGGTGTTGGGAGCGCTGCAGGGTGGGGGTAAAGGCAAGGAAGGCGGTGTCATCGGCAAACTGGAGATGGTGGCCGGGGGGTGACGGCGGCGGCATGTCCGCCGTGTACAAAAGGTACTGAAGGAGGGAGAGGACAGAGTCTTGGGGCACACCAGCGGAGGGGAAAAAGGTGTAGGAATCTGTGTTATGAATGGTGACATAGGAAGGGCGGCGGGAGAGAAAGGAGCCGATCAGACGGATGTAGTTAATGGGAAGGGCGAAGGTTTGGAGCTTGAAGAGGAGACCGGAATGCCATACGCGGTCATAAGCACGTTCGAGGTCCAGGGAGAGGAAGATGGCGGAGCGACGGGAGTTAAGCGGTCGGAAAGGAGATGAGTGAGGTGAAGGAGAAGGTCGTCGGAAGAGAAGGACGGCCGAAAGCCACACTGGGTAATGGGAAGGAGGCGGTGCTGGCGGAGATGCTGGTGGATGCGGCGGGTGAGGATAGATTCCAGGACCTTGCTGAAGACCAAGGTAAGACTGATGGGACAGTAGGAGATGACAGCTGACGGCGGTTTGCCAGGTTTAAGGAACATGAGGATATGGGCGGTTTTCCACAGATCGGGGTAGTAACCGGTGGACAGGACTACATTGTAGAGCCTGGCCAGGGTGGAGAGGAAAGAGACAGGAGCTTCACGAAAGTGACGGTAGGAGACACGATCGTGACCAGGAGCGGTGGTGCGTTTTGTGCGGAGTGTAGCAAGCAGATCCTGTGTAGTGATAGGGGCATTGAGTTCCGCGTGTGCAATGTTGTCCAAGTACTGGAAACCAGGAGCGAGGGGAGGGACAGAGGTGTCAGTTCGATTGCGGATATCTGGGAAGAGGGAGTAATCAAACTGGGGATCATCGGGGAGGTAGGAGGCAAAGTGATTGGCCTTACTAAGGGTGTCAGGGAAGGGGTGATCATCATGGAGAAGAGGATAGTAGGGGGAGGGTTTAGTTCCGGTAAGGTGACGGAAGGCTGACCAGAACTTGGACGAGTTGATAGGGAGGGTAGCATTTAAATGGGTGCATGTCTGTCGCCAGTCCCGGCGTTTCTTAGCCACGAGCAAAGTTCGAATGTGTCCCTGGAGTTGCCAGTGGCGTCGTAGTGTGTCCGGGTCATGCGTGCAGAGGAAGGCATGGTAGAGACGGCGGGATTCACGGAGGAGGAGGATGGCCTGCGGGGGTAAGGTAGGACGGTGGGGGTGGATGGCGACAGTAGGGACGTGGGCCTCCACGGCCTCAGACAAGGTCTGCTGGAGAAAGGAAGCGGCATGTGTGACATCGTCGGGGTGGTGGTAAGTGAAAAGGTGGCTATCGACCTGGGTGGAGAGGGTATCCCGGTAGGCATTCCAGTTGGCATGGGAATAGTCATGGACATACTTAGGGGGAGGGTCATTACGAGGATCGGGGCGGGGGCGACGACCGTCTGAAACATTGAGGAGGACAGGGAAATGGTCGCTACCAATAGGCTCCAGGACATCCACCGTTATGTGGCCAAGGAGGTTGGGGGAGGAGAGGATAACATCAGGAGTGGAGATGGATTCGGGACGGGTGTGCTGGGGGATGGGGATGAGGTCGCCTTGAAGGTAGGAGAGGAACCGATGCCACCGCCGTAACCGGGCAACGGAACGACTATTGATTTTGAGCTCAGCGGCGATCACGTAGGAGGAGAAGGTATGGTCGATGTGGGAGAGGAAGTCGAAGGGAATAGGGGCGTTTGGGCAGACATAGATGGTGGCGCAGGTAACGGTAAGGCCGGGGTAGAAGAGACTAAGGATCACATGTTTGGTGGGGTCGGGAAGGAGAGGTTGGAGCCAAACAGGGATCTGGCGGTGGTGATCAATATGGCACGCGCAATTGGGAGGGGATTATCGGAGCCATGGAGGAGATAGGGCGAAGTGTGGATGGTGTGTTGGGGTTGGAGGAAGGTTTCATTAAGGAGGAAGGCATCCACGCGGTGGGTGGCAAGGGTGTGCAGGAAGAGGTTCTTGTTGGCGGGAAGGGAGCAGATATTGTTGAAAAGGATACGTTGCTGTCACGCCATGACAGGGACTTAGACGAGGGTGTCAAGGTGGGAGAGGGTGAAATGGGCCTGGTTGTTGGAGTAGGTGGCGTACATTTTGAGTTGGAAAATGGAACGGGTGGCGAGGGATACCTGTTGGAGGGTGTGGAGGCGCTGAAAGGGATGGACATTCTGAAGGACGATGGTGAGGAACCTGATGATGTCCTCAGCGGTCAGGGGGAGGCGAAGGGAATTTCCAGGAGGGGTGGGGGCGTCCAGAGGATGGACAGGGACGGTGAGTTCAGGAGTGGTCGGAGGGGTTCGGGCTTTACACTTGTGGGAGTAGGTGGGATGGGGGAGATTGCAGGTATTGCAGGAAGGAGGGGATTGAAGGTTAGGGCACTGCTGGAGGAAGTGCGCTTGCCTACAATGCGGGCAGGTGGGGGCCTCGCGGCACTCAGCTGTGGGGTGCGCATTATAGCGCAGACACCTCTGGCAGTGCAGGGATTGAGGAGGGGAACGGGAGGGGTCGACCTTGCAGTGCTGGTTCAAGAGGAGGGCACCATCGTTCAGGAGATGGTCAATGGAGGGGGCGTCCTTGCAGAAAACCCGTATAAGGCAGGTGGGGCCGGCCGAGTTGAAAATGTGGTGGACCGCCCGCACCTCCAGCGTGGGATGCTCCTTGAGCTCCGCCAACAGTTCCTCCTCCGTGATCGACTGACTGTGCCGAGTGATCACGGCGGTGAGGGTCGGTGGGCGACATGGGGGTTGGGGTTGGCAGGTAGGAGATGGGGGTGAGGGAGGCGTTGGGGCCAAAATGGGTGATGGGGAGGCAGGAGAGGATGTCAGTATGGAGGGTTGGGCTGGGGGAGGAGATGAGAACGGAATCCCGTCTGGGAGTAAGGAGAGAGATGGGTGCACCAGGGAAGAGTTGGCGGAGGAGGAGGGAGAGATTCCGGGCCTCAAGAAGGGAAGGATCGGGACGGGAGAGGAGGTATTTGTAGAAAGAGGGACGGAGGAGGAGGAGGAGGAAGAGGTGGAGGGAGCAGGGCCAGGTGGGGAGACATCCATGGCACTCTAGGGGGGGTGGGGGGAAGGAGGATGGGGCGGGGCCTTTTTGGGAGTGGAGGAGGTGGTGGTGCCACTAGGGCGTTTAACGGCGGCAGAAGGGCGGGTGGTGATATGAGGGACGGGAGCTATAGGGAGGTGGTGGGAAGGGACAGGTCCTGGCGTGGACGCAACAGTTGGCGCCGGAGATGGTGACGGTGAAGTCGACGGTGACGGTGGCGGCGGTGATGGCGAAATCGATGGGGAGAGTTGGGCATGGACAGTGGCCCGACGGGCCACCACCCTAGCTGGAGCTGCAGTGACAGGCTGGGGGAGTGGGGGGAAAGGATCAGATGGAGAGGAGCGGGAGGAAGAAGAGGGGGCGACAAAGAGCGAGGGCGAAGGGAGAGTGAGAAGAGGCGGGATGCAAAGGGGGGGGTGTGACTGGGCACACCATGTTATGGTGGTGGTGGTGGAGGAGGGGGAAGCATAAACGATGGCTGTGGTGGTAGTGGTGGTAGTGGTGGTGGGGACTGACACGACGATGGGGAGAAACAAAAACGCACAGAACGAAAAAGAAAGGACAAAAACTGGGGACAGACGATAACGAAAGAAGACGGAGACGGAGGAAGACGAAGACGGAGGAAGACGAGGACGGACGAAGACGAGGACGGACGAAGACCAGAGTCCCACGCTGCTGGCGCTGGCGCCCACTCGACGATGGGTGGCAGGAATGGTGCCGCTGCTGCTGCCGCGGACGGGGCCGGGGCCTCTGCCGCTACCGCTGCTGCTGCTGCTGGAGGGCCGGCTGGCTGGCTCGACCGCTGCTGCTGCTGGAGGGCTGCCTGGCTGCCACTGCTGCCTGGAGCGCTGCTGCTGGGGAGCTGGCTGGCAGGCTGGCTGCCGTTGGCTGAACCGCTGCTGCTGGCAGGGACCGCTGCTGCTGGCCGGGACGACTGCTGCTGCTGCTGCTGCTGCTGCTGCTCGGCTGGAACGCTGGCTGGCTGGCTGGTTGGCTGGCACCTGAAACCTAGCGCTTCGATTAGTGCTGGAATGGCACAATCGATGGGCGGCATCCTTGCGGAGTACCGCCGGAGATGGCAAACGGTCCATTTTAACACGGGTAATGTATCACGAAGCAAATACCGTCCGCGCTGGCGGAATGTTACGTGATACCACATACTAATACGTTTGTGACTATTACAGCGCCATCTATCACAAAGCAAAAAAAGTGACCCAACTAATTCATGTTTCTTTACTTACCACACGAGTATATAATAAAAATTAAATAAACGTAGTTCATATCTGTTTGACCTATGGCAGCGCCATCTAGCGGGCCAACCATAGGGCCATCTGGTTTCCCCCTTCAAGCTAGACAAGTTTCGTGCTTTGTAGTTTTTTCGTTTGACTCTTATTTCGTGAGATATTTGTCCCTGTCACGATCAATGTACCACCCTGTATAATCGGTGTGTATCACGACTTACGAATTATAGTAGTGAGACTTGGATATTTCGTGCCATAACCGTAGTAAGTGTAAGGGTTGTTCAGTAATCAATTGAAAAATGCATACTCAGAATCAGCGGCAAATCGGGACAACAGTTAGGCGTATCAGGACACTGATTCACTAAATAATGGTGATTGAATTGCAGAGTAAATGCGGGAGGCAGGACAGCTCATTTAAAAGGGTGGTTGTATGATAGATGAACAAACAAACGTCTCAACCAGATTACAGAAGATGCGAAAAAGTTGTGAAACGCAGTAGTGGCAGGTGAATAGATGACTTTGAGCCACCAGGGCCTAACGTCGGGAAAGTTCTAGATGAAGCCTTTATCCAGTGGTCTATGTGAAATGTTTCTTGATGCTGCTTCTTCGTAGAAGTTGTAAATTTGCTCGTGTGGGATGCAGTTATCTCGCAGGGGTCATCAAGAACACACCTTCCACTGTATGTCTCTGCCCGGATCATGGAAACCTAACAATCCACTTCAGAGTTCCGGTCCACGGATAATGTTTCATTCTAAAATAATTTGCGACGTCATTACTACTTACCATACCACCTGTCTCCGAAAGAAAACACAGCAACCGCTCACATCAAAATTTCAGCATGTGCAAGTGTATGAATCTCGATGAATCATGTAGCGTGCAGTTTGTTTTCGCTGAAGTTCCAGAGCACGTTGATTACAAGCAGGGCGGAATATTTTTATGGGCAGAAATAATCTCCAGCTGACATATCGCTTTCTCTAATCAATCATCCTGTATAATAGCCCAATGAGAAATTTTTCCTAGTGGAATGAGTTCTTTCATAATCGGTGATTTAGCGTGGTTCGCAGACATGACGGCAATTACCCGCGAGGTTTCAAATAACGACGTTTCAGAACCCATCCAGCGTGGAAATTAGATAGGAGAACAACAATAATACCGGCGCCGCAACTGTTATAAATCATCCGGAATCAATTTAGCACGGCACTCGGCGATGCATCAGAATTTGCGCATTTTCTCAACTGACTATGTCGCATTGTGTAAATGTCAAGGAGGCATGTAAAATTAATACTATGGTTGTTCAGAATGTACAGTTATTTGTATAATGTAGCTTTTTTCTACACTGGCATTTCATTCACATCGACGAATAGGGACTCAGGGAGGGGGGGGGGGGTGGAGGGGGAGCTGTCAGTGGTATATTAAGCCCGCTGTTCAGCCAAGGAACAAATAACACCAACAAAGACGAAAAAACATTAAAACTGAAAGGAGATATATTTACAAATTAAAAATTTGTAGAGGTGAAATTAAAGGAAGCGTTTATACAAAAGAGTATTGATTTTGGTCATTTTTGGTTTAAAACGTAAATTATGAAAAGGTAAACCGAAAGCAGTAACAATAAATATAAAATATTTAAAACAAGATACAAAGTTCGTCTATTGTTGATGGGGGAAAAGGTTGGGTTGTGTAGAAGGGCCATGGATAATGTTGGAGGGCTAATGGGTAATATCGATAGATGAGGAGTGGATGTTTGGAGACACGAAGGGAGGACTAGTTGGGAATGTTAGTAAGGCCATAGTCTGAAGATGGATAACGCGGTAGGGAAAAGTGGTAAGTGAAAAAGGTGTAGGGAAATATGGGATGGAAAAAGAAGGGGATCCCTCTTGAAGTAGAATGAGTGCGTCGGATTTATAGTTGGTGGAATGGGTAAATGTCGGGGCGGAGTTCTCGATTTAGGAGAAGAACACGACTGAAATTTTGTTGGAAGAGGTTACAGAGTGTGCGCAATTGTAGGGATGATAGAACGTGTCGGTAGAGGCGTGGCAGGATACTACGATTGAAAATTAGTTGGGAAACAAAGAATTGACATGTGGGGGTATATAAGTGAACAGAGAAAGTGAGGCTGGGTGCAAGACGTTCACGGGTTCGAAGTGACTTAAATATGTTAGGTGGGCAGATATCCATGCCACATTTGCACAGAAGATGATAGTTTGAGGTCGAAAGTGTGGAAGACAATGGAAGGGTGTAAGCCCCAAGTTCGTCCAGTTACTAGTTTTAGTAGCTCTAGCGTATTGTGGGCTACGTGTCTGATGTTATTAGATTTAGTTTCCATGTTGGACACCAGTTGAGGGTCTCTCAAAGATACTTGTGCTTTAGAGATACAGCGATTATAATAACTCCATATTTTATGATTTCGACTTCTAATAATACGTAGCATATAAATTACTCACGTAGTTTGCATGTTAAATATGCTTGAATGTTTCAAGATCTTATCTAAGTAATATTTCATTTACTGCTTGTCCTGGTTATCATTTCAGATGTACTGATTCTTCTATTGGATGCAACTATCAGCGATCGTTACTAATCAAATGATATTAACAGCTAAGCTTTTTACTACAGTAGAGCTTAGGAAATATTATGTGGGTTAATACATGCGTATTTATGGGTTTACAAAGGCTAGCATTCTGTATTTCCAGTAACATAAGTACCATTATGTGATACTTGCGAAATGGGTAACATAAATGTTCTAAAAAGTTACATTTATCATTCCATATTTTGCTACTGTGATTGTCAGATTCCGATCATTACTACCATACTTGTGTTGACGAAATTTTTATGCACAAGTTGTCATACTTCATTAACTGACTAAACCATTAATTACGATTTCTGCGTAATTTAAAAGAATTTTCTATATGGTACCTGTAAGTAGGGTATTACCAACATAGATGCAAAAAGCTGTTTCATAAACCTTTCTAAATTCATAGCATAATCCAATCCAGCAACTGTAAAAAAGGTTATGTAGTTTCCAAAATTAAAATTTGTTTGAATGCCTGTCTTTAAATGGTGAGACGGAGTAAACGTGCAAAACCTAAGCCGAGTCGGCTCGCTACAGTCACTATCGCAATAACTATATGCAACCTGTCCATTTTTTTTTTTGTCATCAGTCTATTGACTGGTTTGATGCGGCCCGCCACGAATTCCTTTCCTGTGCTAACCTCTTCATCTCAGAGTAGCACTTGCAACCTACGTCCTCAATTATTTGCTTGACGTATTCCAATCTCAGGCTTCCTCTACAGCTCCCTCTAGTACCATGGAAGTCATTCCCTCATGTCTTAGCAGATGTCCTATCATCCTGTCCCTTCTCCTTATCAGTGTTTTCCACATATTCCTTTCCTCTCAGATTCTGCGTAGAACCTCCTCATTCCTTACCTTAACAGTCCACATAATTTTCAACATTCGTCTATAGCACCACATCTCAAATCCTTCGATTCTCTTCTGTTCTGGTTTTCCCACAGTCCATGTTTCACTACCATACAATGCTGTTCTCCAGACGTACATCGTCAGAAATTTCTTGCTCAAATTAAGGCCGGTATTTGATATTAGTATACTTCTCATGGCCAGAAATGCCTTTTTTGCCATAGCGAGTCTGCTTTTGATGTCCTCCTAGCTCCGTCCGTCATTGGTTATTTTACTGCCTAGGTAGCAGAATTCCTTAACTTCATTGACTTCGTGACCATCAATCCTGATGTTAAGTTTCTCGTTGTTCTCATTTGTACTACTTCTCATTACCTTCGTCTTTCTCCGATTTACTCTCAAACCATACTGTGTACTCATTAGACTGTTTATTCCGTTCAGCAGATCATTTAATTCTTATTCACTTTCACTCAGGATAGCAATGTCATCAGCGAATCGTATCATTGATATCATTTCACCTTGTATTTTAACTCCACTCCTGAACCTTTCTTTTATTTCCATCATTGCTTCCTCGATGTACAGATTGTAGAGTAGGGGCGAAAGGCTACAGCCTTGCCTTACACCCTTCTTAATACGAGCATTTCGTTCTTGATCGTCCACTCTTATTATTCCCTCTTGGTTGTTGTACATATTGTATATGACCCGTTTCTCCCTGTAGCTTACCCCTACTTTTTTCAGAATCTCGAACAGCTTGCACCATTTTATACTGTCGAACGCTTTTTCCAGGTCGACAAATCCTATGAAAGATTTTTCTTTAGCCTTGCTTCCATTATTAGCCATAACGTCAGAATTGCCTCTCTCGTCCCTTTACTTTTCCTAAAGCCAAACTGATTGTCACCTAGCGCATTTTCAATTTTTTTTTCCGTTCTTCTGTATATTATTCTTCTAAGCAGCTTCGAAGCATGAACTGTTAAACTGATTGTGCGATAGTTCTCGCACTTGTCAGCTCTTGCCGTCTTCGGAATTGTGTGGATGATGCTTTTCCGAAAGTCAGATGGTATATCGCCAGACTCATATATTCTACACACCAACGTGAATAGTCGTTTTGTTGCCACTTGCCCCAATGATTTTAGAAATTTAGATGGAATGTTATCTATCCCTTCTGCCTTATTTGCCCGTAAGTCCTCCAAAGCTCTTTTAAATTCCGATTCTAATACTTGATCCCTATCTCTTCTAAGTCGACTCCTGTTTCTTCTTCTATCACATCAGACAAATCTTCACCCTCATAGAGGCTTTCAATGTATTCTTTCCAACTATCTGCTCTCTCCTCTGCATTTAACAGTGGAATTCCCGTTGCACTCTTAATGTTACCACCGTTGATTTTAGTGTCACCAAAGGTTGTTTTGACTTTCCTGTATGCTGAGTCTGTCCTTCCGACAATCATATCTTTTTCGATGTCTTCACATTTTTCCTGCAACCATTTCGTCTTAGCTTCCCTGCACTTCCTATTTATTTCATTCCTCAGCGACTTGTATTTCTGTATACCTGATTTTCCCGGAACATATTTGTACTTCCTCCTTTCATCAATCAACTGAAGTATTTCTTCTGTTACGCATGGTTTCTTCGCAGCTACCTTCTTTGTACCTATGGTTTCCTTCCCAACTTCTGTGATGGCCCTGTTTAGAGATGTCTATTCCTCTTCAACTGTACTGCCTACTGCGCTATTCATTATTGCTGTATCTATAGCGTTAGAGAACTTCAAACGTATCTCGACATTCCTTAGTACTTCCGTATCCCACTTCTTCGCATATTGATTCTTCCTGACTAATGTCTTGAACTTCAGCCTACTCTTCATCACTACTATATTGTGATCTGAGTCTATATCTGCTCCTGGGTACGCCTTACAATCCAGTATCTGATTTCGGAATCTCTGTCTGACCATGATGTAATCTAATCGAAATCTTCCCGTATCTCCCGGCCTTTTCCAAGTATACGTCCTCCTCTTGTGATTCTTGAACAGGGTATTCGCTATTACTAGCTGAAACTTGTTACAGAACTCAATTAGTCTTTCTCCTCTTTCATTCCTTGTCCCAAGCCCATATTCTCCTGTAAACTTATCCTCTAATCCTTCCCCTACAACTGCATTCCAGTCGCCCATGACTATTAGATTTTCGTCCCCCTTTACATACTGCATTACCCTTTCAATATCCTCATACACTTTCTCTATCTGTTCATCTTCAGCTTGCGACGTCGGCATGTATACCTGAACTATCGTTGTCGGTGTTGGTCTGCTGTCGATTCTGATAAGAACAACCTGGTCACTGAACTGTTCATAGTAACACACCCTCTGCCCTACCTTCCTATTCATAACGAATCCTACACCTGTTATACCATTTTCTGCTGCTGTTGATATTACCCGATACTCATCTGACCAGAAATCCTTGTCTTCCTTCCACTTCACTTCACTGACCCCTACTACACTCCTGGAAATGGAAAAAAGAACACATTGACAGCGGTGTGTCAGACCCACCATACTTGCTCCGGACACTGCGAGAGGGCTGTACAAGCAATGATCACACGCACGGCACAGCGGACACACCAGGAACCGCGGTGTTGGCCGTCGAATGGCGCTAGCTGCGCAGCATTTGTGCACCGCCGCCGTCAGTGTCAGCCAGTTTGCCGTGGCATACGGAGCTCCATCGCAGTCTTTAACACTGGTAGCATGCCGCGACAGCGTGGACGTGAACCGAATGTGCAGTTGACGGACTTTGAGCGAGGGCGTATAGTGGGCATGCGGGAGGCCGGGTGGACGTACCGCCGAATTGCTCAACGCGTGGGGCGTGAGGTCTCCACAGTACATCGATGTTGTCGCCAGTGGTCGGCGGAAGGTGCACGTGCCCATCGACCTGGGACCGGACCGCAGCGACGCACGGATGCACGCCAAACCGTAGGATCCTACGCAGTGCCGTAGGGGACCGCACCGCCACTTCCCAGCAAATTAAGGACACTGTTGCTCCTGGGGTATCGGCGAGGACCATTCGCAACCGTCTCCATGAAGCTGGGCTACGGTCCCGCACACCGTTAGGACGTCTTCCGTTCACGCCCCAACATCGTGCAGCCCGCCTCCAGTGGTGTCGCGACAGGCGTGAATGGAGGGACGAATGGAGACGTGTCATCTTCAGCGATGTGAGTCGCTTCTGCCTTGGTGCCAATGATGGTCGTATGCGTGTTTGGCGCCGTGCAGGTGAGCGCCACAATCAGGACTGCATACGACCGAGGCACACAGGGCCAACACCCGGCATCATGGTGTGGGGAGCGATCTCCTACACTGGCCGTACACCACTGGTGATCGTCGAGGGGACACTGAATAGTGCACGGTACATCCAAACCGTCATCGAACCCATCGTTCTACCATTCCTAGACCGGCTAGGGAACTTGCTGTTACAACAGGACAATGCTCGTCCGCATGTATCCCGTGCCACCCAACGTGCTCTAGAAGGTGTAAGTCAACTACCCTGGCCAGCAAGATCTCCGGATCTGTCCCCAATTGAGCATGTTTGGGACTGGATGAAGCGTCGTCTCACGCGGTCTGCACGTCCAGCACGAACGCTGGTCCAACTGAGGCGCCAGGTGTAAATGGCATGGCAAACCGTTCCACAGGACTACATCCAGCATCTCTACGATCGTCTCCATCGGAGAATAGCAGCCTGCATTGCTGCGAAAGGTGGATATACACTGTACTAGTGCCGACATTGTGCATGCTCTGTTGCCTGTGTCTATGTGCCTGTGGTTCTGTCAGTGTGATCATGTGATGTATCTGACCCCAGGAATGTGTCAATAAAGTTTCCCCTTCCTGGGACAATGAATTCACAGTGTTCTTATTTCAATTTCCAGGAGTGTATATCTAGATTAAGCTTTTGCATTTCCCTTTTCAGATTTTCTAGTTTCCCTACCACGTTCAAGCTTCTGACATTCCACGCCCCGAATCGTAGAACGTAATCCTTTCGTTGATCATTCAATCTTTTTCTCATGGTAACCTCCCCCTTAGCAGTCCCCTCCCGGAGATCCGAATGGGGGACTATTCCGGAATCTTTTGCCAATGGAGAGATCATCATGACACTTCTTCAAATACAGGCCACATGTCCTGTGGATACACGTTACATGTCTTTAATGCAGTGGTTTCCATTGCCTTCTGCATCCTCATATCGTTGATCATTGCTGATTCTTCCGCCTTTAGGGGCAATTTCCCACCCCTAGGACCAGGGAGTGCCCTGAACCTCTAACTGCTCCTCCGCCCTCTTTGACAAGGCCGTTGGCAGAACGAGGCTGACGTCTTATACCGGAAGTCTTCGGCCGCCAATGCTGATTACTTATCAAAATTTAGGCAGTGGCGGGGATCGAGCCCGGGACCTAAGACGTTTTGATTACAAATCAAAGACGCTACCCCTAGACCACGGGTACTCTGTCCATGGAAATATTTGTATCGGTATCTGCAAAATCTCAGTAATGCACGTCCAATTAATTTCCTTAATTCAAGTTTGTGATTCTTTTGAGTTGTATTGCGGTTGGTAAGAGAAAAAGACTATTATTGTCTTTAGAAAGACTGATTTTTGTGATCAATCATTTCCTTAAAAATCGGACTAAGTGAAGCATTATTGAGTAATTTTTCTGATGAGTACTATGTGTACTGTGAGGTATAGTGTAAATATGAAGTGCATTCTGTGTCACATGTAACCGTTTTGTTTCAATGACTTGTTACAACTACTACTGATTCTCGGCAAGTATCTAAAAACAGTTCTTCAATAACATTATAACTTATATGATGAATTCTGACTGTGGACTCCGTCTGTGAGTTTAAACCTGGTTTGAATGCTATTAATCTAATGAAGTGGACAAACAAGTCATCGTCCCAATAAGAGGACTCTGTGGACAACAAGCGGGAATGTGAGTGTAAAACTAAGATCTAAATTGTGCATTTGTGTTCGTTATTGAGCAAACACCAACCATTAATCATTAATTTTTTGGAGAACATCATCCCTACGCCAGTGAATGTTATACACTTTTATTACACTATTGCAATTTCGGCCTTAGGCCATGATCAAGTGCTGCTGAAAAATACAGAATGTTTAAAAAATTGTTGTACAGGTTCATTATGTATCTCTGCGGTGTGCCGATTATACACGATATTTTAGCTATGTAGCCATGTTACTTACATATAATGGCTTTTAGCCATGTCAACGAAATATTAGCTGACACATTTGTATGTCGTTGTCAATACTGTTAAATACATTCGTGACGTTGTTACACAGTGCGAGCACACGTATTTAGTCATCGTAAAACAACATTATCTGTAAGTGCACATGTTCGTTAACTCATCACTAGTCACAAATGCATTAGACCACAGCTGCAGACTGCAGGCTACTAATAACCGTTTATACGCATAAACGGATTACAGATATTGTTTTGCTATGTGTGGAGCGCCATTACAGTCCAACGACTATACTAGGAAGCAAAGAGTACGCCCTCGTTGCACAATTATGAATTCTGCTATAACATCTTACGTGACTTATTCTTAAACCATCATAGATAAACGTGAGGATTACACATCGAATTACATACACAAGGGTTATATCGTTATACATAAAATCTTACGTGACTTATTTTTAAAAAATCATGAATAAACGTGAGAATTATACGTCGAATTACACACATAAGGGTTAAACATCGTTATACACAACTGTAGGTATTCTTTTTGGCCCACTCTTGCTGTGAAATTTTGTGCAGGATGTATATTCTTACGTCGTAGATTTATTGTATTAACACTATAGAACCAAACTGACAGAGGCAGTGAGATGTTACGCAGTACCTCATGTGCTACCAGATCAGTAGCACGCTCCCATGGAACCACCTTCACTCAAATCCAACACAGCTGACGTAACATTTTTTTTCCAGCTTTACATGCATTTTCAGTACATAAAGTGGTCACTGACACAGCAAACGAAAGTAATATGAAAATACAATATAGTACGTCTCCTCTATGTCAATCATACAAAACGCGTTACCGGCATCGAGTAGTAAAATAATACTCTAAATGGTAAAAAAGTGTACAATATCGTTTTTACGGGACTTTGTCATTTTATAAAATTCATACTACACTGCCTTAATATTCGTCATGTACAGAATTCATAATACACTGAATTAGTACGTTACCCTGAGCAATAGTCTGAGCTACTATTAGCGTGTGCATCGTAAGATTGAGTAAAAATTATCTAAAAATCGTTTGTTTCTCAAGTCGGTTTGTTCATTTAGAAGTTATCAGGATCATTTTTGAGATGCTTTATATTTCCATGTCTTCAAGGACGCTCATAAATCTTCCATTAGGTACAGCGTGTAATATTGTCAGGGCTGTATCGATGTAACTAACATTATGGTTGTTTTCACTTAAGTGTTTGCTAAACGTAAAGGTGCTATTTTCTGTTTGTCTAACATGTTCCTTTAATCTATCTGTAAATGTTTTCCCTGTTTGTCCGATGTAATATTTCTGACAAGAGTCACATTCTATTTTATAAACCCCTGATTTTGTAAATTGGTTAGTATTATTGTAATTGTGTAATAATCTGTTAGCTATGGTGTTATTGGTGTGGAAGCTGACTTTAACACGGGTTGTCTAAAAAGTCTGCGCAGTTTTATCTCCCGTTGTGACTATGTATGGTAAGGTACCATATTTATTCTTTTTTCGCGAATTTTACTCTCTTTCTAACGTAATTTCACTATTTAGGCTTGTATTACCTCTTTTAATTTTGCGTTCATACATGTCCTTAACTAATTTGGCTTCTAACCCATTGTTAATAGCCACTTTTTGTACTATCCTTAGTTCTTTTTGTTTTTCGTCCTCGTCCAGTGGTAGAGTACATAATCTATGTATCATACAGTTGAAGTATGACAGGTTATGTTGTTTTGGATGGCATGAGTCAATACTTATAATACAGTCTGTTGTTCTGGGTTTTCGGAAGATTCCAAATTTATATTAGCCATTTACATTCGTGATTTGGAGATCTAAAGAGTTTATGCTTTTATTATTTTCTATTTCTTTTGTAAACGTTATGTTTGAGTGTAGGCCGTTTAGTTGGTTGTGCATTATGTTTCAATCGTGTGTAGAGTCTTCCCATATTACGAATGTGTCATCTACACATCTTTTGTAGTATCCAATTTTATTTTTTATCGGTTCAAATTCCGTGAAAAATCTAAAGCGTTTACAGAAATGTCAGTTAGGGGTCCTGCTTGACAACTACCCATGGTGAGGCCTTCCTGTTGTGTACATATTTCATTTTGGAACATAAAGTAGTTTTGAGAGGTAACGAATTCTAACTAATCCATTAATTCATACACTTCTGGCAGGGTAGTCTTTTGGTGCTTTAGTAAATTTTTCCTTATTATTTCAACTGTTTCCCTTACTGGAATATTTGTGTACATGTTTCCAATATCAAAGGAGACAAACGTACCATCTTCTGGGATTTAGATACTTCTTAGACCGTTAGCTATTGAGTATGAATTGCGCGCTGTAAACTCTGTGACTGTGAATTCCAGCTACAACAAGTTTATTCATTACTCATTAAGTTTTTCAGTTTTTATGTCTACACTCTGCTATGCTAGCGATGAGGCGACGGAGATGACTATTAAAAATCAGGTACATCAACTTACTATTGGCGTCTTTCCGGGTCAAGAACTGTTCAAATCTGGCACACGCTAAAACGAACTTACGCATCTGAGAACAGTGATAACTCATGTATAAATTTGTGAAGCTAAGGCTGCAAGTCACATTGGAAGGTATGCTGCCATTTTGCCAGGACGTAAGCCAATTTAGGAATGGGAGTTCGATCCCATGAGGAACCAACCACACTGGGATTCAAACTGTAAACAGCTCAACGAGAGACTGCCGAAGTTATACGGAGAGCTAGTAAGCAGACGATAGTTATAGATACCAATAACAAATGACAGCTGAGAAAATTTTAACATAAAGTATTATTTCTACTGAGCGTGATTAACTGTTTGCTAAGATGAATGACAAGAAAGGATAAATAACTCTAATGTTGAGAGACAGGTAGAAAAAATCAGAAATTAACTTTGTGACGACAGATTGCTTGAAGACAGGAAAGAATAAAATTTGCAGAGAAAACGGATGTAGCAGTTCAGATTTAACTTTACGATGACAGTGCGTTAATATCAGGACTACACACAGTTTTACACGACGAAGTAAGTGGCCGATAAGATATAGATGAAATGTCAAGGGCATCATCCATTCACTACCGTAACGCGAAGAGTGTAGATATTGTGTATTCAGGAGTATTGTAAAATAGTAACATTTAACAGGAATTGTATGACGGAAGTAAAAGGTCACCAGAAGGGGCGGTAAATGGTAGATGAAATTACAAAATTTATCGATGACAATATGTATAGTAAGAGTAAGTTTAGTGATTTGAACTTTAGAAAAGACAAAAGTACCGGTGAGGTGTATTCCAAAACGTATTAAATTAACAAAGAATTTGTATAATTAAGGTTAACCTTACAGATATGGACGAGAAGATACACTCTGTACAAATTTGCATAGAACAGAAAATAGACGTTTTCGCAGTAATTGAGGGAGCAACATTAGATTCTTGGAGTATAAATCTAGGGGATACTCTAGATGAACTTGAAAAATTATGTAATGAGGAAATGGAAGTTGAGTTTGTGAATTTTTGACAGAATGAATTACGAGAAGTTGTGCAGAACAGTTCCTATGATGATGCTAATGAAATGAATTCCAAGATAAATCAAACAGCTACTGCCGATATTGAGAACGAGGGGGTACTAAAAGGGAATGTTAAAGTAAATATTGGTACAATTGATGATGTTGAAACAGAAGGTATGCAGTTAGTGTATGAACTTCTTGACAAAGTGGATGTCACTGTGAATAATTAGCAGTGATAGAGATGTGAAGGAATTAGTTAAGGCTGATGTAAGCAATGCAAACGAAACCGAATATATCTTGGTATTGAATGATATTGTGGACAAAGCTAATGAGTTTGCGACAGGTTTTCAAGAGCGAGACGAATGTAAGAAGTGTCAAAATAATATTAAGACAAACAGAATGCAATTGGTAACTATTTATGTAAGTAAAATTGAAAAGAAATGTGAAAGGACAGTTGCTCAACTGAAGAGGCCTGTTGTGAAGTTACCTGCAGTAGTTACGTAAAAACTGAGCAATCCTAAAGCATTGACTGCTCACCGACGATCGCAGCGCAGCGCAGCGATACGGCATCAGGAAGGCGCAGACCCGCGCGCCAGTGGGAACAGCGGGCAGCGCCACACCTCCAAGAAGACAGAGTTCGGCGCCCCTTGTCAGCCGCACATCGCCGATCGGCCCAGTTCGGTCGCAGAGTTCGAGGTCATCAGTACTGAGTTATAAGAAGACGATGCTTTCGGCGAGTAGTTATAGGGTGTCAATGTAACTGCACGGGAGGCATAGGAAGTAGGTAGTTACGTTTATTTTCTCTTTAGGAATAAAGTATTCAATTAAAGTGTTATATTCAAATCAATCCATCGGTGATTACAACTTCTTTCCATCTTTGCTCGTGTCCGTGCTGACTGCCACAGTAGCAGACACAACATCTGGCGACGAGGATTCCAGAGCTTGCTATGGGTTCACCCATTTCGCCAATTCCAGCTGACGTTTTCATGGAACATTTTGAGCAACAGGCGTTAAGTAGCGCTCCTTTGAAGCCTTCTTGCTGGCTCCGCTACGTGGCCGATACATTTGTTATATGGACACACGCGAAGAGGAACTTCATGCGTTCCACAATTTCTTAAATGGAATTCACCCCAAAATAAAATTCACGTTGGAGGTTGAGAGTGAGGTCGGTCTCCCGTTCCTAGATGTGTTGGTATACAGAAGATCTGATAACACCCTAGGTCACGGAGTGTACAGAAAGCCGATTAACACAAAGAGGTATTTAAATGCTACTTCGCACCACCATGCAGCCCCGAAGGAAGCAGTACTCAACACTCTGTCTTCTCGTGCCTTCCGTATCAGCGATGACGACAACTTGGAATCGGAGTTGAATTTTTTAAAGAGGACATTGAAGGCAAATGGGTATGATAGTTATTTAATCGACAGGGCTTTAAGGCGGAATATTTATACCGCTAATAAGAATGACGAGGGACCGCCTTCTCACTCCGTCAGGTTACCGTTCGTTTCTGGGGTCACTGACCGCATACGTAGAATTATAAATAAAATGGTATTCAGACATCTTTCTTTAGTCACAACAAAATAAAAGACTTTTTCCGACGGAAAACGGATGCACCTGATTACCTCCACAATGCAGGCGTCTATCAAGTGTCATGCGGCTGCGGCAAAGTGTATCTAGGCGAAACGGGAAGAACTGTTAAAGAACGCTTTAAGGAACACAACGGCATTTGCGACCCCAAAATCGGCAGTAGCGGAACATCACGAGAACTGTGGCTCTGACATCGATTTTAATAACGTACGTGTACTGGCTAAAGAAGCAAACATTTATAGAAGAAAGGTGCGAGAAGCGGTTGAAATTTCTAAGGACGCATCTAACTTCAATAGAGAAGACGGCTACAGGCTTCCGGCATTGTGGGTCCCCGCCATCAAGGAAGTAAATACGCGGCCGCGGTGTGAGAGCGGCATAAACAACGCGCTGCAAGTCACCTCGGCGGACAATAATATTTTGAGTAAACATCCCCCCTCTCTTGCTCTGTCCTTTTCGAATCTAGCCACTGATGACGACCAACCAATAGCGGTAGCAGGCATTTCAACCACTAACCCTTCTCCAGCATAAGTGTGGAACAGTGCCTTTCTATCCAATGACGATGACCGCCAATGGTATCCACAGGAGATGAGCTACCAACGCCCCTTCTTCTGTATTAGCCTACGACTATGGCCCACCAATGGTAGCCACATGTATTTAACCAATACTATCACTTCTCCAGCAAGAACGCCAGAAAATTCCCCCTTTATAAGTGGACGCGACAGTCGTATCTGACAGTGTTATAGTAGTAGTGGACACCAAAAGAGGCTGAGGAAGATCCCAGCAGAGGGGAAACATGACGTGGCCTAATAACCCAGAAGATTTTAACTTCATCTGTCTCTTTTCTTATAGAGACGCATTACTATTAATCGTTTTTTTTTGGGGGGGGGGGGGAGGCTCCTGCCATTGAAATGTCCCCTTACCCGCCTCCTACACCACCTGCGCCTGCGCCTCTGGTCACTGCTTGCTTTGATCTGATGTAGTTTCTTCAATTTCAGAACCAGAAAGTGTCGCAGTTGGCGACGGCACTTCGCCGCTCATTAAAGCGGAAGCCGCTGCTGCCTCAACTCCGTCAAAATAGCCAGCCACATCTACGGAACCGCCTCCGTGCATTCCACCGATCCAAGCTTTCAGTGAACAACAACAAGAATGGAACGAGTGGTACGGTCTCTGTGTTACACATCAAGGGCAAGGTACTATGAAAATTTCTTAGTTTTTGTCAACTGCCGGCGCAACAGTTTACCGCCTCGCTCAGAAGTTATTCTTGATTAGTAGGCCCGAGTCGCTAGTTTTAGAAGATTCGGTTTTCACCCTCAGTAAGTATTGTGAGGATCAGATAAGGATTTGTGTAGCTTGTTACAAGTTATTTCTATTATGAAAGGCGCCAGAACATACATACCGTCAGTGGCTCACTGAACTTATGGGTTTAATACGAAAGTCTCGTTTTAAATACAGCTGTGGACAGTACAATGGTGATACAATGATTCCTGATTTAGTAAGTATAATGTGCCAAACAGTAGGATTCAGGAAAAAATTCTTAAAGATTATGATCCTACTTTGAAACAAGTGTTACGAATTATTGAACATAAGGATTCGTGTGATGGCTTCGTGGGAAACTTTGAGGTAGCTCCGTCTGCAGAGTAATACAAAGTGGTAAATAGGTACGGCATTGTAACTGCCCCCCAGGCGCGAACGGGCCACCAAGTCGTGGCCAGATTAAGAAAGCGTCAAGACGTGTTTCTGCTGTGAAATCATGTCCCCGCTGATTTTCCAAGCATAAAAGATATCACTGTCCTTCACAGAACGTGACTTGCACCACTTGTGGGAAACCGGGTCATGTACAGTCTGAGTGCTTGCAACAGAAAAAGAACTCTACCTATGTTCGCTCTCATAAGCGTGGAGCACCTTCTCACTCAATGAATATAGTTTCTTCTAAACCGTCTACCACTACCAGTAATAATCAAGTTCAGGATGTGCCTTCATCCCGCCCAGTACTGTGCAACGACAGTCAAAGTGTTCGTGAACTCAGTCATTGCAAGACGCTGAGAGCGACTTCAGCTAGACGGCACTGGCACTTAGGTTACTTAATGGTGCCGCTTATGAACAGCTGGGCTCCCCACAGTCGACAAAATTTTGCACTCAACTTACTGCGTATTATGGTCAGCGCATTCCAGTGCTTCGTTCATGTTTTTCGCGTCAAATTCCAGTATCACATCAGAACTGTGACATTGACAATTCTGCTTTCGCTAGAATGTGAAAATATTTTTGGGCTACATTCTTTTGATTTGTTTGGCGTCTGTTGAAGCATGATTTATTTTCAAATAATATTCTTAAGAATTTAATTTATTTACTAGCGATTCGTCAAAAACATTAACACATTTAATCACTATGTGAGCGTGGAAGTAGTTGCCAGGAAATAACTGATGAAATCTTAATGAAATAGATTTTAACAAATGAAAATTTTATTCCTAATAGGTTTTTTCAAGGAAACAGATTTAAAATTATAAGCAGAAACACCCTCTAAATATCAAGTTACAATTTATTCAGAGGCAGAAAGAAATAAATTTTTGAGTGTATGAGCTTTCGGGCTGAGAACCTTGCCGCTCCCTTTTGACACGACCGTAGTCACGACCGCTCACAACGACCTCTGAAAGACTACACTGGTGCAAATCTGCAACACACCAGATTACTTTAAACTAAAAGTTTTAACAATTCACACAAGCACACAAACTATGCACCCCGTAGGAGCCATGGAAATGGTACAAAACACTAAAATTAAAGGATTAACTTGCCACCGAAGGTGCAACTTAACCTCTAAGAAAAGGCTTACGGTGGAAAGGTGACAACTTTATGTACTAAAATGACGATTTAAATAAAAACCCATGAAATGCAATCTTATATAAAATTATACAAGGTTGGCCAAACGAGTTAACATGCTCTACCGTTCACATATACCGCCTCTCAAGATGATAGGCAAGATAAAACATATTTCAGGAATTAGGCCATTACACTCCAAGCAATGAATGCTTTAACACACCGAATCCGACTAACATGACAGAGGCAGCTATTAACGTACGGCACATTGATAGGGAGATTACCGAACAACCCGAACCGCAGGTTGCTCTAACCCGCCCCTACTCCACAAGGAAAAAATGACCACCCATTTCATAAATAACCACCTTCCCGCGGGTGGGCAAACGGAGAAGAATGGTGGGACGACCCCAAAAGAAAGAAGTTGGTGACCACACCAAGAAAACAAGTAGAATTTAACAAGTAAATGAAACAACATATCACCAATCACTTATCTTCTAATAAACTGCGATTTCTGGAGAAGACCTGGCGCAGCACCCCCAAATCGCTCTCCCGAACCTTCCGCTGCCAGCCACTTCAACGGACGCCGGAAGGCGCGCCGATCTCCCGTCTCACGGCGTCGCAGCTCGCCCCGGCCAGCTTGATGTTGTGGTGTCGCTCCTGTTGCTCTCATGTGAACCGCGAAGCCACTACCCCTCGCTATAGGGCGCGGCCTACTGGACTCGAGTGGGGGCCTCACATGCGCCGACGCTCAAGGTGGACAAGTCATCTTGTGTCTCAGTGCGCGACCGACCAACCGATCGATCCAACCGCCAATGACCATTGCCTGAGCAATTCGAGCAGACTGGCGGCCTAACACGCAGACTCAGATGCAGGAACTAAGCCCTGGCGGGGCGACTACTCGCTGAGTTCTCTCACTGCGCCACAAATTCGAACGAGAGACTGACCACAGACTGACTCCAGACTCACCCAGACTGACCAACAGGGGAGCTCATAGCGCCCCTTAAATGCACGTGAACAGGCAACCCTTCCTCTTTCCCACCAGAGGGAGACACCAAAGCTTCGATTGCCACAGCGGCGCCACCGCCAGAAACGGAGGGTGACTGCTTCACACTACGCGCTGCGTCGCGCTCTTCAAAACAGCAATTTTAGAACGGCTCGTCTGTATTCAGGAAAATATACTTAATGTTTCTACTTTCCACCCAAAGGCAGTGATCGTTCATTAACGAGTTTTCTGATTTATTTTCAGAAGGACTCGGCAGAGCAAATAATTTTGTGACGCATATTACAATGAAGGAAAACACGCAGCCTAAGTTTTTTTGGGCGTATCCCGTCCCTCATGAACTTAGAGACAAAGCTGCAAGTTAACTTAAAGAATGGCAAGACAATGGTGTTATTGCTCCTATCCCAGATTGTCAATGGACTTCTCCCTTAGTAATCTTACCTATGCCTTCTGCAAGTTTTCGTCTTTACGTTGACTTTAAATCCACTGTGGCCTCACAAACAATAATTTGACACTTGTCTCTTGCCCCACCTTGAGGAATTAATGGACAGGCTTTGCGCAGGCCACTGTTTTGCAAAGACTGACTTACACCATGCGTATCTTCAAACTTCGCTATATGAGGAGTGTGAGATAGTGTTTGTGGTGAACACACATTTGGGGATGTTCAGATTTTTGCGCTTACCCTATGGCAGCGCTTAACACACCTGCCATACTCCGACGCTACTTACAGCAGCTTCTTGCTGATGTTCCATTGTGTTCAAATAACTTGGACAGTATTGTGGTCTGAGGACGTGCACCACAGGAACGTATCATTAACCATCGTACACTTGTGGAAGTACTTTGAGATGCAGGTTTGAAGTATCATCTGGACAAATGTGCCTTTTTCAGACTGAAATTCAGTACTTAGACCATGCTCTTAATAGTCAAGTTGTTCATTCTCTTCACTCACATTTGCTGACCATCCGAGAGATCTCTGTGCCCCGTGGAACGTCACGGAACTGCAGTCACTTCTCGGGAAGTTCACATATTATATTAACGCAGGCCAGGTCGTGGCTCCGTTACATCGTTTGCGACTGAAGAATGTGCTATTTCGTTCATCAAAGAGCGTCAGAAACATTCCGGAATTTAAAAATGCTTTGATCATTTAGATTCCGCAAAGCCCGTGGTTTTGGCAGTGGACGCTTCTTCGTACGAAATAGGAGCTGTGCTCTAGCACAGATTTAGTTCGCAGGAGAGGTCGATTACTTTCGCTTCCAAGTTATTGAGCAAGATTGAATGTAACTACTCCCAAATCGAGAAGGAATCGCTCGCTATTGTCTATAGCGTGACAAAGTTTCGCCATTATCTGTTTGGTCGGAGGTTTTACCCAGTGACGGAACCTGTTCTGCCACGCGCGGCTCGGAAGCTGCAACGTTGGGCCTTGTTATTGTCCGAGTATTAGCACGGAATACTGTACCCGCCCACGCGAGGTATGTGAGTGCTGACACCCTGTCTCGCCTTCCTGTTGTTCCTGATTCTGAATTCCATCCTACTGTCGCACCTTGTTGCCAGATCGATGGGCAGGACACCGTACTTTTGCAGAGTTTTCCGCTGCACTATAGGAAAATTGCACAGGCCATAGAGGCAGACACTGACTTGGATCTTTTGTTACCTATATCCGCACAGCTTGGCCTCGTTCAGTGAAAAAGATACACAGTTCTTTCATATTCACATTTTTGATCATTGGCATAGCCTCTCCGTCCAGCACGGTGTGATTTTATTGCAAACTGACTCTGGACAAACTCGTGTGTTTATTCCTAAAGTGCTGCAAAATGCTCGTAGGCACTGTACTTGGCCAGAAATAGACGCTCACATTGAACGGTATCATCCTGCCCCCTAGTCTCTATTCGAAACAATGCTCATAGTAAAACTAACAAACCAATTAAATAATGCAGTAAGGTAGCCTGGCAGTCATGAAATCGGTATTATTATTTATAACTCTCACATAAATGCGTGTTTTTCAGAGAATAGAGTTTATCTCTTGTGCTATCCCGTGTGGTATGTAACAGTAATAATTTGTCTTAATAATAATTTGTCTTAATGGTGGTTTGCATCCTTTAGGTTCAACTGTGAGTTCCACATCAATCGCCAATCCTCAGTAGTTGTTTCTGCATTTCGTTGCATGCTTCTGGCTTCAAAAGCTTCACAGAGATAGCAACATCGTGTGCAGAAACACTCGCTGACTGTATGACGTCATTAACTACATAATCATATAATCTCCTGACACTAACGGTCCAGATCATTTAATTTGCTCCCAAAATTACGTTTACGTCTGAAAGAAAGTATTGTGGATACATGAAAAGGCTGCACACTTTTACGAATTACAAAATTCGTCTGAAGGCTGTTACGATCATGTGTATGGTGTTCTGCCCTTTAGTATTTAGTCCCCATTCTCAACAGACAGTCGGGTAAAAATTACCTACCGCTTCCCTGTGGCGTTAGGTTCAATAGAGAGTGGCAAAAACTTCCACCAGCGAGCTGTTCACACGGTTGCGACAACAGTACATACATTTTACTCTATTGTTTCCTGTGACAGATACGAAACATTTATATCACAGAATTTGTCTTATAGAGAACAGGTTTTCAGGTGCAATAACTAAATCAGTGTAAGAAAATGCTAGTGACCATTGTATTTCTCAGTACGTCATTGAAGTGACTTTTGGTAAATGAAACAGATAGGACTTTCGGGACCAAACATCCTTTGGCTAAATCATTCTTTGTCCCTCCAGTGTTAGCATACCATTTGCAAAGTCCAGAGGTAGTTTGAGAAGAAAAATTCTTCCTCAGTTTTTTGCTTGACCAGTGATTTATTCGATAATACTCGAATATTTTCTATTTTTGCATAAGGCAACCATTCGTAAGATTTCCTGATTTATGTTGAGAACACGGTGCGGATACGTGCAGGGAGAACTTTGTCGATGTCATTGGCCAAGAAGTGCTAACGCCCAGTTAAAGTAGTCTTTCGACTGGTGCGCTATGAAAATGTCATGTGGTTTGAGACGTCAAAGAGCTTACAACAAGGAGGCCTCTGAAAACTTGATGATTTCATTTGTGAATATTTTTTGTATAATTTAGTAAGGTTATGCGACTCGTGGTTTGTGTTCTACAGCTTGCTAAATGTGGGTTTGCGTGAAAGCGGGTACATAACTTTTCGATTCATTAGAGAATAAAATGTAAGAAAAGCCCAACTAGAACTTTTTTTTGGCCACCAGTCTTCTGACTGGCCACGAATTCCTATCCTGTGCCAACCTCTTCATCTCAAAGTAGCACTAGCAACTTACGTCCTCAATTATTTGCAGGATGCATTCCAATCTCTGTCCTCCCCTACAGTTGTCGCCCTCTACAGCTCTCTTTAGTACCATGGAGGGCTTTCCCTCATGTCTTAACAGATGTCCTATCACCCTGTCCCTTCTTCTTATCAGTGTTTTCCACCTATTTATTTCCTCTCCGATTCTTCGCAGAACCTACTCATTCCTTACCTTATCAGTCCGCCTAATTTTCAACATACGTCTGTAGCACCACATCTCAAACGCTTCGATTCTCTTTTGTTCCGGTTTCGCCCACAGTACACGTTTCACTACCATACAATACTGTACTCCAGACGTACATTCTCAGAAACTTTTTTCCTCATCTTAAGGCAGATATTTGATATTAGGAGACTTCTCTTGGCCAGGAATGCCTTTTTGTCATTGGTAGTCAACTTTTTATGTCATCCTTACTCCGTCCGCCACTCGTTATTTTACCGTCTAGGTAGCAGAATTCCTTACTACACATAGTTGGCGAATAGCAAGTGTGCTTTCGACTACGGTGTTCCTGCGCCGAAAAATGTAGCAGCCTAAAAGGAATAGGGCAATGCAAGGCGATCCCAACTAGGCCAGTAGTCTGCACTTTCGTCGATTTCAAGAAGGAATGTGAATCGCTTGACTGACAGTCTCTTTTTGAAATCTTAGAAGGGTGGGGAGTTCACCCAAAGACAGTAAGCTTCATCAAACGAGCACTGACGGCCATAAGCATCAAAGGAAAACTTACGGGAGAAATATCAGCTCCTTTAGCTGTTAAACCAGGTTTTCTCCAAGGGAAGAGACTGTCACCACTCCCATTCAACCTCATCCCAAAGAAAGTTGTTAGAGAATGGGAAAAGAAATAAAATAGTCCCAGGAAAACTACTTTATTCGAACGTACTAAAGAAGACATTTAGATTGCTTGCTTAGCTTTCCTTGATTGTTTAGCGGTACTAGCAAACATTGAAGAAATCTGTTGCAAGGCTGACCCGCAAACCTATTTTGAAAGAAAACTAAGTAGTTTCGCGTTAAATTCAACTTTCAAAAACTAAACACGAAGTATATGCAAGTCACTTGGTGATCCCGTATCAGTCCAACTGTACACGCACATTACACAGCCTCCAGCAACTTGAACAGTCCACTGCTGACATGCAGGATCCATGGATTCATAAGGTTGTCACCATACCCGTACACGTCAACCAGCTCGATACAATTTGAATAGAGACTTGTCCGACCAGGAAACATGTTTCCAGACATCAACTGTCCAATGTCGGTGTTGACGGGCACAGACGAGGCGTAAATCTTTGTATCGTCCAATCGTCAATGGTAAGCGAGTGGGCCTTCGGTTCCGAAAGCCCTATCAATGATGTTTCGTTCAATAGTTCGCAACCTGACACTTGTTGATGACCCAGCATTGAAATCTGCAGCAATTTTCGGAATGGTTGCCCTTCCGTGACGTTGAACGGTTCTCTTCGGTCGTTGTATGTCCCGTTCTTGCTGGATCTTTTTCCGGCCGCAGCGATGTCGGAGATTTGTTGTTTTACCTGATTCCTAATATTGACGGTACACTCGTGCAATGGTCGTACTGAAAAGTCTCCGCTACATCGCTACCTCGGAGATACTAAGTCCCATCACTCGTGCGCTGACTATAACACCACGTTCAAACTCACTTAAATCTTGATAACCTGCCATTGTAGCAGCAGTAACCGACCTAACAATTGCGCCGGATACATGTTGTCCAATGTAGGCGTTGCCGAACGCAGCGCCGTGTTCTGCCTGTTCACATATCTCTGTATTTGAATACGCATGCCTGTACCAGTTTCTTTGGGGCTTCATTGTATATATGGGTCAGCCAAACGAGAAAGTAAATAAACTGTTTACTATTTCAAACGTAATCGCCGTAACTGTGAGACAATACGGTCAGAGCCTTGATGGAAAAGTGTTTGTGTTTGCCTACGGAAATGATTTCACTCAGGCGTGCACTTCTCTGTCCGAAATAAATCATTGGCGACGAATCATCTTCTCCGGGACTCCAAAAATATTAAAACTGCCTGCAGATAGGTCATTACTGTATGGAGCATGAATAAAGGTTTCCCAGCGAAATTTCTGAAGTGCAGTGGATACAACCGTGGCATTATGTGTGGCTGCCCACGTGTTGTAAAGTAATTACGAGAAGGACACAAAAGGTGTTCCCTCCCCTGATTCAACTACCGCTAGCCTGTTCCATCCTTGATCCTTTTTCAGGCAAGAGAATGTATTAGCAATTCAGATAACCTGTAGAGAGCTGCAAAGCTGGGATTTTGGGAAAAAAAGAACAGTTGTTGCATACGGCCAAGTTTTGTCTGCCGGGGGGGGGGGGGGGGGAGGGATGATAATTTATAAATTGTACCAGGAGGACGTGAAGCATCGTTCGATTAACTAAGGGGAGATCTGGCACAGCGATATAGGAAACAGAATAGCAGCAGATACCATTTCGAGCAGTTAAGTAGGGCATCACAGAAGCCGAACGAAAATGCCGAAGGTTTCCTGCGTATGATGTAAAAATTAATGTCAATATTTATAAACTAACGAGAAATAACTGCACAAATCGGATCATTCTACAGGAAGCAAGGCACAGTGATTTAGATGTATATTTGGCGGTACTGCTACCAGATGTGTCGCAAAAGCTGTATATAGAATTTCCAAATTGCTTGGCTGATGCTATAGTCATCTTTGGAGAAATATAAGCAGTAACTAGACACCGTGATAGGAGAAATGTCTTTTCCACTGACGTTAAATGTTAAAGTCCTGAAATTTCGGGTCTCATACAAAGGGATTGTCTCCAACGACCGCTGCGGAGATGTGGCAGGGTTGGACCTCGAGAGGAGGACTGTTGAAGCAAGTGACATAATAGGAGAGGACGAATTGTGAAATGACAACAGAAACCCCAGTTTCTCCAGATGGCGTTCAAAGTGAATTATCACGCTGAAAAAACGTATGCAGGGTCGGAATATTTCTTTATTGGTGTTGTGAACGACGGGTAACATATATTTTTGTTAGACACGGTAATCACGAGCCTGTGGGGAGCCTGGATCTCATGGGGAAGAGGCGGCTAAACCCTGCAGAGTAAAGGTTTAGTTTTCAGGTGTGCGGAAAGCGGCTCTGCTAAAATGTGAAATATTTTCTCGGCTTAGTGGGTACTGCGCTATCGTATGGATTGATTTCCTATACAGGGTGGTACACTGATCGTGAGCGTGCCAAATATCACGCGAAATAAGCATCAAACGAAAAAACTACAAGTAACGAAACTTGTCTAGCTTGAAGAGGGAAACCAGATGGCGCTATAGTTGGCCCGCTAGATGGCGCTGCGACGGATAGCGACTGCGTTGTTTTAAATAGGAACCCCATTTCTTATTTCATATTCGTGTAGTACGCAAAGAAATATGAATGTTTTAGTTGGACCTCTCTTTACGCTTTGTGATAGATGGCGCTGTAATAATCACAAACATGTGGCTCACAATTTTAGACGAACTGTTCGTAACAGGTAGGTTTTTTAAATTAAAATACAGAACGTAGGTACGTTTGACATTTTATTTCGGTTGTTCCAATGTGATACATGTACCTTTGTGAACTTATCATTTCTGAGAACGCATGCTGTTACAGCGTGATTACCTGTAAATGCCACATTATTGCAATAAATGCTCAAAATGATGTCCGTCAACTTCAATGCATTTGGCTATACATGTAACGACATTCCCTACGGTCGCCGATTCGAATCCTGCCTCGGGCATGGATGTGTGTGATTGCGACTCTCATTTTGAGTAATTGATTATGAGTAAATTAATTGCATGTTTATCTCCATACAACTATGTTGTCTAAAAATTCATCGTGCAACTGCTGGTTACTAATTTCTCCATCACCGGTAGTATATCTAGGTTCACTCCACACAACTTAAAGTACACGGTTGGTTGATCCACCCGCGAAATATGTTGTTGCGTCATTGGGGTTGCTGGAAACGGCTCACGAGGATTAAACATTCTCTCATTCTCTTCTTCATTGCTATTATTTCTGATGATAGTGTTTGCTTCATCTTGTCTTATACTCCAGTTATACTAGCTGTTAGTTAGGTTTAAATTGTTCTAAGTTCTAGGGGACTGAACCTCAGATGTTAAGTCCCATAGTGCTCAGAGCCATTTGAGCCATTTCTTTGTAACGACATTCCTCTCAACAGCGAGTAGTCCGCCTTCCGTAATGATCGCACATGGATTGACAATGCGATGACGCATGTTGTTAGGCGTTGTCGGTGGATCACGATAGCAAGTATCCATCAACTTTCACCACAGAAAGAAATCCGGGGACGTCAGATCGGGTAACGTGCGGGACATGGTATGGTGCTTCGACGACCAATCCACCTGTCATGAAATATGCTATTCGTTACCGCTTCAACCGCACGCGAGCTATGTGCCGGACATCCATCATGTTGGAAGTACGTCGCCATTCTGTCATGCAGTTCAACATCTTATAGTAACGTAGATAAAATATTACGTAGGAAATCAGCATAAATTGCATCATTTAGATTGCCATCGATAAAATGGGGGCCAATTATCCTTCCTCCCATAATGCCGAACCATACATTAACCCTCCAAGGTCGCTGATATTCCACTTGTCGCAGCCATCGTGGATTTTCCGTTGCCCAATAGTGCCGCTTTACCTTACCGCTGTTGGTTCAAAAAAATGGCTCTGAGCACTATGGGACTTAACATCTATGGTCATCAGTCCCCTAGAACTTAGAACTACTTAAACCTAACTAACCTAAGGACAGCACACAACACCCAGCCATCACGAGGCAGAGAAAATCCCTGACCCCGCCGGGAATCGAACCCGGGAACCCGGGCGTGGGAAACGAGAACGCTACCGCACGACCACGAGATGCGGGCCCGCTGTTGGTGAATGACGCTTCGTCGCTAAATAGAACGCGTGCAAAAAATATGTCATCGTCCCGTAATTTCTCTTGTACCCAGTGGCAAAACTGTACACGATGTTCAAAGTCGTCGCCATGCAATTCCAGTTGCATAGAAATATGGTATGGTTGCAATCGATGCTGATCTAGCATTCTCAACACCGACATTTTTGAGATTCCCGATTCTCGCCCAATTTGTCTGCTACTGATTTGCGGATTAGTCACGACAGCAGCTAAAACACCTACTTCGGCATCATCATTTGTTGCAGTTCGTGGTTGACGTTTCACATGTGGCTGAACACTTCCTGTTTCCTTAAATAATGTAACCATCCGGCGAACGGTCAGGACACTTGGATGATGTCGTCCAGGATACCGAACAGCATAAATAGCACACGCCCGTTGGGCCGGTTCAAATGGCTCTGAGCACTATGGGACTTAACGTCTGAGGTCATCAGTCCCCTGGAACTTAGAACTACTTAAACCTAACGGACGTAAGGACATCACAATATCCATGCCCGAGGCAGGATTCGAAACTGCGACCGTAGCGGTAGTGCGGTTCCAGACTGAAGCGCCTAGAACCGCACGGCCACGCCGGCCGGCGAGCCCGTTGGGCATTTTGATCACGATAGCCATACATCAACACGATATCGATCTTTTCCGCAATTGGTAAACGGTCCATTTCAACACGGGTGATGTATCACGAAGCAAATACCGTCCTTACTGGCAGAATGTTACGTGATACCATGTACTTATACGTTTGTGACTATTACAGCGGCATCTATCACAAAGCGATGGTCCGTTTGACCTATGCCAGCGCCATCTAGCGGGCCAACAATAGCGCCATCTGGTTTCCCGCTTCAAGCTAGACAAGTTTCGTTCTTCGTAGTTTTTTCGTGTGTCGCTTATTTCGTGAGATATTTGGCCCGGTGACTATCAATAGACCACCCTGTATAATCGTCATGCTACATATGGCCTGGGAAAATACGTGGCAGAACCACTGTGAACAACGTTCTGTATACAGTAGGTGTTGGCACAGACATACTAATGATGATGATGATGTTTGGTTTGTGGGGTGCTCAACTGCGCGGTCGTCTGCGACCTATAAAGCAACTTAATAATTTTTTCTTATTGATTAATAGATAGAGCCGTCCGCGGTGGCCGTGCGGTTCTGGCGCTGCAGTCTGGAACCGCGGGACTGCTACGGTCGCAGGTTCGAATCCTGCCTCGGGCATGGGTGTGTGTGAAGTCCTTAGGTTAGTTAGGTTTAAGTAGTTCTAAGTTCTAGGGGACTTATGACCTAAGATGTTGAGTCCCATAGTGCTCAGAGCCATTTGAACCATTAATAGATAGATAGTTATTCGACTCTCATACCAAAGATTAATGTGAAAAGTATTTAACACTGAAGGACAATAGAAGCTTTACGGTCTTCGTTTATTAGTCTTAGTATTAGTGACCTTTCGTTGTTCTCTCGTCCTTGTGATAAGACGTGTTGTGCAATTTTAAAGTGAAACGATGACATACAGTCAAAGCCATTCATGGTCAATATGATTTGCTGATTTTCGATATCATTGATCCCAGCTACTGTGACTCTAGGATATTATTATTAATTTAAATTTATGTTGAGAATTCACGACGGCGCTGTTCAACCGTAGAGGTATGTGAATGTGTTCATCGCTTTCCCTTCGTGACGAGCAAATGTCAATTTCGATGTATTTGCCGTGACATTCAGAACCTGCCGTCTTTCTTTTCATTTAATATGGAAGTCCGATAATTTTCCTTCGTGGATGAATAAATGCAATTTGATCACAATTCTTTTTATCTATGCCACGGGGAATGATAGTAATTAGAACGTACTTGCATCTATCCCGATCGTACGTTCGTATACAACTGAGTGTGTACCGATGGAACTATGTTGATGGTTCAAATGGTTCAAATGGCTCTGAGCACTATGGGACTTAACTTCTAAGGTCATCAGTCCCCTAGAACTCAGAACTACTTAAACCTAACTAACCTAAGGACATCAGACACATCCATGCCCGAGGCAGGATTCGAACCTGCGACCGTAGCGGTCGCGCGGTTCCAGACTGTAGCGCCCAGAACCGCTCGGCCACGCCGGCCGGCACTATATTTATGACCCGTTTCCTTTGCAGTATTAATTATTAATTTTTATTTTGAACCACTCACTCACGAATGTACGTGCCCTCTTATTTTGTGGTGTCAGTCGGGCGTATTCTATAATAACGTTACTTGTAATATCCAGTGGCTTAGTTTCCACAATTGACCTTTGCTTGTGAAGCAAAGGCGCTTCACGCGAAATATAATGGAAAGAAAATGAACGGGCAGTGTTTAGTTACCCAACGACACATATTCAGCGTCAGTGACATGTTAATTATACGGATAGAGGCAAGTGAGAATACGTTTTATACCACAAGAATTCTACTTCGAAATAAAGGAGACTTTGTGAATGGAGGAAGCCTGCTAGGGTACGGGTGTTTGTGCAGATTATAGGACAGTGTGCCGTTGGCAAGCTAAATAATAAAGTGCAGTAGTTACCTTCGTGCAGTGAACGTAGGAGGTGCCCTGTGGTCCCTTCTCACAGCCAAGGCGTACGACGAGTTGAAGCAGGTGCAGTAGTTTGGTAAACGCTGCGAAAGCTGCACAAAACACTTCATAACACTCCATGGAGATTATTGACAGGCACGCGCGGCATCGCTATGCGGCCGTGTGTGCACGGGTACTGGACTCCAAATGGTGCTCTGCGTGCTCCCAGACTAATTAGTGCGTGTGCGGTTACTTGTAACTGACACATTATTGATCGAAGACGTGATGCAGGAGGACAATTTCAATGGGAAGCAAAATCTACGTTCAAATGGACACTCACCATAGTGCAAAGAGATGTAGAGACACGATTTCCTGACCCACTAAATAAAGTCTTACCACTACAGCTCATGACCTACGTCCCACGTTGCGAAATAAAAACGACACGCATGTTCATTGAACGGCACCTATGTTTATGTATATATTAGTGTTAAGATAGACTAAGTACTAATCACTGTGAATTTCATTAGTTACATGTTTATCTTGCCCATTTTGAGACAACTATAAAACCCAGAAAGGACGTTATCAAATAGATCCTGGTATAAAATAGGGAGGCAGTGGAGACCATAAGCAACTATAAGGAAGAATTTTTCCCCCTTACTACTCCAGATACCCTTTCTAACCCTACTGCCTGGATCTATATACCAAAATATACGACGTTCTTGGGAAACTTTCTTATTTTCAGCAAAAATGTAATTGTTGAATCATAGAAAAAACTTGTGAAATGTAATTTTATTGTCAACGTGCGACTGAAAATGTTACTTGAACGTAGGAACAATGACGCTGCAAACCATCATAAAGAACTGAACTATACACATGTATAAAGTGTAATGTAATATCCATGTATTTGATGCAACGGACGATGTAGTAATTTTTGTGTGTAGTATCTAAGTAAATGTATATTTCGTGTGCCCTAGTGTATACGCTTTGTTTTCATTGCTACCTGGCAGAGCCGATGCCAGAACTATATAAGCAAAGCGGTGAAGGGAACTCTCTTAAAGAGATGAACAGCGAATTTCAAGAACGTGTGTAAAGAAGTCAAGGACTACCAATGTGTAAAGTGGTTGGGCTCATTGCCCGAAATTTGACATTCCTTCGGACGATTCACCCAACGGGGCGATGTAAAGGAACTTAATAATATTTTTTATTGATAAACAAATAGTTATTCGACTCTCATACCAAAGATTATTGTGAAAAGTGTTTAACACTGATGGACAAAACAAGCTATACGCTCTTCGTTTATTAGTTTTAGTATTAGTGACCTTTCGTTGTTCTCCTGTCCTGGTGTTAAGACGTGTTGTGTAATTTTTAAGTGAAATGGTGTTATACAATGAAAGCAATTCATGGTCAATATGATTTGCTTATTTACGATCCACGGATCACAGCTCCTGTGACTCTATGAGATTATTATTGTTTTAATGTTATATGGAGAATTTAGATGGAGGCGACGATATTCACGACGGCGCTGTCCAACTATAGAGGTACGTGAATGTGTTCATCTCTTTCCCTTCGTGGCCGCCAGTGTCAATTTCGATGAACTTGCCACGACATTCAGAACCTGGAGTCTTTCTTTTCATTTACTTTGGAAGTCCGATAATTTTCCTTCTTAGATGAATAAATGCAGTTTAATCAGAATTATTTTTATCTAGGCCACGGGGAATGGTAGTAACTAGAGCGTACGTGCCCCGAACCCGATCGTACGTTCGCATACAATCGAGTGTGTACCGATGGAACCATATTTATGACCCATTTCCTTTACGGTATTAATTCTTATTTTGAACCATTCACTCGCGAATGTACATGCCCTCTTATTTTGTGGAGTCAGTCGGGCGTATTCTATAATAACGTTAATTGTAATATCCAGTGGCTTAGTTTCCACAATTGACCTTTGCTTGTGTCGCAACGGCGCTTCACGCGAAATACTTATTACGTGACCACCATAATAATTCTCATTTTGAAATCAGGACACAGGCTGACTAAGTTTCCAAAAGTTTAACTGGGCTGTTACAGACCGTACAAAGTCCTACTTTTTAACAGTCCAATTATTTACACATTCAAATCGAGCCACTGTCACAAATAATAATGATGATGATGAAATGATTACGACAACACAATGACCCAGTCCCCGGGCAGAGAAAACCTCCAACCCGACCGGGAATCGAACCCGGGAGCCCGTGATCCACAGCCAGGGACGCTAGCCACTAGACCACGAGACATACTGCCGCAAGTTTTGAAGGACAAATTCGAGTGATGGAGTACGCCAGGGAGCAATGTGGACGAACGTGTAATCGAAACTACGTGTAAGCGTGCTACTGTATAAGTGGTGGAACCACTGAAAAAAAAAAAAACAGACTTACATTTAGTGTTTTGTGTGCAGAGGTATTGGCCACGAAAAGAATACAATCAGTGAGCGATTAGTGCCCATAGCAATGGATAATTTTGGGACCGAATACGTATCTTGATCTAAGAGATATTTGCTTGCCAATTTAGATGATCCGAACGAAGAGAATATAGAAAGGACAAGTTAGGACCACAGCAAACAGCTAGTATAACTGCAGTATAAGACAAGATGAAGCAAACACTAACATCAGAAGTAATAACAAAGAAGAAGAAACTGTTACAATGTGAGCGAACGTTTAATCCTCATGAGCCGTTACCAGCAGCCCCAATGACGCAACAACATATTTCACGGGTGGATCAACGAACCGTTTACTTTATGCCATGTGGAGTAAACCTAGACATACAACTGGTGATGAAGAAATCTATTAACCAACAGTTACACGATGGTATCATTGATACTAGCCCAGGGAGAACAAAAGGTCTTCATACTTGTTGCAGAGAGACAATCACTATATTGAGATAAGCTTTACCCCAAATTTATAACCAAGCTACCTATGAACCAAATATTAACAAAATATGAATGCATAATACTTAATGGTTACTTGGGCACCTATCGATGGTGTAATGAAGACCGGCAAAGTACACTGTTGCAGCAAAATTTATTGAATTATCCAAAATTAGGGGGTCTCGACTTCGTTTTCTGGCTTAATGATGCTGAAGGAGAGAGAACTGAATGATTCTACAATTGATAATCCATTCCAATACCTGCATCCGCAATATACACGAGACAGCCCCATAGAGCATTTACATCGACTTACCACACCAGAATTTTTGTTCCTATCAAAGTTGACAACAAGAAAAGGCTCCACTTTCGAATCATTGGTGGGGAAAATAGCCTAGTACCGCAGGACGAAATTCTAATTTGACATGTATCCTTGACCCTTGTCCTAGTCCACGTTCTTTGCCAAACTTTTTCATGGTTGGCAGTGGGTATTCACAACTTAAGCTTCTTTGGTAGCCTGCATAAGTATCACAGTGACGATTTAATTCGCCCATGAGTGCATAAAATGAACATAAGCATGCGAAATACTTTGTACCAATACGTAAATGAGGAAGTCGACCCATCCTCCCACCAGAGGCTACTGGTTTACAGAGTAATTAAGTACACCAAAAGAAAAACAGCTTTATAGACATACAACTTGTATGAAAGAATGTAAGTTTAATGAAATGGTACTTGCGTTTTGTTTCAATATCAAAGACGATGTGGAAAGACGGAAGGAAGATCTTAAGGAATTAAACCAAACACATCTACCTCATAAAATAGAAAAATGTAATTTTGCCTCACAATAAGTTAATTGGTTGGGACACGAACTTAACAAAGGTGGAGCAAAAACAGGTTCAAGAATTCGTAAGTTTTAAACTGGCAAGGAATTAATCACATTTTTTAAATCAGCAAGTTACTATGGGATATTTTCCCAGGATTTGAGAAAATCGCATAACTTCAGACACATTTTGAAGAAAGGTGTGACTTGCTCTTAAAAACAGGAATGCGAAAGCACCTTTGACAAACTGAAACAAGATTTAAAACTATTCTACCAGAGAAACGGATATGTTTAACTTGATATATGGCGTCACATACTTGCTCTGCTAGTTGCATGGGAAATGAATAAGGAGGTTAACAGGCCACATAGAACAGAAGTAGTTATTGGGATTAAAAGATCTATCAACCTTTGGGCGTCGAAAATGAGTTTTATTTCAAAGTAGTTCAAAAACCCGGTAAGAAGGAGAATAGTGAGAATTCCGTTAATAGAGCAATTAGTGTGGTACTGACAGTATAGGTCATAGGATTATGAAGTGACAGAATGTGCAAACCAGTAACACACTTACATGGTATTTGCCATGCAACTGCATTTCGCTATTCAAAATGGTGTATTGTGCAAAGGGACAAGGCCTTTATTTTCTTGTTGTGTTTCCTGTAGTTCTGTGAGAAGAAGTGTTAAAACTGGCTCTTGATCATTAATTAGCCAGTCATGGGGAGTGTAGAACAGCAGGCAGAAAAATAGATTACTTATAATCCGTCTTGACTGCAAAATATTTATTCACATGACCGGTTTTGGCTCTTCTAGAACCATCTTCAGATCTGAAATGACAATGATACTAATTTACTATTTCACAAATGTAAGCCTATTGTACCAGACGCCACCTTTCGGCAAGAGTTTTATAATTAATATAAATGACGTGCATTCTGCCAAACAATTTAATGTGACGGAGCATGTGAAGGTTGCTGAGTGTGGACGGGTTACTCCTGTAACCGAAATTGAAGGTACGTTCCGGTACATTTGATGTTGATCAGATAAGACGAAATAGGCTTGCATTTGTGAAATAGTAAATTAGTATCATTCTCATTTCAGATCTGAAGATGATTCTAGAGGAACCAAAACCGCTCATGTGAATAAATATTTTGCAGTCAAGACGGATTATAAGTAACATTGCGTAAAAAAGTGGTTGCGGTATGCCTGCAAACATTATGTCTATTTTTGCAAACACAGACAAGACTTAGAGTAGAATGTTAAATACTTTGTAGAATGTGCACAACACTCTAGATTAAGCCACGAACGTGTGTTTTTCACAAGTTCCCCTTATCTTCAGACATCAGTCAGAAACCGCTACGTTCTGGGTGTTAATAGTAGTTGCTCTCTGTATGCGGAGATGATAGCTATCCTGAATTAGCAAGCTGACAAAAGTGGAAACTGTATTCACAGATCAGAGCAGATACTTTATAGTAGGACTGAAGGAACATGTGGTATCCACCACTACCAAATGTCAGCACTGAAGAGCGGCGCGCTCAGTTACACGCAGCCGAGAGACGCATCTCTGGTCGCACTTCTCCGTCCACGGCCCGCTGTTAGCATCGCAGGCCGCCTTCGCGCGAGCGCGCACCTCGTACCACAGCGACTGGCCGCCCAGAGTGTACAGAGACCCCATCCGCCGGCTCCGTTCCCTACAGAGCCTTGTTTAACGCCACCACCGTCGTTCACAAGCCAATCCCTCCAAAACCCAGGCGATCATTGTAGGCAAAACCACCCCTTCCTTCCGCCTCCTTGATTTCTATCTCACCATCTATGGCCGTCCTATCGCCCTCACTCCCACCCTTAAGTACCTTGGCGTCACCCTGGACCGTCGCCTCTCCTGGACTCCCCATCTCCGGACAATCCAAGCCGAGGCACGCTCCTGACTCTGTCTCCTCGAGCTCCTTTCCGGCCGTACGTGGGGTCTGGACCCCTCCACCATCCTTCACACCTATAAATCCCTCATCCACCCTATCCTTTGTTACGCCCATCTGGCCTGGATCTCCGCCCCCTTACCTTTTATAAATCCCTCCAAATCCTTGAACGCCATGTTCTCCGCCTCGCCTATCGCATCCGTCTCCCCTCCCCCACGCGGATCCTGTACGATCTCATCCCCTTCCCCCACCACCTCCTTTCCCTTGAAAGGATACGGATCCTGTACACCTCCCGCAAACTCGATCCTCCTCACCCGCTTGTCTCACCCATCCTCTCCCAGCCCCGCCCGCTGCCGCGCCTGTATTCCCACGTCCCACCAGCTCCCCCTCCCTGATGATGTCCTCCTCCCATCCATCTACCCCTCCTATCAACTTTGATCCTCCCCCCCGTGTCCTTTCCTTTAGGCACCCTCCCTACCTTCCTTCTCCCCCGTCCCCTCCCTCCACCCCTCTTCCCGAGGGATTCCCCTCTCTCTTCCTCCCTTCCCCCTGTCTCCCCTGCCCATGGCATCTGATCTCCCCTCTCCCTCTCCCACCCCCCCTCCTCCTCTCTTCGCAGGTCCCCGGACTCGTACACGGTTAGTGAACATTCGCAAGCCGGAGATCAACACCTCGTGTTCTGTGTGTGCTATCTTTTTGTGCTTAAGTGGTACAGAGTTATTCTGTTTGTGCACATACATTCACGTGTGACAATTTTCGTTTCTGTCTGTGTCCAAGTGTCTGAACAATTTTATCTTGGACTCTACGCCCATGAACGGCACCTTGTATTTTAAAAAGTGTTTGTCTCCGTTTATATGTCCACCATCTTATTTCTCTAATTGTCTTCATTGTATCTTTGTGTTTCTCTGCGGCCAAAAAGCGGCGTGGTATGCTGCTGCAGGCCTGCCTGTATACAGGTTGCAAAATGACAACAAAGAAAAAAAAAGTCCACAAGCCAGTTCTCATCGTGCTATGTTCTACTCAACAACTCAGAACTGCTACTCTGCAGTGGACTGTTTCGTCTCTTGGACTGGTGTACTTGCTACTCTATGTTGATTTGAGTGCGTTCTGGCCTTAAAATCACGCTACCGTACTGGACTTGGATTTCAATGTTCACTAAGCTTAGTACGTCACCAGACTTCTGATTTCCACCGGATCTCCACACCAGTTGCACTTCCGATACGTTGGTATAACCATCTTCAGTTTATATAATTTTCCTAATGTGTTCGCCTGCCACTTGGCACACGGTGACAGGATCATTTGTGTGAGTCTTGTGTTAATAAACCGTTAAGTTGTATATATTCCTGGTTATAATAAAACCCTTATGTCATTTGTTGCATATTTGGAAGCTGAGAAAAAGCCTGTTACACCCAAAAGCTAACGGAAGAACAGAGCGCATTCATCGTACGACAGGGTATACCTTAAGCCATTTTGTCAGTATCCAACACACTGTTTGGGACATTTTGTTGCAATACGTAGTACCGGTATATACGAGAGGCGTTTGAAAAGTCCATGCAAAAATAAAAACTACTTACGTGTTTGGGACAAACCATTTTTATTTTTCGACGTAGTCTCCTTTTAGATTTATACACTTCGTCCAACGCTGTTCTAATTTTTTGATGCCTTCCGAATAATAGGAATTGTCCAAGTCTGCAAAATAGCTATTAGTTGCAGCAATGTCCTCCACGTTTGATTAAAATCTTTGTCCTGTCAGCCATTTCTTCAAGTTTGGAACAAACAGTAGTTCGACGGAGCCAAGTCTGGAGAATTGGGGGGATGTGAAACGAGTTGTAATCATATTTCCATTAATTTCGCGATCACAACTGGTGAGGTGTGTGCTGGTGCATTGTCGTGATGGAAAAGACCTTTGTGCAGTCCAATCGCTGGCGTTTTTCTTGAAGCTCGGTTTTCAGACGGTCCAGTTACGATGAATAATATGCACCTTTAATAGTTTTACCCTTTTCCAGGTAGTCCATGAGGATTACCCCTTGCGAATCCCAAAAGACAGTCGCCATAACCTTTTCGGCCGAGGGAATGGTCTTCGCCATTTTTGGTGCAGGTTCTCCCTTGCTAACCCATTGTTTAGATAGTTGTTTGGTCTCAGGAATATAGTTATGTATCCATGTTTCATCCACAGTGACGAAACGACACCTAAAGTCCTGCTGATTCTTCCTGAACAGCTGCAAAACATCCTTTCAACACTTCACACGATTCCGTTTTTGGTCAAGCGTGAGCAATTGCGGAACCCATCATGTGGATAGCTTTTTCGTGTCCAAATGTTTATGCAAAATGTTATGTACCCGTTCATTCGAGATGCCCACAGCACTAGCACTCTCACGCACCTTAACTCTTCTCTCATCCATCACCATATCATGGATTTTATCAATGATTTCTGGAGTCGAGGGCGTCCAGCACGTTCAGCATCACTTGTGCCCATATGCCCACTCCGAAAATTTTGAAACCACTTATAAACTTTTCTAATCGAAGATGCAGTGTCACCGTAATGTTTATCAAGCCTCTCTTTAGCCTTCTGAGGCGCTTTGCCTTTCATAAAGTAATGTTTAATCACCACACGAAATTCTTTTTCGTCCATGGTTTGACAATCACTCGACTTCTTTGGTCCACACGATGCCAAACACAAAGAAATAGACCAATATGGCTGATACGTGGTTTGCGTTCTTTACAAAGATTCTACTAACTAAACATGACCTCGATACGCTCGGGTGGTGCCGTCTCTCGGACTCTGCACGGATTTTTCAAACGCCTCTCGTAGGAGTAACACCCAAGGAAGTATATCCTATCGGTGTATAGGTGGCATATGGTCAGAAAATTCCGTCGCCATTTGAAGCGACCAAAAGAAACGTCGGAGAAGTTTCTGAGCCCGAGCAAAACATCGAGAGAAGTGTGGAAATAAGTAGGCTATAGAAAGCTAATTCTAAGCCCGTAGAACGTCAAGAGAGCATAGGAAAATGCAACACAAAACTACAGGAAGATGTTGTGAGCCAGTGCGTGATGTCGACAAGGTGGAGAAGAAATAGGAAAACAAACAAATTCCGTCAGCCAATACCAAGTTTCCTAACAGTTAGTGAAATAACGTTGGCGGTGAACGTCAAACTAGAGTTGCCAACGCGCGCATCCATTGTACATGTCAGACGTGTTTATCCTTTTGGAGATGCACTCATTCCCACCGGTAACGGAAGCACTCCAAGAAACGGTGGAAGGGGGTGAAACAAATAAGGAGAAACCATGAACAACAGTGCTAATGGAAGATTCTGTACGTTTTATGGTTAAGAAAGCAGTTGCATATTAAGATGGTGATGGTATTTTTAGGTGTATTTATTGTGTCAGTGGGAAGTAACCTTTTAATACTGTTCCACCCCATGCTCACTGCTCATAGGTGATTACATTTAGTATACTGTTTATAAAACTACTCCCGACAACAAAAACCTATAACTACACGAATTTTCCCCTAAATTTTCGTTCGTTCACTGGACTATCACTGTGCTGTGTCCAACCCCACGCTAAATGGCGTAACCGGTACACACCGGAGTTTGCTGCTGCAATGTGGCTGCCGCCTGTGCGGATTCACGCAGCTCTCGGAGACCGCTGCACTGCTCGCTTAGCTTCTTCACAGCAGCAGCCTGTCGGGGCTGGTGACTCTGTGCCATTGGCCACCTCTACATCCACATTTATACTCCGCAAGCCACCCAACGGTGTGTGGCGGACGGCACTTAACGTGCCACTTTCATTGCCTCCCTTTCTTGTTCCAGTCGCGTATAGTTCGCGGGAAGAACGACTGCCGGAAAGCCTCCGTGCGGGCTCGAATCTGTGCTAAACAAGTACTGTCGCACTGACCTGCCAACTCTGTGCCGATAGCCACCTCCTGCTCCCACGTGCTGCCATACACAAACACTGCCACGCAGGGTTGGTGACTGCTGCTGACCACCTGCCTTCGCACGTGCATCGCGAATGGAACATTGATGCACAGGTATTTCGCACACCACTGCGGCACTGACTGTTGACTGTTGTCCATACAATTAGTCTATAAATTCTCATTAATAATCTTACTGCGCCTACGACACAGCTGACCAAGAAGTTCACTGTACCTGTTGTCCACGCAACCATCCTGCAGCTACATCATAGCCAACAGTGAGGTCATCAACATTCAGGTATATCCTCACCCTACTGCAGTGCTTATATTCACATGAGGGATAAATACTTTGAAGATATTACGAACATGTAAGTCATTGCGAATCTCCACTTGAGCAGGACCCCAAAGAAGATCACTTCTGTCACTTCTTTATTATTGTATGAACGTTCTGTGCATTGTACTCAAGTGGAGGGAGATTGCTCATTACACATGAAACATTCAAACCACCATTATTTCATGTAATACTAAGAGGGTATGGTCGCGTCCCCACCAAATGGCTTTATTTACTCTTGCACGCTGTTCCACACTGCATGTAATTCTAACATCTGCTGCATTTCCTGCAAAGCTCCTGGGATACTTCGCTGCCTTCGTGAGCCGACGCAGTGTACTTCAGATTTTCGATTAACTTTCACCAGCCCTATTTTGTGGAAGGAATCATTTAAAGAAATACATCCTACAAAAATAGGTTATAAATCTGAGAAAGTTTTCGCAATGTTTTCTCACGTTTGTTATTGCTTTTCTTTAACGATACTGAATCAAAACTGACTTTCCGCAATGTTGTGAAATATGTTTTTTATTGGCTTGGTTATGATCTACAGTGTCTTGGAGGCACAAATTACTATGTTTAGTATCTCTCTATTTCCCTCATGTAACTGACCCTGTAAACTGGTATAAGAAGTGATATTAGAAAATTTTTGCTGATATCTCACTTTTCATTTCTTTTACCAATCATGTTCTGTCTGCTGCTTATTGTTGACTGTTTAAAGTAATTCTTGATATGTTTCATGACATCCAGGAAATTTTTCTGGCTTTCAGTGGATCAGTTTTACTGTATGAACCCTTCTTTAAATGACCTACATATCTTGCAAAACTTTGGTTTGCTATCGATTCTGGTGAGAATCCTTTCACTGAACTGTCACCAGTGATATACTTCCTACCTTACATTCCTACTCCCTTTATACCATTTTCTGCTGCTATTGATACTACACTGTACTCATCTGACCATAAATCCTTGCCTTCTTTCCATTTCACTTCACTGACACCCTCTACATCTAGATTCAACCTTAGCATTTCCATTTTCAGATTTTCTAGCTTCCCTACCATGTTCAAACTTGTGACGTTCCACGTCCAGATTCGTATATTTTTACTACTGAATAAATTGGATTATGAAAACAGAAACAGAAAGCTGCCCTATTATTTATCACAAATTGTTCATAAACTGGTTATTACGGTATTGACAAAGAACAAGTAATTAAACAGAAAGGAGACCTCACTGGTATGCTTCTGGCACAAATGTTTTGTGCACATACAGCACGTTGTCTTTGTTTTCCTGACCTTTGAAACAGGCCACAATGAACCCGTTTCGCCTCTGAAGACTCAACATGTAGTTGCTGTTACTTCTGATGTTTTGTGTTTGATGGATGGTAATGAAATTCTTCACTGTCAGACATATGGATTTCTGTAGAAAGGGATTAGACGATTATCTCACATTAAATGGTTACATGGACTCCATTGAAAGATCCTTGATAATTGTCTCCTCTTGTGCACAAGCTCTTCGTGACGTCCTGTTCTCTAAGAAACAGAGGCATTTATAGTGAATACGTCCCTTATGTTGTACTAGACAGCCATTGACCAACATTTAGTTTATGTTTGGCACGTGTAACTGCATATAAGTTGATACATAACATCAACACCACTCTTCATTTGGGTATAAAATTTCACTATCTTAGACTTCAGTTTCGATATTTGTGCATATATAAAGTTATCATGATGAATGATACTTAAGAGGATTACATCCTTGTTTTTCTTTTGCAAAAACTAACCGCTATAATTTCGTTCACAAATGCAAATAACATTGAATTTATTAGTCTACTATTAATTAACTTCATCTCTTTTGGAATTTCTCTTTTATTCATTCTCATTATTCCCACAAGAATTTGGTTCTTACTCAAGAGATGTTCTCTCGATGGTTCACTAGTAAAATAATTTAATACAGTATAATTTTTGGCTGTACCAGCAATACTGCTCACAGGGGTCTCCACTTCAGTGAGGCCCAAATCTTTCTGCAGTGGCTCACTTTTTTTTTCCTGCATATAAGAACCACGAATAACATAACGAACTACAGATCGGACATCCAAAGTGTTGACATTCGTATTTCTAGGTTTATTTGGCATATACTCCACAAATTCACTACCGCCCCAAAATGGAACTAGTTTTTCATCCACCATAACATTAATTTTTCATGTCATAGCCATACGGCACCGTAATACAAATATTCCCCGTCTGTGGGATACAGGAGCAAGTTTATAAATTAATAACCAAGTTTTTATTTTTCTTCTGCCATCAAATCTCATGAATCTTCTTACTGGCTCAAACCGACTCAGACGATGTAGCTCTATATCATGGATTGGAGACTTTCTCAGAAAAAGTTCCCTTATTGGAACATCCCAGCCTTTATTTGCTTCAATGTAAAGCAATAATTATTAGAATAATAATAAGCACCCCGTCTTCAAGCCACGAGTGGCCTACCGGGACCATCCGACCGCCGTGGCATCCTCAGTGGTGGATGTGGATAGGAGGGGTGTGGGGACAGCACACTGCTCTCTCAGACGTTATGATGGTATGCTTCACCGAAGCCGCTACTATTCGGTCGAGTAGCTCCTCAATTGGCATCACGAGGCTGAGTGCATCCCGAAAAATGGCAACAGCGCATGGCGGCCAGGATGGTCAACTATCCAAGTGCCGACCACGCCCGACAGCGCTTAACTTCGGTCATCTCACGGGAACCGGTGTATCCACTGCGGCAAGGCCGTTGCCAATATTTAGTAGAAGGCTAATATAATAATTCTATGAAAGTTAATTTTTCTTGTACAGAAACTCTTCTTGCCTCTAGGTAAATGCGTCTCATAATTTCATTCACAATGGCTAGAGGCATACATAAATTCCAACAACCCCTGGGAGTGATAGTGAATACGCTTCTTGCTGGTACTGGCATAAATTTCACGAAACTGTGTACACGCGTTTTATTTTGCACTGGGGAACTATTACTAGATCGCATACAATGTAGAGTAACATATATGTCAGAAGTTTCACTGCTTATTTGTCCACAACTACTATCACCTACTTCATGACCATTATCATTATGATCATCATCATCACCATTACTTTCTTCTTCATCCATAGAGTCTCATGCAACTGCCTGAAGAACAACTTCACTGTTTTCATCTAAAGCTGCACTTGTATCTGAAGGAAAATTGTCATCATCAGTCAGCAAATTGAGTAACAATTGATTTCAACTTTGGAATTCAAAAACATAGCTGAATTCCAACATTCTATCTGAAAAAAGTAATATGAAGAAGTAACCTAAGTACTCTATTCTTCTATGGATAGTAGAAATACAAACGTGGTTCATGTTATTGTTTACTGTTGGAAATGATCATTGTCCTTGTCTCAAATGAATATCAAATGTCAAACACGACACTGATGTACAGCATACGCTTACAAAATTTATATACTGCTTCATATACTCATAACCATCAACTGCAATATGTCGCTTTCTTATGTAACACATCTGTACGCTATCTGAGAGCTGAACAGAGATACAAGTTGTAAAATGTATTTTCTGCAATCACAAAAATGGTGACATGTGCAATTAATATAACTAATGAACTCCGGCGAAATTTAATTTATTATTACCGAATCTAAATTAAGGATGTACAACGTAAACAGCAGGATCCATCACACCCAGATTATGTATGTGTGTGTTTGAAAGAATAATGTATAAGTGGCACCTCAAACTAATGACACGTATTCCTAATAGTACATTTAATGTGTTATTTAATATTGCAAGAGGGCAAACCTGATAAAAGGGGGCTGAGTTCAGTCTTTCATACAGCAACTGCTATATAAAATTTTCTCTACGCCCTTTGGACCCAGAGTTTGCCGACTAGGGTTTAAATGAATGAATCGATTGGAATAAAATCAGAGAAGATATAACGACAGGAACTCAAATCAGTGTTCTTCACGTTTTTTCTCTAGGTATTCCTTGTAATCACTTTATCACTTATGCTCATAACATCCAATCGACCCTTCTTCCAATTGCGTCTCGAAATTGTGAGTCTTCAGGTTTTGGCGGCGTAAAGACTGTTCCATTAAGTTTTGGGTGTGCAGCCGCAAGAAATCTCCTTCTTCTTCTAATATTTCGGCTGAACACCCGAAACTTAATGGAACACGTCTCGAAATTGTTCTTTGACTAACTAGTAAGTCTGGTTTTTCCATATACCACCATCATTCTTTAATGTGAAGTACTCCGTTCTTTTAGGCATCTTTCACTTCCACTTTCTGATACTCTGGTTATGGAATTGTCGGATCTATTATTATTATTTTGTAACTTTCGATTTTCCGTTTTCTACTTAATTATGAAACTCTCTTGCGATTGCATACTAATACAGAAACAAATAAATAATTTTAAGAGTTATCGTAGTGAAATTAACTAATCATATACTATGGCAATGTCATTTCCATTGTACCATAACAGATTGTGCACAATGGTCGTATAAAAGGAAATATAAATTTACATCTATTTCAGAATTTGCAGTTGGGAACAGTTAAAGAATATGGTTTTTTGATATTCGTTAATTTGTACTGGCATCTCTTTAATCTACGAATTTTAAACGTATCGATTATGCATTAGTGCCACCTAAGATACCAGTCTTATATCTTATCGTCACGATCCTCCTACAAAAGTTATCCCCTTAGGTTCACTCACCATTACCCTCACCCAACACTTGCATGTCTGACCAGAGAGCAATATTTTCGATCCATACTAGCCACATATTTAGTTTACTCAAATCAAAAATTCTCGATCCTGTCAGAAATCCTCTAGCTGCCAGCTTCAAACAATTGATGGTGCTGTGGTGGTGGTGGAGTATGACCGCTGGTTTTGTGTAGTTCCCTATACAAGTCTCTTCTGTGGAAGCCTCATAATGCCTGTTAAAGTACTGCAGTCTATGATTATTTTAACGTGCTACTGTGGGCCAGCCTTAATCTCTCTCTGCTGTTTGTACTCACTTCATTTGTCTCCATTACCAAACTGATGACTCTTCCATATGTTTCCTATAAACCAATTCCTTCTTTTAGTCAAGTTGTACCATAATTTTTTCCCAGTTCCATTGATCAACACTTCATTAGCTATCTAATTCACCAATCCCATCTTCATAGTTCTTACTTCACACTGTGACTGAGCAAATCGAACTTAACACCAACACTTGCTTCCTCAAATTTCCGCAGCGATGAAACTACTATGTCATAGCCACAAGAGAAGCACAAGGCATTAAGAAATTAAAGACCAGAAGGATGTTACAGTGTAGCTCTTTGTTGTGACGAGGACACATGTAGACAACATGGGTTTAGCAAGTATTTGGAGGAATATCGTCCATGTCGTTTCCTAAGAAACCACCCCAGGATTTGATTCAAGAGATTTACATAAATCAGAGTATACACATACTCACGGACGCAGCGGAATTTGTACCCTGGTAACCTCGTATGTAGGATTTTCAAGGTTTCCTTACTTATAGACACGAGTGTGGGTATCCTAGCACTACCATTGTTTACGATGGTCATATGAGGTCACTTCAAGGATAAACACATCCTGTACGATGTCTCGATCAACAAAAGAGTTCCTTTGAGACCCCCATATGATTAATTTCCTGAAATCTACAATCTAAACCGTTTATAATGTCACTGGCGTTGGACATGCCCGGAATCAAGGGAACGCATACGACGATTTGCCTGCATACAAGATATATAGATGAGGAATTGATAACTTGTATGCAGCCCAGCTCCAAAGTTGCGACTTTACGCCCTGTTCAGTAGACAAAAAATACTGAAAATCTCTATACATGATAACAAGTAGTAGCGAAGAACTTCTGTAAAGGAAAAGAGACTAGAAGAATTCCTCAGAGACCCCCCCCCCCCCCCCCCCCCCGTCGCCGAAAAAAAAGAGTCCAGACTCCTACTTGGCGACGGCCTTGTTATGTAGTGAAAAAAATAGGTATCCATCAGAAGATATGTGAAATACGGAGAACCAGAGACTGTGGGGTCACTGAAACAAAATGAGAAGCTGCTAGTTTATGGTCAACTGGATGGATGTTGGTTTCTGAGCCATCACCGATTCAGGCGAGAGAAGACGTGGCGTTGCGTGGGTCAACTTTACAAATATCACGAACTTTAGAAATGAAGAAATTAAAAGTACTGAACTGATACTTTCCACAACATGAAATAGTACGCAAGTCTGAATCCAGTGGCATGTTCGCATTTGATAGTTATAGTGAGTGTTATGTAGGCTGAAAATTAAATATGTGTGTAAACTACTAATTCCTACTGACCTCCAATTACATATTTCAAAAATATAAATTACTCATTGGTACAGAATGATTTGTCAAGCAGATTTTCCAGTTTCCTTCCCAATTTTCTTTGCTTTATAGTAAGCATCTGATATAATTCGGTTATTGTTCAAAACTTCTGGTGACAGCAATTTGCACTGCTCTTTGTGATAAAAACAACATTAAAGTGGACTAATGGAAGTCATTAACGTTTTTTGTTTTGCAATCATGTGCATCATTCTTGCTTTTTCCATGTAGCGTGTTATTTACAACAAACTTGATGAGGGAATAAATATACTATGAAGCAGTAGTGAAGCTCCTCAGCTCCTTAAACAGGTGCTCCTTTGCAAGCACCCTATTTTACTGTTACAGCACATTTTTGAGCAATTGAAAACTACCTGTGTTAAACGTGAGCTACCTCAGAACATTATTCCACCGGACCTTGCTCAATATGAAGATGTAAAACATGTTTACTTACTGATTTTTCTCTCCAAGCAATTTACAGCGAATGCGTTGCAAGTGTCATTGAATTGTTTTAGGCCTTCAAAGTTGTTTTTGTTGCTGGTTTAAATTCGAAGCAATGTGGACACCTAAATTTTTTGAAGTTTTAACTCTAGGCATTTTTTACTTAACATGTGTTGTATTTCTGATTGAGGCACTACCTCTAAATGTGTGGAATGAACATACTGTGTCTTTGTGAAACCGAGAGTGCTTTCCAGAAAAGCACTCAATAATACTTTCAAAAATTTGCTTTGCATCTGCATGTATGTTTGAACTGCTCGAAATGCTAGCGTCATCTACAGAAAGAACTGATTCTGGTGGTTGTATTAGACTTTACGTGGTTTACATAGACGATGAATAATACTCGAACTAACACTGAACCCTGTGGAGTAACTGTTTTAATGCGCTTCCCTTGTCAGACTCCGACCGCGCGTTGTAAGTACGCCAGGTCAGCCGTGGGCGGTCCGTGCTCCAGATACATGTTGTGGGTGGTGTGTGGGAGAGGGTGCGTGCAGCGGCCCGCCATTACTCATGGGTGTTGGGGGGAAGGGCGGGGAGTGCGCGTTATCTACGCGCGGCTGGGCGGCGCTGTTTTCAATTATGTGGCGCGGCGGCCGGCGCCGGGCCATATTAACAAGGTGCGGCGCGGCTAATAGCTCGCTCTGCTGAGGTAGTGCAGTGCGCGCCTCGGCACCCCGCCAGCTAGCGAGCCTCGCATTACCTGCGGCCAAGTTGCGCCTCCACGAACCTTCCCGCGGAGCAAATAATACAAGAGGAAATTCGATAAAACCTGTCTTCCCATTATCTCCGTTTCCGTATCGCACACAGTAGCACGTCACAATGTAATGTATACCGCTCAGGTCTTTCGGAAAAAGTTATCGCTGTTCTCAGTTAACAGTGCCAAAAGTCATTTCAGGAATGTGGCAGTTTCATAGCGCGTCTATTCCTTTGTCACAACCTGAAGCAAGTGAGGTAGAAATCCCTAAGCCGAGTACACATTGGCTCTATTACTTGTAGATAGTCCACATTGGCCTAAATCTCAAAGGCATTTGTTTGTCTTTAGTCGAACTTTCGAACTCGCTCCTATTTAAAAGGTAATAACTAGATGTACGTCCAGTTGCAGCAACACTCACAGATGCTTAGCTAAGGAAAAGTGTGAGTGTACTAACAGTAATCTCAGCGCCTAAGGGAAAAGCATATCCACCTCCAACTACAGCACTCAATTACAGGTCAGTGGTGAAATTATGATTGGGAGTGTCTATTGATTCGAAAGTTAGTGGAGCTGCCTGGTAATCTTAACGAATTGTGAAGGATTTGTTACTGCGTTCTTACGACGCCATTGAAGCTCTCTTGCAGCCTGATAAAATGTGAACAGTTAATTCAGGCTTTCTTAAGGTGTTCGTAGCCAGTTGATTGTTTTTGATTTTTATCATATTCAAAGGTTAGCCTTGTAATTCAGATCATGTACGGGTACTTCATGATTTTAGCTCAGTGTTATGCCGTAGTAACAATCTGGAGAAAAGAATCACCGGCCAAACATCATACTGCCCTTCGAAAATCCAGGTGGTTGCACACCGCCCCGTAACACTCTTCTTCGTTTTTACCAGTCACTACACTTCAATACTTCTGCTATCGTATCGTAAACAGCAACCTAATGACAATGAAGTCTGATATGTAGAAATAAAGATTTTAAAGGTTACAAGGCCCAACAGGACACAATGTTTATAATTAAACAATATTAAATTTTAAGGACCGCCTGCATAGTCAAATAGTTAGAGCCGCGATCTACACTATACAGGTAGTGGGTTTCTGTTCCTTGATTTCCTCAGATTTTTTCTGAGATTAGAAGACTTCATACGGGGCCTAGTCAGCAGTTGTGCGACGCCATCCAAATGAATGCCAGGTCAGTAGTGTCAGATTAACGTCTGGAGGGATTGAAAAAGCCCTGACCAGATGTCCCACGATTATCGATTGCTTCTCGTACTTCCGTGTAGGTAACAATCGGCCAGTCGGAAGTGGCCGACGGCCTCACCTGTGAAGGGTGTTTACGTTTCTGAAATTTCAAATTCCTAAACTTAAATCGAACCAGTAAGTATATTTTCTTCGACAGTCACAGTTCCGTGTTCGAATTGTGATCCAATTTTAGGCTATCAGGAAGTTCCAGAACAGGGTTACTGTGATGCAGAGTTGAAGATTATTTCTAGGCTCATTTAAATCAGTTCCAAAGTACTCTCAGTTGAACTTAAATGTTGTTAAATCGTCTATCTCACTCAAACTTCTCAGGGTCGCTTTACCTATGACTTATTTCACATTCTGATGGTAGCAGGGGTAAAATAAAGAGAGCTAAAGATTATTAACACCTTGTGCGGCATCACACTGCTGTTACAAGAGTCAAAGGGCATAAAAGCAGTGGTGGAGAAGGGAACGATACAGAGTTTTAGCTTATCCACGATGTAATTAAATCTGTCCAATTATCAGGCAGTAAAAGAAATCGAGGATAAGTTTGAAAGGAAAATTATAGTTCAGAGAGGCGAGTTACAATCTTAGATGCATAGGGCAGAGCAATGTGGACAGCAGTATCAAATCACTCTTCTGACTAAGGACCACAAAAAACACCAACATCTTTCTCTGTTTTCAAGGCATCCTTCCGGAACATGATAGATTAAATTAATTATGACGTAATAACAGCGGTACATTCTGCAGATGGCAATAGAGCAGTCGCAGGTGAAGAACGGACTCAGCGTCACTTCAGAAACTCTGCTGCAGGTGAACATTGAAGACGGCGCTCGTGTGAGTTCCTTAGCAGTAATTTTTAAGTCTACTACGGATGCCTAACTGTACTCTAGAACAACCCTTAAAGTGGTTATATCTGAGTCCTTTCCTATCAACGTGTAGCGTATCTCTCCTTAGGCTTTTCTCATTTTCTTAGACCACTTTGTACCTTTAGTTCCACCACCCAAAACAATTTATTATGTATCTGTGAGTCAGAGAACATCCTATAACAACTGAGAAAGCTGTGCTCAGTCTTGTGACTGGTTTGATGTGGCCCACCATGAATTCCTCTCCTGTGCCAATCTTGGAGTAGTACTTGCAATTTACGTTCTCAATTATTTCCTAGATCTACTGTCTTCTTCTATAGTTTTTGCCCTCTGCAGTTCCCTGTAGTACCGCGGAAGTTATTCCCTAATGTCCAAGCAAACGTCCTACCATTCTGTCTATTCTTCTTGTCAGTGATTTCCACATATTCCTTTCCCCACCGATTCAGCGAAGAACCTCCTCATTCCATACCTTATCAGCCCAGCTAATTTTCAACAATCTTTTGTAGCACAACACCTCACATACTTCGATTTCTTCTTTATCGGTTTTCCCACAGTCCCTGTTTCTCTCTCATACAATGCTGTGCACCTAACGCACATTCTCCAAACATTCTTTCTGAAATGAAGGTCTTTGTTTGATACCAGCAGACTTCTCTTTGGCAATGCGATGTCGTCAATTACGGAGAGCGGCGCAAGAATTGCCGACCAACGCAGAGACACTGCAAAGGAAAGCGGTTTCACGAGGCGCCAGAGAGATGCCAGGAAGAATTCGTGCCTCCCGTAGGCCTAATTCCGAGGCGCCACCTTCGTGCCTCTGCCATGCAGTAGCGTCGCCAGAAGCCAGAAGGGCAGTTCTGTTCGAGGTTGGATCCTTCCCACTACCAGGAAGTTCTTGTCGGAGTAACGTCGTCGTGCTGTCAAATCGCTATAGCATAGCCAGTGTCAACCATCTGTGATTGAAGAGTACCTTTCCCGTGATATGTGCCTACGTGCCTATGCTATCAGAACTGTGGCAAGGAGTGTCTACGAACTTCCACTACTGGCCATTAAAATTGCTACACCACGAAGATGACGTGCTGCAGACGTGAAATTTAACCGCCAGGAAGAAGATACTGTGATATGCAAATGATTAGCTTTTCGGAGCAATCACACAACGTTGGCGCCGGTGGCGACACCTACAACATGCTGACATGAGGAAAGTTTCCAACCGATTTATCACACACAAACAGCAGTTGACCGGCGTCTCCTGGTGAAACGTTGTGATGCCTCGTGTAAGCAGGAGAAATGTGTACCATCACGTTTCCGACCTTGATAAAGGTCGGATTGTAGCCTATCGTGATTGCCGATTATCGTATGGCGACATTGCTGCTCGCGTTGGTCGAGACCCAATGCTCTTAGCATAATATAGAATCGGTGGGTTCAGGAGGGTAATACGGAACGCCGTGCTGGATCCCAACGGCCTCGTATCATTAGCAGTCGAGATGACAGGCATCTTATCCGCATGGCTGTAACGGATCGTGCAGCCACGTCTCGATCCCTGAGGCAACAGATGGGACGTTTGCAAGACAACAATCATCTGCACGAACAGTTCGACGACGATTGCAGCAGCATAGACTATCAGCTCGGAAACCACGGCTGTGGTTACCTTTGACGCTGCGTCAAAGATAGCAGCGCATGCGATGGTGTACTCAAAGACGAACCTGGGAGCACGAATGGCAGAACGTCATATTTTCAGATGAATCCAAGTTATGTTTACAGCATCATGATGGTCGCATCCGCGTTTGGCGACATCGCGGTGAACTCACATTAGAAGCGTGTATTTGTCATCGCCATACTGGCCTATCACCCGGCGTGATGGTATGAGGTGCCATTGGTTACACGTCTCGGTCACCTCTTGTTCGCACTAACGGCACTTTGAACAATGGACGTTACATTTCAGATGTGTTACGACCCGTGGCTCTACCCTTCATTCGATCCCTGCGAAACCCCACATTTCAGCAGGATAATGCACGACCGCATGTAGCAGGTCCTGCACGGGCCTTTCTGGATACAGAAAATGTTCAACTGCTGCCCTGGCCAGCACATTCTCCAGATCTTTCATGAATTGAAAATGTCTGGTCAATGGTGGCCGAGCAACTGGCTCCTCACAATACGCCAGTCACTACTCTTGATGAACTGTGGCATCGTGTTGAAGCTGCATGGGCAGCTGTACCTGTACACGCCATCCCAGCTCTGTTTGACTCAATGCCCAGGCGTATCAAGGCCGTTATAACGGCCAGAGGTGGTTTTTCTTGGTAGTGATTTCTGAGGATCTATGCACCCAAATTGCGTGAAAATGTAATCACATGTCAGGTCTAGTATAATGTATTTGTCCAATGAATACCCGTTTATCTTCGGCATTTCTTGTTGGTGTAGCAATTTTAATGGCCAGTAGTGTACATTTTGTAGTGACTGTAGGGAAGCCACAGTGGGGTCATTCTGGACTTGTATCAGTCCGCTACTCAGTACTAGTGTTTCATTTGATGTGCTCCGAACCGCAAGATTCATAGCTACAGCCGAGCCTGTTGTAATTACTATTTATCCAGAGCGTTCTAATTAATTATTGTTACTAGCCACCTCATTGTACAAGAAGACCGATACAGCAGCCAAAAATGCCTATTTTGGCATAGCTAGTCTTCTTTTTACGTCCTCCTTGATCCGTCCGTGGTGGGTTAATTTGCTGCTTAGGTAGCAGAATTCCTAAACTTCATGTACTTCGTGATCACCGATCTTAAGTTTCTCGCTGTCCGCTTTTCTTATACTTCTCACTACTTCCGTCTTTCTTCGGTTTATTTTCAGTCCATACACTGTAGTCATTAAACTGTTAATTCCATGCAGCAGATCACGTAATTCTTCTTCGCTTTGATTCAGGATAGCAATGTCATCATCGGATCTTATCACTGATATCCTTTCTCCTTGACTTTTAATTTCATTCTTGGATCTTTCTTTTATTCCCGTCATTGCTTCTTCGGTGTGTACATTGAACCTTAGGGACGAGAAGCTACAACTCTCACAACTTTTGTAATCTGAGCATTTCTTTCCTAATCTTCCACTCCTATTGTCCCCTCTTGGATCTTGTGCCTACTGTATATTATTCTTCTTTCCCTACAGCTTATGCTTAAGTTTCTCAAAATTTCGAACATCTTGCACTATTTGATATTGTCGAACGTTTCTTCTACGTCCACAGATGCAATGAACGTCACTTGATATTTATTTAGCCTTGCTTCCATTATCACTGCAATGTCAGAAGTGCCTCTCTTCTGCCTTTACCTTTCCCAAAGCCAAACTGGTCGCCCTCTAACAAATCCCTCAATTTCCTTTTCGCGCCTCCCTGTATATTATTCTTGTTAACAGCTTTGATGCATGAGCATTAAAGATGACTTTGCGTTAGTTCTTGCATTTGTCGGCTTTTGCAATCTTTGGACAATGTTTTTGCGAAAGTAAGTTGGTATATTGTCAGACTCATGCATTGGACTCGCTAACACGCCATCCGTGCTGATCACACGCCTATCAACAATCACGTCCTGCCTTTTTTAATGTCGAAGCGACCACCACAAATCACGTTAATTTTAGTGTAATTATTGTGGTTAAAGAAAAGTGTCATTTATTTTCGGCTCGTAGCCTATTCCTTTCACTTACCTCCTACACTGTACTGTCCTGTAGCATGCTGTAGCAGTTGTTTCTAAGTACGTTTCGATGCAACTTCCTCTAACCATATTTGAAGTTTTGGTGGAATCCTATCTATCGCTTCTGTCTAATTTTAAGTCTTAGGAATCTCTTTTGTGATTCAAGTACTGGAGTCCCTAAGTCATCCCTATCGACTCCTGTTTCCTCTTTTATCACATCAGACAAAACTTCCAGCTCGTGGAGGCCTTCCATGTACTCTTTCCTCCTATCTGCTGTCTCCTCAGTATTTAACAGTGGGACTCTCATTCCACTCTCAATGTTACCGCCCTTGGTTTCAGTTTAACCGAAGGCAGTTTTCATTTTTCTTTGTCGGTCCTTCCGACCATCACTTCTTTACGATTTTATAACATCTTTCATGGACCCATTTCGCCTTAGCTTCCCATCACTTTCTACTTATTTGACTTCTAAGTGACGTTTATTTTTGTACTCCTGAATTTCCATGAACATTTTTGTACTTCCTTCGTTCTTCGATCAACTGAAGTACTTCTACTGTTATCCATGGTTTCTTTGCCCCTATGGTTATCTTTCCAACTTCTGTGATTGTATACATTAGAGATGCCCATTCCTCTTCAGTTGAACTGCCTACTGAGATATTTCTTATCGAAGTGTCTGTAGGCTCAGAGAATTTCAGGTGTACGTCTTCATTTCTCACTGCTTCCGTAATCCATTTCATTGCGCATTTTTTCCTTCCGGACTAGTCTCTTAAACTTCATCGTACTCTGCATCATTAATAAATTGCGATATGAGTCTCCTGCGTACGCCTTACAGTCTAGTTTCCGTTTTAAGAACCTCTGCCTGACCATGAGGCAATCTAATTGAAATCTTCCCTTACCTCCAGGCCTTTTCCAGGTAAACCTCTTTGTTTTGTAATATTTGAAGAAAGAGTTCTTTGTTACTATCTGAAATTTATTGCAGAACTCAATTAATTTTGTTCCTCATTCAATCCTAGCACCAAGTCCATATTCTCCTGTCATTACTTCTTCTACTACTTCATCTGCAACCGCAATCCAATCCCCCACGAGTAATAGATTTTCAATTCACTGGTAGCCTCTACATCTAGATTCTACCGTAGCATTTCCCTTTTCAGATTTTCTAGGTTCCCTGCCATGTTCAGACTTGTGCCACAGCACGTCCCGATTCGCGGAATGTTATCCTTTTGTTTGTTATACAGTCTTTTTCTTTTGGTCACCTCCCAGTTGGCAGTCCTTAACCTGAGATCGGAATGGGGAGACAAGTCCTGCATCTTTTGCCAATGGAGAGCCACGTATTCTGTCGATACTCATTATGTGCCTTTAATTCACTGGTTTCCATTGCCCTTCTGCATCCTCATACCGTTGATCATTGCTTCTTCTTCCTCCATTAGGGGCGATTTCCCACCCCAAGGGCAAGAGAGTGCTCTGACCCTCTGCCTGTTCCTCCGATCTCTTTCATAAAGCTGTTGACTGAATAATGGGTCACTTCTTATGCCTGAAGTGTTCGGTCACCACTACCGATAATATTTACTCAACATTTGCGGTGTGTCAGGATTCCAACACGAGACCGAAGACGTTTTCATTATTACTGAAAGACGCTACCCATATACCGCACGTGCACATACCAGCAACGAATTGGTAACCAAGGCACCTGGAGCACTTTTCTTTACAACAACTGTAGACTTTTTGTAGACTTTTGTTAGTCGCATTCTCTGTCAGACCCCAATATATCTTCGAAAAAAATATACATAGCAAACACCTTTTTTCGCTTACGTCTAATTCACAGACGTATAAATTAGTCATAGATCATGCCTTTTGTAACAGTATTGGTGTTACACCTGGGTTATACTCCTGTTAATCAGTCCATTCATTGACCTCCATGCAGCTGAAGCTGTTCTTCAAAAAGTAATTCTCCTTTCTGTGTGTAGCTTTGGTATTGATTGTCCTTTAATGTATGGATTTCTTAGTTTTCAACGCTACTTCAAATCTAAAATTGTTCTAGCTGATTTATAAATAATAAGTACTGTAAGTAGGCTGTTTATGTTTTCTCTATGTAAGTAGGCTGTTTATGTTTGCTCTATGTAAGTAGGCTGTTTATGTTTTCTATATGTAAGTAGGCTGTTTAGGTTTTTTTTTGGTAACGCCACCTCTCTATGAAAATCACTGGCTGTGCTGTGTGCAGTCTGTGGCTGCTTTGCATTGTTGTAATACTGCCATTGTAGTGTTGGGCAGCGGCAGCTGGATGTGAACAGCGCGTAGCATTGCGCAGTTGGAGGTGAGCCGCCAGCAGTGGTGGATGTGGGGAGAGAGATGGCGGAGTTTTGAAATTTGTCATGAACCGCTATATTTATATATGATGATATCAAGGTAAATACATTGTTTGTTCTCTATTAATATCTTTCATTTGCTAACTATCCCTATCAGTAGTTAGTGCCTTTAGTAGTTTGAATCTTTTATTTAGCTGGCAGTAGTGGCGCTTGCTGTATTGCAGTAGTGGGAGAAACGAAGATTATTGTGAGGTAAGTGATTTAGTGATTTGTGAAAGGTATAGTTTTATGTTAGTCAGTGTCATTCTTTTGTAGGGAATTTTGAAAGTCAGATTGCGTTGCGCTAACAAAATATTGTGTGTCAGGTTAAGCACAGTCATGTAGAATTGTTCAAAAGGGACGTTTCATATGGCGACCCTGCCAGGATTCGAACCTGGAATCTCGACGCTACTAATGAGTGACAATTTACAATGTTGCTTTTGCGGTGTATCTGTTTTATATCTGCACAGTTTTCTGAATTATTCTGCAAAGTAAAACATGTTTTAGTAGTAACTTGTGTGGTATAGCAACAATGAGACAGCCTTTTTCGTGGCATAACAATACGTTACTGCACAGTACTTTCTTCATCACGGCAATAAGCGTAATAACTAAGACATTTATACGCAAAGCATTTCACTTTTGTGTATCATGAGGTAAGTACATTGGCTTCTGCAGAACTTAGCTTTCGGAGGAAAATAACTACGACACTTCCACAGAGATTATCTTACAACAAGATGCACATTTAGCGCTACAGGACACGCATTTCAGTGATCAATTTTATACTTAAAACATTTATTTTTAAAGATTTTTGAATTACAAAGAAAGTTTTGCGTGATATATTTCATTCCATTGGTGTAATCTGTAACACCTGAGGGTATAATTACATTAATCCTCAGTGGGGTACACGCTTACTTTGTGTACCATGTGTGTGGCAACCACAAGGAACCCTAGCTAATATGGTATTTTGCTTATACAACTTTATACATCGGTACCATATTTCTCTAAAACACAGAATTACACAGCTATCTGATCATTTAACTGAGAGATAAACATTTTTTTTATTACATCAGTGACACATGTTTACGCAATTACACAGTTGGATAATTTCACACTTATGAAACTGTATTTTGTCTGTACTTTGTGAACTGTTCATATTTTTTCGGAATCTTTGTGATACTATGAGAGCTTTGAATGATATATTTGGTGAGGGAGCATGATTTTTAAAGTACGTTTGAGGCAGCTGACACTTTTGACATGAGCAGAGAATTTTTTTAGGCTTAGAAATTATTGGAGGAAGTTACGACGATTTTGAGATTTGACTGAGGTGTTATGATGTTATTATTACGACGACGATGTGTATTATGTTGTTGAGGAATGTTTATTATGCTACGTATTTCTCATGATGAAATATTGAAGAAGTGTTGACGAATATGTATATGTATAATGAGGTAAGGAATAATGAGTAGTGTTTAAGGACTCTGATTTATGAAAAGGATGTTGGAAACCAAGAAACGTACTTTAAGAGTTATGAAATGTGTGTGTATATTCGTGAATGTATTACAACGCAGACGAAAATTTTTTTTGGACACTGTTATATCAATAGCATTTTGTTTCTACAGATTTGCAACGCTAATTCTTGACCTGTGAAATATTTTTATGTGAGACTGTCACCGTAGCGGAAGCTGGTGTCGTAAATATTTCCGTAAGAAAGTTAAGTGACCACCTGCACATAATGCGTCGCGGGCACCCACCTGGGCGACAGCCGCCCGAAAAAAAAAGCCATTAGCCTTTCCGGAAGCACAGGTAGAAAAAAAAAAGGGAAGGCCATTATCCTCGGTATTGACATTTCCTTGTTGAAAGTATAATGTGGAGCTCGTAATTTATGATATTTACTGAAACGCCTAATGAAATGACGAGAAATATTTTTACATCTGCACACCTGATTACGACAAGCGTCTTTCTACGAGAGTTGAGAGAATTTCTACTAACTTATGAAATGTCACATGACTATTGAATGATATTTTTATGCTTTGGTTTGCGTAATTGCTTATTTTATTTGATACCTGTTTTTCAGCTGTGTTGCAGCATTGCTTTTATAAAATAAAATGCATTTGCTAATGTGAACACTTTCTGTCAACAGATCTATTAAATAATTATTTTATGATCCACATTCTTTAAAAAAGGAGCACTTGGAAAGGAAAGAACAATAAGAAGGAACTAGTAACTGCATTCATAATTTTCTTTTCAAGTAATTGGTAACTTTTTGGTAGAATAACTTCTTGTGGTGCACCACTTTAATTACATAGATATTAAGATGTGAATATACATTTCCCTTATCTGCATTGTTGTTTTTACTGTAATATCTTTTCTGCTTGAGCTTTGTCATGTATAGATATAAGTTTTATATTTTTTTATATTTGCTGCTGCTGTTTGCCAGGCATAGTGCTACTGAACTTTAATTTGTGTTACTCTGCTAAGCCAATTTTACTACTCATTGATTTTTCATGTTGCTGCACATTGGCTCATATTAGTTATAATTTTGCATTTTATCTGTTAATTTAGATTTACTGTAGCTTGCTTTGCAATTTTCCAATTTTTGGTCATTGCTGTTTGTGTTACTTATTTTGTGCTGCTGCATTGCCTCGTGCCTTAGTTTAGCATCTGAGCTCAGTAGATTTAAGTTAGCTTAAGAGGGGGTAGACTATATGAGAAACTGACTATGGAGAATAGGTAAAGAATGCATTGCGAAGTTATATAAAAAGGATTTGGGCCCAAATGAGTATTGTACAATCAGAAATAATTATTTTGAAAGAAATATGAACAGAATACAGAAAGCATGCTTGGATAAGATTTTTTTGTGGAAGCAAAGGTTGAAATAAGACGAAAGATCTATAGAATGAAGTTTTGGGATGGACTGCAGTACCAAATGTTACACTGAAAACGAACCCTGTCCTTTCCTTTTGTGTTATCCCAGTACATGTTTGTGTACCCTTGTGTATTTGTTTTCTTCCTGTCTCTGTGTAGTTTCATAGAATTTTTTCTTCTTTTAATATTAAGCTACATTCACTAAGATGAGGAATACTGCTATCCTCGAATATAATTGGCATTAATAATATGTTATTTACTTTGTAAAGATGTTAGACATGATTCATTCTGTTTAAATGCTCATGTGTGAAGTTGATGTTTCGCAAGTTATTCTGATCTATGTATGTACTCATGTCATAATTCCTGTAACACTGACATATATGTCTATTTCTATTCTTTTGTAACGCCTGTTTTACTACAAATGTTATCTATATTGTTATGTTTTTTAATGATGTATTTTGTACTTTTGTTATTGTATTATTATGTTATAAAATTGTAATTGTCACCAGTTCATGACATTATTAACTTGTAAGTTACATTTCACTGCACACGTTTCTGTTGGTCATAGTATATGGACAGTATGTGAGAAGTAGGGACTGTTAGTGTTTGCACGTGTGTTGATAATTCAGCAAGGGACTGGATAACAGCATTGCTGGTTCTAAGGACAATTCCAAAAACTTTGTGAGTGCACAAGTGGTGGTTATGGACTTGCTATATTATTCGCAAGACTCTTCGATGGTGATTGTGCACCTGCACAGTCGCAACAGATCGCAACAGATGGCTGCTGGCCATCTCTACAAGGACTACAGTGGGTCTGCATCTTTGATGATCCATCAATACCATTATTTCTACAAGGACTACAGTGGGTCTGCGCCTCTGATGGCCCACCAATACCGTAATCTCTACAAGGACTACAGTGGGTCTACTCTGTGATGACCTACCTACCAATACTCTTCAAAATTTCGACTGACTCTGCTGTGGGTTTGCTCTGTTGTGGCCCATTATCTGTCAGCATGTCAAGAGTCAGCACTGTCTTTCCGTTGGAAGGACAACACTACTTCTTCAAGACTGCATGGAAATCCACTACTTCTGTGTGCATTTTCTTTTACTGCTCAGACTTTGAAAAAAACACTGCAATTCAACGATCAGGACTATCTTTATGGACTGCGAGAAAATTTTTGCTTTTGACCAACATTGTATCAATAAGTGTGTGCATTTGATATCTTTGTTATTGTAATTATGAAAAATTTCTTCAAATCTGTATTGGGCACTGCCCAAAAAAATTTGTAAAATTTTTCGTGGGGAGCATGAGGGCTATGTAAGTAGGCTGTTTATGTTTTCTCTATGTAAGTAGGCTGTTTATGTTTTCTCTATGTAAGTAGGCTGTTTATGTTTTCTCTATGTAAGTAGGCTGTTTATGTTTTCTTTATGTAAGTAGGCTGTTTAGGTTTTTTTTTTGGTAACGCCACCTCTCTATGAAAATCACTGGCTGTGCTGTGTGCAGTCTGTGGCTGCTTTGCATTGTTGTAATACTGCCATTGTAGTGTTGGGCAGCGGCAGCTGGATGTGAACAGCGCGTAGCATTGCGCAGTTGGAGGTGAGCCGCCAGCAGTGGTGGATGTGGGGAGAGAGATGGCGGAGTTTTGAAATTTGTCATGAACCGCTATATTTATATATGATGATATCAAGGTAAATACATTGTTTGTTCTCTATTAATATCTTTCATTTGCTAACTATCCCTATCAGTAGTTAGTGCCTTTAGTAGTTTGAATATTTTATTTAGCTGGCAGTAGTGGCGCTTGCTGTATTGCAGTAGTGGGAGAAACGAAGATTATTGTGAGGTAAGTGATTTAGTGATTTGTGAAAGGTATAGTTTTATGTTAGTCAGTGTCATTCTTTTGTAGGGAATTTTGAAAGTCAGATTGCGTTGCGCTAACATAATATTGTGTGTCAGGTTAAGCACAGTCATGTAGAATTGTTCAAAAGGGACGTTTCAGTACATTAGCGGTCTCCATTGTGTGGTAAGACACAATTCTAAGATAAGTTACAGTAATGTACATCCAGGTCTGCTGATACTGTCAGTGAATTCCACGGTAACCAACTGTTGCTATGTTTCAAAAATCTAACATCGAGTCCTGATTGTCAATTAACTCTAAACCCTACTTAAATGGAAATTTGCTGTAAATCAAGTGTCGATATTCATTGCCTCTAATCGCAGCGTGCGGAAATGTAATTCGAGTCAGTCAGCTGGACGAAATTCCCAGCCGTACCTGCGTGAAATAGATTACATCAGTGGAATTCAAGGCTAACAGGTGTAAATAACAGACCATTCATCCGAATGCGAACATGAAGAAAGTAATTTATTTTATGCTTGTAGCATTACTTGAAATGTGATTATCTAATTTTTAGTTACCCATATATAGCATTTGTTTACACATTTTATCAGCAACTACCAATATAGATAGTCTCTAATTATTTTTCTTCATTTTTTCTTTTCATTCATAGCTATTCAGAATAATTATTAATGACTGAATCACATAGAAAAATGCATTACGTGGTCTTACCTTTTTTCTTCTTCCATTTGGTATTTGGAAGAGATTCATTTTTCGTTTGTAACACATTTTGTATTTGTGACATGATAATATAATTGCAGATACTTTAAAACAAGGAACTGAATTCTGAATATCTCTTCCAGTAGCTTGTAAATACTTTCATTGAATAACTGAAATGTCATCAGAAGGTGAAATGTTCCACTGCTGTAGCGAAGGACACATTCAATAGAAGGAAAAGAATATTATGTGGCATAAAGGTAAGAGGGAAAGGATTTACAAATGTTTCCCCTGGAGTGTGGCATTCTGTCTATGAGGCACAAAAATTGACACTGAGACTGAAAGACGATAAAAGGATAGAAGCATCTGAGATGTGGATGTGGAGGTGAATGGAGAGGATTAGATGGATGGAAAGAATGAGTACCTAAGAAATGTTGGAAATGGTTAGTGAGGGGTAAACTGCTGCAAGTTATAAGAGGAAGGAAGAAGAACTGGATGGTACATTCGTTGAGATAGGGTACTTGCTAACAAGTGCTTTGGAAGGATTAGTTTGTGGGAGGAGATTGAGAGGAAGGAAGAGATACAAGATGATAGACGATACAAGGGAAACGGAAATTACGCGGATCTGAAGAGCATAGCAGAACACAGAGGAGCGTGGAGGATACCACGTAGAAACCTGCATTTGGGCAGAACACTAATCATGATGACTATGATTTTGATTAGCTCGATTAAAATTACACCATTGCTGTATGTGTCCAGAGATCCATCTATGCGGCTAGCTCCCAGTGTTAAATATTTTAGGTATTGAATATTGTTACTTCATTGTTAGCCCTCATGATCTTGTTGCAGTGAATACAATTTAATTTAATCTCATAAAAACCGTAACTAGTCGTGAATTTATTCTTGGTAAAATTTCTTTGTCTTCCACCCCATCTTTTTAAATTTTCTTGCCATATTGCACGTATGTCAGTAACACTTATTTTTTCCATCCGATATTCCGATATTAAATCTCGACTCAGTTTTAAAACTGTCATGTATTTTGATTGACTGGCTGGCTGGCTGGCTGGAGGGCTCGGCCCGTAATTCTACAAATGTTTTGAATTGGGGAGTGATCCGGTGACTTTGCAGGCAAGGTAATCCGCCTCTCTGTGGGGAAATAAACTTATATTGTCGAGTTAGTGTTTAATGCATTGTTGTCTGATGCTCTTCTATAATCAATTGATCTACTGCAGTATGCAGTGAGAACTCTGTATTATCATTTGTTGGGATTCTTATCTTTTTCATCGTTTCGTACACTGCTGTAAAGTTACTTATATGTAAATCTTATATAAACTGATTGTATTAAGGCGTTAGTGACGTAACGCTACTGCAACTTCAAATCCAAGTGAAAAATATTTCTTAATTAGAAGTTTTATATTGCATTGACGTTTTACATTCAGAAAAGGTGTACTCTTATAGCCTTTTTCTTTATCCATGAATACATAAAGGATGAGGTTGTGCTTAACATAAGTTCTTCTCAGTTATTTGTTGTCGGTAAAAAATGTGGTCGTTAACTAAAGCAGCTCCAGAGTCAGTTCTCCAGCCTCCGTTTCCTTAAAGTCTTTTTTCCACAACTGTTTAAAAATTCGTCCATTAAACCAAATTATGATACAGATAGCTGTTGTTTCCGTACACTTTTGATATATTCCCTTCCTTTCTTGTACTTGTAACTGACGTACACTCTAAGACAAAAACATAAAAATAATGAACGAACCACGAAGGAATTATCCAGATGGGGCAGAAATCGGTAGATGTGGTGACGTGATTTACATGTACAAACAAATAAATGATTATAATTCTAGAAAAATTTAATGATTTATTCAAGAGTAAAATACTTCACACACTGAGCAAATCACCAATGCGTTGGCCCCCTCCTGGCACCTATGTAAGCAGCTGTTTATTCGGCTTGGCCTTGACTGATAGTTGTTGGATGTCTTCATGAGTGATATAGTGCCAAATTCTCGCCAAACGGCGCGTTACATCGTGAAAATCCCGAGCTGGCTGGAGGGCTCGGCCAGTAATTCTACAAATGTTTTGAATTGGGGAGTGATCCGGTGACTTTTCATGCAAGGTACTGTTTGGCAAGCGCGAAGACAAGCAGCAGAAACTCTAGAGTCAGCATTATCTTGGTGAAATGTAAGCTCAGAACGATTAGCCATAGAGTTACAGGGTGTAGAGTACCGTCGACTTACCACTGTGCTCTAAGGCTGCGGCGAATGACAGCCAAAGGAATCCTGCTACGAAAAGGATTGGCACACCAAGCCTTTACGCGTGATTGTCGGACCGTATGGCGGGCGACAGTTAGGTTGGTGTCTCACCGTTCTCCGGGGTGCCTACAGACAGGTCTTCGGTGGTCATCACGGCTCCGTTCGAAGCGGGACTCATCACTGAAGACAATTATACCTCAGTCAATCAGATTTCAGGCCGAAGTCTGACAGCAGTGGGATAACCTGACTCTCGCCCGCTACACGGTCAGACATCTGGCAGTGATTGTTTCGAGTGTCATTTCCTTTTATAGCAGGACCCCTTTGTTTGTCATCCGTGGCGCCGCTACAGCTCTGCAGTACGTCGGCGAAATTCTACACCCTACATGGAATGCCATCCTAGACTTATATTTTAGCAAGATAATGTCCGCCCACACGTGGCACCACTTTCTGTTGCTTGTGTTCGTGCTTGCGAAACCCTACCTTGGTTAACGAGGTCACTCAGTCGCTCTCCAAATTCTCTCCAAACGGCGCGTTACATCGTGAAAATCCCGAGCTGGCTGGAGGGCTCGGCCCGTAATTCTACAAATGTTTTGAATTGGGGAGTGATCCGGTGACTTTGCAGGCAAGGTACTGTTTGGCAAGCGCGAAGACAAGCAGCAGAAACTCTAGCGTCAGCATTATCTTGGTGAAATGTAAGCTCAGAACGATTAGCCATGGAGTTACAGGGTGCAGAGCGACTGAGTGACCTCGTTAACCGTTTGGAGAATTATGGGCACGGCCTTCAACCCGCTCGGAAGTTTGACGATATAATGCTCCGAATGGACAGAATTTCGCACAATATTTCTTGAGAGGACATCCAACAATAGGTGCGAGAGGAGGCGCCTGAGAGAGACCATAATACTGACTTTCGCAATTTGTGGAACTTTCTCTCTTAAATAAATCATATAATTTTTCTGAAACTGCGGTCATTTGTTTACCAGTATATGAACACCACATCTATCGAATTCCTTACCAGTTGGACAATCCTTTCGTGGTACATGGCTTTCTTCTTTTGAGTGCATTTCTTATTTTCCAATTACTTGGAACATTTTCCCATTTCTCTGTATCCTCCCTTGGACTGGTAATATCATCGGATGTGGCAAGTGCCTTTTGTAATAACTCAGTGTATTGCAACATCTGAAGGCCTCATCTCGTATTGGCAGTTCATTTATGTCGCGCCATGCTAAAAAAACTTGTTGGCCAGTTAAACAACATATCGATTACAACAGATCTGTCGCAGATGGCTCCCCTTGCCCCCTCCCACATACCCGTTAACAATTACTTTTGATGTTAGTTTTATGTATTGGCCTTTATTAAAACGCTGTTTCATTGTATCAGCCACCGCGTTTCGATCATGTGCTTCTACGTTTCTCTTATAAACGTCAATGGTAAGTGAGTGACTCTATCTACTTATTTTATGCTGGGCGAGTTTTATCGACGATCTCTTAGGCTAGCCATACATGAGAGCAACGTACAGGAGTTCTCATTGGTGTTCACCGATGCAATTATTCTAGCCTTCACTTCTTTCGCCTACAAACCGTACCGCTAACTGACATCTCTTGCCTTGCCTACTTCAGGCAGAACCCAAACACAGAATGCAACTCCCTATAATTTTTAATTTATCTCAATTTCTGCACGGAAGGATTGTATCGTTACATCTTGGAATTCAGCATGGCAGCATGTTGTCAAAAGTAATTCTGTACGCTTGAATTACTGACATGCAGCGATGATTTCGGTATTAGCGGACTGAATAATTTGTTTCCCGCGCTGTGCAATATTTATCGCACAGATGACCTGTTTACTCAAAGAACATGTCTTCTATTGAGTCATTTTCTACGGGTGGAAAACAAATCGAAAACTATATGAAGGTGTGTCCGTAAATATTTCGGATCCCATGCCACGCACGTCCGAAATTGCAACAGCTGATATGTTTCCGGGGGCAGCAGGACATCCTCAGCAATGATAGAACTCAAGGGACGAGACAAGGAGGAAACAGACATGCGGTCCACAGAGCGGTCATTAGAGACGGAGCAGAATCTGGGATTACAAAAGAAAGGTAAAGGAAATCAGTGGTGCCATTTTCAAAGAAACCATTGCTTCTGCTTGGAACGATAGGGGAAATCACGGAAAACTGAAATTAAGATTACTAGGTGGGGATTTGAACCATCATCGTCGTTTTACACAATCGCTACTAACAGTAACTACAGTACCTGTGGGATTTTAGGTAAAAGCTTGGTCAATGTTGCCTTGTAACATATACCCAAATACAGGTATTGTATGGAATCTCACAATAGTTACCTCCACGCAAATATTTTTATGACTGTAAAGATGTTTGTATTATTTTTCTATATTTTTGTATCCTTCAGGCAATAGTAATTTTTGTAAAGCCTAACAGACGGCTCTTAGCTATACTTAATATGCCCGACTACTGTGTATTATCAAACATACATTAAGCTCTCTTTCTTTGCATTTTGTTTTTAAAATTAGCTGTTGTTTTCTTCAATTACTTCTGTTATAATGTTTCAGATGGACACATGTCGCTGTCAGCGCCCGATTGGCGGCGTAACTTGTGTTGTTTTCTTCGCAGCAGTGTAAGCCATTGGACCGATCAGTCTGTTCCTAGTTAGCGGCATTTGCCAAAGGCTGGAATGTGTTTCATTTATTTATTTATTAATTTATTTATTTTTTGACAGAAGCGTATCTGCTCTAAATTATAAACATTGCTTTCTCGCAATGTAATTTGACGTAAGTAATCTTTGTTAAGTCATGACAATTGTCATCTTGCCTAATGATTTTTGTCATACTTAATTTTCTGTGTATTATTTTATGGGGTTTATCAACTTTTGGTCTGATGAAGACATCCTTACAAGTGTCGAAACCTACGTCAGTATACCAAACAGTTATTCGTAACCGGCTAGCTGTGTAATTCCTATGTTGAAACTAATGTACTGGTGCTCAAAAACTTCCATGTTTAAAACTGTAATATGTCTACCGGCCCAGGTATCTAAGGCTGTGTTAAAGTACAAAGACACAGGAAGAAAATTGTTCAACATAGGTATGGAGACAAATTTTAATAAGCATTGTGAAAGAAATGCACTTCTAGCAATTTATATTAAATTCTATTTCAACATTAGACAGTGCATGAAAGTTCCAAAAACTTTTCAGTGTCCAGTTCAAAATATTATTTCCGACAAAATTATTGTTTCATACAAAAAACAGGACATATCACATGAAGTGGCCTATGTTTTGTATCTTCAGCTTACTAAAATTTTTCGATTACGTTTTAATTTTCAAATTGATGAACGTTGGGATTTTATTAATGATGGGTGGGATAACTGTAAGAATTCTTTTGTAAAAAGATACAAGAAGAAATTGGCTAATCTTAAGAGCATTCTACTTGTAAAAATGCCTGTTAGTAGCTTTCAGAGATCTGAACATAAATTTTTCAACAGATTTCTGATAAAGATTGAATTGGATTTTACACCAGAAGAAACTGCCTTGTTGGAAAAAGGACTTAAATAAAAGGTAATACCTCACGTGTCAGCCAAACACGTTGTAGAAAGGATGATTGAAGATCTTAAAATAGGCCTGATAGCTTCAAAATAGACGCTTCGCAACAAAGGAGGGTAGCTCATGATGTATGTAGTATTTTTGAGAAACGTGCAGTGACAAACTGTTGTCAATACGATTGTGTTAAGAAATTGATTAAAAATGTTAATATCAAGCTAAAGGAAAACAATGCCCTTATAACGAAGTGTGACAAACGGAATACTGTAATAGTTGCTACTCAGAACGAATATGTGTCTAAAACATACTATTTCTTGAGGAAGATAATATTTCGTAGCTAGATGAGGAACCGATCCCCATGATTAAAAAAAAAGAAATTAGGCTTGCTTAAACCGTTTCATAACAAACAGCTTATTAATATAACCAACCGGTCCCCAAACTGCGTTGCTAGATTAAAGCACATGAAATTCATCAGCCGACACATCTGACTGTGAACTGTGTGAAAACTGCATAACATGAGTTAACAAGTTTTCTTCACAATAAAGTATAAAAGTACTTTGTTTTTCTAAATAATTATTCTACCGTCAATAGTCAAAACTCTAGTCAGTAAAATCATATATCTGCTGTGTGAGCAAGACACTAAATTGTTTTCATTACATATTACGAACCTATTTACTAATGTACCACATTTTAAGTACCTGGGAGAAATCATCCAGCCATCAGGGATTAACCTAAAGGCCAATGAGGAAAGAATAAAAAAAAACTACAGAAAGCATATAAACTCACATGGAACAATTATAACAAAAAATCCATATCCATTAACGCAAAATTGAGGCACTACAACACTGTCGTACTTCCGGAGGCACTGTAAGCATCTGAAACAACACAAATAGGTGGGAAAACTAAAATCAACGAAATAGAGAAACAAGAAAGGAAAATTCTCAGGAAAATTTTTGGCCCAATACAAGAGCAATGAATCTGGAAGAAGAGACCAACATCAGAATTTTATAAATACACAGACAAGATTACGGATACAATAAGGAAAAGAAGAATGCAGTTCTACGGACATATCCATAGGGTGAATGAAAACAGAATTTCAAAGCGAATTCTTAAAGTCATCAACTCAGGCAGGGGAAAAACAAAATGGATAAAAGAAGTTGAAGAGGACCTCAGACAAGCACACATAACAGTAAACGATGCAGAAAATAGAACTGAATTCAGGAACATCATCAAAAAACATAAATTAGACACCACAACACAGAAGAGACCAGGATGCAAATGGACAGCGGATCGAAAGAAACAACACAGTGAACACATGAAGAAAATTTGGGCTCAGAAAAAACATAAACAATCATCATAAAGGAATTCAAGTTCAAACGCTCTCCTAAATGGGAATAATCGAAAATAATAATAATAATAATAATAATAATAATAATAATAATAATAATAATAATGTACCCATTCAAACAACCATTGATATCGTTGAAAAATCTACATACTTTTAAAAAAGATATTTCTGATGATCAAACCACTGACCTAATTCGTTTGTTAAGAATGGTAGTAAAATGCAGACTATACCAACAGGCAATGGCCAATTCACAGGCCGGCTTCCAGGCCGATATTTTCATTAGTTCGCTGGAAGAGAAAGTCTTTAATAATTGTTCAGCTGCTTATCAGGTTTTTTTTTTTATTCTTGGAACGTAGACGACATATCCATCAGATACAGTGGTTCCTGGGAAGGCATATGTTTGAAATATTTAATAGACTTCCTGAAAAAATCAGCTTCATTAGTGAATAGAAAATAACGCCAACTTAATTACCTGGACCTCAGTGATGCTGTTGAAAACAACAGACTCTCTTTTGAAATTTTCTGATAAGCCACTAATACAGATCAAATTGTGCCCGTTAGTTTAGTGCATCCTCATTCCCATAGAAGCATTTTTCCATTCAGCCATTCATCGTGCAGTTTTTATATCTTTGTCACCTGACCAGCTTACTGAAGAGATGGATATAATAAAAACCATTACAGTTAACAACTATGATCCCACATCAGCTGACAAGACCTTCAAACTTGAAACTGACGCTAAAGTAGCCACTTTAGGCAGCAGAGTTATTAGCTATTTCTGACGGTAACGAATACAAAAATATTTTCTCGATTCCATTTTTAGGCCCTATTTCGCTTAAAATTCGTCGTCTTCTGATTAAAACATATGGATTAAAAGTAACCCTTTCCGCGAACATTAATTTGTAAGAAACTTTCATTCCCATTCCTATACACAATTCGGGAGCGCGTAAAATTACTTGTGATACCTGTCCAGCTTATTACATAGGACAAGCTAGAGGTACAAGGAAGATTTATTGGAAAATAAGAGGCATTAATGCGAAAAATTCCACTTCTGTTGATCATCTGTTAATTTCCGGACACAAACCGAAAAACGTTGAAGAAATTTCCATTTTACATAGAGAAAAAAAAGGTCATAGGGTCGACGTACTCAAAGAGCTGGAGATATTCAAGCATATTCCTAAGAGCGATGGCCTCATTCTCAATGAACAGTTACAGCTACGTGACGAGAAATTTTTCAATGGTTTTCATCCACTACTCACGGGATTTTGATTGCTCTAGTGTTTACTATATTTTCCTGCCTCTGGTTCAGAAATATTTTCTTCGAATCTAGTAGATGTGTGCTACTAAAGTTACTCTCATGACGATATTTTCTGGGTTTTTACAGCTATTAATTTTCTATATTATTTGCTCCTTTACATAATAATAATTTCTGTAAAGTCTAATAGATCGCTCTTAGTTATACTTAATCTGCTAAACTATGTGTATTTTCGAACATACTCTATGATCTCTTCCTTTGCATTTTTTTAAGAAATTAGCTGTCATTTTCTTCAGTTATTTCTGTTATAATGTTTCAAATGGGCATATGTCACTGTTCGCAGCCATTAGGCGGCGCAGCTTGTATTGTTTCCGTGGCAGCACTATAAGCCACTGGGCCCGGAACGTGTTTTATTTCATTTTTTTACTTGAGCATATCTGCTCTTAATTCTGACCATTGCTTTCTCGCAGTGTGATTTCACATAAGTAACCTTTGTATGTCATGGCAGTTGTCATATTGGTTAATGCCTTTGCATACTTAATGTTATAGGTAGTATTTTACTGTCAAAATTTCATTTTGATGAAGACAGCCTTAGAGGTGTCGAAACTTACGTCGTGTAGCAAACTGTTACTAGCAACTGGTTGGCTGTGCAATACCTAAGTTGAAACGGTTGCTGAGAAACACCTGTGTTTCAAATTGGTATAATATATCCTGGGATGTTTCGATGTGTAAAACTTGCTTTAATACAAAAGGAAGTAACATATACTGTCAGGCTCTGCTTTGTAAAAGATGTCTATCAATAATGGAAATAATGAACTGAACATCATAATGCGGTCACCATGTAAAATCTGCCTATAGCGCACACTCTGAATTAACTGCACTTACCTAGAAACCTGAACTGCGTTGGTTTGCCATAGGCAAGATGTCCGGGCTAGAGGTATACACAAACAAATAATTCGGCATTTTATGATGCTGGGTATACATACAGTCGGTAAGGACACTCTCCGAGATGTGATCCTCAGCATTTCATGAAGAGCACTGACTCGCATGACGCATGCGCGCTGGTGACCGGGCAGACATATTTCGGCATGTTGGCGAACTCTGTAGTTTCACAGATGCCTCCCGATGTTATTTTCCAGCAGGATGGTACACGACCCCACTGCAGGATGCGGATATTGCTACATTTCTCCACGAGACGTTTCCCGAGAGTTGGATGAAGAGGGAGGGTCGGGGGGCGGGGGTGTCATATGGCCTGGCCCCCTTGGTCTTCCAATCTCACTCCACTGGACTTTGGTCCATGCGGGTTTACCGTGGATGTTGTTTACATAATAAATGTTCGAGATCTGGAAGATGTCACACAACAGATCTACGCCGCGTTAGGGGACATAACATCTGTTGTGCTCATTAACATATGGTGAGAAGCAGTGTAGGGTTTCGATATCTGTCGAGCCACACACGGTGCTCACATTGAACTGTACCAGACTAGCAACACAAGCCCTCTATGGTTGGGTAACATTAAGTACTTACTACTAGACGACTTGATTTACCAACCGTTGATTGGGGGCAACGATTAAAATTCTGAGAACAACGTTAAGTAAATGAATTCCATTATTTTCATATAACTTAAGCGACAGAGGCAAAGCATGTCAGAAAAATTGTGTGAAGGATTAAATGTTATGTTTTCCACAATGAATAGGCGTTTGGAGTCACATGAACATGATGGGAGCACATCGTGATTAATTTAATATGATTACAGCTAGTGTAAATATTGTATACCAATCATGGGCGTGTATATGTTTGTGTGTGTATGTGTGTGTGTGCGTGTGTGTTTCTGTGTGTGTGTGTGTGTGTGTTTGTGTGTGTGTGTGTGTGTGTGTGTGTGTGTGTGTTTGAGTGGGTGTGTGTATGTGTCTGTGAGTGTTTCAGTATGTATCGAAGGCTGGTTCAAGTGACTCAAGTAAAAGACAGAAAAGAAAAGACAAGCATAATCTGCATATGAAGCTCATATTGCCACAATGACCTCGAGAAACATAATACACCTGGTGAGGAATTGTACTCATGGCCGCAGTACTTTGTGATGCACTCTTTGTGGCTGACTTCTAGGCCGCGCCACGCAAAAAATCGTGTAGCTATCCAGGTCGCTACTCGTCGATAATCTCGTCGTTAAACATACGCCTCACCCACACACGCACATCTATGTTTGATTCACGGAAAACACAGACTTGAAAGTTGAATCGTATGTTTCGCTGCTGAAAGAACGTGCTATATATAAACGAAGCAAAGTTGCTGAAGTAATTTTCCGGAAAACGTTTTACTTGAAGCACAAAAAATAAAACATGAAATACGTTCGATTCGCATGTTTTTTCGCTATTCAATTGTTCTCAAATGACTGCAGGGCAACTACTGGTTTAAAATCTTCGATTATGTCAAATTGTGAGAGTGCCATTACGGCTTGATGTTGAGGTTGCTATCTCTCCGTTAGGTCATATGTATTACGACACTTCAAAGATGAGTAGTTACTGCACGCTGTTCGAAAATTTGTAGTGAGTTTGAACGAGGGAAGCAGAAACTGGTAGTCTGAAATTGCTTCTCTCAACCGTCCGTAGATTTATTTCGACGTACATACTTTGTGCATTTCTTCCGCCATAAATTTTTGAATCCCATTCAAGAAGATGGTGCCCACGTTTCATGATTTTAAAAATCTCTAAATCCCCATCTTGCCAATGAAAACTTGTTTAGCAGTCTTCTGTGTGATTTGAGAGTGTCCACACAATGTATAGCAGCGCAACACACAGGTAACTGTGTTCGCATCTGTGTTTGGCTCAAGAAAAGCATAAAGTTAAAAGTTTAGTAATCTGCTGCGCTGCTGCAAGACTTTCTGAAAATAAACGAAGTAAAGCTGCGTTTTGCTGTGTGCATAAATGATTCAAAACTACAGGTTTTGGAGCCGCGTGCAGTTTTCGCTGTGCGGTTACTCTCAAATGAATACAAACTGATGTCACCTATGCGACTTTTGTGTCCCTAAGCAGGTAACCAACTGCGAAGAGGGGAGCCACAGTGTAACGAGGAATACGAGCCACTTTTCGTTTCTGGCGAATCTCCACATCATTGAAAGGTACATTTTACGTTAAAAGGTCGTGTGATAATAGTGACAATATCGAAATTCCATTCTAAAATCTTCCGGTTCCTAGCCAATCGCTCTAATTTTTTTAGTCATTGTTCTCGACATACGGTCGTGGCGTATGCCACAAGGCAACTCTTCAAGGCCGGCCAGAGTGGCCGAGCGGTTCTAGGCGCTGCAGTCTGGAACCGCGCGACCGCTACGGTCGCAGGTTCGAATCCTGCCTCAGGCATGGATGTGTGTGATGTCCTTAGGTTAGTTAAGTAGGTCTAAGTTCTAGGGGACTGATGACGAAAGCAGTTAAGTCCCATAGTGCTCAGAACCATTTTTGAACTATTCAAGTTTATCGTTGAATGCTTCACTCAGTTTTTCTTTATTAGACAGGGCTTTAATTCAGCACATTTCAGACCACTTTGTACGAAATATTTATACATTTTATGCGCAAAAATTTCTCGTGAAACAGTCTGTGTAAAAGTGGAAACCGGATCAAAATCCCTACAGCAGTTACTGATGTTAGCCTGCACGTACTGACGGGCGCAGCGACACGATTTTTCTTTCAAACCTTATTTGATTTACTACGTCACATATCTCGACTTCTGTCTAATAACAATTCTTACAATGCGAATTACAACTTCACCATTTATACCTTGCAATGGAAGCGCAGAATGCAGTATCTACTTCAGTCCCCGAAAATTTTCTTTATTGTACATTAATGCATTAACCATTTTGTGGGATCTTAACATACAAGACCTGGGTTCCTTTTAAAATTTTCCGTTCAACTACTGAATTTCTAATGCACGGTTTTCTGAATCCATACGACGAGAAAGTACACTCAACGAAATTGCAAAAAATAAATAAATAAATAAATAATAAAAAATAAATAAATCTGAAACAGTATCAGCACTAAACAGTTAACCTTTTATGGGCAACACATATTATCACACAGGACAATGCCATCGGGAGAGGCAAAACCTGAAGTGAACCGAACCTTCAGCCATTAACACTGCTGAATTCGCAGCTGGAGATTTTCCTTCTGTCTATCATTTCTTCCGAAAGTGTCTCCTCCTACGTTCTCAGGACAACAAAAATTTAAATTACACACCATGGCTGCTATCTATTCTTCAGTTACTGTTATTCCACTGTGGGCACTTCTCACAGTTGCTGAGACTTCCTCGTGGATCAGTGGAACACATTACCACATCTGACAAAACTGCAATGCTATTGGTTCTCATCTTGGTCCCATATTGACTGCCATTGCCATAATTTGGTCCACTCGAGTGTCCAGGTTCACCCAAAGATGCTCCTACCCAGCTCATAATTATTGTTGTTATAGTGTTTCCAACCGTTGTGTTTATGTGGTTGGTGCCATCTATTGAAATGGTCATGTCCTCAAATGCTTTCACACCTGTTACGTTTGCACCTCGGCATTTTTGTTCGATGGTAAGTGTTGTTTACCCAGCGCGTCTATTGCCATATAATCAGATGTATATCGGCCTTTCGCTTATCATACACGTACTGGAAGAGCACTGTGTAAGGACCAAGTGGAACACAGACACTAATGGGGAGTATGAAAAATAACTTGGGTTTACTGAAGGCCAGGGTATATGAAATTCTGTGCCAATACAGCAATATGTGTTTTTAACAAAAATCCATCAAACTGGATCACCTAACTAAAGTATTGCAAGCAGTCGTTCGTCACAGAGCACTATTTGTCGAAGACTCAAGTGATGGAGCAAGGACATACCAGGATTATTACACAAAATTCTTTATACTGGTACGGAGTCATTCAAGATATTATTTAAATGTGGATCAGGGACACTCTCATCAATTGGGGCTGTGGTTACAATGTTAACAAGACACGGGAACCAGTATTGGCTGTAATTAAGATGACCCTATACCAACACAACATTCTGGTGGCCAGAGCGCATGGAGTGACAAAAACTAAGCTGCTGCAACGAGGGCATCCAACTGGGGCGTCGTCGGCCACGGACGCTGGTGCAATTGCTACCAACGTGTATGCTAAGGTTTTGACCGTGTAGTGCACTACTCGAGGGGGTAGCAGTCTTAAGTGATCTGCTCACCCCATAGATGGTCAGTGTTTGGGTGCCGAAATATTGTGCGTGTTGGAACCAATGAACCAGCAGTACACCCAAGGACTAGTCGATCAACATATATGCTAGGAATACTGAAGAACTACAATAGTAAGTATTCTCCAATCATGTGCTTTCATGGATACCATTAGATGTGTTACAGAAGATTTCGAATTTTTACACTGACACCAATTGTTTGTAATCAAATCCATCCTATCACATCCACACCATGTATGGGTCCTTAATCCTCTAGTCCACAGTCCCACTCACCTTCATGTCCATAGATGCACTGTTCTCAACTGCAAAACATACCGTTATTAATGTTTACTTCATAGTTACTGCTATAACCTAACATTCTCTGTATTTGAGTTACTCGCACATGAAGTTTCTTGTTCATGTCACTTCTTTCACACCCACATTTCTTGAACTGCAGCAGGGCCTGACCCAATCACAGTTTGCCACTTGAATAGACATGGTGCCATCACTATGTTTTGCCTCCACTCACTATCTCCCACACATTCCTTAGCTAACTAACATACCCTGTATTTCAGGTTGAAATTTTCTTCCACTGTGCTCAACTTAACTTCTGTACACTTAGCTCTAAACCTAAAACCGATAGCTTATGTCATACAACCTGCTTCTTTTGTTTTGGTCTTCTACATAGGCCGAGCGGTTCTGGCGCTACAGTCTGGAACCGCGCAACCGCCACGGTCGCAGGTTCGAATCCTGCCTCGGGCATGGATGTGTGTGTTGTCCTTAGGTTAGTTAGGTTTAAGTATTTCTAAGTTCTAGGGAACTTATGACCTCAGCAGTTGAGTCCCATAGTACTCAGAGCCATTTGAACCATCTTCTACATAACAGTTGCACTGTTTCCTGCTACTTCTCAAACTTTTCGCAAAATTGTGGTCTGTCCACTTCGACCGTTTCTATTTTATTCTTGACTTCCGAAAATCTTGATTGATTGATTGTTTGACTGAATGGGATTATGGGACCAAACGGCGAGGTCATCAGTCCCGCGACTCCGAAGTGAGCCTCAGCAGAAAGAGGGTCTGCTAAAAGTGGACAGATCCAGTCAGGGGAGTCAAATTACAAAATAGTGATTATTAAACACACACAGTAATGGCATAAAAGACCAAATCTAAAAACTGAAAAAAATGGTTCAGTCATGGGGTCACAGACCGAAAAGAGACTGTAAGAGAAGTTCCAGCCACAACCAGCCTGCCACTGCGCCAAGACTAAAGTAAAACCTTATACGTGGAAATAAAAACCAGTTTCTCATAGGAAACTTTGGACCAGATCAACCATAAATGGATCGTCTGCTAATATGAAATTCAAGGAATCGGGAAGGCTATACTGAACACGAAGGGCCGAAAGAAGGAGACATTCCACCAATACGTGAGATATCGTCAGTCTGACCCAACCCCACATTGTGAGGGTGGGTCGTTATGTAGAAGGAAGAAATGGGTGAACCGGGTATGACTAATCTGTAAACAGCATAAAACAGTGGACACTTTCCGAGAGAAACGGAAGGAAGTGCGCCAAACCGCAGTAGACACCTTGATTGTGCAGAGTTTATTACTATGAGCAGTAGCGCACCAGCTGCCATTCCATTTTTGGGCAAAGGAGCTTTGGCATAGATCCGAATATCCGCAGCTGTAATCACGATATTGGGGGGGGGGGGAGGTTAAGTACCTGCTTCTCTAGCCAAACGGTCAGCCAGTTCATTCGTCCACATGACTTGGAATGACTAAACGGATGGCACTCTCAAGAGCACAGAGAAGGTCATGGATAGCAGAGATCAAAGGGTGACGAGAGTAGCATCGGTCGATAGCCTGCACGTTGCTCATGAAGTCTGAACAAATTAAAACATTGTGGAGAGAGGTCTGAGAAACAAAAAGGAGGGCCCAGTGAATGGCTAGAAACTCTGCTGTAAACACAGTAAATGGTGTTCGAAGGCAGTAGGAAACGTGAAAACGTATCCCACCTTACCAGTTGCCTTATAACCATCTGAGCCGTGCTCTCATTCCTCTGGCGCACCGCCAGAGGGGGTCACGGTGATAAGCGGCTTTCGGAGAGAGAGGACGTACTAGCTTATTGGCAGTTTGTGGCAGGTGCCTCGCGTGCACGTCCACGTTTCACGAGCAAAAAATGGTTGAAATGGCTCTGAGCACTATGGGACATAACATCTGTGGTCATCAGTCCCCTAGAACTTAGAACTACTTAAACCTAACTAACCTGAGGACATCACACAACACCCAGTCATCACGAGGAAGAGAAAATCCCTGACGGGAATCGAACCCGGGTTTCGCGAGTAGGATTGTATCGTACGGTGAGCTGTTTCGAGGTGGGAAGCCAGGCCTCGTCGCGGTTCGTGTTGCGACTCATCCAGAAGGGCAACGAAGCGATGTGCCTGGAGGCATGATGTTCTCCCGTTTGTATTATCGAGTTCCCGGCCTCTTGTGGTAAGATTGCTCTTTCCTTATGAATTGAACCCCCCACCCCTCCCCCCCTTAAAGAGGACGTGGTGGTTTAAACTGTGGCCGTTGGTCTGCGGAACTGTGGCCGTTGGTATTCGAAGCTGCCTCACGTAGACTAGACTCTTGGTTGCTGGTATGTACCGGTTGTCTGCCATTTATTTTGCTGCCCGCAAGGTTGAACCAGCGAGATTTTCTCCTGGTAGAGCGACGCTCACCGTTTGACAGTTTGAATCTGCCTGTGGTCGCGTGCGTGTGTTGACCGTTTAATGGTGTATTGTCAAATTGATATGCAAGTTTGCAAAAAAAAATGGCTCTGAGCACTATGGGACTCAACTGCTGAGGTCATTAGTCCCCTAGAACTTAGAACTAGGTAAACCTAACTAACCTAAGGACATCACAAACATCCATGCCCGAGGCAGGATTCGAACCTGCGACCGTAGCGGCCTTGCGGTTCCAGACTGCAGCGCCTTTAACCGCACGGCCACTTCGGCCGGCGCAAGTTTGCACGTTGCGGATTCGTGTCATGGCTTTCTTGTAGTGTTCCCCCAACTTTCCTGTTGCTGTTAACGTGCACCGTTGAACCGCAATTTGTTTAACGGCAAGCAATAAGAGGAGCATTTCGACAGAGCGTCGTTGATGTGATCAATGAGCGTACAGTTGAAATTATTGTTATTACCAAATGCGTCGTTGCTCTGTGATTATTAAATACTGTTGGCCAGATTACTACCTATCGCCAGAGCGCCGTTGATATTCCTGTTGTCGTTAACGTGCACTGCTGAATGACAGTTTGTTTAACGCCAAGCAACAAGAAGAACCTATCGACAGAGCGACATTGGGGCGCACAGATTGTGCACTTCATGGCCGAGTGGTGGTAAGGATCTTCTGGCCTGAGAGATGCCGGGGAGAGAGCCCGATCACCGGCAGATGCCAAAGAATGGGAGGGGTAGCGGCTCCCTGGCAGGAATTCGTAGGAGCTGCATGGGACGGAGACGGGGCTGGAATAAGGATGAAGGAGGAGGAGGATGAAATGAAGTAACAGAGGCAAAAGTTGTAGTGACACTGGATGGAGTCTCCCATACTTTAGGCGAGCATCAGCATGCATAAGACAAGCTATCCAGGGATCTGCATTCTTGGATCTCCTTTTCTCACTTGTAGGCCGGCCAGTCCGGCGAACGAGGGGACTGGCAGTCAGCGCAACTGACACACGCAGGTGGTGGAACACTGTAGCTTCCCTCATGTAGTTCGTGGTCAGTCACCACTGTACAGTGGGAAGATAAATGCCCAAAATGCAATCACCACATAGGTGGAGAGGTGTACAGCTTCATATCACCTCTGTAGCACGTCACCTTGACCTTCTCAGGAAGGGTATCTACATCTACATCTACATCTATACTCCGCGAGCCACCTTACGGTGTGTGGCGGAGGGTACTTATTGTACCACTATCTGATCCCACCTTCCCTGTTCCATTCACGAATTGTGCGTGGAAAGAACGACTGCTTGTAAGTCTCCGTATTTGCTCTAACTTCTCGGATCTTTTCGTTGTGATCATTACGCGAGATATATGTGGGCGGTAGTAATATGTTGCCCATCTCTTCCCGGAATGTGCTCTCTCGTAATTTCGATAATAAACCTCTCCGTATTGCGTAACGCCTTTCTTGAAGTGTCCGCCACTGGAGCTTGTTCAGCATCTCCGTAACGCTCTCGCGCTGACTAAATGTCCCCATGACGAATCGCGCTGCTTTTCGCTGGATCATGTCTATCTCTTCTATTAATCCAACCTGGTAAGGGTCCCATACTGATGAGCAATACTCAAGAATCGGACGAACAAGCGTTTTGTAAGCTACTTCTTTCGTCGATGAGTCACATTTTCTTAGAATTCTTCCTATGAATCTCAACCTGGCGCCTGCTTTTCCCACTATTTGTTTTATGTGATCATTCCACTTCAGATCGCTCCGGATAGTAACTCCTAAGTATTTTACGGTCGTTACCGCTTCCAATGATTTACCACCTATGGCATAATCGTACTGGAATGGATTTCTGCCCCTATGTATGCGCATTATATTACATTTATCTACGTTTAGGGAAAGCTGCCAGCTGTCGCACCATGCATTAATCCTCTGCAGGTCCTCCTGGAGTACGTACGAGTCTTCTGATGTTGCTACTTTCTTGTAGACAACCGTGTCATCTGCAAATAGCCTCACGGAGCTACCGATGTTGTCAACTAAGTCATTTATGTATATTGTAAACAATAAAGGTCCTATCACGCTTCCCTGCGGTACTCCCGAAATTACCTCTACATCTGCAGATTTTGAACCGTTAAGAATGATATGTTGTGTTCTTTCTTCTAGGAAATCCTGAATCCAATCACAAACCTGGTCCGATATTCCGTAAGCTCGTATTTTTTTCACTAAACGTAAGTGCGGAACCGTATCAAATGCCTTCCTGAAGTCCAGGAATACGGCATCAATCTGCTCGCCAGTGTCTACGGCACTGTGAATTTCTTGGGCAAATAGGGCGAGCTGAGTTTCACATGATCTCTGTTTGCGGAATCCATGTTGGTTATGATGAAGGAGATTTGTATTATCTAAGAACGTCATAATACGAGAACACAAAACATGTTCCATTATTCTACAACAGATTGACGTAAGCGAAATAGGCCTATAATTATTCGCATCTGATTTATGACCCTTCTTGAAAATGGGAACGACCTGCGCTTTCTTCCAGTCGCTGGGTACTTTACGTTCTTCCAGCGATCTACGATAAATTGCTGATAGAAAGGGGGCAAGTTCTTTAGCATATTCACTGTAGAATCTTAAGGGTATCTCGTCTGGTCCGGATGCTTTTCCGCTACTAAGTGATAGCAGTTGTTTTTCAATTCCGATATCGTTTATTTCAATATTTTCCATTTTGGCGTCCGTGCGACGGCTGAAGTCAGGGACCGTGTTACGATTTTCCGCAGTGAAACAGTTTCGGAACACTGAATTCAGTATTTCTGCCTTTCTTCGGTCGTCCTCTGTTTCGGTTCCATCGTGGTCAACGAGTGACTGAATAGGGGATTTAGATCCGCTTACCGATTTTACATATGACCAAAACTTTTTAGGGTTCTTGTTTAGATTGTTTGCCAATGTTTTATGTTCGAATTCGTTGAATGCTTCTCTCATTGCTCTCTTTACGCTCTTTTTCGCTTCGTTCAGCTTTTCCTTATCAGCTATGATTCGACTACTCTTAAACCTATGATGAAGCTTTCTTTGTTTCCGTAGTACCTTTCGTACATGATTGTTATACCACGGTGGATCTTTCCCCTCGCTTTGGACCTTAGTCGGTACGAACTTATCTAAGGCGTACTGGACGATGTTTCTGAATTTTTTCCATTTTTGTTCCACATCCTCTTCCTCAGAAATGAACGTTTGATGGTGGTCACTCAGATATTCTGCGATTTGTGCCCTATCACTCTTGTTAAGCAAATATATTTTCCTTCCTTTCTTGGCATTTCTTATTACACTTGTAGTCATTGATGCAACCACTGACTTATGATCACTGATACCCTCTTCTACATTCACGGAGTCGAAAAGTTCCGGTCTATTTGTTGCTATGAGGTCTAAAACGTTAGCTTCACGAGTTGGTTCTCTAACTATCTGCTCGAAGTAATTCTCGGACAAGGCAGTCAGGATAATGTCACAAGAGTCTCTGTCCCTGGCTCCAGTTCTGATTGTGTGATTATCCCATTCTATACCTGGTAGATTGAAGTCTCCCCCTATTACAATAGTATGATCACGAAACTTCTTCACGACGTTCTGCAGGTTCTCTCTGAGGCGCTCAACTACTACGGTTGCTGATGCAGGTGGTCTATAGAAGCATCCGACTATCATATCTGACCCACCTTTGATACTTAACTTAACCCAGATTATTTCACATTCGCATTCGCTAATAACTTCACTGGATATTATTGAATTCTTTACTGCTATAAATACTCCTCCACCATTGGCGTTTATCCTATCCTTGCGGTATATATTCCATTCTGTGTCTAGGATTTCGTTACTGTTCACTTCCGGTTTTAACCAACTTTCCGTTCCTAATACTATATGCGCACTATTTCCTTCAATAAGAGATACTAATTCAGGAACCTTGCCCTGGATACTCCTGCAGTTTACCAATATTACGTTAACTTTTCCTGTTTTTGGTCTCTGAGGACGGACATTCTTTATCAACGATGATAATGTCCTCTCTGGTAAGCCGTCAGGTATTTTATCGTTTCGCCCAAGGGGGGTCCCTCTAACCTAAAAAACCCCCGTGTGCACGCCACACGTACTCTGCTACCCTAGTAGCTGCTTCCGGTGTGTAGTGCACGCCTGACCTGTCTAGGGGGGCCCTACAGTTCTCCACCCAATAACGGAGGTCGATGAATTTGCAACCATTATAGTCGCAGAGTCGTCTGAGCCTCTGGTTTAGACCCTCCACACGGCTCCAAACCAGAGGACCGCGATCGACTCTGGGCACTATGCTGCAGATATTAAGCTCAGCTTGCACTCCGCGTGCGATGCTGGTTGTCTTCACCAAATCAGCCAGCCGCCGGAAGGAACCAAGGATGGCCTCAGAACCCAAGCGGCAGGCGTCATTCGTTCCGACATGTGCTACTATCTGCAGCCGGTCACACCCAGTGCGTTCAATAGCTGCCGGAAGGGCCTCCTCCACATTACGGACGAGACCCCCCGGCAAGCACACCGAGTGCACACTGGCATTCTTCCCCGACCTACCCGCTATTTTCCTGAGGGGCTCCATAACCCGCCTAACGTTGGAGCTCCCTATAACTAATAGGCCCGCCCTCTGTGACTGTCGGGACCTTGCCGGAGAATCGGCCACTGGCCCAACAGGCGAGGCACCCTGTGGTGGCTCGGAAACGATGTCATCACCACTAGGAAGCACCCCGTACCTGTTGGAAAGGGGTAAGGCAGCTGCCACGCGGCCAGATCCCACCTTCGCCTTTCGGCCAGGCACGCGCGAGCCCACCACTGTCCGCCATTCACCCTGGAGTGATGGCTGACCGGTAAGATGCTCACTGCCGGAAGACGCAGCGACATCAGGGGTTCCATGTGATTCCAAGGCCACCGAAGTAGGCATAGGTCTCACCACAGTTGCCCCAACGCCACTACGAGCCGACGCCTGCGCCTCGAGCCCGATGAGCCTAACAGACAAAGCCTCCACCTGCCCCCGAAGAGTGGCCAATTCTCCTTGCGTCCGCTCACAACAACCACAGCCCCTACACATGACTATGCTTACCCTACTCTATACGGTGACAAATTCCCAAGATAATCTTCTGATGAGCTACTCTGATAATCAAGAAACACTCACTGAAATACGAGACGCGAAAACTACGCTAGGTTTTCCCAGAAAAACTATTTAAAAGCTAAGCGCAGCAAATAAGTACAAAAACGCTTTATACAAACAGTACTCGCTGCTGCTGGTGCTCTGGCTGTCACAAGACAACTGCTGATTCAGGTGACTAGTGGCTAACGGCCGCGAAACAAACAAAAGACGGTTTTAGGGCGCTTTCTGTTCTAAACGATCAAGAAAACACTAAGAAATCTAACACGAAAACTACGTAAAGTTTTATCAAGAACTGTTAGTTACTATGCAGAGCAGATAAACACAAATAGAACCCCTTCCTTAGTGGAAGGTCGTAAACAAAATGCAAAATAAACGCTTTATACAAACAGTACTACTCGCTGCTGCTGGTGCTGTCGCTCTGGCTGTCACAAGACAAAAGGCCGAATGAAGGAGCCTCTGTCAGTGTGGTTTCATTTGCGACCATTCAGCACACATCTATCAAAATGAACTCCACGCCACTCGACCGAGCGGGGTGGCGCAGTTGTTAACCATTGGACTCGCATTCGGGAGGACGACGGTTCAATCCCGCGTCCGGCCATCCTGATTTAGGTTTTCCGTGATTTCCCTAAATCGCTCCAGGCAAATGCCGGTATGGTTCATTTCAAAGGGCACGGCCGACTTCCTTCCCCGTCCTTCCCTAACCCGATGAGACGGATGACCTCGCTGTCTGGTCTCCTTCCTCAAAACCAACCAACCATCCACGCCACTCTAGATTAGCCCGGAGTTACTCATCAAAAAATGGCTCTGAGCACAATGGAACTTAACAGTTGAGGTCATCAGTCCCCTAGAACTTAAAACTACTTTAACTAACCTAACATCACACACATCCATGCCTGAGGTAGGATTGGAACCTTCGACCGTAGCAGTCGCGCGGTTCCAGACTGTAGCGCCTAGAACCGCTCGGTCACTCCAGCCGGCGTTATTCATCAGTTTGCATGACGAGGTCCCTATGAAAAATTACTCTCTGGACAACATTCAGAGACTGGTGAGAAGTGATAGATCCCAGGACACAGGCACAAAGAGATTTGGATTGGGTCGCAGAACAAGCTTTGATCAATAGGGAGACCGACTGTATCTTCGTAAGAGAGTACACCACGAAAAACAATGCCTTTGTGCTGGTGAATGTGTCCCCATTCATCACAGTACAGACGAGGTAACGTGGAAAGGGTTTCATCCCAAGACGGCGAGCCTGTCTCTCCCATGGGGTAGCCAGGGAAGGGAAGTTTGTCAGATCATACAAAGCAGCATTCAATTATAGTTCACTACTGAAAGAGAAAGGCCACGTTTTTGCAGCTTGATATGCTTCATGCTCCAAGCATCCACCCTGATACCACTCACTGCGACCAGCGGCTCTCCTCATGAGCGCCACCCAGCCACAGCAAGGGCCAACTGACACAGTGGCCGTTGACAGGGGTTCCAATGTTCCAAACAGATAAGCAACCACTCCTTGGCATACATGGGCAGGGGACAGCTCAGGTATCAGTAGTGTTATCCCTGTGTTGTCATGGGGCTCAGCCATATGGGTACATAACAGCCCCACCACATGCACTGGCTACACGTGCTGGTGACGGAGCAGTGTGGAAGGGGGCTACAGTGGGAAAGGGGAGGGGAAGGAAGGGGGAGAGGAATCAACACCTTAGATGTTACGGAGGGAGTTCTTCCTCATACGCCTCACAATAAAAATAGAAAATTTTTAAGTGGAGGGCAAACGCCAAAAAGGATGAAAGAAGCAAAAGAAACGAAATTTCACCCAATACAGGAAACCAGGTGGATAGCCAGGTCGACATAAATCGGAACACCGAGAGAGGGGAAGGAGGTGGTAATGGGGAAGGAGCGTGGATAGGGAGAGTGGGCAGGGTGAAGGAGATTCAGCCAGGGAAGGAAGAATTGGCAACCACGCACAAACTCACGAAAGAACCATGAGCTCCCTGGGGGGTCGAAAATCTTGACGCCTGTTTCATTTTAAATTCCTTCTGCAAGCGAATACTAATGGGTTGGGACATTGATGCTAAGCTTTTATACTTTCTCAGATTCACAATTAACTAAGAGCAGATACAGTGTTGTTAGCACCCCACATAGACAATTAATTGACATCATTTACACTAAGATTACTAAAGTAATGGCGTAGCGGTATACACATACACAGATGGCGGCAGTGCCGCATACACAAAGTATGAGGCAGTGCATTCGCGTAGCTGTCACTTACATTCAGGTGATTATTGTGACATAGTTTCCGACGTGATTATGGTCGCATGATGGGTATTAAGAGAGTCTGAACGCCGAATTGAAGCTGCAGCTAGATGCCTGGGACACTCTTACTTCGGAATTCCTTAGTACGTTAAATATTCCGCGGTCCACAGTGTCGAGAGTGTGCCGAGAATTCCAAATTTCAGACATTACCTCTTACCACAGACAACGCAGTAGCCGACGTCCTTTACTTAACGACTGAGAGCAGCGGCGTTTATGTAGAGTTGTCAGTGCTAACATACAAACCGCACTATACGAAATAACCGCAGAAAACGATCTGGGGCAGACGACGAACATGTCCGTTAGGACAGTGCTCCGAATCACAACGTTAATGGGATATAACAGCAGACAATTGCTAAATGCACGAAATCGCCTGCAGCACATCTTGCGAGCACATGACCATATTGTCTATGAGCCGTAGTTGTGTCCGACCCTTTGAAAAGCACGCCAGGCGGAGTGTTTGCGGTGGCACTTTCGGGTGGCGCGCTGTTTGGACCGCTACCGCCGTCTGGCGGGAGGTGGAGCAAGTGTACGGTCGCATGGTGATCGAGGAGCACGTACTGGGCGGTGTCCGAGAGAGGTTGTGGCGTGAGCGGGGCCCGGTTGTTGGGGGTCGTCAACTGCTCGCCACGTGCTTTGGCCGACCTCTTAGCTGTCAGGGGCTAGGTCTGCCTTACCCGCATGTACGTGGCTTATGAAGCTTACAAGGGAACATCCCCATCGCACCACACTGAGATTTAGTTATAAGTTGGCACAGTGAATAGGCTTTGAAAAACTGAACACAGATCAATCGAGAAAACAGGAAGAAGTTATGTGGAACTACGAAAAAATAAACAAAATATACAAACTGAGTAGTCCATGCATAATATAGGCAACATCAATGAACCTGCGAGCTGAGGAGTGCCATGGTCCCGTGGATAGCGTGAGCAGCCGCGGAGCGACAGGTCATTGGTTCAACTCTTCCCTCGAGTGAAAATTTTAATTTTTTACCTTCAGCTTACGTGACAAACTCTTATGTTTTTATCACTTTTTTGGGAGTGATTATCACATCCTCAAGAAAACCTAAATCGGGCAGGGTAGAAGAATCCTTTTACCCATTCGCCAAGTGTACAAGTTAGGTGGGTCGACAGCATATTCCTGTCATGTGACGCACATGCCGTCACCAGTGTCGTATAGAATATATCAGACGTGTTTTCCTGTGAGGAATCGGTTGACCTATGACCTTGCGTTCAAATGTTTTCGGTTCCCATTGGAGAGGCACGTCCTTTCGTCTACTAATCGCATGGTTTTGCGGTGCGGTCACAAAACACAGACACTAAACTTATTAAAGTGAACAGAGACGTCAATGAACGAACGGACAGATCATAACTATGCGAAAATAAAGAAGGTAAACTTTTCACCCGAGGGAAGACTTGAACCAAGGATCTTTCGCTCCACAGCCGCTCACGCTAACCACGGGACCACGGCACTCCTGAGCTCACACGATCCATGATGTTGACCATCTTGTACATGGACTACTCAGTTTGTATATTTTGCTTTTTTTTCATAGTTTCACACAACTTCTTCCTGTTTTCTCGATTGATCTGTATTCAGTTTTTCAAGGCCTATCCACTATGCCAACTTATAACTAAATCTGAGGGGGGTGCGATGGGGAGGTTCCCTTGTTAGAAGCCGTGGTGAAGGAGATCAGCGCGTGGGACCGTAGTCTTCTTATCGGCTCTGACGAGTATAAGGAAGTGCAACGTGTTCCCGGCGCTGTGGCGGAGTGTGAGAAGTTGAGTACAGTTTTTATGTAACAGAGTTTGGGGGTTTTTCGAGTTCTAGTGAAGTGTATGAGTTTCTTCAATAGTGGTTTCGTTGGGGTCTACCCACCACAGTTTTCGTTTGCCAGTCCGTGGAAATGTGGTAACTGCTTCTTGGTCGGGCAGTTTCATTCACACCTTGATTAGGTGATTTAGGGTCGGTGTCGTGTGTCTCTGTGCTTCAGAGTCTGTACAGGCACCGCCCTTGCTACATCTTCTGGCTTTAGGTAACTCTGGGAGATGGTGGCTTGTAATGCAAGTTTTGGAGCTAATCTGCTGTGAGCCTGTAGGCCAGCAGTAACTATTCCGACTATTGTGATCTGTGCCCCCTCAGACGCTTTACTCCATCACCGAGGTAAGGAAAATTCTTTTTGTGAACTGCCTTTCATGTGAAGGTTTGTGTGCTGGCTTATTCACAATTATCTTGTAACAACTGACAGGTGTAATATATTTTATTTTATTGGCAAGAGACAACTATTTTAGCTACTGAAAAGTTCCTTTTTTAAAGAATTGTTCTGTATATATATATATATATATATATATATATATATATATATATATATATATATATATGTCAAATTTAAAATCTTATCATTGGGAAATTGTTAACGTCATACCTTACAACATCCCTTACACAGAAAAAATTTGCCAGCTATTGAAAAAGAGTTTTTTAATATATATATATATATAAAATTTAAAATCTTATTATTGGGAAGTAGTCATATCTTGGAAAGAGTATTTGGAATTGTTTTCTTAAAAAAAGCCAGACATAAAAATTTATTATTCGGAAAGTTTTTAAAAATAAAAAGGTATCTTTAGCAGTGTGTGTTATTTCACCAGCACCTTGTAATATTATTGGTATTTCCGTCCTACGAAAGCTTTGAGTACCCTTTGAAAGACATTTGTTTTGTATAATTTACATAACTGTAAAGATGCGCATCTAGCGCGGACGCTAATACATCGATTGCGCAGTCAAAGAAACATTTTAACAGAAGCTGAACTGTCGTTCCGCTTCGATCTAAATAGAAGATGACGGTAGAAAACTTTTGTAGATCTTCAGATTTTAATGTGCTTCTGTCTGTTATGTGAAAAGGTAAAGGAGGTCGACTTTAAGTTAAAAAAGTGAGCGGTCTTGCTAGCGTGCAGACAACATTATTAATTAATAAAATTAAAGTAATTCATGTTCGAAACTGTAAATCAGCAAGTTATTGTTATCGGAGGTGTGGAACAGTGCAAGAATTGTCTTCAACGAAAGGAGAAATGTAGTGACTATAATTTGTGACAAAAAGAAAAAAACGTGAACCAAGGAGACAGCACAGGACAGGCTGAAATCTGATCGCACCATACTGTTAGAAAAGTAATTATGTAAGTTGTATTGTTTATAAATAAGCCCTAATTTTGCTAGTGAGAATTGTTTGAATATATTTAGTGTTTACCAGACTTCTTATTCTGTTCTTTTCCTTTATACTTTTTTATCCTCCATGCCATATTATTTTTATAAATGTCCAACAGCCTTTACTACAGCAGAGAATACTGCGGCATCCTGGTCGTAGACAGAAGGCCGCTCCTTGTCTTCTATACAACTTATAGTTGCCCCATTTATGAATGATTTCATTTGCAAATGCAATTTTTTTTTACTATTCATTGTTAAAGGTCCCTTAGGTAATTATAAAATCCATACTGATTACGTAAAGAAATCCGGGTTGTTCTTTTCCAAATAATAGAAGTCTTGGCGTAATCAGAAACTAGCCTCCTTCTGACAACGATCAGGAGCCGACCAGAAGACGGACGTCTTCGACCGCTTTCGTTTGTCCTGTGGCAAAGCTGTGCCAAACTGGGAACACGGCATTCTAGTATGAAATACCGATTTAAATTGAAAGAATTGAGATATATTTAATAATAGTAATAATTTTTTTTATCATACTAGATCTGGCACCCGAACAGGGACTTGATAAAAAATTTTAATCTGTTCTGTTATTGTTTCATGACATCATCCGGTGGACATCGGGAAGCCGTAAAGGAAGTACTGAACGAAACCGAGGAAGTATTAAATAAAAAAAAAAAATTCGAAAAATAACAGCAGTGAGCAAAACGACTGATGTAAGTACGGTTTTCATTACGCATAGAATCTCGCGTCTTGTATATAAAAAAAAAAAAAAAACTGATTTCCGGAATTTCTTTCCTTACTGCTTCATTTTATCCTACCGCTGTTATTTCCTTGCAGAATTGCTTATTTACGTAGTTAGAATTCATTTCTGATCATCTCTTCATGCGAAGTTTATTTGTTACTATTATCAGCATCTTCATTGTTGCTACGGTTAAGAACACAAGATGGATGCCATAATAGCAGGATTCAGTGCCTAGTAGGTGTTTGTCACTTATTTTCAAAGTTAGGTGCCATCTTGTCTTCTACCCGGTATAGCTCTGCAATTGTCAACTACCGCGGTGTGACGTTTGACTATCAGCGCGCGCATCTGAGAGTTGACGATCGGCGTACCGCGAAATATTTCTTTGAACAGTTACGTCACAAACTTGAAAATAAACATGGCAGATGACAAAGGAAAGCCGACAAACAGCGTGGATCACGGTGATGACACTGTTGTCAAGTCATATCCACTACGTTCGCGAACGGGAACAGGTAGACCCGATTCGCGAATGGAGAGAACGGCAGACGATAGTGATGTGCGTGACGTATCGTCACAGCAATCATCGTCACAGCAAGCGGGAGAAAATTCGATGGTTGAAATGATGAGAATTTTTTTTTCAAGAAAGAGAACAGGAGAAACTGGAAAGGGAAGCTTATAAATTACAAGAACAACGTGATAGAGAACAGGAGAAACTGGAAAGGGAAGCTTATAAATTACAAAAACAACGTGATAGAGAACAGGAGAAACGGGAAAGGGAAGCTTATAAATTACAAAAACAACGAGATAGAAAAGAAAGGGAACAAAAAGAAAGGGAAAAGGAACGGGAGACAGAGCGAAAATGGTTTGACCTGAATACCATGATTGGTACAATGAAAAATAGGTTAGATAATATTGATGCCAACTTAGAGGCAAGAATAAGGACATTCACGGTGGAATATATCTCGGAATTAAGTAGTAAAGTTAATGAAAGGATAGAAGGTATTATGCAGAAGGTAGATGCATGTGAGAGCACAGTAAGTAACGTGCACAAAGACATTAAGGTACAAATCGAAAGTTGCCAGGCAGTTACAACGGAAGTTTCAAAAAAGTCCGTTGAGGTCGGAACTAAAGTAAACAAGCTTGCAGACAATGTCGTCACTCTGCAAGGCCAGGTCAATGACCTGACACAGGCGCTATCCGAAATCAACATTGAAAAGAGGGTGAATGATGCTGCAGCCAACGTACGTTCCTCGATAGGAAAAGAATTTGTAGAATGGGTCGAGACTAAGGAACAGTACATAGAAAACAAGGTTCAACACGACTTAAAAGAAGCCGTTAAGTTAGCCACAGTTGAAGTTTCAGCTGCTCCAGGTGCATCAGGAGATACGATTCTCACTGAATTAGGAGAGATTCGTAGAGTTTTTCACCGAGATCTTCCCGAGTGGAAACGACACCTCACTGAGGAAATCGAGCAGTTGAAACAACAAGTGAATGATTTTCCTAATGACAATAGAAGTGAGCATTCACACTTGCTTTCTTCAGAACATTAATACAATAATAATCCCGTGTCTCGTGTAGAATTCTCTCCACTTGTACATGGACACAGTAGTAAGAATCCTTTAGTTCGCAACCAGAATGATGAAGTAACTCTTGTCGAGCTAATGAAAGAAGAAAGCGTTCTCAAGCACCGCGTGTTCCAGCCTTTTCTGCCAGAGAAACGCAACATCCACCCAATGGTTTTTCTGAAGTCATTTAATGGGGTTTTTCCTGAGAGCTGGGATGACAAGCAACGTATGCGCTTTATAGTAGGTTACATTCAAGGAGAGGGTTCTGTCTGGGGAACAGAAGTAATTGACAGATGTAATAATTACGCTGACTTCGAAAAGCAATTTCTGAACAAATTCTGGAGTGCAGGTATACAACAACGCCTTAGAAAGGAAGTATATAATGCTGAACCGTTTAACATGAGAAGTGCTGGTCTCCGTAGGTACTTCGAGAAATACCTGCGAAAAATACAATATTGGGACACGTCCATTTCCACGAAGGACGTAATTATGATCCTTAAGTCAAAGCTACCGGTATCAATAAGGGAGAAGTTAGTAAATGTCAGTGACGACGACACGGAGGCTTTTCTGTCAGTACTTGACAACCTTGACATGATTCAAGAAGACGTGCGTGCTAGTGCGCGGAGGAATTGTAATCTTGGCCCGCACACTACACAGCCGCACGGTGTAGGCGCAGACTCAGGTATGTCATACCAACCCAACAACAGTAAAGAACACGACGTTCCGTGCGATAATAACAACTGCTATCGCTGTAGCGGGAAGCAGAAACATAAATTCCAGGATCAAAACAGGTACCACCCCATATACCAGACAACACAACAGCAATACGGTAATTCAACAGTTAATTACAATGATCGCTATCACTACAATAACGATCGCCAAAATAATAATAATTTCAATGGAAAAGGACGTTGGATTAACACCAACAGTAAACAGCAGTATGGTAACCAGCCTAGATTCCAGCACTGTTCTCAAGGGAGAAATGCTCCAGATCCTTCCAAGCAATACAAACAACAGTATGCTCCAAACTTTAGGAATAGTCCTCCGCCTTTTACCAACTATCAAAGTCAAAATCATGAACCTCAAAATTCTCGCATCTATTATGCCCGAGCAAACCCGCCAACACACACCATCTCGACTGAAATTCCGGCAAATAGCTCGCAACTTAAGTGGAATACGGAAGCTAACTTCGTACCGAGCGTACCGCCCGGTACTTCAAATGTAGTTGTGAGCGAAATTCAATCTAATGAACATGCGGAAAACTAAAAGCACACTTCTACCGGTTTCACACCTTCAGAACTAATCTCCAGGCAAAGGGAAAGCAATGAATAGACTGATCCTATCCCCAAGATAGAAGGTCCAGAAGTCAACCTAGATAATAAGACAAGCTCTGGTCTCTCTCACAACTCATGCCAATTTAAGAAAAAAGGCATTTGACAAGCTTGTCAATAAAGTTCTGTCGTATCGTTTGAACGAGCGTGTTCTTCTGTGGACACACTTCAAACCATCTCTCATCTTACGTAAAAATCGTAAGTGGCAACACCTATACGAAGGACCGTTTGTTATAGTCAGGAAGCCACATATTGGTTGTTACGTGTTGGCAGATCCAGTTAGTGGACGAAAAAAAATGACTTTACCACCATGTAGACCTAAAGAAGTACCATGAAAAACATTTAAAAAAATATATCATTTATTATGTTAAGCTGCAACTTGAAACAAGAGTGTGATCTGTTTAGAAAGTATGTGAATCAACAGCATGTACATGTATTCTGCAGGTGACGTAATCATTTGAGTGAGGTGGACACAAAGTAATCATGGAGCTTGAAAGATATGAAGTGATGGAAGAAGGTACTCTACGTATTTGGAAAATAATATTTGCCTTAGTTTTAAGGTAGTTTTAAGTTTCTTGAGCAATAAAAGACTGCAGTCGCTGAATTGAGTAAGGGATGTGCCAAAGTGCCACCTGCTGCTTTAGTTTTAAGTTATGGCAAATCTCCTTTTTACCAAGTAGTAAAGGTTTTCTTTAAATCCCTCATTCAGACCAGAATGTCCGTCTATGTGAAGTATTAACCTAAGTTAAGCCTTCAAAGGATTGATATTTTAAGTCGCAAGAACCATGTACGATGCAAAACTGATACATTGTAATCTGTAGATTACACCGAGTATAAGCAGCAACATATAGTTAATGTACAAAGAAATGAATAATGGTACCCGCAACTGGAGAGCAACTTTAATTTATTTATTACTATGAGTCAACCAGTTAAGAAATTTGCATTTATAATAAGAATTAGGTCCTGTGTTGGAGAAACTTAGAAAGACTATTCCTATGTCACGAGTATTATACAGAAACCTTCGATATTAAGACACCTAGTTAAGGACTGAGATAATCTGCTTATATTCATCTGCTATGTCCGCATGCCGTGATTATGAGATATATTTGAAGATGCTTTGGAAGCGGATTTGTGCGACATTTTAATACTGAGTCAAGTTATGCCACGTGGATGACACTAAAAACGGTGGAGCCGAAGAATGAATTTGCTCAACTGATTATTTCACCTATTATCTATCTTCGTATCTTTTATTTCCTTGCACTATCCTATTGTATTTTTCTTCTTTAGCATTTTTACCTTTCTACCCTACCCGGTAGGGGAAGAAATTTGGAAATTGGTTCAAAAGAGTTGACGTGTGTATATTGTGTGTATTGACGATCGTGGCTCGTTGGTTAATGCGTATCTGCGGTTACTTATCGAAACGAGATGTAAATCTGATTTGCTGTGAGCAAAAGCATCCTAGGAAATAGGAATAATTTTCCCGATTTCTGTTAGATGAAGTTTTGAACGTGAACTGTTCGTCACGCCAAAGTGGGTATATTTTACTGATTATTGATGTAACTGAATAAATGAACAAAGAAACAAAAAAAGGCTGTTATAGAATAATAAGAAAAGGAAAAGAATCAGATTTAAAATACATGTAAAATCTAACGTGCATCAGGAGCACCATTCAGAATAGCAAACACGTTTTTCGTTAGGTCTTGGACAGTAATTAAAAAAAAAACTATGTTTGTTTTGTAAATGATCCTTTTATGATAAGTAATTTTAGCATTACCTGTGCTACTCTGTGGTATAGAGACACCTATATGGACACGTATGGATTGCTGCGTGTGACTCAGTGACAAAATAATGGACACGTGTGTAAAATCGTAATTTGACACATGTACGGGCACGAAAAACTAGTTATCCCTTGTGTGAATCAAAACTGTAATAAACTTATGGACACGAGTGATGTTCCGCGTGTGAAGTAGCATTACAAGTATTCTCACGTTGCAACGACGATACGGTGACTATCAGTCAAAGGATGGACAAGCTATTGTACTCACTGCAATAGGTGACAGTAGTCATTTTCATCGATGACTGTTCTTCGTCGCTGGTGCAGTCAATTTACCGTCCAGGTTGACCATGTCGCCTTGACGGGCTGCTCCAGTACCCACGATTCAACAAAATGCACAAATTTAAAAAAAAGAAGGGTTGGTAGCCACTGAACTATCGTCCTCGTGCAGGACGCGGACTGCCAACGCTGTTAAACCGCCACTTCGTTACCACGTGACTGTGAAGTACTCTGGCAACATTCAATGACTGCTCGCCGGCCCGCACTCAACAATAAGCATTCCTCACCGTACCGGGCGCGAGCGTGCTCCAGATTTGAGATGAAAATGGACATAAAAATAATAAAACGTTGATAAACTACGCACGATTTTATTATATTTACATTAAAAAGACACTAATGATGACTTTTCCTTAACTATGAAAATTGCTACGGCAATATTGCTAAATATATTGCTTAAGAATGACCTGTACAAGACGAAACGTGTTTTGCTAATATTTGCTAGCGAAAGAATATAAAACATAGACACAAAATATGAATAATATATAATGTATATGTACATAGTCTCTGTAGTAATTTTTATTGTCTTAAATTTTTACTCTATATTCCCTTAGACTAAGATGCTAGTTAATGAGCAAGTCCTAATACAGATTTTTTTTCTGTATTTTCATGTGCTGTAACATGAATTGGAATGAGATTAAGATAGCCACCAAACTGACTCATTCGTCATTGAACCAGTCATCAACTTTCCTGATTCCCGACATGACCCGATGGATCGTCGAGTCAAGAAATATCACTTCCCCCTTCACATAATGAAATTCCCATTGTTTTTCCACCAGAATGTGAAAAGGTGATCCCCAGTTTTAGTGCAGTGAAAAGTGACAGGTAATGAAAGAATTCCCCTGTGAAAATCATCCGAGTTCATGGGAAATACTACCAACTACAAAGTGAAGAGTGATGTCGCTACGAGAAAGACTGATAAAAGTTTTATGTTCCGTTCACAATTGGCGGAAATGCACCAATACAGTAATAGATTTTTTTTCTTATTGTCAATATTTATGTATATTTGTATCTGTATGTGTATTTAATTTGTACTTGCATCTATGTTAGTATTTCAATGTTTCAATTGACTGAATGAGAGTAATTCTTGAGAACCTATGTTAAATCCTTGAACACTTATGATGACATCATGCCACAACCAAGTTTGTTAATGATCAAGCAACTGTGAGTAGCTTTGACGACTTAGTATGAAACGTATATAATTCTATGTGCCTTATGTTATGTTTGTTTTGCTCCCTACAAGGAGAGATCCTTAAATACTTCACTCACTAAGTACGTGAATCCAATAATATTACGACTGCGCGTGAGTCGTAACGATCTTTCAGACTCATTACTCCTCACGCGGGAAGCGATATAATATTATTGGTATTTCCGACCTACGAAAGCTTTGAGTACCCTTTGAAAGACATTTGTTTTGTATAATTTACATAACTGTAAAGATGCGCATCTAGCGCGGACGCTAATACATCGATTGCGCAGTCAAAGAAACATTTTAACAGAAGCTGAACTGTCGTTCCGCTTCGATCTAAATAAAAGATGACGGTAGAAAACTTTTGTAGATCTTCAGATTTTAATGTGCTTCTGTTTGTTATGTGAAAAGGTAAAGGAGGTCGACTTTAAGTTAAAAAAGTGAGCGGTCTTGCTAGCGTGCAGACAACATTATTAATTAATAAAATTAAAGTAATTCATGTTCGAAACTGTAAATCAACAAGATATTGTTATCGGAGGTGTGGAACAGTGCAAGAATTGTCTTCAACGACAGGAGAAAAGTAGTGACTATAATTTGTGACAAAAAAAAAAAAAAAACGTGAACCAAGGAGACAGCACAGGACAGGCTGAAATCTGATCGCACCATACTGTTAGAAAAGTAATTATGTAAGTTGTATTGTTTATAAATAAGCCCTAATTTTGCTAGTGAGAATTGTTTGAATATATTTAGTGTTTACCAGACTTCTTATTCTGTTCTTTTCCTTTATACTTTTTTATCCTCCATGCCATATTATTTTTATAAATGTCCAACAGCCTTTACTACAGCAGAGAATACTGCGGCATCCTGGTCGTAGACAGAAGGCCGCTCTTTGTCTTCTAAACAACTCATAGCTGCCCCATTTATGAATGATTTCATTTGCAAATGCAATTTTTTTTACTATTCATTGGTCCCTTAGGTAATTATAAAATTCATACTGATTACGTAAAGAAATCCGGGTTGTTCTTTTCCAAATAATAGAAGTCTTCGCGTAATCAGAAACTAGCCTCCTTCTGATAACGATCAGGAGCCGACCAGAAGACGGATGTCCTCGACCGCTTTCGTGTGTCCTGTGGCAAAGCTGTGCCAAACTGGGAACACGGCATTCTAGTATGAAATACCGACTTAAATTGAAAGAATTGAGATATACACTCCTGGAAATTGAAATAAGAACACCGTGAATTCATTGTCCCAGGAAGGGGAAACTTTATTGGCACATTCCTGATGTCAGATACATCACATGATCACACTGACAGAACCACAGGCACATAGACACAGGCAACAGAGCATGCACAATGTCGGCACTAGTACAGTGTATATCCACCTTTCGCAGCACTGCAGGCTGCTATTCTACCATGGAGACGATCGTAGAGATGCTGGATGTAGTCCTGTGGAACGGCTTGCCATGCCATTTCCACCTGGCGCCTCAGTTGGACCAGCGTTCGTGCTGGACGTGCAGACCGCGTGAGACGACGCTTCATCCAGTCCCAAACATGCTCAATGGGGGACAGATCCGGAGATCTTGCTGGCCAGGGTAGTTGACTTACACCTTCTAGAGCACGTTGGGTGGCACGGGATACATGCGGACGTGCATTGTCCTGTTGGAACAGCAAGTTCTCTTGCCGGTCTAGGAATGATAGAACGATGGGTTCGATGACGGTTTGGATGTACCGTGCACTATTGAGTGTCCCCTCGACGATCACCAGTGGTGTACGGCCAGTGTAGGAGATCGCTCCCCACACCATGATGCCGGGTGTTGGCCCTGTGTGCCTCGGTCGTATGCAGTCCTGATTGTGGCGCTCACCTGCACGGCGCCAAACACGCATACGACCATCATTGGCACCAAGGCAGAAGCGACTCTCATTGCTGAAGACGACACGTCTCCATTCGTCCCTCCATTCACGCCTGTCGCGTCACCACTGGAGGCGGGCTGCACGATGTTGGAGTGTGAGCGGAAGACGGCCTAACGGTGTGCGGGACCCTAGCCCAGCTTCATGGAGACGGTTGCGAATGGTCCTCGCCGATACCCCAGGAGCAACAGTGTCCCTAATTTGCTGGGAAGTGGCGGTGCGGTCCCCTACGGCACTGCGTAGAATCCTACGGTCTTGGCGTGCATCCGTGCGGCGCTGCGGTCCGGTCCCAGGTCGACGGGCACGTGCACCTTCCGCCGACCACTGGCGACAACGTCGATGTACTGTGGAGACCTCACGCCCCACGTGTTGAGCAATTCGGCGGTACGTCCACCCGGCCTCTCGCATGCCCACTATACGCCCTCGCTCAAAGTCCGTCAACTGCATATACGGTTCACGTCCACGCTGTCGCGGCATGCTACCAGTGTTAAAGACTGCGATGGAGCTCCGTATGCCACGGCAAACTGGCTGACACTGACGGCGGCGGTGCACAAATGCAGCGCAGCTAGCGACATTCGACGGCCAACACCGCGGTTCCTGGTGTGTCCGCTGTGCCGTGCGTGTGATCATTGCTTGTACAGCCCTCTCGCAGTGTCCGGAGCAAGTATGGTGGGTCTGACACACCGGTGTCAATGTGTTCCTTTTTCCATTTCCAGGAGTGTATTTGATAATAGTAATAATTTTTTTTATCATACTAGAACCTGCTGGCCCCTTCTTCCACGATAACGTTTTGAAATTACATCCCCTTGAGTTGCTGGCGGAAGTTTAGTTAGTAATTATTAATATTTTTTATTTTGTTTCTTTGTTCACATTTACTTTAGAGTGTATATTTCAGGGTGTGATGGCGGTGAGGGAGTGCCCTGGCTTAGGATTGCTCCGGGGCGAGCGGCTTTTGTACGAAATTAAAATTCGTGGGATTGACAAGGAGGGCTCGGTTCCAGAGCTGGCCGCATGTTTACGAGATTCCTTGCAGCGGCCTGTTGTTGTTATTAAGGAAGTCATTGGTGGTCTGCCGCGGCCGTTGAGGCGGTGGGTGAGTTTTAAAAAAATCTTAGTTTGTTTTCAGTAGATCAGCCTAACCGGAAACAACTTACTAGACTATGTGCAAATTTGGTGCATATTTCTAACCGTGTTTCTGACTAAGAGCAAATAGTTTCGAGTGACGCTGATCGTAAGATCGTTTCGGAGTTGTAGCAGAGGGTGGCTGCAGGTCAAGCCGGATAGGGCGCAGGTGGGGATCTTGCCGGGTGTTCAAAACCAGAAGATGCAAGGTAGTTTGAAGCCTTTTCCTAAATTACCTAACCTGATAGGCCTTCATTTGAGGCGGTATGTGGAGGGGGTGAGGGTTGACTGCATTTGGAGGGTACAGTGGGAGTGCGAGAGCTTGCAGCGGTATGTGGAGGGCCACACAAGCGCTCTTGATCGATATGTCTTAGGATCGGTCGGTTTCTGTGATTTTGGAGGGGATGGCTACTGCAGATAAATTGCATTTTATCTTCAAATTCCGTCCGGTTACATGGGAGGATTTGTGTGGAGCTATAGTCACGGCGTCTGCGTTAAAGCTGCGAGAGGAAACAGGGGACGCTAGGGTTTCTATGCCCGTAAAAGAACTTTTGGGGGCAGAGGAGCGCGGTCGGGGTAGAACAATCGGGGTTAGGACAAGGCGATGTTTTCGTTGTGGTAAGGATGGTCATTTACATCGGAATTATCCTGTTCCCCGTTGTAATAGGAGTAACGAATGAAATAAGGGAAAGCGGCGCGCCTGGTTTAGTAAATTTACAGCTTGTTGTGGGCGTGCCGTCGTAGCCGAGTCCCGATCGCGTCTTTCCTCTATTTGCGTTCAACTTAACCTTGAGCCCATTTGCACCTTGTTGGATTCTGGTAATACGTACTCCTTACTTAGTGATACTCGGTTTTTGGCGTTTGGCCACCTTACTAAACGTAAACCAGAGAAGATCCCGCTTCGGAGATTCGCTAATGGTCAGGTGTTGCCTCTGGCGGGGTGGGTTATGGGTAGTGTTTCGGTAGGACAGTTTTCTTGGCCAATCACCTTCGCTCTCGAGACGTGTTTGCCAGTGAAACTGGTACTACGGCTGTGACTTTGTTTCTAAAACTCAGCTGGTGTTGGATTATTCCGGTGGGCTTTCCTTCTTTAAGTTTGCTCCTCTGGAGAAGTTTTGTCTCTGTGAATGTCGGGAGGCGTGGTCGTCGGTGGTCCCTGCCTGTCCGGAGCTTCTGTTGATAAAGTGGATATTAGCCACCTTTCGCCGCAGCAAGGTTAGCAGGTGCGTGAGTTTTTAGGGGAGTTTCCGGATTTACTGAGAGATAAACTGGGGGTGACTAACATTCTGGAATATGACATTAGTTTGACTGATGACGTTCCTGTTAGGCAGTCCCCGTACCGGTTGTCTCGTCCCAAAATGAAAATACTACGGGGGAGATACGTAAAATGTTATAGCCGGGGCTTATTCGTCCCTCCACATCTCCATATGCCTCCCTAATATTTCTCGTCCCCATATTTAAGATCAAAAGAGGGGGGGAGGGGATTTCAGGGCGCTAGTAGACTACAGCCGTCTTAATGAGAAAGTGATATTGGAATCAGTACCCCTTCCCGACCTCCACAACTCTCTTACTTGGTTTGCTGACGCGACTTGGTTTACTGTACTTCATTTGAATCAGGTCTATTATCAGATTCCTTTGACTGAAAATTGTAAGCATGTTACTGCCTTCTGTGCCGATTGGAATCTGTATGAATTCAATCGAGTTCCGTTCGGTCTAGCTACTGGGGCTGCTGTTTTGACCCGTTTATCGGATAATGTGTTGGGCGATTTAAAGTTACGTTGAATCTGCAATTATTTAGACGATCTAGTTATTTATAGTAGGTCATTTGAAGAACATTTGATTCTTTTGCGTCAGGTGCTGGCTAGGCTCCAGACGGCCGGTCTAACGGACAAACCATCTAAGGTTACGCTGGCGAAACCGCAAATTTCCTTTTTGGGCCATATCGTTTCGGGGCAGTCAGTCTGGATCGATAAGGATCGCACAGAAGCCTTGCGCACCTTGCCCCCTCCTAATGATAAGCGGGGAGTGGCAAAGCTCATTGGTATCGTGAACTATTTTATGCGTTTCGTACCGGATTTTGCCTCCTTAGCCGCACCCTTGAATCACCTCTGTAAGAAGGGTGTTCGTTTCGTTTGGGGTCCCACTCAGCATGCTGCCTTTGAGCAGATTAAAACGGCTATTGCCATACCGCCGGTCCTTGGGGTTCCCGACTTTGAAAAACCCTTTGTTGTGCAAACAGACGCGTCAATTGCTGGAGTTTCGGCTGTTCTTTTACAAGAATCGGTTGACCATAGACAAACTTTGGCTTATGCGTCTCGCAAACTAAATGACGCTGAGTCGAAGAACTCAGCGTACGAGTGCGAGGCGTTAGCTGTTCTCTTTGCTTTGGAGAAATTTCGTATTTATCTGGAGCATAAGCCTTTCCAGCTCGAGACGGATAATCAGGCTTTAAGTTGGGTCCTGACCAGATTTTGCAAGACGGGGTGGATCCGCCGGTGGGCCGTGAGGATCAAGGCTTTTAAGTTCAAGGTCAAACATATTGGGGGTACTGAGAATGTGGCGGCGGACGCCCTTAGTCGAATGTTTGTCCAGGAGTACGGGGTTCAGGCGATGGACAACATTACTCACAAGAAGTTCAGGCCATGGTCTTGGGCGAGGTACCCCAGCTGTTCAGGGATCTTTCTGAGATTCAGGATCAGGAGTCCCAAATAGCATCGATTAAGCAACGGGTGAAGTCGGGCGAGTTAGTTTGGGGTTATAGTATTAGGAAAGGAATTTTGTGTAAAGAAGTGCGTCGAGATCGTCATCCCAGGATCTGCTTGCCCCAAGTGTTGATTCAACCCTTGTTTCGCTATTATCATTGGTCCTTGGTGGAGGTCATCTGGACACCTATAGAACTATTCAAAGGATTAAACAGTATGTTGCGTGGCCTCACCCTGAATGCTTGAATGGAATGTTGAACAGCTGGTAGCTAAGTGTCACTTATGTCGGGCTGCTAAACCTAACAATGCCGTGCGGCAGGGTCTATTGTCCTCCGAGTTTGAGAACAACCCTATCGATCGTTTATATATTGATTATCTGGGTCTGTTGCCTCGGTCCAAGAGAGGCAATCTATATATATTAGTCGTCATTGTTGGTTTCTATTGGTTTACTTTGCTGGTTCCTAGCTGGAACGTTACTACCGAAGTCACTGTCTCACATCTCAACAACATCATCCCTATTTTCGGTCCACCTAAAAGTCTTGTCAGTGATAAAGCTCCCGGCTTTTTTCGGCGAATTTTAAGGCCTTTTGTTTTGGGAATGGTGTTAACCATATCCACTACCCCGTATTACCCTCAGGGACCTTTTACAGAGCGCATGAATAGAAGCTTTAAATCAGCCCTTATAATTTACCATCATGGTAGTCCTAGTAGGTCTTCTTTATTGTTTGCCTATCCCGTCAGTTCCCCCTTGTCAAACTTGTGGCGAATTCAAGACCTACTCCCCGAGCGGGTAACCCCTTGTCTGATTAAGAAGAAATGGAATCAGGCACGCCGGAGTATTGCTGCCGCTCGTGGTAGACAAGCTTTGAGATATAATCGCAATCGGCTGCCTTATAAGGATAACCGATCAGGTGTACATCAGGAATTTGTCTGGCCGGTGGAGGGGCGAAGACAGAGTAAGCAAATTTACTCCCCGCTTTTTGGGCCGTTGTACCATCCTTCGGATTCTGGGTCCGCTTAACTTGCTGGTTAGGCATAATGAGTCTGGTAGGGGTACCGAGTCTATTTTAGCCAGGATAAGTTGGCTTTCGGTTACCAGCACGTGGTCACCTATGGATGGTGGGGAGGGGGGGCAAGGTGTTGAACCGTAGTTGTGCCCGGCTCTTCGAAAAGCGCGCCAGGTGGAGTGCTATCACTTCACGTCTAGTGTTTTCGGTGGCGCTTTCAGTTTGGCGCGCTGTTTGGACCGCTACCGCCGTCTGGCGGGAGGTGGAGCAAGTGTACGGTCGCATGGTGATCGAGGAGCACGTACTGGGCGGTGACCGAGAGAGGTTGTGGCGTGAGCGGGGCCCTGTTGTTGGTGATCGTCAACTGCTCGCCACGTGATTTTGCCGACCTCTTAGTGTCAGGAGCTACATCTGCCTTACCCGCATGTACGTGGCTTATGGAGCTTAGAAGCCGTGGTGCAGGAGATCAGCGCGTGGGACCGTATGTCTTCTTATCGATCGTTGAAACCACTGGAAGCGGTTGGCTCTGACGAGTATAACGAAGTGCAACGTGTTCCCGGCGCTGTGGTGGAGTGTCAGAAGTTGAGTACTGTTTTTATGTAACAGAGTTATATATATATATATATATATATATATATATATATATATATATATATATATATATATAAGGGGTTTTTCAAGTTCTAGTGAAGGGTATGAGTTTCTTCAATAGTGGTCATGTTGGGGTCTTCCCACCACACTTTTCGTTTGCCTGTCCGCGGAATATGGTAATTGCTTCTTGGTCGGGCTGTTTCATTCACACCTTGATTGGGTGATTTAGTGTCGGTGTCGTGTGTCTCTGTGGTTCAGAGTCTGTTCAGGCACCGCCCTTGCTACATCTTCTGTGTTTGTGTAACTTGGGGAGATGGTGGCTTGTAATGCAAGTTTTGCAGCTGATCTGATGTGGCCCAGTAGACCACCAGTAACTATTCCGACTATTGTGATTTGGTCCACTTTAGACGTGTCACTCCCTCACCGAGGTAAGGAAAATTCTATTTGTGGACTGCCTTTAATGTGAAGGTTTGTGTGCTGGCTTATTCACATTTATCTGGTAACAACTGACAGGTGTGATATAAGTCGTTTAATTGGCAAGAGACAGTTATTTTAATTCCTTGCAATATACCTTTACATTAAGAAAATTCGTCAGCTATTAGATATTGTTTTTGGAATTGTTTTCTTAAGAAAATGCCAGATTTAAAAATTTGTTATTCAGAAAGTTTTTAAAAATAAAATGGTATATTTAGCAGTGTGTGTTATTCCACCAGCATCTCCTGGCCCCTACTTCCACGATAACGTTTTGGAATAACATGTGTTCTTGAGTTGTTGTTTGTGAGCCGCCCTAATTGACGGTTCAGTTTGGTCTCTGGATGGTTGGGAAATCGTGGCCTGGTCAGATGAAGCTTTATTTCATTGGTAAGTGTTGATGATAGGGTTCGAGTGTGGTTCAGACCCTAAAAAGCCATTGACCCAAGCTTTTAGAAAGGCACTGTGGAAGCTCGTGGTGGCTCTATAATGGTGTAGGCTGCGTTTACACGGAATGGACTGGATTCTCTGGTCCAACTAAACCGATGACTGGAAATTATTAAGTTCGGCTGCATAGTGACCTATTGCAGTCATTAATGATCTTCATGTTCCCAAACAATGATGTCACGTCAGCGGCCCACTGGTTTGAGGAACGTTCTAGGCGATTCAAGTGAATGATTTCGCTGATCACATTGCCCGATATGAATCCCACGGAACATAGAGAGGTCAGTTCGTGCACAAAATCCTGCACCGACATCACTTTCGCAATTATGGACGGTACAGAGGTTGTATTGCTCAACTTTTCTACAGACGGCTTTCAACGACTTGTTGAGTCTGTGTGAGTCTGTGCCACGCCAAGTTGCTGCACTATGCCAGGAAAAAGGTGATTCGACACCTTATTGAGAGGTACCCCACGACTTCTGTCGTCTCAGTGCTAGTACGGTGCACCTAGAGGAATTATGGGAGAAGTTTAGACGAATTGTAAATCATACTCCGGTGTAGTATATGCCGAGGAATTTGATAAGTCGCCATGTCTAGATGGAGTTCCAGATCGGTTTTGCGGTAAGTAGTCTACAGCATTCGCCCCTTACTTAGCTTGCATTAATGTCTCGCCCAGCGAAAAAGTCTCAACCGATTAAAAGAAACGCTGGTGATTCTTGCATACAGGAAGGGTGAAAGAATAAACCGGCAAAATTAGTCAAACTACAGACCAATACCTTTTATCTCAGTACTAAGATAAATCAGCATGGTTTTAGATAGTATCGCTCGTGAAAATCTCAGCTTGCCCCTTTCTGACATGACATCCTACGAACCATGGATGAAAGGCAACAAGCGGATTCCATATTCTTAGAATTCGGCACGGTATTTGACCTGGAGCCTCACTGATGACTGTTAACGAAGGAACAAGCGTATGGAATAGGTTCCCAGCTGTGTGAGTGTCTCCAACTTATGTTATAGAACCCAGTACATTGTTCTCGGCGGCGAGTATTCACCAGAGACAAGGGTATCATCAGTAGTGCCCCAGCGAAGTGTGATAGAACCGCTGTTATTTTCTGTGTACCTACATTTTGCGTAAGACAATGAAGGTAATGTTAGAGAGATTAGTTCTCGTGCAGAGGCGTATAGACTACCATTGTTCCTTTGCTCTATTTGCAACTGGTAGAGGATACGAAACGACTAGCAGTCCTACAGGTTACCCTCCGCCACGCACCACACAGTAACTTCCAGAGTGTATGTAGATTTATATGTAGATGTAGAAGCCTCTCAGTCGGCTCTCGATAACCCCTTGCGCGTCTCTCTTGCTGTTTCCTTAGGCAATCATTGCGTTAACTCACTTTGGTTAATTTCTCGCTTTGCTTCATCAACTACTTGTTAAAATTTTTCTCTCTACCTTTATTTCACCAGTTTAATTCTTATTTAGTTCCCAGACTTCACCTCAAATTAGATTTTTAAAAAACTCCATGTGTAGTTTCTAACTTCTCGCCATACAAAAGAAAAAAAATTGATACTGTTGGTTCGTTGGTTGATTTGTGAGAAGGGACCAAACAGAGAGGTCATCGGTCCCATTGGATTAGGGAAGGATGGGGAAAGAAGTAGGCCGTGCCCTTTCAAAGGAACCATCACGACATTTGCCTCAAGTCATTTAGGGAAACCACGGGAAACCCAAGTCAGGATGGCCGAAGGCGGGTTTAAATCGTCGTCCCCCCGAATGCGAGTCCAGTGAGTGTATTCCTATCGGATCAATTTGCTAAGGTCATCGATCCCTAGACTTACACACTACTTAAACTAATTTAAGCCAAGAACAACACACACACACAAAACCATGCCCGAAGGAGGACTATCATCTGGCGGCAGGGGCCGCGCAATCCGTGGCATTGCGCCTGTAACCGCGCGGCCACTCCGTGCGGCTCTGAGTTCAGTGTGTTAACCACTGCGCCACTCTCGGTAAAATTGGTACTGTAATTCCCTTCTTTTTCTCTATGTTCTTGTTTCATTTATTAGGTCAGATATTCTCATATGGATCTAATAATAATCTTATTATACAGAACAAAAGAGCTTATCTCACTTAAATCACGCAATGGAAAAATCACATCTACTTCTACCAATGAAAATTTCTCTTTTGATTTAGTAACACATTAAGGATTTAATAGGATAGTAAGATATCAAATCTGAATTTATTTTAAATGTTCCCTTCAAATTAATTTTTGTCAAGCACGAGTATTTAACTGAACGTACTTGAAAGAAAGGACTCAAAAACATAATAAACAGGAATACTCCGCACTAAAAAGAAAATTGCGAATGTGTCAAAAATGAGCAGTTAATCTTTCACAGACATTATGTACAAGTGGCATTCAGTAAGAAATGCCACACCTTTTTCCCCCCTGAAAGCAGGTTGATTTTATTGAGGATTCCAATACACCACGTCATACCCGTCTTTTTTGACTACAAAACCCAGTTTTTAAAAATAATTTCTGTTCAATGTGGCGGCCTTACGCCACCATACTGGGAGCGCATGTGTTCCCGCATAGTGCTACTCTATTGGTCGACGTCGGAGCGAACATATTGCTGTATCATCATTCACGTACTGCTTCCCGCGTAGTGCAACCTTCATTGGGCCAAACAGATGTAAGTCGGAGCCTGCGAAATCCGAGCTGTAGGATGGATGAGGCCCAATAGTCCAATGAAGTTTTGTGAGTTTATCTTGTATGCGCAGGCTTGTGTGTTTCCTTGCGCTACTATGGAGAAGAAATTGGTTTGTATTTTTGTGAGAATGTCAGCACGTTCCGACAATGCAGGAGGCACAGCTGTGTACGGCGGCTGGTACGCGGGAGATCGGACAGGATTGCACGATCATGTTGCGATGGTGACAGACGCCTCGCCCAAAGATTCTCCGTGCTTTTGTTCACTGCCAGGATTCTGTAGACACTCTGCAAGCGCCAATGAATATCTGCGATGTTCTGGTTTTACGCCAGAAGAAACCCAATTACAGCTCTCTTCTTGGAACGCACCACCATTACAGACGCCACTTTGCGTCACCATCTATAGGAACTTCATGAAAATATAGGGCAGAATGCGAGAATACTCCTCAATGTCCTACACCAAATTTCACATTTTTTCGACAAACACTAGCTGAGAAAAAAAATGTTGCATTACTTATTGAACTCCCCTCGTATTAACATAAAGGACAACGTTATTATGGAAGACATGGATATGCACACGAAAGAATATCGAATTTACGATAGAAAACATCGTAATCATACCCTCATTGATTCAGAAAAGAAACAGAAATAGAAGTGGTTCTGCACTACGAACAAGCGCTACGAAGACTGCTGAATTCTTGAAAAATCAAGAAAACAATTCAGTGAGTAGCTGTTCAGTCTAGTCCGCAAGTTTATACCTATTCAATGAATAGCACTGAACTCATGTGTGATGCACGGTGAGTGACACGCGGCTGAACATAACGATTGTGGAGATAAGGAGAATCCATCTGCTTCAAAACAAAAATCAACCTAAATTAGGAAACCTGCTCGAATGTTATATAAACGCCGAAGGGACAAGTATTTATTTAAGATTAATGAATGGATGAACTTGATTTCTATCACCAACCGTGAGCAGTTGTGATAGAACGAAACCACCAATCTTCAGCTCCAGACAAGTCATGAAAAAATATAAAAACGCACCACACATTTTGCAGAATTATATTTCGCGGATTTACATTACACACTGAAATCCACTCAACTATCTACACAATGGAATAGCTTCGTTACAAATTATTCCACTTAACAGCAAAATGATTCAAAGTAATTCCTGCTGAAAGCGCAATACACACTAAGGCAAAAAAAAAAACTGCGCTCCACAAAGAAGATATGACACTTGGTCATAAACTGATGTTCAAAAAGATATCGACTGAAAATACCAGGCTGTAAACTTTGACGTGTGGTTGAAGAATGTGTGCCGCTACAGTGCAATTTCACGATTCCGCTAGCAACAGGAGACATGACGGTGCTAGGGCATAATGTCTTTGAAAATTTCATTCCGTGTACTCTAATGGACAGTAACTGTGCCTAGCAAACAGGCACGTGAACGATTTACGCAGATGTCAGCACTTAAGACAGGACGTGTAGTTGGGCTTAAAGTACCCGGTTCAAGTAATCGGTGAATCGGTCGAGACTTGAATACGAATTATGCCACTATCCGACGACGTTGGCAGGAGTACGTGAACCATGGTCGAACACAGCGTCAGGAAGGAAGTGCTCCATCTATAGAGACCGAGAAATCATCAGAGAGGCACTTACAGCTCCGCATTTATCACTGTCATCAATCAACCATGCATCTGGTGGTACAAGGACCATTTATAGGAATCTCACAGATGGGGGCTGAACTCACGTCGACGACATTGGTGTGCTGTAAGGTTGCGGTGGACGAAAACCGAAGGGGTCTTGATATGAAAATAAGTGGCACCCCAGAAAAAGTAGGACCGTATACTGGGTGACAGGCTGGTATCCACCACCGTATGGGGAGGCTTGAGAAACGTCTTCGCGTGTCTTCGGGGCTCATTTCGAAGCTGGCCTCATCACTGAAGACTTTTCTGTCCGTACTACAATCAATGAGATTCCAGGCCGAATTTGGCCGACACCACTGAAGCGCACTTGTTGGTGTACAGGAGGTCAATGGTAATTGGCGCAAGGGGACGCCGTGAGCTCAGCCCTCTATCTGTGAGATGCCTATGAATGGTCGTTGGGGTCAATGTACCACCAGTTGCATGGTGCGACACTCTACTCCCCATTTTGTTGCCTTTCATGGCAAATCATCTTCGGCTTATATTTCAGTAAGACAATGCACGGCCACACGATTCATAATGGTCAGAAGTGGACGAACACGTTACTCACTTTCTCAGTTTGTGAATTTCTCTCTTTCGAATAAATGATTCAATTTATCTGAAAGTGTAACCATTTGTCTGTCTGTAAATGTGCATCACATTTACCGATTTCTGTCCAATTCAGATATTTCTCCATGATGTGTTTTCGTTTTGTCTCAGAGTTTAATAATTAATACAAACATGAAATACCCTCAAAATAATCAGCACTATCTCCTTGCAATAAGCAAAGTGTTGTAATAAAAATTATGAAGTGCAAATTTCTCCTTTTTCATTGCGACAGGATGCTGCAGCAACCACTTTAGAATTATTTTAGAATAAAAAGAGTCTTGGTTGCGAGGCTATTTAAGATCATTCATAATAAATAACTTGACAACTAAGACTGTTTTTATTCTGAAAATAAAAATGGCTCTAAACACTATAGGACTAAAAATCTGAGGTCATCAGTCCCCTACATTAGAACTACTTAAACCTAACGAACCTAAGGACATCACACACATCCATGCCCGAGGCAGGATTCGAACCTGCGACCGTAGCAGCAGCGCGGTTTCGGACTGAAGCGCCTAGAACCGCTCGGCCACAATGCCGGCTCCTGAAATTATTACAGACACTTACCGTGCACTAAGTACATCGGAATACCTCAAATCCACAGCGTATCCGAAAGCTACATGGTTGTGTTGTTAGCAGCTCTCAGGGGCATAACATTCCATACCAGACTCAGCGTAATTGCTCTTGCTTTTGAAGTGTAGAAACTAAAAAAAAAAAAAAATGATCTGGATGGTTGCTAAGAAATTATGGCAGAGGTGACAAATGTTACATTGAGTATTTCGAAATACGATTCAGACTTTGTATATCGAAAGATATTTTACTATGGTTCTTCCAGTAACTGTAGCTGAAAAGTTTCACTGACTCGTTCTCTCAGCCAGCCTGGAACGACGCTTTTGTGGTGTCGTGCGGCGCATATTAGAAACTATGTGACGCATAGCATCAGTGAGTAGACGGGTAGCATTCATCAGCGGACCCAGATCAAGTATCAGCACGTATCAGCTTCACAGTACCGCACCGGCCTAAATTAAAATTCTAGGTACTACAATACCGACGATATGCACCATGCCGCGTTGACATCTTAAAGCATTCAAAATTATTCGAGATTCGACAACTGGGCCCGAACGTGCACGCCACGAGCAGTTAAACCACGGCCCTCCCATTGGTTTCAAGGTCTTCCGCAAATATCTCCGCAAGGACTAATACAGGGCAGAACATCAAAAGCTGCACTGGCTACGAAGAAAAGAAAAACAATATTTCAAGTTTCTAAAGAAATTAATGCAGTCCCTTAGATTCAGTCAGACCTAGCCAGGTCCCGTACTCCGAGGAGCGTAGAGAACGATGCGGGAGACCGGCACCGCCGACTAGGCAATGTCCTAGCGGAGGTGGTTTGAAGCTGGCTCTCCTGCTTGCTTCAAAGGCTCCGAGCACTATGGGACTTAACTTCTGAGGTCATCAGTCCCCTAGAACGTTGAACTACTTAAACCTAACTAACCTAAGGACATCGCACACATCCATGCCCTAGGCGGGGTTCGAAACTGCGACCGTAGCGGTCGCGTGGTTCCAGACTGTAGCGCCTAGAACCCCTCGGCCACCCCGGCTGGCCGTCTCCTTCCTGGTAGGCAATTACTCTGATCTCTGAGTCACCCAGACACAATAGTCATCGCAAGTGCACTGGCTAAGCTAGCGTGCCTCCCGTCAGACCCAAGTTCCAGCTTACCCACACACTAGGAATTTAGTGCCCCTTGTCCAGTATCCTCATCACTCGCGGCATTTCACCGATTCCCTTAACAGTTCAAGCCTGATGTGCTCGAACTCTTACAGGAATCGGTGAAATGTCGCGAGTAATGAGGATGGTGGACTAGGGACACTGCATTACTTGTTTCTGGATAAGCTGAGAATTTGAGTGTGACGGGAGGCTTAGTGGCTTAGTGGCCAGAACAAATGTCTGGTAACCAGGAGACCCGGGTTCGAATCCCGACGCTGGATTTTTCAACTTCCCCATTGATTTATATCAACGCGCACTCGCAGCCAATGTCTGTAATTCATTTACTACGTACTTCGAGTCATGTGAAACAGCAGCATAGGATGACTCTGCCTTTTGATTCTGCTTCAGTATTCCGAGCAGCAAAATAAAGAACAGAAGAAAGATGAAGCCTGCACAGCGGAACAGCGAGCAGAAACTCGACACCTCGTTGCGGGAAGGGAGGGGGAGTGCCACAGGTTTAACGCGAGCCCACTTTGCAGGGGACACGGCCGCCGTATTTCCGGCGGCATTAACCTGCGCCGGGCAGCGCGGTGTTGGGTTGGTTAATGGAGGGGGTTGGGGGTTGGGTGGGAGGAGACTGGGGCAGATTATCAGGGCCGCCTAAAGGCCCTGACCGGGACCATTTATCGCGGCCGAGCAGCGGACCGCGCTCCGAACCGCTGCTCGTCCGGTCTAACTTAGCCCGCAGCTCTCGCCCGCAGGAAACGGCCCGGCCTACCGTGGCCGGGTCAATAAATTGAGTTTACTCCGCTGCCATTTCTACCACTCCGGTTACAACTAGTCCACCGCTAACTGCGCAATAAAACTGTTAGTTTTCACTCGAGGAACGTAAACTCGCGCCGTCCAGAGATCGTTTACAGCTACACTTTTATTCCGCATATTACTGTCGGGAGGCCGCGGCGGAGCCGTTGTCTCGAGGACGACTCGTCGATGCTGGAGACGTAGCAGAGTCCTGTCTCGCTACTTACCGACCCCAGGGAGCCACGGGCTCACACGTGGCACTTGTGCGGGGCTACCGCCAATTGCGTTGCTGCACTAAAAACAACGCGCACTCATGACTGCCGCGCCGGTGAGCTCTAAGAACGTCATAATTTGTAGAAGTCTCGGGTGTTCCCCTCGGGTTACGTCGTAAATTCTACACAATACTTTGTCAAATGATTCAAATGGCTCTGAGCACTATGGGACTTAACATCTGAAGTAATCAGTCCCCTACAATTACAAATAATTAAACCTAACTAACCTAAGGACATCGCACATATCCGTGCCCAGGGCAGGAGTCGAACCTGCGACCGTAGCGGTCACCCGGTTCCACACTGAAGCGCCTAGAACTTAGTCAATCGGACTTTTTGCCATCTCATGTTCAGATGTGTTCGGTGCGCTGTATACATTGCTCGTGACTGATGCAGATGACAACAACTCTGTCTGCCAAAAGATCGTGCACAAGTGAAAATTTGACTTGGCACTTACTAGATATTTATACAAATTACAATTACGTTGGAAAAAAACATCAAATTGCATATCACGTAAAAAATTTGAGACATATTTCGTGCAGTGAGCAATCTAATGAGCACCGAATATGGACTGAGAAGAAACCGAAGAATGAATAAAATTAATCAGGAGTACCAGAAATGTGTTTAGAGGTATACGTAAAAACAAAACTGGGGACCACTCATTAGACGAATTGATAGGTTACTGCTACCTTGCAAAAAAAATAATAAATGACGGACGTAAAGAGCAGATTACCAAAGGCAAATCGGTCATTCCTGGCCAAAAGCTGACTGCTAGTATTAACTACTGGCGTTCATTTGAGTAAGGTAATATCTGAGGAAGTACATCTGTTGCGCAGGATTCTACGGAAGCAAATAATAGAGTGGGGGGAAAACAGTAAAAGAAAAAAACTGAAGTATTACCGATGTGATGGCCTAAAATAATGACGAAAATTAGATGTACTGATACGATATGAATTGAATACTAACGCAAAGAACGTGGAGAGTGTGTAAAACATTGGCAAGGAGATGGAATTCGATGACAGGACATCTGATAAGACACCAACTATAAGTGGGCTGCTTCTGTGTTGGCAGCACTGTGTAGCGCTTTGCATTGGATCTCTGACTGCTCTTTCTTTATAAGAGACTCTGTGGCTGGTTGGACTCGCTATTGGAAGTTAATCGCGAGTAGTGTTTGGCAGTTGGATGTTAGTCGCCAGCAGTGATGGAAGTACTGTTGGGCATTTGGAGCTCAACAGCCGGCAGTGACGGATGTTAGATGTGAGAAGTTAGCATTGATGGAGGATAGAGGTCTGAGGTGTTAGCGTAGGCTAACGATCTGTACGTGTTCAGCTTGGAGCCTGAATATTATTCATGATTATATACCTTTCTACTAGATGTCAGTAACGATTTATATTCGTGTCTGAACTGCATATCATATTATTAACGTAAAAAATATATACATTATTTGGTTTGCAGCAAAATCTTTCCTTTGCTAACCACATGCATGTTAGTAGTTAGTGGGTTCAGTAGTTAGAGTCTTTTATTTAGCTGGCAGTGTTGACGCTCGCTGTATTGCAGTAGTTCGCGCAATGAAGATTTTTGTGAGGTAAGTGATTAATGAAATGTATAGGTTATTGCTACGATTTATTTTTAGTCAGGGCCATTCTTTTGAATTAATTATTTGAAGTAAGGTTATCCTCTTTTTGAGCAGTCAGATTGCGTAGCGCTAGGCTACTTTCGGTCTCAGTCATTCTGCAATTTGCCGGCCCGTGTTGCCGAGCGCTTCTAGGCGCTTCAGTGTGGCACCGCGCGACCCCGCTACTGTCGCAACTTCGAATCCTACCGCGGGCAGGTTTAAGTAGTTCTAGGGGACTGACGACCTCAGATGTCGAGTGCCATAGAGCTGAGAGCCATTTGAACCAACCATTCAGCAATTTAAGTACAGCCACACTCATTTAAATAACACAACAAATAATTTCACTTGCGCTTGAGTCAGCTTTAGATGGTAAAAAAAGGTAAGGAACATTGAGTGCAAGTGCAATCCTGAGATGAAGAGGTTACCACAGGATAGGAATGTCGAGCGCACCGTAGCAAGACCTAAGACTGAAGACACCTCCTTCCGCGCATCACAGAGGAAAAGTGTCCCTCACACAGGAGACCTTGCATCCAGAAACGATGCTCTGACGTGATTCGCTTTACACTGAAGAATGAGCGTCGTTTTACATGGCAGGAGCAGAGTTTCGTCTTTGTCCCACCGTTGTCGCGGCGTAGTTGCCACTTGTTTCGACATTATTTATTTCCCAGCACGAGAGTCAAGTGGAAGCTGTAAGGTAGGATACAGTGAAAACTGTTCCATTCTGTGAAAGAAGAATGACTGTTCACAACTGGATTACACTTGTTGCTTACCTTCTGCTTTTATCCATTGTAGTGAAGGATGGTGGTGCTCTACGAGAAAAACTGTGAGGGTGACGGTATATTTAACTATAGCTATACATAAAAACGACAATATAGAAAGACAGTGGGTGGTTTCCAGCCAGTCGAATGCGTCGCTGCTTCGCCCTTCACACGCAGATCCGTACATTGTCAGCTGAGCAGCTCTATTTTTTTCTGCCCGCTGTGTGTAATTAGTGTACGGTATACTGAAGGTCTTCTGTGCTTGTCTTCTGACGGAAAAAGCATAGAGTTGGCTCTGAGCACTATGGGACTTAACATCTGAGGTCATCAGTCTTCTAGACTTAGAACTACTTAAACCTAACTAACCGAAGGACAGCACACACATCCACGCCCGAGGCAGGATTCGAACCTGCCACCGCAGCAGCACGGTTCCGGACTGAAGTGCCTAGAACCGATCGGCCACAGAGGCCGGCGTGTACAGAGTTCAACTGCGGAAATGCAAAGTAGTTATAGTAATTCAGATTGGTAGAGGGTACACTACGTATACGGCCACATTACAGGGCTCAGTAGCTTATTCTGTTTCGTTCAATAGATTTACTTTTCTGGTTTTGTTTGGTAACGATCGGACGGCGGGCGAACGTGTTGCTTGTCGGGCAGCCATGCACCGCTGGAAGACGTTTCCAGCTGCCAGATGCTGTTGATTATTATTTTCAGAACGCAAATAGATGAATAAGTTTTGTGTTTGCAAAAACATGTAACACTTTCTGTTAGGAGATGTTTCAGAGCCGGCCGGAGTGGCCGAGAGGATCTAGGCGCTACAATCTAGAACCTCGCAACATCTACATCATGTGTATGATGTCTTTTGGTTAGTTAGGTTTAACTAGTTCTAAGTTATAGGGGACTGATGACCTCAGAAGTTAAGTCCTATATTGCTCAGAGCCATTTGAACCATTTAGATGTTTCAGGGCAGTGATAGAGCCAAAACCGAATGCACATATCTGTAACGAACTAATTTTAAATTTTGCAATACTTGGCCTGCATTGTAGTTCTTGAGGAATAAAACAATGTGAAGTCACTGATGAAGAAAAGTATATGTGGAATTGGTGTCTTGTTTTATGAAAGTAGATAATATATCAAGCATTCATTAATATTGGCCACATAAAAAAAATACTGGGGAGAAGCAGATGCCAGGTTCATATTCATAGGAAAAATGTTAAGAAAATATGTCATCCAAGAAGGAAGAGGTTTCTAAGACGTTTGTTCAACCGAGTCTTGAGTGCTGTTCATCTGTCTAGCATCCCTACCAGTTAGAATTGATAGAAGAGATAGACAAGATCCAACGAAGAGCGGCGCGTTTCGTCAAGGGACCGGTTAGTCATCGCGAGAGCGTTACGGATGTGCTCAACTAACTCCGTTGGCACACAGGAGAGGCAGTGCAGATAACAGAGAGATTTACTACTGAAATTGGGAGGGAGCAGTTTCCGTGAAGAATCGGACAACAGACTCCCCCCCCCCCTCCCCCCTATCTGTCACGTAATGGCCGCGAGGAAAAATTTCGATAAATTAGATCCAGTATGGTTACCTACAATCAGTTTCCCGACGCTCTATTAGCGAGTTGAATAGGGTTGAAGATCTCAGTTTGTGGTATGAAATGTACCCTGCGTCACATACCATTAGGCCGCTTGCGGAGTATGACGTAGATCATGCTGTCGTGGATAATTGTATGAGAACTATTTAATTGAAATTGGGACACGTCAGTTATTGATATCTACGTGAACTGCAAGAGAAACAATGTCTGTTACTATCATACATCACGCCAAAAGTGTCCCACAGTCACTTAATGTTCAATGGTCTGAAAAACGGAGATCAGTTACAGTTCAAAACCGAAATGCTTCAAAACCGAATAAGAATAACAGTGATTTACAGTGAAAACAAGCCTCATTAATTGCATTATACCAACATTAGATCGGAGCTTCTGAAGACAGGGGGAAACGCTAGATTGTGAGAGAGCCGTTTTGTAGACTGTCTACTGAGCCGGCTACACTCAGGTTTCTAATTGGCAATTTTGGATATCATTAATTCCGAAAAGTATTTTCTGTCCACAATTTAACCACAAGAGAGATGGAAGAATGTGCTAAGATGTAGCTGAACTCTTCAGATAACAGTGAAGTACGGTTATCAGTGGAGTAGCGACTTAGATAGTGAACCAACGATACGTATATTACATAGACAATGCAAGGTCGTTACACTATATTCGCACACAGAAGTGTCGTATCACTAAACGGTCCATTACTCCGGAATTGTTCAGTAGCCGGTCATACAAACTGAAAAGACTGAAGCTTGAAATGAAATACGTTGATTGCATAAAAGGAATTTCGTCAGGAGAAGTAAATGTTAGTTTTAGCTGGGTATTTATTATACATCTCTTACAATCTATAGTTCTTTCCATGATAAGTAACTTCAACTAATTCCATAATTTTCTTACTTCATCTGTGAAATTTTTCTGGCTTTCATTAGAAACACTGCCATTTGCATTCTCTAGTCTGGCAGAGAACGTGGTCTCATAATTCACATCGAACAGTGTTCGTTACAATCGTCTGTACCCTGTAACCGAACCAAATTGTGTATCTTCCAAATTATCGCACTGAAACGTATCTTCAAACCGTTTTCTCTCACTCTCCAGTGCGAGCAAAACTATGAACCATGAAGCAAAATCATTTTTTTGTCGCTCGACGCAGACATTGAAAGAGTGGTGAAAAGTTACAGAATAACATTATAATGTACTTGCAATGAGACCTTACTTTTACACTCATAATTTGAGCAAAAGAACACTTCAGATTAGTGGACAAACCAACTGCCTAAACTGCAAAAATCACAAATGACATATCCGTCCTTATGCTCCCTGGCAGTCAGAGTGTGTTAGGTACATCAAAAGCTTTGTCTAGAATGATTCTCCCAAATGTCCAGTTCATGAAGAGAGAGGAGTCAGAACTTTGTTTTCGTGTTTTACGTCTGTTCCTACGGGCAATACTTGTTTTAGCAACCATAGCTATTTCCTCTAAGGAAAACACTTTGTATATGAGTAGTTCTACAACACGCCGACAGCAGGCAGTTGTTTGGGAGCTGTTTAGGAGCTTAGGTCTGTACACCGAAGAGTGGCTGGAAGTTGCAGCTCACTGCATACAGCTGCAAGTCCTTCCGTGTGAAAGAGTCCTAACAGTTGCTGCGATTTCTTTTCGCTGCACTTGATATTTACTCTGGGGTTCATTTCATCTGCAGTGTATCCTGAATTGTATTTCGTATCCAAGGACATCCAACTATTAACGTTTTGCAGTGTGTGTCAACTCGTGGAAGCACTGAAAGGGAGAACACCAAAGCCCCACCAATATGTATGTTCGACGGGAGAGTATTTTATTGGACAGAAGGAGGACAGTGAGTACTATTTCCTGTCGCTCAAATTGTAAGGAGGATTGCTGAGGCATCGAAAAATCAGCAAAAACATACAGTTATGGCAACACAGAAAGGGGAGTGCGATTGAGATTGTGATGAGAGATGTACAAGATAATCGCAGAATAATTTTAATAGATTGTCCATAGCAATAAAGCGATTCACATAAACAAATAAAAACTGTAAATTTCCACGAGTGATTCGAAACATCCTCAATAAAGAATTTCGAAAGGCTATCTGGTATAGTTGTCACCAGTGCTCACTTTCTTCCTGTTGTTCCTAAAAAGATAAGAGTTTATCCATCAAGGAACAACGAAGTTACCGAGTAACTGAAAACAGACGACGTGGCTATGGCTGAAATGCTCGAAACTGCGCCAAATGAAAGCCACAGTTCCGAACATTTTTAATGAGAATATCATGAAACACACTGAGATGAAATAAGTGATTGTCATTTCATGAAGATTTGACATAATTAATTACCGACTCACGCTATGTGGAAGAGGAGGTCCCATGTGGACTGCTGTTCCCTTCCTAAGCCTATTTTCGTAGACTGAAGACGTTATCTTCTGTAACACACAAGAAACTAATTTCTGTTGTGCCTGAATATGCAAATCGTTATCTCAGTGAACTAAATCCATAAAGCTCAACAACTGACCTTCGCGACTCCATTCGATGAAGGAAATATTGGGACCAAAATTGGTGGGAATGTAGGGAAGGTATCATCCATTATTTATCTTATTACGATGCTCGATTTCTGAACCAAACCTACTGAACAAGAGTGCCTTAAAACAAAGACTGCTTGAAAATTATTTCGTATCAGAGTTTAGCTCTGAAATTAATTTAACATCTGAAAAGAATAATTGTGGTAGGGATCAAAGAACTCCACAGACCGACTAAACCAACATGCTGCCGAATGCAGATTTAGCAGTTCACAAACATCCGTAATGTTCCAGCCAAATCCGCTAAGCCTGTTACTCAGTAATGAGAGATTACGGCAAGCTGCAAGAAAACAAACAGCTCTCGTTAAAGCGAAATGGGTACATCGCATAGGGCTGCGATCGGCTTACAATGGAGCTCCGAGGCGCTTTATTTGCCATCATCTTACAATAGCTCCTCTCTCCTCAGCTGAATCTTACAACCATACACCCTATGCAGATCAGCTTATCTTCTTCCTGAAATATTTCTGCATACGCAGGCCGTTCGCAGAGCCTCTCCCTCGCTGCTCTTTCTGCTCTTTCCTCCCACAGTCTATCGTATTTCCTCCAATTCATCGTCGACCGAAAACAGATGAAATGCGGACAGAGTTTAACGGGAGAGTGACACCACGAACAGATTACTGGAAGCTGGATTGAGAGCACCAGTTTCCATGCATCGTTTTCAGCTGATCCCAAACCACGGGCAACAGAGACTTGCGTGGTGTGGATTCAGAGAGAAATTGGAGACTGCTTGGCGTACTGTGGTGCTTAGCGATAAGTCTGGCATGCGTTCGTGACGCTTACATCTCTATACAGTCACAGCACATTCCAACCAGCAAATTTCATGAACTGACGATACGCCTGTTTCCGGTGTGGCAAAAAATATCTCCATCTACATGTACATACACAAGATAAAGGGTGGTGCATGGCGGAGGATACCTTCCTGTTCCAGTCGCAAACAGAACGAGGGAAAAATAGCTATATATATGTCTCAGTTCGAGCCCTAATTTCTCTTACCTTACTTCCTGTTTTTAAACAAAATATACTTTGCTGGAAATAAAATGGTTCTGCAGTTAGCTTCAAATTTCGGTTCTCAAAATTTCACAATGGTGCTCTTCGGAAAGAACGTAGCCTTCGTTCCAGGTATTCTCATTTGAGTTCCCGAAGCATCTCTGTACTATTTGTCAGTTCATCGAACCTATCGGAAACAAATCTAGCGGCCCACCTCTGAACTGCGTCGACGTCTTCCTTTAATTCGATCAGGTATGGGATCCCAAACTGTTGGATAGTAATCATTAATGAGCGGAACTCGTGTTCTACACGCGGTCTCCTTTATGGGTGAAACACACTTCCCTAAATTTCCGCGGATAAATTTACGTCGACCATTTGCCTTCCTCACTACAATCTCGACATGCTCGTTCCATTTCAAATTGCTTTGCTACGTAATGTATAGATATTTAATCGACGTATCTGTATTAATTAGCACACTGCTAATGCTGTATCCAAACATTAGGGAATTGTTTTCCTGCAGTAACTTACATTTTTCTACATTCAGAGTGAGCTCCCATTAATCAAACCAAATAGAAACTTTGTACGTTTTCGTGTATCCTCCTACGGTCACTCAAAGACAGCATCATCAACAAACAGCCGCAGATTACTGCTAACTCTGTCCGTTAGATAATTTTCGTATACAGGGAATTACAGCGGTTCTATCGCCCTTCCCTGGGCACTCCTGACGATTCCTTTGTATCTGATGAACACACGCCATCGAGGACTACGAATACTGGGTCCCATTGTTTATGAAGCCTTTAAGACACGTATCTGGGAACCATCTCGGTATGCTCGTACGTTTGCCAACAGCCTGCAATGGGACATATCCAGAAGATATTGTCTGCTTCACATCGCAACAAAAACAAAAATACAGAGTGTATCAAAAAGTGTCATCCGATTTGGTACGTCTATAACTAAAACTAATAAACATATACCAATAAATTGTGTTTTTTGATGAACGGAAAACTTTGATACCTTTTCGTAGGTGTTCAATATGCCCCCCTTGAGGTGTACGGCATATGTCAGTGCTGTATTCAAATTGTTCTCACACTGCAGCGAGCATGTCCTCAGTTACAGCTTCAACAGCTGCTGTTATATGATGTCTCAGTTCATTCATTGTTGTAGGTAATCGAGGCACATAAACAGAGTTTTTTTTATAAAGCCCAAAAAGAAGTAATCTTATACAGTCAGGTCCGGTGACCTTGGATGCCAGTAATGTAAGGATGAATCATTTGGTCCAGTGCGGTAGATCAATCGTTCAGTAATCCTTTGATTTGAAAACTCCCGCACTTCAAGATACCAGTGTGGCGGTGCCCCATCCTGTTGGTAAATGAAATCTTTCGAATCAGTCTCAAACTGTGGAAAAAGAAAGTACTGAAGCATATTGAGATATGCGCTTCCTGTAACAGTGTTCTCGGCAAAAATTAAATAAATATGTACCACATGCCATTTCCCGTGAAACTGCACTAAACAAATAAATTTTGGAGAGTCCCTCTCATGTCATAAGACTTCTCGTGGTTGTTCCGTACCCAATATTCTTACTTTATGGTGGTACAGCTTTCCATATAAATGGAACGTTACATCGTCACTAAATACTAAGCGTGAAAGAAAACTGTCATCCTCCATCTCGCCAAGAAAAAAACTACTGAAATCTACACGTTCTTGTTCGTCACTTTCACGAAGAGCTTCCAGTAGCCGCGTTTTTTGTGGTTTAATGTGAAAACATCGACGCAACACACGCCAGACGGACAGTGGAGGCATGCTGAGCTGTCGAGTTGCACGGCGAACGGCTTTCTGAGGGCTCCTTGGGAAACCATGGCGGATTCGTTCGATCTCTGTGTCAGTCACTCGGATACGGCCCGGCGATTTGCCTTTACACAAACATGTTTCTCGGAATTGTCCATGCCATCTCTAATGTTCTGTGCCGTAGGAGAATTCACACCATACCTAGTATGAAAGTCACGCTGAACAGTTATTACCGACCCGCACTGCGCAAAACGTAGAACACAAAATGCTTTCTGTTGTGCAGACACCATTCTTACTAGACCTGAAGAGGGCGCACACTGCTGCTACCTAACGGGGACCATGTAAGACTCGAGAGCCTGCTGTGTCCAACACTACGTTGTTAACGCACATACGCCAAATAAGATAATAGTTGAGACTTTTTAAATCGGACGATTCTTTCTGATACAACCGGTAATTTGTTACTCATGTTGTTCACAGCCAGTACTGGTGCTCATGAAAGCCATCCGTTCCCAACGGAAAGAAAGTTAAATAATGCAGCGATCGTTAGATGCTGCACAGCCCCCAAAGTTTCATAAATGTGCGACTGATGTCCACGGGGCAATACTTTTCACTTCCGTAAGTGGCAGAGCGCCTATGTTAATTAAATGTCCCTGCCTTAATTTCGTCGACCACCGTTTAACTGGAAATGGGAGTTGTTAAGGACGGTTGAGTAACAGCAAAAATATTTTGCGTTGGGCATAGGCCAGCCTCTTCTGCGGTTGCCACCAAACAGCCAATTAACTCCAGTGGAACTCAGCTGGAGCGCCTGAAATGTGGTTTAGTTAGCAGCAGGAATGTGGTCGCTTTGAGAGTCAGTGCGTGGCGCCTATCAACTCTCGGTACACTTGCTATCGATAAACAGCGATATCCTTCATACTCTGGTGCACACAGAGTGTAATGAGTGTTGCACTGCGGCAAGTCAGAACGAAAAAGTTTCACGAAGTATTGTACACAACAAGTTATTTATAGAGACTGAGTGCAAAACTCAGTAGAGAAGCTAAAGCGAACCACACATTATTGAAATATTTCACAGATGAGGATAACTTAACCAGAGTTTGGAGCAAGAAATTATTTGATTCACACCAATTTTATTTGCGAACTTGAATATAGTCTCTGAATCCGGTACCAAGTGAGAAGGTACACTTTCCTCAAACTGAGTTGTACGGGGTTGGAACCTGTAAGATAGAACAGAGCTATTGTGACAGCCTCTCTAACACACGTGTTGTTATTTTACAAAATTTTGACCTTGGTCGTGTCACCGCGGCTCTGCTTAGTTAATTGGCTCAAACGTACACTCGTCTCTGAAAAACACCACAGTCAGAATTGAGAGAAATGTGAGTTTTGAAACGTTTCTGTATGTCTACACAAAGTAGGTGTTACTAGCCGTGGCGATGAGATTGTACGGTCGACAGTCCAAACAGGGCATATATTTTAGTAAATAAGAAAATTGCAAACTTTTATCTCAAAATTTCACTACGAATATTACATTTCTACACTGTCAGTTTCATGATAGAAACATTTCGTGAAGTCAGTTCTTCCATACAGTATCAATTTTGCTCTTTACTATGGAATACTGATTTAACAAGAAAATTACTTCCTCAAATGAACGAAAACGAGAATAATCGGGATAGTTCTGAACAAATTAACTTCTAAAATTACAAGATGCTCGTTCATTGCAGATACATTCCAGAAGCACAAGTACACATGTACGAATACATTCGTGTCACATAACTAAAGCATGAAATTCTGCCGGCCGGAGTGGCCGAGTGGTTCTAGGCGCTACAGTCAAAAAGTACGCGACCGCTACGGTCGCAAGTTCGAATCCTGCCTCGGGCATGGATGTATGTGACGTCCTTAGGTTAGTTAGGTTCTAAGTTGTAGTGCCCAGAGCCATTGGAACCATGAAATTTTAAACAAAATTTAATTATTTATCTTAAATTCTGCTGAATACTAAAGTAAAAATCAAGGTATTTTGGAATCCGTGTCTGCCTTGAAATTTAAATTTTAACTCTAGCAAGACTAACCTTTTCTAAAACGTCTACTAGCAACCGGTGGTGGGGCAGGTGGCGTTGGGGGGGGGTGGGGGGCTGTAGATAGTACTTTATAACCACCACAAAAGAGCACTGACTTGCAAGCAGACTTCATGACCTGAGAAATTATTTTAGAGCAGTAAGTTTAAATACGTACTGATGAACGGTATAAAAGCGTCGTGAAAGTGAACATTTGGATACAAAACTCGTTGTAAGATGTCAACCCACTATTAACACTTAAATTTTCTGTTTATGCTTTACCGAAAAATTTAAAACAGGTCCGGTATATGGTTGAAGAAAAACAATAAAATTTTTTCAAAATCTTAAAATATAGGGCATAAGAGTTGATAACAATATTTTTAAAAGCTAGGTACAAAGAACCCCCCTTCCCCCTTCGTATCGCCCTCGGTGACTTCAAACCTTCTTTTTAGCTTTACTCAGTCGCCAAATTACGAGGGCTTCCTATAAGAAATGCTACATAATTTTTTCCTCTGCCAGTTTCTATCCGAAATGCGAAATTTGTTTTCGCACAACGGGGAATGTTCCCGCTTCACTCCTTACAGCTTCATGAAGTTCCAGTAAGTGGAGGCACTACACTCAGCATCCAAAATGACCTCTGTAGTGGAGTTGAGTTCCAGACAGCTGTCACGGATTTTCTTGCGGCGGAAATCCAAAGCACCGCAGGTATCCATAGGCGCATGCTGAATGCCTATGGAAACCTGACAATGAACAAAAGCACGATGAGTCGTTCAGCGAGGCGTCTGTCATCATCGGAATAAGGTCGCGCGGACGTGTGCGAACTCCCACGCGCCGGCTGACCGCAAATAGCAGTGACTCTTCGGACCCTTGGAATGTTGAAACGTGCGGACACTCTCATTCGAGATGATCGAAGGATCACATTCAAACGCTTCGCTGCACAACTGGGCGCTTCTATTGGTAGTGATGGCATACTTGTCCACAACTTGGAGTACTCTATGTTCTCGCTAGGTTCCACATAACCAGAATACCACAAGGAGCAACGAAGAACCATCTGTGCGCAACTGCTTGCGTTCTACTAGGCTGATCTTCACAATTTTTTGTCGAACATCGTCACAGGCGATGAGACATGGGTTCATTAATCACTGCGAACTGGAAAAAAACAATAATTTATGTAGTGGCGCCACATCACCTCTCCTTCGAAGAAAAAAGTTCAAAACTTTACCCCCAGCAAGAAAATTCAAGGCTATGGTCTTCTGAGACTCTGAAGGGATTATTCTGTTTGACATCTTCCACCACTCCGCAACGACCAATTCAATTGTCCTACCCTCTGGAAACCGAAGAAATGACTTCAGCGTGTTCGTCGCCACGAAAATGGAAACGAACTGCTCTTTCTCCATGACAACGCCAGGCCTCACAGATTCCGCGCACCCGAGGGGAGCTCATAAAGCTTCGTTGGAATGTTCATCATCCAACCTCCAGCCTGGATATCGCAGCTTCTGACTTCCGTCTGTCTGGCACAAGTAAGGAAGCATTCTGCGTGCAGCAGTACGTGGATAATGGGGAAGTTATTGTTGCACTAAGGCATTGTCTCCGACGTCGACCAGTAGAGTGGTATTAGGAGTACATACTTGTCCTCCCACGACGCTTTCTTCAGGTCGTCGCATTGAAGTGAACCGATGATGGAGAACAGTTTTGTATCCAAAAAACACTACTGCCCATTAAAATTGCTACAACACCCAGATGACGTGCTACAGACGTGAAATTTAACCGAAAGGAAGGATTCTGTGATACGCAAATGATTAGCTTTTCAGAGCATTCACAGAAGGTTGGCGCCGGCGGCGGCACCTACAACGTGCTGCCACGACAAAGGTTTCCAACCGATTTCTCATACACAAACAGCAGTTGACCGGCGTTACCTGGTGAAACGTTGTTGTGATACTTCGTGTAAGGAGGAGAAATGCGTACCATCATGTTTCCGACTTTGATAAAGGTCGGATCGTAGCCTATCGCGATTGCGGTTTATCGTATCGCGACACTGCTGTTCGCGCTGGTCGAGATCGAATGACTGTTAGCAGAATATGGAATTGGTAGGTTCAAGAGGGTAATGCGGAACTCCGTGCTGGATCCAACGGCCTCGTATCACTAGCAGTCGAGATCAAAGGAATCTTTTCCGCATGGCTGTAAAGGATCGTGCAGCCAGGTCTCGATCCCTGAGGCAACAGATGGGGACGTTTGCAAGACAACAAACATCTGCACCAACAGTTCGACGATGTATGCAGCAGGATGGACTATCATCTCGGAGACCATGGCTGCGGTTACCATTGACACTGAATCTCATACCGGAGCGCCTCCGATGGTGTACTCAACGACGAACCTGTGTGTACGAATGGCAAAACGTCATTTTTTCGGATGAATCGAGGTTCTGCTTACCGTATCATGATGGTCGCATCCGAATTTAGCGACATTGCGGTGAACGCACATTGGAAGCGTGTATTCGTCATCGCCATAATGGCGTATCACCTGGCGTGATGGTATGGGGTGCCAGTGGTTACACGTCTCGTTTACCTCTTGTTCGCATTGACGGCACTTTGAACGGTAGACGTTACATTTCAGATGTGTTACGAACCGTGGCTCTACCCTTCATTCGATCCCTGCGAAACCCTACATTTCAGCAGGATAGTGCACGACTGCATGTTACAGATCCTGTACGGGCCTTTCTAGATACAGAAAATGTTCGACTGCTGTCCTGGCTAGCACATTCCCCAGATCTCTCACCAACTGAAAACGTCTGGTCAATGGTGGCCGAGCAACTGGCTCGTCACAATACGCCAGTCACTACTCCTGATGAACTGTTGTATCGTGTTGAAGCTGCATGGGCTGCTGTACCTGTACACGCCATCCAGGCTCTGTTTGACTCAATGCCCAGGCGTATCAAGGCCGTTATTACGGCCAGAGGTGGTTGTTTTGGGTACTGATTTCTCAGGATCTATGCTCCCAAATTGCGTGAGAATGTAATCACATGTCAGTTCCAGTATAATATATTTGTCCAATGTACACCCGTTTATCATCTGCATTTCTTCTCGGTGTACCAATTTTAATGACCAGCAATGCAATGTGGAAAATATGGTTTATTGCAGTCCTGAATAAAGCCAACCCGTTTTCCGAGATAATAAAATACGTATTCTATTACTTATTCAACGCCCCTCTCATTTCTCAACAGTATCTAAACGTAACAGCGCTTCTTAAAAAAATTTGTTATTACGCCGAGGTCAGTTTTATATTTGGTACCAGGATCCAACCATTGTTTACATAAACTGGACCAGTAATGATCTGACTGGACAGGTACATTAAATTCTATTTTTGAATTAACAAAATAAAACACAATAAATTCTGATCCATTCGTTTTTAAATACCACGAAAACAGTGCGAAAAAAAGCTCTGTATCGACGTTGGCGAGTGCATCATAGACATCGACTCAGCGCTTATACTGCACACATACAGCTATCCTTCCAATTACCAAGTGTCGTGGGGCACAATGTTCACCTTACACATCTTTGGGGCACGCAGAGGCACCATCCACTCTAGGTTCTAATTCCTGGGAAGTGAAACCGCAGAGACCTTACATCCACACTCGGATGTGCACCGTTATGTGGTTAAGGATGCAATCGATCTTAACCATTGCCCCGATTTTGCCCTTCTATTCTAATATTTTAATTGTAAGTATCGATCCTATTCGTGCAATAGCAAACTATATAACAGTCTGCAAACATTAAAATGTGCATATTCAGTACAAAATTACAAGTTAACATAAACATTAATAGAACACCCATAAAGTATGAGTAAAGCGTAATTTACAAACAACTGAACAATAGTAGTGACAGTGTTGGTGCTGACACTATCACGAGTTATTCGTGCCACACGAATGTAGTGAACAGATTTTATAGCAAAGATCGATGACACAGACACGATAGATAAGTGATACGTTAATTTTGATAAAAAAAAACTTCCGTTTCATAACAGGAACTTAAATGTAATTGATATTTGTTCTGATACAATATAACTTTTAAAAAACAGTATACGTTTACTAGAAAATTCCTTAAATATGCAAATGTCTTACTCAATCCTAATTTTCGTAATATTTTTAGAAATTAAGCCAAACGTTGATAATTTTAATATCAGACCTATCTTTTATTCAGAATGAGATAACAAGTCTTGTGAGGCAAATCTTGCATGATATTACAGTACAAGTGCTGATATGAAAGCAATTCGCTCAGATATTTTTTTATAAACTGCTTTTTAAAGTAATTCATCTGACCTTTCGGAAGTGAGAGGCATAATGCTTTAGTACAGACTTATTTAGAGACGTTGCGTTATGTTAATGAACATGACTTAAACTACGATGACACTAACTACCTAGTATGCATACCAAAACAAAAGACGTCTAGTCAACTTTTCAAGGTAAACCTTCTCAATGTACAATTTATAAAGGACGTCATATTCGCTGTTAGCTGTAGATGTTATTTATTTCAGAGGTGCAGTTTTAGCTTCAACGCTTTTATCAAATAATAATTTTCACCCAGAACTTGTCAAACTTTAAAGTCCTCCGAGATGTATACACTTGTCGTCGTCGTCAAAACTGCACTTTTTCACTGTAACAATTGAGCAAAATTAAACGAGCATGAAGCTCTGTACATCGTGAAATGATGTAAACTACACTAAGTTGTGTTAACATCATTAACACAAATTGCAATAAACCAAGTGTTCTTACATACTATTTACATGTAAGAGAATTTTAACCTGGTCTGAATCAAATCTACCACCTGTAAAGCCCTTAAGGTCGAAACTGCAACTGAGAAATAAATAATTTCTATACTAAACTGTGAATATGATGACCTTTTAAAACAAGGCAATAATTGAATTTTCGTACTATATCGGTGATAGCACCTGTTGGAGTTCTAAGGTACTACATAAGAACACACATTATGTTCGAAACCTTCGTTAATGAATTCAGCAATTAACATTTGACTTTCAAGCTCGAAAGCTGCTTGTTGCATATGTCAGCCCCCAGTTTTTACTACTTTTCGCATTTGCTAACTCTCGAGCAGTTTTGCTAATATACTGCGTGCTCAGTACCCGATATCTAATATGCAGACAGTGTTAGCTCAGTAGAGGTGAGTGGTCTGAGCGACGTTTCTGACGAACGGTGTCTGGACCAATAGGAGATCAACGCGGCCCGTGTCAGCAGTGCTCGGACGTTGTTCGAATGGGGAGACTTTGTCTAGTCCGGTCAAAACAAGGGCGTAGTAGAGTGGAATGTGCAAGGAGGAGGCTGGCTAATGGTAACTGCATGAGGCTATGCGCGTATGTGAAAATTTAATATAGGCTCTTCCATTGTGGAGAGATGTGCAAATTTTCAGTGAGACTTGCTTCATGCAAACTCTTGTTACAAGTTACGAGTGTAATGAGATGACGCACTGCCCAGCGCAGCGTAACGTATTAATTCGGTGCAAGGAAATCAAGTCTGTATTGAACCAGTTCAAAGAAACCACATCTGTACTAGGCCTCAACTTGCTCTGAATTGACATACGTAGGCCGCGCGGAGTGACGGCGCGGTTAGAGGCACCATGTCACTGACTGCGCGGCCACTCCCGTCGGAGGTTCGAGTCCGCCCTCGGGCATGGGTGTGTGTGTTGTTCTTAGCATAAGTTAGTTTAAGTAGTGTGTAAGTCTAGGGACCGATCACCTCAGCAGTTTGGTCCGTTAGAAATTCACACACGTTTGGACATTTGATCTATGTAGGACAGAATTTGGTTTCCCTACACAGCACATCTGAATCGTAGCGAACAATATAAATCTCTTCCTCATTAACTTAACGATTCCTCAGATCTTCTTACGACTGAGTACCTAGTGGAAAAATTTTTTGCTATGCTGTGTCACAGAATGTCACGTGATTTATACAGGCAAAACTGTATTCTATGTGGTATGAGCTGCGTTTGGAATTGAAATAATCGATAATTTGAGCACAGTCTCTGTGAATTTGTTTACGCTACTCGCCACAATGAAACTAATAGTTGAAATTTAATCGTTCTATTTAAAATGTCATGTGCTCACGAATCTTATAAATTAACTGTGGTAGATTTTTGTAATGATCATTTGCGTTAAACAAACGTGTAGGGACAGTAACAGGTGTCTGCACAGTCGGCACACATTTATTAAGTCACAGTAGTATTACTAGCATATTTGAATGATAATTTCACGTTTTTTTCAATATAAGTATGCGCCGAGGTATTCATGAAATTAAGCGATGGCGCAGATACAATCAGTGATAAGCTGTTATTCAATAATGTCACGATTTGTGGGGAAAAGTATATACGTCACAACTCTAAGGCTGGTATCATCATCGGATATGATTTGTCTAAACGATAGCGTAAAAACTCATTTGGGAAGTTGGATGATGAACCTGCTGATGAGAAATTTGATCGGTAATGCATAGTGAATTTTACATTTATGCCCACATGTTGCTTATATTAACCGTTGTGCAACGTAAGCGTTCCGTGTGTTATTTTGTTCTTAATGTAAAGCCAGACGGCGTATAACAAAATTTTCATGGATCAGTATTAGAATATTATAAGATGTTTTGTAGGCACTCTTACATGTACGCAAAATTTAATAACAACATAATCGTATCTAGAGCCTTATCAGATCTCAAACGAAATTTCTAAATTTCGAATCAAATATTCCGTCCATTTTCGGTTTTGCTCTTGTACAAACGAGAAATACGGCAGATTTCACGGTACGTTCATGGATACATTTCTTAGGTTGCCACGATATTTAGTACGTTCATAATGAAGAATCATCGTACAATTTCATATTCTCGAATGACTAACTTATGTAGTGTTATACATTAGTTAGAATGTGCAGTGAATATTACCTGTCTTGTAGACAGTTTCAGGCAAAAGTATTTCATAAAAACACTGTACCAAGTTTAAACACATTTTTAACGGAAATACCACGCGGTATCCATGCTTCGTTACTCCACAAGTTCTGTTTAGCGTAAGACATGGGAATATCTCACCCAACGTGTCTCATTTCAGTGTACAGTACGAATCCGAATCCCGGCAACATAATTTTCGATAATTTTCGTATAATGGACTCCTAGTTTACGGTGGCCAGTTACAGTTGTATTTTATTTCGTTTGGTTTCCTCCTCCACTTAATTTTGTAGCTGTATTGCGCTAAAAATATGTGCACAAGAGTGCAGATGACCGCAGTGTGCGTTGTGTGTCTTTATATGGAAGAGTTCTGTTCCCGATCACCATCAGTATCACTGTTGACATCACTTACGCCTGCTTCAGTCTTGGTCGTCAAGCTTCGATTCAGCACAGATCGCTTCTATTTTAGGTTTTGTTTTCAAGGCCGTGTTCGTCATACGTTTTCAATGACACACAGTTTGTACGGATTCATTTCCTGATGCGAAGTTGGTCGACACGTACCTCATGTATGGGTCCACTGAACAGAATGAAAAAACGGGACATGGTCCTACCGTCAGCTGCCCCTTCAGCGACCCCATCCCTTTTTACGCCTGCATCAACGAGAAGCAACATCCTTCTGTATGTGTGTTACACAGACATTTTCATTGATGTAAAGGTATTTTCAAAGAAACAAAAATAAATGGGGTAACAAACTTCATAAAACATAATTTCTTTGTAAGTCTGTAACGAACTAATGGAATTCCAGAGTCCCTTATACCAATATACTTAGGATATATCCCTCAACTATCGTCGACATTCAGTCGATGGAGTTCAGGTCACCACGTGTAAACCAAGTTTTCTGTACGCTACGAAAGTATCACGATAACGGAAATGATTCGCTAAAATGAAAGGGACTTTTACCAAATTCGTGTTGTTGTCACAGCGTTGCCACACAAAATTAACTGATTACTAGTTGGTTACTAGTCACCGTGAGTGCACCAGCCATAAATATCAGACAACTACCACTTTGAGAATGGGAAGACAGTTGGTGCCTAGGCCGGTTGTACAAATGGATTGTATAAAGTTAACTGTAAGTACTGCATTAGGTTATAAACTGTGTCACCTAAAATTACGATTTACAGAATTACAAGCAAAGATATCTGGTGGTACAGCAAGGGCTGGTGATTGATATGAACTCGTAGGATTGCAGCTACAACCTAAGCATAGTCTGCCTTATAGTTTGACACTGTAAGAGTGGTGTCATTAAATACATTTTGGAGGAGCTTTCAGATGAGTTGCCATATCTGTCCCATTCCCTGCTAGTCATCTGAGTGAGGATTTGCAGTCAGCGCTGTGAAATTTACATTCTTTCTCATCTGATTTCTGGTGACTGCACTGTAATCGACGAATGAGTGGAAACGAAGTTAAATTTCTCTCATAAGAGTACACTGAATTAGAGCTGCGTGTAGATACCATGAATAAACAGCATAGACATCTCTTCGTTTTTCAGACAGTATGAAAGTATTAGAATTACACTACATTTAAAGGTAAGAAGTTCACCGGACAAAAAGTCAGTCACGTCTAGAGATATCATTACAAGCATCATTTAATAACATCTAATACCGCCCCAGGACCTGATAACCGCCGGGATTCGGTTAGGACGTGAATCCGCAAGATTGTCCAGATACGTCGGATCCAGGTTAACCCACTCGCTGAATCGCACAATTCCACCAAATTGCGAAGATGCTGATGACGGTGTTTTACCCGCAGTTCCAACACGTTCCACAGATGGTGAATGTGGTTCAAGTCAAGTGATCCTGGGTGTGGTGGGTGGGGGTGGGGGCGGGATGTAGAAAAATCCAGTCACATATTCATTCAACCCGATGAACTTTGTTGTTGTTGTCTTTATGTGCCCGAATGAGCAAGGCCCTTATACGAGGTGACCGACTACAAATGTTCATCGCATGAAGTTTTAAAACTTCTTTATTTAAATGAGTGTATCTGTACTTAAATTGCTAAATGACTGAGACCCACAACATCCTAGCGAAACGCAAGCAGACTGTTACAAAAAGGGATTAATTCAAAAGAATGGCCCTGACTAAAAAGAAATCTTAACAATAACCTATACATTTCATTAAGCACTTACTTCACAAAAATCTTCAATACGCGAACTACCGCAATACAGCGAGCGTCAATACTTCCAGCTAAATAAAATATTCTAACTACTAAAGCCACTAAGTACTAGTAGACATGTGGTTAACACAGGAAAGATTTTGTTGCAAACCAAATAACGTATTTTTTACCTTAATAATGTGACATCCAATTAAAACACGAATATAAATCGTCATTGAGATCCAGTACAGTGATATTTAATTATGAATAATTTTCAGTCTCCAAGTCGGATACTTCCATATCGTTAGCCTACGCTAACACTTCAGACCTCTACCCTCAATCAATGCTGACTTCTCACATTTAACATTCATCACTTCTGGCTGTTCTCCTACAACTGCGCAACAGTACTTTCGTCACTGCTGGCGACTAACTTCCAACTGCCTAACACTATTGGCGATTAACTTCCAACAACGAGCCCAACCAGCCACAGAGTCTGTTACAAAGAAAGCGGAGTCAGAGATCGAATGCAAAGCGCTGCACAGAGCTGCCAGTACAGAAGCAGCCCACTTACAGTTTCAGTCGCAATACACTCTCGCTGACAGGTTAGGGTGGACCTCCAGTCACTCCCTGCAGTAATTCCAGTCAGATTTCGAACCGGTTTTGATTCACAAGCCGTGAAACGTGTCTCTGGTCTCTCTCTATCAGGATCTTTACCTGGCGAGAGAAAAATAATGAGAGAGAAACTTAAATCTCGATTTACTTCAAAGAACATTACACCTGAAATGTTAAAACTGAAGCGAATGACACTTGAATGTTGAAGTAAATGTAAATGTGTTTAACAAAGGTGTTTTTCTCCTTAATAAAGAGTGTCTCTAAACGGATCTAAGCTTTCAGGACCGTCCAGCTATGCCTGTGTTTAATAAGTTTAATTGAATGATGTACGTTTCCGTAATGATCAAATGGTAGCGATACGGTGCTTAGAATCCATACTCTACACCGGAGCTGTTGTACGCCGCTCTATTGAAAAGCTTTATTTAAGTTATTTCTCACGATAGACATGCGTGGCCACCTACACTCGTAGCTCACTCTTGGATGTATGAATGTGGTCGCCTCAGTTTGTGTGTGTAGGGGGTGGGGGGAAGAGGAGGGGGGAGTTGGAGGTAGGGAAAGAGTACTAAATTACAGTTACAATACAGATATGTCCTGTGCCCTATTGCAACGGGACTGGACCGTGTGCAGGCTTGAACGAACACTGAAAGCCGCGGAGATAAATGTCTAATAGTGAACATACGTAAACTTGAAGCGCAAATTGACAAAGTTGTCAAAATGATGAAATGCTCACTTTTGAATAAATATTGATTTACACTATAGTGCTCTTTAACTAAACAATCTCTTTTGTATTTCCTAATTCTGCTCACAAGATATTACGCCTCAGCTTCTAAATAACCTTATTTCTCTAATTCCGTAATGGCTGCCGTGCAACACGACGGTTAGATGCGCTTCGACAACAGTCTTTTTGTTCCGGTATTTCAAGCCACAGTAAAAGTGTTATTAATCCATTGTCAAAAATGCTGTATCAGCAAAGAGTAGTATCACCTACATAGGGTTTATTCTTGCAAACCTCGAGAGCGAATAGTTCGGAGTTCCTTGAACTACAGTCTGTGCCGTAAAACCCTATGAACGCAGTTAATAGAGACACTCCATATCAAAATTAGCAAATTTCTCATCTCTTAAGACGAATTGTTTCATTACATTTCTCCGACCACAACTGTGGTGTGGTTCGTGGTCACGTGTGCTACACCACTGCTTCTTGACACGGTGAACTCCACACACAGTATGGGCAAGGGTGCGGCCAAACAGGATTGCCTCTTTTTACCACTCTGTTACGTATTCACATTCACGCATGTAAACGTGAAACGTCCGCTTGAAACATGAATGTCTCACTGATAGCACTCCACTACCTTATGCTCACGTAGAGACACAGAGCGCGCGGTTGAGCACGTGACTCAACAACCACGCCATCCGTAAAGTCTTTACGCTTCATCTGTAAGTGCGCACTCGGGCGACTAATTGTTTGCCCGGCGATGTTATATACAGGGTGGTCCATTCATCGTGACCGGGTAAAATATCTCACGAAATAAGCGTCAAACGTAAAAACAACAAAGAACGAAAATTGTCTAGCTAAAAGGGGGAAACCAGATGGCACTATGGTTGGCCTGGTAGATGGCGTTGTCATAGGTCAAACGGGTATCAACTGCGTTTTTTTTAAATAGGAACCCCCATTTTTATTACATATTCGCGTAGTACGTAAAGAAATATGAATGTTTTAGTTGGACCATTTTTTTCGCTTTGTGATGTATGGCGCTGTAATAATGACAAACAAATGGCTCACAATCTTAGACGAAAGGTTGGTAGCAGGTAGGTTTTTTAAATTAAAATACAGAACTTAGGTACGTTGGAACCTTTGTGATCTCATCATTTCTGGGAACGCATGCTGTTACAGCTTGATTACCTGTAAATACCACGTTAATGCAATAAATGCTCAAAATGATGTCCGTCAACGTCAATTCATTTGGCCATACGTGTAACGACATTCCTCTCAACAGCGAGTAGTTCGCCTTCCGTAATGTTCGCACATGCATTGACAATGCGCTGATGCATGTTGTCAGGCGTTGTCGGTGGATCACGATAGCAAATGTCTTTCAACTTTCCCCACAGAAAGAAATCCGGGGACGTCAGATCCGGTGAAACACGACCAATGCACCTGTCATGAAATATGCTATTCAATACCGCTTCAACCGCACGGAAGCTATCTTCCGGACATCCATCATGTTGGAAATACATCGCCATTCTGTCATTCAGTGAAACATCTTGTAGTAACATCGGTAGAACATTACGTAGGAAATCAGCTTACATTGCATTGTCCGTCTTCGTCCCTTCACGGCATGTGTTCCTGTTTCTACGCGTTTGGGCGCTGATGACCACGCTGTTTAGCGCCCGAAAACCTCAAACCAAACACACACACACACACACACACACACTCACACACTGCATCATTTAGATTGCCATCGATAAAATGAGGGCCATAATGCCACACCATACATTAACCCTCCAAGGTCGCTGATGTTCCACTTGTCGCAGCCATCGTGGATTTTCCGTTGCACAATAGTGCATATTATGCCAGTTTACGTTACCGCCGTTGCTGAATGACGCTTCGTCGCTAAATAGAACGCGTGCAAAACATGTGTCGTCGTCCCGTAAATTCTCTTGTGCCCAGTGGCAGAACTGTACACGACGTTCAAAGTCGTCGCCATGCCATTCCTCGTGCGTAGAAATACGGTACGGGTGCAATCGATGTTGATGTAGCATTCTCAACACCGACGTTTTTGAGATTCCCGATTCGCGCGCAATTTGTCTGCTACTGCTGTGCAGATTAGCCGCGACAGCAGTTAAAACACCTACTTGGGCATCATCATTTGTTGCAGGTCGTGGTTGACGTTTCACATGTGGCTGAACATTTCCTGTTTTCTTAAATAACGTAACTATCCGACGATTGGTCTGGACACTTGGATGATGTCGGCCAGGATACCGAGCAGCATACATAGCACACGCCCGTTGGGCATTTTGATCACAATAGCCATACATCAACACGATATCGACCTTGCCCGCAATTGGTAAACGGTCCATTGTAACACGGATAGTGTATCACGAAGCAAATACCGTCCGCACTGGAGGAATGTTACGTGATACCGCGTACTTATACGTTTGTGACTATTACAGCGCCATTTATCACAAAGCAAAAATAGTGGTCCAACTAAAACATTCATATTTCTTTACTTACTACACGAATATGTAATAAAAATGGGAGTTCCTGTTTAAAAAAAGACGCAGTTGATATCCGTTTTACCTATGGCAGCGCTATCAAGCGGGCCAACCATAGCTCGATATGGTTTCCCCCTTCAAGCTAGACGAGTTTCGTTCTTTCTAGTGTTTTCGTTTGACGCTTATTTCGTGAGATATTTGGCCCAGTCACTATCAATGGACCACCCTGTATACTGAGTACATTATATTCTACTTTGCAAGAGTGGTCGCAGTTCGAATGTCAGTTTCTTCTTTGGAAGTAATGCTCTGTTTCATTGTTAATGATGGTTAGAAAGTACCTGTAGTACAGTTGCAGAGTTGCCTCAGGGACAAGAGTGCATTGCGGTAGTGGTGCGAATACGAAGCTACACGTTGGAGCCGTTTTTATCTTGATCAAGTTCCGTGGCATCTTAGGAAAATATCAGATTCTGAAGCCATACAATATTAATATTTAATTAATTAATCAGTTGTGTAGTTAAATTTGGTTATTGCAGCAAAATATTTGGAATGAATGAGATCCACCAGAAGTAGCAGAACATTTTATTCCTTTTCAATTCAAAAAGATTTATTTGAGCTACAAGGAAATGTTAATTGTCTGCATGTACGTCAGTTCATCTCCATCTTAAAGTGTGGGGTTCATTCTGTGAGTCACTGCCGCTTCCACCATCCTCCGTTCGAGTCGAAGAACGTGCTCAGTAAGAACAATAGTTTGTACGCCTTCCTGTGAACTAGAATCTCTCTTATATCATCATTGCGGTCTTTTTATCAGGTGTAAGTCAGACGAAGAAATGCATTGGTCTGAACCTACTAGCAATGTAAGCTTTTAGAATGTTGAGGTTTAACTGCATGGTGATCCTCAACTTCTCTCTTGCAATGTCTCCCTGTGGAGGCGTGTGATAATCTCACTCACACCTTCACCTATTAAACGAACCCGTTGAGAAATATATTCTCCTTCTTTGGACCATATCTGTTTCATCTATCATTGCTAACGAGTAAAATTCCCAGCCAGATGAGCAATTCTCAAGTATCGGTCGAACGAGCGTTTTTCGAGCTACGTTCTACGTGCGAGTGCTACACTTTCTGATCCTTCAGGTAATATCAGTCTGACTTTCCTGCCATCAGTTTCATGTGGTAGTTCCACTTTGAATTATTCTTAGATATGTAGTGTATGAGGCTGCTTCCGTTAACTGTTCAGCAATAGCGTTATTATGCGCTAACGAGTCTTTCCGTCTATTTATACGACAACGTGTTACATTATGTTGAGAGTCAGCTCCAATAAATGCAGCATTAGTCGATTTCCTGCAAATGATACCGGGAACAGAATGCGACACAATCGTTTTATTATAAATGCCAAGCAACTCCGTGCAGCAGAACGCACGGTCACAACCAATTTAGAGAGAACAGAAGAGCGGAAGGAAAGAATAATACCTGTCTTTCAAAACATTATAGTGTCACAAATTGATGGAAAAGGCAGCACGATGTTAAGGGCAAAAAAATATGTACGTACACAGCACAGACGTGCTATTATTTCTGCGCATATAGAAAGAATAAGAAAATAACTGTTAATTAAAGAAAAGTCTGCATAATTACTATTACAAACAAACAAAAAGAGATTGTATGGGGTCTGTTAAAAGGAAATATCTCTATCAATGATGCGTACCTGACTGAATCCAAGCACAGTTCGACAGACGCCGGTAAATACACTCCTGGAAATTGAAATAAGAACACCGTGAATTCATTGTCCCAGGAAGGGGAAACTTTATTGACACATTCCTGGGGTCAGATACATCACATGATCACACTGACAGAACCACAGGCACATAGACACAGGCAACAGAGCATGCACAAAGTCGGCACTAGTACAGTGTATATCCACCTTTCGCAGCAATGCAGGCTGCTATTCTCCCATGGAGACGATCGGAGAGATGCTGGATGTAGTCCTGTGGAACGACTTGCCATGTCATTTCCACCTGGCGCCTCAGTTGGACCAGCGTTCGTGCTGGACGTGCAGACCGCGTGAGACGACGCTTCATCCAGTCCCAAACATGCTCAATGGGGGACAGATCCGGAGATCTTGCTGGCCAGGGTAGTTGACTTACACCTTCTAGAGCACGTTGGGTGGCACGGGATACATGCGGACGTGCATTGTCCTGTTGGAACAGCAAGTTCCCTTGCCGGTCTAGGAATGGTAGAACGATGGGTTCGATGACGGTTTGGATGTACCGTGCACTATTCAGTGTCCTCTCGACGATCACCAGTGGTGTACGGCCAGTGTAGGAGATCGCTCCCCACACCATGATGCCGGGTGTTGGCCCTGTGTGCCTCGGTCGTATGCAGTCCTGATTGTGGCGCTCACCTGCACGGCGCCAAACACGCATACGACCATCATTGGCACCAAGGCAGAAGCGACTCTCATCGCTGAAGACGACACGTCTCCATTCGTCCCTCCATTCACGCCTGTCCCGACACCACTGGAGGCGGGCTGCACGATGTTGGGGCGTGAGCGGAAGACGGCCTAACGGTGTGCGGGACCGTAGCCCAGCTTCATGGAGACGGTTGCGAATGGTCCTCGCCGATACCCCAGGAGCAACAGTGTCCCTAATTTGCTGGGAAGTGGCGGTGCGGTCCCCTACGGCACTGCGTAGGATCCTACGGTCTTGGCGTGCATCCGTGCGTCGCTGCGGTCCGGTCCCAGGTCGACGGGCACGTGCACCTTCCGCCGACCACTGGCGACAACATCGATGTACTGTGGAGACCTCACGCCCCACGTGTTGAGCAATTCGGCGGTACGTCCACCCGGCCTCCCGCATGCCCACTATACGCCCTCGCTCAAAGTCCGTCAACTGCACATACGGTTTACGTCCACGCTGTCGCGGCATGCTACCAGTGTTAAATACTGCGATGGAGCTCCGTATGCCACGGCAAACTGGCTGACAGTGACGGCGGCGGTGCACAAATGCTGCGCAGCTAGCGCCATTCGACGGCCAACACCGCGGTTCCTGGTGTGTCCGCTGTGCCGTGCGTGTGATCATTGCTTGTACAGCCCTCCCGCAGTGTCCGGAGCAAGTATGGTGGGTCTGAGACACCGGTGTCAATGTGTTCTTTTTTCCATTTCCAGAAGTGTATATTGCGCAGCGGTACGATCTATCAGTATTTTTGGTGTCACTCGATGAATAAGCAAATGGTATAGGCTTCTAACAACCGGTTCATATTTGAGAATAAGAAGTTAAATCACAGATACAATTACTCATACATGGACTGACAACGTAACAGCACCTGAAATGTATAAGATATGAAATATGTAGGCGCAGCTTCGTCGTTCGGGAGCGCGACTTATCTTACTTTTTTGAAAGACATGGTGTTTACGTCAATGACGTTTTATTTCCACTATTTCAATTTCGGCCTTATGCCATTATCAAGTGCAGATGTTTTGACTTTAAGCCATGTCAGCTTTATACACGCTGACACATTTATACCTCGTTGTCATTTGCTGTTATATACATTCGTAACGCTGCTAAGTAGTGCGAGCAGACACGTCCATATATCGTATGAACATACGTGCTCGCAATACTTAGCAGCGTTACGAATGTATATAACAGCAAATGACAACGAGGTATAAATGTGTCAGCGTGTATAAAGTTGACATGGCTTCAAGCCAAAACATCTGCACTTGATAATGGCCTAAGGCCGACACTGCAATAGTGTAAATAAAACGTTTAACAGTCATTGGCGTAAACACCATGTCTTTCAAAAAATTTTACATGACTGTGAATCCCAGTTACGAAAAGGTATCTAACTTTGATAAGACTGATACTAAGATAAAACTGTCTTACCTCATAGACATTATACAGGGTGATTCAAAAAGAATACCACAACTTTAGGAATTTAAAACTCTGCAACGACAAAAAGCAGAGCTAAGCACTATCTGTCGGCGAATTAAGGGAGCTATAAAGTTTCATTTAGTTGTACATTTGTTCGCTTGAGGCGCTGTTGACTAGGCGTCAGCGTCAGTTGATGCTAAGATGGCTGCCGCTCAACAGAAATCTTTTTGTGTTATTGAGTACGGCAGAAGTGAATCGACGACAGTTGCTCAGCGTGCATTTCGAACGAAGTGTGGTGTTAAACCTCCTGATAGGTGGTGTATTAAACGTTGGTATAAACAGTTTACAGAGGGTGGGTGTTTGTGCAAAGGGAAAAGTTCTGGACGGCCGAGAACGAGTGATGAAAATGTAGCACGCATCCAGCAAGCATTTGTTCGCAGCCCAGGAAAATCGACTCGCAGAGCTAGCAGAGAGCTGCAAATTCCACAATCAACTGCATGGAGAGTCCTACGAAAAAGGTTAGTTATGAAACCTTATCGTCTGAAATTGGTTCAAGCACTGTCTGCAGCTGATAAGATTAAAAGAATCGATTTCTGTGATTTTATCCTTGCTCAAATGGAAACAGATGAATCTTTCGTTTAAAAGATTGTGTTTAGTGATGAAGCAACTTCCAACACTAACGGGAAAGTCAACCGTCACAATGTCTGTATATGGGGCACTGAGAATCCGCGGGAAACAACTCAGTATGAACGTGACTCGCCTAAGGTGAACGTTTTCTGTGCCATTTCAGCCAATAAAGATTTTGGTCCCTTTTTCTTCGAAGGTGCTACTGTAACTGGACTACAGTATCTGGAGATGTTAGAGAATTGGCTGTTCCCTCAGCTCGAACAAGAAGCACAACAATTCATATTTCAGCAGGATGGAGCGCCACCACATTGGCACCTATCTGTCCATAACTACCTGAACGTCAACTACCCGAGGCGATGGATCGGCCGCCAGGCAGCCCGTGATAGAGCACTTCATCTCTGGCCTCCAAGAAGCCCTGATCTTACCCCCTGCGATTTTTTCTTATGGGAGTATGTTAGGGATATGGTGTTTCAGCCACCTCTCCCAGCCACCATTGATGATTTGAAACGGGAAATAACAGCAGCTATCCAAACTGTTACGCCTGATATGCTACAGAGAGTGTGGAACGAGTTGGAGTATGGGGTTGATATTGCTCGAGTGTCTGGAGGGGGCCATATTGAACATCTCTGAACTTGTTTTTCAGTGAAAAAAAAACCTTTTAAAATTCTCTTTGTAATGATGTATAACAGAAGGTTATATTATGTTTCTTTCATTAAATACACATTTTTAAAGTTGTGGTAGTCTTTTTGAATCACCCTGTACTTAGGCAGTAAAGGTTACCAATTCATACTAACATAACCCAGAAGATATTTAATAGTTAAAATTTTAGGAAACACACGAGATTGTCGCATTATTTTCAGCAAGGTAAAGACATTGGAAAATTCAGTGACACCTCTGGGTACTTAAAATAATTACCACAACAAACCCTCGAATAAATTAATAGCACACTTAGTGTCCGATACACGTAATACAGCCACATTTCACACGATTCCCGAATCGACGATATTATTAAAACAAAGAAATGTTTTCCATCTCTTTGGTGAATGCAAACAATGATTTACTAACTCCCTATCACAGGTTAAATATTGGATACGAACGTAACCAATGACGGAAATTGACCTCTGCCTAATCGTCACTCTTTTACATGGTTACTCAGAAAATCTAATCAGTCACACTGCCACTAGAGACATGTTAATCCGTAAGCGAAGGACACTAGTAATATATTACCTGAATAAAAAGAAACATTGTGCACTTGTTAACACCAGTTCCAAAAACCTTGCTTGTACTCGCAAACATAATATTGAAACCACTGTGAGTTTGTGGGTGCTATTCTGTCATTCTGCGCAACGGCTTAATCTGAGATGAACACTTTACCCTGTGGCGCCTGCAAGATGCAATTTCCATCCCCACACTACTACAAAAGTGAGACAGACGCTCGTAACGTTCTAAAGATAAATGCCTGAAAACTGTCAGCAACAAATATCTTCTGGAGTCGTCCGCTGTAAGGAAATGACACAAAAATTAACCAAATTTCTTACGTAACTAGTGAGATACTTGGGTTCTGGAGTAGTGCTAGTTATTGACTTTGCAAGATGGCTGAGAGCCGCACCTACTCAACTTGAATAATTATCCGTTACAATGTTGCTAGGTACGGTCGAGGCTGTCGCATGTGAAATGCAGTGAAGTGTACTGTTGTGGAGGAAATATGGGTCTCGCAAGAGCAGTAGCGTAGAATACTGTAGGCTGCGATGACTGCTGTCTCCGCCGCTCGCTGCTGACAAACAAGATAACTCTCATTCTATCTGGATTGACTTTCGCCAATCAAACTCTCCCTACGCCTTGATGAAGTCAAGGACTCCTATTCGCCCCTAGTATAACTATTTGCGTGGTACACCGGTCAGATAACCCGTCCACCGCGATGCCACTCAAAAATTCGCTCGCAGGCGTTTAACTATAACTCTGTCCGTTCACACTGCACAATAAGTGTGGCGGCCAACACAAACTCTTAATCGCAAGTACTCAATATAGAGTCTCACTCCGATTCGCTCTCGACAGAAGTGCTCTACTAGTGAAGTACTGAGGAGAGACTTGTTCCTCGCTCTTTGAGTACATGTAGGAGCGCACACGCTCTTGTTACGTGTTCTCGCTCCAAGAGCGACAACGGAACGGCCCCTCTCCATGCCAGACGTGAAGGACTATATCTTTCAGTCTCTTCCATTACTCCTTCAGCTCAGGGCGTCAGGAGTATCGTCTGCCAATCAGCATTGCTCTTCTAAAACGGGAGAATGACGTTTCGTTTAAGGCGACCAATCCGGAAATCTGTAGCACCGGGGTTTGGCGTTTGCTGTCTCCCTGTGAAAACCTCTGAAACTGCGTGCTATGTTTGTAAAGAATGCGTAGGCTGTGCGCTCCCACACAATGTAGCAAAATTTTTCTTTAACCCTAGGATGCATGGTGCCGAAAACACACATGAAAAATTTAAAATTTTCTAATTTAAAATTTTCCTCTTTTCATATATTCATTCTTTGGAGTTAAATTTATTTCTGTCAAATTTATTGTCATATAGAAAGATTCCTAAGATACAGTAACAGGATTTGGTGGGCTGATTAACATTTTATTAATTTATAAAACGGCTCTAAGAGTGAATTTTTATTTGTTACATCCATTTACATACAACATATACAAATAATTTTATTAATTCACTTATAAGCTGCAGTTTACATTTTATAACATTCTTTACAACCAATTTGTTCAATTAAAACGTACTCATTATTCACAATATTATGTATCTAGGCAATATTTTGACAAAAAGTTGTTATTCATTGTTCACATAAAATTGCATTTTTCTTAGTTTTCAACATGTGACAAACAAGAAGCACAAAAAACGCCACTATGTTCCTTAAAAATTTTGGTTTTACACTTAATGCATGTCATAGCACTTTTCCTGTATTTATTATATGGACAATAATTGCATCTTCTTGTTTTTCCTGGAACAGGTAGTTGGTTTGGCAATATGAGTTCTTTTTGAAAACTACATCTTTGCATGGCATGAATGATTTTCGTTGGAAGATTAGGGATCTGAATACGAATTTCCATTAGTGGTCTTACCATTTCCTCTGCTAAATCGCTTAGGAACAAATGCCTTTTATCACTTCTTCCACTATGGTATGTCAGATATTGGGCGGAAAATAAAATTTTACTCTTAATTGCTGCGACGTCCATCATAATCATCCATAATCCAAATGGCCATCTTCTTGTTTGTCTCTTGCAAGTATAATAACGAATTTTCTGGCCCATTTGATCTACTCCACACTTCGTGGAGTTATAGAACTTAATTATATCTGGTTTCTTTTTTGCATGAGTTTCATCAATGTTTTTGTCGTGATGCATTGTGCTAATGGGAACTGCAGACTTTTTCTTTTTGGGAACATAACTCACCATTGTAATGTCACCTCTGAATGCAAACAAAGAGGAATGAATCGCTCATGAGGCAGATGGTTTCATCTCATTAGGAATTTCTGGTTTATTTTGTTTCATTGTTCCCACCACTGTAATTTGCGTCTGAAGCATCTCTTCTGCCAGCTTCACACTAGTAAAGAAGTTGTCAACAGTAATATTTTTTGATGATCCTTCAATGCTTTTAGCAAGATCTTTCACCACATTCAATCCAAGATTTTTCTGAATAGGTTCATGGGGCTTCCTTCCAGTGTAAACAATTCCGTCTAAAGCAAATGCAGGCGTAGCATCACATAACCAAAATATTTTTATGCCATACTTGACTGGTTTAGAGGGCATATACAGGGTGAAGCTGCATCTTCCACGGAATGGGACTAGCTGTTCGTCGACTGTGAGCAAATCATTGGGAATCACTGTATTTCTACACTTGCAAGAAATAGTTCCCATACATAGTGAACAGCTGCAAGTTTGTCATCTGCAGATCGAGCTTCACGGGTATGCCTGTCATCAAATCTAATCATTCTCCTTATATTCTCGAATCTATTTACTGACATGGTGGCCTTATATGTAGGAGTTTCCTTTTCATCCAAGAAAATTCTCTGATAGGGACATCCCAACTCTTCTCAACACCAGAAAGCAGTAAAAGACCAAGAAAACCCTTCATTTCAGCAAGCGAAAAGTTTTTCCACATAAAGCAGCCACTCTTCTGCCTTCAATATTTGTGCAGTTGATGATTTCCTCTAGTATTTCCTTGGAGATGAAATAGTCCCAGGCATTCTTAGGTTTACGGGTTTTCAAACCACGGGCTGGACCAGGTGCCTTCTTTACGTTGTTATGGACAGGCGTACGAAAAGTTGTACGATGATCTAATTTCCAAATTGTTCCATTCTGACTAATGCATGTGTGGTCTTCTATACCTTTTTGTGGTGGTTCTTCATTTTCAGACTCTGATGAAGTAATATTATTGGAAGGACTGTCATCTGCCTCAATATTCACATCTGCAGGTTCATTAGCTGATTCTTCACTACTTGCATCTACAAAAATATTTCCTTGCTCGCAAGAATCATCTTCTTCAAACCACTGAGCCACAACACTTTCAAAATTAGCTGCATTTGTATGTACTGACTCTCTTGCTTTGTGTATTGAAGCCATAGCAAAAGGCGTGTCTCTCAAACAGCAGCTTGTGCAGCACTACACGAGTCATACTTGTAACAATATGAGCCCTGCAGCAACAAACAAACTACAGTAACAACGAGGCTGACAAGAGCAGCACAGGATAACAACACTATGCAATAATAAAACATTTGATAGCAAAAAGATCAGTAATACAATGACATCGCCAATATGTGAGAGTAGTGTGTATTATTTTTTAGTTATACTATTACTACTACAGCTACTGCTGCTGTTGGCACTCCTGTTGCTGGAAATACCACTACAGTTATTGTTGAATTAATAACTGCTCCCAAACAAATTTTGAAGACAATATAGGCTAAAGAACATTTATAAATGTGTGAGGGCTTCTGAAGCCCTGCTTATGCATTCACAGGGTATGGGTAAACGTTTTGAATTATATAAAATACTTAAAAAGGTATCTCTTTCAGACTTGATGGGAGGAATGTCACAGTGTTAGTGAAAGAGTACTGGAAAGCAGTTTGAAATCAAACTAAAAATTACAGAATTTTTTTAAAAAATGAAGACATACTGGGGCCTCAGAGGCCCCATATTTGCATCCTAGGGTTAAAGCTGAACACGGGGTCATTCTGCATTTCACTCGGGTAAACGCGGTCTGCTGTACAGGTGGTCACCGGCCGACGAAGATAGGTTGACTTGACTCGTCCTCTGAAGAGGTGGCCTCCTGACGTGCGGTCTGCTTCTCCCGAAATAAAGCTCCTGTGACCATCATGTCTGGAATGTGTGTGTGTGTGTGTGTGTGTATGCCAGCCTCGAGTATTTCAATCTCGGTGCGCATTTGCGATTTACTAGTTATTTGCATATCGTTTGCATGAATTCATAAAACATTGACTTTATCTTATCGAGTTTGGGTTCGAATGAAGCATCTTGATGTGCGGAATATGAATGTGAGAGCGGAATATGTAAGTAACGAAGGTCAGGAGACCACGTTGTCTTACATACCTCCTCCTTCCAGCAAAATTTTTGTCTCGGGTTTGTCAATGCTGAGGAGAACGCTGACAAAGTCAAGCAAAAATTGTTCTTTTTTTAGATTTTATAAACTTTTTTCAGCCATTCTTAACAATTTTTTTGTAATGATTTCTTTATCGCTATTGTTTCTTTCTTTTAATTCTACAATTTATGTTTCGTTATTAGGCAAATATAGACTTTACAAGGGTAGTTATTCTTTCTGATTGCCAGTATGTGTGTCTTTCTTTTTCATTTCCAAAAATTGTTTTTACAATATTAATTTTTTAAACTCGTTAGTGTACGGTGTAACATGTTTTAGTGTGGTTATATCTTTTCTTTAATTAAGCTTCGCGTGAATATTTGCAAAAGCTCTGTTGTGTGACTCTGTTTTATTTATTTAGGCATTATTTGTGTCATTGTTTCACAAATGAAGATGTGTTTTGTTCTTTATGCTATCCTCTTTCAACCTATGATTAACCAAAACCTTTTCTTATATAAAAAACTAACTTGGCTTTACAGGGTGTTTTGAGATTATCTACTTATACTAATTAATGTTCTTTACATAATATTTTAAGGTCTCTTTCACATTATGGGCTTTACATATACGACAAAATAATTACTTTTACAAAACTAAAATAATAGTTTTACAAATATGTTATTTTCTTGATTCTACATTTGTATTTAATCAGTCTTTTGGTTTTGTTCTGCGTTAGTTTCTGTGCTCGACGATCCCCACTGAAATATTGGAAGGCATCGACTCATTTGTATGGGTGTCACAAAACATGAGAGAAGCACTCTAGCATGCGATGCCGCGTCTTGCTTGTTGACATTGTCATCATGGAGTGGTAATTTTAACTGATGATGATGACTGTGGTTTACGGCATAAACAGTGATGTCTTGGTACTCCTTTGCTGTCACACCTGGGATGATATGGCAGTTCGATGATTGTAGTTGACTACCGACGATCATCCCCCTATATTGTGCTATGACGTCTTGATACTTCACACCTGGTTTGGTATGGCAATTTGATGATGTGGTAGGGAGAATACTTTTCATTCCCCTGAATCTGTTTCTAGATAATGTTGGTTGGTACTACTTAATATTCCGTTTGCCATTTGCTTGTATTTGTTTGACGATTCAAGGTTTATTTTTGGAGAGGTGGTTGTAGTAGTTGCCATCCCTTAAAGTTCATGGAAAGACGTTTGTAGCAGTTATCGTTGTAGGATAGGAGAGAAAGATATCTTGCTGTCATCTGCCCTTCTTCATCTTGCGTCTTCTGTTCTTCTCTTCTTTCTTGCATTCTTCTGTTGTTCTTGGGCTAGGAATATGTGAATTTTAGTGTAGGTGTGATATAGGAATTGTAGGATCTTATTGCCTTTCCAAATGTTACTTGATGAGTTTGTAGATCTTAGTAATTTTTGTACCTTCATTGTCGTCTCGTCGTATTATGATTCTCCCCACACTCTTCCGTTGTGTAGCAGTGTCATGACACACAAAATATCAGTGCTGCGTGATGTTCTCCTGAAGTCCAACCTGGTTGCAACCTGCATTTCATGTGTGGCGTTGGTCTTCATGTTGTTGTTGTTGCCCTAAGTGCTTTTTCAACATGTCTGTACCCTCTCCGTCGCTATCTCGAAGCATCTGGTGTTAAGGGAGCTGGTGATTGGTGTTGGTGGCGATGTCCCTTTTTTCGTGTAGAGAAATTTTTTACAATGTTTCGTTTTATATAAACAATAAGAGATTTTGACTCTATACAATGCAATGTTTATAAAAATGAAGAAAATTATTATTTATTTGTCATATGATAATTTAATTAAAGCATATATCTATCATTCTTGTTGCCGACCACTTCTTTATTCTTTTAATTGTTGTGTACCATTTATTGTTTGTGTGCATGTTGTAATGTACTTGATACTACAAGAGATTGTTAGTGTGTATTGTGTCTCTTTTTCTGTTAATTAATGTGTTATTTTGTTGATTCTTAATTTATTTTTTGATTTAGTGGTTAGTACATGATTTGCGATTGCCCCTCTGTCTCTTTCCCTTTCTTCTCTTTTAGTATTTCTCTCATTCACATTCTTTTAGGTGGCTCACGGGGTAGATGCCAATACTTCTACCTTTTTTTGGGTTCGTTAGCTCTACAGCATTTTCGTGAGCGATCCTGGAAATTATGATTGGCCCTTTATAGATTGCAAAAAATTTTCTGCATTTATTTTGACTCTTATGTGAAAGGTAATGAGTTTTTACGAATACCGTTTGGCCCAGTGTGAAGCGTTTCTTTGTGGCAGATTTGTCTTGAGTGATATTACGTCTCATTACTGCTGACCGAATGTTTTGTAGGGCAGAAGCGACGATTTGTCTGTGTTGCTTTAGGGGAATAACTGGAAATTTAATGATTTCTTTGATTTTTTCTGGTGGATCTATATCCTTTAATAGTGAAATTGGAGGATAAGTCGTGGCACTATGTGGTGTCTCATTAATTACTTCCTGGAAGTGTCGTAGATATAAGTCCCAAGTACAATGGTTCTTTCTACAAAATAGTCTACAAAGTGTTCCCAAATCTGTGATGGTACGCACAGCCGGATTTCCACTTGGTTTACATTTGGAAATAAAGTTGGGTTCGATTTTTAATTTGTCTAATGTGTTTTTCCAATGCACTGATCTGTATTGGGGCTGAGATGAGTCTTTTCACTCTCCCAACTTGTTCTATGAAGTTCTTTTGAAGTGCTTTACTAATTGTAAATCCTGTGGCTTCCTTTAAGGGTGTAAGTGTGGTGTATTTTGATGCTAGTTCAATTACAACAAATATGTAGGTGAAGCCTTTCCCTGTTCGTGGAACTGGACGATAAATATCGGCTGCAGCGATCTGTCTTAATTTAGCAGGGATAATTGGAAACATTGGGGGTCTGGTCTGATATGTCACATGTTTTGACTGTATGCATTTTTTACACCTTTTAAGATCGCGTCGAATGCGTCGCTCCATTTTTGGGAAGTGTACTGTATGTTACATTTTTAGATAGCATTTCTTGGGTCCAAAATGTCCACTGCTAAAGTGGGTATACCAAATGTATTTATTAATAACTTCGTCAGGGATGCATGCTAACCATTGTGCAGTATCATCATTACGTTAGAAAAATAGGATATTATCTTTTACTATGTAATTTTTTTCTAATTTCTGTGTTGGTTTTATTAGTAAGTTGGTGTTTAATCTTGAGAAGGGTCTGATCTTTCTTTTCTTCATCATATAAATTTTTTAAAGCATTTGTGACAAAACTTTCGAATGGTACGTTTCTTAGATAATGGATAGTCCGTTCTTCATCTTCAATGTTGATTTTCTGGTCCTCTGCCATTCTCTGCGGTGAACGAGACAATGCATCGGCCAGACTATTTTCAGGACCTGGTATGTAAGAAAAGTCATACTCCTGCAGTACTTGCATCCATCTTGCCAAACGTCCGTGGGTTTATTTGGAGGAGATTAAAGACTCTAATGCTTTATTGTCTGTGTATACTTGTGTTTTTCTGCCAAACAGAAAATGTCGATAGATTTGAAATGCCCAGACTATGGCTAGAGCTTCCAATTCTGTTATAGAATAATTATTTTCTGCTTTCGATAGCACTCTACTTGCAAAGGCTATTGTTTTATGTATTTTCTTACCATTTTCCTCAATTTGTTGAAATAGTACCGCCCCTAGCCCGGTCTTTGCACTATCAGTTACTAGACAGAACTCCTGACTTAAATCTGGGTGTGATAAAATTGGAGCATTATTCAATGCCTCCTCAGCTTATGAAATTCTTCATCTGCTTGTTTAACCCATATCCAGGGTGTGTTTTTTTCCTGCCAGTGCACACGGTCTAGGTGCTGCATGTGTGTCTATCCATATAAATTTTTAGTAAAAATTTATCAACCCCAAGAATCCCCTTAGACGTTTCTTGTTGTAGGGAGTCTATCTTCTTCTCGTCTGTCGTTATACCTTTTGCAGATACGTTATGACCTAAAAATTTTATTTCTGATTTTTCAAAATGCGATTTACTAATGTTGACGGTGACCCCATGGCTTTTCATAATTTTTAGGAAATTATCCAGTATATAATTATGTTCTGGCCAAGTTTCCTTCCCCACAAGAACGTCGTCCACATAGCAAGTAATTTTCTGAAGTATGTCGAGATTCAGTATAGAATTCAGACCGCGAATAAAGGCAGCTGACGAGATTTTCAGGCCAAAGGGTAAACGTTTGAATTGGTAGAAAAGACCAAAGTTAATAAAGGCTGTGTGTTTTCGACATGATGGCTCCAATTCTATTTTCCAAAAACTTGAACGCAAATCGATGGATGAAAAAATCTGTACCCCATGAAACTTCTGAATCAACACTTCCAATTTCTCTGGTCTATTTGCTTGCGAAATTATAATCGTATTTATTTGTCTTGAATCGAGTACCAAACGTATTCTCCCATCCTTCTTACTTACAACGTGTAAGGGTGAATTATATGGCGACTTGGCGTGTTAAATTATGTCATTATAAACAGTTTTTCTGATTTAAAGAAATACTTACTCTCGGTAACTATATGGTACGGAATAAGGTGGAACACACAAGGGTTTATGATCTATGACCTCAAATTTGTATTGAAAATCTTTAATGCTACCCGTCATTGGTACAAATACCTCCGCATGTGATCTCAATATGCCTTCTAAATTTTTTTTATCGTGGAGCTAAATATCATCTATTTCCTCTATTTTCTTACTAATCTCTTGATGAATTTCTTCTATTATTTCTGGTGGGAGTAGGTCAAGGTTTTCCTCTAACTTATATCTAGGGTGTATCTCCTCCTCTATTTCATTCGCTTCTTGACTTAAATGCAATTGATTTACTTTTCCCTGTTCTTTTTCATCGTTCAAAGTTTGAATAAAATATAGTATTACATCATCTATTGTTACGATGCCTTGCGGTATGAAAATGTGAACTTTACGCTCATTAATGAAATCTACACCGATTATCATACCAGCCGTAAGCTTTGGTACGATTATAAAATTGTTTTCAAACTCGTAACCATGGCAAATGAATGAAAGACGTGCTTCGTATTTCACCTCTGTTGCATTTTTTCCTAAGGCTCCAAAAACTCTTATCGTTTTGTCCTGAAAATAGGTAATTCTTTCTCTCTATTGCATCTTTCAAATAGGCTTTCTCTTATAGCCGTCACTTTACTCCCACTATCTATGATTGCTTGTGTCGTGATTTCACCAACGTGTATCTTTAATATGGGTTGTATAATTGTGGATGTTACGATTTCGTTTTCTTGCATCAAATCCTCTGCTATAGATTCATAGCTTAACCTGTCGGTAATTGTACCTTCCCTTTGTATTTGTGTTTGCTTCGGTGTTAACTCCGTGAGCAAAACCATTTTCGACCTATCTACCTCTTTTCGTCTGTTTTCGAGCTCCTGTCTCTCTTTTTCCTTCATTTCCAAACATTCCCGAATGTACTCTCTCTGTATCTCCTCATAGTCACCCAGGTTGTATACATTATACGTCTTTTGTGTTCGTTGGCGTCTGTGATTTGTTTTTATCTAGGATACTCTGCTCTGCTTTATCGCGTTCATTTACTTGCTTCTCGTCAAATATATTGCTAAGTCCGGTTCACAGTTCTTCATCGCTTAATTAATACACGGAAGTGGTGGCAGTTCATCCTCGCTTTCGGAATTTTTCCATTCTATGCTGTTTTCCCAGGCTATGTAGCGTAATTCAAGTGTATCTGGTGCTGACTCTTTATCGGAAATATTCGTAAGTCCCTGTTTGTCTGAATTTTGGCTATTTTCGATTTTTTTAAAATTTTGATCTAGTTACTTCCAAAACATGAATGTCGTTTTTTGATTGTTTTAATGGATGGACGTCAGTTTGCCTAACCTCTTCCGGATTTTCCCGTCAATTTTTACATTTTTCAGGATTTGGTGGCCTAATTTCTACTTCTGGTTTCGCTTTGCTGTGTTGTTCTTGTCTTCGTGGACCATAATTTCCTCGCTAACTATTCGCGCCCTGGTCTCGACAGTTGCTGTTTCTAACGTCGTGACCTCTTTCAAAGTACCCTTGAACGTTGGCATTTTGATTCCTAAGCCCATATCCACCACTGTACGAGTGTCCATTACCGTCCCTATTCTGGTTATCGTTTCTATGTCAATTGTCTCCACTGTGCCACTGTCCTTGTCTGTTAAATTGCCGGAAATTATTGGTGTTAATTTCCGATTATTATTATTGGAATATTCGTTCCTAGTCCTCTCATTTTGCTGTTCCCTTTCCTTTCTTTTTCTTTCATCTCGTCTTCTTTAAAAATAAATCCAAGTTCCCTTAAAACCTCTTTGAATTCTTCGGTATTATCATTTTTTCCTACAGTCGCCTGTTGTTACTTTACCCGTAATTTCATTCTACATAGACGTATCAGCTCTCCGTTACTGTATGGTTTGTCTAGGCATTGATTCTTTTTGTCCATTGTATGAAAGAAATTTATCACGCTTTTCTCTCCTGAGTTTTCATATGGTGTCATCTGAAGTAACTCGTATTTAATTTTGTTTTGTGCCCCCTTAGACGAACATCTTTCGAGAAATGCTGTTCGGAACTGTAGGTAAGACGTACAGGTAAAAGCGAACTTTTGCATCACCTGTGCTACTGTCCCTGACATGTGTGCACAAATGAAGTCAAGTTTGTGAGCTACGCTCCAGTGGTTTGGTAAGCCTACTTGAAACTGATCGATGAATGTGCGTGCATGCAAGCTACCACCTTCTTCCTTGAAATGTCGAAATTTTCTAACTGTAAGGAGGTGGTCTGTATCATATCTACTCATAAATCCGGTTTGTGGCTGATTCATAGACTCAAATAATCGGCCACTGCTTGTGTCGTCGTGTTTATTCTCTGGTAATCTACTGCCTGTCTGCCTGACTCATATCCACGTCATATAGTATCATTGGTGAACAAAAGTGTTGTTCGTGTGTTTCTACTCTCGTCGTTCGCGGTATAGTACCTGTGCTGCTATTATGTTATGTCACTGGATTTACTGGTTCAGTGGCCTGTCTTTCGATTGGTATCGGCTGAGTGTACGTGTTCCGTTTTTCTAGATACTGTGCCTGATCCTGCGGAATGTCATATATTACATTAATCGGGGTTTTCTGTTTCGATTTCTGGGCGAGTGTTACGTCTAGCCTTGGTTCTACTTGAACTTTCTTAGACGGCGCGTGTTCGTGTACTGAATTAATGCTTGACAGGTCAGTTGTGTCGGTCTCGATCTTTTCTGCGATAGTTTGTATCAACTCTATTGGAAGCTTTTCAAACTGTTCTTTGTTTTTAAGTTCTATTTTATTGATCCGCTGATCATATTTTTTCAGTGCAACCTTTGCGACCTTACTTTGAATTGCTTGTTCTTCCGAAACTTGTATTACTGTTCGAGTGGCTTTTTCCGTAAAACGTTTCACCTTTTTGTCAACGTTTACGATGTCCAAATGGACCTTGTTCACGTCAGTGCGTAACTGCTGCTGACCTTGTGTTAGTACCTGAATTCTATCTCTAGATTCTTTCGCGTCTTGGTTTATCTGAGTGATCTGACTAGCAATTCTCGTGATCCCTTTTTCCATCTGGATTTTAACCTGTTGTATCTCTGTCTCAGTCTCTTGTCTCTAGTTCTGATTATCCTGTTTCAATTCCTGTTTCCATACCTGATACTGTTTTATCATCTGTGCATTCTGTTTCGTTATCTGTGTATTAATATCCTGATTCTGTTTCTTAATATCCTGACTCGTTTCGTGATACTAGCGTTCATTTTAAGTAACATCTCCATGATCGCGTCCTGTCCTGTAACACCACCTTCTGCTGAACTATATATTCTCGATCTATTGTTTTCTACTCGGTCAATTACGTCATTTACTGGGCTATGCTGTGGCGTTTCTAAGTTTGATAACTGCAATAACCCGTGCTGTCTGTGTTGAGGACTAGTTGCGTTTATCATTGAACCATTACGTGGCGCTAACAACTCTACACTCTCTATTGTGTATGTCTTGTGTTTGCACGTACAGTTGCGTCTGTGACGGAACCTTTTCCTGGCTCTCGTAACTCCGCAAAATTCTGTGACCGTATATTTAGAATGTGTACGATAGGTTCGACGTATTCCAAATATTCCCCCTCTTCTTCACTGTCTACCTCTTTTTGAACGTTGGCTAACTGCCGGTTCATTGACTGTATTGACAAGTATTCTCTCCCAGAGTATGCGGCAAACAAACGCGTTTCCTGTGGACATTTCCTATGTGGACTGTCTATTTCCGGCTCAGACTGTACCCTACCTGGAATTTCATATTTTGGAAATTCGATGTTCTCGTCCCTTCGATTCCCATCTGTCTCAATTTTATCCCAGTCTAACTTAGCCTGTTGATTCTGCAGCTCCCCGACTGTCCTATTCTCTGATTCACCTTCTGTCCTATTCTCTGATTCACCTTCTGTCCTATTCTCAGGTTCACCTTCAGTCCTATTCTCGATAAGCTCGTTTACTTACTGTCTATCTGGTTGATTCTCCCCCATCTTATCTACTTGCTGTCTCTCGCGTAATCTTTTGGCTTGTGCTCTTGTTAACATGGAAATTCTTTCAGCACACCACAACCCTATCTACATAGCTGTACGACCACTTACCAGTTAGTTGAACAACAAAAACAACATCGTGACTTCTCGGCTAATGTTCTGTTTGCTCTGCTACAGTCTTCAATCTCCACCTGCGCGCTTGCAAAGGGATAAACATGTTATTTCTTAATTCTAACTTATATGATGCTGCGTCTCACTGCGTCACTGCGTCACTTTGCGTCTGTGCCTATCACCTGAAAATCCTATGCCTTAACAGCTACACAAAAAGCGTAAAAAAATAAAAATTTTCCAACACAACAACACAAGCCCTTTCCGCTACAATTCTGCTTTTTCCGCTATCTGTATCTATTCTGATCCCAATCTTTGCAAATAGCTATTTAATACATAAAAGAAAGTTCTTCGAAGTGCTACTGTTGCGACCTGCCATATCTAATTATCCTGACACTTTCCTATCCTGGTAGCTTAACTATTTTACCTATCCCAGCAGGGTCGCCATTTTATGTGAGTGTCTGGTTGCTATTCTGTCATTCTGTGCAGCTTTCACTCGGGCAAACGCTGTCTGCTCTACGGGCGGTCACCGGCCGACGTAGATAGGTTGATTTGACTCTTCTTCTGAAGGGCCCGGCTTCCCAGTTTGCAGTCTGCCTCTCCTGAAATAAAAGCTGTGACCGACGTGTCTGGAATGGGTAAGTGTGCGCCAGCCTCGAGTATTTCAATCTCGGTGCGCATTTGCGATTTACTAGTTATTTGCATATAGTTCACATACAACATTGACTTTATGTTATCGAGTTTGGGTTCGAATGAAGCGTCTTGATGTGCGGAATATGAGTGTGAGGGCGAAATATGTAAGTAACGAAGGTCAGGAGACAACGACGTCTTACACCACTCTCAGTACCGGTACCAGTATCATGCACTCCTCTCAACTGCGTCGCGAAATACTGGATTCGCATTCAGGAAACGACCTCGTCCCCACATCCTGATTTAGGTTTTTCGTGGTATCCCTAATTCGGTTCAGGTAAATGCCGGGATGGTTCCAGTGAAAGGGCACGGCCGACTTCCTTCCCCGTCCTTCCCTAATCCGATAGGATCGATGACCTCGCTGGTTGGTCCCATCCCCGAATCGACAAATCAATCAAATGCTACTGAGTCGGAACAGACTTACCAGACCATAGATTGTCTGACACAAACGACATCCTTGAGGCCTCTTTCGAGTCAGCTTTGCATGCTCGCACCAATTCCCAACAACATGCAGTTCACGCGCAAGGCTGCTCAAGCCCACTACTTCATAATACACTGCTGGCCATTAAGATTGCTACACCACGAAGGTAACGTGCTACAGACGCGAAATTTAACCAACAGGAAAAATAGAAATGATTAGCTTTACAGAGCATTCACACAAGGTTGGCGCCGGTGGCGGTACTTACAACGTGCTGACATGAGGAAAGTTTCCATACGATTTCTCATACACAAACAGCAGTTGACCGGCGTTGCCTGGTGAAACGTTGTTGTGATGCCTCGTGTAAGCAGGTGAAATGCGTACCATCACGTTTCCGACATTGATAAAGGTCGGATTGTAGCCTATCGCAATTGTGGTTTATCGCATTGCGACATTGCTGCTCACTATGGTCGAGATCCAATGACTGTTAGCAGAATATGGAATCGGTGGGTTCGGGAGGGTAACACGGAATGCTGTGCTGGATCCTAACGGCCTCGTATCACTAGTTGTCGAGATGACAGGCATTTTATCCGCATGGCTGTAACGGATTGTGCAGCCACGTCTCGATCCCTGAGTCAACAGATGGGGACGCTCGCAAGACAACACCCATCTGCACTAACAGTTAGACGACGTTTGCATGGACTCTAAGCTCGGCGACAAAGGCTGCGGTTAGCCTTGACGGTGCATCACAGACAGGAGCGCCTGCGATAGGGTTTTCAACGACGAACCTGGTTGCACGAATGGCAAAACGTCATTCCTTCGGATGAATCCAGGTTTTGTTTACAGCATCATGATGGTAGCATCCGTGTTTGGCGAAATCGTGGTGAACGCACACTGGAAGCGTGTATTCGTCATCGCCATACTGGCGTATCACGTGGCGTGATGGTATGGGGTGCCACTAGTTACACGTCTCGGTCACCTCTTGTTCTCTTGTTCGCATTGACGGCACTGAACAGTGGACGTTACATTTCAGATGTGTTACGACCCGTGGCTCTATCCTTCATTCGATCCCTGCGAAACCCTACATTTCAGCAGGTAATGCACGACCGCATGTTGCAGGACCTGTAGGGGCCTTTCTGGATACAGAAAATGTTCGACTGCTGCCCTGGCGAGCACGTTTTCCAGATCTCTCACCAATTGAAAACGTCAGGTCAATGGTGTCCGAGCAACTGGCTCGTCACAATACGCCAGTCATTACTCTTGATGAACTGTGTTATCGTGTTGAAGCAGCATGGGCAGCTGTACCTGTACACGCCATCCAAGCTGAGTTTGACTCAATGCCCAGGCGTATCAAGGCCGTTATTACGGCCAGAAGTGGTTGTTCTGGGTACTGATTTTCAGGATCTATGCACCCAAATTGCGTGAAAATGTAATCACATGTCAGTTCTACTACAATATATTTGTCCAATGAATACCCGTTCATCATCTGCATTTATTCTTGGTGTAGCAATTTCAATGGCCAGTAGTGTACAATGCACTGCACTATGTACGAATCCGACTTTGACGGCGCACTTCTAACAACAACAGGCTCACTGTCTCCACACAGCTGATTGACTATAACCAAGTCTTTGCAGATGATCAAAATTGCTACTGATTTCCTTCCATGCAACCTTAGTTCAAATACAATATGTTCTAGTAGCACCACCTTTTCCTAGGCGTTCATTGACTGAGGTACTTAATCCAAAGCTCGCCAGTGAGACCCCATTTAGCAGTGGGATATCGACTTGGACCAGTGAGCGTTCGAAAAATATACCAAAGGACTCTACTGTGACCGAGATGGAAATATGCATAATATAAATCGCGGGTGACCGAATATAAAGCCAATACTCAAACCGTACCAAAGGCTTTTAAACCAGAGACAGCAAAGGAGTTGGAAGAGCACTTGAACGGAATGGACATTTCTTGAATGGATGATTTAAGAAGAACATCAACAAAAGGAAAACCAGAATAATGGGCTGTAGTCGCATAAAATCAGTTGATGCAAAGGAAGTTAGATTAGGAAACGATAAACTTAAAGTAGAAGATGAGTTTTGCTTTTTGGGCAGAAAAATAACTGATCATGACCGATGAGAGGGGATATAAAATGTTGACAGGCAATGGCATGAAAAGAATTTCTGAAGAAGAGAAATTTGTTAACATCGAATCTTTTTTGGAAGTATTTGTATGGAGTGCAACAATGCGTGAAGTAAACATGTACGATAAACAGTTTAGACAAAAACGAGATAGAAGCTTTAAATGTGGTGCTACAGAACAATGTTGAAGATTAGATTGATGTATCACGTAACTAATGGGGAGGTACTGATTAGATTGGGGAGACATGAAATTTGTGGGACAACTTGACCAGAAGAAGGGATCGGTTGAAAGATCATGGGGTCACTAATTTAGTGTGGTGCGTTAAGTCATAGAGGGATGCAGGAATCCCCCACTCGTACTAAACCTCCAGAAACGTTTTAGTTTAGGCGTTGGGTCCGTAGACACTTTCCCAGTGGACTGTTGTGATAATTAAGCCAGCCTCTCCGTGAACTGATTTACTGACCCGCAGCATAAAATTCTCCCTACTTGTTACGTGGAGATGCTTTCGAAGTTTTATGTCCCCTTGCAAAGCCGTAGCAGCGCCGTCGGATTCTGATAGTGCAATACTATTCTCTGTGTTTCACGTAATGAAGCTGGAAGATGTTTCTTTGTGCAAATAACTTTTTATAGAGGATGCTGTGGTGTCACCGCCAGACACCACACTTGCTAGGTGGTAGCTTAAATCGGCTGCGGTCCATTTAGTACATGTCGGACCCGCGTGTCGCCATTGTGTGATCGCAGACCGAGCGCCACCACAAGGCAGGTCTCGAGATACGGACGAGCACTCGCCCCAGTTGTACGGACGACATTGCTAGCGACTACACGGACGAAGCATCGCTCATTAGCCGAGCAGATAGTTAGAATAGCCTTCAGCAAGTCCATGGCTACGAACTAGCAAGGCGCCATTTGTAACCTTGCATGTACCTCAAGATAGAGTCACACTTGTATCACCAAGAATGCTGTATACCAAAGGACTATATAAAAAGTTAAGTGTTCTAGTAGTTACATACTTTTCTTTAATAAGTATCCTGTTTCAGAACTCTATCTAGCCTCCTTGATATAATGCGTGCCTTTCGGCTACTTCAGTGTGGCTTAGCTGTCTTGTTACGCCACAACAGATGCCATTATGGTGCTATTATCTAAGAAAAACTATAAAATCATCTTGTTGACTCTGATTATAACTGTTAACGGTACGAGAGTGTGGTCAACAGCATGATTAGATCGACAGGCATCCTATCGACGACTACCGACTATGGGGTCGTCTTTAACCTGAACGTACAATCGGTATAATTCGTGTAAGTTCGTACATCTTCGGCTATGCCAAAGTTATTCATTTATTTATTAATATCAACTTTTCCTGGGATCGTCAAATTACTGGAAGATAATATTTACGACCTATAGATACCTCCTACTGCCTGAGTGACAAAAGACAACTTTTGTTAGCAAATATTTATTCATAACAATTACTTGATTCGCGCTAGAATAAATGTACTTTCCCTACGTATCTCCTTGCTGACGTCACGAGCAATTTCTGGAACGTCACCACATCCCACAGCCTCTATAAGCGCCAGATGGCCAACCGCGTCTGCAGCCAGAGTGGGAACCTACCACTCGCTCCTTACGCCGTGCGTAAGTTGTGTTTCATGCTTGCTATGGAGTTGGATGTACTCACGGTAGCTGAGCAGCCTGGTCCTTCACAAACTAACTTCTCGACTTAACAATTATCAATATAGGCAAGATTAGGAAATTATCTTTGACTGTAGATTGCTGTTCCAGAATTCTAACACAGAAATTCTTTAACAAGAAAATAGTTTTTGATGTATCTGACCAACATTCATACAATAATTTTTTAATGAACACACCCCCCTTTAACTGTATTGATCTTTAACAAGAACACGAAATGTATTGTATGTTGTTAGTGATCTGTATATATATTATAGTGCTATGTCTTATATGTGTATTGTATTCGATTTTGTGTACTGTAAATTCAGTGTGAAGATAGGTCAGGTGCAAGGTTTGTTTATTGTTACTTGGTTATGATAAGGAATCATGTTCAGCTTTACAAATTCAGGGTGAACAGCAATCGGATATCGATCTACTAAAGCTTATGCAGATCAGAGAATATCTGCATATAGGTTGAACATGGATCCTTTAATGGAAATACTGAACAGATTAAATCTTTTGGCCACTAAAGTAGACAAAATAGGAGAGATGACTAGTAAAGCTGATAAAATAGTTTAGATCAGTACGCTGGTACATTCACTTCATATATGTGAAATAACAAAACTGGAAATAATGTAAAATTCACTCTTATCTGCAAATAAGGAGTACCGGTATCTTACAAACAGACCTAGAGATGAATAAACAAGGTAGATTCTTAAGGCTGTAGGTTGCTATAGTTATTTGGAGAAGAAGAGGCTCGCATAGGACTGAGTAACATGGGGAGCTCAACAAAAACATCTCTACGTGAAAGGAAACCCTCCAGATACGATGAGAAACGCAATACAGTATGGCGGCTCCTATTTGCTGCTTTTGATGTAAAACGACGTCACACTTCACTGGCCACGTCCCTCGCTACGAGACGAAAATTCAGCATGCCAGACAGATTCCCTCACGCTCCGCATTGTTGTGGAAATGAGAAATTCCTCGCTGTGACGTTACCAGTTCCTCTTTCACGTGCGTTCTGACGTCCCGTGAGAGGACAACTTTACTAAGAACGTGCTGCGGGCGTGCGCATGCAACGCTAACAAGTCTGTGTTTCTCGAGCGTGCAGCGTGCGGGAGTCATTTACTTTGAAGAAATTAGCACAGCGGTACATGAAAAGTCAAAAATTTAGCAGTATAATCATTCCCGCTATAAAAATAGGTGGACTAGAGAGCTGATATGGAGTGAAATAGCAAAGAAAGATTATGCTGACATTAACTGATCATGTTTATTCTGTCATGTTGTTGTGTCATAAGAAATTCGCAAAAATGCTTCGCCATTAGCGATTTTAGATTCAGTTATTTAAACTGTGTAATACTATTTTAGTTTAATACAAATATAGTTTAATGTAAAATTTGAAAAAATAAGAAAGCTGTTGGATTGATTGTTAATTACGTCGAGGTAACTTTAACTTTTTCCTCTGGCGATATATTTGAATGTAAATTGGTGATGGCACTCTCAAGCGTTCATCAATCTTGTTCAAAACGTAATCAAGGGCTGGGACATTCTCGTACATTCATCAAATTTATCGTTATCTGATCGTAAAGCCTCATATAATGTATTAAACTCTCCAAACAATCTCGTCTGTTTCACTAGGATACTTGGACTTTTCCTTACAATGAATAAATCGGCTTTCGGAAATTTATTTCCTTCCAGTATGAAACTGGATGGCAGTGCATCCAGCTCTGTTGTTTGTATGATCTCTGCAGGACGGTAGGTATTACATGTACTACACACCGCTGAACAAAGAGCTGCTACTCAGGATACTACAGCGTATGGTCGCTTTATGATGTAATCGAGGGTTCTGCACGCTCCTGACCACGCCGCACTCAGGCCGTAGCGTAAAGAAACAAAGTAGTCTGAGGGTGAAATGTTCTTGTAGTCTTACATCATCAGTGATTTGTTTTGATCCCATCTTTTCACCTTCGATACTCTTGTTTATTGACTGGGAGGAATCGCAAAATTGCTGAATACTGCAACCATACTAGAGGTGACACCAATGATAACATGAGTCCCTGAACGCTCATCCACGCATACATCTTAATTTATTTCTTACTAGCTCTACGATGGTACTTGGCAACAGAAGTCAAAAAAGGGCCTTTGTATACCGTCACTTCTTAATTTTCCCGAACTCAGTCGATAAAATTAGAACATTTATAGCACCACTTTGTCAATAAATTCATTTTTTTCCTAACCAAGAATTCAAATACAACTGAAACACATCAAAAAAAGCGAATCAATTATCCGAGTTTTTAATACACAAAGCGATATCAGTAAATGCATATTTCCTAGTCAAGTAAATACAATCTTTGAAACTTCCTGGCAGATTAAAACTGTGTGCCCGACCGAGATTCGAACTCGGGACCTTTGCCTTTCGCGGGCAAGCTGTGAGACCGTGCATGAGTCGTGCTTCGGTAGCTCAGATGGTAGAGCACTTGCCCGCGAAAGGCAAAGGTCCCGAGTTCGAGTCTCGGTCGGGCACACAGTTTTAATCTACCAGAAGTTTCATATCAGCGCACACTCTGCTGCAGAGTGAAAATCTCATTCTGAATACAATCTTTGCCTGCAGTTGTGGCCCAGCCGTTCTAGGAGCTTCAGTCTGGAACCGCGCGATCGCTACAGTCGCAGGTTCGAATCCTGCCTCGGGCATGGATGTGCGTGATATCCTTAGGTTAGTTAGGTTGAAGTAGTTCTACGTTCTAGGGGACTGATGACCTCAGATGTTAAGTCTCATAGTGCTCAGAGCCATTTGAACCATAAATACAATCTTTGTTTGTATTGGTAAATATACGATTGCGCGCTTAATTCTGTCACTGCCGTAACCATCCGAAAATATTCCTTTACTGAGGTAAGCAAAACTGAAAGCACGAGTTGGTTCTACCGTGTACTACATCTTGGGTGTACTACTCCGCCACTAAGGAAAACGCCCGAAGTGTTACATTAAACATATTCGCAGTTGTGAAAATGGACAACCATTAGCTGTGCAAAGGAATGACGGCAGTGAAAATTTGTGTCGGATCAGGACTCGAACCCGAATTTTCCGCGGAACGTGAGCGGTCGCCTTACCATCGTGATCTGTGAGTACGACTCACTGGCTGGACCCACACTTCCGTATGTCGTCAACCATGTATATACAACCTGCACTCATAACTTCATACGTATATTCACGTGCCGGCCGGGGTGGCCGAGCGGTTCTAGTCGCTAATGTCTGGAATCGCGCGACCGCTACGATCGCAGGTTGGAATCCTGCCTCGGGCATGGATGTGTGTGATGTCCTTAGGTTAGTTAGTTAGAAGTACTTCTGTTCTATGTTACTAATGACCTCAGAAGTTAAGTCCCATAGTGCTCTGAGCCATTTGAACCATAAATTCCCCTTTCAGTATGTATGTATATTTCAAGCGAAAGTCGCTTGCCTGGTGTCGGCGGATGAATACTCTATTGCAGTGCCTTTGTTATTCAGAAATACGACGCGGTACATGTATCCATGTCCGAAGGAACAGTGCCTGTGTTATATAATGCAATGTTCCTTCGGACATGGAGGCATGCACTGCATCGTATTTCTGAATAACAAAGGCACTGCAATAGAGTATTCATCCGCCGACGCTAGGCAAGTTACTTTCGAATGAAACGTCTTACCTGTAAGGAAATATAAATATTAATGTACAACTGCAGATTTTAGACACATGGTTGTCGACGTAGGGGAGTTTGGGACTGCCCGCGAGTCGCGTCGAAGAGCCCAACGGTACAGTTCGCTTCCAGCGGTGGAGCGGCTCCGATGCCTGTTTACGTCCACGCCAAGGAGCACTGCGCGCTAGACGTTGTTCATCTCTCGTGCTTCTCGCGAGTGCCTACGCTATAGATACAACATGGTTCACTCCTATAGAAAGTCAACCATCAAGACCAGCTTCGCTATTGGATTCGCGCGCGACATAAAGCTTTCGAAATCGAACGCTTCGTACGCGATGATATCAGATGAGATCCACAGGACCTCATAGGCATCCACCTCTCTATTATGAGTAACGTCGTTTATCTTGAACTGATCAACGGCACAGTATGTGATAAAAATGTACGTGACCATGAGAAGGGGCTAAAATTCAATCATTGGGATGGCAACGTGGGGGGCAGTGTCAATCGATCACGTGGGACTTGGACTCCACACTATTAGGGTTCTGAACTTCCCTTCGAGGTTCCGGATGACGTCGTGGTCAATATTTTACAACCATACAGACGATTACTCAGGAATTTTACCGAAAACTGGACCACTTTTACGTTTTCCTAACGGGGTGAGGCAAGTCCGGATCCAGCTTACAACGCATGTTCCACCTTATCTTCTTATTGGTGGCCGTATACCGATAATTCTCTACGACGGGCAGGCCAAGAGCTGCTCGGGTTGTGGCAAGGAGGGTCAGGTATGCTCGTAGTGAGTCGAAAGGAGAACAAATCAAGTACCGACGGTCGAAGCTGTACCCCCACCTGCGACAGCATCCATGCCACCTGGAAGCTGCCGCCTTCTCGAACGTTCCACAGTACCAAGTGATGGATGATCTTACAGAACAGACGACACTGGTGGATGGCAATGCGTCCAAGATATCAAGCGAGGAACGCCCAGCTGAGAACGTGCAACAGAAGCTCAACGTCGCGGGAGCGAAGAAGAGGACGGAAATCGACCAGCTTGGGTTACCATCACCCACGTTTGCCCCCAATAAGACGAGCGGTCTTCCACACAGCAGTAGGACAAGGAGATGAATGTACGGCAGCGCAAATAGAGGCCACAAATATGGCGTAAGAAAAGACTATTGCTTTCTCCATATGGGAGAAGATTAACGAGAAAAGCCAGACGACGCACAGTAGAGAGTGCTGAAGTCTCTGACGACGACCGGTGCTATAGCACTAAATGCGAAGGACTTCTCTCCACCGTCGAGCCTTTCAGGCAGATCCCCAGAAGCCCCAGAACTCAGCACAGTAGAGAATGAAATGGCCGCAACAGCAGAGGAGAAGAACGTCCGGCCAATATGACTATGGCTGATACACACGCCACCGACGGACAGCCAGCCGACCACAGTGTGATCCTAACAAACACGCCTCACATTACACAGGACGTCAACAGGCGTTCCGCTTCGCATTGATAAATACTAATGCCGTACGACTGCGTTTCAAGACGACGTTACTCAAAGGTATGCTACATATAGCGAATACAGGAAGTATTACTATACGTCGATGAATTCCCTCAATGGTTACGCCAATTTGATATCACCAGCTTCATAAACCGGTAATGGCATAGCGATACTTCTTAAGGAAGGCATCGTAGTGGAAACCATCACCTACCCACCATCGGCATTCGGAATGACTGTGACTGTACTTGGAGTGCGACTTATCAGAATGTACGCTCCGTCAGGCATGGATAAACGAAGAGAACAATCACGCTTCAACGCGGAAGACATAGCGCTGCTCATTCTAGAACAGTACGCTTATTATATCCTCGGCTGCGACTTCAGTTGCGTGCTGGCGCCGAAAGAGCAGTTCCCACGCTATAACCCGCGCCCAGAACTGAGAACACTGACACCAGGTCTGCAGTTTGTAGTTTCGTGGAAACAATTCAATGGAGAACGAATTGGATTTACCTATGTAATTTAGTGACGCAGTGGTATGCCCAACAACCAGAACATTGTGCTGCTACTTTCGTAGTACCCCACAGAACCTACTAGTATTTTGAGTTTCGTTTGCCTCAGTGACGGAATAGCTTCAGATGTTTATTCCAGTGACAGAATTAAGCACACGTGTCGCCATAAATCTGGGAAAAATCAAGAAATCGCAATTAAGTTGTGTTAGTGGACGGTAGACTCTAAGTCCCCCCCCCCCCCCCCAGGGGGTCCACAACTCTTTTGTAGATACGTGCGTAGCAAGCACGGGACCCCAAGCTAATGTGGCTTTCCTTCCTTTCCGGGCTGCATACGTTCCCTTTCCGCATCCTTCCCTATCCCCCCTCTTCGCCCCTCCACCCCTCACCTCTGGCTCTTTCCTTCCCTTTCTCCCCCTTCGGGAGTATGGTTTGTGCCTACGTCAGGAGACGGACGCTCGTAAATGTAAGGCATTCTTCGCCTTCTCTGCTTGTATGTCTTCATCCTTCCTTTGTCCTTCTCTTTTCCTTACCTCTTCTCTTTACTCTTTCCTCCGCTGCAGCGTTTGAGACCTCTCTTCTTTCCTTTCCCTTTCTTTGTTTTTGCCTTTCTCTTTCTTCCTCCCTGCGTGTGTCTGAAGGCCAACCTACCCACGCATTTTTGTGCGTAGCCGGTGACGGGGTAACGCGTAATTCCCCACCCCGGGTAGACAGGTAGGACACTTACGTACCCCCTGGTAACGGCCAGGCCCCGGGAGGGGTGATTACCCGAGCTGATACCTTCCGAAAGTGCCGATTGGTCCCTCCGTCCGTTTGTCGGGAGGTGTGACCTGAGGTGTGAACAATCACCTAAGGCGGGAGTGCCCTCAGATAGGGCCCCCACAAGGGAGGAGCGCGCCATCGGAGACGCCGGTAATCATGGGAGATTCTTTCACAATGGTTTCCTCACCTTCCACTATGTCTGCTCACAAGCGTAAGTTCTCTGAGTCTCAGCCACAGACAGTTCTTCCATCGTTGCCACAGTTCCTTGTTGTTTCTCGGTCTGACGAAGGTCACGATTTCTCCACGGTCAACCCTTTCATTATTCAGAAAGGTGTCGACGCAATTGAAGGTCCTGTAAAGTCTTGTTCCAGATTATGGAATGGCACCTTGTTGTTAGAAACAGTCAGTGCCCTCCAGGCACAAAAATTGCTGCGTACTTCACTGCTCCACACCTTCCCTGTCCGGGTTGAAGCGCACCGCACTTTAAATTCCTCACGTGGAGTCGTTTATACACGCTCCCTCGATGGATTGTCTGATGAAGAAATTCAGCACTACCTGTCTGACCAGGGCATAACAGCTGTTCATATAGTTATGAAAAGTGTTGACATGAACATCATTCCAACCCGCACTGTCTTCTTGACATTTGACAAAGTTCAACTCCCATCGAAAATCCAAGCAGGCTATGAGATAATTTCCGTTCGCCATTATGTCCCAAAGCCTACATGTTGCTATCGGTGTCAGCGGTTCAATCACACCAGCCAGTCCTGTTCCCATCTGGCCAAATGTGTTACGTGTGGCAAAGATGCCCATGAGGGTGCTTGTCCACCTCCATCCCCTCGCTGCATCAACTGTATGGGTGACCACGCTGCTTCCTCTCGAGATTGCCCCATTTTTAAAGACGAAAAGCTCATCCAGGAAATCAGAGTGAAGGAAAAGGTGTCGACCTTTGCTGCTCGAAAATTATTCGCCAGTCGATGGTCCACTGTGCCTCAGACAGGAAAATACAGCACTGTCCTCGCTTCTCCTCGACCAACAAAGGAGGCGGCCACGCAGACTTGCGACCTCACCTTTAGTGCCACGGTCGTCAGATCGGCCAGCGCAAAGATCGCCTGTTCAACCTCACCACTTTCGCCTGCCCACTCTATGGCTCACCCTTTATCGGGTACTGCTAAATCTCGAGCCCAAAAGTCAGACAACCGGACTTCGAAAGAGGAGCATACTCGTGAAGAAATTTTATGTACCCCAACTCCACAACCATCGGTTCCTCCTTCATCTAATCATCATATTTCCAAGAAGGCTACTAAGAAACCAAGTTCATCACCTTCTCCGCCGTGGCGTGTCCCATCTACAGCACCACCTGGCGGATATCGCCCTTGGCCGTCTTGTGTGCCGGCAAGGTGCACTGCTGGCGGCCGATCAACCGGCCGATCGCTGGTGGCAGGAGCTGCTCCTGAACAACCTATGGATCAGGATCTTCAGCCTTCGGCTGAATGCCATTCCATGCTGTCGGTCGCAAGCTCTGAGCAGTCGTTGAGTTGACGGTAACCTTGCTCACATTCCTCCATTTTCTGTTCACCCTATGGCCATTATCCACTGGAATATCCGCGGCATTCGCGCCAATCCGGATGAATTGTCGATCCTCTTACGATCCTACTCGCTGGTCATCTTCTGTCTTCAGGAAACAATGCTGCGTCCCCATGACCGCTTTGTTCTCCCTCATTTTCAGTCCATCCGATTTGATCTCCACTCTGTTGAAGGCACTCCAGCCCATGGAGGACTCATGATTCTTCTCCATGATATTCTCATCACCCAATCCACATAAACACTCCCTTCCAAGCAGTCACTGTCTGTCTTTCCATTTCTGGATATACCTTTTCTCTTTGTACTGTATACATTCCATCGTCCACACCAATGGCACGAGCTGATCTCCTTCATCTTCTTGGTCAGCTTCCACCCCCCTATTTGCTGGTTGGGGACTTCAATGACCACCACCCGCTTTGGGGATCTCCACATCCTTGTTCACGTGGCTCACTATTGCTAGACGTCCTCCACCAAGCGGATCTAGTTTGCCTCAACACTGGGGTCCCTACATTTTTGTCTGCCTCCACGACAAATTTCTCTCATTTGGACCTTTCGGTCGGTACTGTTCCGCTAGCTCGGCGCTTCGAATGGTTCACCCTTGATGATACACACTCGAGTGACTACTTTCCATGTGTCCTTAGACTGCTTCCTCAACTGCCATATATGCGCCTGCGACGCTAGAATTTGCCCAAGCCCACTGGACACTTTTTTCGTCTCTAGCGACATTCGATGACCGTCACTTTCCTAGCGTCGACTATGAGGTCACACATATTACCGACGTTATTCTTACAGCTGCGGAGCGTTCAATACCACGCACCTCCGAATTGACCCGGCGTCCCCCAGTTCCTTGGTGGAACGAGGCTTGCCGTGACGCAATACGTGAGCGGCGACGTGCTCTTCGCGTTTTCCGCCACCATCGTGCTTTGGCCAACTGTATCCGCTATAAGCAGTTCCGTGCGCGATTCCGTCGCGTCATTCGCGATAGCAAGAAGGCAAGCTGGAAATTCTTTATTAGCTCATATAACACCTTCACTCCCTCCTCGGAAGTTTGGAGTCGGCTTCGACGGTTATCAGACGCGCCTAGTTTCTTCCCGGTCTCTGGGCTCACTGTCGCGCATGATACATTAGTGGACCCCGTCGCAATTTCTAACTCACTGGGTCAGCGCTTTGCTGAGATTTCGAGTTCTTCAAATTACCCGCCAGCGTTTCTCCCGAAGAAACGTGCAGCGGAAGTGCGACCTCTTGCTTTCTCCTCTCAAAATCGCGAAAGCTACAATACTGTTTTCTCCATGCGGGAACTCCAACATGCACTCTCTTCTTCTCGCTCCTCCGCCCCAGGACCGGATGGTATCCACGTCCAAATGTTGCTGCATTTATCAACCCATAGTCTGCGTTACCTCCTTCGCCTTTATAATCGAATTTGGACCGACAGTACTTTTCCCAGACGATGGCGGGAAGCTATCGTCGTTCCTGTTCCGAACCCTGGAAAGGACAAACATCTCCCCTCTAGCTATCGCCCCATTTCTCTCACGAGTAGTGTATGTAAGGTTTGGAGCGTATGGTGAATTGCCGTTTAGCTTGGTGGCTGGAGTCCCGCAGTCCTTTAACACCTACCCAATGCGGATTCCGGAAGCATCGTTCTGCAGTTGACCATCTTGTTTCTCTCTCCACTTATATCATGAACAATTTTCTCCGGAAACGCCAAACAGTAGCAATATTTTTTGATCTGGAGAGAGCATACGATACCTGTTGGAGGACAGGCATTCTCCGCACACTGTGCTCTTGGGGCTTTAGAGGTCGGCTGCCCCTTTTTGTTCGCGAATTTATGGCAGAGCGCACATTTAGAGTGCGGGTGAACACTACTCTCTCCCGTACTTTCTCCCAAGTAAACAGGGTACCCCAGGGCTCCGTGCTAAGTGTTGTACTGTTTGCCATTGCCATAATTCCAATTATGGATTGTCTCCTTCCTGATGTCTCGGGCTCCCTCTTTGTGGACGATTTTGCGATCTACTACAGCTCTCAACGGACCAGACTTCTTGAACGACGTCTTCAAGGATGTCTCGATCGCCTCCACTGTTGGAGCATCGAAACCGGCTTCCGTTTTTCTCCCAGTAAGACGGTTTGTGTTAATTTTTGGCGACGTAAGGAGTTTCTTCCACCCTCCTTACATCTAGGACCTGTCAACCTTCCGTTTTCGGACGTCGCTAAATTCTTCGGTCTCATGTTTGACAGAAAACTGTGCTGCTCCTCCCACGTTTCCTATCTTTCGGCTCGTTGTCTGCGATCCCTCAACACCCTCCGTGTCCTGAATGGTACCTCCTGTGGAGCGGACCGAGTGGTCCTTTTCCCCTTCTATCGCGCCTTAGTGCGCTCGAAATTGGACTATGGAAGCATAGTCTACTCCTCTGCTCGGCCGTCTATTCTTCGGCGTCTCGACTCTATCCACCATCGTGGAATACGTCTAGTGTCTGGAGCTTTTACACCAGCCCTGTGGAAAGCATTTATGCTGAGACTGCTGAACCTCCGCTGTCAAATCGGCGAGCAGTCCTTCTGAGTCGTTATGCTAGCCATCTGTCTTCCACGCCTGCTAATCCAGCCCATGACATTTTTTTCGACGCCTCCTTTGATGTTGGGTATGCAGGCCGCTCCTCCTCCCTACTACCACCGGGAGTCCGCTTCCGTCAACTGCTCCATTCTCTTTCCTTCCGCTTTCCTAAAACCTTCTTGACAACTTGGGGTACAGCACCGCCTTGGCTCCGTCCCCGGATCTGCCTGCTCCGTGACCTTTGTCAGTTTCCCAAGGATGGTACCCCTTCACTTGTTTATCGTCGGGCATTTTCTGCTCTAAGTGCACAAATGAAGGAAGCCACATTTATTTACACTGATGGCTCAAAAACATCGTTTAGTGTAGGGATTGCCTATATTGTTGGCGACACCCCAAATCAATTTCGTTTTCCCGACCAGTGTTCGGTTTATACTGCGCAGCTTTACGCTGTTCTCCAGGCTGTCCACTACATCCACCGCCATCAGAGGATACAGTATCTTATCTGTTCACATTCTCTCAGCTCTCTCCTCTCCAAGCTCTTTACCCTGTCCACCCTCTGGTCCACCGGATTCAGGACTGTCTGCGCTTGCTCCACCTGGGGGGCGTTCGGTGGCGTTCCTCTGGCTCCCGGGACACGTTGGTGTCTGTGGAAATGAGGCGGCCGATATAGCGGTCAAGGCTGCAGTCTCTCTTCTTCGAGCAGCTATTCAATCGATTCCCTTCGCCGATCTACGGAGCGTTTTATGTCGTCGTCTTGTCCTTTTATGGCACGCACATTGGTCGACACTTCCCAATAATAAATTGCGGGACGTGAAAGCTCTTCCTTGTGCTTGGACCTCTTCCTCCCGAACGCGTTGTCGGGAGGAGGTAATTTTAACTAGACTCCGGATAGGGCACTGTCTTCTTAGCCATCGACATCTTTTAAGCGGCGATCCACCCCCACTCTGTCCCCACTGCTCTCAGCTGTGGACGGTAAGACACCTTTTAATTGAGTGCCCCTATTTTACTCCGTTACGTGCCAGTCTACAGATGTCGCCTGATATATCGTCAATTTTAGCAGATGACACGCGCTCGGCTGATCGCGTTCTCGAGTTTATTAGTGCAAGTGAAATGACGTCAGTCATTTGAAGCTATTTTTGGGGACAACCAACCCCCTTCTGTAGTGATTGTTTAAGCCTTCCTTCTGCTTTTATTTTCTCCAATTTTTTGAGTTTCGTTCCCCTTGCTGCTGGTTTCCGGTTTCGGTTTTTTACTGTTTCCTAAGTCACGGCCCGGGCGCTAATGACCATAGCAGTTTTGCGCCCTAAAACCAAACAGAAAAAAACTCTAAGTCGTGTGCCGCCTGAAGGTTTGGGTATTAGAATGATCAGCGCCGCTACAAAGGTGGCCAGATGTGGCACGTCGGGAGACATTAGTTCGCGATTTAAGTCCACCAGGAAGCTACCAAATGCTGAAAGGTCCGATATTACTCCAATGGTAATCAGTCTAGTTCCGGCGATTTATCGGACGCCCCGTTCCCTATAGCTTCTAGGCGTTGTTGTTGTTGTGGTCTTCAGTCCTGAGACTGGTTTGATGCAGCTCTCCATGCTACTCTATCCTGTGCAAGCTTCTTCATCTCCCAGTACCTACTGCAACCTACATCCTTCTGAATCTGCTTAGTGTATTCATCTCTTGGTCTCCCTCTACGATTTTCACCCTCCACGCTGCCCTCCAATGCTAAATTTGTGATCCCTTGATGCCTCAGGACATGTCCTACCAATCGATCCCTTCTTCTAGTCAAGTTGTGGCACAAACTTCTCTTCTCCCCAAACCTTTTTAATACCACCTCATTAGTTACGTGATCTACCCACCTTATCTTCAGCATTCTTCTAGAGCACCACATTTCGAAAGCTTCTATTCTCTTCTTGTCCAAACTGGTTATCGTCCATGTTTCACTTTCATACATGGCTACACTCCATACAAATACTTTCAGCAACGACTTCCTGACACTTAAATCTATACTCGATGTTAACAAATTTCTCTTCCTCAGAAACGATTTCCTTGCCATTGCCAGTCTACATTTTATATCCTCTCTACTTCGACCACCATCAGTTACTTTATTCCCTAAATAGCAAAACTCCTTTACTACTTTAAGTGTCTCATTTCCTAATCTAATCAGCATCACCCGATTTAATTTGACTACATTCCATTATCCTCGTTTTGCTTTTGTTGATGCTCATCTTATATCCTCCTTTCAAGACACTGTCCATTCCGTTCAACTGCTCTTCCAAGTCCTTTGCCGTCTCCGGCAGAATTACAATCTCATCGCGAACCTCAAAGTTTTTACTTCTTCTCCATGAATTTTAATACCTACTCCGAATTTTTCTTTTGTTTCCTTTACTGCTTGCTCAATATACAGATTGAATAACATTGGGGAGAGGCTACAACCCTGTCTCACTCCTTTCCCAACCACTGCTTCCCTTTCATGCCCCTCGACTCTTATAACTGCCATCTGGTTTCTGTACAAATTGTAAATAGCCTTTCGCTCCCTGTAGTTTACCTCTGCCACCTTCAGAATTTGTAAGAGAGTATTCCAGTTAAGGTTGTCAAAAGCTTTCTCTAAGTCTACAAATGCTAGAAACGTAGGTTTGCCTTTTCTTAATCTTTCTTCTAAGATAAGTCGTAAGGTTAGTATTGCCTCACTTGTTCCAACATTTCTACGGAATCCAAACTGATCTTCCCCGAGGTTCGCTTGTACCAGTTTTTCCATTCGTCTGTAAAGAATTCGCGTTAGTATTTTGCAGCTGTGACTTATTAAACTGATAGTTCGGTAATTTTCACATCTGTGAACACCTGCTTTCTTTGGGATTGGAATTATTATATTCTTCTTGAAGTCTGTGGGTATTTCGCCTGTCTCATACATCTTGCTCACCATATGGCAGAGTTTTGTCATGACTGGATCTCCCATGGCCATCAGTAGTCCTAATGGAATGTTGTCTACTCCCGGGGCCTTGTTAAGACTCAGGTCTTTCAGTGCTCTGTGAAACTCTTCACGCGGTATCTTATCTCCCATTTCATCTTCATCTACATCCTCTTCCATTTCCATAATATTGTCCTCAAGTACATCGCCCTTGTATAAACCCTCTATATACTCCTTCCACCTCTCTGCCTTCCCTTCTTTGCTTAGAACTGGGTTGCCATCTGAGCTCTTGATATTCATACAAGTCGTTCTCTTCTCTCGAAAGGTCTCTTTAATTTTCCTGTAGGCAGTATCTATCTTACCCCTAGTGAGACAAGCCTCTACATCCTTACATTAGTCCTCTAGCCACCCATGCTTAGCCATTTTGCACTTCCTGTCGATCTCATTTTTGAGACGTTTTTATTCCTTTTACCCCTGCTTCATTTACTGAATTTTTATATTTTCTCCTTTCATCAATTAAATTCAATATTTATTCTGTTACCCAAGGATTTCTACTAGCCCTCGTCTTTTTACCTACATGATCCTCTGCTGCCTTCACTACTTCATCCCTCAGAGCTACCCATTCTTCTTCTACTGTATTTCTTTCCCCCATTCCTGTCAATTGTTCCCTTATGCTCTCCCTGAAACTCTCTACAACCTCTGGTTCTTTCAGATTATCCAGGTCCCATCTCCTTAAATCTGCAGTTCATAACCAATAGATTGTGGTCAGAATCCACATCTGCCCCTGGAAATGTCTTACAATTTAAAACCTGGTTCTCAAATCTCTGTCTTACCATTATATAATCTATCTGATACCTTTTAGTATCTCCAGGATTCTTCCAGGTATACAACCTTCTTTTATGATTTTTGAACCAAGTGTTAGCTATGATTAAGTTATGCTCTGTGCAAAATTCTACAAGGCGGCTTCCTCTTTCATTTCTTCCCCCCAATCCATATTCACCTACTATGTTTCCTTCTCTCCCTTTTCCTACTGACGAATTCCAGTCACCCATGACTATTAAATTTTCGTCTTCCTTCACTACCTGAATAATTTCTTTTACCTCGTCATACATTTCATCAATTTCTTCATCATCTGCAGAGCTAGTTGGCATATAAACTTGTACTACTGTAGTATGCATGGGCTTTGTCTCTATCTTGGCCACAATAATGCGTTCACTATGCTGTTTGTAGTAGCTAACCCGCACTCCAATTTTTTTTATTCATTATTAAACCTACTCCTGCATCAGCCCTATTTGATTTTGTATTTATGATCCTGTAATCACCTGACGAAAAGTCTTGTTCCTCCTGCCACCGAACTTCACAAATTCCCACTACATCTAACTTCAACCTATCCATTTCGCTTTTTAAATTTTCTAACCTACCTGCCCGATTAAGGGGTCTGACATTCCACGCTCCGATCCGTAGAACGCCAGTTTTCTTTCTCCTGATAACGACGTCCTCCTGAGTAGTCCCCGCCCGGAGATCCGAATGGGGGACTATTTTACCTCCGGAATATTTTACCCAAGAGGACGCCATCATCATTTAATCATACAGTAAAGCTGCATGTCCTCGGCAAAATTTACGGCTGTAGTTTCCCCTTGCTTTCAGCCGTTCGCAGTACCACAACAGCAAGGCCGTTTTGGTTAATGTTACAAGGCCAGATCAGTCAATCATCCAGACTGTTGCCCCTGCAACTACTGAAAAGGCTGCTGCCCCTCTTCAGGAACCACATGTTTGTCTGGCCTCTCAACAGATACCCCTCCGTTGTGGTTGCACCTACGGTACGGCCATCTGTATCGCTGAGGCACGCAAGCCTCCCCACCAATGGCAAGGTCCATGGTTCATGGTCTGTGGTAGAAATCGCTTCTATGCGTAGTCTTCGTTATTTTTCCTTCAGTAGTGTAGTCTCCGCCCTATGATAGAGCGTCTAAAAGAGCGTGTGAATAACTTGTAGAACAGTCCTGCCGTGATCTTCTTTGTTGTATAAACCGCTATAATGGACAAGGAGACACCTGCTATGTCAATTTGTGTCATCAGCGCGGGATTACTTCCGGAAGAGTCGATGTAATGCCCTGACCCTACACATCGGTAGAGGTGTCCTCGGATTCGTACATGTTTGTGATCATACGGGGGCGGTTTATGTCTTTATAAGCGTACTGGCAGCAGCTTCAGAACTACGCCGGGAACGATAAAGCACATTTCCCAACCATTTCATAATATCAGAGATTTTTCTTGAATATACCTATGTTATTGCAGATCTACGAGCAGGTGCTTCGCCAACCCTGTGGATGCACGCAGCCCAACAATACACTGGCCGATGACATGGCGAACAATTCAGCATACGGTCGTTGATACATAAACACGAACGACGTTGTACCTGGTAGTTAACAGTAAAGAAGTCACCGGATCCCGCCTTCATGCCATCAGTAAGCATATGCAGAACCACCCCTCCCCCTCTTCCACCGTCCTCCCATGTGAAGAATGTCAGGTCAGAGATGACGACGCTGACTGTGATGTGCGTGGCCACTGTGTGGAAGTTAGACATCTACTGACGAAGCTATTGCCTTTAATTTACGTCTGTGGTCACAAACTTTTTTGTTAACAGATTACCGGTTTCAGTGTATAGTGACCATCATCACATCTGTTTTATAAAGAAAGTCGTAATGTTTTTATAAAACATATGTGATGACGATCATTATAGATCGAAACCGGTAACCTGTTAACAAAACGTTTGTGACCATAGAAGTAAATTAAAGGAAACATTGTATAAACGGGTCACTGTTTTATTTGCGACAATGTCGCAGCTTGTGAAGCTATTGCCTTCCTTCTACGTGCAGGAAAAGAAGACACTGACCATAGACTACTCTTTTTCCGGACATTCGAGCCAAGACGAATGCATTGACATGGCTACAAGCCCAGGCACTGCACTACTTGCTTCACGACGGCCCGAAGAATGTGCTGCACTTCTGGAACCACCTGCATGAACGATCTACGGCAACTGCTTGCAACAGAAAGTACCAACAAAGGTTTACTTTTTTTCTCCTATTATTCGACAACACCAATCGTTTCCTTATTGACGAGAACCGGATTGATGATATCGTCTTAAGCTAAAAAAATTGTATTTCTTCATTTGAGTTATTTCTTTTTCGACTGTTTCGATTTATCTTATGAGCTGTTAAAAACAAAGAAATGCGAAGACGTGCCTGGTTGCAGCATGAGGTACAACGGTAGCGGCGATGAACCCAGCCACGAAGAGGGACGCAGTCCATTATTGTTTTCTACTACACGAAGGTGTTAGTGTATTATTTGGTCCACCATATTAAGAAAACGGTAAGGCGACCTACTCCTAGAATTAAGCGGGAAATCCGGGTTCGTGTCCCGACCCGGCACAAATTTCCATTGTCGTCATTCCACTATGGATCTGCTGGTTGTCCGTATTCGCAACTGCGAATACGTTCAATGTATTTCATAATGGCTATAGTCACCACAGTGCCTGTTCAATCAGAATTGCATCCAGACCCGACGGAACATTGCATATTATTTCTGAATAACACAGGCACTGCAATTTCATATCCGAAACAATAAGTTTAACAGAACTTCTAAAACTTTAAATTATGATGTCTTTTTCTTGTAATCCTATTTTGACGATATAAAACATATACGTTGCCCCAGGCTCCGGCTAGGTCACCTGTGAAAACCCCATAAAAATTCGTGTAGTAGTTTTATAGATTAGCATGTTCAGACGAAAAGACGGACACGACGGTTTATCAATTCCTCTTGTGGTCCGATTTTGGTAAATAAAGCCGATACGTTGTCTTAAGGTGCGCTCAAGTTACTTGAGGAAACTCCACGAAAATGCGTGTAATACATTTAGAGATTGGCGTGATCAAACAGAAAAACGGACAGACACGACCTTATTACACTTTTATTATTGGTACACGTTTTTTAATAAAATGTCAATGATGCGAGATCTCCTAATCTGCGAATAACAGAGAACAGTTCAGTACACCCACATGTTATACTCGACATTTGTATGAAGCCGTTTTAAAGCAAACGGGCATAGCAGAGAGTGGAGTGTTATAGATATCTATGTATCAGGTGCATATTGATTTTTTAATAACCTCCCTTTACAAAACTGCACTCATACTCTTGATAACAATGATATGAGGTATCGCCAATGGTGTCTCACTAAATTATTTATTCATGGGAGATAGCGACCTGCGTAACTCAGTTATCTGCTAATATGTGTTCTGTTAACTCAGGTTGTCACTCGAAATCTGAACAGCATGAGAACGAGGCTCCACTTGAAAGGAAAATAACTGGTGCGTCACAGACAGTTTGTTTACCGATTCAGGTTGTTTTTGCACCAGCCCTGAATAGAAGGCAGGCAGTATTTGATGAAGTTAAAATTAGTACGGTAGACAAATTTTCCTTTGCAGCTTGCTCCTCTGGCGGAGAGAAAGGACGACGAAGAGGAGTCGTCGCGATAAGGTGGGACGTGCTAAATGATTTGCCTCTCCCCTTCGGAAATCGAATGAAGGCAACGGAAAACCTGCGCCGGGCGAGGCGGAAGCAGAGCAGAGTGTAAACAAGGCAGGGAGGGTACACACTGCCACCTCACAGCAGGTGGCAGTGCGTACGGCGTGGAAGACTCCCTCACCCCATCCGAAGACAGGGAGGCGGGGTCAGCAGCTGCGCGCTTTCCTCCTTGCAGGGGGAATTCACTTGAGCCATCCATGTTGCAAATTTGCAGCCCAGCTTACAGTAGCGAATTAAAAACGACCCTTACGTGTGAACTTTAATATAAGAATCACTCAGCCAATCAGGGCACCAGCAACTTCACTGCTGCCCATTAAAACTGCAACGCCATTCGTTAGTATGACGTCGATGCGCTAAGCGCACATCTGCTGGTAGTGTTATACCTTAGAAAAAGAGAGGACCAGAGAAAACGTAAAATCGCTAATCAGATCGAGATCTTCCATCCAGTTACTCTTTGACCAGTCTGGTGTGGCAATAGAAGACAGCAACACGAGAGGCGGACTTTTAAATTTCTTGCTTTAGAAATCATTCACGCAGGATTGTAGAAACGCACCGTAGTTTTACTGTGGTAGAGACTCCCACGTGGGAAGCATAGTAATGGCATTCCTGATGCAGAGAAGCAATGGAAGGAGCTACTTTCAAATAAGTCGCGAAGCACGAATACATTAACATCTACGTAATTTTTTTTTTTTTCCAATTCACACTTAAGAACCTTGCAGAACCCCCTTCACATTATTTCTCTACCTTTCCACTCTCTAACGGCGCGTGGGAGAAACGAACACTCAAATATTTCAGTACGAGCACTGATTTCTGTTATTTTCTTACGACGATCATTTCTTTGTATGTTGGTTAGTAACAACAAAATATTTTCTCATCAAAGGAGGACGTTGTTGATTGAATTTTCATGAAGTGACATCGCTTCGCTTGTCATATCCGTGACACTCTCTCCCCTATTTCCCGATAATACCAAACAGCTGCCCCTATTTCAACTTTTCCTATGATCTCTGTTAATCCTACATGGCAAGGGTCTCAAACAGCATAGCAATAATCTAGCATACTCTTTAGTAGACCTGTTGCATCTTCTAACTGTTCTACCAATAAAATGCAGTCTTTAGTTTACTTTCCCCACTACATTATCAACGTGTTTTTTTCAACGTAAGTTATAATTCCTAGGTATTTAGTCGAATTGACAATTTTTATATTTGCGTGATATATTGTGGAATCGAAATTTAACGGATCTCTTTTTGTACTCATTTGGATAACCGCACACTTTTTATTACTCACAGAACATTGCCACTTTCCACACCATTCAGATATCGTGTCTAAGAAATTTTGCAGTTGGTGTTGATCGTCTAATAAGTTTACAAGATGGTAATTGACAACATCACCTACAAACAATCTAAGAGGTCTGCACAGGTTATCTCCTCAATCGCTTATGCAGATTACGAACAAGAGAACGACTGTAATTATTCCTTGAGGGACCCTGGAATTAAGTTCTATTATACTCGATGGTTCTCTGTTTATTCTTATGTACTATGACCTTTCTGATATGGAGTCAGAGATCCATTCGCACAACTGAAGATGCTCTCCATAGGCACACAATGTGATTTCAAGTCTCTTATGAGAAACATAGTGGGTGAATATGGATTGGGGGAGAGAAGTGAAAGAGGAAGCCGTCTGGTAGAATTTTGCACAGAGCTAACTTAATCATAGCTAACTCTTGGTTCAAGAATCATAAAAGAAGTTTGTATACATAGAAGAATCCTGGAGATACTAGAAGGTATCAGATGGATTTTATAATGGTAAGACAGAGATTTAGGAACCAGGTATTAAATTGTAAGACATTTACAGGGGCAGATGTGGACTCTGATAATAATCTATTGGTTATGAACTGTAGATTAAAACTGAAGAAACTGCAAAAAGGTGAGAATTTAAGGAGATGGGACCTGGATAAATTGACTAAACCAGAGGCTGTACAGAGTTTCAGGGAAAGCAGAAGGGAATAATTGACAGGAATGGGGGAGAGAAATATAGTAGAAGAAGAATGGGTAGTTCTGAGGGATGAAGTAGTGAAGGCAGCAGAGGATCAAGTAGGTAAAAAGACGAGGGCTAGTAGATATGGTTGGGTAACAAAAGAAATACTGGATTTAATTGATGAAAGGAGAAAATATAAAAACGCAGTAAATGAAGCAGGCAAAAGGGAATTGAAACGTCTCAAAAATGAGGTCGACAGGAAGTGCAAAATGGTTAAGGAGGGATGGCTAGAGGACAAATGTAAGGATGTAGACGCTTATCTCACTAGGGGTACCATAGATACTGCCTACAGGAAAATTAAAGATACCTTTGGAGAAAAGAGAGCCACTTGTATGAACATCAAGAGCTCAGATGGAAAAGTTCTAAGCAAAGAAGTTAAAGCAGAAAGGTGGAAGGAGTATATAGAGGGGCTATACAAGGGCGATGTACTGGAGGACAATATTATGAAAATGGAAGAGGATGTAGATGAAGATGGAGATACGATACTGCGTGAAGAGTTTGACAAAGCACTGAAAGATCTAAGACGAACAAGGCCCCAGGAATAGACAACATTCCATTGGAACTACTGACGGCCTTGGGAGAGCCAGTACTGACAAAACTCTACCATCTGGTGAGCAAGATGTATGAGACAGACAAAATACCCTCACCCTTCAAGAAGAATATAATAATTCCAATCCCAAAGAAAGCAGAAGTTCACAGATGTGAAAATTACCGAACTATCAGTTTAATAAGTCACAGCTGCAAAATAATAACATGAATTCTTTACAGACGAATGGAGAAACTGATAGAAGCCGACTTCGGCGAAGATCAGTTTGGATTCCAGAGAAATGTTGGTACACGTGAAGCAATGCTGACCCTACGACTTATCTTAGAAAATAAATTAAGGAAAGGCAAACGTACATCTCTAGCATTTGTGGACTTAGGGAAAGCTTTTGAGAATGTTGACTGGAATACTCTCTTTCGAATTCTAAAGGTAACAGGGGTAAAATACAGGGAGCGAAAGGCTATTTACAATTTCTACAGAAACCATATGGCCGTTATAGAGTCGAAGGGCATGAAAGGGAAGCAGCGATTGGGAAGGGAGTGAGACAGGGTCGTAACCTCTCCCCGATGTTATTCAATCTGTATATTGAGCAAGCAGTAAAGGAAACAAAAGAAAAATTCAGAGTAGGTATTAAAGTCCGTGGAGAAGAAATAAAAACGTTGACGTTCGCCGATGACATTGTAATTCTGTCAGAGACAGCAAAGGACTAGGAAGAGCAGTTGAACGCAATGGACAGTGTCTTGAAAGGAGGATATAAGATGTTGTTGTTGTTGTTGTGGTCTTCAGTCCAGAGACTGGTTTGTTGCAGCTCTCCATGCGATACAGTAAAGCTGCATGTCCTCGGGAAAAATTACGGCTGTAGTTTCCTCTTGCTTTCAGCCGATGAGCATCAACAAAAGCAAAACGAGGATAATGGAATGTAGTCGAATTAAGTCGGGTGATGCTGAGGGAATTAGATTAGTAAATGAGACACTTGAAGTAGAAAAGAATTTTGCTATTTGGGGAGCAAAATAACTGATGATGGTCGAAGTAGAGAGGATATAAAATGTAGACTGGGATGGCAAGGAAAGCGTTTCTGAAGAAGAGAAATTTGTTAACATCGAGTATAGACTTAAGTGTCAGCAAGTCGTTTCTCAAAATATTTGTATTGAGTGTAGCCATGTATGGAAGTGAAATATGGACGATAACTAGTTTGGACAAGAAGAGAATAGAAGCTTTCGAAATGTGGTGCTACAGAAGAATGCTGAAGATTAGGTGGGTAGATCTAATGAGGAGGTATTGGATAGAGTTGCGGAGAAGAGGAGTTTGGGGCACAACTTGGCAAGAAGAAGGGGCCGGTTGGTAGGACATGTCCTGAGGCATCAAGGGATCACAAATTTAGTATTGGAGGGCAGCGTGGAGGGTAAATATCGTAGAGAGAGACCAAGAGATGAATACACTAAGCAGATTCAGAAGGACGTAGGTTGCAGTAAGTACTGAGAGATGAAGAAGCTTGCACAGGATAGAGTAGCATGGAGAGCTGCATCAAAGCAGTCTCGAGACTGAAGACAACAACAACAACATGAGGAACTTGAAAAGATACGTCGAATGATTCGTAAAGGTGAATATATTAAGTTTTACCAATGCTAATACGAATCTGTAATTCAATGACCTTTTACATTCGTGGCCAGAGAAGGTAATCTTGCTATTTACCAGTAATTGCCATAAAAATCAACGGTGGTTATCTCTGAATCTTCGTTAGTTGTTTGTCAGTTTTTACTTTTCCTTCTTCATCAACTAGCCTTGTTACTCCTGCCAATTTAGACATCTGCAATTCTTAGTTAACAATAGTTAAGTTACTTGAAAATTGTGTGTGTGTGTTTATTTTCAGAGAAGTTAACAACATTATTACAGCTGACAAACCAGAGGTCTCAGTTTCTGTAAGTACTTGTAATGCTTTCCGGAATAACTGCTTGCCAATGAAGAATTATCAGCCATTTTATACAGATTTTATGCAGATCGGTAGTAACTGTAGCAAACATTTTCAGAGTGTGCAGCTATTATTTCACTTCGAAATCCGATGTCCCAGCGTGTATAAAACTGAGGCGCTATAATACTTAATAGTCACTCTACCTTGAAGTAAAAATTGCGAGCCGAGTATCCTGACAGGTGAATATGAGTCTACATATCTTTTTTTCCCAAATAATTTCCTTTACCAGCCTTACACTTCTTCTCTTTAATTACGGGTGAGTAATTCTGGCAACATCGTAAGCTGGATTTCATTTTTATGCTTGCATGTTGTTATGATTTTGGCGTTTTGTGTAACATTTGATATATAGCCAATGAGCCAGTAATTATATACACAGAGAAATTGAGACCTGGCGAGAAAGAGAGGATACAGTGCACTGAACCCCGTAATAACGAAGAAGATATGATAGGAGAAGAATTTGAAGTCAGATAGTTACCAGTTTGTTATTATGACGATTGTTGGCGAATACAGCTCCAGGTAAAGAGAACAGAATCACTAATTCTTTTAAACTGAAGACGCGCGCGAAAAAATGCGCTAGCCCTCAAATGTAAAATATTAGAGATATGCGTTGCATCTGTTGGTGGGTACGGGAACTATCAAAATTGGCATTCGTCTCAAGCCTGAATATTACTCAGGGGCGAAACCAGTGTCAGTTTTGACAGTTTCAGTACCCAGAAACACATGACAAACACTTATCTCTATCCTTTCACATTTGAGGGTTAGCCCGATTTTCCGCGCATGTTCAGTAGATCTGCTTCAGTAGAAATAAATTTCATGGGCGCTGAAACTCCTTTTATTGCATTTAGTTAGATTATTACAACTTTTGGTGGTTAAAATTACAGTCTGTAGAAATTCCACAAGATGGTGTGTCCATATACACTGTTGTTGTTGTTGTGGTCTTCAGTCCTGGGACTGGTTTGATGCAGCTCTCCATGCTACTCTATCCTGTGCAAGCTTCTTCATCTCCCAGTACCTACTGCAACCTACATCCTTCTGAATCTGCTTAGTGTATTCATCTCTTGGTCTCCCTCTACGATTTTTACCCTCCACGCTGCCCTCCAAAGCTAAATTTGTGATCTCTTGATGCCTCGAAACATGTCCTACCAACCGATACCTTCTTCTAGTCAAGTTGTGCCACAAACTTCTCTTCTCCCCAATCCTATTCAATACCTCCTGATTGGTTACGTGATCTATCCACCTTATCTTCAGCATTCTTCTGTAGCACCACATTTCGAAAGCTTCTATTCTCTTCTTGTCCAAACTAGTTATCGTCCATGTTTCACTTCCATACATGGCTACACTCCATACAAATACTTTCAGAAACGACTTCCTGACACTTAAATCTATACTCGATGTTAACAAATTTCTCTTCTTCAGAAACGATTTCCTTGCCACTGCCAGTCTACATTTTATATACTCTCTACTTCGACCATCATCAGTTATTTTACTTCCTAAATTGCAAAACTCCTTTACTACTTTAAGTGTCTCATTTCCTAATCTAATTTCCTCAGCATCACCCGATTTAATTTGACTACATTCCATTATCCTCGTTTTGCTTTTGTTGATGTTCACCTTATATCCTCCTTTCAAGACACTTTCCATTCCGTTCAACTATTCTTCCAAGTCCTTTGCTGTCTCTGACAGAATTACAATGTCATCAGCGAACCTCAAAGTTTTTACTTCTTCTCCATGAATTTTAATACCTACTCCGAATTTTTCTTTTGTTTCCTTTACTGCTTGCTCAATATACAGATTGAATAACATCGGGGAGAGGCTACAACCCTGTCCCACTCCTTTCCAACCACTGCTTCCCTTTCATCTCCCTCGACTCTTATAACTGCCATCTGGTTTCTGTACAAATTGTAAATAACCTTCCGCTCCCTGTATTTTACCCCTGCCACCTTCAGAATTTGAAAGAGAGTATTCCAGTTAACATTGTCGAAAGCTTTCTCTAAGTCTACAAATGCTAGAAACGTAGGTTTGACTTTTCTTAATCTTTCTTCTAAGATAAGTCGTAAGGTTAGTATTGCCTCACGTGTTCCAACATTTCGACGGAATCCAAACTGATCTCCCCCGAGGTCCGCTTCTACCAGTTTTTCCATTCGTCTGTAAAGAATTCGCGTTAGCATTTTGCAGCTGTGACTTATTAAACTGATAGTTCGGTAATTTTCACATCTGTCAACACCTGCTTTCTTTGGGATTGGAATTATTATATTCTTCTTGAAGTCTAGGGGTATTTCGCCTGTCTCATACATCTTGCTCACCAGATGGCAGAGTTTTGTCATGTCTGGCTCTCCTAAGGCCATCAGTAGTTCTAATGGAACGTTGTCTACTCCCGGGGCCTTGTTTCGACTCAGGTCTTTCAGTGCTCTGTCAAACTCTTCACGCAGTACCTTATCTCCCATTTCGTCTTCATCTACATCCTCTTCCATTTCCATAATATTGTCCTCAAGTACATCGCCCTTGTATAAACCCTCTATATACTCCTTCCACCTTTCTGCCTTCCCTTCTTTGCTTAGAACTGGGTTGTCATCTGAGCTCTTGATATACACTATGTGATCAAAAGTATCCGGACAACTGTCTGAAAGTTACTTACAAGTTCGTGGCGCTCTCCATCGGTAATGTTGGAATTCCCTATGGTGTTGGCTCACCCTTAGCCTTTATGATAGCTTCCATTCTCGCAGACATACGTTCAGGCAGGTGCTGGAAGGTTTCTTGGGGAATGGCAGCCTATTATTAACAGTTCTATAGGAGTCGAGTAAGGCTCTGTGCAGGTCAGTCCATTACAGGGATGTTACTGTCGAGTAACCACTGCGTCACAAAACGGTTCAAATGCCTCTGTTCACTATGGGACATAACTTCTAATGTCATCAGTCCCCTATAACTTAGAACTACTTAAACCTAACTAACCTGAGGACATCACACACATCCATGCCCGAGGCAGGATTCGTACCTGCGACCGTAGCGGTCGCGCGGTTCCAGACTGTAGAGCCTAGAACCGCTCGACCACCCCGGCCGGCACTGCGTCACAGGCCGTGCATTACGAACAGGTGCAATCCCCATTCCGGAAATGCTCTTCAACAGTGGGAAGCAAGAAGGTGCTTCAAACATCAATGTAGGTCTGTGCTGTGATAGTGCCACGCAAAACAACGAAAAACACGACAACACCATAACATCAAAACCGCCGAATTTTACTGTTGGCACTACACACGCTGGCAGTTGACGTTCACCAGGCATTCGCCATACCCACACCCTGACATCTTCTCGCCACATTGCTTACCGTGATTCGTCACTCCACGCAACGTTTTTCCACTGTTCAGTTGTCCAATGCTTACGATCCTTACACCAACCAAGACGTCGTTTGGCATTTACCGGCGTTATGTGGGGCTTGTGAGCAACCTCTCGATAATGAAATCCAAATTTTGTCACCTCCTACCCAACTGCCATAGTACCTGCAGTGGATCCTGATGCAGTTTGGAATTCTTGTGTGCCTATTACACATTTCGACCCTCTTCAACTGTCGGCGCCTGCCGGGGTCGCCGAGCTACAGGCGCTACAGTCTGGAACCGCGCGACCGCTACGGTCGCAGGTTCGAATCCTGCCTCGGGCATGGATGTGTGTGATGTCCTTAGGTTAGTTAGGTTTAAGTAGTTGTAAGTTCTAGGGGTCTGATGACCTCCGAAGTTAAGTCACATAGAGCTCATAACCATTTTAATCATTTGAACTGTCGACGGTCTCTGTCAGTCAACAGACGAGGTCGGCCTGTACGCTTTTGTGCTGTACGTGTCCCTTCACGTGACCACGTAACTGTAACATCGGAAACCGTGGACTTAGGGGTGTTTAGAAGTGTGGAAATTTCGCGTACAGACGTATAAGCGGCACCAAATCATCTAACCATGTTTGAAGTTCGTGAGTTCCGCGGAACTCCCCATTCTGCTCTCTCACGACGTCTAATGACTACTGAGATCGCTGATATGGGGTACCTGACAGTAGGTGGCAGTCCAGATACTTTTGATCACATAGTGCTGTTAACCCCATGAAACTGATTAGTATAATCGGCATCTTTTACCAAAGAGACATTTTGCCATGTGCATTAACGATTAGCAATCATTAATTCTGTAATACTTTTAGCTGTCTCACATAAGAGTGATAACGTTTCAGAAAGTTACTATTACTTTTTATGGTGTTAACATACCAGCCATTGCTGAAAATGGCAACCACAAAGTAAATGAGAATAGTCAAACGATTAACGGTGAGCCCGCCGATGCGAAAACAAATGCCGACTATGTTCCAGCAAATAGTATTACGTCGCCGGCTGGAACTGACGCATATACAGAATCCAACATTATGACCTCTAGTTTTGTTGCTGAAGTTAATGTTAAGATTTTTCACCCAGTAATTGTTTCAGATTCAATGGTTTCCACCACCATTACTGGAGTAGATTACGTAATATATGCCTTCAGAATTGAATTCGTTTGTACAGCGCAAGATTTTCTTGCAAAAAAAAAAAAAAAAAAAAAATGGCTCTGAGCACTATGGGAGTCAACTGCTGAGGTCATTAGTCCCCTACAACTTAGAACTACTGAAACCTAACTAACCTAAGGACATCACAAACATCCATGCCCGAGGCAGGATTCGAACCTGCGACCGTAGCGGTCTCGCGGTTCCAGACTGCAGCGCCTAGAACCGCACGGCCACTTGGCAGGCTTTCTTGCAATGATTTTGCAAAAATTAGAAAGCATGAAACAACAAAAAGTAACCATGAATAATAACCTATCTTCTATGAATCATAATCAAGGTCCTAAGACAAATTATTTTTTCTACTTTGAAACAACAACTGGTGTAAGTCAGCGAACAAGTTAAGAATAAAACTGAACAGTTGAAAGCAGAAGTTACAAAATGTGTAACAGAAATGTTAAGATCCGAGACGGATGACATAAACAGAAATATCACGTTCGCGGGAAACCATTAAGGCCCTTCATGGAAAGTTAAAACATTTGTCCGAAAGTCTTAACACCGTGCAATTAGAGCGAAATAGTAGCGCCTTGCGCAGAAAATGTGTCTGCTGAGTCCACCGAAGCAAAGTACAGGAATTTCTGAAGGGAAGAGGTAATCAAATTACTGAAAAATTCGAAACAGAGCTATGGGCAGCGGTAGAGCAGACTGTCACTGAGGTACGTTTTGAACGGGGTACCACTGTGCAAGCTGTCAAGAGCGAACTTAACTTCGTGACGATGACTCAAAATCTGCAAAAATGGCATCAAGAGATTCAAGATAAATTAACCGGTTAAGTTGATCGTGAGGAAAAGAAATTAAATACTGCAAAGAGGCAAACTGTTGATAACACATCACATATAACTCAAGTAGATGGAACTAGTGAGTGTTACCATTATCTGACATCGCAAAACAGTGCATACATTGATGACCTATGCTCAGGTAGGCAATTGCCACAAAACCGTGCCATGAGAAGTTTAGTGCAAGGAAGCAGCCTTTCATACGTCTTGTTGGATGATAGTCTCTTCATATACAGACAATTCCATGTGATCATGCCAGTAGAGAAAACTGTGAATCCAGTTATATTAATTAAAAGTTTTTGAAATATATTGCCTAAAACTTGGTCTGACCCACAAATGATTCAGTTCATCACAGGCTTTATCCACTGCGAAACGGGCCTTTGGGCTACCGCGTCTGCAGAACGTTGTCACTGGTATAAGCAATTCGAAAATGCCATTTCGGTTAAGTAGTGGTCAAAATGCGCTCAAGAAAAATTGAGAAAAGAACTGTTTGGTGCAGAACTATACAATACGATACAAAGAAGCCTAATAAATCACCCTGAGAAATATTTGAACAACGCTCACTTCTGGGATGAATCTGTAGCAGATAGAGATATGTTCCCCATTTTGAAAGGCAAGTTGCCGATTGGCATTCGGGAAAATCTGTACATGTAGCTGTTTCCAAACGGAGCAAGGCGGTGCGGTGGTTATCCCACCGAACTCACATTCGGGAAGCCGACGGTTTAAACCCGCATCCGGCCATCCACATTTAACTTTTTCGTAATTCCCGTAAATCGCTCCATGCAAATCCCGGGATGGTTGCTTTGAAAAGGCATGGCCTGTTTTCTTCCTTATCCATGACATAATCCGAGCTTGTACTCTGTCCCTAACGACCTTGATGTCGACGGTACATTAAACTTAATCTTGCTTCCTTTCTTCGTCCTTCTCCTGAATCCCTTTTCGAATACTTTTTATTTGTACTTGACTACGTTGGTTTATTCAAGGACTGGTAATAATGGAAATAATCATAGGAACGGGAACGGAATGAATCAGGCAACGCTGCCGCGTCTGCAGTATGGCAATAATCATGACCGATCAGCTGACGCTCGGGCCGGATTTCTTGCCCCGCTGATGTCAGCTGCTGATCGGTATAACAGGTATGAATGGCAGGCACCATCCGCGTTGAGAAAATAATGGAATACGCCCCTTGAATAATCACAGTAACAGTAATTAGGGGTTTACCAATGCTGAAACGCACCACAGTCCATTGCAACATAAAGTAGTTCAAACAACCAGTGGAATTCTAATTCGTAGAATCATATGCTCTTTAATGGGGAAAAATTAATACTTACTTGTAACGGAATCCTGGAGTAAGTCTTGATGTTGACACTCGTTGGCGTAGTCAAAATCCCACAGTGAATATTCTTGATATCACAAGTGAGACACGTGTTGAGGTGATTGATTCAACAAACTACTATGGGCCACATTTAACCCCCACCCCCATGTTGGCCACAGTATGGAGTTCGGGTGAAATTGACTTTTGGATTCACGTATTAAGGAATGAAGATTTTAGATACAAATTAACGGTATATTTCACATGCGTGCTAACGGTTCAAGGGAAATGGTGTTAGCGTGTTAGCGTGTATCAAAATTATTGTAGAAACTTTTCCCACTCCCATCTTGCTCGACACTGGGGTAATGATCAACGGTAAGTCTAGATTATTATTTGTTGAAATAAGTAAAATCCGAAAGATGCCAACTTAGCCAATTCAAGACTGCAAAATTGTTGGTGCAGTGGGTAGTAAGGCGAAAGCACTAAAAATTCAAGCCCATGTTGACGTGATGGTAGGAAGCTCAGCCATACGACGCATCTTTTAGGTAGTGGAGGGTATGATAGAAGGTCCTATTTTTGATATGGAGGTCTTAAGGCAGAAGTGTTTCAAAATTGGTTTGGTGTTGAATAAATGCTATCTTCGTGTTTATGAGAAGAACATCGACATAGATTTGAATAAAATTCCTCAAAGATTCGATTATGGTTTGTCAAAACGAGACAGTTACTGGTTGATGATTCGTTCCATCATAGTACTTTGAGTTGTCAAGATGAAAAATTAGTTCAGGATGGAATCTTACGAGTTCACCGATATTGCTATCCAGCAGCAGAAGGAACTGAAAGATTGACTGTCAAATTATGTGCGTATGTTCGGTAAGAGCCAAGCTGTAATTAAAATCTACAAATACTACATGGATGTGAAGTTAAATGAGACTTTTTGTAAAAATACCTTTTGGATTCTGTGGTCGAAGAAAGAGACTATGATTCAAAAAAAACGACGCATGTTAGAGCGGGGAGCATCATCGAGCCTTCATTCACCAACTTGCCGAGGTCCACTTTTTGTAATGGCCAAGTCTGATGGGAAAATACGCCTCGTACTCGACGCAAAAGAAATGAATCACAAAACTGTGCTGGTATGAACAAGTCCTGAAAACTTGAGGGATCAGCTACAGAAATGTCTCGGTGTTAGGTATTATTCTAGCATTGATATGCGATCTTCATATTGGAAGATTTTGCTCCTGGAAGACTTGAGGAAATGTACTGTATTTATTTGTGCTGGAAGAACTTACCACTACCGCTTGTTGCCCTTCAGATTGAACGTTACACAGAGCTTGGGCCAGAATTATTTGATGAAACAACTGTGAATATGGATGACAAACTAATTGACACCCCTACCTCATAAACACGCACTAAACTGTATCAAAAAGCATTGCAAAAATTTTATCTCATGGAGTTACTGAAAATGTTTCAGAATCCAAGTTTGCGTAAAGCAAGATCAAATTCAATGGCCATGTAATTTCATATGTGAGTATAACACCCAATACTGAGAAACTCAGTGCCATTAAGAACTTCCCGTTTCCAAGGAACTAACAACAGCTGAAAGAATTTATATGGTTGTGTTCATTTTTAGGCGATTTGTGCCACATCTTTTGTTGAATACCAATGGCTTGTTACTCCTTTTAAAAATGAATAGGCTGTGGTACCGGACACAGCGTTCTAAAGAGGACTTGAGGCTAGGCTATAAAACATGTGTTAGTTCACTCCACAATATTTTGTCATTGAGACATGTCGAAAGACCTTTGTCTTGCCTCTGATACAATATTTTCTGGACTGGAGGCATATCTCAGCTTATACCCAACCAAGGAAAATATGAAGTAAACATAGTCAACTGCGCCAACAGGATCTTGCCCAGTTCCAAATGGGGATAATCTACAACTGAACTAGAGCCTTTGGCTACTTCCTGGTCTTTTAAAAAGTTTAAATATCATTTATTTGTTTGAGAGACATGTCAGGGTTTACCGTGATCTACGAGGCTTGAGTAGGTTGGTTAGTTTGGGGCAGGGGACCAAGCTGCAAGGTCATCTGTCCAATTGGATTAGGAAACGATGGAGGAAGGAAGTCGCCCGTGCCCTTTTCAAAGAATTCTTCCCAGAGTTCACCTTAAGTGGTTTATGGAATTCACGGAAAACCTACATCAGGATGGCCGCGGTAGGGTCTTCCCAAATGCGAGTCCAGTGTGCCAGGTGGCGCTCTCGGTGAGGCTTGAGTTTCTAACTATCATGTAAACTGTTACACAATGTCTTGCCCACAGGACAATGTTATTTCAGTCACATGATTTTCAGACTGTATGCATAAAAGTAAGTGACAATATCATTCAGGACACCTTATCACGATTGCCTCGGGGATTACCCGAATTTGAAAACCTGGCAGAACCAATCTACAAATTCAGAATCACACTAGTGAGAGACTGGTTTCACTCACCTCTCCATGCAACTCTATCCTGTGCAAGCTTCTTCATCTCCCAGTTCATATTGCAACCTACATCCTTCTGAATCTGTTTATTGTATTCATCTCTTGGTCTCCCTCTAGAATTCTTACCCTCCACGCTGCCCTCCAATACTAAATTGGTGATACCTTGATGCCTCATAATATGCCCTACCAACCGATCCTTTCTTCTAGTCAAGTTGTGCCACAAGTTTCTCTTCTCTCCAGTTTTATTCAATACCTCCTCATTAGTTACGTGATCTACCAATCTAATCTTCAGCATTCTTCTCTAGCATCACATTTCGAAAGCTTCTATTTTCTTCTTGTCCAAACTAATTATCGTCCACTTTTCACTTCCATACATGGCTACACTCCATACAAATACTTTCAGAAACGACTTCCTGATGCTTTATACTTGATGTTAACAAATTTCTCTTCTCCGGAAACGCTTTCCTCGTGATTGCCTGTCTACATTTTATATCCTCTCTACTTCGACCATCATCAGTTATTTTGCTCCCCAAATAGCAAAACTCATTTACTACTTTAATCGTCTCATTTCCTAATCCAAGCATCACTTGATTTAATTCGACTACATTCCATTTCCTCGTTTTGCTTTTGTTGATGTTCATCCTATATCCTACTTTCAAGACACTGTCCATTCCGTTCAGCTGCTCTTCCAGGTCCTTTGCTGTCTCTGACAGAATTACAATGTCATCGGCGAACCTCAAATTTTTTATTTCTTGTCCATGGACTTTAATTCCTACTCTGAATTTTTCTTTTGTTTCCTTTACTGCTTGCTCAATACACAGATTGAATAACATCCGGGATAGGCTACAAACCTGTTTCACTTCCTTCCCAACGACTACTTCTCCTTCCTGCCCCTCTTATAACTGCCATCTGGTTTCTGTACAAGTTGCAAATAGCCTTTCGCTCCTTGTATTTTACCCCTGCCACCTTCAGAATTTGAAAGAGAGTATTCCAGTTAAGGTTGTCAAAAGCTTTCTCTAAGCCTACAAATGCTAGCTACGTAGGTTTCCCTTTCCTTAATCTTTCTTCTAAGATAAGTCGTAGGATCGGTATTGCCTGACGTGTTCCAATATTTCTACGGAATCCAAACTGATCGTCTCCGAGGTCGACTTCTACCAGTTTTTCCATTCGTCTGTAAAGAATTCGCATTCGTATTTTGCAGCTGTGACTTATTAAACTGATAGTTCGGTAATTTTCACATCTGTGAACTCCTGCTTTCTTTGGGATTGGAATTATTAGATTCTTCTTGAAGTCTGAGGGTATTTCGCCTGTCTCATACATCTTGCTCACTAGATGGTAGAGTTTTGTCAGGGCTGGCTCTCCCAAGGCCGTCAGTAGTTCTAATGGAATGTTGTCTACTCCCGGGACTTGTTTCGAATCAGGTCTTTCAGTGCTCTGTCAAACTCTTCACGCAGTATCGTATCTCCTATTTCATCTTCAGCTACATTATCTTCCATTTCCATAATATTGTCCTCAAGAACATCGCCCTTGTATAGACCCTCTATATAGTCCTTCCACCTTTCTGCTTTCCCTTCTTTGCTTAGAATCGTGTTTCCATCTGAGTTCTTGGAACTGATGCAAGTGGTTCTCTTATCTCCAAAGGTCTCTTTAATTTTCCTGTAGGCACTATCTATCTTACCCCTAGTTATACGCGCCTCTACATCCTTACATTTGTCCTCTAGCCATCCCTTCTTAGCCATTTTGCACTTCCTGTCGATCTCGTTTTAGAGACGTGTGTACTCCTTTGTGTCTGCTTCATTTACTGTATTTTTATTTTTTCAAAGTATAAGCTACGGTATATTTTCTGGACATATGTAAGAACTTGAAGAAGTTACAAAGTAACGATCGCAGGTGAAGGGAAGTGAAGCTTCTTCTTCACCAAGAGGATAATTTCAAGATACAACTACATTGCCAATTACATGAAGGTGTTTCGTTTTGTAGGCGAGATGTGCAGTCAGACAAGTTGTGTGTGCGTGTTTCCACCGCCTATCAAAGAGCTCTTGAATGACATACTCATTGTGCGTGGGTGAGATATGGTGAAGGAAGTGCTCCAGGAAATTTAATCTATGTCGCTATTTTCCAAATACGTTGTGAGATTCACAAAAATTCTGAAAACTTCTTTATTCCGCCAAAAGGCAAAACCTTCAAACTTGGATAGTAAGACGGAATTGCATCCTGAGCCACTACCTTCCACCCATGGGGCGTTACATATATTCGTGTCTTATTTGACAACTTTACTAAAAATGCTAAGCTCTATGCAGTGAAATCAGTTTCTGCCACACCAGTCATAAGGAGAATAGTAAATGCCTATATTCCCAAGGTAGACAAGACTGAATCGATTTGATCTGACAATGTATCCAGTTTCACTTGTTGTAAATGGAGCGAATTCTTGATGATGAGCAGATTAAGCAAATATTGGTCTTAAGATGCAACCCACAAGCCAACACCGTAGTGAGGATTTTTCGCGAGTTTAATCGTTTTATGTTTATCTACACAACTCATAAATAAGCCATGGCTCAAATTTCTAAGTGTGTTGGTAGGAATAGTGAATAATCTTCCTATGTGTTCTACTTAACAGATACCAGCTGATTTAGTGAATGGGGGAAAAGTAAAGGACGAGTTACTGACCCCTATTCCACAGGGTAGACCGGTCTACCCAATTGAAATCCCCCACGAAGGTAGTTACATATTAGCCTACCCGAGTATGAGGAAAATTAAAGGTATGCCCTTATTCATGACTTGAAGAAGTATTTTCAATAACTGATTGCATATACTGACAGAATGCATAAAATAAGATGAGCATGGGCCTTAGTAATGCGACTGCGGTAATTAAAGTGCATATACTTTTCGGCTCAGTTATTAATATTAAGAAATTGGAAACATAAATTACACAACCCATTAGGTTTTAGTTTTTGTGAGCTGAAAATGCGTCAGAATGTGTATCTATCCATATCCAGATGTTATTAGTGCAGCAAGAGTAGCTAGGACATACAAGAGTACCCTCCCATTTAAGTGAAAACAAACACTTGATATGTCACAGGAGAACGTTTGAATTGTATGACCACTGCAGCCTTAAGTTAAGTATTGATTAATGACATTCGAGTCTACGGACACGACCCGTTTTTTATGTAAGTGAAAGTAGTTTGGTCATGTCTATTTTTTGAGAGGGAATGAAAATTTTACGGTGCTCCACACGCTATGAAAGAATTTGCTTATTAAGTGAACGAGTGTATGTAAGAATTTCATCCGCAACACGGATAAATAGCTTAATTCTGTATCATTACAATATAACCTACTAAAGGACTAAGTGTTAGTAAACAGAGAGTTTAGGCAAAATACAATATTATAAGCCTATCTATTATCTGTATGGTCTAATGTAATTGTGTTAACCTGTAACTGAAGAATTTTTTTTATCTATCGGGTACCAGAACCTGGGTCAATGAGTGCTTGGTCTGCATTGTAGAATAAGCTTTCTATCATTTGATTTTAAGTCTGATGAGCGAAATGCGGTAAGCATTGTATGATGTCTGGAATGTAAGTATATAAAATGACCAATAATTACGCCCAAATGAATCTAGGTATATTCTAATGACAGAATGACAGTCATTGAAGCAAATGTCGAAAAAGTATTTTTCTAATAGAAGATGATGAGATAATTTCACTTTCTTGCTTACATGACATTCATGTAGTGAAAACTTTTATGCACGCAATATGATCAAATGACGAAGCTAGTGTATTACCAAAATAGTTTAAGAAATTGTCCGCTGTGTCTGAAATTTAATAAAACTTGTTAACCAAGTGGTGATGAGCGAGCCCAGGAAGGAAATTATCTGTGCTACCAGTTAGGCTAGGCCTAGACCAGTTAGGCTGTACCTTATGAATCATCTTGTCTGTGTATAAGTTGTACAGGCATAAGTAAAGTGATCGTTATCGATTAGTGATGTCTAACATTACTGAATGATTCTGCTCCGTTAGGAGCAATTAACTGTAGAAAATTTGTGTTTCCGTACAACGAGAATAAGATATGGAGGCGATCTGTAAATGTAGAAATTCTTGTAATGAAATGTTAGGGCACTAGATATGTCAGTAACTGTATTGTGATCAGATTTCCTGTGATTTGGGTGTAGAAATTTATATGTAAAAAAATGTATAAATAAGACCAGGCGGAGAGGAAAAACAATAGCAATCATTTTCCAGCATTTAGTACTAAAATGGGCTTGGAAACCTAACAGTGGATTTGTACAGGCATACATTACAATAAATAACAGAAACGTACACTTATGTACCTGTAATACGCTGTGGTGACCTTGAGATAACTTCTCGTCGTCCACTCCGAATTATATTTAACCCAAAGGCAGTTGATGTTATAGTAACAGTCGCAGCTGAAAGGTCCATACACAAAACTCTACGAATGTTTCACGTAGTCCGGGAGGCACTAGTGACTAGCGTGGTGAAGTGAGTAAACAACCGGCCGTTGAGGCGGTTTCATTCTACTTGTTGGCGGTGCCTTAGATATGGAGTACACATTCCTCAAGGTTAAAGAGACGACTGAAAATAACTTTGTAGTCTACGAATGATGTATAAAGGCCATTCAGTCTATGGCTAAGTTCTATATATCGGCTAGTAAGTGAATGAAGAAGTTAAAGAGCTTTTTACAATATTTTGTAAGCAATATGTATCTACAGTTTGACACCACTGCTATTAACTATTGGGCACACGGCCTCGGTCAAACTCTCGAGAGCCATGTGCAACTCAATCCACATACCTAAAATAAATTTTAATGCCTCATATCGTTAAAGACGAAATAAGTAATCCAATATGGATACGTGTTTTGTTGCACACGCAAGTAACTCGAGTGTGGAATCACTCTAATTCCCATTTATATGTCTTTTTTATGTAAAATACCTGTTCTGTATATCGGTGAAATTTCGTGGTGTCCTACGTAAAATGGCCTGGAATTACTTAATCCCATCGTTCCGGAAACCTTTCCTGAAGGTTCCTGGTTCAGATAAAGCGTCCTTGGCCACTCCATCACTGTACATGCCTTTCGTCGTTACTGAGCTCACATCTACAACATACCTCACCAGAATAAAATATGAATTAACAACAGTTTACATCAAATAATTGATAAAGTGGGTATTTCTCAGATAGAAAAATTTTCGTAGTTAGCCGGCCGTAGTGGCCGTGCGGTTCTAGGCGCTACAGTCCGGAGCCGAGCGACCGCTACGGTCGCAGGTTCGAATCCTGCTTCGGGCATGGATGTGTGTGATGTCCTTAGGTTAGTTAGGTTTAATTAGTTCTAATCTAGGCGACTGATGACCTCAGAAGTTAAGTCACATAGTGCTCAGAGCCATTTTTTCGTAGTTATTTTTTTGTAACTTCCACTTATATGTTAAGTAAGCAGACTAAAATCGAGCAAATGTGTTGTGAACATAAAAGTTACTGTATGTATGAACAACGTGTCCTACATACATACTCATTGCAGTGAAACTAACGTTTGATTTCACCGAGTAATTTTATAGAGAAAATTCCTGGCCTGAATCAAAGGCGACAGAAACAATACATCAAATGATTCGTAAAGTTGTATATATTTTGTTTTATAAATGCTACGCATGGACAAAAAAGGTAAACCTAATATACGCCAGTAGTTGCAATAAAAATTAACAAAAGTTTATGATCAACTTTTTTCTACATCTCATTCCGATCGCTGCTAACAATAGAAAATTTTTTCAGAGCCTGCAGCTATTATTTAACTACAAAGTCCGATGCCCAAGAGTAAATAAAATTGGCACGCCCGTAATACTTAATATTCTCAGAGTGGCGAATTAGAAATTGCGAGCGCATTATAACAGAAGCGGAGTATGAGTCTACATGTCTCCATCCCCAATTAATTTCTTTTAGTAATGCAACTCTGCTTCTCATTTTGAGAGGGAAAGCTATAAATAATAAAAGCCTTTGGAAATTTAGAAGTATGGAATCATTTTGAGATCTCCTGTCGATAGCACTTATTACTTCTGCGAATAGACAGCTAGAAGACCTGCGTTTATTAAGTGCTTTAAGCTGTTTCTACACCAAGGATATCTACTTTTAAGTTCCTCATGTTGGCAGTTGTTCTCGATACGAGTATTGCAATATTTTTTTCGTCTTCTTTGGTGAAGAAATTTCAGTAAACTGTGTTTACTGACTCCGCTTTAGTGGCGCTATCATCGACAATATCACCACTGGTGTCGCGCAGTGAAGATTTTAATTGTGTGTTGTTGCTGGTGTATTTTATATACGAACAGAATGTCTGTTGATTTCGAGACAGAATGTTACTGTAGAACCCATTAAAAGCATCTCACATTGAGTCCGCGCTAAGTCCCGAGCTTCGGCTTCATCCTTGTTAGAGATTATGTGTTCCTTTAAATCTGGAATGCCCCTTTCATTGATAACTTTTAATGGTATGTATCTCTCAATTGCCTTAATAGTATTTCTTTGAATGTAGGCCGCATTTCGGCTATACTCACATATTAAGTTGAGAAACAGTGTAGGCTGTTTCTTAGCAAGCGTCGGGCGAATTTTTATCTGCTTTTTAAATACATATATTTTGCGTTTACTTTGTTGCTGTGGTCAGTCTTGCCACAAGCTTGTGGTCATTAATCCATGTATCCGTCGTAATTTTCTCTATTTGCTCAGGGTTACAGGGAGTATTCTGTTGCATTGATCTCTTCCGTGGCTCGTATTTATCGCTGATTTCTCAGCTAGCGCAAAGTCATAAGCGATTGACGAAAAGTGCAGGTGACTAATACGAAGTGTAAAAGAACGGCCCCTCAAAATTGTAGACCAATATCCTCAATGTCGTTCTGCTGCAGAATTATTGAACAGTTTCCTATCTCGAGTAGAATAAATTCTATTGAGAGCTTTGGCTGAGAATTCAGCACGGATTAAGAAAGCCGGCCGGTGTGGCCGTGCGGTTCTAGGCGCTTCAGTCTGGAACCGTGCGACCGCTACGGTCGCAGGTTCGAATCCTGCCTCTGGCATGGATATGTGTGATGTCCTTAGGTTAGTTAGGTTTAAGTAGTTCTAAGATCTAGAGGACTGATGACCTCAGATGTTAAGTCCCATAATGCTCAGAGCCATTTGAACCATTAATTCTGCTCACGTAAGAGGGGAGCAAAAGGCAGCATGCAGTTGGAGATTGTTGCTTCTGTTTCCCAAATAAATAAAAGCAGTTATGCCACTGTTGATATCCCAGCGCTACACCAGCCTACAATAGACAACAAATTCCAGTCCTTGGTGTATGTAGTCTGCCAGCAACTTTTCAGGATGTGACAGAGAGCGTTTATTTTACGTGCCCAGTTCTAAAGAACGCAAACATATTTGGGTCTGCTACGCATGGACAAAGAAGGTAAACTTAATATACGTCAGTAGTTGCAATAAAAAACGGAACTGATAACCTCACTGTCTTGGCATCTTTCTAATTGCCTAGCACTCTGCTGATGCATCTGGGACAGGTCGAGCGCGAAAAACTTGCGGGTGTGCATTTTCCTTCACACTGATGTGCACTTCAAAGCCGTTTGCCCGTTCTTCACGTGGTTCAAATACTTACTTGTACTTAATACACAAGTTTAGAAACGTTAGCGTGCGGCACAGAATCACTGATTTGTAGCAAATTGCTCTGTGTGTCCGCTCTTCCTTGGATCTTCTGTATCCCCTCTGTCAACCCGCCTGGTACGGATCCCACACTGATGAGCGGTACTCAATTATAGGTCGAACGCGTGTTTTGTAAGCCACCTCCTTTGTTGATGGACTACATTTTCTAAGGACTATACCAATGAATCTCAACCTGGCACCCGCCTTACCAACAATTAATTTTATATGATCATTCCACTTCAAATCGTTCCGTACGCATACTCCCAGATATTTTACAGAAGTAACTGCTACCAAGGTTTGTTCCGCTATCATATAATCATATAATAAAGGATCCTTCTTTCTATGTATTCGCAATACGTTTCATTTGTCTATGTTAAGGGTCAGTTGCCACTCCCTGCACCAAGTGCCTACCGCTGCTGATCTTCCTGCATTTCGCTGCAACTTTCTAATGCTGCCACTTCTCTGTATACTACAGCATCATCCGAGAAAAGCCGCATGGAACTTCCGATACTATCTACTAGGTCATTTATATGGTCCCATAAACTCCCCTGTGGTACGCCAGAGGTTGCTTTAACGTCTGTAGACATCTCTCCATTGAGAACAACATGCTGTCTTCTGTTTGCTAAAAACTCTTCAATCCAGCTGTAGGGAAGCAGCCTACTCATGCTGTAGTAAATTCACATCAGTTTCCATTGTGTGCCAGCCAGTCTGCTGTAACTAGCTCTGACGTCATAAATGTTGCGCAATACCTTAAAAATCAAGCAAATGAACTAAAACTTTTCTAGCATGTCAGGAATAATACTAAATTAATGTGGGTTAAATATCAGTTCGATAACTTCAGCCGTTTTCGAGATTTGGACGTTTTTCTGAAAAAATCATTGGCGCAACAGAAAAGAGCTAGAGACTTCAAAATTTATATTTAGATTCATCTTACATAATGATTTAATAAAAATAGTACTTTGGATTTCACAAATTAAGATTTTAGTGGCAATTCATGATTTTCTGGTTTTCATCTCAAAACTGAAGGAAGCAAGATAGATTAAGTAAGCTAATAAATAAGGCTAGGATGTTTAGATTTAAATAGGTTGGAGGTCCACTATGACTATGAAGATGTGTAAAGTTTCTTTTGAATACCTATAAAATTATAGCGATAGCGGATCTCAAAAGGGCCAGTTCAGAGCTCATCTACTGCGTACAGTGTAATTTAATTAATTCTCTCGCCCAAAATATTTAACTTAGCCACGTCAAAATTTTATTATCAATACTTACCTGCGTGCTGAATGCACGTTTAAATTAAGAGCTTCTTCGGCCATCAGCAAAAGAAGCTATAAATTATTATGTAACTTGAAGTGGTGCGTTACTAGCCCAGCGGCTAGTCGAGAGAGCCGAAAAGATCAGGCGTTCCCTTCGCCGTCCGCACCGCGGGTTTATATATAAGGACGCTGCACGAGGAAGAAAGGCCCCATTTCTCTCCAGACGCTGAATGACACGCCATCTGTATCGGGAGTCGCGTCGCATCAGTGTCACTGCTACAAACAGCCTCGGGTGCCGTATTGAGTTACTAGAGATACGCGGAACCATGAAAACATTTTATGTGAAGTGTTAATTCTGGAATGATTTTCATTATCTAGCTTCGTTTGCGTATTGTCGTATTTTCACGTGCCGTCGCGGGACAGACATTCTACCAAATATTTAGCGTGGCGTTTGATGAAATATTTTCATCAAATTATGGCGAGCATTCTATTAACATTTAATTCGGACATTTATAGTTGCATCAGCGCATTAGACTCTGAACTGCTCTGTTAGTTAGGTTGTAGGGATACTTGTGTTTTTTGTCAGTGAATTTCAGAATATACTCAACTATTTTGGAAAACCGTTTTTTGATTAGAAATCGCGGACAATCTCCTAATTCCTCAGAGCTATAAGCTGCAGCTATAATGGTATCTCAATTGAAGTGGGCACTAGGATCTCTAATTATTGGCTCCATGTTTTATTAAATCACTTTCTGGGTGCCAAGAAGTAAATAGAGAGCCAGTGTTGAGAACGGCGAAAGACAGCATTAACAACATTCTAAAAGCCAGAAACTGATTCTACTTGCAAGTGTTTATCCAGCAATCAGATGCAATTTATTTTTACAAAATTATCCGCCGCCCCACATATGGTGCATCGGCCAGGAAATCAATTAAGTGAAAGTGATTTTTTTTAACTATTCGGATTCGCGAGTGAAATGCGACATGCAACTGAGTATAAAACAGTGAAAGTGTTACGTGTGTATGTGGACGACGCAATTGGATTAACAACGCATCTGGATTGACGGAGCTGGCACTGAGTCTAGCGGTGCTACCGGCATCGCGAGAGGCCAGTCTCGCCGCACCGCAGTCGTCCGCTGGAGCAGCCGGCGCAGCGCCTGCAATTGCGGGCCACGCAAACACACAACAGCCGTCGGAGAGCCGTCTGCAGTTCAACGTGCCACGTCGCATCAGGAATCCTGGTACGCCGCGCCGGCAACGCCATACGTCGTGTAGAAGGAACTAAGTTAAGTGAAAAGCTGTTAAAAATTTTACTAACCTGCACTAAAAGACTGTCGGCGATGGAACCGCCAAAAGAAACTGAGGTTAAACTTATATCAGAACCTATGTCTGTTGAGGAAACTGTAAATCCAGACAACGGTTCAAGTGTAAATATGCATGGAAGTAGTAATGTTAAGGTGAAACATGAAGTATTGTCTCCTGACAGTAGTGTGCGAAGGGGCAATGATTCAATAATAGAGACCCCTGTAGTAAAGCAGAAAGTAGAAATTGTAAATTTATTGGATGATAGTTTCTCTGTTGAATTAAAAATGAAACAGTCTTCAGAGATGGTAGAGTTTAAGAAGGAGAAGTTAGATATGACTAATCAATCAGAAGTTTCATTTAATTTAGATGATTCTGGTATTGGAGCTACTTTTTTGTCACCTGAGTGTGATAAAAAGCCAGCTAGTGAGCAACCCAAAGATGTTGGGGCTGTTGATTTAAATGTTATATTACAAGCAATAGCTGCCAGTAATGCTAGAATGACAGCTGAATTAAAGTCTGAAATTGTGGCCAGCCAAACAAATTTTAATAAACGATTGGAGGTAATGGACGATACCTTCAAGGCTGGTTGCAATAAGTTGAAAGAGGATCTAGACAGTTTGAATTATAAAATTGATTACAACCATGAGGATATTAAGAAAAAGGTTGCTCAACAATTTTCTGAAATGTATAAAACAGTAAAATCCGAAGTTGCTGAGGTTCGCAAGGAATTCCAAATGGAAGATGCGAAGCTGGAGCATAAGTTAACAGAAAAGATCGACGCGGAATCTGAACTGTGCTCAGATAGGTTTAAAGATGTTAACATAAAAGTAAACATATGTCAAGCAGACGTAGTTGCAATCAAAAGTGATACTACTCATATTGTGCAAGGAGTAGATAATGTTGAGATGAAAGTAGAAAATATTAGTACTAACATTGCTAACATTGAGAGTAAAGTAGCTTCAGTAACTTCTGGTAATGGTAGTATACAAAAAGTTGTAGCTGCAAATGCCGCTTTTATCGGGTGTCGGCAGTTCTTGCGGTTCGATCCAGATAAAAATATCCATCCGCTCGATTTCTGGAACGATTTTGAAGATGTGATTCCACCAACTTGGTCTGAACGAGAGAATATCTCATTTATTAGAAGCCATTTAGCAGGTGACGCCATGCGTTGGTCAGCTGATGTTATGTTGAAGTGTAAAACATTAGCGGAGTTTAAAACAGCTTTCATTAATGAGTATTGGTCTAGTAACAAGCAAAATGAAGTGTTGAGAGAATTTTGGAGTGGAAAACGCTTCAATGCAGGCAAGGAATCTATTAAAGAATTTGCTAGGTCATGGATTTCACGTTTGTCACATTTGGAAGAAAAACTAAAACCAGAAATTATTATACTAGGTCTGGAAGCCAAACTGCCATGGTATTGGCAAACTAGAATTATATCTGCCCCTAGAGATAATCTGGATCGTTTCATTGAGTATTTGGAACGTGTAGAACGTGTTGCTACCAATGAGGAGCAAGCACGTAATAACCGAAATGCCAATAACAATAATAGTAATTTTAGGAACGAGCAAAATGGCAATGTAAACATCAGAACAGTAGGTGTTCGCCATCCTAAGAGAGGTAGGAATTGGGGAAATAATTATCAGAACCAACAATGGCATCCAAGGGATAATAATTTTGTTCCAAACAGAAATATGCATGTAAACAACAGTACGGAAAGTAATGCTGTGCCAGTCAACTATAATGAAAATTAAGGAAACAGTAGTAGGCCGAGGCAGGAAAACTAGTTCCCGTCTATGAGGACACTGGCGCTCACCAGGCGGTTACTTTTCCTATGCCAGTAGTTAAGGGAATTGGTAAGACAGATCAGAATACTCAAACTGAACAGGTGGATGAAGTGTCGGTAGCATCTAAGGATACAACAGAAATATTAGATCACTCACAGTATTTGATAGATACCGTGTTAGAGACGCTTTCTAAGTGGGAAGAGGAAGAGAAGGCGCAGCAGGGTAACGATAGGGACGAGCTACAAAATTGACAGGTGAAGAAGCAGAAGAAATTCATGCTTATATTTACGATGAAGATGATGTGCTCTTATCTAAAGTGCCTGTGCAGGATGTTGATAATGTACTAATAGATTTAGGACAGGAGATAAGTGGGAATGTAGAGGGTAGGCTGTTTGGGGTCGATGAACCCAGTAGCTGTGACCAGTTGTCACTTGAGAAGGAAACCGATGATAATGGTGAAAGTGGTTTAGCTGTAACTAATGTTATGCCCGGTCTGGAGGCGCAGAATCGCTCAGACTACAGTAATTTGGGTTATGTTCAGCAAACTAAATGTAATGAAGTCGTGCGGTGTTTCGATGTAAAATTAATAGACCGACTGGAAAAGGCAGCTGAAAATGTAATTCAGGAAACCCCTACACACTGTGACCTAAATGTAATGAAGACAGATGTCGATCACTTTAGTTGGAGACAAATCCAAAAGGAACTACTAGATGAATGTGAGGAACCACCTGTACAACCTAGAATAAGCCACCCTATAATAATAGTGAATATATTGGGTATCAATGTACGTTGCCTCTTAGACAGTGGAAGTGAGGTGAGTGCAATATCTCAGTCCTTCTTTGATGCATTACCTGGTAAAGACAAGCTTACAGTAATGAGGGTATCAGGACTAAGAATAATTGGTGCTACTGGCAAGGTGTCAAAAACGGTAAAGCAAGAAGCTTTGCTGTCCTTTAACATTAACGGTAATTTAATTGATCATCCATGTTTAATTGTAAACAATCTCAGTATTGAGGTTTTAATTGGCATAGATTTCTTGTCAAAATATCAGAGTGTTGTTGACTTTCAAAGAAGCCAGTTAAAAATGGTCTTGCCAATAACTGGAGTAATTATAGTACCTTTTAGTGATAAACATGTAGTAACTGATCATGAAACTTGGGAGCTGCCTATACGAGTTCTGAAAAATAGGAGGTATTGGGACGAAGGTGTTAATCTTAGTAACAGTAAGCTAAACACAGAAGAAGAAGAAGCAATTATTTTGGACAAAATAGATGCTAAATTGCAGGAAATCGATAAAATTTCCGCCAATCAGAAGGAAGAACTGAGACAGGTTCTAAAAAGGCATCATAAAGTATTTTCAGATCGACGTGGCGTGGTCAAAGGTTATGAATGAATGCTGTAGGGAGGAGGTTGTTCTGTAACCTCTACACAGTGTGGCAGCTGTGCAGTCCCAGCTGTGTGAGATCTTCTTTCCATTTCAGGTCTCTCTCATTCTTCATCTTTCCTATCTACAAAAATTTCGACATCTTCTTACAACACATAAAAATTTCTAACACTTCTTTACAGCATTAAACCAATGAATACTGTAGGGAGGAGGTTGTTCTGTAACCTCTACACAGTGTGGCAGCTGTGCAGTCCCAGCTGTGTGAGATCTTCTTTCCTTTTCAGGTGTCACTCATTCTTCATCTTTCCTATCTACAAAAATTTCGACATCTTCTTTTCAAATACTAAAAATTTTCCGTTATGACTATCAATACAGCATTAAGCTAATGAATGCTGTAGGGAGGAGGTTGTTCTGTAACCTCTACACAGTGTGGCAGCTGTGCAGTCCCAGCTGTGTGAGATCTTCTTTCCATTTCAGGTCTCACTCATTCTTCATCTTTTCTATCCACCCAAATTTTCTAACTCTTCTTTACAGCATTAAACCAATGAATGCTGTAGGGAGGAGGTTGTTCTGTAACCTCTACACAGTGTGGCAGCTGTGCAGTCCCAGCTGTGTGAGATCTTCTTTCCTTTTCAGGTCTCACTCCCTCTTCATCTTTTCTATCCTCAGAAATTTCTAACTCTTCTTTACAGCATTAAACCAATGAATGCTGTAGGGAGGAGGTTGTTCTGTAACCTCTACACAGTGTGGCAGCTGTGCAGTCCCAGCTGTGTGAGATCTTCTTTCCCATTTCAGATCTCACTCATTCTTCCTCTTTCCTGTCATCAAAAATTTCGGCCTCTTCTTTCCAAACATGAAAATTTTCTGTCATGGCTATCAAGCCATGAGTTATGTAACCTTTCTATCTACCGATTAGTGAAGAAAAATACCTAATGTGACAAACCTAATAGTGACAAACAATAGAGAAGTATGACGTAAGTAAGATATAAAATGTATTTGAGTAACAATTATGTATAGTACCATGGTAATATAATAAGTACAAAGTGTTGTTTTATTGGAAATGGTCCACCAACAGTAATTTAAAAAGATATATGAATTCATGTACAAGCAGGATCTGAAGTGGTAGTGAAACCTGTTGTATGCTGTAGAGCTAACTAATTAATAATAAAAGAGAGTGCTTAGTGTTATGAAAAATATGTAGATAAGTTGTAAGATTAAACTCACCTGGTGTAGTAAGGAAAGGCAGTGTAATAGAATTGAGCAGTGTTTGTGGTTGAGACGTGAAGGGCACGTCCCTGAAGTATTTATAAGGTTGGAGCTGGCCATTATTTTACTGTAGTGTGTGACAGGATACACCTACACATATTGAGGTTTGAGGTTATGAGTTGGAGGCGTGAATGCGACCATAGGTACCCTTATGTTAGATGAGACAGAGCAGCTCATGTTGTCCTATAGGTTTAAGGAATTTAGCATTACGTTCGTCCATAATTACTTGATGCAGTTTAGTGGTAGGTCTGAGAGAGACTACCTGAGGTTTCAGCGTCCGATCGAGTGGAAATGGATTGCCACTTGAGCAAACTAATCAGCTGCAATACACTATGAATATGAAATAAATGTGCTATCCTGTGCTTTAAATAATAATACAGTGAGTGTTAAATAAGTTCATACACTAGCAAAGCAAATAAGTAACATACTGACAGACGTGAAACATTATTTTAGCTCAGCATAAATACACTTCAAAGTAAGTAAGTACCTAATTGCAGATGTGGAACTGACAACAGCAGAGGACCAATAAGTGGATTTAGTAGTCAACTAAACGTAGTGTGCTTTGAACACTCACAACTGTACTATTACCAAAAGTTACTCACATGTACAAAGAAGCTGAGAAAACAACCACTAATCATACTCATACTATCTCTAAGGATAAGATAATCAAAGATGAGTCAGTTAAGTAAATAAAATGTAGATTTGTCAGGAATGTACCGAACATTGGTTCAGTGTTCCGGCCCAGAAATAATAAATTCAGATTAAATATGATTTATGATTGTATGCCTTAGGAGCATAAATTTTCTCTAATACATGACTAAAGGCGTTTTGAGCCATTTGTTTATCGATTATGACAATTAAGTAACCACGAGAGTAAAAATTGAAAAAAGTTCTGTTAACTTTGTTCCAGAAAAATTTTGAAAGATAAAATGTGTACATCCCTATTTCATTGTGACCCACCCTTAGAGATTAAGTGAACAGAGTCTGAGGCACTCTTTTTGTTTGTTCTACAGGACAAACCAGATAATGGCAGCCTGGTAGCTGCGTGAAAGCGTGGAGTGACTTGGACACAACTCACAGTGACCCCTCCCCTTTCCCCCATGTAATTTAGAGTGATCCAGAAGGACGCACACCATAGCAACTTCCCCTCCTCTACCCTTGTGAATGGAAGTGTAGGACGCCAGCCAAAGCGGCTACAACCACCTGTGTAAAAATTATTTGTGAACTTTTCTTTCAGGTTTAGAAAAGACTGCTAAGAGATAATCATCTGTTTATGTATCATGTTATTTTCTTTGAATTTGTGTATGTAAAAATGTATTTAATGGATCTAAGATTTTCATAATTTTTCAATTTGTATGTGTTTGTTTGTCTAAGGCAATATGTATGCAAAAATATTTCATTGACTTTGCTTAAAATTTTGAGTAATGACATTGGTTAAAAGGCAGTGAACATGCCCACAATTTAAATAGTTAATGTAGGTAATCAGTTTTCTTTAACGTTTCTACAGGTTTATATTTCAATTTTGGTTTTTCATAGGAAGTTAAACTGTACTCTTGCTTCCCTTTTTGTAATTAAATTTTATTTTCATTCATTAACATTCATAAACAAAAAAAAATTTAAGTAGAGGGTGATGTAGGGAAGCAGCCTACTCACGCTGCAGTAAATTCACATCAGTTTCCATTGTGTGCCAGCCAGTCTGCTGTAACTAGCTCTGACGTCATAAATGTTGCGCAATACCTTAAAAATCAAGCAAATGAACTAAAACTTTTCTAGCATGTCAGGAATAATACTAAATTAATGTGGGTTAAATATCAGTTCGATAACTTCAGCCGTTTTCGAGATTTGGACGTTTTTCTGAAAAAATCATTGGCGCAACAGAAAAGAGCTAGAGACTTCAAAATTTATATTTAGATTCATCTTTCATAATGATTTAATAAAAATAGTACTTTGGATTTCACAAATTAAGATTTTAGTGGCAATTCATGATTTTCTGGTTTTCATCTCAAAACTGAAGGAAGCAAGATAGATTAAGTTCAGAGCTCATCTACTGCGTACAGTGTAATTTAATTAATTCTCTCGCCCAAATAATTTAACTTAGCCACGTCAAATTTTTATTATCAATACTTACCTGCGTGCTGAATGCACGTTTAAATTAAGAGCTTCTTCGTCCATCAGCAAAAGAAGCTATAAATTATTATGTAACTTGAAGTGGTGCGTTACTAGCCCAGCGGCTAGTCGAGAGAGCCGAAAAGATCAGGCGTTCCCTTCGCCGTCCGCACCGCGGGTTTATATATAAGGACGCTGCGCGAGGAAGAAAGGCCCCAGTTCTCTCCAGACGCTGAATGACACGCCATCTGTATCGGGAGTCGCGTCGCATCAGTGTCACTGCTACAAACAGCCTCGGGTGCCGTATTGAGTTACTAGAGATACGCGGAACCATGAAAACATTTTATGTGAAGTGTTAATTCTGGAATGATTTTCATTATCTAGCTTCAGTTTGCGTATTGTCGTATTTTCACGTGCCGTCGCGGGACAGACATTCTACCAAATATTTAGCGTGGCATTTGATGAAATATTTTCATCAAATTATGGCGAGCATTCTTTTAACATTTAATTCGGACATTTATAGTTGCATCAGCGCATTAGACTCTGAACTGCTCTGTTAGTTAGGTTGTAGGGATACTTGTGTTTTTTATCAGTGAATTTCAGAATATACTCAACTATTTTGGAAAACCGTTTTTGATTAGAAATCCCGGACAATCTCCTAATTCCTCAGAGCTATAAGCTGCAGCTATAATGGTATCTCAATTGAAGTGGGCACTAGGATCTCTAATTACTGGCTCCATGTTTTATTAAATCACTTTCTGGGTGCCAAGAAGTAAATAGAGAGCCAGTGTTGACAACGGCGAAAGACAGCATTAACAACATTCTAAAAGCCAGAAACTGATTCAACTTGCAAGTGTTTATCCAGCAATCAGATGCAATTTATTTTTACCAAATTATCCGGCGCCCCACACAGCCACACAGCTGGTGTGATATCCCGTAGGCTCTTGCTTTGTTTATCAGGCGACAGTGCAGAACTGTATCGAACGCCCTCTGGAAGTCGAGGAAAATGGCATCTACCTGGGAGCCTGTATCTAATATTTTCTGGGTCTCATGAATACGTAAAGCGAGATGGGTCTCACATGATCGCTGTTTCCGGGATCCATATTGATTCCTACAGAGCAGATTCTGGGTTTCCAGAAATGACATGACACGCGAGCAAATAAAAACATGTTCTAAAATTCTACAACAGATCGATGTCAGAGATATAGGTCTAGAGTTTTGCGCATCTGCTCGACGACTCTTCTTGAAGACTGGGACTACCTGTGCTCCGATCCTCTAGAGACTTGCGGTACACGGCTGTTAGAAGGGGGCAAGTTCTTTCACGTACTCTATGTAGAATCGAATTGGTGTCCCGTCAGGTCCAGTGGACTTTCCTCTGTTGAGTGATTTCAGTTGCTTTTCTATTCCTTGGTCACTTGTTTCGATGTCAGCCATTTTTTCGTTTGTGCGAGGATTTAGAAAAGGAACTGCAGTGCGGTTTTCCTCTGTGAAACAACTTTGGAAAAAGGTGTTTAGGATTTCAGCTTTACGCGTGTCATCCTCTGTTTCAATGTCATCATCATTCCAGAGTGTCTGGATATGCTGTTTTGTCCACTTACTGATTTAACGTAAGACCAGAACTTCCTAGGATTTTCTGTCAAGTCGATACATAGAATTTTACATTCGAATTCACTGAACGCTTCACGCATAGCCCTCCTTACGCTAACTTTGACATCGTTTAGCTTCTGTTTGTCTGAGAGGTTTTGGCTGCGTTTAAACATGCAGTGAAGCTCTCTTTGGTTTCGCAGTAGTTTCCTAACCTTGTTCTTGAACCACCGGGGGTTTTTCCCGTCCCTCCCAGTTTTACTCGGCCCGTACCTGTCTAAAAAGCATTTTACGATTGCCTTGAACTTTTTCCATGAACACTCAACAATGTCAGTGTCGGAACAGAAATTTTCGTTTTGATCTGTTAGGTCGTCTGAAACCTGCCGCCTATTACTCCTGCTAAACAGATAAACCTTCCTCCCTTTTTTTATATTTCTATTTACTTCCATATTCAGGGATGCTGGAATGTCCTTTTGATCACTGATTCCCTGTTCTGCGCTTACGGAGTCGAAAAGTTCGGGTCTGTTATCAGTAGGTCCAAGATGTTGTCTCCACGAGTCGGTTCTGTGTTTAATTGCTCGAGGTAATTTTCGGATAGTACGCTCAGTATAATGTCACTCGATTCTCTGTCCCTACCACCCGTCCTAAACATCTTAGTGTCCCAGTATATATCTGGTAAATTGAAATCTCCACCTGAGACTCTAGCATGCTGAGGAAATTTATGTGAAATGTATTCCAGATTTTCTCTCAGTTGTTCTGCCACTAATGCTGCTGAGTCGGAAGGTCGGTGAAAGGAGCCAATTATTACCTAGCTCGGTTGTTGAGTATAACCTCCACCCATAATAATTCACAGGAACCATCCACTTCTACTTCACTACAGGATAAACTACTACTAACAGCGACAAACACGCCACCACCGGTTGCATGCAATCTATCCTTTCTAAACACCGTCTGTGCCTTTGTAAAAATTTCGGTAGAATTTATCTCTGGCTTCAGCCAGCTTTCCGTACCTATAACGATTTCAGCTTCGGTGCTTTCTATCAGCGCTTGAAGTACCGGTACTTTACCAACGCAGCTTCGACAGTTTACAATTACAATACCGATTGGTGCTTGGTCCTCGAATGTCCTGGCTTTGCCCAGCACCCTTTGAGGCTGTTGCCCTTTTTGTATTTGCCCGAGGCCATCTAACCTAAAAAAGAACCACCCATTCCACGCTACACAACCCCTGCTACCCGCAACCACACACAGACACACACTGAACAGCCAAAACACTATGACCACTTGCGTAATAGCTTTTTTTGTCCTTGTTTGGAACGAAATACATCACTGATTCTGCGTATCGGATACCGAGCAGTTTGTTGGTAGATTTGTGGCGGTATGTGGCGTTAGTTGTCCACGTACAGGTCACGTAATTCTCGTAAATAACTCTCTGTTGATATGTGTGCGCGGTGATGACGCCCGATAACGACCCAGATGAGTTCCATAGGATTCACATCAGGACAATTTGGTCGTCGAATTATGAACGTGAGATCATTATAATGCTCCTCAGACGACTGAGGAAATGCGGATGGCTCTCCGTTGTCATCATGCAAACGCGGGAGAATGTCTCCCGTAGCATAATATTGCTCACCCCTACGACACCGTTGGTGGAGACAACCATCGACCTAGCGTAATAAAAATGTGATTAGCCCGAAGAGCCGACACGTTTTCATCGATCGACGGTTGAATACCGATCGTCTCGTTCGCACTGCAATCGTTATTGACGATACCGTTGGTTCGACATGCGAACACGTAGGAGTGGTCTGCTGTGGAGATCCATGTTCAACAATGTACGATGAACGGTTTGCTCCGAAACACTTGCACCAGCATTATGCTCATTCGGCAGTGATTCCACAGAGCGCCATCTATCCTACTTTATAGAGGGATGTACTGTTTCTTTCCGTAGATGCTCACGACAGTAGCACGTGAATACTCGACCATCTTCGCCGTTATCGAGGGACTCGTTCATAGGCTATGTGTAATAATAATCTGCCCTTTGTCAAAGTCTCTTATCTCGGTGGATTTCCCCATGTTCAGGTCATCTCTTCACTAGTGTGATCCACCGTCCGTGTCAGTACCACTTACAAGCTTTGCTACCGCGTCAGGTACCTGCAACGCCACCAGGTGGCATCCAACCTCGCGGTGGGTAGTTGTCATAATTTTTTGCTATAGCGTATTTTTGCGAGAATAATACCTGTATAAAGATCATCATGATCTTTTCGGACTAATTCCAAAACAAAGATGAGAAGCTTTCTCGGCTCCAGGCGCTACAGTCTGGAACCGTGCGACCGCTACGGTCGCAGGTTCGAATCCTGCCTCCGTCAAGGATGTGTGTGATGTCCTTAGGTTAGTTAGGTTTAAGTAGTTGTAAGTTCTAGGGGACTGATGACCTCAGAAGTTAAGTCCCATAGTGCTCAGAGCCATTTGAACCATTTTTTGAGAAGATTTCTCGTTTTCACTAAAACTGAAACTAAAGGAAATAATTCTACTACTTTGCTGCTCAAGGAAAGATCGTCGGTGGCAGGTTGGGTTTTCAGCAAACTTCATCACTTGCCTAAAACTCTTTCGCTGTACAGAAAACTTACTTTTCTTCAAAGAAGGTTTACTGTCCTTCGACAGTTTATGGTCGTCTCACTAGAAATAATTCAGGGAATTGAATTGGTGGGAATCCGTTTATTGGTGGATTTTTGCGAATGATGTGAGAGTAATTTTCATGATGTTAGTGCCGTAGTTTTGCTTGAGTCTGCTTTAACTCACCGACCTACTAATAAGCCTAAAACTGATCATTTCTGTTTATGTTAATTTTGACATAACAAAGTTAGTGAAAAGACAGTCAGCATTATTTTTATCACTGGCAAAACAATATCAACATTACCTGGTGAATTTTTTACTACCAACTCACTGTTTTGCAACAGGCTTCCCTTCAGAATGTAATACATACTGGGGTGACAAAAGTCGTGGGATTCCCCCTAATATCGAGTCGTACCTCGTTTGTCCGGCGCAGTGCAGCAGCGTAATGTGGTATGGACTTTACAATTCGTTGCAAGTCACCTGCACATATATTGAGCCATGCTACCTCTACAGCAGTCCATAATTGCGAAAGTGTTTCCAGTGATTGATTTAGTGCACGAACTGACCTCTCGTGTATGTGCCACACACGTTTGATGGGATTCAGATAGGGAAATCTCTGTGGCCAAACCATTCATTCGAATTGTCTAGAATGTCCTTCAAACCTAACGCGATCAGTTGGGGCCTAGGGACATGGCGCATCGTTGTTTGGGAATAATAAGTTCATGAATGACTGAAAATGGACAGAGCCGAACTGAATCATTTCCAGTCAATGATCTGTTCATATGGACCAGAGGACCCAGTGCATACCACGTAAACCCAGCCCACACCATTACGGAGCTCGCGCCAGCTTACTCATTGCGTTGTTGAGAACTAGGGTCCGTGGCTTCATGGAGTCTGCACCCCACTGGGACACTAGCATTAGCTCTCAACATTTCAAATCGTGACTAATCTGACCAGGTCACGGTTTTCCAGACGTCCAGGGTCCAACCGATGGGGCCGCGAACCCAGGAGAGGCACTATAGGTGATACAGTGCAGTTAGAAAATAAACTCGTGTCTGTAGTCTGCTGCCATGTGCCGTTAATGCAAATTTCACTTCACTATTCTAACAGATAAATTCGTTATTGCTCTTTCAATTTCTAAAGGTGGCAGGGGTCAAACACAGGGAGCGAAAGGCTATTTACAATTTGTACAGAAACCAGATGGCAGTTATAAGAGTCGAGGGGTACGAAAGGGAAGCAGTGGTTGGGAAGGGAGTGAGACTGGGTTGTAGCCTCTCCCCGATGTTATTTAATCTGTAAATTGAGCAAGCAGTAAAGGAAACAAAAGAACGGAGTAGGTATTAAAATCCATGGAGAAGAAACAAAAACTTTGAGATTCGCCGATGACATTTTAATTCTGTCAGAGACAGCAAAGGACTTGGAGGAGCAGTTGAACGGAATGGACAGTGTCTTGAAAGAAGGATAGAAGATGAACATGAACAAAAGCAAAACGAGGATAATGGAATGTAGTCGAATTAAATTGGGTGATGCTGAGGGCATTAGATTAGGAAATGAGACACTTAAAGTAGTTAAGGAGTTTTGCTATTTGGGGAGCAAATTAACTGTTGATGGTCGAAGTAGAGAGGATATAAAATGTAGACTGGCAATGGCAAGGAAAGCGTTTCTGAAGAAGAGAAATTTGTTAACATCGAGTATAGATTTAAGTGTCAGGAAGTCGTTTCTGAAAATATTTGTATGGAGTGTAGCCATGTATGGAAGTGAAACGTGGACGATAAATAGTTTGGACAAGAAGAGAATAGAAGCTTTCGGAATGTGGTGCTATAGAAGAATGCTGAAGATTAGATGGGTAGATCTAATGAGGAGGTATTGAATAGAATTCGGGAGAATGAGAGTTTATGGCACAACTTGACAAGAAGAAGGGACCGGTTGGTAGGACATGTCCTGAGGCATCAAGGGATCACAAATTTAGCATTGGAGGGCAGCGTGGAGGGTAAAAATCGTAGAGGGAGACTGAGAGATGAGTACACTAAGCAGATTCAGAAGGATGTAGGTTGCAGTAAGTACTGGGAGATGAAGAAGCTTGCACAGGATAGAGTAGCATGGAGAGCTGCATCAAACAAACCACAATAACAACAAACATTCGTTGTTCGTCCCAAACTGATTTTTGCGGTTATTTCACACCATGTTGTTTGTCTGTTATCACTGACAACACGCAAACACCACTGCTTTCGCTCGTTAAGTGAAGGGCGTCGGCCATTGCGTTGTCAGTGGTGAGAGGTAATGCTTGAAATTTTCTATTTAAGGCACACTCATTACACTATGGATACCAAAGTACTGAATTCCATAACGATTTCCGAAATGGAATGTTCCATGCGTCAAGCCCCAACTACCATTGCGCGCTCGCAGTCCGATAACTCCCATCGTCAGAAACTTTGTCACACGAATGACATAAGTACAAATGACAGATACGCCAATGGATTACCCTTTACACCTGTTGTACGTGATACTGCAGCCATCTGTATTGCTACCCATGGCTTGTCACGTTAGTTGTGCTTGTGTCCTCTGATATGAGACGGAAATATCAGAAGAGTTTGCGATGATGCATCAACTTTCTTGTGCATGAAAAATGGAAATCTTCCTTGAGTACCTTCTTGTGTCAGCAACCTCTCTAACTGTTAATGCAACGGTTTTTCATGGTGCCATGAATTTTATCCCCGCCATCGTACATGTATAACGGCGTCGCCGTACGCAGCCCGATACATTTAACGTGTGGCCCTTGGATACTTAATTTCTGAATATCTTCGCTTCTGTAGAGTAAAGGCAGTCAGTAAAGGAAAGTTATATGAGACTTGAGGCTGTTCGACCATTTTTATTTGTCGCTGCTGCCTGGTAAATTTTATAGAATATTTCTTCGGGGTACGATCAGTTGGACTTTAGAAAAGCATCAGATTGTTAGTGTTTTTCGGCTTAATTCAAAGTGAATTCCGCAGCGAGTATTTGATCTTGAAATTCAGAATTGGAAGAGGTGCTCTACAAGAGGATTTTATATCAACAGAGCTCTGCATCAGTGCTTGGAAATGTTTTAAGATCACTTTCGAAAACGAAGTGAGAATATTTAGTAACGGAAAACATCTGATGCAACGTTGTTTTGCTGATGGAACTGTACTACATGTTAAAGCGCAGACCATCTTTACCACTGAATGGGAGTATATGGTGCACGTAATCCCAACAAATGTTAATGTCACTGATAATACGACTAAAACAATGTATAGTGAACGCCTCGAAAAAAGTGGTATAAACTAACAATCAAATAAAGGAACCGTATCATAAGATATTGTGTTTACGGCTATTGACGACATCGATATCATGTGCAGCAAAGGAATAAACGAGTGTAAAAAGCACTTGGTGCGATTTTAATAGGCAGCATAAAACACTCAGAGACAAGTTTCCGATGCCTCTGAGAAAGAAAGACTATTATCAGCAGCGTTAACTATGTAGTATAACGGACTCTTAACTGGAAAGGACACAAAACTGAAAGTTACTCAATGATCTAAGGAGAGATGTGTATTGGAAAAACGTGAAAACAGTCATATGGATTAGGTAACGTGCATGAACCCCCGCCCCCCTCACCGGCCGCTCCACCCACTTGTCCTAAATCTCCTGAAGTGTCTCAATTTAGCAAGTGAGTCCGTAGATGATCGTATAAGAGGCGTACAGCATGACTGTCCGCGTTTTTCCATCCGAGTTTTGCGGAGAAATAAGGCAATCTGTCCTTAAGCTATCTTACTGAGCCGTCGTGTAGGATTCTTTCTACCTGTTCTGCCTAGATGTTCTCGAAGTTTCTATCCCTCCCAGAAGCGGTATCAGCGCCGTCGATTTCTCTGTTAAGTGCAGTTCTGTTTCCTGTGATTCTAGGTGATGAAGCAGGAAGCTACATTATTCGGAATGACGCTCAGGAAGAATGCCATTATTATGTATTTACTTACTAAACACCGTAAACTGATAATATCGGCAACAATTTTCTGAGAGCATGTTATTGTGACAGAACAAGTTCGGGAAGGCATGCTATCAGAGAATGACGACTTTGGCGTGCAGTTTATACTTCCTACTTACACTCGTGATATTTCGTCGCCGTTTGTACATTTTCGTTACTTACTAAGATGATCAATTTGTGGCGTTGTAATATTCTTGAAAGAAAGTACTTATGACTTGTAGATCTCTCCTAATATCTGTATTGGAAAAAACGACATTTACTATCAAATATTTATTAAGAAAGGTGGCTTACTTCGTGCACGTACCTCGCTGCTGACGTAACGGTCGTTCTCACGTCTAACCACAGCGCCTCACACCATCGTCCACTAGCAACGCCATATGGTCCACCGCCTGCTTCAGCCAGCATAGGAACTGAAATCTTACTCCTGACTGTCTGCGTTCCGCAGTACGAGTTACTCTCTGAATGCTACATGATGTCCATAGACGTGATACAAAACTGTTAAAGCGGACAATAAAAAATAAAATGTGCCTTGAGCAGAAGGGGCACCTTACAGACGGACTGGAATTTACGACACCACTGAAGATATAATGTACGTGAGCGTGACTTTTGCTCACTCTAACAGCTGTGCGGTAGTACCAATCAACGGTCACCCTCGAACTTAGCTGTTAAGAAAGCTGCCGCAACGCTAAATGACATGTTGGTGCTGATTTTATGTATTTGTACGTGAGTAAATGACGAGACAGTTGAAGGCTAAATAGTGTGTTGATGTGTGAATTGTGTACCCTGCCGAAAGCCGAATTAAAAAGCAAATAAAAGAAGCACCTTGTACAAAAAATCAAATGGCTCTGAGTACTATGGGACTTAACATCTGAGGTCATAGTCCCCTAGAACTTGGAACTACTTAAACCTAACTAACCCAAGGATATCATACACATCCATGCTCGACGCAGGATTAGAACCTGCAACCATAGCAGCCACGTGGTTCCGGAATGAAGCGCCTAGAACCGCTCGTCCACAGCGGCCGGCGCACCTTGTACATTAATTCATTGTAGCGATAGGACGCGAGATCCATGTTTTCCTGTCGATTCGCATTTTAATTTGTATTTGACAGGAGGTAGTGGATACTGTAGAATATAGACGATACTGTGCGAGAAAAGGATGCACTTTTATACGTGCTTGCGTTGCTTGACATTATGACGGAGACGACACAGTTTTGGACCAGAATGATGAATATAAGTCTATCACATTCATCAATCTGATATTTGGAAGCAGTAATTAAAAACAGCCTAACGCTTTCTTCAGTTTGTCTGAAGGAAACTTGAAGAATTCGTTCTTCAGTGAAATTGCAAATTTTTGTTGTCAGCAGTGTCGACATGCCATTCATTAGTACCTTGCTCTAGACGTCAGTAAACTTTGGGAGTAGGAATCATAATGAATGAAATATTGTACCACTTCAAGTTACAAATAGGCCCGTTCGTTCCGAGAGTGTCAGCGACAATGATGGTATTACTGGGACAGTAGCCAATAAAGGCGTGAAGTTCGTCAAGAAAGCTAGAAGCGAATTTGCGTTTGACTGAAATGGAGAGAGTCACTGTTAGCATATCTAAAAGACGAACCGAGAATTTACACCCGCACCGGCGAAATTTGGTATTGAAGCTGAAAGTCGTACAGCCAGATTCTTGACTGAGGAAGCAACTGTGTACGTTGGTCGGTCGTAGTGATTTACAGAAAGACGGGACTAGATTTCCGCTTGATGTAATGAATGGGAACTCCCACTTATGGTGGATGTATGTCAGAGAACGCCTGTGAGAAAGAGAAAGAACGGTATCATATTTGATTACAATGTTGATAACAAACATCTTCAGGATGTAACATCGTGTAGGTCGCTGGTACGTCTTTCATCACCTGTAGCAGTTCATTCCACCTACTCGGTAAGCTTCTTGATGTATGTTTGGTGGATACTCTCGTTGGTGTGTACTGGTTCAGGCGACAAAAGCAGCGCTGCAGAAAATTCTACTAAATACCTACCAGCCAAAGGCCGTATAACTCGAGCGTCTGTAAGTTCGTAAGAATATCTGCAAGTCTTGGAAAATACATAGTATCTGTAAAGAAAATTGCGTGAAAGATGTTAGTGCAACCAATTGTACGATATTTCTCCAGTGTCTGGGATGCTTGTCAAGGAGGAAGATCAACAGACATCGAACGAATTCGGACAAGCGTTACTGCGATTGTAACAAGTCGGTGTAGCCCATCGAAAATTGGGAGTGATATGCTCGGAGAACATACGAGGGACGTTCCGAAAGTAATTCCTCCTATTTCTATTCTTGGAAACTACAGGAGATACATAAATCACAATAGCACAGCTAAAAAGGAAACATCTCAGCTACAGGCTGTCATTTTTTCACATAGTAACTACCATTCGTTCTGCACTTTTACCAGCTATGAACCATAACCTGGATGCCGCACATGTAAAAACCGAAACCAGCTGAGGATAACCACTTCCCTGCAGCGTTGACAACAACTACGGGGCTTGAAAACGTTCGCCGCGAAGTCCACCTTTCAGAAGCCCAAAGACATGGAAGTCAGAAGGTGCTAAAATTTTGCAATGACGTGCGTGGTCACAAAAATTATGCGGGGCCTGGCGTTATCATATTACGGGTGAAAGTCGGTCTTCTTCTCTGGCCTTACGCTGGAAATTCGGGATTTCAGCTTAGTCAGTGCCCTCTTGTAGCGCGCTGAACTGACAGTTGCTCCGGGCTCTAGGATATTCAGAAGAACCACACCTTGGCTACCCCAGAAGACTGTGCACATCACTTTGCCGGCAGATGGCTGTGCCTTTGACAGGGAACTCACATGTCGCCATTCCATGGATTCTCTTTAGGATTCCGGCTCGTAATGGTGACAACACGTCTCATCTCCGGTGACGATTTTATTCAGAAAATTGTCACCTTCAGCTTCATATCGGCCCAGCACGCCCCGACAAATTTCCATTCAACGAGTTTATTGTTTTTTTGTAAACATCCGCGGGGACATATCTCGTACGGAATTTGGAATAATCAAGATGTTCCAATATTGTTTCCAAGGCATTGCAGCCGACATTCAGCTTTGTACACAATTATCTGGTCGTTATCCGCCGATTAGCACGAATGAGTTGATCAAGAGGCACTTCTGAGTGATGAAATCTGTGCAGGATCGACCGGGCCGTGACCTGTCATGCACACCCTTTACACAACCTCTAAAATGCCGTACGCATTGCGTCACATTGCTCACGTCCACTGCATCGGCTCCATACACTTTTAGCAGGAATCGATGAATTTCAATCGGCGCAATTTCTTCGGCAGTGAGGAGTTCAATCACGCATCGCTGTTTTATACGCGTGTCCATACCCGACTCCATTTCGGAACCCTCGTCTTCTGACGCCAAGTACCGCAGAACAATGGAACCACCTGAAAATAAAAGGGGTAGGTTCCAGTATGAACACTACACCAACGACATCAGGCGCGGACTTTCAGAGTCACCACAAATATGGATGTGCAGCCATTACTTTCAGAACGACCCTCGTAAGTCGGAATCCTTGGGAGAATGACCCTGTTGGATCTATTATTTTAGAAGACCTCCATTCGAAAATTATTGTGCTGACATTACGCTGCCTGCTGTGCATTACAGGCTCAGGGACGATGAGAACACGACGAAGATATTAGGGCGTGTACAGAAACACGTTGTTGTTTTTCGCTTGTTCGTGGAATAGGAATAGGAAAGGAAACTGATAATATGGATGTGGTGTGCGCTCTGCTATGCACTGTCTCGTTACATCTGTACTATTTAAGTAGATGTTGTTTTAGATCGCCTGTAGGTAGCACAAAGTGTTAAACTCGTGTCGTAGTATTGACGGAAAGTTGACGGTGAATGGAAAAATATACACTAATATATTTTTTTATAGCTGCACTGTTTTCATACTGAAAATCCACAGATTAATACAGGGGATTGAACAAAAACTTCGCTCTTTGAGGGTTCTGTAAAATATTACGTATGTATATAGATGACAGTAATAATAATTTCACGTGACTCAAAGGCCTGGTGAAAGCCATTCTATACACGAAACACATTTGGAGATTGCGAATACAGTGATACATCAACTTCATCGTTTGCTAGAAACAGATGAAAATTTCTGCCCAACCAGGGCAGAAACGGAATTCCCCCTCATCGCGATAGGTCGCCTTAGATGCATCGGCTATTTGGCGCACGCCTCAATGACCGATTCAAACTTAATGGCTGAAAGACATTTGCATAGAAGTATAGAAACACTGTAAGAACTGTATTTCATGCCAAAGAATAGGTAAAATGTGGAGCAAATTTTTGTCTTTTCCTGTTCGGCAATCACATAATGTGCGAGCCTGTTGCGATACAGGAAACAGGACAAATGGATTTTGGGATCTGTCTTTCACGCGTGCAGGGATGGCCGAGGTGTTTTTTGGGACCTGACGTCAGCACGGCTTAACGGGAACCCTGGTGGAAGAGCTGGCTCCCACTTTCCGATTACCGCCCCATTTTTTTGCAGTGGCGCATATATCTTCATCGCTCTCCCACGTCAAGACCTTTTTCGTTGACTATACATTCGCGCCGATCTTCTACGCACCATCACCCCTATGGCGCTTAAAGTTTACCATCTGATGATGAGAAATAACCGGAATGTGATGGGTCGACGTCAACCAACTGGCGTGCAGTACACCTCCTCCCCTACCCCCTTTCTCCAATCACCAATAGTACATTCATACTATATGGTGTCTGGTGGTCAGCCAAAAACATACGACTCTACACCGGTTCCCTGCCATTAATACAGTCAACTCTGCACTTTGCTGAAAGTGTCGTCTGTCGGACGACTGCCTGTCACGTGGAATGTGGATACTCTACGGAGGACGCTTGCATCGATGACGAATAAAACTTTCCTGTAGAAACGTCCAAAAGTCGAGAATGCGCTTGTCACTGTTGTGGAACAGATAGGATATGGACATTCCTTTGATCAGTGTCCCTGCTTAGTCTTAGTGAGAGGGAAAAGCCTCTCATCCGGAAATGTAAGGCACAACCCGCCCTGTCGGCACTACTGTGCCAATTCTTTGGGCAGTGTGTTCTGGGACCCTCCTTCGTAGCTGGATTGTGTCTGGCATGATAAGGTAAATTCATAATGAATGTATAATTCTCAGCATAGGAACAGTGACACGAACATACAGCATTATTCTTCGAGACAACGTGCTCGGATCTCGTGGCCGCAGCTCGTGGTCTATTGGCTAGCGTTGCTACCTCTGGATCACGCGGTCCCGGGTTCGATTCCCGATCGGGTCGGGATTTTCCCCTTCCTGGGACTGGGTGGTTGTGTTGTCCTCATCATGTCATCACCATTCGGGAAGTTGCGAGATTGGAACTGGAAAGGTTGGAAACTTGTACGGGCGCTGATGACCTCGATGTTGAGCGCCTCGCAAACCAGCATCATCATCATCATCATCATGGTCGTCAGAGATCGTCTGCAGAACAAGTGGATCACTTTTTAACAACTAGCGTACAGCCACGAGTGTGCAACCTTTTTGTCTGAAATGCAGGGAGAGTGGTTTATTTGTATTCTTCATTATTGTACAATGCATTTTTTGTTTTAATTTTAAAAACAAAAAGAAGCTGATAAGGGTACCACTCGTGAGAAACCGTAGATCTGGAGTCAAGTACTTTTCAGCTTGAAGAGAATATGCTTAAGGCGAACGATCGCGATAAGCAGGAATTCCGAGTTCGAATCTGGTTCCGCATAAATTTTCATTTGTTTCTAGGTGCAGTTGATATATAATCCCACTAGAAATTTGGAATTAAATTTCCTGTATTTCAAAGGCTGTAGATCATCAGGCATTCAAGCATGTCTGAACGACATTTCCGTCAAACTGTACAAACACGGCAATAACAAAGCTTTTCTATTGGACTAGCGAGTCCTTTACCATTCTCCAGGTATGCTTCCGGGGAAAGGGGAGCTACAGTTTATCTTGGAATACAAACCACTTTCTGGCCACTACTCACATCGCTGAGACATGAGGGCTAGGTTAAAACGAAGACGGTAATTCTGCTGTCAAACTGAGATCAGACCTAGCGACCTCTCGGTTTCTAGAGAAGCGCTTTGCCACTAGAGTGAGTTTGCGAGAGTAAAAATGTAGCTTTTCACTACGTCGCCTTAGAAGCTTAAATTATGTACACCATCAAGTAACCATAGACCAAAGTGTTACACGTAGATTTGAGTATGATACCTCCATTTGTTACTGAGATAAACTTGTCTTAGACAGACAGATACAACAAATAGCCAGAAAATAATCTTTATGTGACATAATTAGGAATTTACAATTTTAGGACTTTCTTTCGCTAGCCGGAGCGGCGTTTCAGTCTGGAACCGTGAGACCGCTATGGTCGTGGGTTCGAATCCTGCCTCGGGCATGGATGTATGTGATGTCCTTAGGTTGGTTAGGTGTAAGCAGATAAGTTCTAGAAGACTGATGACCTCTGAAGTTAAGTCCCATAATGCTCAGAGCCATTTAAACCATTTTGAACTTTCTTCCATTTACTTGTGTTACGAAATCTTACTTCTCGCCAGATCCCATGGTTCCATGTCAGCGGAACAAACTCAGTATATTTTGATGACTGAGTTTGTAACTGTCGAAGTATGTGTCACAAATGGCCGCATCTTTTGAGGACAGTGACTCATTTTTAACATCACCACGCGACTATGTAACTTAGCATGTGGCACACATTTCGACTTGATCACTTCCCCGTTCTTGGCAAGAAGCAGTCGTATCAGTCAGACGGACAGATGGACAACAAAGTGATCCTATAAGAGAATATGGGTTTAGTTTTCTCCAACTGAAGTATGGAACCATACAAAAGTACCGAATATTTCTGAAGCGGTAGTGCCCCCTGTTACGCTGTCGCCAAGATAGCCCCTGCTGGCGGGCAACTCATTTAACACCACACAGGACCGAGATTGGCTATGCCCAAGGCGCAAGCAATTGTAAACATCGGCTGTTTGGGAACCAGACATTCCCCGTACTACTTCCAGCGGAGGGAGTTCGAGATGGCCCGCAGGAAGTATTACTACACCAGCATCTGATTGGCTGGCCAATACTATTTAAAGGCTAGAACCAGCACCGGACACCAGTTCACGCCAACTACTGACCTCAAGGGCGTCTCCACGGAAGGCTACGTCTTCGCCATCGGAATAGAACTTTGAATTAAGTGTACGTGTGTTATCACGGACACTTATGGGAAACTTTTGTTGACTTTGGTAGGAAATTCTTACTGGCTTCGTGATTGTGACTTTCCATTGTTATTGCCGGCCGCGGTGGTCTAGCGGTTCTAGGCGCTCAGTCCAGAACCGCGCGACTGCTACGGTAGCAGGTTCGAATCCTGCCTCTGGCATGGATGTGTGTGATGTCCTTAGGTTAGTTAGGTTTAAGTAGTTCTAAGTTCTAGGGGACTGATGACCACAGATGTTTAGTCCCATAGTGCTCAGAGTCATTTGAACCATTTTTTCCCGTTGCTATTCAGTCATTTCCATGTAAAAATGGTTCAAATGGCTCCGAGCACTATGGGACTTAACATCTGTGGTCATCAGTCCCCTAGAACTTAGAACTACTTAAGCCTAACTAACCTAAGGACATCACACACATCCATGCCCGAGGCAGGATTCGATCCTGCGACCGTAACAGCCACGCGGTTCCGGACTGCGCGCCTAGAACTGCTAGACCACCGCGGCCGACCATTTCCATGTAGACTCATGTAAACAAAAGTTATGTTGTAAAAACTTTCAAATTGTCAGTTACAACACCCACCAAGACCATACAAAAATCTAGTGAACGTAGTCCCTAAAATGCATACCTTAAGAGCTATGAACGCTTGTGGGTCTTCATAAAAGTCAGACACATCTGTTCTAATGAAGAAGTGCTCATAGCTGTTCAGGTATGCATTTTAGGGCCCATGTTTACTGAATTTTTATTCTTCTTTCGGTGGACACTGTCACCTGGCAAAATACTCTGCGCCTTGTGTAACAACCTGTATATTTCACTTGAGTAGCCATAGATCCCTGACAATTATCTCCAAAGTGTTTAAAATACTAATTTTAGTAGCTCTTTCACGCACCTCATTGATGCACCTGACTTTATGTAACAACTGGAAGAAACTAATCAAGTGGCTAACTACAGTATTCAGATCTGAATATAGAGAAAATACGTTTTTAATTTTATTATAAAAGGTGGCAGCCACAAATTCGAAATCATCTGCTCGGCTCGGTATCCAGTGACTAATTGAAGCAGCTGCGTACTTTAACAACACAGAAAAACAAGAACTCTCTGTCTGTAGAAGTTCCGCTAATGACATTAACTTAGTCTGCCATTAGTTTATGGCTGGAGTTCTGAAACCGCGTGCGCTTGTAATTACTGCCCACTTCAAAACTACGCCGGAACTACTTCTCTTCTCAAGTGCTGTTACAAATTTCTATTTATAGTACCACTCCATTAACTCTGGGTGATGCTTGCAGCACTTTCGAATTTGCGCTCTCCGCCATTGTGTAAACAGAAGTTGATTGCGTCCCCGGAGGAACTCCGTTTAAATTGAATAAATATTGTTCCATCAGCAGACTTCTGATCGATAATTGGTTCGGTTACATTACACGCCAGAAGCAAACAGAATAGTGAGGAAAGTGGATTTTAATCGATGGACTAATAACCAATAGCTCTAATTGTAGGAAAGAGCTTCAGCAAAGCGGACAGTATCCTCATCTGTCATTATTCAGCAGTGGAGGATTAAAACGATTATGGAGAAGAAATTATCTTATTAGTGGAAGGAGTGTGACAGTAGAATCACAGATGAAGGAACTCTGTTCAGGTCATCGATTCCGTGTGAGAAACTGTCTTAATCTGTATTTCAATTCGTTCTTCTCGTTTAATTAAGGTCTGTAAATTGAGGTCGGCAAAATAAATCGAACTTCGAGAGCAGCAAGGTGTTACAGCTGATACCATCCGCTCATAAAATGGTAATTCCTGTTGACAGAAAGGAGAACAGCGCCATTGTTTTTACTCAGTGACGATGATAGTATCTGTGTGCGACGTAATTATCGTGTTTTTAGATCTTATTTTACAGAAGACTTTTTCACTATAAGAGATACTTGCACCGCTATTTTGAGTTAAAAGAGAAGTTACGTGGATGACACCAGAAACTGCTGGTCTTCAGTTTAATACACTACGTAATCAAAAGTGTACAGACACAGGTTACTGGTCATTAATACGTAATATGTCAACCATTCGCTGTTATGACGCCTTCACACTGCCGGAGATATTTTCAGTCAGGTTTTTTAAATTATATCGTCCAGCTTTCATTTGTTATAATTCTATTTTAGAATTTGAGTTTCGGCACTAAGCCATTTTCAGGCATCTAAAAACAGAATATAACATAATGAGAGCAGTGGGCTTAACTGAATATACAAAAAATTTTGTAGATTGTTTCAATTCATATATGGTACTTACAAGGTTTTGGCACGCAGAATTATGCTAGGAAGAGAAATCAAATTAATATGCACATCAAAGACCAACCAGTCACTGATACCAGTCAATATTCCATTTTATGTATTTCGATTTTGAGTGGTTTGCATACACTGTGGTGACAAAAGTCATGTGATAACGATATGCACATAAATAGATGGCAGTAATATCGCATACACAAGGTATAAAAGTGCCGTGCATTGACGGAAATGTCAACTGTACACACGTGATTCATGTGAAGAAGTTACCAATGTGATTACGGCCGCACACGATTTGAATTAACAGACTTTGAACTTGGAATGGTAGCTGGAAGTCGTCAGGGAATTAAATATTCAGAAATGTACAGTGTCAAGAGTGTAGCTAGAGTACCAAATTTCCCACGTTACCTCTCATCAAGGACAACGCAGTGGCCGAAGGACTTCAATTGACGACCGAGAGCAGCGGCGTTGGCATAGAACTGTCAGCGCTGACAAACACAGCGTGAAATAGCGGCCAAAATCAGAGTGGGAGTTAACGACGAACGTATCCGTCATGACAGAGAGAGAGAGCACGGTGGAATGGGGGGGGGGGGTGGCCTGGCGTTAAGGGGCTATGGGGCATGAGGCAGCAGACAACCGACGTGAGTGGCTTTCCAAACAGAACAACGGCTGCACAGCGCCTCTTCTTGTCTCGTTACCATATCGGTTGGACGCGAGATGAATGTAAAATCGATTTGCCCCACATAGAAATTTTCGCATTCACCACATTCTATTCTATAAATCCGTGATTGTGTAAATGGTTTTGTTTTGTGAATTGTGTGCCTGATAATTGCCCCTTTCACTCAGCACATGCCTGCAAAGCTTGCCGGAGATGCTTGTATGCGGGCGTTTGTTTAAAATCTTCACCACAGCACTCTGAGGTATGCATGTGTCACTAGAAACACAGCCTGACGTCGGGACCATTTCCTTTCGTGGGCAAGTACTCTACCATCTGAACTACACAAGCGCGACCCGTCGTCACTTTAATCTTGTAACACAGAGCCAGACACGGCGTGCCAAACTGCACGCGTGCGCAATGTGCATGCGGCCTGCGCTTGCTCCAAGGCTGCCTTCGTCCGGTCCTTGGCGGTAGTACTCTTTAGGGCGCAACGTTTCATGTAGTAGAGCGATGCTGCATTATTCCTTCTGGCATATGGAGCAGTATTCTTCGAACTGCCTCAGCTGTGTGTTCCTCGCTACCTGCTTGTGGCTTAAAGGACCTGTAAGAGACCTGTGCTTGTTGCAGTGCGACATAGTCTCAAAGAGGCACTAGAGACCTTCCATTAAAAGCAAAGTAAAGAATGGAGCTCAAAATTGCCAAATCTAATAAACATTTCGGAAATTTCGAAGTAGTTAAAGGGTTGATTATTGAGGTGTCTTAACTTCTGACGCCATTGGAGGTACAGAAGTTTTGCGACATAAGTCTTTCGCGACAAACAATACCTCACTGCCAAACCTGTCGTGGGAGTTTGTGTCAAAGGCAGTTAATTAATGGCAAGTTCATTGCGTTCTCGATTGCCTTGGACGTGTTGGTCGACATTTCGGACACGGCGCAGCTTGCGACCCACGTTTATCTAGTCGACACAAACATGCACGTGTCAGAAGAACCGTTAGGTCTGGTGAGAATGAAAGACACAACTAGTGGGATCGAATTGCTGGAAATTGTTGAAAAGGCAGCTGAAGGCGCTGGCCTGAATCTGAACACGATAGTCTCAGTACCACCGATGGAGCTCCAGTGATGAGGGGGGCACAAAATAGGCTATTAGCATTGTTGCGCAGTAAACAACGATGTACAAGCGATTTCTACGATATGCATTGTTTCGCACATCAAGAAGCACTTTGTGCTAAATTCTCAGAGAAAGAGTACGTCATGAAACTGATGGTGCGAATAGTTTAGTACGTATAGGCAAATGGGTTACTATATCTTTGGTTTAAACAGTTTTTACGAAACTACAGGAACAGTATGGAGACGGAATTTGATACCGTGACGTACATTGGTTATGTCGAGGGGCACGCTTGGAAAGAATTTTGGTGTTAAGACATGCTATTGTCCAATTTTACGAAGGAAAATGGAAAGCGGGAACCAACGTTACGAGACCCGAAATGTATTTTAGACCTCACATTTTTAGTTGATTTGACTGCACACTTGAACATCCTCAATAACACGTTACAAAATGAGAAGCAATTAATGACCGACTTAATGGGAAACATGGATGCATTTAAAGTGAAAATCTGATTTTGGAAATGTTAGCTTCTGAAAAATAACGCCACCAATTTCCATCCAATCTCTGTCTTTAATGGAAATGCGAATTATGAACAATTCATTTCGGTGCTGGAAGAAATACAGAAATGGTTTTCAAATCGTTTTTAGAACACTACCAACCTCGCATCTGTTTTTGAGATGTTTTCAAGACCATTTTCCGTATCAGCTGCAAACGCCCCTGTTTATTTGCAGATTGAACTCATCAATGTGTGGTGTAATTACTGATTAAAGGACAAATTGCATTACGTTAAGACTGACCAGGGGTTCTACGAAGGTTTTCATCTGGAATAGCTTCCACGCCTCCGTGATGAGACTGCATCAACTTATGTGTATGAAAGATTCTTTTTCGATAATGAAACTAAGTATGTCATGGTTACATGGTATCCTGAGTGACGTGTGTCTGATAAAACTGCCTGCACCTGTCGGTGTGCCAGCAGTTGATACCAGATATTAACTTCATTATGTCTTCAGCTAACCAATAGTAATTAAATAATAATGAAAATTTTGGTTTGATTCTGATATGCTTTGCCGATAAATGTAGCCTCGGCGCTATCGATACACAAGTGCTAGACTTTTTTCCCCTTCACATGTACTTACGATAACTGATTCCAACCCTAAGGGATGATATAGAGACTGTTTTTTGCGTCTCCTCAACTGACCTTTTCTAAGAATTTTACATGGAAGTATGTGGCTCACACTACATTATTGTCGTAAGGCAGTTGCAGTTCAAGTTCATTTTAATGTGTTTTATTTGTATAGGTATATTTGCTTCTACCACAGTAACGCTATAACATAACTCTTCACAATCCAGAGCTGTGCGCCACTCTTCTAACGTCTAAGTGGGGCGCTCGCAGTTCACCCATCGTACCCGTTCAGACAGCATGGCGGTGTGGTGGGGGCAACGTGCAGTGAGACGACAGAGAGACCAACCCACGAGTCACTATCAGAAATGTATTACATGATGATATTTTTATATTAATAATACTCCTTTGTGTGCTGGTAGAATCTTTCCGATTGCATCCTCTGCACTTTTTACGTAGCTTCCGTAATATAGTCCTATGGCACCTGAATAAGTACATTTTGCACCACTAGTTATGTATTGGGACGTTTTAACTCAGTGTTAATCCCAAGTATCCACGGTAACAGAAAAGTTATTTGCAGCTATGATTGTATAAAAGGTGGCAATAAGCACGCTGGTAATATCTACTTATACAACAACTTGGCAGTATACCATCCGATGTCAGAAGATGGATGATTATCAACTGCACTACTAAGACTTGTTACAAATATTAACTTCGAAATTACTTGAAATGAAATTACTTGCAGAATATTTCCTTCTCAAAGATATTAGATTTCTTCTTGAATTAAAAACGATTCCTTGTAAGTATTGCAAAGCTGCAATTGTTATTTTGCTGTGACTCGCAGATAGTACACTCCTGGAAATGGAAGAAAGAACACATTGACACCGGAGTGTCAGACCCACCATACTTGCTCCGGACACTGTGAGAGGGCTGTACAAGCAATGATCACACGCACGGCATAGCGGAAAAACCAGGAACCGCGGTGTTGGCCGTCGAATGGCGCTAGCTGCGCAGCATTTGTGCACCGCCGCCGTCAGTGTCAGCCAGTTTGCCGTGGCATACGGAGCTCCATCGCAGTCTTTAACACTGGTAGCATGCCGCGACAGCGTGGATGTGAACCGTCTGTGCAGTTGACGGACTTTGAGCGAGGGCGTATAGTGGGCATGCGGGAGGCCGGGTGGACGTACCGCCGAATTGCTCAACACGTGGGGCGTGAGGTCTCCACAGTACATCGATGTTGTCGCCAGTGGTGGGCGGAAGGTGCACGTGCCCGTCGACCTGGGACCGGACCGCAGCGACGCACGGATGCACGCCAAGACCGTAGGATCCTACGCAGTGCCGTGGGGGACCGCACCGCCACTTCCCAGCAAATTAGGGACACTGTTGCTCCTGGGGTATCGGCGAGGACCATTCGCAACCGTCTCCATGAAGCTGGGCTACGGTCCCGCACACCGTTAGGCCGTCTTCCGCTCACGCCCCAACATCGTGCAGCCCGCCTCCAGTGGTGTCGCGACAGGCGTGAATGGAGGGATGAATGGAGACGTGTCGTCTTCAGCGATGAGAGTCGCTTCTGCCTTGGTACCAATGATGGTCGTATGCGTATTTGGCACCGTGCAGGTGAGCGCCACAATCAGGACTGCATACGACCGAGGCACACAGGGCCAACACCCGGCATCATGGTGCTGGGAGCGATCTCCTACACTGGCCTAACACCACTGGTGATCGTCGGGGGCACACTGAATAGTGCACGGTACATCCAAACCGTCATCGAACCCATCGTTTTACCATTCCTAGACCGGCAAGGGAACTTGCTGTTCCAACAGGACAATGCACGTCCGCATGTATCTCGTGCCACCCAACGTGCTCTAGAAGGTGTAAGTCAACTACCCTGGCCAGCAAGATCTCCGGATCTGTCCCCCATTGAGCATGTTTGGGACTGGATGAAGCGTCGTCTCACGCGGTCTGCACGTCCAGCACGAACGCTGGTCCAACTGAGGCGCCAGGTGGAAATGGCATGGCAAGCCGTTCCACAGGACTACATCCAGCATCTCTACGATCGTCTCCATGGGAGAATAGCAGCCAGCATTGCTGCGAAAGGTGGATATACACTGTACTAGTGCCGACATTGTGCATGCTCTGTTGCCTGTGTCTATTTGCCTGTGGTTCTGTCAGTGTGATCATGTGATGTATCTGACCCCAGGAATGTGTCAATAAAGTTTCCCCTTCCTGGGACAATGAATTCACGGTGTTCTTATTTCAATTTCCAGGAGTGTATTTTAAATTCGGCGAATATTAACCTTTAAGATCACGAAAAGTATCGTCAGCACTAACTCAGCGTCTCGAGAATCTTGATACCAGCTCCCGGTGACACAGAAATTCTCGCAGACACTGAAACACTCGTAAAGTGCAGACCCATTATCATGCACACTATAAACCACTGGAACCCGTCGAAGTGTTATGACGGTCAGATTAATGCAAAGTGGAAGGTGAGCCCATAAAATTTCTTTACTAACGGCGAAGAGAACGATATTCCTCATGCAGCTACGTAGGCCACATACGCAGGTTCTGTCAGCAGTCTATTTAACATCAAATCAAATAATGTATGCGTTGTCGTAGTGCACCATGTAGATAACTTCGGATACCGAGGGAAATAAGTACCGAACCATTTCTTTTTTGATGGGGGACAGATCTTCCTTTTACAAAATTCATTCAGTTACTCAAGTATGTCGCTTGTTACGGCGAGTTAAAACTTCACAGTCTAGTTCCTTTGCAAATGGCGGCCATTAACAATACGACTATTACAAAAGCTCTCTTCTCATAAAATACATTACGGCTATTATTATGACTGTCTAATAAGTGATTGCCGCATCCAGGAAGTGCAGTTACTATGATCGCTGGTCATTCATAAAAATAATGATGTCGCGCCAGGAGCGGAGAAACGCTCACATACTATATTACCAAATGTTAATGTTTACAAAAATACATACCGTTATTGTTTCCAGTCAGGGTTTTCTTGTAAAACTTGTCGACCAAGTATGATTATGTTATACTACAACAGAGCGGCTTAAGAGCATAAGTATACAGTAGCTTCACAATAAGAAATAATCAATAACATTTGTTGATAGTGATAATAAAAAGTTTTAACTAACTTTCGTAACAGTCTGCTGCGTGGCTTTTCATTTCCTGTACTAAATGAAACTCCAAATATCTTGGCTATGTGATGGTGGTCTATGATTTAGTCACTAATTATGAAATTATATTGGTACAACCTTTCTGAAGCCAATATCGCATAACAAATTTTTTTTTTTACAAACAACCTGTTTCGACAGATTTTGCTGTCGTCTTCGGGTCTTCCAAAAATCTTATAAAGTATCTTCATTTTGAGTTGCACTACCTTATATTCTGTTTAAGGTGGATCTTCAATGATTAGAACATGTCCAGCTAACGTTAACAGATGTGCTACTGTGTATTTTATTGTATACTGTGTTTTTTATGACGTAACAATCATCTGTGAGCGCCACACATATGGATGTAGCTACGTGCACAAGGCGCTCCTTGATTTTAAATGTTTTTATTTATAACAAACTATATTATGCGCTACATTTTATCTACGTGATAACTTGGCTTGAGGTCAAACTCAAGATGAACATACTTTATAACACGAATTTTGTAAGTCCAGCATCAGCACCAGGCAAAACTCAATTTATGTCGCCGCTGAAGAGAATTCTTGAGAGCAAAAATGCACTTAGGACGACTAAGACGTTGGGCGCTCTCATTACATATGAAGCTTGTTACAATCTGACCAAGGAACATGGACTTGATAACCATAAATCTGAATATATGATAGGATTCTCTCTTTGGTGTACATCTTGACAGAATGTATTCCACCATGTCACCATATCACTGAAGACCAGCATTACTAGCGTAAGCCCTTAACCAACCAAGCAACAAATCCTTAAGATATTGAATATCTGCTACTGGCCACTAGTTAGAATCCTGCACATTGATATGTTCAGATCAGCGATAGCAAGGTGGACAGCATTAAATGACCTATCCCTATGGCAGATAAAAACCTAATTGAGATGTCTAAGTAGCACCCTTCCCACACGGAAGCGTTTCACGAAATTTAGAAAGAAGACATAAAGCTTATTGTGTGAAGATGATGGCAAAATGCCACGAAATGACCGACAAATATGACTCTTTGACTCAAGTAAACTCACAAATGAACACCGATCACGGCATGAGCTAATGCCTACACTCGAAACACTATGGTGAACAGTGGAATAAACATGTCGAACTTCTGTCACTGCTCGAGTTGGACTGAAGCTACGGGCTACAGAGACGGTCGGCTATTACGCCAGAAATGTACCTTCCGTTGTTGTTAGTAAAGAGTTCAGTAGTTTAATGGCGTGAATTGTAAATGATTTTGACTGTAATGTTCTGCAACGTGGACTGATGTTATTTCAGTTGTTGATAAGAAAAAACGATAGGCATCTTGAGGTTGAAGCTCTTCCATCTGTGTTTTCTTACAAATATATATGTTTTCGGAGAGGGTCTACCTTGAGCAAAACACAATTTCTTATTTTTTCTTTTTATTCCAGAGACATATTTGCTGAAGATACAGCAACATCAGTGGGTTTTGTATAACAAAAGTTCTTCTCAAAACAATAAAAATGCTTTTTGCTACTAGTACACTTCTAAATTTAAGTTTATAAAGTCAGTATTTAAAAATATGAAAAATGCGCAAAGAATTTGTATGTATATGTTGTTACTACATGCTGTTTGTTTTGTTTCACAGTATTTCATCTGCAACCATCAATAATTTAATGTAGAACAGTGAAATATAATGCCAAGACACACACTCACAAAACATTCCACATAGTATTGGGTAATGGTAGACATAGCCTTAACAAGAACCCAATGTCCTACATTAAGCACTACATGTTTGCACATGAGAAACAGTGAAACAAAAAAAACTATGTTCAATTGCATAAAATCTATGAAATCCGTAGCATGTCGTATTTACACAAAACTTTGTTCATTTTTCAAATAAGAAAATACTGACTTTACAAATTCAAATTTCTACACGTACTAGTAGTAAAAAGCATTTTTCCTGTTTTATCAAAGAAAACATAAAACCCATAATGATGCTGTAACTTCAGCAAAACAGATCTGCGGAATAAAAAAAAATGAATTGTGTTTTGCTCAAGGTAGATAGTCTGCAAACACTGCTTAGCAATAATAGGAATTGTTATGATGACGACGAACGAGTCGTTGCCAATGTTGACTGGTGGCCAATGCTAAATAGAAACATATAAATCACCGCAGGTTTGTCAGTATCGTCGATAAGGTGCTGGCTGCATGGTCTGGATCTGCAACGACTAAAAAAATTAGAAGTCGTTGGTAAAAAATAATATATATTGTCCTTAAATGTACAGTATTCTTCTTGCCTGCATACATATAATTATAGGCAGATAGCTATTGAGGCCTCACTTTGGCCATGCGTTACGAAACGGGTTGTAAGAGGTTGCTTCCTGTCAGCTGAAGGCTATGCTACTTTACTACTTGACGTCCCGATCAAGAGTGGACGAGAGCTCACTAGAAACTTGATACAAGCCGCGGAGTGGCGCTAAGGGCGCTGATTGCGACTCGCTGGTCCAACGATACTAACACGGACCGCTGTCGATAACTCCAACCCCTACCAAGTGTGGTATCCAACGTTGATACCACAGTCTAATAAATATTATTCTTTTAGTAGAGAAACCAAAATAATATGAATCATTCTCCCCTATATTTTAAAGGTGTGTTTGGACATATGACAAGTAAAGCATTTACCTCCACTTCATACATACTGTGCAGAAAATGCGTCATTAATTGAACGGAAAAGTACCATTGTGATTTTTCGTTGTAATTCGTCACGTATACAGCAGACTCATATTTTAAATGGCCAGATAAAATAAACAAACCAATTTGATCGACTAACTTAAATTTGTCCATAACGTCAATACAGTTGGTGGTGACTTCAATTTACCCTTGATGTGTTGCCGAAAATACATATTTAAATCCGGAGGTACGCATAAAACATCATCGAAATTGTGCTAAACTGACTCTCTGAAAATTATTTCGAGCAGTTAGTTTACAAGCCCACTCGCATAGTAAGCGGTTATCAAAACACACTTGACCGCTTAGGTACAAATAATCCTGAGCTAAAAACGAGCATTAAAATGAATACAGGAATTAGTGAACGCAGGGCTGTCGTAGCGAGACTGAATATTTTAAACCCCATATCCTCTAAATATAAACGAAAAATATACCTATTCAGAAATGGGGGTAAATACTCAATTTACCCCTTCCCGAGAGACAATATCTACTCCTCTCAAATTAACAATGTACGTGTAGACCACACGTGGCTTGCAATCAAATTAATAGTTGCGAAAGCAATTGGGAGATTTCAATCAAATAAATTAACAAACGACGGAGCTGGTACACAAAAAGGGTCGGAACATTGATTGTTGCAGAAACGACAAAAAAGGATGCCAAATTTAAACGAACGCAAAATCACCAAGATTGGCGACCTTTTACAGAAGCTCGAAATTTTGTGCGGATATCAACGCAAGTTGATTATAATAGTTTCCACAACGAAAAGTCATCTAGAAACCTGGCACTAAATCCAAAGAGATTTTAGTTGTATGTAAAGTATATTAGCGGGAAGACACAATCAATCCCTTCCCTGCACGATAGCAACAGAAATACTATGAACGACAGTGCTGCGAAAGCAGGGTTACTAAACACAGCCGTTCGAAATTCCTTCATCAAGGATGACGAAGCAAACATTCCAGAATTCGAATCATGAACAACTGCCAACATGTGTAACTTAAAAGTATATATCCTCGGAGCAGTGAAGCAACTTAAATTACTTAATAAAAGCAAGTCTTCTGGTCCAGTCTGTATACCAACTACGTTCCTTTCGGAGTATCCTGATGGAATAGCTCCCTACTTAACAATCATATACAGTCGCTAGCTCGACCAAAGATCTGTATCCAAAGACGGGAAAATTGCACAGGTCATACCTATATTCGCAAAAGGGAGTAGGAATAATCCACTAAATTGCAGGTCCATATCATTAACGTCGATATGCAGCAGGATTTTGGAATTTGTATTGCGTTCCAACATTATGAATTACCTTAAAGAGGTTTAGAAAATATCGTTCTTGTGAAACACAACAAGTTCTTTGCACACACAATATGTTGAGTGCTATTGACAAGGGATTTCAAATTGGTTACGTGTTTCTAGATTTCTAAAGGCTTTTGACAGTGTACCTGTCTTATGGAATATCGTATCAGTTGTCTGACTGGATTCATAGTTTCCGGTCAGAGAGGTCACAGTTCACAGTAACTTGTGGAAAGTCATCAAGTAAACCAGAAGTAGTTTGTGGCGTTCCCCAAGGTATTGTTACAGGCCCTCTGTTGTTCCTTACCTATATAATCGATGTAGGAGACAATCTGAGCAGCCGTCTTAGTTTTTTTGCCGATGATACTGTCGTTTATCGTCTAGCAAACTCATCTGAAGATCAAAACAAATTGCAAAACGATTTAGAAAAGATATTTGAATGGCGCGAAAATTGGCAATTGACCATAAACAACGAAACGTTTGAGGTCGTCTTCATGAGTGCTAAAAAGAATCCATTAAACTTCGCTTTTACGATAAGTTAGTCAAATCTAAATGCCCTAATTTGAACTAAATACCTAAGAATTACAATTACGAACAATTGATATTGGAAAGAAAATATAGAAAATGTGGAGAAGGCAAACCAAAGACTGTGTTTTATAGGCAGAACATTTAGAAGACTCAACAGATGTACTAAAGAGACTACCTACGCTACGCTTGTCCGTCCTCTTTAGGAGTACTGCTGCGCGGTCTGGGATCCTTACAAGATAGAATTAACGGAGTACGCCAGGGAAATTATAGAAAACCAACACATTTTGTATTATCGTGAAACAGGGGAAAGAGTTTCATTAACATTGTACAGGATTTGGGGTGGATACCAGTAAAATAATGGCGTTTTTCGGTCAGTCACCTGCTTTCTCCTCCAAGTGCGAAAATATTTTGAGGACGGCTACCTACATAAGGAGAAAAGATCGTCATAATACAATAAGGGAAATCAGAACTTGCAGTTAAAGATACGGGTGTCCGTTTTCTCTGAGCGATTTTCAAGACTGGAATAATAGAGAATTGTTGTGAACGGGGTTCTATGAACTCTCTCTCAGACACTTAAAGATTTGTAGAGAATCCATGTAGATGTAAATGCAGATGAATATCACGAAGTGGTTATTGTAATCGCTGGCATTCTGCCACCAAATGGGTGTAGAAATGACTGATTGCGATTAAGTCCTGATTATTGTATTCAGAAAAGGGCAGCAATATTCCTGAGCGTCTAGTGCTATTATGCATACCATCGCACATTTTGTCTCGATATGTACTGCTTCGTGACACACATGTGGAATTGTATTACAGCTGCAGAAGCTGTGCATGCATTACTGCGTAGTGGACTGAAGCGCGAAAGCCTACGCGTGATGAGCATTCGAATTGACTATTACGCCCTCTGCATTAAACATGTATAATAGGTTTTCCCCGACGTAAATTACGAGGAGCCATGGCGCTGAATATGCTGTGGCAGCGTGTTATAGTAGTGGGAGCAACAACTGTTATCTCTCCGAAAGGAACTACGGATTACAGCCACCTACGAAACATGAGCCTTGCAGGTTTCTGTTGTACTTAGAACTGTGTTAAGGTCGAAAATTTAAGGCTAAGTCCACGAAGTCGATTTGACTATCGAAAGTGATAGATTTGGGTTACACATCTGAAATAAACAGAGAGTTCCACGAAACAATGCACATTTAACTCATCAGAATAACTTTATCAAGTGAAATAATCCATTAACATGAATCATTATCATCACACTGACTTCCATTAATTAGATTAACTGTCCGTTACATCTTCAGAGGTTATTGATGAGACTACCTCATTTTGGGACTAGCAGGATTTCTTCTTACTCACGGTCTGCATCTCAACAATTGTTTTATCAGCCTTTCTTCTGGCATTATGCTCACATGCTTTATCCATCTGTTTCTGTACTTCTGCCGGCCGGAGTGATCGAGAGTTTCTAGGCCCTACAGTCTGGAACCGTGCGGCCGCTGCGGTCGCAGGTTCCATTCCTGCCTCGGGCATGGATGTGTGTGATGTTAGTTAGGTTTAAGTAGTTCTAAGTTCTAGGGGACTGATGACCTCAGAAGTTAAGTCCCACAGTGCTCATAGCCATTTGAACCATTTTTCTGCACTTCTCTGTTGTGTTGTTCACTACTTCAATACTGAGTTCGTGTTTTGTTCATGCCTTTCTGTATTAAACCAGAGTCTTTCATATCTTAATTTTTTTCTGTAATTAATACACCCTCTTTGCACGACCTTTTCTTCTCGAAACGATTCTGTGCTTATAAAAGGAATTTCTAAATGATGAAACTAATTTAAAATTAGTGTGTCATTATCACTGAGCAGGAGGAAGAGGAAGAGGATTAGTGTTTAACATCCTGTCGACAAAGAGGTCATTAGAGACGGAACACAAGCTCAGATTAGGGAAGGATGGGGAGCAAAATCGGCAGTGTCCTTTCAAAGGAAGCATCGCGGAATTTGCCTGAAACGATTTTGATAAATCACGGAAAACCTAAATCAGGATGGCCGGAAGCGGGTTTGGCACGTCATCCTCCAGAATATGAGTCCAGTTTCTTAACCACTACGCCATCTGGCTCGCTTTCATTATGCAAGATGACGTTATTGCACTATATATATAAATCACATTGCTGACCGATTTCGGCTTGTGCCATAGTCAGATGTCCAATGCAATACCAAAAGGACAGTAAACAGGTAACGAACATTAATGAACATCTTTTCTGCTTGTATATTGCAACTGCCGTTAGGTTACTTACATAGATTGCAGATGTGTGTGTCTGATGCTTAATATTTCTTTCGTGCTATGTGGGGACAGAGACTACTCCACACCCGTACACACACACACACACACACACACACACACACACACACACACACAAACACACACACACACACGTCGGACGTTTAAAATAGTTCTTGCACATTACATTCTGCTTCCAAGCACACATTATTCAGTAAGTCATGTAAACAAAAACATGCTTCCTGTTCCTTGCATTCCTTTGACAGCAAAATGTATATTTTTTCTTCATCTTCATCATACGCAAACACATCTGTTACAAATGGCGGGAAACATCATCCAAACACTATACTTAGACATGGCACTATGCAGAGAATTGACAAAGGTCGCTATAGTCACATAATACACTCTCGTGTATTTGTTTTTAGTTTTTAATAACGTCATTACATAATGGACTATGAAGATACAAACTTTACTACTAAAATCAGGTATTCATTACGGCTACATGAATGCTTCAAGGTGTTATTAAAGCTTTTTCTTTAATTTTATTTTGTAATTTATATGTAATTCCTGAAAATAGTTTCCATATTCGTTGCCATTACACAAGCCATAAAGTGGAACATCAGTTGTGTCACTATACCAAAATAAGTTCTTATGTTTGATTGAAAACCTTATGTCAGACAAATTTGTGTAAATATTATTTACAATATTCCCGAATGAAATTTTTACTCTGCAGTGGAGTGTGAGCTGATGTGAAAATTCCTGCCAGATTAAAACTGCGTGTCGGACCGAGACTCCAACTCGGGACCTTTGCTTTTCGTGGGAAAATGTTCTGCCACCTCATTTACCGAAATACGACTCACGAGCCGTCCTAATAGCTTTACGTTCGCCACTACGTCTTCCCCTAACTTCCAAAATCCACCGAGGTTCTCAGTCGGTTGACCAATTGCTTGCGAAAGTTAAAGGTCGCGAGTTCGTGTCTCGGTCCGGCAGATATTTTTAATTTGTCTGGAAGTTTCATGTTTACAATATTGTTAAAGTTGTTTAAAACACTGCCAAATGCTAAAATCGCTTACATTCGCTACTGTTGTATAAATTAACACATAGTTTTGGTAAGACTCTTCGCAAAGTGTCTCATGTGAACGTCTAATCTAAAATCTATTAAAATTAACAGTTTATGTCACAATAAAAAGTACAAAATCACTTCTAAGAAGATACAATGCTGCTCCTAAATCATTGCCAGCAATCATGACGATAAAAACAGGTTCACTTACAGCCCAAAGTCTCTCTTCAATCATTCCCACACATGTAGACCGTGTCTATCGAGCGTACATCTCTATAATTGTAAGTTATTCCGTGTACCTTTTAAGAAAGAGAGATCGCCACTGCACCTATCCTTGCCCTCGGTTATATTTCTTGATATTATTTCCATGTCACGTACGTCGTCCTCGATATCCATACAAATATAAAATATGTCACGTACGTATCACACTCCTCGTAAACCACCGGACCGATTTCAGACAGACTTGGTATACATGTCATTTGCTTCCAGAAGAATCACTTTTGGGGTAAAACCAACACACCTATCGAAGGTGCGGGAATGGAAAAGCAGTGAAGTCCACGATGCAAAAATACTCATACTTCAGTTATGCAGTATCTGAGAATGGAAGTACTAAGAGACTTGGAACAAGTTTTCCACGTAAATTCAAACCTTAGCGAAGTTTTTTCTCGGTGATGAGCCTCACGAAACATAAAAGGAAGAAAGTTTGTCGCTTACTAAAAATTTCTCTGCTCATGCAGTAGATCTGCCACATGAAGCATGACTTTTAAATTTATTACTTGTTTTCTATTAACTGTAGTCGTACATGTTTTGTAGAAAGTATTTCCATATACGACTGAATCAATGAGAAAAATTACATCATTGTGCAATACTTAGTTCAGAAGATACGACGACAGAAACAGTTATTGCATGAGAAACTACCCCATCGTGCAAGGTGTTTAAGTTTATTACTTCATTGCCACTAAATGTATTGGCAACATTTTTCGCAGACAGTTTCTACATTGTCGTTGAATACACCTACAAAAATATATCAGTGTACAAGCGATAGTTCAGAAAATATGACGTCAAATACTGAGATGCGTGAAAGCTGCCGCACCATCCATGACGTTTTAGTTTATTACTTGTTTAGTACTGACTCAATTCGGAACATATTTCGCAGATGTTGTCCACACATGCCGCTGAATGTACCATAGTATCATAGTACGACACATAGATTTGGGGATATAACGTTAAAAACACTGACATATGGGAGAAACTGCTTCATCAAGCATGGCGTTTTAGTTCTTTTATTTATTTACAAATAACTTAGGTAAAATATGTATAAAATACGGGTGAAACATTTCAAACATGTACAAAATGTATTTTAAGAGTGCGTGGGCGAGAAGAGCTACCGGTAACGAGCTCATACTGTATCCCTGAAACCGTTTCCATCAAATTTCGTACACATGTTAGTTACCATACGAAAAGAAATATTATAGGGGTAAGAACTGCCACCCTTCCATTGGGGTGAGTGGAGACAGAAGAGAGAACGAAGAAATGGACAGAGAGCGAGGGGAATGGGGAAGATGGGCACAGAGAGAAGGTGGAGGAGATGGACAGAGATAGGGGAGGAGGAAATGGACAGGGAGAGGGTAGAGGAAGAGATGGTCAGAAAAAGCAAAAAGGTTAACAAAGATAGGTGGAGGAAGGAACACAGATGAGGGTGGAAGAGGAAATGGGCAGAGAAATGGAAGAGGATGAAATGGATGGAGAGAGGGGAGAGGAGGAAGTGAACACAGAAAGGAGAGGAGGAAATGGACAGGGAAAGGGGGGGGGGAGATGGAGAGAGGGGAGGAAGGAGGTCTACAGAGAGAAGGGGAATGAGGAAATGCATTATAGAAGACTGGAATAAATAAATACTAAGGCAACGTCTGTTTTCTAAGCTTGTTAATAATAAATATATTCCCTTTAGCTTTCGTTATAACTGTATCTACTATGTTTCCCTCTTTCTGTAGCTATCTGTATTGCTCTTCGTTTCCGTCTACCAATATACATTATTAGTTTTCTTTCTGCTCTACTGCCGGCCGATCTGGCCGAGCGGTTCTAGGCGCTACAGTCTGGAACCGAGCGACCACTATGGTCGCAGGTTCAAATCCTGCCTCGGGCATGGATGTCTGTGATGTCCTTAGATTAGTTAGTTTCAAGTAGTTCTAAGTTCTAGGGGACTGATGACCTCAGAAGTTAAGTCCCATGGTGCTCAGAGCCATTTGAACCATTTTATGCTCTATTACTGTTGCTATTTCGTTATTTCCGTCCTAAGACTTTTCTATTACTTAGTTCCCGTTTTTACCAAATGCTTCATGTGTAGCATCATGGATTTAAACTACTGATTTGACATCGCCAGTAAGCGCTTCGCCTTTTGAAAAGTAGGTCCTGTAGTGATGAAGTTTGGCAGGTGGGGCGCTCAACTACGCGGTCATCAGCGCCCGTACAAAGTCCCAATTTTTGCACACTCAAATTTTTTACACAGTCCAATCTATCCACTATCACGAATGATGATGAAATGATGAGGACAACACAAACATCCAGTGCCAAGGCAGAAAAAAATCTCCAACCAGGCCGGGAATCGAACCCAGGATCCCATGTTCCACGGGCAGCTACGCTAGCCACTAGAGCACTAGTTGCGGATAGATTCTGTAGTAGATACATTTATACGCATTACTTTTGTCCCCGAGGTCTAGGGGTAGCGTCTTTGATTCATAATCAAAACGTCTTCGGCTCCAGGTTCGATCCCCGCCACTGCCTAAATTTTGAGAAATAATCAGCATTGGCGGCCGAAGACTTCCGGCATAAGAAGTCAGCCTCATTCTGCCAACGGCCTTGTCAAAGAGAGCGGAGGAGCGGATAGAGGTTCAGGGCACTCTCTTGTCCTAGGGGTGGGAAATTGTCCCTAAAGGCGGAAGAATCAGCAATGATCAACGACATGAGGATGCAGAAGGCAATGGAAACCACTGCATTAAAGACACGTAACGTGTATCCACAGGACATGTGGCCTGTATTTGAAGAAGTGTCATGATGATCTCCCCATTGACAAAAGATTCCGGAATAGTCCCCCATTCGGATCTCCTGGACGGGACTGCCAAGGGGGAGGTTACCATGAGAAAAAGATTGAATAATCAACGAAAGGATAACGTTCTACGAGTCGGGGCGTGGAATGTCAGAAGCTTGAACGTGGTAGGGAAACTAGAAAATCTGAAAAGGGAAATGCAAAGGCTCAATCTAGATATAGTAGGGGTCAGTGAAGTGAAGTGGAAGGAAGACAAGGATTTCTGGCCAGATGAGTATCGGGTAATATCAACAGCAGCAGAAAATGGTATAACAGGTGTAGGATTCGTTATGAATAGGAAGGTAGGGCAGTGGGTGTGTTACTGTGAACAGTTCAGTGACCAGGTTGTTCTAATCAGAATCGACAGCAGACCAACACCGACAACGATAGTTCAGGTATACATGCCGACGTCGCAAGCTGAAGATGAACAGATAGAGAAAGTGTATGAGGATATTGAAAGGGTAATGCAGTATGTAAAGGTGGACGAAAATCTAATAGTCATGGGCGACTGCAATGCAGTTGTAGGGGAAGGAGTAGAAGAAAAGGTTACAGGAGAATATGGGCTTGGGACAAGGAATGAAAGAGGATAAAGACTAATTGAATTCTGTAACAAGTTTCAGCTAGTAGTAGCGAATACCCTGTTCAAGAATAACAAGACGAGAAGGTATACTTGGGAAAGAACGGGAGATACGGGAAGATTTCAATTAGGTTACGTCATGATCAGACAGAGATTCCGAAATAAGATACTGTATTGTAAGGCGTACCCAGGAGCAGATATAGACTCAGATCACAATATAGTAGTGATGAAGAGTAGGCTGAAGTTCAAGACATTAGTCAGGAAGAATCAATACGCAAAGAAGTGGGATACGGAAGTAATAAGGAATGACGAGATACGATTGAAGTTCTCTAACGCTATAGATACAGCAGTAAGGAATAGCGCAGTAGACAGTACAGTTGAAGAGGAATGGACGTCTCTAAAAAGGGCCATCACAGAAGTTGGGAAGGAAAACATAGGTACAAAGAAGGTAGCTGCGAAGAAACCATGGGTAACAGAAGAAATACTTCAGTTGATTGATGAAAGGAGGAAGTACAAACATGTTCCGGGAAAATCAGTAATACAGAAATACAAGCCGCTGAGGAATAAAATAAATAGGAAGTTCAGGGAAGCTAAGACAAAATGGCTGGAGGAAAAATGTGAAGACATCGAAAAAGATATGGTTGTCAGAAGGACAGACTCAGCATATATGAAAGTCAAAACAACCTTTGGTGACATTAAAAGCAACGGTGGTAACATTAAGAGTGCAACGGGAATTCCACTATTAAATTCAGAGGACAGAGCAGATAGGTGGAAAGAATACATTGAAAGCCTCTATGAGGGTGAAGATTTGTCTGATGTGATAGAAGAATAAACAGGAGTCGATTTAGAAGAGATAGGGGATCCAGTATTAGAATCGGAATTCAAAAGAGCTTTGGAGGACTTACGGTCAAATAAGGCAAAAGGGATAGATAACATTCCATCAGAATTTCTAAAATCATTGTGGAAAGTGGCAACAAAACCACTGTTCACGTCGGTGTGTAGAATATATGAGTCTGGCGATATACCATCTGACTTTCGGAAAAGCATCATCCACACAATTCCGAAGACGGAAAGAGCTGACAAGTGCGAGAATTATCGCACAATCAGCTTAACAGCTCATGCATCGAAGCTGCTTACAAGAATAATATACAGCAGAATGGAAAAGAAAATTGAGAATGCGCTAGGTGACGATCAGTTTGGCTTTAGGAAAAGTAAATGGACGAGAGAGGCAATTCTGACGTTACGGCTAATAATGGAAGCAAGGCTAAAGAAAAATCAAGACACTTTCATAGGATTTGTCGACCTGGAAAAAGCGTTCGACAATATAAAATGGTGCAAGCTGTTCGAGATTCTGAAAAAAGTAGGGGTAAGCTATAGGGAGAGACGGGTCATATACAATATGTACAACAACCAAGAGGGAATAATAAGAGTGGACGATCAAGAACGAAGTGCTCGTATTAAGATGGGTGTAAGACAAGGCTGTTGCCTTTCGCCCCTACTCTTCAATCTGTACATCGAGGAAGCAATGATGGAAATAAAATAAAGGTTCAGGAGTGGAATTAAAATACAAGGTGAAAGGATATCAATGATACGATTCGCTGATGACATTGCTTTCCTAAGTGAAAGTGAAGAAGAATTAAATGATCTGCTGAACGGAACGAACAGTCGAACGAGTACAGAGTATGGTTTGAGAGTAAATCGGAGAAAGACGAAGGTAATGAGAAGTAGTAGAAATGAGAACAGCGAGAAACGTAACATCAGGATTGATGGTCACGAACTCAATAAAGTTAAGGAATTCTGCTACCTAGGTAGTAAAATAACCAATGACGGTCGGAGCAAGGAGGACATCAAAAACAAACTCGCTATGGCAAAAAAGGCATTTCTGGCCAAGAGAAGGCTACTAATACCAAATACCGACCTTAATTTTAGGAAGAAATCTCTGAGGATGTACGTCTGGAGTACAGCATTGTATGGTAGTGAAACATGGACTGTGGGAAAACCGGAACAGAAGAGAATCGAAGCTTTTGAGATGTGGTGCTATAGACGAATGTTGAAAATTAGGCGGACTGATAAGATAAGGAATGAGGAGGTTCTACGCAGAATCGGAGAGGAAAGGTGTGGTGTCACCGCCAGACACCACACTTGCTAGGTGGTAGCCTTTAAATCGGCCGCGGTCCATTAGTATACGTCGGACCCGCGTGTCGCCACTGTCAGTGATAGCAGACCGAGCGCCACCACACGGCAGGTCTAGAGAGACGTACTGGCTCTCGCCCCAGTTGTACAGCCGATGTAGCTAGCCACAGTTCACTGACAAATAAGATCTCATTTGCCGAGACAATAGTTAGGATAGCCTTCAGCTAAGTTATTTGGTACGACCTAGCAAGGCGCCGTATTCAATTGACATTTATTATATGAAGCATGTATCATCAAGAGCGATGTTCTACAATCATGGATTAAAGTTAAGTATTCCAGAAGCTACGTACTTATCTTTATAGCATTCATTACGTATCCTGTTTCAGACCTCACGCCAGCCTGCGTGAGTTTAAGCGCGTGCGTTTCGGCTTCCTCTCATTGTGTCTAGGCTGTCTTGTCTAGACACAACAAAAGGAATATGTGGAAAACACTGATAAGGAGAAAGGACAGGATGATAGCACATCAGGTAGGACACGAGGGAATGACTTCCATGGTACTAGAGGGAGCTGTAGAGGGCAAAAACTGTAGAGGAAGACAGAGATTGGAATACGTCAAGCAAATAATTGAGGAAGTAGGTTGCAAGTGCTACTCTGAGATGAAAAGGTTGGCACAGGAAAGGAATTCGTGGCGGGTCGCATCAAACCAGTCGGTAGACTGCTGAAAAAAAAAAAAAAAACTTTGTCCTTCTTCATATGGATTGTAGATGTATATTTGACACGAACACGAAATAATAAGAATTTATTTTGCTATATCGGAACACTCAGATTTTGTACCTCCTCACTAAACCTTGATTTCACAATGACACACTATATCACTGACCTGGTAACACGACCGCTCTGACTCAACTTATGAATTTTTTTTCCTTTAGAAAACGTGTTAACAATTCTTAGATTGTTTCTGGTTGCGAAATGAATAGGATTTTCTTCATTTTTGTTGATATTCTATTCTCTATTATGGGCCATTTCAGTTGGTAGTGAAATATACTGTACCCTGGCATTTTGGTTCTGTATATATACAATTATCTGTGTTGTTATTTTTCTTTAATGACACCCTTCTGTTACATCACCTTTTCCTTCCTGAGCGAGTATCTCCTACAACTGTCAGAAGGCTTACCTCTGTAGTAAATCTGACTGTAACCATTCTTTCTTCTCTTGAGCTGTCTATTACAACTGAATTTACTCCACCAACTCGTCTACTGACTTAAACACCTCTATAAACTTAGTTGACAAAAGTCATGGGATAGCAGCATACACATATACAGATGGCGGTAGTACCGAGCTCACGAGAAATAAAAGAGCAGTCCAATGGCGGAGCTTTCATTTGTACTCCGTTGATTCTTCTGACTAGAATTAACAGACACACGAAAGGATCTAGGAGACACTGAACGCGGAATGGTGGTTGGAGCAAGGACCATGGGACTTTCGATTTTGGAAATTGTTAGGGAATTCAGTATTCTCAGATCCACAGTGTCAAGAGTGTGCCGAGAATAGCAAGTTTCAGGCATTACTTCTCACCACGGGCAACGCAGTGGCCGAAGCCATCACTTAACGACCGAGAGCGCGACGTTTGCGTAGAACTATCTGTGCTAACGGGCAAGCAGCATTCCATGAAATATCCGCAGAATTAATGTGGGACGTACGACCTTTGTATCTGTTAGGACAGTGTGATGAAATTTGGCGTTAATGAACTATGGCTGCAGGTGACCGACGTGAATACCTTTCCTAGCAGCACGGTATCGCCTGCAGAGCGTCTTTGGACTAGTGACCATATCGGTTGGATCCTAGACAACTGGGAAACTACGGTCTGGTCGGATGAGTCTCGATTTCATTTGGTAGGGTTCGAACGTGACGCAGGCTCCATGAAGCCATGGACACAAATCGTCAACAAGGCACAGTGCCAGCTTGTGGTGGGTCCATAGTTGTGTGGGCTGCGTATACATGGAATTGACGGAGTACTGCGGTCCAATCGAAACGATCCTTGACTACTTGGAGACCATTTGCAGCCAGTCATGGACTTCATGTTCCCAAACATCGATAGAATTTTTATGGATGACAATGCACTACGTCACTGGACCACAAATTTCGCGAATGGTTTGAAGAATATTCTCGAAACGCGAGCGAAAGATCCGATTTGGACGGTCATCGATTTTGGAAATTGTTAGGGAATTCAGGTCGCCCGAAATGAATCCTGCATAACATTTGTGGCATATAATCGAGTGATCAGTTTGCGCACATAATCCTGCACCGCAACACTTTTACAATTATGGACGGCTATAGAGGAAGCATGGCTCAATATTACTGCGGGGGACTTCCAAGGACTTGTTGAGTTCATACCATTTCGAGTTCTTGCACTTCGCGGGCAAAAGGCGGTCCGATACCTTATTAGGAGGTAGCCCATCACTTTTGGAGCCTCATTGTATATCACAACCTTCAACCTCTGGTGCATCTTCCTTTAAAGTCTGGTGAGTTCTGTCTCCATCGTACTGCAAGGTTTCCACTCTAAGTTGCTTGCTTAATCTTTAATTCCAGAACTCCTATTCTTGTTTCATCTTAAACGTTTCCGTTGAGATTTGTCTGGGTATTCTTCTCTTTGTACACTCTGAGTGAGCCACTTGTAGTTGGTGCACTAAATTAGCCAAGTACTGTGGCTGGCAGTTTACCGCCTTTGAGTTGGCAGTATTTGTATTCAGGGGGTTTCTCTTCGAGTTAAAAATGGTTCAAATGGCTCTGAGCAGTATGGGACTTAACATCTGCGGTCATCAGTCCCCTATAACTTAGGAGGACTTATACCTAACTAAACTAAGGACATCACACACATCCATGCCTGAAGCATTCTCGTCTAGGTCGCTCAGATTCTCTATATCTATAGAGCCAACCCAGACATGATTTTATGCAGCCCTTCTGTGTTAGCTTACGTCCATGCCAGAGCGGACGTGCCAATGACCGCCGTCTCAACCGTTGATGCATCCGAATTTGTACCAAAGGTAAGCGTGAGATACAAGGAGCGGTTAGGGAATAGGAACGGAAACGGGTCGTTGTGTGGAATACGTGGTTCTGGTTTCTCTGCTGAGGTCTGTTCAACTAGGTTAGTCCTGCCAGTGGCTACTCTACCACCGGTACAACTCTCATCTTCATTGAAGCACATGTAAACAGGTTTACGATGACGTGGTGCCCCTGTAAAAGAATAACCATAGCAATACCAACTCATTTGCAGAACTGACATGTGATTACATTTTCACGCAATTTGGGTGCGTAGATCCTGAGAAATCAGTACCCAGAACAACCACCTCTGGCCGTAATAACGGCCTTGATACACCTGGGCATTGAGTCAGATTGAGGTTGGATGGCGTGTACAGGTACAGCTGCCCATGCAGCTTCATCACGATACCACAGTTCATCAAGAGTAGTGATTGGCGTATTCTGACGAGCCAGTTGCTCGACCACCATTGACCAGACGTTTTCAATTCGTGAGAGATCTGGAGAATGTGCTGGCCAGGACAGCAGTCGAACATTTTCTTTATCCAGAAAGGCCCGTACAGGACCTGCAACATGTGGTCGTGCATTATCCTGCTGAAATGTAGGGTTTCGCAGGCATCGAATGAAGGGTAGAGCCACGGGTCGTAACACATCTGAAAACTAACGTCTACTGTTCAAAGTGGCGTCAATGCGAACAAGAGGTGACCGAGACGAGTAACCAATGGTTCCACATACCATCACGCCGGGTGATACGCCAGTATGGCGAAGACGAATGTTTGTTCACCGCGATGTCGCCAAACTCGGATGCGACCATCATGATGCTGTAAACAGAACCTGGATTCATCCGAAAAAATGACGTTTTGACATTCGTGCACCCAGGTTCGTTGCAGTCGCTCCTGTCTCTGACGCAGCGTCAAGGGTAACTGCAGCCATGCTCTCCGAGCTGAGAGTCCATGCTGCTCCAAACGTCGTCGAACTGTTCGTCAAGATGGTAATTGTCTTGCAAACGTCCCCATGACTCAGGATCAGAGACGTGGCTACACGATCTGTTACAGCCGTGCGGATAAGATGCCTGTCATCTCCACTGCTAGTGATATGAGGCCTCTGGGATCCAGCACGGCGTTCCGTGTTACCCTCCTGAAGCCACCGATTCCATATTCTGCTAACAGTCATGGGATCTCGACCAACGCGATCAGTAATGTCGCGATACGATAAAGCGCAATCGCGATAGGCTACAATCCGACCTTTATCAAAGTCAGAAACGCGATGGTACGCATTTCTCCTCGTTACACGAGGCATCACAACAACGTTTCACCGGGCAACGCCGGTCACCTACTGTTTATGTATGAGAAATCGGTTGGAAACTTTCCTCATGCCAGGACGTTGTAGGTGTCGCCCCCTCGCCAACCTTGTGTGAATGCTCTGAAAAGCTAATCATTTGCATATCACAGCATCTTCTTCCTGTCGGTTAAATTTCGCGTCTGTAGCAAGTCATCTTCGTGGTGTAGCAATTTTAATGGCCAGTAGTGTAGTTTAATGCATCAGTGTAAATGAGCATCCTAACAAAGCTACGACCCAATCATGTTTTGTCAATATCCAATTTAATTCTGTAGAGTTGCAATTTTCTTTAATCTTATATTGGTCCTGGGTAGCCGTGCGTGATAAAGTACCGGCTCTGCGACGAGGAGATGCGGTGGCCCTGGATTGAATTTGCAAATATTTTGAAAACCTTCATTCAGTTTCACACGAATAATACTGCACGCGTACAGTTTGGGTGCACGTCTTTCAATCCCGGGGGATAAAGTGGTGGCGACAGGAAGGGCAAATGATCGCCCCTTAAATATAAGGTGTCACATTCGCTCATAACTATGCAGGCTCTGCACCAATGCGGATCAAAAGCCAAATAAATAGAAAGAAGTTTCTTCACTATTATTATCATTTATTTCTGAACCTTGATTTAGAATCACCATCTGCTTTTCTTGAAGTGATCAATATAAATAGCCTTGTTCAGTACTGCAGTTTAGTTATCCTGTAGAACGACTCTTTTTGAAACTGCAGTTTAGTTTTCCATACCTCTTCGTATATCGTACAGAACTCAACGGAATTTTAGGTACCACCATGAGTGTAGCTAAGGAACCGTAGCTGAATACGAGCAAGGAAGGAAAAGAAGAGAATATGTAAGACTAGCAAACATTCTACCTCCGCTTTTGTTGTTTCGCCATATTAAGTCCATCATCGAAGTTAATAGTTGACATGTCTAAACATCAGGCAAGCTGCGTCTCATCTATCTCCGCCAACGTGGAGACGAATAAGTCTATGATGGTTGCTGTATTTGATAAGTCGTTCTCCGTATCAGGAGCCCATTTCTATAATGTAACTTGTGTGCTACGAATTAAAGAACGTAAAATGAGTTGTTTCAGTTATTACAGCAACCGTGAACTTTTTAATGTGACTACACTTATGCATTTTCGTGAGGCTATGAAGCATGCCTGGATCCCAGCTTTGTTAAGATGTTCGTTAATGCTAGTAAATACATAAATTAGTGTCATAAATTTCTCTTTATTTTAAATTTAATAACTCATTTGCACAGCGAAAGGAAAACCTTACAAAAACCAGACACTACATATGGTACAACTGGCTATGCATTTAGAAATCATACGTGTGTTCTTCCCACTGACACCCCTCCCCTTACAGCGAAACATTAGAAACCAACACACCCTGGATTCTTTAAGGAATTGGACTCCCATGTAAAAAACAGCTTCAGAAGTCTGATTACTTCGCACTTGAACTAATTTATTAAATATTTGAGGTTAAGCATGTAAATAGTTTAAAGTGAGAAGAGGTTCTGTAAATAAGTACTTTCACTATGAAACACTGGAAGATTATATTCTGGATAGTTTGAGTTCCGTCTCAAGAATAAAATTCGCTCCTCACAAAGTTTATGATGTCATATCTTTTGAACTATGTGTCGTACAGTGAGTTTATTTCGCAGCTACATTTAATGGAATATACATGTACTGTTGGCAAAATGTGTTTCGAATAGATGCAGTCGCAAGAAAGCAACAAATTAAACCGCCATGCCTGACAGTGACGTTTTCCACAATAAGATATAATTTTTTTCCTGTTATTATTTAGTTACGGTGATCAACAAGAAAATATTTCGAAAAGGTTAGAAGCTAAATGTAATATCTATTGGAACTCGTTACGTGCTTAGATTTTTAAATACTACATGATTATGGTGTGGAATATTCGCTCGACGTGAGTTACAAGGCTCAAAGCAATATCTACAGTTTCTAAATGTAATACTTCACATAACGTTGAAGTTCTTAATTAGTTTCTAATGATGGTACCGTAAATTTTCTAATTCCGGCCATAGATGTATCAAATCGTGAGAAACAAATGTTTTTTGCTGTGGAAGCTATTAGACAGACAATATTCATCTGAAATTTACAGCTGATTTATTTAACCATTTAGTAACAAAGATTACGCATTAGGACACACAGGTGTGACATGTATAGTAGCACATATTCTGTGAACCGTTCAGTTAGCATTATAATGCCCCGATGTCGTGACCATTGGTGGTACTATCAATATCTGATTTGTAAGTCAGCTAGATTATCGGTTCCTCCATAGGAGAAATCGAATTCACTCGTATTATTCGTCAAGATATAATTGAAACTATGTTCTTAGCATAATACAAAACAGGTAAAAGTGCTATAAGACTCATTTTTATTGGTAGCGTCAATGCACAGTTTATTTTGGAGAGCTAACTTATACACTCCTGGAAATTGAAATAAGAACACCGTGAATTCATTGCCCCAGGAAGGGGAAACTTTATTGACACATTCCTGGGGTCAGATACATCACATGATCACACTGACAGAACCACAGGCACATAGACACAGGCAACAGAGCATGCACAATGTCGGCACTAGTACAGTGTATATCCACCTTTCGCAGCAATGCAGGCTGCTATTCTCCCATGGAGACGATCGTAGAGATGCCGGATGTAGTCTTGTGGAACGGCTTGCCATGCCATTTCCACCTGGCGCCTCAGTTGGACCAGCGTTCGTGCTGGACGTGCAGACCGCGTGAGACGACGCTTCATCCAGTCCCAAACATGCTCAATGGGGGACAGATCCGGAGATCTTGCTGGCCAGGGTAGTTGACTTACACCTTCTAGAGCACGTTGGGTGGCACGGGATACATGCGGACGTGCATTGTCCTGTTGGAACAGCAAGTTCCCTTGCCGGTCTAGGAATGGTAGAACGATGGGTTCGATGACGGTTTGGATGTAACGTGCACTATTCAGTGTCCCCTCGACGATCACCAGTGGTGTACGGCCAGTGTAGGAGATCGCTCTCCACACCATGATGCCGGGTGTTGGCCCTGTGTGCCTCGGTCGTATGCAGTCCTGATTGTGGCGCTCACCTGCACGGCGCCAAATACGCATACGACCATCATTGGCACCAAGGCAGAAGCGACTCTCATCGCTGAAGACGACACGTCTCCATTCGTCCCTACATTCAAGCCTGTCGCGACACCACTGGAGGCGGGCTGCACTATGTTGGGGCGTGAGCGGAAGACGGCCTAACGGTGTGCGGGACCGTAGCCCAGCTTCATGGAGACGGTTGCGAATGGTCCTCGCCGATACCCCAGGAGAAACAGTGTCCCTAATTTGCTGGGAAGTGGCGGTGCGGTCCCCTACGGCACTGCGTAGGATCCTACGGTCTTGGCGTGCATCCGTGCGTCGCTGCGGTCCGGTCCCAGGTCGACGGGCACGTGCACCTTCCGACGACCACTGGCGACAACATCGATGTACTGTGGAGACCTCACGCCCCACGTGTTGAGCAATTCGGCGGTACGTCCACCCGGCCTCCCGCATGCCCACTATACGCCCTCGCTCAAAGTCCGTCAACTGCACATACGGTTCACGTCCACGCTGTCGCGGCATGCTACCAGTGTTAAAGACTGCGATGGAGCTCCGTATGCCACGGCAAACTGGCTGACACTGACGGCGGCGGTGCACAAATGCTGCGCAGCTAGCGCCATTCGACGGCCAACACCGCGGTTCCTGGTGTGTCCGCTGTGCCGTGCGTGTGATCATTGCTTGTACAGCCCTCTCGCAGTGTCCGGAGCAAGTATGGTGGGTCTGACACACCGGTGTCAATGTGTTCTTTTTTCCACTTCCAGGAGTGTAATTTTGCTACGTAAAATGAAAGTAAGAACATGCTATATGACCATGGAAGAACATCGGCTTCGAATGGTCCTCAAGTCTAACACATCACAGACTAATTGTTTACTGGTGCCACGTAACCTCTCATCTGCCCGACAAACATTGCCGAGCCTCTGGACCACAAAACCCTCGTATTATTTTATGCACTGTTATATAGTTAGAGTAATTTCTACCTTTTGATACACTCTGCTTCTAAGTGCACTGTGTATGTATACAATGTAGACACAGAGCTAATACAGAACGTGAGGGCAAAAACGAGAAAGAGTATGTAGCATATGGTACACTTCCATAGCGTATGGTTCTCTGTTTGGCCCCTGAAGTAGCGGTTCTGGTCACTGTGGATGACCCTCGATATCCAACAGCAACTAAATGCCCTCCAGCTGATACAACACGGGGTAATACAGATCGGGAGATGAGGCTTATCTCAATATCGTCTCACACGTACACTGCCATCACTGTTGTTAAAACTGAAATGTAGCACCTCCGGTAGCAGCAGTAGCAATCAACTTGTAATCGACGTTCCTGTAATAGCACTCTACCGCTTGTACCAGTATTGAAGATGAACTTCCATCTCCCACGCCTGCAGTGCGAATAGGGAGCGTCGCATATCGTTATGAGCCCTCGCTTTGTGGTCTATCCTTAGATTTACCATTATCTGTGTTATCTCTGACCAGCATTTCGCATTCTTCATATTTACTCCCTTCAGTACCTTACAATCAGCGTAGCCTGCAATGAAGAAGGCTAGATATTTAGCTCTTCTACATCCGTGAAGTTAAATAATTTTTATGGTCAAATGATCTCTCATGCAATGCTTTCTGCCGGGAGAACAGTGTCATATCATTCACCGTTAGTTATCTGTACTTTCTGCAAGTGGGCTGGCAGAGTGAGGAAGACAAAGACAATATGCAGAGATCAAATTGTTGGCCAAGTAACATGGTCCACGTTTTTAATGGTTTTCAAAAATCGCTTTTATCACTGGCTTCGCGAAATGGTCAAGGTGATTTTGTTGCCAAATTCGTGTTCAGTGTGGAGTTGTACCCACTTGCTAAAAACCTTGAAGCCAAATCTATAGTTTCAACTTCCATTCCACGGATTTTTCTGACGCAAGCAACATTATCGTTCTCAAATCTCATCCCAGATTGATCGTCACTTATGTGTAGGCTCCTAATACGCTGAGTGTCCCACAGTTACGTAGCTTGCCTCTTTTTTAATTGATTTTCACAGGTTTCAAATATACGTAATTGAGCCTTGTCTGTTAAAAAATGATCAGACAAATCGGAGAAATCGCAATCTACGTCTGTCTACATTTAAATGATTACTCTGCTGTTCACACAGATAAGTGCGTGGCAGAGGTTTCATCGAACCACGTTCAAGCTATTTCTCTACTGTTTCACTCTAGACGAGCGCGCGGGGAAAACGAATATGTAAATCTTTCCGTACGAGCCCTGATTTCTGTTGTTTTATCGTTATGATCACTTCTCCATATGCAGGTGGGCTCCAACTAAATATTATCATCCTCTGAGAGGAAAACCGGTGATTGAAATTTGATAAGAAGATCCTGCCTCAACCAGAAACACCTTTGCTTTTATGATTGCCACCCCAGCTACGTAGCATATCAGTGGAGTTCTCTCCCATGTTTCGCGAAAGCAGAAAACGAGCTGCACCCCTGGGAACTTCTTCTATGTCCTTTTTCGATCTTATCCGATGCAGATACCACACCGTACGAAACTACATCAGAAGACGACGTACAAGCATAGAGTAGACAATCTCTTTAGTAGACTTGTTGCATTTTCTCTATGTTCTGCCAATAAATCCTAGATTTTAGTTTGCTTTACCCACAACATTATTTGTACGATTGTTCCAAATTGAGTTATTCGTAATTGTAATCCTAAGTATTCAGTTCAATTTAGCGCCTAAATATTTGTGTAGCTTATCGTCTAAACGAAATTTAAAGGATTTCTTTCAGTTCTCATGTGGACGAGTTCACACTTTTCATTATTTAGTGTCAATTGCTAGTTTTCATTCTATATCTTCTCTGAATGGTTTTGCAATTTGTTTTGATCATCTGATGACTTCATGAGACGGTAAATTCCAGAATCAATTGCAGGCAATCTAACAGTGGTATTTAGATTTTCTCCTAAATTGTTTATGTAGATCAGAGGCAGCAGAAGGACTGCAACACCCCTGAGGGCATGTCAGATATTAATTCTGTTTTACGCCATGACTTACACCAATTACTCCGAGCTGTGGCCCATCTGACACCAAATAACTAATCCAGTCGCACAACTGAGACAATAGGCCATAGGAACTGGATTTGATTAGAAGTCGCTTGTGAGGAACAGCGACAAAACCTTCAGGAAATCTAAAAATATAGAATAAGTTTTACATTCTTTGTCAATAGCATTCATTGCTTCAACAGAATAAACAAATAGCTTGTATCACAACAACGGTATTTTCTGAACAAGGGTTGGCTCTCTGTCAATAAATCGTTTTCCTTGAGCTAACTCCATATATTCGAACACAGTATATGTTGAAAAATCATACTGCAAAACGACGTTAGCGATGTGTATCTGTCAGCGGATTACATCTGTTTCGTTTACTGGATATTGGTGTGCCTTGGGCAGCTTTCCAGTATTTGGGTGCAGATCTTTTTACGAGCGATGGGTTGCATTTGGTTGATAAGCAAGGAGCTATTTTATCAGCATACTGTGAAAGGTACCTGACTTGTATCCAATTCGGACCGGTAGCCTTGCTTTTATTCAGTGAATCAAACCACTACATCGAGGAGATGTACTTCTAAGTTACTGAAGTTGACAGTTGTTGTAGGTTCGAGTTCTGGAATATCTACTTGGGCTTCTTGTGAAGAAATTTCGGGAAACTGTTTTTAGTACTCCTGCTTTAGTGGAACTGTCACCAGTAACATCACCGTTGTTATCACGCAGTGAAGGGACTGATTGCATCTTTCCCTTGGAGTATTTTACATAGACCGGAATCTCTTTGGATTTTCTGCCAAATCTCGAAACTTCCGTTGTAGAAAGTAGTTCGCGCTACATTACGAACTTCTGTAAAACTTCACCTATCAGCAGAGTTTGGCGTTATTATAAGTTCTGCATGCATTTTTCGTTGATTCTGCAACACTGTTCCTATCTGTTTAGTGTACCATGAGGGATCAGTAGCTTCTCTTATTAATATATTTGCTCTGTGTCTGTCGATTGCCTTCGATGCTATTTCTTTAAATTTGTGCCACATCTGGCCTAAGCTTAAATATTCAGATTAGAAGGTGCAGAAACTGTCTCTTAGGATGGCCTCAAGTTAACTTTTATCTGGTTTTTAAGTAGAAGTACTTTGCGTTTATTTTTGGTAAGTTGGAATATTCAGTAGGCTTCTTTTTGTTTATGTATTTATTTACACGTCTAGTTCCGTAGGACCAAATGGTTCAAATGGCTCTGAGAACTATGGGACTTAACATCTTAGGTCATCAGTCCCCTAGAACTTAGAACTACTTAAACCTAACTAACCTAAGGACATCACAAACATCTATGCCCGAGGCAGGATTCGAATCTGCGACCGTAGCAGTTCCGCGGTTCCGGACTGGAGCGCCTAGATCCGTAGGGCCAAATTGAGGGGAAAATTTCCAAGGTTCTGGAACGTGTCACTATGTTAAACTACAACTTAAAAGTAATAACATATAAAATAAAATATTTATGAACTCAAAAATGTCATGCCCTAAGTCTATGTAAATCCAATCAACAATATTACATAAGAATCAGCTTAATTTTTCAAGTAACTCTTTGACGGAATAAAAGGAGTGACCCATGAGGAAACTCATGGGTCTCTTTCCATTTGAAAGCGCGTGGATTACTGATAAGATTTTTGATTTCTTATGGTAGCTCTTTGAAAATGGATGCAGCAGTATACTGCACACCTTTCTGCACAAGAGTTAAGAAAGTGAGATGCAAATGCAGTTGGATTTCTTGAAAGAATATATATATTGAGAGGCCAATGTCAAAATACCCGGAATGGAGAACAGAGGTCGACGAGAAGTTTGTGTACTTACACCACTTATTGCCCGAACTGCCCTGAGCCAAAAATATCCTTTAAGACTGGGAACAGTTACCCCAAAATATAATACTATACCACTTAAGCGAATGAAAATAAGCAAAGTAGGCTAATTTTTGTGTTGAACGATCACTTACTTCAGGTACCATTCGTGTAGTAAAAATGGCAGCATTAAATCTTTGAACAAGATTTTGAACGTGGCCTTCCACGACAGTTTACCATCTGAACACCTAGAAATTTGAACTGTTCAGTTGTTCTAATTATATTCCCATTCTGTCAAATTAAAATGTCAGGTTTTGTAGAAGTGTGTTAGAAACTATGAAACCTGAGTCTTACTGTGCTTGAGTGTTAGTTCATTTTCTACAAGCCATGAACTTATGTTATGAACTGCACTATTTTAAACCGAGCCATTGTTCCACACAACATCCTTTACAGCTACACTAGTGTCATCTGGAAACAGAAATATTTTAGAATTACCCATAATACTAGAGGGCATATAATTTATATAAACAAGGATCAGGAGTGGCCCCAACACTGACCCCTGGGGCATCCTTCACGAAAGAAGTGCAAATAGATATTCCAGAATTCGAACCTACAACAACTATCAACCTGAATAACCTAGAAGTAGATATCCTCAGTGTAGCAAAGCAGCTTAAATCACTTAGTAACTAATTTTTGGTGCTTCCTATAAAGTGACCCAAGAACCTTCTCTAGGTTCAGCAGAAATGCTCTGAAGTCAGACCCCACACCACAGCCATTCTCAACACTGTGAATAATGACCTTTTGCTGTCTGTTGTTTAAGTAAGACGTCAACCAGTTGTGAACTACTCCCCGTACTCTGTAACAGTCCATCTTCTGGAGCAATATTTTGTGATCAACACAATCAAACGCCTTAGGTAAATAAAAAAAATGCCTAGTACTCGAAACCTTTTCTTTAATACTTTAAATTCTTCACAGAGAAAAGAGAATATAGCATTTTGACTTGTTAAACCACTTCTAATCGCTAAAGCACATTTGATGGCAAGTTATGCGATATAAAATGACCAATTATTTTTAGAAACACAGCCTTTTCAATAAATTTGCAAACACTGGTGGCATAGAAATAGGTCTAAAATTGTCTATAGTATACCTTTCTCCCTTTTTATTTACTGGCGGTACTGCTGCTTACTTTAATCGTTCAGCAAACAGTCCATTCTTAAACGAAAAATTACAAATATGGACAAGTTCAGAGCTAACGTGTGCAGCACAGTACTTTAATATTCTGCGAAGCACTCCATCATATCTATGAAAGTCCCTAGTCTTCAGTGATTTAAATATTAACCCAATGTCATCCTTGTCAGTATCGCAGAGGAGTATTTTAGATATCAGTCTCGGAAAAGCATTTTCCAATAGAGTTATATGATTCCCTGTGTGGAACTAAATTTTTATTTAATCCACCAGCAATGTTCAGAAAATGGGTGTTAAATACTGCACATATATCTGACTTACCAGTAACAGAAATATTTTTACAATGAACTGATTTCATATCATCGACCTTGTGCTTTTGACTAGGCACTTCCTTCACAACCGACCATATGGTTTTTGTTTCATCCTGTGAATTACCTATTCTATTTGGGTACCACATGCTCTTTGCCTTGCTAATAACATTTTTAAGCGTTTTCCAATACTGTTTGTAATGTGCTATTGTAGGTTGATTGTGACAGCTTATAACATTTTGATATAATTCTCGCTTTGTTCCATGATATTATTATCGCACTAGTCAGGCACCCAAGGCGGCTTTTGCTGCTAGTATCCCGTTTAGAACGTTCTAATGGAAAGCATCTCTTAAAGAGCATGAGAAATGTGTAAAGGAAAGCATTACATTTGTCATCTATGGTATCAACACCATAAACAAAATGCCACTCCTATTCCTTAACAAGGTTTAAAAACTCTCTACTGCCGTTGGATTAGTTTGCCTACATAGTTTGTAATTATAGGTGATATTTGTTTGAGTACAAAAGCCTTATTGTGTTAAAATTTGTGCATCATGGTCTGAAAGGCCGTTCGCCTTTTTAACAACAGAATACCCATCTGGTAATGAAGAATGAATAAAAATAATTTCTAAGGCTGTGCTACTGTTCCTCTGCACACTAGATGGAAGAAACACAGTCTGCATCAGATCATGTGAGTCAAGGAGATCTACCAACATTCTTTTTATTGCACAATCACAAACAAAATTAATACTGAAGTCACCAGACATAACTAATTTTTGGTACTTCCTATAAAGTGAGCCAAGAACCCTCTCTAGCTTGAGCAGAAATGCTCTGAAGTCGGAGTTTATTTTCAATAAATTTAACTGCCCCTGCACAACATTAAAATATCTATTAGTGCATTGCCGTGATACGTCTATGGACTCAAACGGAATATTGCTTTTTACGTACGTGGCTACTCCCCCACTTAGCAAGGAACTCTTTGAAAAACAGGCAGCTAATCTGCATCTTGGTGAAGGAAGCGTCTGAACTGTCAAATTATTTAGGTGATGCTCTGATATATCAATAATGTCAGAGTCAACATCTATAAGAAGTTCACTAACTTTATCTCTAATACCTCTTATATTTTGATGAAACATGCTAATTCCTGGATACCTGACGCACTCTGAAGGTGATTCCTTATATGGATATGGTGTCTGTTCTTTGGAACATATCCATATAAGTACCGGGTGATCAAAAAGTCAGTATAAATTTGAAAACTTAATAAACCACGGAATAACGTAGATAGAGAGGTAAAAATGGACACATATGCTTGGAATGACATGGTGTTTTATTAGAAAAAAAACAAAGTTCACAAAATGTCAGACAGATGGCCCTGGACAGCTAAACGTCAGTGACTGCGCATGACAATCGTGTATAAAAGGAGCTGTACTGAGATTCAGATGCGCCAGCAGTCGCTGCATGTTGACTTTACATGAAAAGGCGCTCTTAGTGAAGCTGTATTATCGGAATGGGGAATGCGCTAGTTCAGCGTTACGATGCTATCGCCATAGGAAGGGGATTCTAAAAGGTAAAGGTCCGTTGACAAATGCAGATGTGGCGAGAATGAATTCGAAGTTCGAAGCCACGGGTTGTTTAGACAAGAGACCCCGTAGTGTCCGACCGAGCACAAGGCGTAATGCTGGTGAGACAGTTCAGCAAGAAATGGAGTCTGTAGCGGGTTCGTCTATGCACGGGGAAATCAGCGCTCGTGCAGTCGCACATCGCACCGGCATTCCATACACTACTGTTTAGCTGGCACTTAGGCGTACCCTCAGTTGCTATCCTTACAAAATCCAACGGCATCATGAACCTGGCGATTTAGTGAAGCGGGAGGCATTTGCGGTGTGGGCCTTTCAAATGATGGCGGAAGATGACGATTGGTTGAGTAACGTGTTGTGGACCGACGAAGCTCATTTCACGCTCTGAGGGTCTTTCAACGCCCACAACTGCAGAATTTGGCCTAACGAAAATCCTAGAACTGTCGTGGAAACTCCACTGCACGACGAGAAAGTCACGGTATGGGTTGGATTTTCCACATCTACCGTTATCGGGCCTATTTTCTTCGAGGAAATGCGTGATTCTGGTTTTGTAACTGCTACCGTGACGGGTGAGAGGTACGCCGACGTGTTACAGAATGGCATCATCCCCAGCCTGGCTGATAAACACCTGCTGGAACGTATGATGTTAATGCAGGATGGCGCTCCATATTGCTAGACGCGTGAAAGATCTCTTGCGCGCGTCGTTCGATGATGATCGTGTGCTCAGCCACCACTTTTGTCATGCTTGCCCTCCCAGGTCCCCAGACCTCAGTCCGTGCAATTATTGGCGTTGGGGTTAGACCTACCTGAAGTCGCAAGTGTATCGTGACCGATCGACATCTCTAGGGATGCTGAAAGACAACATCCGACGCCAATGTCTCACCATAACTCCGGACATGCCTTAGAGTGCTATGCTCAACATTATTCCTCGACTACAGCTATTGTTGAGTAATGATGGTGGACATATAGAGCATTTCCTGTAAAGAACGTCATCTTTGCTTTGTTTTACTATGTTATGCTAATTATTGCTATTCTGATCAGATGAAGCGCCATTTGTCGGACATTATTTGAACTTTTGTATTTGTTTGGTTCTAATAAAACCCCATGTCATTCCAAGCATGTGTGTCACTTTGTACCTCTCTATCTACGTTATTCCATGATTTATTCAGTTTTCAAATTTAACTGACTTTTTTGATCACCCTGTACATAGTTCTGGCAACATCGGCCATGACCTTCTTCTTCTGTGCGGATGGACACATATTCCCCCAACTCTTACGGGACTTGGTAAGGATGTGTTCTACGAATAATGAATGTGTTGGGGTGGGACGCTACGAATGTAGCGTATAGACATACATGGTGAGAATGTGGGTCTCACGGGAGGCGTGCGCGAGATAGTCCCTGCAGTGACGCTACCCTTTGTGCCCTCGGTGGCTCAGATGGATAGAGCGTCTGCCCTGTAAGTACGCGATCCCGGGTTCGAGTCCCAGTTGGGGCAAACATTTTCATCGGTCCCCGTTGAAATACAGCGTGTTCCATGGGTCGTGACCAAGCCAAATATCTCACGAACTAAGTGTCAAACAAAAAAGCTACAAACAACGAAACTTGTCTCGCTTGAAGGGGGAAACCAGATGGCGCTGTGGCTGGCCCGCTAGATGGCACTGCCATCGGTCAAACGGATATCAACTGTGTTTTTAAAAAAATAGGAGCCCCTATTTTTGTTACATATTCGTGTAGTACGCAAAGAAATTTGAATGTCTTAGTTGGACCACTTTTTTTTCGATTTGGGATATATAGCGCTGTAATACTGACAAACATATAGCTCACAATTTAGACGAACAGCTGGTAACAGGTAGGTATTTTAAATTAAATACAGAACGTAGTTACGTTTGAACATTTTATTTCGGATGTTCCAATGTGATACACGTACGTTTGTGAACTTGTCATTTCTGAGAATGCATGCTGTTACAGCGTGATTACCTGTAAATACCACATTAATGCTATAAATGCTCAAAATGATGTCCGTCAACCTCAATGCATTTGGCAATACGTGTAGCGACATTCCTCTCAACACCGACGATTTTGAGATTCCCGATTCTCGCGCAATTTGTCTGCTACTGATATGTGGATTAGCCGCGACGGCAGCTAAAACACCTACTTGGACATCATCAATTGTTGCAGGTCGTGGTTAACTTTTCACATGTGGTTGAACACTTCGTGTTTCCTTAAATGACGTAACTATCCAGCGAACGGTACAGACACTTGGATGATGTCATCCAGGATACCGAGCAGCATACATAGCACACGCCCGTTGGGCATTTTGATCACAATAGTCATACATCAACACGATATCGACCTTTTCCGCAATTGGTGCAAATGGCTCTGAGCACTATGGGACTCAACTGCTTAGGTCATTAGTCCCCTAGAACTTAGAACTAGTTAAACCTAACTAACCTAAGGACATCACACACATCCATGCCCGAGGCAGGATTCGAACCTGCGACCGTAGCGGTCTCGCGGTTCCAGACTGCAGCGCCAGAACCGCGCGGCCACTTCGGCCGGCGATTCCGCAATTGGTAAACGGTCCATTTTAACATGAGTAATGTATCACGATGCAAATACCGTCCGCACTGCGAAATGTTACGTGATACCACGTACTTATACGTTTGTGTCTTTACGTACTACACGAATGTGTAATAAAAATGAGGGTTCCTATTTAAAAAACCGCAGTTTATATACGTTTGACCTGTGGCAGCGCCATCTAGCGGGCCAGCCATAGCGCCATCTTGTTTCACCCTTCAAGCTAGATGAGTTTGGTTCTTTGTAGTTTTTTCGTTTGATGCTTATTTCGTGAAATACTTGGCCCGGTCACTGTCAATGGATCACCCTGTATATCAACGCCTCTTAGCGGCTGAAGGTATTAATATAATTCTAATTTACACTTCGAGTGGGCTCCTGAACTTATTCTTCAAAATTATTTTCTGAGAACGGATTCAGAACGATTTCTGATGACGTTTCATGCCTACCTCGAACTTTAAATATGTAGTTTCTCCATCATATCGAGGGTAGATTGAAGTCACCACCAACTATAGCTCTTTAAGTGGGGTACCTATTTGAAATTAGACTCCAGTTACCTTTGAACTGTTTAGCAACTGTCAGGAGGTCGGTAAAAAGAAGCAATTATTAATTTTTTTCCTCTTGTCAAGTATAGCCTCCACCCATAGTAACTGACATGAACTAACTGCTTCGATTTTACTAGAAGGTAAACTACTTCTGACAGCATTGAACACTCTACCAATAACTCCCTTTCTGAAGACGATTAGGTCTGTTGTAAAAATATCGGCTGAACTTATTTCCCACTTTATCCACTTTCCATACTTACAACGATCTGAGCTTTCTCGTTTTGAGGTCTGGTTCTTTCCCAACACAGCTACAACATTTTGCAACGTGTTTCCAGATCTGCCTTCCTGTCTTTGTCCAGAAACCTTGGTCGTACGCCCTTACTGTAGTTTCCGAAGACCCTCTAACCTAAAAGAACCGCCCAGTCCCTCCACACGGCCTCGTTTCACGTTTATTGGCTTCCTTAGGTGGGAGACGCCTGACATATGAAGCAGTACCCGAAAACACGCCACCGTCTGGCGCAATTCGAGGAATCTGCAGCCTACACAGTGGCGGAACCGTCTGAGCCTCTGATTCAGACCCTCCACTCAGCTCTTTACCAAAGAATGGCAGTCGGTTATGAAGGCGAGCTGCAGATGGTGAGCTCCGCTATCATCTAGCAGGCAAGACTGTCAGTCTTCACTACATCAACTAGCTGCCCCAAACCAGAGAGAGAATATCTTCTGATCGAAAGCTACACACATCGTTAGTTCCGAAATGAGCATTCACCTGGAGTTGTCTGTCACCTGTGCTCTTCATTTCATCCATATCATCCGGAAGCACCCTTTCCATCTCTGGAATGACTTCCCCTGATATGAACACCTGATTCCTTCCCCTCCTTGGCAGCCATTTCCCTAATGGCCCCCTTACGTACCTAAAGCTGGAGCTCCCATCTCCCAAACCTTTCGGGACGAGAGGCTTCCTCTGGAACAGGGGAAGCAGCTTCATCTGGCTTAGAGACTTCGTGAGCCACTGATACTGCCCGAAACCTGTTCGTCAAACGCACTGAGGTGGCGCTATAATCGGCCTCCAAGAAAGTCTTTAGCTGTCTGCTTCTGTTTGGAGCGACCACCCACTCGACCACGGGTGAGGAATCAGCTTCAGTAAGAGCAGTACCCGTGGTGGACACAAAAGAGCACCGATCGGAGGATACGTGGAACATGCTGGACATCCTGCGGATCGCACGTCCTGCCCACCGCACTGATACCCAGTGTAAAAACCTCAAGCTGTGTGACCGAGGCAAACACTGCCTGTAGCTGTGCGCCAAAAGTCGACAACTCAGCTTGAATCTTGAACACAGCAATCACAGGCCCTATACGTGCCAAAGATGGAAAAACTGTACACTACACAGTTACTGAAATACTAGACTGTGGCTGTCAAGCACACAGAGCAAGAATTAAACTAGTACCCACACAGATAACTGAAAATAAATCGCTCCTGTTCGCAGCTCGTAAATATAATTCACAAACAAACGGTGTAGTCGCCTTATCTGCAGCAGCAATGAAAGGCGCTTTGTCTCACTGACTGTCCAACCGACACCAAGCAAAACAAATAAACAAAGACCTGTACGATACGGGCGTCGAAACTAGCAACGATAAAACAGGTGCTGGTACTTTACACTACAGTGCTATTGCCCGCATCTCGTGGTCGTGCGGTAGCGTTCTCGCTTCCCACGCCCGGGTTCCCGGGTTCGATTCCCGGCGGGGTCAGGGATTTTCTCTGCCTCGTGATGGCTGGGTGTTGTGTGCTGTCCTTAGGTTAGTTAGGTTTAAGTAGTTCTAAGTTCTAGGGGACTGATGACCATAGATGTTAAGTCCCATAGTGCTCAGAGCCATTTGAACCATTTGAACAGTGCTATTACAACGAATGACTGTGCCTGGTAAACACACGAACACGCGAGAGGCAAGCCAGACGAATACGTCAAATACCGATTCATTTTGTAAAGTAAGTGTGTGACAGTGAGTAAAACCTACGTTTCAGACACGATTTCAGTGACCTAATTCCTTTTGTATCCTCGACCCAGTGAGTTCAGAGTAGGAACAGTGAAATCATGGCCAAAGCATCGAATTGACAATTAACATATGACGAGTCATCATAATTAGAGAACTTTTATGTGAATTGATGTGCTCGTGAAAGCCTACCCACTTACGTTACACACTATTCACATTCAAAAAATACAAGCTTTCGTTGGTTATGAATGCTAGTACTCAAAGATAAATATTTTTCTTTTTTTCAAAGGACTGAAGTCTATACAAAAAATTACGTGAAAGTTTTCTGTAGATCAACATCATTAACTGTGAAGAAGCTAACTGGGAACAAAGGAGCTAGAAAATGATTAAGTTTAACATAATTGCCCACTGCGATACTGGAAACAGTTTTTAGGGCAATATATTTTCTTTACTTATTTATTTTCTTTGTTTAATTATTCGGATCTCTGTCTTCCTAAACAGGTAAAAAAAAAACTTTGTAACCAAGATAGGTGCCTTCAAAATATGTGGAAACATAATAAAACTGTGATAAAACACAACTGACCCATTGTGTGAGTTTAGTAGGATCAGCAATAAGAGTCCAAAGTGAAATTCACAAAGACCAGTGATAAAAAAATACAAAAATTCCTTTCATGGATGTCTGTGACATGGAAACGTTAGCTATCCGTTTGTCATCCTAAGATGACTTACGTGTATTCAGGCGGGTGACGTTTTAGAGACTCATCAACATTTCGACAAGGCACACGATGTCATTTCCTGGTCACAAATGCAAAGGGAGAGGGAGCTGTGCAACGGAATTGGAAATCTCAGTATGCTGGATGTATGCCCAAAGACAACACACACACACTCAGTAAAAACTAGCAGCATGGTACATCAATATCAGAATCTATGCTCTCTTCTTCGGCATGTTAGTCCAAACAGATATGCTCGGGCTTGATGCAACATCAGTCTGCATTTTTCCTGCTACTTTTCAGAACGCACGTTCTGTCCTATCTTCGTGCAAAATTCTGGTGTCTCGCGGCTGGTCTTCCTATGTAGCCATCCAGTTTTCTTTGCGTGTTTGTTAATGAATCTTGTCGAATCGCACAGTATGTTTCATGGTCTTTTTCTGATCTGCCCTATGGATCGAATTCCGTGTCGATGGGCTCATTTTCTTTCTTCCAGCGTTTCGTGATTATTTTGGAACCTCATTCTCTGTTTTTCCTATCCAATGGTTTACCTTTCCACTTAACCGGTTTTTGTATAGCAGTTCCATTGCCTCTATGTGGGTCTTCCGAAGTTCCCTTCTAACGTCTAGGATCCATTGTTATTGTCTTTAATCTCCCGACGTAAGTCATAACCTCAGTAGTATTTCCTTCTGTCACCAATGAAGACGGAAATGGGCTAGCAGCATTACGTAGCATTTGGGAAGAGCAAAGAAAGGAGAAGAAATCATGACTACTCAAGTTCAATCGCTCTCTTAAAAGGGAATATTCGAAACCAAGATGTATAATATAGTCTTTGGTACAATGAAGTGTAATATGGTTCTCTTTTTTAAAACCGCTCATTAACGACTGCGTTTATAAAAACGGAACACTGCATACCATGTAAAGTGTAGGAAATAGGTAGCAGGTGAGGAGGTTCTTTGGAGGGAGAGTGTTTGGAATAACATTTTATACAAGCCTGGGAAGAGAGCCCCGCAGTACCCACATGCCACATGACATATGAAGCATACAATATTCTGTGCATAATATTGCGTAATGTTGCTGTGTGGTGCCCATCTTGGAGTGCTTCAGTAGGGACTTACGAAGTTTTTAGTGACGTGGCGCTTTACACGTGACAGGCAGGTCACGTGGAACTGCAAGTTCATGTCTCATCGGCTGACAGGTGCCCTACCATATATGGAAGCGAAGTGATTTCCAGGACCTGATTGGTCGAGAGGATTTTTTCTGCTTGCTGGCCAAGCACTATGTTCATGAAAACGTTGAGTCGAGAAGAGGTTGTAACCTCCCCGCAAAAATGAAATGAAAATATTTAAATGAGAATATTCATCGTGCTAAGTGTAACCTTCCCACAAAAATATGAAAATGAAAAGAATTGAATAAGAATTGCAAATAGTGCCAAATGTTAGCTTCCCACAGTAATAAAAGTCAATGATAATAAAAATGTGCAAAAATGTTAAGTCCCACAAAATTTACGTTAAGATCAACCTGATCAACCTGATAAATTTTATAAGGTCATCTGCGCTGACCTTAGGCCCTGTGCAATAATCAACCTGATAAATTGATTCTGGGAGGAAAAGCAAAGGAAATATTGTTTCAATTGTAGTGATTATTTTCTTAAAACGATTGCTTTGAGAACAAAATTATTATTGGGGCAATTCTTGAACAAATTAATTGCAGTTAATATATGTTATGGGCTGAGCGCAATGCTGCTTCATTACCTTATTTAACAATATACCTCGTCCCGAACCGTGACCAGAGACACATGTCGACGCCCGCCGACTCCTCACACACGACTCCTAGCACTGCCTGAGTGCAACTCGCAACTGAACTACATGCTCTCGCAACTTGCTACGTACAACTACTGCACTCACGCGCGGTCAAGCGCAGGCTAGCAACGATAAATAACTTTCTGGTCAGAGATTCTGTCATGCCTCGCCATCGCTGCTACTGAATACATACGTGTTTCAAGGTGTCCGATGATGGTGGACGCATGCCGAGCGCGGTCGCCAGAAACTTCTAAGGAACAGTTAAATGTTAAAAGACGACGCTGTAAATTGCAATTGAATCGCTATAATGTCGTGAGAATTGGGCACGAGTGTATATTAAAGACTGCACTATCTAAATGAAATGTTTAATTCATCTGTTGTTTTGCGATAAACTGGTGCAACATCTATGTACAGTGAAGACTGCAGTACACCTGCAATAATACCCAGCAATAAGCGTGCCGCATTCCTAAAGTAAATTGTGATGTTATTTCACAGTGAGTAGAGGGTTCGTTGTCAGACTCCTCTTCGTACAGTTTCACAACTTGTAGCGTCTTCAGTGCCATGAGTCAGAGACCTGCGCTAGCTATTACGACGGTAGGACAATCATTTATACAAGATTCCAAGTAGGAGGTTAGACAGATACACATCAACTGAAGTGTCACGGGTTTCCAACAGCAACCTCGCGTGTACGTAAGTTTAGAACAAACAACATAGCATGTCTTACTAACGCCAGGGAAGCTTGCACCCCAAAAATAAAGTCATTGGCCACGTTGCGTCTAATTGTCATTTCATGAATTCATTGATGTATGTGAATGAAACGTTTTTCCGCTGACCCTAATCCTCTGAACGATACCTTTTATGCCTTTTGTTGTGATTGCTATGTTTCTTTGTCTGAAATACTGCACGTCATTAAATTTATCTTTTGGTTTTCGTATATAAACTAGTTCCGCCCTGGGGTGTCACTCGCGGTCAAAAAGTTATTAATAAAGAAATGTTAACTTTGAAACTCACGATCAACGCATATGCAACATGACAAAAGTTATCTCTTGGAGGTATTGAAGCGCGAGCGGCGGATGAAGCCGAGTGACGTAGAAAAAAAAAATTAGACTTTGGGTGAAGCTGACAAAATACGTGTGGCTCACAACTCACTCGCTTGTGAAAGGAACATATTTTTATCCGAATGAGTTGTTGTTGTTGTTGTGGTCTTCAGTCCAGAGACTGGTTTGATGCAGCTCTCCATGCTACTCTATCCTGTGCAAGCTTCTTCACCCCCATTACCTACTGCAGCCTACATCCTTCTGAATCTGCTTAGTGTATTCATCTCTTGGTCTCCCTCTACGATTTTTACCCTCCACGCTGCCCTTCAATGCTAAATTTGTGATCCCTTGATGCCTCAGAACATGTCCTACTAACCTGTCCCTTCTTTTTGTCAAGTTGTACCACAAACTCCTCTTCTCTCCAATTCTATTCAATACTTCATCATTAGTTGTGTGATTTACCCATCTAATCTTCAGCATTCTTCTGTAGCACCACATTTCGAAAGCTTCTCTTCTTGTCTAAACTATTTATCGTCCATGTTTCACTTCCATACATGGCTACACTCCATACAAATACTTTCAGAAACGACTTCCTGACACTTAAATCTATGCTCGATGTTAACAAAATTCTCTTCTTCAGAAACGCTTTCCTTGCATTGCCAGTCTACATTTTATATCCTCTCTACTTCGACCATTATCAGTTATTTTTCTCCCCATATAGCAAAACTCCTTTACTACTTTAAGTGTCTCATTTCATAATCTAATTCCCTCAGCATCGCCCGACTTAATTCGACTACATTCCATTATCCTAGTTTTCCTTTTGTTGATGTTCACCTTATATCCTCCTTTCAAGACACTGCCTATTCCGTTCAACTGCTCTTCCAAGTCCTTTGCTGTCTCTGACAGAATTACAATGTCGTCGGCGAACCTCAAAGTTTTTATTTCTTCTCCATGGATTTTAGTACCTACTCCGAATTTTTCTTTTGTTTCGTTTACTGCTTGCTCAATATACAGATTGAATAACATAGGGGAGAAGCTACAACCCTGTCTCATTCCCTTCCTATCCACTGCTTCCCTTTCATGCCCCTCGACTCTTATAACTGCCATCTGGTGTCTGTACAAATTGTAAATAGCCTTTCGCTCCCTGTATTTTACCCTTGCCACCTTCAGAATTTGAAAGAGAGTATTCCAGTCAACATTGTCAAAAGCTTTCTCTAAGTCTACAAATGCTAGGAACGTAGGTTTGCCTTTCCATAATCTTTCTTCTAAGGTAAGTCGTAAGGTCAGTATTGCCTCACGTGTTCCAATATTTCTACGGAATCCAAACTGATCTTCCCCTAGGTCGGCTTCGACCAGTTTTTCCATTCGTCTGTAAAGAATTCGTGTTAGAGTTTTGCAACCGTGACTTATTAAACTGATAGTTCGGTAATTTTCACATCTGTCGACACCTACTTTCTTTGGGATTGGAATTATTGTATTCTTCTTGAGGTCTGAGGGTATTTCGCCTGTCTCATACATCTTGCTCACCAGATGGTACAATTTGGTCAGGTCTTTCAGTGCTGTATCAAACTCTTCACGCAGTATCGTATCTTCCATTTCAACTTCATCTACATTCTCTTCCATTTCCATAATACTGTCCTCAAGTACATCACCCTTATATACTCCTTCCACCTTTCTGCTTTCCCTTCTTTGCTTAGAACTGGGTTTCCATCTGAGCTCTTGATATCCATACAAGTGGTTCTCTTTTCTCCACAGTTCTCTTTAATTTTCCAGTAGGCAGTATCTATCTTACCCCTAGTGAGATAAGCCTCTACATCCTTACATTGGCCCTCTAGTCATCCCTGCTTAGCCATTTTGCACTTCCTGTTGAACTCATTTTTGAGACGTTTGTATTTCTTTGTGCCTGCTTCATTTAATGCATTTTTATATTTTCTCCTTTCACCAGTTCAATATTTTTTCTGTTACCCAAGAATTTCTACTAGTCCTCGTCATTTTTACCTACTTGATCCTCTGCTGCCTTCACTACTTCATCCCTCAGAGCTACCCATTCTTCTTCTACTGTACTTATTTCCCCCATTCCTGTCAATTGTTCCCCTATGCTCTCCCTGAAACTCTGTACAACCTCTGGTTTAGTCAGTTTATCCAGGTCCCATCTCCTTAAATTCCCACCTTTTTGCTGTTTCTTCAGTTTTAATCTACAGTTCATAACCAACAGATTGTGGTCTGAGTCCACATCTGCCCCTGGAAATGTCTTACAATTTATAACCTGGTTCCTAAATGTCTGTCTTACCATTATATAATCTATCTGATACCTTCTACTATCCCCAGGATTCTTCCATGTATACAACCGTCTTTCATGATTCTTGAACCAAGTGTTACCTATGATTAAGTTATGCTCTGTGCAAACTCTACCAGGCGGCTGAGTAGCGAATTACAAAATGTGTCAGGAGAGGGAGTAAACAGTTTCACGAGTGTTACGACATGACTAGCATGGAAAAGATCATAACTGTCGTGGTGTGCACGGATAACCAGATATATACTGTAACACGTCTCTGTAGACATCTTTCAGACTTCTTGTTCTCTAGTTATATGTAGAGATTTCTGGCTCTAGAGACACGTGAGCAGCCAGTGTAGAGTCATATATGTGGAATCCACGGTGTGTCCAGATGAATACCTGCCACTTTTACCGTTTGTCCTTCTATTTTTTGTGATCATGAAGACCATATTCAGAGGGAACTGCAGGCGTTTGAACTGGGAAGGAAGGTTTGTTGGGATGATGGGAATTCGTGGTCCCTGTACCGGCTCTCGTTTGGCTCCTCCTGTTAGGATGGTGACCTGCACGATGTGTGCTCTCAGTTTCGTGACGTGTAGTCTGGTGCCACTTCACGGTCTTTGTGCATCCAGGTTATGCATTAGTGTGAGAGGGACACCCAGCTTGAGCTTCAACTTGTGGGGAGGCACCCCGATAGCTATAATGAGTTTAGAAACTCTACAGGATATGTAGTGGTATCGTCTCTTGTAATCACTCTACGGACTGACGTGTAGGTGACCCCTCACCACATACTCGATCAATAATTTTTTACTGATGTTCACCGCCGGTTCTGTGTTGTGCGCAACTATTAATGTTTCACAAAACGACCCTTGGTTGCTCAAATTTTGTTGTGAGCTTGAAAAACCTCATTACTTCGGTTACCTTCCGAGATTACAACATTGCCGAGGCTGCCTTCAATATTTACTAAGCCTTCTGCATCCACTGGCGTACAGGAGTTACTGAGCAAACAGACCAGACTCTCGATCGTTGGAGAGCTGGACTCTCACATTAGTTGTGATGTACTGACATTCTAAGTTTGGCCACAGAAGCTCATCCCATGGGAAAAGTAGTCTGACCATGCCACAGAAACCGTTTTTTCTAATTTTTTAATTAATTAATTTATTTTTTAATTTTTTGAGATTAAACGCTATTCGTATTCTAGGTATAGTCCATCTCCAATCCAAAGTTCATTCCAATCGGTGCAGCAGCTTCAGGATGAAGGGGTAAGAAACATATAGTTTGTAGTTCGTGCAACAACTCATCTGTCCTCATACGTCTGCCTGTTACTAGCATATACGGTCACATATCACAATCAAATCAAGCCTCACTAATGGCCTACCACTTTCTACATGTAAAGACAGGACGTCTCTCTGTTGTGCAGTTTAGATGACACTGTCGCTGTGACTCTGCAAGCGTCCGAAAAGCTATAAGATGTACCTGACGCTCAGTAGCTAAAATGCAGCGAATTTGTATGGAAGTATGGATTAAACAGTCTGAGGACCGTATAAGTGTTAGGTATATGGATTACGATGAATCATACTACGTAGGACACATAAGAAAAGAAGAGCATTTTCAAATTACGGCGCAGCTCAAAAGTCAAAGAGTAAACAGCTTTTTCTTAGAGTCATTGTTGTATCACATTTCGTGTTATATTCTTCAAATCAAAGATGTCTGGGACTACACACTTTTAAAAGTAATCTGTGTGTTAATTCATGGTATAAGCTAATTCCATTCCTCATTTGTTCCAAATCCTTCCAACCGTTTCAGCATGAAAGTGTAAGAAACATAATCACACAGGAATTTTCCCAATTTTATTATGTATGAGATTTTCTGAGCTTTTCTAAAAATTTTGGATATGACAGTATTATGTAGTTCGTGCCTGTTGCTTATTCGTAAGTAGAATACATATTACAGGCTACAACTAGTCCAAATAACTGGTACTTGCGTACAAAATACAAAAAAGTGTGTCACTGCACTACAGTATACTAAGCTTTAAACACGCAAATGGTGGCAGTAATTTGTTATACTTACGTTTACGGTATTAAGGCATAATGTTAACATCATCATTGTATCGCTTCACCGTTTGAATGTAAAAGCCAGTTTTGGTAAAAGCTTCGCAGTAATAGTGGATAGTACTTTAGCATAATTAAGGAACTCTTCTGCTACAAATTTCTGCAGTACAAGAACGATGACCATTAATTTACAGAAGTCCTCTTGCAGTAATAGTCTACCATCAGGTCTGAACTCTGTACTTTTCATCAGAAAGCGAAATACCATACTACATACAGTTACACTTTTTAGCCAGCATTCTTTGAATGTCTCGTCCAATAGTGAAAGATAGGGAATTCATTCTGGGCACCCACGTATGGTTAACCGTATTACAGCGCAACTGCTTATTTCACTGAAGAAGTTTCGCAATACACAGAGGTGTATTTCTAAGCTTGTGGGAATAGTGCGAAACTTACCTTGCAATTTACGTAGTTTACATTTCTTAGGTAAGGGCTGTTGCAATGTGGCCAATAAGCGACTCCAGCCTATGTATCGTTATCTGATTGGGCATTAACGAACATAGATCTTCACCACCCACATTTAATTCCATAACACACCGTGCAGAAATATTGGGAACGTGACAGAATATTTTAACATAGCAATAAAACACAAATCGAAGGAGACATACAATTATAGAAGAATATTGGTAAAATAATGATTTTAATCGAAAGTGAGATGAGTCATATGATGGCAGCAACAACACTTAGTTTACATAAAACTTTGAACATAGCTGCTAAGGTTCAGTGACCTTGTCAGAATCATATTGTAACAAATAAGCCCTCGGTCACAAATATTAAGTCAAAATTGACCTGATTTCTTGTTGCAACTCCTGTCACCAGAACGAGCAGCCCTTAGCGGCTCGCCATCTGACAAGTGTTCATGACGTCGCCTTTCCGGCCGAGATCTTTTTAATATGTGACTTGTAAGTACTGCATCGTTTAGAGTCAGTACAAACTTTAATTTTATTAACGAACTATATACCTAATGCTTTAGTACAGTTAGTCTAATTCTGAAGACGACGCTCATAGTAGAGTCGAAACCAGGTCAATTTTGACTCAATATTTGTGACAGAGGGCTTATTTGCTACAATATACTTAGTTTACACCCAAGATATTGAATGAAACAGCACTTTTCTATTTTAGTTAATCTTCCATATATCTTAAGATGGTGAAATAACTGATTATTTGAGTAGATTTTTAGTAGGACAGTGCAAGCTCTGGCCAAAAATATTGACTCAGTTTCATCACTTATTTATCTGTGGTGTCATGCGACAGCTGAGACAATTGCACATATGATATTTCGCTGACACCAGCATCAGCATTTCCTTATTTCCAAGGTCATTCCAGGAATCAGGACATTCTGCCACACGCTGAGTTTAAGGAGAGGAGACGAATGGAGGTTATCTGCACACCCCCTGCAAATCTGCAACTTTTGCACGAAGCATCCCTTCCCCTCTCCCCACACCTGCCCGTGTTCTGGAGCCAAATATTGTAGAGTATCTGAATGGCCAAAACAGTCAACTACTTTTAAAGTACTGCCTTCGAAAATTTCGTTTAAAGATTGGTTCATCAGTCATTTTGATAACTTTGATTTAAAGCCTATATATATCATTCGCCATAGAATTTTGGAACGAGTACATGCTACATTTCTCTATAGATAATTAAAAGTCAACATTTGCTTATAAAATACAAATAACCAAATAGGAATGTCAAATTTTTTTAAAATGAGTTTTTTACCATAAATGTATCCCACAAGTTCAGAAAACGTAAATAACAGCAAGAAAACTTTAACATCCTACTTGTTCTTGTCACAAGCAGATTGCTGCTCTGTAGACAACGAGTGTTTAGCGCCAACAGAAGATGACTGCACTAAAAAATCGACCTAGTTCGATCTCTGCACCACACCACCGTTAAAATCGACGTAGTTTCTTCGTTGTACAATAAGTAAGTATTTCTCACCATCACCAACAGATGACTTTACAGTAAAAAACACGACAGAATCGTAATTTTCTACAGCTAAGATTTTTCAGTATTCTCGAATGCCAGCAAAATATGTCAACAGTGAAAAAAACGCCTTTTACATTGTTGGTTGACGTTAATACCTGAAAAATTCTGTTTGTTGTCACAATATTGCAAAAAAATCATCTAAAATTCAAGAGAAAGCATGCATTCCACATATGAACATATTCGCAAAATTAGAGCCCACAATCCTGAAGTATCTACCCCAGTGGGTGATCTCAACGCTTAGTAACAGCTGAACAGGCAAATGTGCTGTCCGAATGTAACAAATTTGACTTACTCGGAGAATACACTCAAATAAAATGTTTCTGAGCAGTGGAAAAAGTCCGATGTTTACGGTGATAATTCAGTTTAATACATGAAAAAATGTGAGACTCAAATCAGTTAAAGTGATCTCATATATCTCTTCAATGCAAATTAAAGTGTAATTTAATTTCCACATACGCAAGTTTTCTTTAAATTAGTCTCCCAAGTATTGTAATATATGTGCCCCAATGGCAGACTGCTATGCCTACTTACAGTGGACATTTTAGAAGTTACACCTAATAATTTGAAATTATGAAACTACTATGACCAAGCTTATAGAGGCTGAAAAATATGTCTTAGCTAAGTTGCCAAATAGACAGGCTGAAAGTAACTAATTACCCTACTCACCATGCGCACTGAAAGCATGTATTCTCATTCTTAAAAAAGCTCTCAAGCACCATTTTAAGAGCGGCAAAAATAATGCATCGTGTTATTCACTAGAAACAGTACAAACGAAGCTATTTGTTGCCAGCTATTGCTATTATGAGGAAAATGTGTAAATATGGACGCCCTCTTTTGTTTTTTACTTACAGGTAAATTCTTTTGTAAAAATTCTTGTTTTTTTACTTTCATTAACAACTATAACAAGTTTAATAAATGATGAGAAGCTAAAAATTGATTAGTACCCATTATTTCTATTCGAAAACAAAGATTTATAAAAAAAATTTGTAAAACAGAACTTAAAGAAAGGGATATAAATGTGACTCCTTCCTATGTCCGGAGAGCGGGACTTCAGCTGGTCGATTTCCAGCCATCCAAGGAGCGCACATGCCGTTGGGAAAAAACTCTTCACGATACCAGTTGACAGTGCAGCATTGGTTTGTAAAACGAGCGTTACTTGATATATGCAGGTCTGATGTTGACATAATGTAATGCCGAAACTGGCTGCCTAACAAATAAAACCAAAATTGCGGCTGTTGGTGTTTTATTATACGGGCATCCACAAAAAGGTTCAAGAAATCTTTTGAAATATTTTAATGAAATGTGTTAAAACAATACAAAATGGTAGACTAGTCCACAAAAAGCAACTTTCTTACATTTATGCATGAATTCTGAAGTTATTTACAGTAATCGCAAACGTAAGTAGCTCCATCAGCGCCAGCACAATCTAAGTGTGTCCACATTTGGCACATAACACATTTAACCCACAATTCTCCTCTCCAGTCTTGAGAGATCTTTTCATCACCAAAAATGCAACTTCCATCTCTTGAGTCTGGTGTATCCCCATCATTCACATCAAGGTCATTATCGCTGTCCACAAGGTGAGGGCTGCAGGAGCCTGATGATGAATCATATAGTTCTGTGGAACAAATTTTCTTTTTTTGAAGGCCTTTGGATTTTGCACCTCTGTCCGCAGGGCGATCTCTAACCCCAGAGAAACTCAACGACCTCTTCTAGACAGCACTCTTGTCAAGTAGCTTTTTCAACTGATATTTGTGTGGTGTTGCAGTGATGTGGCAGGCGGTTGCTGCTTTCCATCCCCGCGTTATGGTTCTCTTCTTAATGTTGGGGAATGTTGAACGGTGAAACTGCATTTGTTGAAGTCACTGGAGAACTTGCTGGTTTTTCAGTGATTTCATTAACTGGCATAGCTAGAGCTTGATGTGACTGTACGTCAGGATAACTGGGAGAAGAAGCAGATGATCTCGATGGATCAGAGATATCAAGTCGAGGAGCATGTGACTCAGAAACATTAGGTCTATATTCCACTGTGGAGCAAGTTTTAGAGCAACCAATTCAGCAGCTATGAAATTAGTGTCGGTGGAGATGTAGCGGTTCATAGGGTATAACCCAGTTACTTTGAATCCGTTTATTACCACCTCAGCTGAGTCCGAAGATAGGCTTGGACAAAAAGCTCCATGACGTCGCAAGGTGTGAGAGGACGCCCATTGCGGTTCAACCATACTCTCACTGCCTCGCTGTATAACGTTTTCAGAGGTTCCATGAACGTCTCATATAGAGGCTGCAGTTTGTTGGTGCAATGTGGAGGAAGTGAGATGATAGTCACCTGCTGTTCTTTCGCCAAGTCAGTCTCATCTGGATTTCTAACGTGCCTATAATGACCATCAAAGATGTGGAGAACAGGCCTTTGTTCAGTCGGACATGGTTTCTCAATGAAGTGAACGGACTATTCGGTGAACAAATTGTTTTGAACTCATCCTGAAGGATGGTGTCTACTAATTGCACCTGGGGGCAGCCTCTCATTAGAAGTTCGGGCATGTTGGTTCTATGGAAAGTTATCATTGGCAGGACATAACATTACGAAGTGCTCATGCATGCGATAACTGTGATTTCAGCCCCTCTTTCTGCAGAGGTTAGAGCTGCAATTTGTTTCTCCCCTTTCATCCCTATCACTTTTGGCATTTTGCTTTGGACAATGGACAGTCCTAACTCGTCCAATTTTTTACACTCGGTCTGCTGGATATGAGTGTTTATTGAAAGTGCCTGCAATGATTCGAGGAAAACCATCACATTATATTGAAGTCTAAGGCTGTGACACATGAAGTTCTACAAGTTTTATCAATTGACAGCTGATGCTTGTATCTGTCAAGAAAAACGTCAGCCCAAGCTCTTATTGCTTCTCCTACTTTGAAATGGGTTGTCAAACTATTTCTCTGGGCAAGTAAAAATGCCAATCTTCTCAGATCCGCCAAAGTGCATCCAAAGAATTTTTGCTGCATCTCAAGGGGGTAAGAAACTAGCTGTTTTTTGAGATCTGCAAGTAAAATCGGTTTCCTACCAAGGTTTGTCTTTTGAACAACATTCTCAGGGATTTTATGAAGTTTAAGAAATCTCTAAAAAGTGGTACGACGTACTCTGAATGTTCTTGCAGCACCTTTCACAGATTCCTCCTTTGCTTTCACAGCTGCTATAGCACGTACCATCTGAGATTTATCCCACTGATGCCTCTGGTTCTTCCATTCATAGCGCTTCTTCTTTCTTGGCATTTTGTCAGGACGAACAAAAGCACTAGGGTCTATGATCATAATTTAAAAATTCTACTAGTTTGGTTGTTTCTGTGTGAGTTGTATACATGAACTTTAAACAAAGTTTGACTAACCATATCCCCTGAAAATTATTTAAATGTTATACATTGTTTAAGAGAAAAGATGGTGTAATTATGGGTCCTCCTTAAATCGGGACCCATTTTTACACCAACCGAATGGACCCATACTTACACCAGCCATTGTTAAAACAACATGACCACCATCACGTGTAACCTAAAAGCGTGTGTAATGTAAAACGTGCTTCTGAAAGCAGCTTAGGATTCCGTTATTCCGGATATCACAGAGAAACTGTTTTAAACCAATCTGAAGGATATAAAAAGAAAAATATTTCCTGTACCTGCCAAACGTTGGCAGCCCTGGACAAACATAGATTCACACAATAACCGACGCTGTAACTGCACTGCTTCAAACAATGCTTCCTCAAACAATGCTTCCAAGTGTTTACCGTTACCGTCTATCAACAACAGGCACCCTCTTCGTGAGGGGTGCCCATAATTATACCTGTGCCCATTTTCACACTTTTGCCTCTACAAATGACACAGACTCACTAATGGCTATGTAAATGCCAACAGTTTGCAGTCAGAAACCTCCCTAAGAGCTTAATAGACTGTACTTATCCTACATCATTACTCATAATATCCCAAAAAATACGTCAGCAGTGCGAAAACAGAAATGTTCACATACAAAAATACTGTAGGGGTGCATTCAATATGTGAAGCTGCACTCCTGGAAACTGTGGTCCGTGAAACTAAACACCTCTAAGGAATTACGCCACCAAAAGCAGACATAACACAGCTGTGTTATTAGGCAAGGAAGGAACGAACAATGTGTTTTTAATACCAAAATGTTACTGGACAATTCAAGAACATTATGACCTACTGCTTGTGAGTACACGATTAAAAACGAGAACAGTGACATTTCCAAACACAACAACAGAGTCGATATCTCGGAAAAACGGCTTACCATATATTGTGAGACGTCTCACACTTTGCAAGCACAAATTAACTGTTGCTGCATGTAAAGCACCTGTTTAACTCATTGAAATATATTTTAAACGTAATGTAAACTAAATCGCAACGAAAATTCGATTTCGCCTACTTGCAGGCACAAAGAGCCATCATAATATGAATAAACCCTAATGCAACACTTTGTATGAACACCCTTCATTGCCATAAATGCTAAACAAAAGCACGAATTAATGTGATGCTGTTCTTTATAACGTACAGATATGTAGCCGTAGATGTGCACTCGCTGCATTCTAAAAGAATTTGTGGCTAACAACCAGAAATGACGTTAGAGATTCTACCAGCACATGATGCTGCCTGATCTGGATATACGCTTAATATCAAGCTCTCCATCACATCGTCCATGTTAGGACTTCCAAGATGCATACCTCAAATAAAATGGCTACAGATATTACGAGGTATGGTACCTCAACATTGCAGTGGAGCAGCTGAAAGTGCCGATATGCAGAGACGAGTAGACCGACGTCTTAATATATGAAAAGCAGAGACTAAATAACGTGATTACAGCGGCAATAGTGGCCCGAATTACCAATATCTGCTGAAGTGCCGTAACTCTGTTCCATAAGAGTACTTCAATATAAAGATATAAGTCGTTAAGTACATACCTACATAGCCTTTCACAAGATTCGGTCACACGATTCATTTTGCAGTCGTCTCCGTCCTGGTACAGCCATGCCCCTCGGCGAAGGAAGATGTAAAAGTTTCTCGTAGTCAATGTTTGGATACTTTAAAAAGCAATTACATCGTAAATATTGTTAGATGGTGTCTAACACACTTAAGAAGTTTTGCACACGATCCACAAGTTAGGCGTTCTGTTCCAACAGTCTCATCGTCGTCGACAATCGCAATGCTGTATCCCTGGGAGTCTCCTTGCACGCAGAAGTTATAATTTCGTTTTAAGTATTCGCACATCTCCACTAATATTAAAAATCCAGCAAAATCTTGCGTTAAGTCCAAATACAAAAGGAAATAGTCCTCTACAACAAGATGCTGAATTATTCCCGGCATTTCTTCCATTAGGACACTCATTATAACGTCGGCTTATTCCGCTTTATATGGTATAGTCATTGGATGTTTATATTTTCCTGAAATCGTTTCCAGTGCTTACTTGCCGAAGTTCTCCAGTTTTTCTCTTGCTGTCTGTCATACCGTCGTTCTCGTGTAGGGGGAAAGGTAGCTTCGCGTTGACACCATGTCTGACAGTGATGAAACTGGCGTACCTATTATGCAGATAACAGTTAAATGTTCCTCAGATCTCCTTTAACATTACAGACTCCCCCTTCTCTAATAGTTACTGACAGTCCACTTGATCACTGATTGTAACAACCATTATGTTATCGCAAAACGGATCTGTAAGAGGTATAAGTACCGTATAATTTTTCATGCTAAGAAGCATGCCATGTTTGGAGTAATTTATCATACCAACATCCATACAAAGGTTGTCCGTGGTCCCCAGTAATAACAACAAACCAGAGCGTTTGTCGTCTGGTATCTTCTACCTCCCTGCCCGCCTGCTTAGCTGACTAGTTAACGCGTTTCCTACCATGCAGCGGGCCCAGGTACTGTTCTCGGCTGGGTTGGAGATTTTCTCCGTCTGTGGACTGGGTGTTACGTTTTCCTCATCATCCCTACACCATCACTGACACGCAAGTCGCTCACTGTGGTATTACCAGCATTAAGACTTGCAACTCCGCAGCCGAAATTCCCCAGGAGGGAACTGCGGGCCATCACTACCACACTCATAACTGAGAGATGACTAGCACATTCGACGAAAACATGTTAATACTTTTCCATTACTACAGAAGACAGCCCGGTTGCGACTGTGAGCCCTCATTTTGCACTCTAAAGATCAAAATGTCGGTGCTTCTCAGCACTTGATCTTCCACTCATTCCCTTTAAATTTTCTTGCAATTGCAGTGTACTCTGCTAGCTAAATTGCCCAATCGTGTATACACGAGCGTCTGTTTCTCAGAGGGCTGTCGGGCGTCCGGTATTGGGTATCATGCGTCAGGTGCCAGGCTTCACTCAACCACCACACCTGTTGAAATCTGTGTTGTATTAATTACAGACAATAAGGCAACGCCTCATTCTGGCATGTCACAACCACGTTTAGCAAGATCCTTGAGTCCATTCTCTCCCGACGTATCCATAAACACCCACAACAAACCATGCCAATTCTCTCTAGCAATGTGGCTTTCGTCCCAAATTTTCCTCTGATGACCAACTCTTGTACCTTAGTCATCTCCTCTCCCACCAAATCAACAACTAGAAACCCGCCATATTTGTCTACCTAGATCTTAAGAAAGCTTATGGCCGTGTATGGCATTGCAGACCCTCTTTAAGCCCCACACCTATTCCCTTCCCATAAATTATGCCCACCACATCGCCTCCGTTCTCCCTAATCGTCCGTCTTGTGTCACCATCGCCAACACCAACTCACTTATTTTCCTCACACTACGGTGTGCGCCAAGGTTCTGTCCTCTCACCTCTGCTGTATGTCCTCTACACTGTCAGTATGTCCAAGCCCCCTTCTCACGTTCATCTCCTTCGATATATCGATGACACTGCCTTCCTCCCCTCTACCCTACCCTCCTCCCCAAAAAAATTCTCAACGATCCTTCCAGATCCACCTCAAACAGTTCACCACCTGCTGCAACCAATGGCTCTTCAAAATCAACCCTACGCAAAACGCATCCGGTCACAGCTTCCATCCACACGACTTTTACCGTACCATTTACGGCTGTCCTATCCAGTTAACAAACTCACTAAAATACCTCGGAATAACATTTGATCGCCGACTAGCATGGAAGCCCCCATGTACTAACCCACAATACAATAAAATTTCTGAAACTAGTAGCCGGACAAACATGGAGAGTGCACGTTTCCACAATCCTCCACACCTTGACTTCGGCTCCTCCCTTTCCTCTTTTTATCACACCCTACAGATGGTCGAACGCCTTGCACTCTGCCTAGCCTTTTGAATCCGCTTAGCCTCCACCACATGCACCGTCCTCCAGCTCCATCTTGAACATCTCTGAATATCCTGTGCCACCCACCAACTCGACACTACCCACCCTGTAGTTTTTCCCCTAGCTCACTGCTCTTGGTACCCTGCCACACCTCGGTCACCACATTCCCCCAACGTTACACCTCCACACCCTCCAAATCCTCTCGACGAAACTTACCTAACCATGAAATCCACCAAGATACGTGCCCATCCTATCAGATCTAAATGAACCCATCCCATCTCGCCCAGTCAGGGCTTCCTTTCCACTCGTCTTCACTCACACCCTAAGCCTTGGTTATGTATGGCATCCCTCTTCACTCTCCAGAGTTCCTCCGCTATCCATCCTACCACACAGACATCCTCTTAAGCACACTGACACATCCCCATGATAACCCTCTTCCTAGCAGTGTAGGGCCATTCCTTACTTCACACTGTCTGTTTACTACTTCCAACTTCTTCTCTTCTTCCTCTGTCTCTTATCTTTCGTGGAACATTCTGTTGTTTTTCATCTGTGCCAATCTTTCAGTTCAAAACTACTTCACATTTTCCATTTTAAATTATGTATCTGAATCTATCTCTTTTTATTATGACAAACATTCATTTGTTAATTTACCATGTCCAATTTTATACTCTGTTTTAAAGTTTTTGCTCTCATATGGCTGAAGAGCGGTGACGTGTATCCAATGACAGCCCACTCTGTCCCATACGGCTGAGGGGAATGAAATGACAATAAAGGGGAAAAATCATTCTGGCATGCTGCTACAACACGTTATACCCAATGGTGTAGAAACATAGGCATAAATTGTGTAGAGAAGAAAGGCAGCCGATGTCTCTCACAGGCAGGCAGGACTACCCAAGAAATTTCAAGTTAATGATCGTATGTCCACTGTGGTAATAAATACATTGCAGTTTGTAAGGTTCGAGATGTAAATGCGGCACTGAGTCTTACATTGTTTTTCTTTTCCTGTTTTCACCACACACTGAACTTTTTGCACAGTCCAGAAACATTTCATATGACTGTGTTTTGTAAGGCTAATTCGTTGCATTCAGCATGTCTATTTGCTGCTGGAATGAGATCTTTCCTCCAACTGGAATTTCAGCTGTTCTTAAGTGCTGAAATCTACCTCTGGGGCGCATACTTTCGAATTTCGAGCTCTAGGTCGGCGAATATGTGTGTATGTAGAAACTTGACCACACATTCTTTTACAATACAGAGGTTTCTTTGCTATATTATGACATCAAACAGCGTTTCATGTATTAACGTCAATCAGCAATGTAAACATCGCACTTTTTGCGTTGCTGACGTATTTTGCAGATAGTTTAGAATTTTCTGAACATCTTACGCGAGGAAAATAATTAACTTAGAAGTCTCTTGCCTTTTTTAACCATGTAGCAATATATAGGCTACAGTAGGATATCTGGTCTATAGATCTTACTTCCCCTTAATAAGCTATGTACAAATCGCGTTTTACGTGCTGCTGAAGAATGCTTCACATGAATTAGAATTTTCCACATCTCTTATGTGGCAAATATTAATTTATTACTCTCTTGCGTTTTTTAAATGGAATACTGTGACATCTGATTAACTGATTTCAGCATTACAACGTTTTTTTGATGTGTTGGCAAATGTGCCAACAACTTGTAGATAGAGGAGGCCGAAATGCACGCTATCTAACGCAGACGGGCGTGAATTCTGGAACAGGATAAGTAGTGAAAGCTAATAAGAAAAGTATGCAGCTCCTCGAATACTTAACTTTTATTTATCCTTGTTGTATACATCGTTCTTCTTGTTGAGACATTTCATACGATAACTATCAAATTATGTAAGGCTAATGGCGCCTTGCTAGGTCGTAGCCATGGACTTAGCTGAAGGCTATTCTGACTGTCTCTCGGCAAATGAGAGAAAGGCTTCGTCAGTATAGTCGCTAGCAAAGTCGTCGTACAACTGGGGCGAGTGCTATTCCGTATCTCGAGACCTGCCTTGTGGTGGCGCTCGGTCTGCGATCACACAGTGGCGACACGCGGGTCCGACATGTACTAAATGGACCGCGGCCTATTTAAGCTACCACCTAGCAAGTGTGGTGTCTGGCAGTGACACCACATTTTTCATCTACTAATCTCCACTAAGTCAAGGGTAGTCGGTATAAACATTGTACTTTCTGCCCTTCCGCCTTATTTTGCCCGCAGTTTAGAATACTGCAGCCCCTTATCTGTGGAAAATAATTACTTTACGACAGTTTTGCGTGTTTTACTATACGGTCAACTGTTGGTGACAATGAGAACAATTTACTTTTTGTACAACCATCGACCGAAGGACAATTTTAAGTGTAGAGCCATCTATTGGTGTGATAGAGAGATCGAACTAATGTCGAGTTTTGAGTGTATTCATATGCTGGCTGCACTGAGAACTCGTCCTCTAAAGTGCAGTAATCTGGTGGTGACAGGAGCAAGTAGGATGTGAAAGTAGGCCTGCTTTTAGTTATGATTTCAGTGCATGTGGAATAGTATTTAAAGCAAAAACGTATTTTCAACGAAACAAAGTACCTATTTCGTTATTTATATCTTGGAAGCAAATGTTGGTTTTCAATTCTTAATAGAGATATATGCTGTGTACTCGTTCTAATGTTACATAGCGAAGATACGTCTCATCAAATCAAAGTTATGAATGTGACTCGTGGGCCAGTGCTTAAAACGAATTTTTGGACATCAGTATCGCGAACATAGTTGAATTCTTTAACAGTTCAAATACTTCACTGTATTTGCGTGCAAAGTGTGGGAGTATGGAGCGCAAGGTACAAGGTGCTTCATGTAAAATTCGCAGATTTGTAGGGAGGCTGGTGAGGCCCTCTTCTCCCCTTCCTTCCCCTCCCCTTCCTTCCCATCTCCTCCCCGCCCCTCTCCTCCCCTCACCTCCCCTCCCCCCTCCTTCAGTTTGGCACATGGCGAGTTGTCACGATTCTTGGAATGCTCTTCGTGATGAGAAAGTGCTGATGCTTCTGTCTGCGAAATATGACATGCGTAATTGTCTCAGCTGTGGTATGACCCCTACTGAATCAGCATTTCTGGCCGGAACCACTACTGCCCTCCAAATCACGCTTGGTAATGAAATAATGTTTTTACATGACCAGTGTATCATACACTACACTATGTTTGGAATTATTTGTGTGATGGTATTTGTCATTCCCCGCTTCAGATCATTACTCCAAAATGACGTCTGCGCGACAAGCAGAGTGAACAGTTACTGAGTAATGTCGCTTTTGGCGACAGAAACGCAGTGCCACGGGAAGAGGAACTTGCAGTAATGCACCACTGCACACCGTTCACATTATCAACCTTTCTACATTTATGGTGTACGGTCTCCTACGATACTACAGCATCAAGAGTCCCTAGTTCAAAACGAACATTTCAAGCACAGCTCGGGTAATGCACACTGCGCAGAACTGTCCGACTGAAGTTGTAGAGCAGGAGTGTAAGAAGCCACGCCATTAGCCGCCTGAAATGGCTGAGTTATCTGTGGAACGCCAGGGACGGAGCTGCGGCGAGTGCCGTCTGCATTCTGTTACACTGCATAGCGGAGACCATTAAACTCGCAGCTGAGTTACGCCGCTTCTCACCCTCCGTTATTTACGGACAGTGAATGCTCTCTGCAACAATGTTCCAGACGTGTGAAACTTTGTGGATTAAGCTCTCCATCTTGCACTCTCTCAGTGCTGGTTGCAAATATCAGCCACATATGAAGAAATTTGGAAAAGGGAATAAGAATACAGTAGCTTCACGAGTTTCATTCAGCCACATACGGAGAAATTTGGAAGAGGGAATAAGAATAAAGTTGATTCAGGAGTTTCATTCTATGGCATGAAATTTATAAACATTTAAATGAATAAATAAATATATGTATACATGTAAATGAAATAAAATAAATATGACTGAATTTATAAATTAAATGAATAGGTGAATAAGTATTTAAATACAGGATATAGTTACATTCCATTTGTATATACGAAGACTGAGTACAGAAGCATATTCACCGTGTAAAACTTAAAAAAAACAGTCGTCACAGTGAGATCACTCAAGACGGCAGATGCATACAACAGTTGTTTAGTAATTACGGCTGCTACATGCAAGGCGTATAGTGATCAAAATAAATGTTCCACAGCTGCCGAAACTTCAATATGAAACGTTGTGATCGAGTATACGGTATGACATCAATACATAGTTTCGTTTGTAGTTCTAGCGGATACATTCCATGTCGTCTTGCGTGAGGCGGCAGTATGTGCAGTCTATCGCAATCAAGTCACTTTGCAGTACTTGTGTTGTATGCCATTACCAGAATTGTATTGCTTCAGGGTACTTCGAACAACAGTAACGTACGACCAGAGGCTCCGTGTAGTTATTGCAAATGGAGCAAGGAATGACACAGGTGCAGCAAGTTTCTAGCGACAGTATCAGTTGAGGATCATCAGAGAAGTGGCCGCAGAAGAAAAACAACAAGTGTGCAGGACCGATATCTGTTTATAACAGTAAGCACAAACCCTCCACACAATGCTACACATCTACAGCTACAGAAATGCTAGTGCCAACACGAACGGTACAAATTAGATTGTAGGACAGAGATTTTGTGGTGGAAACATGTATGGGTGCTACAAACTACTGGCGTGAAGTATCGGAGTGGCATCCGTGGAAGCATTGCAGCTCCATTTGGTGTTCATATTGTAGCGATATTTACGCTATGGACGACGGAAATTAACGCCCCAATACTCACAATCATGTAAACACTCTCCTAGGAAACTGGAAATTTGTGGTAAGTTCCTATGGGACCAAGCTGCTGAGGTCATAAGTTTCTACGCTTACACACTACTCGAACCTCCGAGGCGAAAGCCGCACGAGCCATGGTAAGCCGTCTTAGATCGCGCGGCTACCCCGCGTGGCTCACTCTCCTAGTGGAGCATAGAATCTATGGGATGGAATACCCTCCATATTCTATAGGTCTTACATGCATTGGGAATTCATGGGACATGCTGAAACAAACGGTTTGCAATCGTCCTATCCCACCACTGAGCTTACTCTGCATCATAGAGGCCGCTGTGAAGTAGTGGGACAATATCCCAAGAGATTATCTGCACAGTTTGGTGCGGAATATAGTTTAACGGCATTCAAAAGCGTCTCTAATTACGAGGTGGGCCACCTGGTTCCTAAACAACGCGTTGTACCAGATGATAGTGAAAAGAAACTTCAAACTTTGCAGTGGAATCTATTGTAAGGTTTCGCCTCTGGTTTTATTTGTGTTGATCAAATGGAAATATATTTGACTATTTTTATTTTCTTATGAGTGTAACTGACAGAAAATATGAATTTGGTTTCATAGTATGCCCAGTACTGACAATAAGGCAATATGCCACATTTATTTTGATAATTATATGTTCTTAAAGCGACAACAGCGCTCTGAATGATGCTGATGCAAGTCTACGCGACAGATTTTATAAAGATGAAATAGATTTACGACTGCCTGAAGCGATGACAGGAAACTCGCTAAAAAACTGAGGGCACCTCACTTTTAAGTTACCGTCAACAAACATACGGGCAGCTATAGTCGAGGAAGTGCGGTAGCTATTAACAGATAACAATAAAATGTATCCGTGATCGTTGTAAAAGTAAATGGATATAACCGTGGGTTTTGGAAACAGAGGATGCGTTCATGATTTGGGTCACACTACGCAAACGGCTGGAGTGTTTTACGACACGCGTGTTGTAGTTTTGCGCCAAACATGAATGTGCGGTACGAACCCTCTTCGAGAGCGATGACATGGCAGGAATGATCAGGTATGACATTCATTACTCCTGTCCTGTGAAGCTTGTGCGGCGTTCACTGCGCTGTGCTAAACACGTTAAATTATTTCTTCATTAATTTTTGTGCGACTGGTGAATCTGTAGTGTCGAATTTGTAGGACAGTGTTCTCTTGTCGCCACTGATGACCTGCAGGATGTTGCTATGGCGACCACTGCTGCATTCATGGTACATGCTGTGATTTTGAAAGATTCACTTACTCACAGATGTAGTGACGAGCAAACCCTGATGTTAAAGTGATACACAGAGAGTAAGTTATAATGGCCACGAGGAAGACTGTTAACGCTACCTGACTCGAAAGAAATACCGTGCACATCCATTTAACTGAGTCCAAGGGCCAATAAGGGCAAACATGTCTCATACATAAGCAAACAGATTCATGAAGGCAACAGACGCCATTAGCTTCTGTTAGTTTCACGATTCTACCGATCCGCACTGCAGTGATGCTGTTTCTCCGAACATGACTGTATGTTTCGAATGAATACAATAATTAAACATTTGCATAAGAATGATTCAGTTGCATTTCCACATTTGTCGTACATAAAACGAATTTGGTGCTGTCATCCAGTGCTACCACACACAGGGGTCCAATGGTCACCAAAAGCAGTCAACGTAGTTTACCATTCAAATTAATTGTACACATTACTTTATTTTTTCCATCCTTGTCTCATGGACTGAATTATAGTCATGCGACAGAATACCGTTCCGCCACTGTTCACCTAGCCTCATTTCAACAAGGTGGGGGCAGCTTAAGTGCTGTGTATTTTAGCCAAACGTGAATCAAGGAAATAATCTAAGTAGAGGTGACTGTTCATCAAATGTAATAAAATGAATATATTGATTTTCAAAAAACAACAGCAAAAATTTTCAGTTTCACAGTATGACTCATAATCATATTCAATGTTACAAAACAACCTACCGTACTGGAAGCACAACCCAGTATCATGCACAATACAAACCTTCTTTTTCTCACATAAATTTAGATGGGAGACCTGAATACAAAAATAGAAGGAAATAAACTGGGAAAATGATGCTCAACCAGCTTCTCGATACCTGACGTTCTGTGCACTCACTTAGTGTACACCTCTGCTTATGAATACACGTTCGTGCGAACTGGGTCATGGAAGGATGCAAAGCTTTGGCCTGTCATTTACTTCACACAGTGACACAGAATTCACGAAAATAAATAATCGGAAATTGTCTTATCGGTTATCTGATCCATCGTACAGTAACTCAATATCATAGCTCCCCGCGCAGAAAATAAGTTTATCGGAGCAGTCTGATTCTTTAAACATGACCCGAGTATAAAGCACGTCTCATTACTCCAAGATACAGAATACAACTTTCCAGAAGAAGCAATATGACTTCTTTTTCGTACCAGAAGCACATGCCATACTCCTCAGCCAAGGCCTGTGACTGGCTGAGTGCCATCGTCTCACCATAGATGTGATTACGAAAAGAATTCGCAAACACTCCAAAATCGATATGTAATCGAGCTGACTACATTTTTATCTCAGAGATACATTGAGTGATAAAATATCAATCAGGCCTTGCCATAACCTTTATTTCTCTGTAGTCCAGTGATAATAGTCTCTTCTTGATACCTTGTTCGGTAGCAACAAGGTTTTTTTTCAATATGCGCATTACGTATATCACAGAGCATTTGAGGTGTTACTGAACTGTAACCACGGCTTACCACTTGACCAGTTATCGGTACGGAATGAAACTGAAAAAATATAAAACAGTCTCTGCGGAGGATAAGTCTGAAATAATTGGCAGATTATAGAGGAATAAGTAAGCACGAATGATATTATGCATTATAATTCGGAAATGAAGCAGTTTCCAACAAAACTTTATTTAACATTTTATTCTTTCATCTTGCACCCACGAAGAGTGTGTTGTTACTTTTGAATCATTCTGTATACGTCTAATGTTTCACATAACTTGAATCACAAGTTAACTGCAAGGACAACGTCAATCGGCAAACAAATTTAGTAAACAAAACTGCTAAGAAAGCCTCAGAAAACTTCTTAAATCGCAAGTGCTGTTCAGGACAACTAAATGTTTTAGCAAGGCTGGTGCTAAGAACAGCGGTGAAACCTTGACACCATCGAAACTCGAGTAAAATCAAGTTGGCATATTTGAAGGAGTTATTTATTTACTACTTGGCGCACATCGCCATTATTATACATTTTATGTACAATTAAATTACAAATTGGCATCCAGACGTTAATGTAATAGATAGCATCCTGTGTTGCAGCTGGGAAGTCGATGAAGATTTCCTTGTATGTCGAATTGCTCATTCTCCTACTATGTGCTGGCTTCTTTGTGTTTTAGCACCGCAGTCGCAGATTTGAGTTGGTATCTTTCCCCATTTGTAGATTGCGTCAGCACTTCTTTTGTGGCCAGTGCGTATGCGATTTAAAGTTTTCCACACTTTGCGTGACTGATTGATGCTGCGCGGCTTCTCTTTGATCATGAAGCTTTGGCATTTTGAGGCGCAGTGATCTCGCCAATGTTGTTTCCTGAGATTGTGGATGTCAAATTTGGAGGTCGTCTTCTCTCTGGCAGTATTGGTGGTCTTCTCGATTCTAGTCTTGTTGTATTGCCTCGCGGGATTAGCGGAGAGGTCTAAGGCGCTGCAGTCTTGGACTGAGCGGCTGGTCCCGGCGGAGGTTCGATTCCTCCCTCGGGCATGTATGTGTGTGTGTGTGTGTGTGTGTGTGTGTGTGTTTGTCCTTAGAATAATTTAGGTTGAGTTTAAGCTTAGGGACTGATGACCTTAGCAGTTAAATCCCATAAGATTTCACACGCATTTGAACATTTTTTTGTTGTTGTATTCTCTGAGGAGCGCATTTTTTCGCCATATCTCTGGTGGTGGTATATGGCTCAAGGTTGGCAGCCAAGCGGGAGGGGTAGATTATATTGTAGCGCTGATGATGCGCGTGGTGTCGTTCAATACCACATCAGTTCTGTTCGTGTACAGTCTGTTAATCCATACTGGAGCACAGTACTCTGCCACTGAGCAGACAAGCTCAACTGCTGATTTGATGAGTATATCTGCTGTAGAACCCCAAGTAGTGCCACACAATTTATGCACTATGCTGTCTCTTGTCCTAATTTTGCCTGCAGTCTTTGTCAGGTGCTCATGGTAAGAGAGCGTCCTGTTCAGTGTAACTCCTAGATATTTGGGGTAGTTGTTGTGGTTAAGGCGTTTCCCTTCAAAGATAACATTGAGTTCTCTTCTTGCTGAGTGGTTGCAAAGGTGGAAGGTGGAAGCATGATACTTCGGCCTTGTTTGGGAAAGTAGCCACTCAGTCACTCAGTGACTTAAGATCGGAGCACAGGATGTCGTCAGCGGCCTCATGTGATTCGTCTTGTGCTGCTAGGACCCACTCGTCCTCATAACCAACTTCCTCGATTGTGTGTCTGTAATGATGGAAATGTCAATATTGAAGAATAGTGGAGCAAGGACTAAGCCCTGTGGTACACCGTTGCTCCAGTAATAACTTTAAAAACTCTCCCAGCATGCATATTATCGATCAGTCTGATGGTACTGTTGCATAGAGTTATTTGAATTAGTTTTACAACAGCCCTTATCTGTAGATCTTCAAATGCAGTTTATTTTTTATTTTTTTGCTTTTTCTGATAAACTGCCTCTACATACGTAGGAAAGCACTTGGTCAGTGTAGCTTCAGTTAGGTCGGAATCCTGCTCACTTGCTCGTCTGGGATTCATTCCAGTATTTTTGGGCTCAGTCTGCTGTATAGGAGTCTCACGAGCAGCTTATGTACGACACTGTGCAGTAACATAGGTCCATAGATCTTTGGGTGACCGCTTGGTTTTCCCCACTTAAGCAGTGTCGTGATCTTCTTCGTTTCCTGAGGTATGTACCCTTTTGCAATTATATCTGCATAAAATTCTGCAAGCCAGTTTTTGGCTTACCTTCCACAGATAAGAAAAACTTCTGGTTGTATTCCATCCATTACAGATGCCTTTCCAGCCTTAACTTTCTTCACGTTAGTAGTGGTAATTTTGGAAGACTATTGTTCCGAAGATGTTTGTCTTATAGGCACTAAGCTCATGGCGTGTTGTTCTTTTATGGTTTTTTGTCCCTTTCAGCTCTGGACGTAGCCTGCATGTGAGATGCAATCCCGTTTGCAGAAATACCTGAGAGTTGTAATTTTTTCGTTCCACCTTTTGAAAGGTGGCTACACTGAGCCACTGCGCCAGAGATTGCGCCAAAGAGTATTATTAAGCCGCCTCCACAGTGCCTGTTAAGAGCTCGTAGCAGGCAGTGCGTGGGCAGAGCTCGTAGTAGTGAGTGCTTGTCGAGAGCTCGTAGTAGAGTGCCTGTCGAGGTCTCGTGGCAGTCAGTGTTGAGATGTGCGAGTGGGCAAGGCTTGTCGAGAGGTTGTAGTAAGGAGTGTTTGTTCCATGTTTTATCCACTTATTTGATGGGAGAGATAGCAGATGTTATTCTAAGGAAGATATTGTAATGATCAGAGTGCATTTCGTCAATATATATGAAGGTAAAAACCACTATGTTCTTTTATTATTTGTGTGTCTCAAATAATGCATCATTACAGGTTCAGTCAACAAAGCATCTGGCTTGTGCTCTTGTATTAGAGTGTAATTCTGGTTTTCTTGCATAATTACAGTTTTTCTAATTTTCTTGTCTTGTCTTGTTGAAGAAGAACCGTGCCAGATGTGCGTTGAGTCATACTACCACATACAGAACAGCTACACTTGTGCTTGTTGGTTTCGTAGGTTTCATAGTTGCTGGGGACTTAATTAATTAATTGTGTCAACGAAAAATTTCATTTCATTCTTGTTGTTGTTCTTTGCAGTCAGATGGCGTAACAATACTAGTCAGGGCCAACCGTTTACGAAACAGCGTAATCGGACATACAGCTACGAAAAATTTAAAAAGTATTTTCAATAATATTTAATTAAGCCCCCATGCACGTGGCGACCCTGCCAGGATCGTCCCTTGGATTCTTCTGATTGTAAAAATAGTAGATGGTAGTATTGTTGTAGTAATTTGTAGTTAGTAATTGTAGTCTATTTTGCATGTGTACATTTGGTAATTGTCATTCTTCTAATGGTATTTTTTCTCAGAATTTGATTTGTTGTCTTGTTTACGCATTTGACAATCTAGTTCAATTGTGTCAATTGTTTGTTAATCATGTTTGAGGGAAACATTTCATGTGAATGGTATTGTTGGAGATAAGGAGTCATTGTGTGTAATTTTCGGACAGTGACGAATTTTTTTTATGTTTTGTAAATGATTACGCGATCAATGAAAAAGGCAAAACTGATGAATAGTGAGAATGACGAAATTGTTAACATGGCGAACTCGCCAACAGAGGAAAACAGTGCGATGAATAATGAAGTGGAAAACAATGTAATAAGTCGGGAAAATAGTCCGGAACCATTTCAAAATTTTTCTCAATCAGAAAATTCACAGAATACGAGATTAACGATAGAAGATTCTGAAATAGTATCGAACACAGATAGCTTTACAGCTATGACGAAGGAAACTGGTTTTGCGGGAAATGTTAGGGACGAAAGGAGTTTCGAATCAGTTACTATGGGGCAGTTGATGAGTGCTATATTAAAAATGGAAACATGGTTTGGGTCTGAATTAAAAACACAGATGGGAACAATGGAAACACGGATGGGAACAATGGAAACTCGGTTAGGATCTGAATTTAAAACAGAGATGGGAACTTTGGAAACACAGATAGATGCACGAATAGGGACATGTTTCAAAAATATGAAAGATGAATTAAAGAAAGAAATCAGAGAAGAAGTACAACCAATTTTGAATGCTCACAATAATAGATTAATTGCAGTAGAAATCAGACAAAGGGAACAGGATAGAGAACAGGAAGAAAGAGATCGCGTGATAGTACAGAAATTTTCAGAGTTAAATTTACAACGTGCAAGAGATAAGGAAGAAATATTTGAGAGAATCGAAGAATCCATACCAAATGACAGATTAAATAATCTAACACAACAATATGAACAGTTAACTACCAAATGTGTCAATACTGAAACCCGGTTCGCGACACTTACGGAAGACGTAAATAAACAGAAAGAACAAATAGGTGACTTATCGGAAAGAGTTGAGGAGATTTCAGATAAATTGACAAATCTTAGTTTACATGGGGACAGAGATTCAGATGATACAGCACTATTGCCATTTGCAGAAACCGAAGAATACCAGAACATAAATAAGCATGTTGAAAATCAGGGAAAATTTAATGAACGCGTGGAAAGGGAATTTGAGGCATTACGAAAGCAAGTCAAACAAATTGAAGGCGAAATAGTAGGAAAGGACAGTAAAAGGAACTTAGAATCACAGATAGCAGAGGGGTATGAAGAAAGTAATTTATTTCATTTACGAGAAGCAACAAGAGAGCGCCAGGCGCGCGAACTTGACAATAATCGACATTCGGACTGGGACAGACGCGGTAGGTCTTTGTCGCCACGAGGCGAAAACTTTGACTATAAACACTTTTTGACTGTCCGGAAATTTAAGATCTTCCGCAATTCTAAGAATGACATACATCCATGTTCATGGCTAGATCAATTTATGTACGCACTTCCGCCAAAGTTGCCATTAAGTCACAAACTAGAAATTATGTGCGGCTATTAATGTCCTCAGGGGATTCACTACTCTAAGTGAATATGTGCCGTAGCGAGCATAGGGCCCCGAGCTGTAGTGGTGCTATTTCTCTTTTAGTTTTCTGTACCGCTGCCTACTCTTTTACTATTATTTGCATCTGTCAAACCAACTCTTCGACTATCAATCTATCTAGTGAGTAAGTAAACAATAACCGGATATGACTGTTTTACCCAAAAGTGACTTTGGAATTTACCGTTTGGACTTACTGTACCTTCAGCAGCATTCATTCGCAGCTTAAACGAAATTTTACCTGTTTATCTTCGTGATAATATTACTTCATATGTGGACGATATTCTTATTGCTAAATATTCTTGGAGTGAGCACAACAAAAATTTGGATTCATTATTACGTATTTTTGCACGAGTTGGCATTACTGTGAACTTGGAAAAATCTGAATTTGATCGTTCTCAGGTGAAATTTCTCGGTCACATTATTGCTACAGAAGGTATTCTTCCTGATCCAGAGAAACTAGATGCTATTCAGTTCGAAATGACATTCTTTTTAAACGAAAATCGGTCGACAACTCTGTTTGGTTAGTTTGTATTCCTGATGAGTGGGTCAATAAATTGATTTGGTATACGCATTTCAGTTATGCACACTTTGGTCCCAGAAAATGCTTTCATAAATTACGAGAAAATTGTTACTTCAGTAATATGGAAAAACGTATTCGATCTGTTCTGGCCAAATGCAAATTATGTCAAAAGGCTAAGCAGCCAACAGTTTCTCACAGAGCACCGTTGTTTCCTATCATTCCAGCCAAATTAAAGGAGATGGCTTGCAGTCGATTTGTTCGGTCCAGTGGTTCGATCTACTAATGGTTTTGCGTACATTTTCGTAGCAGTGGAACTGACGTCAAAATATGTGTGTTTTACACTTTTACGCAAAGCAACAGCTCGTTCAGTATCTAACGCTTTCATCAAACATTTTCTTAAAGAAGTTGGTCATGTTGATAAGGTTATATCAGATAATGGATCACAGTTTCGTTCTAAAATTTGGCTTCGTACTCTACAGCGTCGTAAAATTAAACCAATTTTCATTTCACTTTTTCACCCCCAATCTAACGCTTCAGAGAGATGGATGAAGGAAATCAATAAATTGTGTCGACTTTATTGTCATCAGAATCACAGAACGTGGGATCAGTATCTTCATATTTTTCAAAACATTCTGAATGAACTCTCTAATGATTCAACTTCTTTACCGCCTATACTGGTATCAAAAAATAAAGCACCGAAAAATCGCATATCTGAAATCGTTCCTTTTCCGCCTTCACGGAAACTGCGGCATTCTGAAGTTGTCAACCTGGCTCTGCAAGATATTGCATCTGCGGCTGCTAGAAGAGAGAAATCAGCTAAGCGTCCTGGTCGTTCAAAAATCTTGTCAGTTGGTCAAAAAGTGTTAATTATGTCTCATCGTTTGTCTCACAAAGGAAAGGGCTTGTGTCGCAAATTTTTTCTGCTTTATAACGGTCCATATAGAATTCGCAAAATTATTCACGATAACACTGTCGACGTAGAAACTCTTAAATCTCGACGCTCTAAAGGAATACATCATATATCTAACGTAAAAATTTTTGTGGAATGATATACTTTTGAAAATTTTTTGTAGAATGACATACTTGTGAGAAACTATCAGCTACATGTAAACATGCGGAGAGTACAAGGATACCGCGCTGTGTTTTGGCGGCGGCACATACTCAAAGCAACAATCAAGTCTGCGCGCCGCACAAGGCAGTCGTTGACCGCGAACAATTGCTTCCTACGTCACGCGCCTACAGCCGATCGAGCGCTCAGTGCGAATGCACTGACAGCCGTAAACAAATACACAGTTTAATTTCTCCGATTAAATTCAGTATAAAGCTATAGTGACTTGATGAATTATGTTATTAACATTCAGTATTTTTCAGGATACGGTTCTATAAAATATTTAAGAACTTCAGGTAAATTCTGTGTGTCTCCGACGTTAAGAGGACTTGCTATCGAGAAATTTTCAGGAAGAATGTAATTTCGAAGAAGAAACTAATAAACTAAAAAAAAGGTAACTATTAATTGTGTTCATTTTTCAGGTAACATATTTCCACTTAGGTACGTACTTTAGACGTAACTTGCTGCTCGCAATTACGTGATTCATACTTTGTGCTAATTTCATGTTCTATGAAATTACTTGTGAAGCGACGTGCTTGCATACGTTAACTGATTTTGACAATGATTATTAATGAACTGGGTTGTAACTTGTGTATATTATGCATCGCTTAGCTGCACTGCTTTGTCACTGATGTCATATTTTTTTTAATTATGTGCCTGCTGTGCTTATTTATTTAAATTATAATTGTAACCTGATTAATTGTGCTGACTGTGTTTATGTATGTAAGTTATACTTTGTGATTTATCTGCTTGCGCCTTCATGTTTACTTATTAAGAGGACATATGAACATTTATGCTAATGACATGTTTACTGCTATGCGTATGGATTGCATATTTATACATATCTGTTGTTGTCATAACTACTCTTTAATTTGGTGTATAGAAATGCTGATATAAGGTGTACAAACAGAGAGTTTAGGTCACACTACTGTATTAATTATAGATTGTTCGCTTGGCAGAGCCTCGTTCTAGGAATTGTGCTGCATCCACAGGTTGACATTCTGTTCTCTACTGGTATATTTACTCGCTATTGCTTGTTTTGCTTACGCTCAGTGCCTTATATTTTTAAGATAAGAAAATGAACTGCTATAATTCGACGAACGACATTAGTACAAGAAACTTCATAGAAGTCACATGAGCTGGAGGTTTTATGGAAGCTGTATAAATGTATGCTAATAGGAAGGAAGCTAACGACATGACATACCATTACTAGGTTTAGACCATTAAGAGTTTTTGCACTGCATTTTTCGTGAGCAATTGAAATAGGAAGTGACACTTGACACAAGAAATACTCCACATGTTTGCTTCTGTTTGCCATAATTCTTGAAGTGGTGTACACACTGTGAAATATTATGATTATTCACACTCCGTAATCGTATTTAATTACTGAGGGTTATTCGAACTAAATCTGTTAGAGGTCATGTATGCATTTCTTTTGTTTATAATTCATAATGAGTAGAAGATTTGGCTCAGATGGATTACACAGAGGTTGTGTGTTGACAATGTGTCTTCGGATTGTATGGGATGATGAGGTTTGCATTAGGATTTTATCTGTACTTGTTCGAGGAGACTGACTAGAGGAAAGAGTTGTTATGGAAGTGAAATGATATTGGTAATAAGGTTTATATGTATCGACGCATTGAAGAGGTATTATTGAGGTATTATTGAGATTGTGTGAAGTTGATGATTATTGGAGTTTTGGTGGATAAGAGGTAAAGTAAGTGAGGAGCATATATTGGCAATAAGGTTTATATGTATCGACGTATTGGAGAGGTATTATTGAGGTGTTATTGAGATTATGTGATGCTGATGATTATTGGAGTTTTGGTGTATAAGAGGTAAAGTAAGTGAGATGCATATTTTTTTTTTGTTGGTCTATGGAACAAGGAGGATGAAGATAGCAGACTAGAACACTAAAGTAGAAGGAAGATAGTCTATACACACACTTTGTTAAATCACTAAGCAATATATACTTTTTTTTTTAAGAGAGGAAGTATTTGCGTATCTTGGCTCACTGACAGTTGTTCAACAACAGTACATTTGATCTGGCTTCGCAAACATTTGTCTTGACATGATGACTATGACGTTGACTTAACTATTATTGACTGTGATACATTGCTGCCATTACTACTTGATACACATGATGCACATCAGATTTTGACAGAATTGCATTTACACAGTTAACACTATTCAATTACACAGTAGTACTTAATGTGGATGAAAGATGAATGAGTGTGTTTTGTGTGTTTTCCTTTCCTACCCCTACCCACCTATCTCGTAAATATTATTTTATTTGTTTGTAGTGGCTTGCACTGACACCCATAAATATTATAGGTTTACTGATATTTGAGTATTTGTAATAGTTAATATGACAATTATCTGAAATCATTTGTGTGTTTATTAGAATTTATATGTTTAGTGTAAAAGCATTTGTATGTGTATTCAAACTGTTGTTCATGCCTGAACTGTCTGATTAGTGATGGTAAATATTATGAACTGTTACCTGCACTTTTCAACGTAATGTGTGACACTTAGGAATGATTAATTTCTGCTGATGAACTGAGTGATCAGTGATAGTGAATATCATGGACTACTCTCTGGACCTGCTCATCATTGCTAGGTGTAACTGATGGACTACTTGTATGGAAATAATGTCACTTGTTGCTGTCTGCACCTGCTCAACATTGCTGGGTGCAACTGATGGACTGCTTCTACTGAAATGATGTCACTTGTCGGTGTCTGCACCTGCTCTCAACATTGCTGGGTGCAACTGATGGACTGTTTCTGCTGAAATGATGTCACTTGTCGGTGTCTGCACCTGCTCAACATTGCTGGGTGCCACTGATGGACTGCTTCTACTGAAATGATGTCACTTGTCGGTGTCTGCACCTGCTCTCAACATTGCTGGGTGCAACTGATGAACTGTTTCTACTGAAATGAAGTCACTTGTTGCTGTCTGCACCTACTCAACATTGCTGGGTGCCTCTGATGGATTGCTTCTACTGAACTAATGTGACTTGTTGCTGGGTGTACCTGCTAAACTTTACTGGGTGCCACTGATGGACTGCTTCTACTGAAATGATGTCACATGTTGGTGTCTTTCATTTGTATAAACTAATCATTGAAAGCATTTTATGTGAACATTTGTATAAACTGATTTTTTTATGTATTGTGTAAACTATTATGTAAAGCCACATGTATGAAAAGAATTTGTATTGCCTACTGTATTTTATATATTAGGTTATTGAAAGGTCAGTGCAAAGCCAAAATTTTAACTAATTATGTGATATTTAGGTATTAATATTATCTTTTATTTTTGTCTGTATTTTTGTGAACGAATTTGGTGGTATTTTCACCACCAATGCTGGCAAAAATACCATCAAATTCTGGCCTGTGGAGGAGGGGCATATGAAAGGTGGCTACACTGAACCACTGCGCCAGAGATTGCGCCAAAGAGTATTATTAAGCCGCCTCCACAGTGCCTGTTAAGAACTCGTAGCAGGCAGTGCGTGGGCAGAGCTCGTAGTAGTGAGTGCTTGTCGAGAGCTCGTAGTAGAGTGCCTGTCGAGGTCTCGTGGCAGTCAGTGTTGAGATGTGCGAGTGGGCAAGGCTTGTCGAGAGGTTGTAGTAAGGAGTGTTTGTTCCATGTTTTATCCAGTTATTTGATGGGAGAGATAGCAGATGTTATTCTAAGGAAGATATTGTAATGATCAGAGTGCATTTCGTCAATATATATGAAGGTAAAAACCACTATGTTCTTTTATTATTTGTGTGTCTCAAATAATGCACCATTACAGGTTCAGTCAACAAGCATCTGGCTTGTGCTCTTGTATTAGAGTGTAATTATGGTTTTCTTGCGTAATTATAGTTTTTCTAATTTTCTTTTATCACGTCAGTATAATTGGTATTTAAAATTCTTGTCTTGTTGAAGAAGAACCGTGCCAGATGTGCGTTGAGTCATACTACCACATACAGAACAGCTACACTTGTGCTTGTTGGTTTCGTAGGTTTCATAGTTGCTGGGGACTTAATTAATTAATTGTGTCAACGAAAAATTTCATTTCATTCTTGTTGTTGTTCTTTGCAGTCAGATAGCGTAACAATACTAGTCAGGGCCAACCGTTTACGAAACAGCGTAATCGGACATACAGCTACGAAAAATTTAAAAAGTATTTTCAATAATATTTAATTAAGCCCCCATGCACTTTTTAGTTCCACCTTCTCTCGCCGAACGTCGTCGAGGCTGTGCAACAGGTTGTCTGTACTTTCAGGGTCTCTTCTCTCTCAAGCAACCTCTGATACTTCATTTTAATCTTTTTGTCTCGGCTTGGTACATATTGTCTGCAGAACCCATTGGGACAGCGGCTTTTCTTGCACTTTTAACGGAAACTACGAATCTGTCATAGTTACTGGCTGTAAGGTGGATTCATACCAAGTATTTATCCAGTTTCTTCGCATAGGTATTCCACTTTCCTTTTCTGAAATTCCACCTTGGGCGTTGTACAGTTGTTATTAGTGCTCTATTAGTTACAGTTTCGATCAGGACTGGACGGTGTTGGCTGTGAGGGAACTCTGTTAATACACGTCTTGTAGAACTTAATGGTGTTTGGTTTTTGTCAGTCGTCATAAAGCAGAGATCTAGGTCGTATTCCCTTCTCCACGCTGCTGATCTGTGTGTTCCTCTGTCCTTCGGGTAGAAAACAGAGAAGAGGTTGCTATTGTCTGCCTAGTTAATAAGAGTCTCGCCATTCCCATCAGTTGTTCTGTATTTCCACATATTTGGCTGGGTGTGGTAAGTAGGGCCGGACTTCTTGAGGCCAGGTAGTACTTTGTGGTTTGTTCATATCACTCACTAAGATTTCTTCTACTTTGACTACAACTTCTCGTATGTCGCCGTGCTCTGTTGCTGAGCACAATTGGGCATCTCCAATCGCTACGCCGTAGGCATGATGATACGTTGCACCAATTAGATTGTTACCTGGGACCTTGACTCTCCAAATAAGTAGGATCTTCATTTTCGGTGTGAGCTTCCTGTACTGCAACCAGATCGATGCCGTCATCACAAAAAACTTTACTTCATAGTTGCCATTCAGCCCAACATTTCCTTTCTGTGAATATGGTAAGTCTTGATGATAGTGCCAAGGAACTTCGTCCGTGGGCTCTGAGAAGGCTTTCATTTATAGTCAGGCATGTTAGTGTGTCTGATATTAGTAATAGTCGATGTCAAATTAGTCAGGAGATCAACGATCAAGATCGAGGGTTCAAAGTCACTGTTCTTTAGCACTATCTGGGAACACGTGTAGCTGAGGTATGTTACGGACACAATACGTCGTTGTCCCCCATATCTGATGGAAGGATCGTGAGACAAATTCTTTGGCCAGAGAAAGAGAAATGCATCTGTAGGAGGGGTTTCAAATATGAATTTTAGTACGACGTAATGAACCAGTGATTGTCATTTGCATTAATGTGACAAGGCTGGGAATGGCAGGACATATACGGAAACATAATGACAGAATGATTAAGAAAATATTCAACATAGTGACTGAAGTTTGGAGGAGTAAATGTAAGTCTGGAAGAATGTATCAGAGAGGCGATAAGGAGCTCTGGAAATCAGAGTTGAAGGCGTTCGGCACTAAACAGTAAAGAGTGACCTAATTTTCTACATATATTGAGAGCTTACGTAGGCCTTTCATGTCATAGGTGCTGATGATGACCAATAAACACTGAACAGAAAGTGATAAAGAGGACGCACATCCGACGAAAATACCTTCATATCCAAGAGGCAATTCCACAACAACTATTACAAACCAGATCGTAAGCAACGCACTTCATTTACTACAAAAGAGAAATGTTAAACGAAATTTTACAGTGTCAGAATAGGTTGTATCACTGTATCTTCAGCGACAACTAAGTATTAACATCAGCACAGTACCTATCCAGTCCTGATTTAATATCTCTCACTTTAATTAAAAAGGAACCTAATTCCACTCACTTACCAACACATCTGAAATCAATTATTAGTCTCATAGATAAATATGTATACATATATGGCAATATAATACCAGAATATTTATGAATTCCATATGGAAGGTGCGCTGCAGTTACCAAAATTGGCATGTTTTATGAGCATCCAAAAAGGCTATAAGAAACCACTGGATGTGTTCAATTATGTTTCTTTTAGTCTAAACTAAACAAAATTCACACACACATTATCGGAAGAAAGATGTTCCAGAATTGTCTTTAGTGTCATTGACTCCCAAGTGTTAATAGCAATGAAACTGTTGTTAGAGAATTATTTGATTGACATTTACAGACTATCATATGTATTATCGTACCTAAGAGCACCAATTTGTACTTCGTTTAAAATTGGGAAACCAAGCTGACGTGTGTAGGAAGGATATGTTGGACGCATTAATCTACTCTGAAATCAGTCTGGTGTTTTACAACACAGCAGAAAAAAACCTGCTTGTCGCTTTCGTCATGACAGACACATTTACTGAAATACACTTAATAGACCACTGTAGATACTCGTGCCCGCCGCGCAACTCTTACTTTAATTTACGACTAATGTTCTTTGCAGAAACACAAAGTACTTCGACAGAAGAGAGACGGTCTATTGTTTTCCTTAGGGAGATGCTTGGAGGGGATGATAAAAACGCACATTTCCTCTTTTTCCCGCTCCAATTGCCTTTCAGTGCCCGGCCACACAAAACCATCTTTTATCTTTAGACGTTCTGCGGAAAGCTGTAATTAAAAGCCCCTCAGCCTGTTTTGCATTGCGACGGTGACTGTAGTTTAACCGCACAAAGAGAGGACTGTAGCTAGTAGCTGCGACTCAAAAGCCACAGACAGAGACCCAGGAGGGAAAGCTTCCCGTCCGCTGCTGCCCGTGTACAAAAGAGGGTCGTACGCGTTAAGGATGGCGTAGATTTGTATTCACGACAGGCAAATGGCAGAGTGCGATTCGCTGGGACACAGCGATGGCAGTATTTAATTGGAAAGAGAAGTAAATCTTACAGCCACTATATTCATTACAATAGTGCCAATTCACGTGTTTGCAGCTCCGAACGACACGTATCAATGGAAAGACGATGGCGTTTATCAGTTGCTTCTTTCAGACGTTTTCGTAACAAGTCTCTATCAATAGCATACTTTTCTTGTTGAGTTCCTGACAGGGTGATAAATTCGAGAGGTTCTTAAACGATTTGCAGTGTATTGTTACCATTCGTTTCTCGGGCACGAGAAAAGGAAGTGTCACCAATACTGAAAGTTACTGTCCCGCAACAGTAACTTATCTCTCAGTCTCTTCTTGCCCACCTGACTTTTCTAATATTTTATGTTTGGGAAACTACAAGGAATGTATGCATAGTGGGAGCAAATGATCTGAAAGCGCGGATATTGCTGCGTAAACGATTAGGGAATATGAATCTTGTATTGAAAATATGGTACTGCGTTAGATGCAGCTGTAGCTTAGGGGGGGGGGGACCCATAAACCATTTATTTGAGATCTGTTTTCAGTCTGGAAACTTACATTTAGGAAATCTGTTATTGAAAAGATCAACCAGTTAGCGTACCCAAACACTGTAAGGTGTTTAACCACGCAAAATCACTCTGATTTATATATTTATTTTGTTGGTTTGGTTATATGCCACTTGCTAAACATCTTGATAGAATAGAAGTGTGAGCCTCACCGAGTCTCGGACCAGCGATCTCTTTTTTCGGGAACAATGTTCGCACTGTCCAAATTACCATCCGTCATCACAACTTCAATTCTCTTACTATGCCTTTGGGTAGAATTTACTTCAATTTCCTGTGAATCTTCTTGGGTGTCGGTAGCAGTACTGCAGTGAACTTTCAACACAATTTTTACGGAGTACATATACACTATATATTTATTCGTACCTCACACGTGACCGCATAACCAACATCCCATTTCTTTGACTTCATCATGCCCGTCCCTCCTCACAAGCCAAGCCACGCTACACTTTTTTGAAACAGAACACTTGGAGGGTTTATAAAAAAAATTAACCCCTTTGGCCAGTATTGGATGTTTTAAGAAAACACAGACATATAAGATATCTCAAGTGCAGCCCAGTTTTTTAGTTACCCATCACAGTATTTCCATGCCCATTGTAAATTCAGAGAAATTCTAAGCCAACAAGTACATATTTTGATATTTGAACCAAAACGCAGAAGTTTACCGTTTTATCTCCATTCCACTTAGTAAAAAAGAGAGTTTCCACGCCTAGACACACAATTTTTACTTTTCCCCAATCACAACCTATATTTTATCAACAATTAAAATGAAACACCCTATCATATCACAGTGTTTTTACAGCAGCTATTCCCCAAATTTGTTCAAAGTACGCCGGCCGAAGTGGCCATGCGGTTAAAGGCGCTGCAGTCTGGAACCGCAAGACCGCTACGGTCGCAGGTTCGAATCCTGCCTCGGGCATGGATGTTTGTGATGTCCTTAGGTTAGTTAGGTTTAACTAGTTCTAAGTTCTTGGGGACTAATGACCTCAGCAGTTGAGTCCCATAGTGCTCAGAGCCATTTTTTTGTTCAAAGTACCTCCTTCCTGACAGTCAACGAAGTTTGATATTGGTACCATATTTTGTCCGACATTTAGTTAAGTATTTCCACATATGACTTGTCTGTATTATTTATCAAAGTAAACAAAGATCAATTACAAAACGTACTAGCCTCATTTATTAACATTAATGATATAAATTACAGGTAAAACTACAGTTGACATGGAGGAAATTTCGATATTTGTACCAAACTTGGGGATGTGCATGGCAGAACTCAAGAAATTAAACTACTGCACATTTAGACTGTACGTATAATACGTAATACGTAAAATAATGAGTCAACTGCGGCAAGACCACATTTATTGAGTAGCAAAAGGGTTAAGGTGTACTTAACTGTGCACTCACAAACTACACTACTGGCCATTAAAATTGCTACACCACGAAGATGACTTGCTACAGACGCCAAATTTAACCGACAAGAAGAAGATGCTGTGATATGCAAATGATTAGCTTTTCACAACATTCACACAAGGTTGGCGCCGGTGGCGAAACCTACAATAAGCTGATATGGGGAAAGTTTCCAACCGATTTCTCATACACAAACAGCAGTTGACCGGCGTTGCTTGGTGAACCATTGTTGTGATGCCTCGTGTAAGGAGGAGAAATTCGTACCATCACGTTTCCAACTTTGATAAAGGTCGGATTGTAGCCTATCGCGATTGCGGTTTATCGCGTCACGACGTTGCTGCTCGCGTTGGTCGAGTTAATGACTGTTAGATGGAATCGGTGGGTTCAGGAGGGTAATAAGGAACACCGTGCTGGATCCCAACGGCCTCGTATCACTAGCAGTCGAGATGACAGGCATCTTATCCGCACGGATGTAACTGATTGTGCAGCCACGTCTCGATCCCTGAGTCAACAGATGGGGACGTTTGCGAGACAACAAGCATCTTCACGAACAGTTCGACGAAGTTGGCAGCAGCATGGACTATCAGCTCGAAGACCATGGGTGCGGTTACCCATGACACTGCAACACAGACAGGAGCGCCTGCGATGGTGTACTCAACGACGAACCTGGATGCACGAAGGGCAAAACGTCATTTTTTCGGACGAATCCAGGTTCTGTTTACATCATGATGGTCGCATCCGGGTTTGGCGACATCGCAGCGAACACACATTCGAAGCGTGTATTCGTCATTGCCATACTGGCGTATCACCCGGCGTGATTGTATGGGGTGCCATTGGTTACACGTCTCGGTCTCCTCTTATTCGCACTGACGGCACATTGAACAGTGGACGTTACATTTCAGATTTGTTACGACCCGTGGCTCTACCTTTCATTCGACCCCAGCGAAACCCTACATTTCAACAGGATAATGCACGACTGCATGTTGCAAGTCCTGTACGGGCCTTTCTGGATGCAGAAAATGTTCGACTGCTGCCCTGGCCAGCATATTCTCCAGATCTCTCAGCAATTGAAAACGTCTGGTCAATGGTGGCCGAGCAACTGGGTCGTCACAATACGCCAGTCAGTACTCTTGATGAACTGTGGCACCGTGTTGAAGCTACATGCGCAGCTGTACCTGTACACGCCACCCAAGCTCTTTTTCACTCAGTGCCCAGACGTATCAAGACCGTTCTTACGGGCGGAGGTGGTTGTTCTGGGTACTGATTTCTCAGGATCTATGCACCCAAATTGCGTGAAAATGTGATCAGTTGACAGTTATAGTATAATATATTTGTCCAATGAATACCCGTTTATCATCTGCATTTCTTCTTGTTGTAGCAATTTTAATGGCCAGTAGTGTAATTGAAGAAATGCTATTTCCAAGACTAAATTGTCTACACTGTTGCTCTATAATATAAGAAATCATATGTGGCTAAATTAACATACCAAAAATGGAATATAGTTTTATTTGACACTTCCTCTTGGCCCTAAATGAGGCCATGTTACTTACAGAACAAAAACGAATGTGATGAACCTGTGTTAGGGGAGAGAATGCAATGCACCAAGAAAAATATAATTAACGTTATTGACTGTCTAAAATAACTCATTTATTATATTTAATCTCAGACCGACATGTGACTATATTCCACTAGCATGTTTATACACCAACATATCATTTTCCGAAACGTTAGAACAATAGCTGTACTAAATATACTGCACTTTAACAAAATCGTTAATGGGTTCTGTCACTAGGAATGTATATTTCATTTATATGAAAAATAATCTTCGAAATCCACTACAAATAAAATGTAAACATTATACAGTTTGCTTATGTCAAATACAATGACAGACAGATTTCTGTAAAGCGGAATGATCGACCTCATGAAAATTCGAGTTTTTCGTCAAAATAAAATTATCTGCATTACTGATTATACTATATAGGGATTTCTTCTGTATCTGAAAAACATAGTAGGATTGCTTATTGTATCACGCAAGTATATCTTTGAAATTCACCTAATACCTTAGGTAAAATCTCCTCAGTGAAACACATTAGTGGCCACAGTTTCATATTAACATCTAACAGATCATTCGAGCTTTGGATCAAAATAAAATTGTATGTATAATTTATATAAATACATAGAAATTTCTTCTGTAACTGTAGAGGAGGCACTTGTCACTGCTAAAAAAGCTACATATGGCTTGCATGTTGGCAATACTGGTAGAGCTTGAGCTACATCTGGCAAAGAGCAAAGCTCGATTACAATATTTTAAAAAAATATAAAGTTATTCGTAGTATTTAATAAAATATGTAATGATTTTGATTTAATCTATAAGAAATGCCATTTTTCTTAACCTTCTTACTGTGATTCTATGTAATATTTTTGATAATAAAGCAATTAATGCCGGTGCAGGAAAATATGAGGGTGAACTGAGATGAAGACAGCAGTTACTCTGATTAGGGTTGTGGTAATGAGGGTCAACTGATATTGCAACGACCATTAACAAATCGTGGTGACCACCATTACTCAGCATGCTTGTTGGGTACTGTTGGTGTTATGACGGTCAGTTGACGTGTTGATTACCATTACCATGGTCAAGGTGACTAAAATTACCCTGAATGTCTACATCTACATATACATGATTAGTCTGCAATTCACATTTAAGTGCTTGGCAGAGGGTTCACCGAACCACAATCGTGCTATCTCCCTACCATTCCACTCCCGAACAGCGCGCGGGAAAAGCGAACACCTAAATCTTTCTTTTCGAGCTCTGATTTCTCTTATTTTATTTTGATGATCATTCCTACATATGTAGGCTGGGCTCAACAAAATATTTTCGCATTCGGAAGAGAAAGTTGGTGACTGAAATTTCGTAAATAGATCTCGCTGCGATGAAAAACGTCTTTGCTTTAATGACTTCCATCCCAACTCGCGTATCATATGTGCCACACTCTCCCCCCTATAACGTGATAATACAAAATGAGCTGCCCTTTTTTGCACCCTTTCGATGTCCCCCGTAAATCCCACCTGGTAAGGATCCCACACCGCGCAGCAATATTCTGACAGAGGACGAACGAGTGTAGTGTAAGCTGTCTCTTTAGTGGACTTGTTGCATCTTCTAAGTGTCCTGCCAATGAAACGCAACCTTTGGCTCGCCTTCCCCACAATATTATCTATGTGGTCTTCCCAACTAAGGTTGTTCGTAATTTTTACACCCAGGTACTTAGTTGGATTGACAGCCTTGAGAATTGTACTATTTATCGAGTAATCGAATTCCAACGGATTTCTTTTGGGACTCATGTGGATCACCTCACACTTATCGTTGTTTGGCGTCAACTGCCGCCTGCCACACCATACAGCAATCTTTTCAAAATCGCTTTGCAACTGATACTGGTCTTCGGATGACCTTACTAGACGGTAAATTACAGCATCATCTGCGAACAACCTAAGAGAACTGCTCAGATTGTCACCCAGGTCATTTATATAGATCAGGAACAGCAGAGATCCCAGGACGCTTCTCTGGGGAACACCTGATATCACTTCAGTTTTACTCGATAATTTGCCGTCTATTACTACCGAACTACGACCTTCCTGACGGGAAATCACAAATCCAGTCGCACAACTGAGACGATACCCCATAGGCCCACAGTTTAATTAGAAGTCGTTCGACTTCCGCAAGGCGTTCGATACAGTTCCCCACAGTCGTTTAATGAACAAAGTAAGAGCATATGGACTATAAGACCAATTGTGTGATTGGATTGAAGAGTTCCTACATAACAGAACGCAGCATGTCATTCTCAATGGAGAGAAGTCTTCCGAAGTAAGGGTGATTTCAGGTGTGCCCCAGGGGAGTGTCGAAGGAACGTTGCTATTCACAATATACATAAATGACCTTGTGGATGACATCGGAAGTTCACTGAGGCTTTTTGCGGATGATGCTGTGGTGTATCTAGAGGTTGTAACAATGAAAAATTGTACTGAAATGCAGGAGGATCTGCAGCGAATTGACGCATGGTGCAGGGAATGGCAATTGAATCTCAATGTCGACAAGTGTAATGTGCTGCGAATACAAAGAAAGATAGATCCCTTTTCATTTAACTACAAAATAGCAGGTCAGCAACTGGAAGCAGTTAATTCCATAAATAGGTTACAGTACGTTTGTTCGCCCACTGCTTGAATACTGCTCAGCAGTGTGGGATCCGTACCAGATAGGGTTGATAGAAGAGATAGAGAAGATGCAACGGAGAGCAGCGCGCTTCGTTACAGGGTCATTTAGTAATCGCGAAAGCGTTACAGAGATGATAGATAAACTCCAGTGGAAGACTTTGCAGGAGAGACGCTCAGTGGCTCGGTACGGGCTTTTGTTGAAGTTTCGAGAACATACCTTCACCGAAGAGTCAAGCAGTATATTGCTCCCTCCTACGTATATCTCGCGAAGAGACCATGAGGATAAAATCAGAGAGATTAGAGCCCACACAGAAGGATACCGACAATCCATATTTCCACGAACAATACTAGGCTGGGAGAACCGATAGAGGTACTCAAGGTACCCTCCACCACACACCATCTGGTGGCTTGCGGAGTATTGACGTAGATGTAGATGTAGATGAGGAACGGTGTTAAAAGCTTTCCGGAAATCTAGAAATACGGAATCAACTTGAGATCCCGTGTCGATAGCGGCCATTACTTCGTGCGAATAAAGAGCTAGCTGCGTTGCACAAGAATGATGTTTTCTGAAACCATGCTGATTACGTATCAATAGATCGTTCCCTTCGAGGTGATTCATAATGTTTGAATACATTATATGCTCCAAAACCCTACTGCAAACCGACGTCAATGATACAGGTCTGTAGTTCGATGGATTACTACTACCCTTCTTAAACACTGGTGCGACCTGCGCAATTTTCCAATATGCAGGTACAGATCTATCGGTGAGCGAGCGGTTGTATCTGATTGCTAAGTAGGGAGCTATTGTATCAGCGTAATCTGAAAGGAACCTAACCGGTATACAATCTGGACCTGAAGATTTGCCCATATCAAGCGATTTGAGTTGCTTCGCAACCCCTAAGGCATCTACTTCTAAGAAACTCATGCTAGCAGATGTTCGTGTTTCAAATTCTGGAATATTCCATTCGTCTTCCCTGGTGAAGGAATTTCGGAAAACTGCGTTCAATAACTCCGCTTTAGCGGCACAGTCGTCGGTAACAGTACCATCGGCACTGCACAGCGAAGGTATTGACTGCGTCTTGCCGCTTGTGTACTTTACATACGACCAGATTTTCTTCGGATTTTCTACCAAATTTCGAGACAATGTTTTGTTGTGGAACCTATTAAAGGCATCTCGCATTGAAGTCCGTGCCACATTTCGCGCGTCTGTAAATTTTAACCAATCTTCGGGATTCGCGTTCTTCTAAACTTCGCAAGCTTTTTCCGTTGCCTCTGCAACAGCGTTCGGACCTGTTTTGTATACCATGGGGTATCAGTTACATCTCTTACCAATTTATGAGCTATGAATCTCTCAATTGCTGTTGCTACTATATCTTTGAATTTGAGCCACATCTCGTCTACATTTGCATAGTCAGTTCGGAAGGAATGGAGATTCCTTCTTAGGAAAGCTTCTAGTGACACTTTATCCGCTTTTTAAAATAAAATTACTTTGCGTTTGTTTCTGGTAGATTTGGAAGAAACGGTATTAAGCCTAGCTACAACGACCTTGTGATCACTAATCAGTGTGTCAGTCATGATGCTCTCAATCAGCTCTGGATTGTTTTTGGCTAAGAGGTCAAGTGTGTTTTCGCAACCATTTACAATTCGCGTGGATCCGTGGACTAACTGCTCGAAATAATTTTCGGAGGAAGCATTTAGGACAATCTCGGAAGATGATTTCTGCCTACCCCCGGTTTTGAAGAAGTATTTTTGCCAACATATCGAGGGAAGGTTGAAGTCCCCACAAACTATAAACGTATGAGTGGGGTATTTATTTGTTACGAGACTCAAATTTTCTCTGAACTGTTCAGCAACTATATCATCGGAGTCTGGGGGTCGGTAGAAGGAGCCAATTATTAACTTAGTTCGGCTGTTAAGTATAACCTCTACCCATACCAATTCGCATGATCTACTTCGACTTCACTACAAGATAAACCGCTACTGCCAGACACAAAGACTCCACCACCTATTCTGCCTAATCTATCTTTCCTGAACACCGTCTGAGACTTCGTAAAAATTTCTGCAGAATTTATTTCAGGCTTTACTCAGCTTTCTGTACCTATAACGATTTCAGCTTCTGTGCTTTCTATTAGCGCTTGAAGCTCAGGGACTTTCCCAGCACAACTACAACAATTTACAACAACAATTCCGACTGTTCCTTGATCCAAGCACGTCCTGTATTGGCCAAGCACCCTTTGAGATTGCAGCCCACCCCTACTTTCCCGAGGCCTTCTAACCTAAAAAACCGCCCAGTCCACGCCACACAGCCTCTGCTACCCGTGTAGCCGCCAGTTGAGTGTGGTGAACTCCTGACCTGTTCAGCGGAACCCGAAACCCCACCACCCTATGGCGCAAGTCAAGGAATCTGCAGCTAACACGGTCGCAAAACCGTCTGAGCCTCCTGTTCAGACCCTCCACCCTTCTCTGCGCCAAAGGTCCGCAGTCGGTTCTGTCAACGATGCTGCAGATGGTGAGCTCTGCCTTCATCTCGTAAGGTAGACCGCAGCCTTCAACAAATCAGATAGCCGCTGCAATCCAGAGAGAATTTCCTCAGATCCAAAGCGACACATGTCATTAGTGCGACATGTGCCACCACCTGCAGCTGGCTGCACCCTGTGCTCTTCATGGCTTCCGGGAGGACCCTTTCCACATCAGGAATGATTCCACCCGGAATGCATACGGAGTGCACACTGGATTTCTTCTCCTCCTTAGCCGCCATATCCCTAAGGGGCCCCATTACGCGCCTAACATTGGAGCTCCCAACTACCAATAAGCCCACCCTCTGGGATTTGCCAGACCTTGAAGGCAGAGAATCATCCTCTGAAACAGGGCCGGCAGCTGCATCTGGCTCAGCCAGAGAAAGTACCTGAAACCTGTTTGTCAGACGCACTGGCGACGCTTTCTGATCAGCCTCCAGGGACCTCTTTCGCTGCCTGCCACGCCTTGGAACGACCTCCCAATCAACCACAGGCGAGAGCTCAGCCCCACTGCTGGCAGCAACCTGGAAAACCAAGCGGCAGACTGATCTGGGGACAGACGGGACGAGGTTGACATCCCCGTGATACCCAAGTGCGGCTCTCCACAGTGCTGCCCATTGGCAACAGCCTCAAGCTGCGCGACCGAAGTCAGCGCTGCCTGCAGCTGTGAGCAAAGGGATACCAACTCAGCCCTCATCCGAACACAGCAATCACAGTCCCTTTCCATTCCAATGGATGTTGAACAACAGTTACTGAAAAACGAGTCCGTACCTAGATAACGCAAGGGAAACACACAAAGAATGTAAGAACTAACCTGTACAAATGCCTAACGACTGCGCTACAATTTGCCTGAATTTACGATTGCAGTAACTAAAACTCGAAATTACACCTACTATACGAAACTATGTCACAAATAAGTAAGCTAGGAGTATATGACTTGCTGCTGGCAGCTGCTTATCCAATGGCGGCAGGGAGCACACTGGCTGTGACCAACCGACACTGGCTGTTCAAAACAAAAACAGAAGACAAACGACTACGCGAATTATACCATTCAGGTACTAAAACGCAGTGCTACAATCATCAAATACTATAATACGCCCGAAATTTATGGATTAAACAATGCAAGTACCCAAAAACACGCAAAGAAATTAAGAATTAAATAAACTGTGTAACAAATAAGTGAGCTAGGAGTATGCGACTTGCTGCTGTCAGCTGCTGATCCAACGGCGGCAGGGATATTGTTGGGGAAATGGAGGCTAGTTGACAGGGTAAGTACCATTTCTCAATAATCTTGACTGTCATGCCGGCCACTGTGGTCGAGCTGTTGTAGGCGCTTCAGTCCAGAACCATACGGCTGCTATTGTCGCAGGTTCGAATCCTGCCTTGGGCATGGATGTGTGCGATGTCCTTAGTTTAGTTAGGTTTATGTAGTTCTGAGTCTAGGGTACTGATGACCTCCGATGTTAAGTGCCAGAGTGCTTAGAGCCATTTGAACCATTTGACTGTCATTATCCTATACCCATCATGGATGTTACTGGGTGTGACGATGACATTTTAACATGGTGACTAGAATCACCTTGTCTTTGGTACTACTATTACCGTGAAATCACGATGGATTTTGTTTGAGGTAGTTAGGATCAATTGGCACCATGAGCACCATTATCTCGAATGCACGGTAATATTAATCTTCCATAACACGACACAGATGCTGGGTGGCTATAAAGGGTTGTATAGTCGCACAACACTTTACCGTGTTTCAGTGACCACAAACCTATTGATCTTTTCAACAATATCTTACTTAAATGTATCTACACAGGTTGGAAAAAATATATACAAACAGTCAAAAAGTAGTTTATATGGGTTAAGAAGTAATTGGAAAAATGTGCTTTGTCACGAAAATACTTGGCAGCGATTAGGAGATCTAAATATGTGTGTGCTTTTAAAAAAAAAAAAAATTCTGGATGGCCAAGTGGCGTGTCTTAAGAAGAAGTTTGGTACGTCTCTAAACTAATAGGATGTGTTTGGGAGATCTACATATGAGTGTGTCATTCTAAAAGCTCCCCGACTGACCAAAAGGCAGTACTTCTAATTTTTGATAGCACTCCAACTGATTCATTTGCGAGAAAGGGAGTGTGCCTTAAGATGGTGGAGGGGCAAGGTTATGCTGTGGAAGGGGGCTGTGGATTGTGATGTCGTGGGTGTGGTATGTGTACGCATGTGGTACGTACATACGCAGGGAGAAGTGGTCCAGGCAGTGCCCGGTTGCTGTCTGTGTCCAAGCAGACTGCGTCTGTGGAGGCATGTTACTGGTGATTTGCTTAGTTTTAAATGTGTTCTGCGGGAAATCTGTTTGTCGTTACAGACTAAATGCAGTGTATCTCTTGGTAGGCTACAGCAAAGAGATTTATGACATTCAATAATACTTCTGTTTGCTTTGTAGTATCTGACCAGCTGACTTAAACGTTTCATTTTTCTAGTCGAGATTTTGTATTAAAACAGCGTCATTTTCACGGGTTACATCTGACAATTTGATAGGATTGGCAGTCAGTGCTTAATATTTGCCCAGAGTTCGCTGAAAATTAAGAATGCCTTCTATAGTTTACTGACTTAACTGGTTCACACCGGGCCAACAGCGATACAACACCGATACTATTCTCTGTCGAATCTGTTGGCACAGCATGCAGTAAAACCAAAAGACGTAGGAAGCTTTCTGTGTGATTATCTGGTTTTGAGGTACTGCTACTTAATATTTCCGAACTGCAATTCCTGTCTAATCGTTCTTGTCCCTCTTAGATACTACATTATTCGTAAACCTTATCTCAGTTTAAAAAATATTTTCTGTATTACTGTCATTTTACTATACTCTTTTGTGCTTTTTATAGTCCCAATGCCAATGGTACATAAAAATGTCACCATGGCTTTGGAAATTTATTGCTTATAAACATTAAGTCCACAATATGACGTGAACTGAATACTACCCTCTCGTATACAATGTTTATATCCGTAAATCAAACTAGAAACGCTATATCACTGCAAAATTTACACAATATCGCTTAGTCTAGGAATGCTTACATTACGCAACTGTTAACTTTCTGCAGAACGAAGAAATGGGGCTCTTCCAGGCAAAATTAAGCTCCGACACCTAACTTTGGTTCTGAAACATCATGTACAGAAATACGAAGTATAATGCTCACAGTAATATCGTTTTGAGATTAATCGCAGTAAGCATACTGGAAGATTACTACCTTTGGGGTGAACAGAAACGAAATTTTCGGATAGGTTTTATGTTGCCATGTTGGAAGATAGATTTTTTTGTGTAGGTCAGTAACGAAGCAATCTAGCAGCGAAATGATGAATTTCAAGGTTGGTGGCACTGTCAGCTATTTTTTTTATTTACTCTATGACAAACGTGCGATTTAGTGCTGACTTCGCTTTCGTCGAACTTTATCTGTATGTTCTTCATTTGTGTGGCCATAGTATCCGCAGTTGCTTTACAGTTCTTGAGGGTATTTTTGTTCTGTCGTTGCAACTACAAATATGCGCAATTTTTTTCACCAGACGCGTTTCACTTTATTGAGGTAAAGCATTATCAGTGGTCTGCAATTAAGTTATTTACGTTTTAATTTTCTTTTAGATCGGGAAACAGTTGGAAGAATATATTGATTTATACTTTCGGTGATATTCGCTTGATTTCTCGCTTACATCGGGGAGCGCCGTCTGTTAGCTCATCGTTGTTTTTCTAACACCGGGAAATCAAGCGAAAATCACCGTAAGAACAAATCAACATATTCTTAACTAACTGTTTTTCTATATAAAAGCAAACCAAAATGTAAATAACTTAATTACATACCACTGATGATGCTGTACCTCAATAAAGCGAAACGCATCAGGTCAAAAAAATCACTTATTTTTGTAGCTGCAACGACAGAACAAAAATACACTCAAGAATTTATCTGTAAGTACCAGTCTAAACTATATTGTCGTAATTTAAGCACCTGTAAAGAAAATTTGCAATTCCGTTTCTTTAAGCAAAAGTTAAGTTTTAAAGGACATGGTAATCTGCCTAGTAATTAGGCTAACTGAAAGTTCAGTGTCACGTTTTCGAAATTTGTGGGAAAGATAAAGTAATAACAGTAATCCACAGTTTTTCTGTAGAAGAAAACAAAGAATTAACAAAGAACCATCTGGCATTATCCTCAATGAAAGCAATCATGTGAACTGTAGGCACGTGAAATTCGTTACATAGAAAGCAAAGGTTTTATTAGTGCTTCCTTCTTTATGCACAGCTGATTAAATAGATTTATTTTTATAGATCAGCAGTAATTTTTTGGTCATGGAGACAGCTGTCAAATGCTCTCAATCATTTCTGAAAGTAAACCTTATAAATTCAAAGAGAATGTCATTTTCAAGATATTTACAGTGACGTAATGTATTAACAAACAAACCATCTTCATCAGTTTAATGTTTGAATAAAGTAATTAGAGATATAACAAAGTTTATTAGGAAAAGAGTACAAGGAACCTTATTTCAAGCGATAGCTCTAGTTTCCGAATGAGAAAAATTGTTTCTACTTCTCCTAGATCCAAAACAGGTTTTGACATTTCACTCTTTACTCCAAAGCCTGTAAGTAGAAACAACAATGAAATCAGTGCTGCTGTGTCTATTCATCCCTCTGTTCAAAGTGAATAGAACAACTTTTTCTTGTTATGAAATCATGACGTGGGTTCCGGAATTAATTATATGTTCAAAGCCAGCCACACAGTTTTCATTTCCGTACTTGTTTTTAAAATTATTTACTTTTTCTTTATAAACTTGATAACAATTTCTATTGAGTCAGTTCTAGGTTAGTGAAACGACGATAGCGCATGTGGCATGAGTGCTCAGAAAACACGTCGCATACAGAGATTTCAAGACGTGTAAGGACACGATAAAAAGCAAAATCCATGCAAATAGTAAAATATTGAGGAATGTCCACTGGTAGACAGTGTAGTGAAATTAAGTGACCTCCCATTTGCATGGATTAATAGCGAAGAGTTTCTGTATCGAGCATCGATACCCACTCACCTTATAGGGGCACATATACCTAAACTCCACATGACACACGTCTGAGCGTAAAAAGTTTAGGGGACACAGAGACTGGAATACACGCAACAAATAATTTAGGATGCTGAATGTGTTACCGCCAGATGAAAAGTGTGCACAGGAGAGGAAGTCATGACAGGTCGCATAAAACCAGTCAAAGGACCAACAACGCAAAACAGATCCAAATTTCTTAGATAAGTTCTTTAGAGAAATAAGTGATTTGACATACGAATGGTGATTCGTGTTTAATTACTTGTGTATTGTACACAGGGTTGTCTTATTACTTATGTACATATAAAATCATTGTTGTACGTATTGTAGACAACAAAGGAACAGAGTGGGAGACATTTGGGGACACACGATGACTGTTTGCGTGCCGAAACGACTTTGCACAATGGTCACAACTTGGGACACTGAAACTGATGGTGTTACGTTCAATTCGGCCGTGAATAGAAGCTGACGCAGTCTGCGACCTCGTGCAGCCACACTACAAAACCTAACAGGGACAGTTTACTCTGATGTTCCTGTGTTAGGAGGTTGAAGGAGCATGCCTACAAATATAATTGGATTGCCAGCGAGAAAGAAGCCGAATGCAGGAGACAACCTGAAGTCAATTGCCGAAAAATCGGTGAGCTATATGTCTACTGTAGACGTCAGCGCTAAGAATCAGTCTCCACGCCATTCATCAGACCAAGTGTCAATGAAGATGAAGTCTTCCCTTATGATTGTTCAACAACAGTGTCTTCCTTACACAAAAATACTGACAGTGAGCAAAGCTACAGTGTTGCTGATCCAATCTGATAAACATTTAATGAACACTGCCTTACGGTAAAAGCGGAGCTCCGCGGAGGGGAACAGAAAACGTAATGAAATCTCGTAAGATGAGGTATTTTTGATTTTATTTCTAAGATTGGAGAATTTAGTTAAATCTACAGATAACTGGTCAGTATTACTCCTCTTACCAGAACAATGTTGCTCGCCCTCTGGCTTAGATGAATACACTGATTGTGTTGCGACTGCTTTTATAAAGCCGTTCTATCGTCTTCTGAGGCAGGCTGACCCACAACTGTTGTAACTTGTCCTTCACATCCTGAACACTACGACTAGAGCAGAGACGAAGTCCAAGCTGGTCTCAATCACTTTTTGTCGGGGACAGATCCGGAGATCGTCTGGCCGGAGGAGCGGCTCATCATGACACAGACACGTGACTTGTATGGACGAGCATTGATGGGCTGAGAAGTGGTACCGCGACACTGCTGCAACAGAGAACGCTGGATGTCCATGACGTCCATTGTGCCATTAGTGGCCTCAGTCTCTATAAACCGTGATCTGAAGTCATAGCTAATGCCTGCCCTCACCATGGTGCCACTTGTAACATCGCTGTGGCTCTCCAAAACACTGCCATAATAGCGGCCGGTACCATCCAGGGTAAAGGATAAACATGATTCATCACTGAAGAGAAAGAGACGCCATAAATCAGCAGTCCATGCTTCCCGGTCACAGTAATGTTCATCGCAGTTTCCGATAACGTCTTCTTTCTGCCAATATCGTTACTAGAATGATTACGCAATCGCTTGCTCTCCCATTGTACACTGATCAGACACATTAATGTGACCAAATGTTAAAAGTCGGTGAAACCAGATTTTGCACTGTGGACCGCTGCGAGACGCACACTAAGAACGTTAAGGAATTTATGAAAGGTACCGATATGTAAGTGGAGCTATGCCAACTCAAGCTGTGGCCATCTGCACTAGGTTTCTCCATCGAGAATCCATGGGGTGAACAACATGATCTAGGTAGTCTCACAGATTCCCGATCGGGTTTAAAGCAGGGGTTTAGTGGCCAGGATAGTACAGGAATCGCTTTCTGATGCTCCTCGAACCACACAGGTAGATGCCATAGCGCGAAAGAAATCAAACTGCACTGATGGGGGGGGGGGGGGGGATACATGGTCCCCAATGTATGTCATAGTGCCAAGGAAATCAAACTGCATTAAGGGTGGGGGGTGGGGTGCATGGTTCCCAAGGACTGATGCATACATTTGTTGATGCGAGTACCTTCAGGAATGACAACATCACAGACGGAATGACACGAAAACATTCTCCCGCCTCCTTCCACACGATTCTAACGATAGTTGCAGGGTGGTTGCTCTAAGACGTTTCACACCGCAGACGCCAACGGCCATCTGTCTGATGGAGCATAAAGAGTGATTAATCTGGAAAGGCCACCTGTTGCAACTCAGTGGCTGTCCAGTTGCACATATACGGCTAGCTGTGTGGCACATTACATTGTTGCACTGGTAGATGCCATCGTGCAGAGGAGAAACAAACCAGTTGTGAGGCTGACAATGGCCTCCAACAATGGATGCAAGCTTCTGTTGATCCACTATGCCCTCTACAATGACGAGATCCCTCACGGAACGCCACAAAATCATTCCAGACGATAAGGCTCACTACTCCAGCCTGGACCCTTTCCTTTGAGACGTTTCAATACGTTCAAGCCAACTTAAATCTCTCAGACGGAGCATAAGATGTGATTCAGCTGAAATGGACACGTGTCGCCACTCATAGAACGTCCAGTAGCTGTAGTGACGTGAAAATTCTGGCCCTCTTCGTCGATGAGCAGGTGCCAGCGTGGGTGCATGAAACAGGCACGTACTGCGGATGCCCATATGTAGCGACCTTCGCTGGAAAATCATTGTGGAGAGGCTGTTGGTAGGTAGCCCCTTGCTTCATCTTGGCCGTAAGTTGCCCAACAGTTGCACGTCTATTCACCCATGCACATGTCTGCAGCTGTCGTTCGCCCCTCTCATCTATTGATCACAGGTGCCTAGGTCCTGGCTTAGGGTAGCACCATTTGACTTTAATGACGGTGGCACGGGAACATTTTACAAGCGTAATCGTTTGGGACATGCATGATTCCGCTGGTCTGCGTTGGCCGCTTTTATACTGAGCGCATGACCTTGACTAGATAAGAGCACTGACAACGGACTTAGCCGCTGTGTGGGCCGGCGCGGGGGCGTTATCCCATACGCATGCTGTAGTCGCTCTAGCAGCACGCGTACCCGCTGGCGAACCGGCCCAAGCGGGTTGCATCATGCAGCCTCGCAGGCGCTCGGCGGCCAACGCTGCACTATGTTTTCAATATTTTTTCAAATTGTTGCGTCCTTGAGCCCCCGTGCACCAGACGCCAGGCATAAACTCCCTGTTCCTTGGAGATTATATGGGTTAATTTGTGATTATTATGTTACAAGCCTCTTGTTGTAGTTGACCGTGTATATCGAGACTTCGTTCATTGTTAAATGCAATGGTGTGGTACTAACTGATGGAGACGCATTAAGAACTGGTAAAATTAAATTTATTTCCTTTATCACACTGCACAAAGATAAACACACTATTATTCAAACTGTGTGCCACTACTACTAAACACAGAGATAAATCCTTCGCTACACAACCGACTTTGGCTCACGCAGCCTACACCTCCCACAGCCTCTCAACAACTGCCTCTACTTACGACTCTCTACGCCACTGGGCATTGTCGCCCTCGAAAGAACAACCACTTACAGATACTACACACCAGTACCCTCACAAGTCTTTTAAGATCAAAACTGCAAATATGCACTTGAGTGCAAACACACGAGAATAAACGTTCTATACGGCCACCTTTAATTCGAAAGCAAACTTCAGGATGCCTCCTGGTAGATTCCCGGGTAATTACGGTGGGTCTCGAGTGCACTGACATACAGCCAGGTTGTCTTCCCTGTATTCACGACACTGTCGGCTGGTCTGAAATTAATGAAATCTTTTAACCAACTCCACAGACATAAAACCAACGAGTCTAAATTGGTGACGTGGAAGGTCACGGTATTCGCGACTCACGCCAAATACATTTGTTGACGAATATTTAGATAGGCATTTATGAACAGTCACATGAACGTGTGCCTGTGCACTATCATGCATGTATTACACATGTATCCTTCGCCATAATGAACGCCATAGACGTAGCGCTGGACATTACCAGTGTTGTAACATTGACATGACTGGAGTTGTTTATACATCATGTTGGGGAAGCCATTGAGTTCTGGACCTATTTTTATTAGAATTATTTGCATGTTTCATTAAATTTTACTAGCACCTGTCGTTTCTAGCTTGGTATTCAAACGCCTTGTATAGAAATTGTTTGTGAAACTTAATTATTATACAGCACTACACTCTCTTAGGGTACACACGAACTTACTTTTAGGTCCGAAGATTTCTCTGTGTTTCTAATAACATGCTGTGTTCTGTTTGTTAGAACGATTTCGGTCCACACACAGCTCGTCTGGTATTCCGTACCCCCTTACACAGCTAGGTGTAGTTGTGTTAGTGGACAGCAGTGTGAACCGTAAATTCTCGTTCAGGGTAAGTGCTGCTTGCTGGAAAGCATTCTCGCTGCCTATAGGGAGGCTTCCGCCAGCTGCACCGCAGAGGCCGTGCCGATGAATGCAGGGGCCGGGATTCTCGCAGCGTCGGAGCGGCCGCTTCTTGGCGTGTGGCAAGCGGTCGGCGGAATCCGAATCCGCGAGGCGGAGTAGCGAGCACCAGCAGCGCGGGATGCCGGGATTCCGGGCGCGTGCCCCAGAATGCGCTCCAGGGTTTTGGAGCAGCGCATCGGCTCTCGGCGGGGCAGACTATCTGCGCCTCTGTCTTGCAACAGCCGACAGCTCTCTCAGCGAAACGCGAGGCGAGCCGAGGCGGAGGGTAGGGTTTGGGAAGACGCCGGCATCGATACTTTGCTGTGTTCGTAGGTCCGCGTTCGAACTACTTACAGTCGATAATTGGTAATCCTCGGAGTATGGAGGCCCATATGGACTATCTAGCTTCCCAATTCCTTCATAGTAGCTTCTTGTACTATCTTCCAGTGCATTTTCTCAGCGCTTTTCGTGATTATAATTAATTCGAGACTGTGCTTTCAGCACTCATCATGTGCCTCCGAAATACGTCCGTTACACATCTGCAATGTCTTTGATTGGAACCATCACAGCTTCTGATAATGTATTTCAGTATTCTGACCTAGACCAGATCGCTCAGACCTTCCATTAAGCCAGGCCAAACATTCTGCGTGTCATTCCTTCCATGGCTCCCCAAGCCTGTATTTACACACGTATGCGGCAGCTCACATTGCGCACGAAGCGAGAGTGAATCCCGAAGTGATTCTTTTTAAAGTATTAGGTAAGTTCGCCGCCGTAGGAGTTTACGAAATGCAAGATGGACGGAGCACAGACAGTGACCGCTGTGGACGTTCGCAGGTCCAAGAAAATTGTTTACAATTTCGTGGTATACTTTTGTTAGAAAATTCGTGTTATCGTAAAGAAATAAATTCTGTATAAAGGTGACGAGTCAGATTAGGCGCTAAAATACAGCCATTTCAATCATTTTCCTTTTAGAGTCAGATTAATTTTACTACGGTTTAGGACAGGAAAGCACAAACATTTTCTAGCTACAAGTTTAAAGTAGTCTCTTTCATTGAGCAGTTGACTGCAAACTTTCTCGTACATGTGGAAAACATCAGACAGCTGATTTCATACTGTTATTTAAATATATCTCGCTTTTTATTATTAATACAATGGCAGCTCAGAAACTGACTGAGTAGTTTGTTCGTAGTGAGAGGTACTGAGAAACAACCATGTGTCAAAATTTATATTTCACATGAAAGTTGTCATCTGATGAGTATTTTAGATTTTCACAAAGACTTAATATCAGTGTAGGAAATGGTTAATTTTGCAAACCAGTCACCTTAGACAAAGCACGAAATTTGTAGAACTTCATCTTGGTCGTGCTTCTTTCAGCTGTGAGTTTCCCTAGGGTCTACAAAATATGTTGTTGTTCCGACAACCAACGATGCTGATCTCAAGTTTGGAAAGGCTCGGCATATCATTCACCATTAGCAACAAACATTCTCAGGCTTACGAAGACCTACTGTATATTTGCCTTTTCATGCAAATTTTGGCATGAAAAAGACCTGTTGCATCAGGATTCCACACAGTTTGACTGAAGATCAAACGCATGTTCAACAAATTCTATGATGCCACCATAACTATTGGTATGTGATACTAATTTTATCATGATACGTCAATCCGTTCCTCTAAAGAAAGGGTACTAACAGACGGACAACAAAGGAAAATATAAAGATTTTTTCGTGTGATTTAATCACAAATCAACAGTTTTAGGATTTTTTCTTTTACTTGTGCTGTGAAACCTCGCTTCCTCCCAGCTCTCATGATTCGAGATAAACGACAAATACTCTACAGTTTTTGAAGAGAGAGTTTGCGAGTACCAAATATGTTACATAAATAGCCGTAACTTTCGATTGCATTGACACAGAAGCTTCAGTTTAGTACACCGACAGTATGTGCATAAGTTGCAGCTTGGTACGTTTACGAGTTCCTGAGAAAAAGGATTTTTAACAGTCGAACAGACCGAGACACGGACAACCAAGTGATCGTATAAGGGTCGCAATCTTACCGACTGATACACGGAACTCTGAAATTATTTACTTTACATTATTTCTAGGGTTTCTTACTAAAATCCTAAACCCTTGTTAGGTAAGTGTACCAGTTGTTTCAGGACTATAATTCAGCTGTGTTACAGTTTCACATGTGCAGTAACAGAAAAATATGTAGCTACTACAGAGATTAATTTCACCGAAAGGAGTCACGTATGGGCCGTCATGCTATCATAAATTGTGTTAGCTTTCTGCATAATAATACAGAGAGAATCGGAAAACAGATAGTGAATTTCATTACATAGGTGATAGTCACAGCAGTAGGCATGTTATGCTGCATATTACCGACACGTAGGGCAGTACATGTGGAGCCAGTTCATTCATGTTATTGAAATGTTATCGTTAATACACCTGAGAAAAAATTTTCTACCTACAAGTCGCTGTTGGAAGACCTTACTGCTATTTTCCCTGTACTTTACTTATTTTTATTTACCTATTTATTTATTTTTCTTTGAGTCCTCTGACTGGTTTCATGCTATCTGCCACGAATCTCTCTCTTGCACCAACGTCTTCACCTCATAGTAGCACTAGCACTCTGCACCCTTAATTATTTAATGATCTATTCCAATATCTGTCTTCCCATGCAGTTTTTACAACCTGTAAGTCCCTAAAGCACCATAGAAGTTATTCCCTGATGACATAACCCGTGTTCTGTCATCCTGTCCCTTTTCCTTTTGAGTGTTCTCCATATGTTTGTTACTTCGCTGATTCTTCATAGAATCTTCACATTCCCAATTCTATCAGTCCACTTAATCCATCTATACCTACATGTTTCAAACGCTTCTCTTCTGGTTTTCCCAAAGTCCTTGATTCTCTAGCATACAATGCTATGCTCTAAATGTACATTCTCAGAAATGTCTTCATCAGATTGATTACCAGCTTGATACTGGCAGTTTCCTGTTGGCCAGTCGTGTTCTGCTTGCCTGTGCTCATCCCACTTTTATGCCCTGTTTTCTTCGTCTGTGATGGGTATTTTGCTTCCGCTAGCAGACGTCCTAACTTCCTCTACTTTATGGTCCCAGGTTTGAACTTAAGTTTATCATTAATTTCATTTCTCCTACTCTTCATTACATTCGGATTTCTTCTATTTACTCTCTGATTGTAAGCTGTCCTCATTAGACTTCACATTCCACTCAGCAAGACCTACAGTTCTTATTCTCTTTCTTTAAGGATGGCAATGTCTATCATCAGCGAATCTTCTCATTGCTATCCTTTCATCTTGAATTTGTATCACACTCTTTTACTTCCGTCATTATTCTCCCACGTAGATATTGAACTATAGGAGTGAAGACTACATACGTGACCTATACACTTGTTAAGCCGATCCCTTTGTTCTTCATCTTCCATTTTTGTTGTTCCTCTTGATTCTTGTACATATTGTGTATTGTGCGTCTTTCCTTATAGCCTACTTCTGTTTCTCTCAGAATTACGAACATCTTGCAGAATTTTGTTCTGTCGAGTGCTTTTTGCAGGTCGAATGAACATTCTAAATTCACTGTCTAGTCACATTAATATGACCACCTGTCACGAATTTGAATAGACATCTTTTGCAGCGTGAGACTGAAGTAAGAGAGTCAGTGAGATTCTGGAAGCTAATGACAGGTACGTGGAACTTCGCCGACTCCAGTGACATGGCCGCCTTCAGTAGGTTTCCCAGTTGAGGATCCGCGGCGCGTACAGCCCGATCGAGATGGTCCCACATATCCTCAATTGCATTTAAATCGGGGGATTTTGGTGGCCAGGGAGTACGATAAACTCATCCTGGTGTTCTTCGAACCCGGCACATACGCTGCTAGCTGTGTGACACGTTGCTTTGTCCGTTGGTAGATACCATCGATCAGAGGAGAAACAAACTGCATGAAGGGGTTAACATGGTCCCAAAGAACGGACGCATACTTGTTTTGATTCACTGCGCCCTCCGATGAGATCTGTCAGGGAATGCCATGAAATCATTCCACAGACGATAACTCTCCCTCCTCCAGCCTGGGCCCTTTGTTTTCAGGTTTTTCACAACCTAACCGTCAACGGCCATCTATCCGATATAGATTAAAAGATGTTTCATCTGAAACCGCCACCTGTCGCCACTCGGAAGAGGTCCAGTAGGCGTATTGGCGTTAAAATCCAGACTTAGTTGCCGATAAACAGCAGGGAACATGAGCGAGGCATCTACCATGACAACCCATACACAATAACGATCTATGAACGGTCGTTGAGGAGACACTGTTGGCAGCCCCTTGGTTGATCTGGTGGGTCAGTTGCTCAACAGTTGCATGTATTTCCGCCCGTAAACGTCTCCACATTTTCCGTTCACCCCTGAGCTGAAAACACGTGCCTTGGAGCCATTTTGACATGCACCGCGGGGGCACACCATGTTTAGAAATTGAGGAAACGCTTCCACTCATGGCCAAAAATCAAATCATCATGCTGTTTCGGACATCAGGTAAATCACTTTGTTTTCGCCTTACAACAACTACAGCACTCATTACAGCGTCCCCCACAGTCCACTGCCAGCGTTACCACCTATCGTCTGGCCGTCTGTGAGTGGTTATTGCATGTTGACGCTGAGCATAGGCAGCGGTCCCGTTAATGATACTGGACCGTGTAAACGTAAATAAAATAACGTTTTTAATGCACAGGGACGATTCGACTGCCTCTGCCGGTGTCATTTGATGCAACGCGCGCTACGTCTGTATCAGGATCGGTATCCAGACAGACGACCACGACGTAATCGATATACCTCCGTCTCACAGCTCTGTGCGACTGTTAGCAAACGCAATCATACAAAAAAAAAAAAGTGGACGCGGTATTTTTGGAACAAGATATAGCCTACTTCTGCCTTACCTATCCACTTGTCTCCTATCTTTCTTTGTCTAAATAGCTGTGTCGTCATAGCTGTAAGTTTTTTCCGTTTGTAGTACATAATCTTTTGTAAATGGTGCAGAAATGATGCCTTATACAGTGCGTTGCACCATAGGAAACAAACAAATTAGCACGAGTGACAAAATCAACTTTCCGGTATATCTTCTTTCTTTTAGCGTTCAACCGTTAGGTTGGTTTGCAGCAGAGCGCCATTCCTCTCTTCTGTCTGCCTACTTCATTTCCACGTATGTGTTACATCCAACGTCATTCGTGATCTGTTGCATGTGTGGTGTCCTTGGTCGCCACCGCCGATTCCTTCCCTCAATAGCTCCTTCTGCTATCGTTCCAATGATGTTGTTGTGTTGTAGGATGTGCCCTACAAGTCCGCCTCTTCTTGTTTGGATGTGCCTCCACACACATCTAGTTTCCTGTACTCTTCTAAGACCTCTTCATTTGTTACTTTGTTTCTCCAGCTGATCTTCATCATCCTTCTATTGCACGACATCTCCTGGGCCTCTAACCATCTTTTCTCTTCCCTTCCAACTATCCAAGTTTCACATCTGTATAGGGCCACACTTGAAATGAAACCTTTCATGATACGTTTCGTTATTTTCAGTGTGATGTTGTTGCTGGTGAGTAAGCTCCTTCTCCGATTAAATGCAATTTTGGCCTTTTGTATTCTGCTCGAAATTTCTTTCCGACTTCTGCCATTCCTTGTGATTTTGCTTCCCGGGTAAGTAAATTCCTCTATCACTTCCAGCTCCTCTCTTCCCATTCTCATTCTCAAAGGTTCATATTCTGCTCCCTTACTGCATACTATCACTTTAGTATTTATCTTGTTTATTCTCATTCCACACTGACGGCATAGATATTTTTTTTCCATTGTTCCTCTAGATCTTCTCTTGTCTTCGTGACTATAGCAGTATCATCTGCATAACGTAGCTTGTCTGTCTTCTGCCCATTAATTTTGATCCCCACCTCAGTAGCTTCTCGAACATGGTCTATAGCTTCCTGGATGTAAGCATTGAATATAAGATATAATGTTGAACATATAATATTTGCTTCTTGTTCCTGGTGACAGTTCCTAATCACTGCCACCTCATTCTTATAGGAACTGAGTATCACACGGATACTTTCCTCAGCACTCTGAACATCTCTTGCCAGATAACGTTACCAAATGCCTTTTCTATGTCTACAAAGGCAATATAAGTTGGTTTATTTTTCTGTAATTGCTTATCGATAACGAGTCTCAGTGCCAGAATCGCCTCTCTTGTTCCCAATCCCCTTCTGAAACCATACTGATCTTCACTCAGCATAACCTCCACCTTCATCATCCGTATCATGCATTGTGGACAGGAGTATCACTGAACGATTTCTTTTTGTTGAATACGAAACAAGAGATTTCAAAGTTAAATTTCGAAACTCCGACAGGTAGGGTTTTAGAGGCAAAAATTCAGGCGGGACCTCACTTTTATTCTTGCGAAGAGTGACTAGAACGTTTAGTTTTTCTCTAACATATCTTCCGCTAACTGGCAGCTAGTGTACCAAATGTCAATGGTGACATTTCTGTGGGTACATACATTGTCGCTTGCAAGCCTTTTCAGAATTTCTGCTGGTTTTTTTGATACTTGAAATGGTACGTCTGGGTGATTTTCCACGCGTATTTGAATATTACTGGTGTCGATACTCTTTCGCTCACACATGGCATATATTTGGCGCGTTTGAACGGTATACACTGGATCAAGGAGCAGCATCATTTAAATCCAATCAACATTTCATTGATCGTCTTATATCAGTAGAATTACTCGTAGTTTCACGTTGATTGTGAAAGGATGCAAAAGCTTTCTGACGCCAGCTGACTTGTCAAGCTTTTTTGCTTTCATTTTGAGTGAAAACGTCATCAGATACCATGCGCCAGCATCACGAATAGAAATCCATTATAACTCATCGTGGCCCTCAGGACATCCGAACCTGTACCGTCTAGCTCGCAAAGTTCTTTTATATTTGCATAATGACTATTCTTTATATTTATCATAAATGAAACGCCAAATAGTGCCTGAAATTCACGTCTATTCGTAAATTTACGATCTCTTGTACGTTTGTAATTTGTTTCAACGTTGTCGATATATTTGTTAGTACGGGATACTGTAGCACTGAACACACAAATGAAATACCTTCTGCACAATCCGAAATTTATCGCTGTTTAATATACGCTTATGTCTTGGACTTTACTTCCCATTCTGAATATTTAAGCTTTATTACAGAAACTATATTTAATATTTATTGGACGGAACAATGTATTTATTTCTGACTGTATATAATTGATGGTAATTATAATGTAAATACTGTGAATTTCTGGGTAATAGCCAAGGGAGCTTTAATTTAATTTATCGATAGCAACGACGAAATGGCAGGAGCTGTTTCGTTGTTCATCATTTGCGTGCAGAGACCCTGTCACACCGCGAGCAGAGAGGAAGCAGAGCAGCTTGAGTCACGGAAGAGTGCGGAAGTGTACGCTGGGAGCCCCCGCAGACGCAGTGTGAAGCTACGCTCGCACCTAATTCGTTAACCCGAGGGCATGAAAGCCCGATGGGAGTTATTAGGCAGAGGAAACAGGAATACTAACTATCGCCTGATCCACAATTAGCCTTGGCTCTGGAGACATTTAGTGGTTCTCAATCAGCAGCAGCAGCAACAGCGGCAGCTTATCGTTGTCGTCGGCTACATTCTTCATCGTCTGCACAGCTACAACACCATAAGACAGTTAATTAATACTGTACTGGCATTACCCAGTGGCATTTCTATCATACATGTTAATAATTTTCGTCAATAATAACCTGTAGTACTTAAAACTTCTAAAGTACCTGTGTTGCTGTTCTCCTCAGAATTTATTACCAAGCAGGATCCCTTTCCTTTCCATGCAATGACAGAGTGTCGTAAAAATATGAAAACTGATTAACTATTCACTACGAGTTTTGTTTGTTTGCTAATCACCAGCTTCAGTCTTAATTTTGCTGCCTCAGTAACTGTTAGTTTTTGAATTACATAACAGATGCTTCACTAATTTACTTAATTTCAGTCGCTCAATGTAACGTAAAATTTCACTCCAAAACTAATAACTACAGATACAGCACAAATTAAGAATGAGCAATTTCATTTGTTCTGTACAGCTTAGCGAGTCACTTCTGCTTGCTTGGTATGAACCTTATTGTTGTGTTAAAAGTAAATCAGTTGCCCTTTTGCTTAAAGTAAATTCAATTCAGTCTTGAAGCAATTAAAAGTAAATTGCTTGTCTTTTTCCAAACTTTGCATTACGTTATGCCGAGGTTACTGAATGTTATTCTTTACGAAACAAAGTTTCATTTATTTAACCAGCAACTTCAATGAACTTTGTTTTCAAAATTTAGTGTTTCAGATTATGAAGCTGAAAACTCAGTGCTTTCTGCCATTTCCTTGTGAGCTCTTGTGTCGCGGGAAAGCGTAACAACCTTCTGTTGTCATGCGAGTGATCATTTGCTTAATTTTCTTTGCCATTACCTCTCTTAGGATTTTGGATATTCATTGTCCCAATGGACTTGCAACAGTTTAATTATCCTTTCTTCTTTCTTTGCTCATGAGTATTTTTTGTATTATAACTACTTTTGTACTGGAATATTACGTGATACTCCCCCCCCCCCCCCCCCCAATTCCCCTCATCCCACCGCCCTCACGCGTGTTTGGTGACAGATTGCACTAAATTTCCACCCGTTTCAGAATTATTATCAGTACTTAGATTAGGTTTAGAATAGATTCTTCCTTCAGAAGGATATGTTGTACTCTTTCCTCCTATTAGCCTGTATTATTTTCCTTCGGTAACGACGGTCTTCTTCACTGCAAAATTTCTTTAGGCATATGCGAACATGGTCACTTATGCCTAAATCCAGTAAGCAGATTAGGAAGCGAGAGGTTACACATAGTGACGCTAGTGACAGACAGTATGATAATTTGATATTGTTCTATTTTGCCTATTTCAGGTTTAGCGAAATAATCCTTTTCTCTACGAATAAAGTCGCTCACGCACTGCAATAATAAGTGCTGGAAATAAGCCACGCAGGTTATAAATTTGCTTTAATCAGTAAAACAGGCAACATGATGAACACAACTAGAACTTATAATTTGATTGTCATCAACGGAGAACAATCGGCAGAACAAAGTGGAACGCTGGCAGTGGATCCCATTGTTGAGAAACTCGCGGCTAGTATGACAGACGTTGCCGCTGAAACACAGGAACAGAGGAAAATGGAATTTCTGGCCTTGGCAGATGCTACAGAATCCGGAATAAAAATCAAAACCGAATCCATTAACCGTGGACATGAGGAACCCATTAAGAAAGAACCAGAATAAAGAGTCCAGTAATCTCTGGAAATAGAAACGATTTGTTGAGCACATTGGTCAGCAAAATTAATGTTAAGTCTGAATGAGTTAATTCTCAATCCATATTAATTAACAGTAAAATTGATGCACAATTAAGTAAAGCGTATGCTCAGGACAAAACGGTCTAGATCTTTAACAATAATATTGCAGATGTTAACACAGAAGTAGTCGAAAGCAAGATTGAAATTATTGTAATTGGTAATCTTATGCAGGACATGATAGAGGTACAGTCAAAAACAGAAGGCATAAATAGTCGTTTTGCAATGGAAGTGGAGGGGATCGAACAGAAACTGGATGATCCCATTATTGAAAATAAAGTAACTGAAAAGGTAGAATTAGCGCGAAAAGACGAAATGGAAAAGGTTACGAATTTGCGAACCTTGGCATCAGGCGTGTCTACTAGAGTGAAGAAACAGCTGACGACGTGTGATGAGAAACAGAGCGAAGCGGAAACTATAGCAACAATCATTTGCCAAGTAGTTGCAAGTAGTAGTAACTCAACTAGAGAAGAGATTAGGCAAAAAGCTACATTATGTGTCAAGCCACGCACATAATACTAAAATCTTAGCGAAGGAGGAGCTTTTCGATCTCCTTAAAAAGCAGCCTGGATTGCACGCTACCGACTTCATTAAAGTTGCGGAGGGAATATATAAAAGAAAAATAACGATGAAATCGACGGCTAGAGGGTGAAACTAAGCAGTGGGGCTTAAACCTCCATGTTGTAAACTTAGCTTTTAAGAATTTAAGAATGCGTTCTTGAAACAATATTGGTCAGAGCAGAAGCAGGAGAATGTATGGTGCGCTTTCGTAGTGTCAAAATCCTACAATGGAATCTAGCCCGGCAGGATGAAACAGTGTTGGAAAAATTGGATTCGCAAAGTAGAATATTTGCGTGGCCGACGGACCGAATCAGAGGTTGTCTGGGAGTAGTGGAAGAAGCTTCCAGATGATTCCAAGAGATACACAGGAAGAAGCTACAGAACAATTAATGTATTCTGAGAAAAGGTCAAAGATGAAGATAACTGGCGGAATAGCGGCGAAAATTTTAAAAGCCTTGGTAATAGCAACAATTACCACAATGGCAACAAATATAATAACGAGACGTGTACAATAATGGTAACCACTTTCATGGTAATAATAACTCACACCACTATAAGAATAACATAATGGGAACAATCAAACAATGGAAACTCCAGGATGGAATGTAACAAAATTACGAAAAAGAAAGTTGCTGCTCATCATATAGGGGAGATACTGAGTCGTAGATAGGCACAACAAAAAGCTTTATTTATTAGTCTTTTAATTGCGCCTATCTGTGATTCAGCGTCTCTGCTATATGGTAAGTAGCAACTTTTCTATTCATAATATTGTGACATAATGAGAACAATGATTGCAGAAATGACATAGGTGAATATGGCACGTGGTTCTCAGCAGAATGTTAGTAGGCAGGAGCAAAATCAGTATATGCGGAGGATGGACAGAAACCTGCTGGTCGTAGGTAATCAGGGAAATCATTAGCCGCTCCGGTTTGGGGCCCACGGGGCGTGAGAAGACCCTGGCGGCCCAGCAGAAAGTTAACACAAAGTCGCTGTTACATACCCGAGTCGATAAATTGCTATGGCAGCATGTACAAGCACACAGAGCAAGTAACGCACCCACGGTAACAATAATTGAAGTTGAAACGCCAGTCGACAAAGCGACTACTGTCCGTAATAATGATGAAATTAGAGTACCCATGTTTAAGGAAGAGGCGGATGCTGTTAAAGCAACAATGGTACCGCAGGCTCCACTACAGTGTGACTCGGCGGCAGAATTAACGAAGCCGATATCAGATAAAACTTCCGTTATTGCGCAGGGCAACGATGAACTCGAGAAGGTGTGGCTACGTCAGTTCGGTCGGATATATGACGTACTGAAGCATTACAGAAGATTGTATGGAAAATGTGGTAAAGGGGAGAGCTGACAATACTTGATGCTTCTCAATCAGCATGAAATTAGCGTTTATGAAGACACGGAAAGCTCTATACCGAAGAGTCCGGCTTGTCAAAATGTTGTAGTAATTGAAATAGCCAACCCCAAAGACCCTGGTCCTAAAGAAGACCAAGCCAAAACTTCTACAGAGGGGCAAGATTAGTTTGCCAATAATGGCCGGGTACGACTAATTGAAAGCCAGATAGATTAAACATCTACCAGGTTAAGGCTCATGTCATACCTTCAGAGGAGGGTGGTATCCGTTGCGTGAACTCGGAAGAAGGATTACAAGCAGAAACAGAGCATATTTCTCAAAGAAATTTGGAGGATGGTAGCTATATTTTAAAAGAAAATTTACCTGACCAGTTACCAAATTGTTGGTAATAAAAATTTGGGTAAGCGAAGAAAATGATAAAAGGGTTACAGTGTTGGGATCAAAACAGTTTCAACAACTGCAGATCAGGCAGATAGAAATTAAGGATGTCCAAGAACAGAAAATTAAAAACCACCAGATCAAACCCTATCTGTATCAGAGAGACGGATTTTTCTGGAATAACCTTGATGCCGGTGAGGACTTTTTATAGGCAAACCAATCACGAATGTTCTGAAATTGGACTACTTCCAATACATGGAAAGACGAAAGAAAATAAAGGGTATTTGTAGAAATATATGTCGTCAACAAAGCGAGGGCGATTGCTTTGAAATAGTGAAAATGAAGTATGACGAAAAGGCTAAAGATGAAGGGAAGTTGAGAAAGTATTACAGGATATACTACAATACTCTGTATATATGCTAAGATGACAAAAATTGGGTGGATTTGTGAAATTTAATAACATGTGAAAGACGATAATAAATGGGATAAATGGTTCATATGGCTCTGAGCACTTAATTTCTGAGGTCCTCAGTCTCCTAGAACTTAGAACTACTAAAACATAACTAACCTAAGGACATCAGACACAACCACGCCCGAGGCAGGATTCGAACCTGAGACCGTAGCGGTAGAGCCTAGAACCGCTAGGCCAGTCCGGCCGGCAGATGGGATAAAGACTTGCGATAAGTTTCAGGGGGTGAAGTGACCAACTGCACAAATCTTGGTCCTATACAAAGCGTAATACCTGACCACGCATTGAAGTTAGTGTGCGCGTACTTCTATGGACCCCTGCCAAAGACCTCAGGTAATTTCGCCCACATTTTAGTAGTGTTGGAAGCCTTTACGAAGTTTATTAAGTTATATCCGATAAGATAGGCAACAGCTGAAGCGGTTTGTAAGAAACGTGCAAACTTTGTGCTGATAGGCCAACCAAAAGCGATTTTGTCCGATAATGGGGCACATTTCACTTCCAAATTGTGGAATAGTGGTATGGAAAGCAGCGGCCCGGCCGGAAATCCAGTGGATCGATACATGCGTGAGCTGGGGCGAATTTTCCGAACGTATTGTCACCATAACATCAAATTTTTTATCACAAATATCTCCCACTCTCCCAGGTACAAATTTAATTCTTCTCAAGTCTGTAAAAAAAAAAATAATTAGACAGTTAACAATTCATAATCATACTCTGTATGTCTCTAGATATCGAAATCAGCACCTGTAATAAAATTTCTTCTGCTATGGAGAACTCCGGTGATCGTTGAGGCTGAAAAATATTAAAATAGCCTTAGGCACAATCGTACGCCGTGGGGAAGCCTTCCTGGGGTGCTATGCCGTACTCGTTCTGCAAAATAGGAATCAGTGTCCAAGTTGTGTATTAATATCGACAAAAGTCCAGAAATTAATCTCTCAAAATATAGTATAAACGACGGTGGTGCAAGCTCTACTGATTTCGTTGGAAACAAAGTTCTCTAAGTCTTACGATACACCAAATAATGTTCGGAGCCACAGACAAGGGAGAATTTACACTTACCAAAGAATTGAACGTACCTTCTCCAGTCATGAAATTATATTTTTCCATTAATGAGCATCATAGCTACATTTCAGAACTTATAGTTCTCTTGTATGAGACAAAATGTTATTATAAGTAATCAAATTACATTCCGTATTCAAAATAGCACCATACAACAGTGCCGCTGATTATAGTCCCACTATGATCGTACTCCTCGAATATCTAAATCAGAAATGAGAAAATCCATAATACACGAAATATTCCACATTACATCCACAGAGTTTTTCTATCATGAGTCAGAGATAATCTGTCTCTCGCAGTTCTAATGAGTCTTCGATTAATGCAGATTAGTTGCGCAGTTACGTATAAACGTTTGAGCTAAATGAGATAAAGTGACAGAGAATGGGTGATACTATACTTATCTTTCTACCAAAGTGAACTGAATAATGTCCGTATTCGCACTCATCACATGCGTGAAATTTAACATTGGCTGAGTGCACTGGTATTCACTTCCATAACACGTGACATAAAAGAATTATTTAGAACATATTATTTACAAATTTACAAATGATACATGTACGAGCGTGACATTTATACACACTGGTCCTGCCTTGGGTTTTTCTTTTATTTCAGTTGCTTTCAGTAGAAATAAATGTGGAACACATTTGGAAAATGACACTAATAATTAAGTGTTTACTAGAAATTCTTTCTCAGATTAATCTGTTCTTGACTGATGCATGTCAACAATGTTACGTACACCTAACGGTCTTCCATAATTATTAGTAAAAGCTAAACAGTATTCGTTAGTGTGAGGTATACTGGAAATCTCAAATGGTTCACTGTAAATTAATTTAAATTTTGAGACTTCACTATCAATGTCGCACAATTTGTTGTTCGCTTTAACGAGAACGAGGTCACCAGTTGCAAGTTTAGCATGCTGTGCTTTCGCAGCCTGACGCCGTATTCGCGCCTAGCGTTAATTTTTCATTTCCTCTCGTGAACCTTCACCTTACCATTAATGCTAAGGTATGTTGCTACGTTACTTCTGTAGTACGGATGCATTATCTTTTATATAACGTGACTGCTGAGGTATTTTTATAGTAATTGTTCGTCTTATTTCTCCTTTGATGTCTGTATGTTTGACACAAAATGTGACTGTCAGTACTCTAAGACAAATTGGTTCTACAATTGTGGATAATTTCGATGTGGTTCAGCTTCAAAAGAATATAAGGCGTTTTTAACTAATCTGTAGTACCCTGCACCCTGGATGATGGTTAATAACCAAAACCGGTAGATGACTAATGGGACAATAAACAACTGATGATTAAAATACATTTTATAAAATACTTTACGGCTGTTGAACTTCTCCTTATGGATACATTACGACGCATATAATGGTAGTAAAACAAGTCCAGCAAACTAATCGTGAGTACTTCGAAGCCCATATAAGCGGTCAAGGATTCGAATAGCGCCTACAACGAGCAGTTACAGTTTCTAGGGTATAACAATGGAAAGGAACTATCGGAGGAGTCTTGTGGTATACGAAATTTTGCATCAACGATGCTTTAGTGGAGGCTGACTTAATACGAAAAGACGGAGTACATGAGTGGTGCTGCTCCGCAGCCCGCTTAAGCTGGATCACTACAAACAATAAACGCAGAACAATGTTTTCCCTAAACACGATGGCCGGCCGGGGTGGCCGTGCGGTTCCAGGCGCTACAGTTTGGAACCGTGCGAGCGCTACGGTTGCAGGTTCGAATCCTGCCTCAGGCATGGATGTTTGTGATGCCCTTACGTTAGTTAGGTTTAAATAGTTCTAAGTTCTAGGGGACTAATGACCTCCGATGTTAAGTCCCGTAGTGCCCAGAGCCATTTGATTAAGTAATCGAGAAACTAAAGGACACTATGCCCCCAATGATGATCAGAAGCAGCTATTTTCAAGCCTCCTATTATCTCATTCAGATTTTTTAAAGAAATACTCAAAAGAAAATAACTCAGCAATCTTTATTTCTGCATTGGATAATGTTCTGGGACCTGCATTAAGAAGCCAGATTACTATGTTTGTGGATGATCTATTAATAGCCACTATCACTTCGACTGAGCATTTTATCAATCCTCACAAGGTTGTTGGCTATATTCAGAGACGCAGGAGTTACAGCCCAACTTGCAAAAGTGTCATTTTGTTACAGAAAGAGTTACGCTTTCTGGACATCTTGAAAATGCTAAAGGAATTCTTCCGGATGAAATGAAAATCAGTGCTATCAATAACTTTGCGGTGCCACGAAATAAAAAGCGGCGGAAAGGATTTTTGGGCTTAGCTTCTGCAGGTTTATTCTGATTAATCCATAAATGCAGAACAGTTGTTGAATCTGCTTTGAAAGAGCGTGCCGTGGGTGTGGACTGATGAATGTCATAAAGCGTTCAATAACATTAGGAACGCGCTTATGAACTCGTCTATCTTGTTCCTCCCCGATATATCACTGGAATTTGGATTATTAACGAATTCATCAGCTATTGCATTAGGTACATGTTTGTTTCAGACTAGGATGATAGATTTGAACCAACATTCTAGTCGATCATATTTGCAGGTTGGGTATTGACCAGTTGTGAAATAGCTTTTACAACTACAGAGCATGAGGCAGTGGCAGTGGTCTGGGCATTAAAAAAATCGTTATTTTTTACATGGATCAAGTACCAACGTTTAGTGTGACCATTAGTCTGGGGTTCCTGCAAACTTATGAACAGCTGCATGCAAGGTTAGCCTGCTTTACACTTGCTTTGCAAGAATATGATTCTCGAATAGTTCATATAAGTGGCCATGACAATAATATTGCTGAAACGTTGTCACGCGAGCCAGAACGTTTGACGCCGGAACTATGGGACGGCGAACAATCATCTGAGTTCCCAATGTTGCTTATGGAGGATCAATTCCATCGAGTGTATTACTTAAAGTTGTGAAAACATATGGCTAGTCTCCAACAGGTAGACGTAGATTGGAGTCACACCCGACAAAAAGTAGGACAGTCGGCTCGACCGAGATTTAATTAGCTTTAAAAATTGGTGAATAATGTCTTATTCCACAGAAGCAGTGAACATGTGAAAAACTAATGTGCATGTATACCAGAAAAGCATGAAACAAGTTTAATCTGGTATACCCATTATGTATAGGGACACTTTGCTGTATTGAAATGTGAATCAAAGCTGAGTATCTACTGTTATTTTCCCAACCTCTGTAGAAAAAAAGCAGTATGAGTTCAATCATTGTGTATTATCTCAGAAAGTGAAGCCCAACAATCCTGACAAAGGGTTGTGCATCATTCAATTATTCTGGAAAAATCTCTTGTGTTAGTATCAGTCGACAGTTGTGGTCCATTACCCCGGTCACGAGGAGGGGTTAAATACATAAGACGTTTTCACAAAGTATGTAAAACATTATCCGTTAAATGTAAAACATTCTTGGTATTCTTGCCGCGTCAGTTCTGGATAAGATCTCGAACTTTTAACGATTACCTCCATCGTCATCGTCAAGAGCAATTGACTCCCTGCACTGCTGCTGTGGAGCCTACTTTATAGCCCGTGGACGGCTTCTGATTGGTCGCCTTCTGATTGGTCGGCGATTACGTAATGCTGCCGTAGACGGTGTCACTGTGTGCGCCGGTGGTGCCACCGCTTCCGTTGGAACGTATACCTTGGAAGGAACGCCTCTGCTGCTTCTCTGCATCAAGCGCTCGTTTCCATGCACAGCTCAGATGGTATACGGTATCACGCTTAAGGTTGTTTTGGCTCATTCTTATTTCAACAGCCCCCTCAATAACAGAATTCCAACACGTGGAGATATGGGACCGAACTTTTGTTTCATCGAAAAGTATTTTGTGTTTGTTCGCGAGACTGTGTTCCGCGATTGCCGATTTCTCCAGTTATCTATTTTTGATATAGCGTTGGTGTTCTGCACAGCGGTCGGAAATGGTACGAATCGTCTGACCTATATAATTGCTTCTACAACTCACAGGGGATATTATAAACTCGAGGGGCCCTGAGGCCGAGAACACGTACTTCAGATGGTTAATCTCGGACCTTAAGTGGTCCTCGTCAGAAACAGTTTTTTTCCTATATACCAACGTGTTCAAAACGGCTCTCTTCTGATCAGGACGATGCAAACTCTGTGCATTCAGTTATAAATCGGTATGCGTTGGCTTATGGTATACAGAGAGGCCAAGACGCTCGTCCGCCCGTCGTACTAAAACGTCTAAGAAAGGCAGTCTTCCTTCGTTCTCCATCTCGACAGTGAACTGGATGTTCGAATGTGTGCTGTTCATGTGTTCCATGAATTGTTCGAGAGCTTCTGCGCCGTGTAACCAGATCATAAATGTATCGTCAACGTAACGATAAAATAAGGTTGGACGGAGGGGAGTCGAATTTAATGGATGTTCCTTAAAAGTGATGGAGACAGTGGAGAGCCAACCGCTATACCGTCCGTCATTTCACAAAATTTACTACCGTACAAGCAGTAGGTGGTCCTCATCACGTGCCTTAACCACTTTATAGTTTCAGGAGAGAAAGATCCGCCAGAATTTTCAAAGTGTTCTCCACAGGAACTTTTCTGAACGGCGATACCACATCCAGGATGACTAAAACGTCATTTGGACCAACTCTAATCCGTTTGCGATTCTTAATGAACATCTGGGAGTTTTTGATTTGATTTTCACACCGGCTGACTATAGGAGTCATCAACTTTGTTAGGTATTTGTCCAGCTTGTAAGAGCATTGCACTGGCAATAGGTCTCTTGGGAACATTATCCCTGTGGATCTTGGGTAGTCCGTACAACCCCGGGTGGTCTAGGAGCTCGGACTCTGACATATTTTGCAACATCGTCTGGCAGCGCGTAGTTCTTCAGTAACTTCATGGTTTTTCTGCTGTACGTCAAAGTTGGGTCCCGTTTAAGACATTTATACGTACTGTCCTCCAACAGTGATGTTGTTTTACTATGATAGTCGGTAGTATTGAGGACCGCGGACTACCACAGCAGCAGTGGAGACAGACGGTTGCTCCTGACGATGACGATGGAGGTAGTCGTCGAAAGCTCGAGATTTTATCCAGAACTGACGCGGCAAGAATACCGAGAATGTTTTACATGTAAGTGCCGTCGTAAAAAACTTCGTTCCCGTATTACTTTCCTCTACGGGGAGGACATCGCACGCCAGGTTCCTCAACTGGAGAAGCCGCGCGTCAAATATGCACAGTTGCGGAGTAATCTGACATTTCTGCAACGCTGCCGCGATAAGGAGATTGTGCCTGAGCTTTCATTTGTTAAACACCACATCATGTATGTTGGAATGGAGAACATATTACAGAAGACAAGCAGGGCGATCATCAAAGAAAGGTTGCGACACACAAGGTACGATCTGGATCTTAATGCACGAAGTTTATATACCTGCCATCTTTTGTTAACTACAGTTCTCTAACCGTTTGACTGGCAGTGGGTCGATATGACGACGGCTGCTCATCAAGGAGCTCATCTTAGCAATACATTGGCAAGACAAGTAAAGAAGTTTGCGCTACTTGCAGCTATCCAAAATCAGAGTCATCGTACGAAACAGCACGAACTGTCGTCAACCTGTCGGGCAAGAACCTGGACAAAGGAGCCATCTCGGCCCTTAATAAAGGGTTGAATTTTGCTCCTACACCATGTGCTATACCCATCATGGATCCTATCAGTGGAGTAGAAGAAGCGGCGCGGCATCTTGCACAGGACGACGCCGACGATGTCAGACTTGTTACCAGTCGCTTTTCGGCCTCAGCTAAGCCTCCCAGATCAAATATCAGTAGAGTGGAGAGGGAAGCGCTCCGTTTACTTCGGAAGGATGAAGATCTTCTCACATTACTAGCTGATCAAGGAAATGCCACCGTGCTCCTCAATACTACCGAGTATCATATTAAAATGATATCTCTGTTGGAGGAGAGTACGTATAAATGTCTTAAACGGGTCCCAACTTTGACGTACAGCAGAATAACCATGAAGTTACTGAATAATTCCATGCTACCAAACGAAGTTGCAAAAAATCTCAGAGTCCGAGCTCCTAGACCGCCGGGGTTGTGCGGACTGCCGAAGATCCTCAAGGATAATGTTCCCATGAAGCCTATTGTCAGTGCAGTTCTCTTACTTATAAGCTGGGCAAATACCTAACATATTTGATGACTCCTATAGTCCTATGTGAACATCACATCAAAAACTCCCAAGTGTTTATTGAGAAACTCAAACAGAGTTGGAGTTGGTCCAATGAATTTTAGTCAGCCTGGATGTGGTATCGCTGTTCAGAAAAGTTCCTGTGGAGGACACATTGAAAACTCTGGCGGATCTTTTTGCTCCTGAAATTATAAAGTTCTTAAGGCACGTGATGACGATCACCTACTGCTTGTATGGTAACAAATTTTGTGAAATGACGGACGGTTTGGCGATGGTCTCTCCATTGTCTTCATCACTTTTAAGGAACGACCATTAAATTCGGCTCCCCTCAGTCCAACCTAATTTTATCGTTACGTTGACGACACATTTATGATCTGGCCACAGGGCGGAGAAGCTCTCCCACAATTCATGGAACACATGAACAGCACACATTCGAACACCCAGTTGAGAAGGAGAACGAAGGTAGACTGCCTTTCTTAGACATTTTAGTACAGCGACAGGCGGACGGGAATCTTGGCCTCTCTGTATACCGTAAGCCAACGCTTACCGATTTATACCAGAATGCACAGAGTTTCCATCATCCTGCTCAGAAGAGAGCCGTTTTGAACACGTTGGTATTATAGAGCCAAAACTGTTTCTGACGAGGACCACTTAAGGTCCGAGATTAACCATGTCAAGTACGTGTTCTGAAAGAATGGCTATGGTGCACACGGTATAAAGGCAGCGTTCTCCAAAAAAAAGGAAACGTGAAAATGAAGCACACTCACAGGATGAAACACCGATTTTGGTTCTTCCTCTTTGTTGCGCGATTTCCAGCAAAATGGGAAGAGTCCTGCGTAGACAAGGTATAAGACCAATTTTCGTCCTCCTAAGAAGATTAGGGAGATGATGCGCCCTGTTAAGGACAATCTCGGCCTCAGGGCCCCTGGGGTTAATAATATCCCCTGTGAGTTGTAGAAGCAATTAAATAGGTCAGACGATTCGTACCATTTCCGACCGCTGTGCAGAACACTAACGCTTTATTAAAAACAGAGAACTGCAGAAATCGGCAATTGCGGACCACAGCCTCAAGAACAAACTCATAATACTTCTCGATGAAACAAAAATTCTGTCCCATGCCTCCACGTATTGGGATTCAGTTATTGAGGAGGCTGTTGTAATAAAAATGAGCCGAAAGATCCTTAACCGCGATAGCGTATACCATCTGAGCTGTGCGTGGAAACGAGCGCTTGATGCAGAGAAGCAGCAGAGACGTTCCTTCCAAGGTATACGTTCCAACGGAAGCGGTGGCACTACCAGCGCACACAGTGACACCGTCTGCGACAGCACTACGTAATCGCCTTCCAATCAGAAGGCGACCAATCAGAAGCCGTCCACGGGCTATAAAATGGGCTACCACAGCACCAGTGAAGACAGTCAGTAGCTCCTGACGATGACGTTGGGAGTTTCCAGAATGAGATTTTCACTCTGCAGCGGAGTGTGCGCTGATATGAAACTTCCTGGCAGATTAAAACTGTGTGCCCGACCGAGACTCGAACTCGGGACCTTTGCCTTTCGCGGGCAAGTGCTCTACCAACTGAGCTACCGAAGCACGACTCACGCAGGAGAGCTTCTGTAAAGTTTGGAAGGTAGGAGACGAGCTACTGGCAGAAGTAAAGCTGTGAGTACCGGGCGTGAGTCGTGCTTCGGTAGCTCAGTTGGTAGAGCACTTGCCCGCGAAAGGCAAAGGTCCCGAGTTCGAGTCTCGGTCGGGCACACAGTTTTAATCTGCCAGGAAGTTTCATATCAGCGCACACTCCGCTGCAGAGTGAAAATCTCATTCTGGAAACATCCCCCAGGCTGTGGCTAAGCCATGTCTCCGCAATATCCTTTCTTTCAAGAGTGCTAGTTCTGCAAGGTTCGCAGGAGAGCTTCTGTAAAGTTTGTAAGGTAGGAGACGAGGTACTGGCAGAAGTAAAGCTGTGAGTACCGGGTGTGAGTCGTGCTTCGGTAGCTCAGTTGGTAGAGCACTTGCCCGCGAAAGGCAAAGGTCCCGAGTTCGAGTCTCGGTCGGGCACACAGTTTTAATCTGCCAGGAAGTTTCATATCAGCGCACACTCCGCTGCAGAGTGAAAATCTCATTCTGGAAACATCCCCCAGGCTGTGGCTAAGCCATGTCTCCGCAATATCCTTTCTTTCAGGAGTGCTAGTTCTGCAAGGTTCGCAGGAGAGCTTCTGTAAAGTTTGGAAGGTAGGAGACGAGGTACTGGCAGAAGTAAAGCTGTGAGTACCGGGCGTGAGTCGTGCTTCGGTAGCTCAGTTGGTAGAGCACTTGCCCGCGAAAGGCAAAGGTCCCGAGTTCGAGTCTCGGTCGGGCACACAGTTTTAATCTGCCAGGAAGTTTCATATCAGCGCACACTCTGCTGCAGAGTGAAAATCTCATTCTGGAAACATCCCCCAGGCTGTGGCTAAGCCATGTCTCCGCAATATCCTTTCTTTCAGGAGTGCTAGTTCTGCAAGGTTCGCAGGAGAGCTTCTGTAAAGTTTGGAAGGTAGGAGACGAGGTACTGGCAGAAGTAAAGCTGTGAGTACCGGGCGTGAGTCGTGCTTCGGTAGCTCAATTGGTAGAGCACTTGCCCGCGAAAGGGAAAGGTCCCGAGTTCGAGTCTCGGTCGGGCACACAGTTTTAATCTGCCAGGAAGTTTCATATCAGCGCACACTCCGCTGCAGTGTGAAAATCTCATTCTGGAAACATCCCCCAGGCTGTGGCTAAGCCATGTCTCCGCAATATCCTTTCTTTCAGGAGTGCTAGTTCTGCAAGGTTCGCAGGAGAGCTTCTGTAAAGTTTGTAAGGTAGGAGACGAGGTACTGGCAGAAGTAAAGCTGTGAGTACCGGGCGTGAGCCGTGCTTCGGTAGCTCAGATGGTAAAGCACTTGCCCGCGAAAGGCAAAGGTCTCGAGTTCGAGTCTCGGTCGGGCAGACGTTGGGAGTAATCGTCGAAAGTTCGAGATTTTATCCAGAACTGACGCGGGAAGATTACAGAGAATGTTTTACATATAAGTGGCGTCGCGAAAAGCTTTGTTCCGATTATCTGTTAAAGACAGCCACGAATCGCCCAATCGTAAACAAATAAGCTAACGACTGTCTTCCGAAGGTTGGAAAGTTTGATGCGCTTTTGTTGGATAATGCTGAAAATTTTATTCGTTACAAGTGGAGAATAACTTTAACACACGAGGCGATAAAACATATATCAAATTCACGCTATCATACAGGAGCCAACCGAATTGCTGTCTAATCCGCAAGTTAAATTTGATCATCAGAACTTATTGTCGCACTACGCAGGCTCCATGGGTAGAATATCTGCAAGAACATGAGGAAATTATGAACAGCTAGCTTAACTTTTCACCCAAATTCCAGCCTGCTGAACTGATGTCTAGAAGAAAGCACAGAAACGAATGGGTAGATAAAATTCTGAAGGCAGAAGATAGTGACATATCTTAGGAAGAGAAAATTACACAGCTATAATTCATTTCACGGTGTAGGTCAGGATCAGAGAAAAGGATTATGACAGCAAACTTCAGGATCGGCAAAAAGGTATTGCTGCAAGCACATCCACGATCCTCATTACTTTCCAGAAAGAATATGAAGTGTCAATTATTATGCACTGAACAGTTTGTAATTGAAAGATTCCAGAACCAGATGTGTATTTATTGGCGTATCCAGAATGTCTACGAATCAGAGGACTCTGTGCCCTTCAGGATGTAAAGAAATATCATGTGAAGTGATTAATCAAGTGAAACGGGCTATGATGATTAAATTCATAACGATTAGGAATTACATTGTGAGGAGTGACGGACAATGATTAAATTTATAGTAATGGTATTTTTTACTGTACTATGAGGTAATGAGGTCAGAGTTACTGATAAGACACTTTGCACCACATAGTGAGTACTTAAGAGCACAAATGATGATTTTGATCTAGTAAGTGACTAATTAATTCTTTTCATTGATGGCCAAGTTAATTCTTTATTCTATATATATTTGTATGGCAGTGTGATCTCCAGTTTCAGGTAATTAAGTTTTAACATTTCAGGGACTAAGAGATATCATAGATAATGACAGTTAAATTTTACTACATTCTTGCCACTTAGTGTTGTTGCAAGTTGGTTGCAATACAGAGCGTAGATTGGGATTGGTTTGATTGCTCCCGGTGGTAATGAATTTTAGCTTCAGGAAGATGAAATTCTTTATACATGTTTGTGTGATTCATTTGATCTCAAATGTAAGAGGAATTAATTCATTATCTGCTCTGAAGTGAATTCAGAGTCGGACGTGGTTTGAAAAGAAATTTGGAAGGCGTAGGAGTCTAAGTGACGAAAGCGTAGAAGTGATGTGAATGCAAGGTGATTTATAGTCTTCGTTGGAAGCATTTTCCAGGTGGATTATTCACTTTGGATATAAAAGAAAATGTTTTGGCTTACTATGAAGGACGCTAAAGTGATATCGACGCATAGAAATAAGTATTCCTAAAATGAAGGAGGGTATTTTTTGAATATCGATTGCTCTCGCCCAAGGTTTCCATTCAATTAACTAGTTATAATTCAGTCATAATAATTTAACTTCAATTTAATAGGGAGAGAAGTTAAATAAGGACTCCTTGAGATTACTCGGGAATGAGCTTTCAAAGAATACGAGGAAGGTGACGGTTTGGAATGCCATTGCACCATCAGAGAAATTAAAAATGCTGTTTTGGCACACGCAAAAGTGATATGTCTGGACTCAACCGCTGCGGTCTCTTAGAACGCTGGGGTGTGCTCTCTAAATATGCGTGTAGAACGCGACGTTTCCATTTTCCGTACAACCAGTGTAATGCTTTGATGTATTTGGTATCATGTTTCTTATCCTTTTGCATATTCTTTGTGTATCTTTAACTATGTTACGTTGTCTTGTAAAGTACTAACTTGAAATTTTCTCAAAACATGAACCACTCCAAATATAATGAATTTTTGAAAGATGTAATTAAAAAAAAAATATTTTAGGTACACAATGTTGTTTTGAGTTATAATGTGTTTTCATGTCAATTACATGCCCACACGTAATTAGATAATTAATGGAAAGCTTTGTGAGTGATTAACGAAATTTGTGTAGACCAAAGTGAATTCATCTGTATTTCCATTAGTATTTCTTCGGACATTCTTTGACTCTGTTTCCCTTCAGCAAAAAAAAAAAAAAAAAAAAAAAAAGCGCCTCATTGGTAGCTGCCACTTAATTACCTTATATGAAAATATACTACAGAACATGATTTTCTCGATATCAGCTGGTTTGGATCTGCATGCTGTAATATTACATGTAGGTATCTTCCTGGACGCGTTCACACTGACCGCACACAACTGCTGCACTTCCTGTTCATGTCATCTGCATTGTCACCTGCCGCTAGGGCTCAGAGTGTTTCTTCTGTTCCTTTTGGCTCGCTAGACCAAATACATCTGGGGATTTCCTGCACTGTCCACAGGACAGGCGGCATTCTATGGCGTGGGGGCACATGCAAAGCTTGAACCTGAAGCAGCGACGACTCGTTGTAACCTCGGCTGCAGATTCCTTTACATGAATGCCTAAGTGTAGGGTCCCCCCGAATATGTCAGCTATACAATACACCACAGAAGCGGATAGCGAAATATCTGTGCTATGCATACTGGAATGCGTAAGATAATCCTATCCATGGAGCGAATGAGAGTAAAGGACACGTAAAACTAGTACCCATACCAATTTGGCAATTCTCATCCACGACAGTGACGGGCATGTAATACTTGGAACAGAAAACAGTTTGAACCCACAAATAAATATCAGAGAAATCTTACATTTCAGGTGCAATCACACGTAAAATATAAGCAGAGACGATAACGACTTCTTAATTACAAGGCCTAAACAAAAATTCAGAGTCGGTGAAGAAAGCTGTGAGATAGATTCAAAAAGCACTAATCAAATTTTTTTATCATTTACCTTTATCAAGAAACGAACTGGTCCAGCTGTTCATTGAAGACTGGAAAAGTTTCAAGTACACAAGCAGAACAGGCCTAATCTGTTAATAGGAGATGTGGCGTCCTCACGATGTTGTACAAAACATATTTTTCAAAAATTTATTTCAGTGATTGGTTAAAAACTCACTCTCCAGAGGAATACAATGGGAGGGAGAAATAATACTCTTCCAGGAATTTTCCATGCATCATCCACGCTGGGTGAATGTGGTATCTGTTGGGCTGGCTATCTTACGGTGCATGAAATATTTTCGGAAGAATCCATCCTGTATTAAAACTACTTGTAATAAACATTTATGAATTTTCGATTCAGTTATTGTGCCAGTAACGAATACAACTTTTGGTAGGATCTTCGACTATTAACACTGAGGTGGTACACGTCTAAAATGACTGGACTTTGTTTGTTTAATGTGGAGAACAAGGAATTGTTAAAAAGGGAAGAAAACGGAGCAGCTCGTAGCAGACATTCAGGTTTGACGAATAAAATGTAAAAAGTCACAAATATATTTGGAGCGCGGAAGATCGTCAGGATCCACCATAACACAATGAGAAATTTAGTATAACTGCACAGAGAACTGCAAAACAAATTCTAACGTATCTTAAGTCTTGAAGAGAATTAAAAGCTGTTCAGAAAACAATCCCACGACATCTGTGTGTAAAACGTGTGATGAATTCAAAAGGATTATCTTACCTGTCCAACTGAGGAAAAATGTTTCGTTCTATAAAATCACTCAATGGATTAACATTGTTCTCCAGATGCCAAGCACACACAGAAGCTGAAGAATAGTTATTTTTATCGCTTCTGAAACTGAACATCCACTATCGCACGCAGACATAGCTTACTCTTCAAAATGATCGTTCAATTTATACATAGAATCTATTCAAGAATATCCTTATCAATCTGAAGCTATAGAAAAGATTCATAAGTATCTACTGCATTTCACTACATCCAAAGTAGAATTCCAATGGTACGCTCTCCGTGCACAGCGATAAATATTTACTTGTGGTTAATGAGATCGGATAGTATTATGAAACAGTGTGATTGGTACCGACTGTAACTTCAGTCGCATAGACTGTAGTCATTTAAAGTCATCATATGAGAGCTTGCGAAACTCCACAAACCTGTTACATTTGCGAAACTCCACAAACCTGTTACCGAGATACAGTAATGTTGCTAGTCAGTTGCCTGTCTAGATCTCAGCTTAAGGAAGCACACTAATTAAACCAATTTTCCGTCCAGCAGTGGAGAGTAATCGCAAATCATGGTTCATTATGCACAGGGATAACTATGAAATGAAATTTGCAGGTAAGGTTATTCCCTGATTTCATTAGCAAAAGTTAATTTCCTTTAAATATAGACCAGTAGTTCATTAGAAGCTTACTCCAGATGTAGCAACGGTAATAATAAACAAAAGCAAAAGAAATGACATGAGTTATGGTTGGCAAAAATTAGCAAGGGAAGGACATGGTGGAAAGTTTAGAGGCACATTTACATGCTGAGATTTTACTAGCAGAAAACGTAATTATAAGTAATGAAATAAAGAAATAATTTGAGCCACAGATATAGTCCACGGCTTTATAAGTATTGTATGCAGCCGCTAGAGATATTTGAAGATTATTGGCGAATGAAGAGATAGTTTTGTTTTCGAGATCTTGTCCAAATCTGACGTATTCAGGCACACCGCCATTCATACTAAATTATTTTATTAATACATTGACGAGTTGCAATCAAGCGGCACTCGTAATTGGGTAATGTATGTGTCGTACTTTAAATTCTGTTTTTATTTCATAATATACTGTTATTTCTAACCTATGTATGTTTTATTTTCTATCTTTGGTCATTGTAAGATTTTTGGGTGACTTGGCATGACAAAAGGTTCCATACCTTTAAGCAAAAATTCGTCCAGCTCGATCCACCGTCGTCTCTGGGTGCTGTCTTATCACGAAGTCCGATTTAACACAAAGAGAAGAAACACGGTTAAAAATACATGAAGGGACCTTTAACAGAAAAAAGCAATGCTCGAGCCCCGAGAGTTTGTATAATATTTAATATTCATTACTATAATTCATTATATTGTCTCGATCTAGTTACGTATGTGCAAAAAAAAATTTAATTGGCGACTTCGAGCCTGGACGCTTGTTATATGTAGTATACTGTCTCCCTTTTGTTACATATTTATTGGAAACCACAAACTGGATACGAGACCGGAATACATTGAAGTAAAACGAATTGTATGTCGACACCTGAAGTTACGCTGCAGTCCCGGATACAAGGTAAGGTACCACATCTTTACATCAGTAATCTTGGCCAGGCACTTTGTATTGCTTGGTAGATCTATCGCAATTTTCCGTTTCCATAGCAGTGATTTTTAGCTACATCGCGGTTTCCAAAATTATTTTCATTATTCAGACAATGCAAATATAAAGTTTTATCAGTTCACGATATGTTCGACATTAGTGGTGTGCAGCCATTAGTGTTCAAAATTCTACTATTACTTACGGCAATTATTTTCTTGTTCAGACATTGTCGCAAAGCGAGAGTAATTTTTACATTTATTGTGATACGAGTTTAAATTTTTATTGTGTCATACATTGCGTGTGGCATGGTACTGACCAGAAAAAATTAGCAAAGGTGGAGAACCAGAGACGGCAAACACAGACACAAACCGACGCTGACACGCCATTAAATAATGAAAGTGACGTTACGGTTGTCGCGAATACTGACGAGCGACATATTATCGACTATTCTGGTGACGGAAATTTAGAAAATAGACCGTCTATCATTAATACGCCTAAATTTAGTTCCAAACCCATTTTTACGTCCGACGCCATGTCTAACGACGTGGCGGGGCTGGAACAGTTGCACATCACTAGTATTGCCAGTATGTTCGATGCTATTATGAAACAAATGACACAGCATGAACAGGACGTTGACGTACGTATCGACCAACTGATGACGTTTATACGCGCCACTTTGGATACAGCTCATGACGACATGAAAACACGACATGATGAAATTAAATCAGATTTAGCTGCACTTAAAACGTCAAACGACACTTTGTGTAGCTGTGTTGGAGAGATAGACTGACTGGACAAGTGTCCGACCACAATGCGAAGCTTTCAGACCTTCCATTACAACAAGAAAACACAAATAAAGATGAGGCAGATATCCAAGCACAAGTAAACAATCTCAGTAAAACATGCGAGACTGTAGCTACTCAGATTATATCTTATCCGGCAGTGCATCATGATAAAAAAACGTGTTTTGCCGATGTTGAAAACAATGTTGACACTATTGACAAACAGCTTTCTGATAAAGTAAGACTACGCACTGACAACCATTTCCCATGCATGAATAGAGAATTTCACAGACAGATCAGAAAGACAGATATTTTGACGAGTGCTTACAAGAAAAATTGCCTGCTGTTGTCCACGACACGATCGCGGAATTTATATATAACAACAAAAACGTAATCAGTCAAGCAGTACAATCTGCCTCTACGCAATCGAAGCAGTTTGACAATTACGTATCGCCCTGTGTGCAATGACGGCAATAGCAACCAAAACACACAGTTGTGAAATTAATGCAAGTACATTTATGACGCTTGCATACCACACACTACGTACTCACAACAACAGTACGCAGCTCGACATGGCACACTGCATTGCAGTCGTGACAATTATCAGCAATATTTTTCTTACCATTCGCCAGTTGAACCTTACAGTAATCATTCTGAAACTAAATATTACTATAATTACACGGAAGAGAGCCTCATGAAACACACAAAATTTAAGCCATTTATATCTGAAAAAGAACCATATATCCTGTCCTCTTTCTTAAAGCTTCAGAAATGCATGTCTTCGTACGTGGAGTGATCGTAAGAGGATATCTTATGTTATCGGTTATATCCAAGGCGATGCAGCTGTATGGGCGTATAATGAAGCCGACAGATGCATCACATACGAACAATTTGAGAGAGCCTTTGTATCTAAATTTTGATCACAATCTGTACACGAACGACCCCGTAGGCAGATTGTGAATCCTGAACCATTCAAGCCTACGCACGGCAAATTTGCTCCGGTATTTTGAGAAATATTTAAACATGGGACCTTTCCTTGAGGAGCCGGCTGCAACGCGCGACATCCTCCGCGCATTATAGGCAAGACTGCCGTTTAATATCAAAGAAAAATTTCAGCACATCCCAGAAACGACGCAGAGTATTTTCTCAAAGTGCTCGATTCTGCTGATATGCTTTACGAGGACCAGCGTTCCATACGGCAAAACAACTGCTAAAATGTTTAAACCAGCGCCGTGCAAAATAAGCAGGGTAGCCAACCCAATTCCGGCGCGCCGGCTGCTGACGGACACGAAAGCCAACAGAATCAACCGCTTCCAGTGGCAAATGTATATACACAACAGAACCAGTAAGCTCAACACAGCACAAATGGCAATTATAGCACTTGTTATTCTACTGGCGGCAATCCAAATAAGAGACGGCGCTACAACAACTACAGCGGTAATAGTAATTATCAGAATGGTAACAAAAATTTTAAGAGAAACAAAAATAACTATCAATTCCCACCAAACCGGCAACAGGGCTGGAGTTACAACAACTACGCTGCTCAGTATCGAAACACTGCGACACGACCGCGGCCAAACGATATCGCAGGCCAATGGCAATTCCCGCCGCCGCACATGCAAACTCAAAACTGGAATGCATCCACGAACCCGCAGGTAAGTCAAAACATGAAAACTCAATAACCACCACAGTTCGGTGACTGGAATAAACAATACCCAGATGTAAATATTATCGAAGTAACTAGTGTTACTCGACCTCCCTCTTTGCTTGCACCCACTACAGATGTGATGACGTTAAACTAAAAACAGTCACTACTGTGCCTCGGGTCGTGGCTGTGGAAAATTTGGGGAGCGACTTCAGTTTAAATGTATTATTTGACATACCCACTTTGTAACGGAAAATGATTGTGTACAGTTATATACAGCAACCACTGTTACTCACAAGGTATAATCATGAAGAAAGCTCATCTGATGAACTGTTACAAGAGAACACACAATGTCGTTCCTCGACCAATAAAGTTGTTTTGGCCTCAACTACTGGCGTTGTGGGTTGCATTCCCAATACTAATATCCTGGACACAGGACACAATAGCGGCTGTTAGTGTCCTGTCCTACGATTTTTACAAGAAAATGTGTGAGTTTCAACCCGTACCAGAGTATCCTGTCCAGAACTGTAAAATTTTAACTGCCGTAGGCAATAACTCATCTAGGGTTAAGAAACAGGTATTTGTGACAGTCAAGGTAAGTAATGAAATCGTACAATCGCCATTCCTAGTCGTCCAATACCTGGTCACTAATTGTATTTACGTTTAGATATAGTGTGCGAAAAGAGCTAAGGGCAGTGAAATTTCAATTGCCCTGGATACCAAGGCTCTGAAGCACGATAAATAATGTACGGGGTACACGTTTCAGTTAACACAGGACACTGATGATGTTGACACGCAGACATACACACATAATGCCGAGTTTGAGGACTTGAAAACTTTAATTAGTATAAGTTATTAGAAACCACAGCTATCACACATGATGAACGTAATGAACTTTCTGATGTTTTGCCCTAGTACATACAGGTATTTAGCGAACGACCAGGAGTGCTCAACTCACATGTGTATAAAATTGAAGTTAGGCCTCACCAGATTTTCTTCCAGAAAACCTATAATGTGCCACCATCGCAACGATCTGCTGCGTGGCGCGACTTAAAGCAAATGTTAGAGTGGAAAATCATCGAACCTTTCACATCACCTTACTGCAGCCTTTTACTTGTTGTATAGAAACCCAACGGGAATATCAGAGTTGTTTTGGATGATCGTGCAATTAATGAGATTCTTTTACCTGTTCGCACGAAACCTGGGAATTTAGAGGAGCAACTCCAGAAATTTTTAAATTCTTAGTAGTTTTCTACGATAGATCTGACCAATTCATTTTGGCAAATCGCAATCACGCCAAATTCTAGAAAGTATACTCCATTTATATTCGGGAGGCGAACCTATCAATTTTGTATCCTTCCCATCGGTCTGAACGTCAGTTCAGGCGTGTTTATCACCGCATTGGATACTGTACTTGGTGATGCATTGGTTGAATCAGTTACTCACTACATTGATGACCTAATCATAGCCAGTAAGACTTGGTCTAAATACATCCATACCTTGCAAATGATTCTGCATAAATTCACACAACCTGGAGTGACAGCCAATCTGAAAAAGTCAAAATTTGCTCACAGTGAAATTAAGTATATTGGACATATTATTAATGATGGAGGTATACGAACTGACCTAGGTAAGTTAGACGCAATAAGGAATTTTCCTACTCCGCGGACTAGAAAGCAATTGAAATCTTTCCTTGGAGTTTGTTCTTTCTTTCGACGATTTTTAACACACCAACTTTGAAACAGCAAACGTTTATGGAACTTACTCAGAACGAATCAGATATCGATATGGTCTGCCCAATGTCAGGAAGACTCTGATAGTATTAAGCATGCTTTAGTTAACGCAAACATTTTGGGTCACCCTGATTTTAACTTAGATTTTTGTATGACATGTGACGCCTCATCCTATGGCTTAGGCTGTGGTTTGTTTGAAGTTGTAAAGAATGAAGAATAAGAGCACGTGAAAATTATTAGTGAACGCTCTTACTCTACCACATAACTTGAAACACTCTCTGTAGTGCGGGTCATCAAGAAATTCAATTATTATTTGCAAAGTATGCACACTAAAATTTATACTGACCACCAAGCTCTCACATTTCTGTTAACTTGTAAGCTTGCACATCCTAGGTTATCACGCTGGGCTTTATCTTTGCAAAACTATTCCTTTGAAATTGTATATATCACTGGGTAAAGACAACATCATTGGCAACGTCTTGTCTCATCTGAGTCAAGGCTTCAATCAGTGTAATTCTGACCAGGAGAATGAGAAAGATTACAGAATACTTCTTATGCAGGATAAGCTATATCACCAGTGTTACATCGACTTGTCTAACCGATATTTCATACATAATTATGTGTTACTCTATCGCCGTCATCCTGAAACCACTACTTATTGTGCTTGAATTCCTAAGTATTCTGAACGCAACCACATTTAGCACACACATTTTGTTTGGGGTTATTACGGTACCAAGAAGTGCCTAGCAAAGCTTAGTACCTACTGTTACTATAGCAATATGAGACGTAAAATCCACAGTCTACTCAAAAAATGTGTGATTTGTCAAAAATCGAAACCGTTTAACTTGTCTACAATGGCTGATTTGCATTCTACTTTATCCTGTAAATTACTAGAAACTGTAAGTTCTGACATAAGTGGCTCACATCCAACAACAGTGGCGGTGTGAAATATATTCTTCCATTTGGCGCGTTCATTCACCAAGCATGTTAAACTGCATGCATTAAGATCTGCTACTGCCACTGCCATCATTCCTCGTTTCTCATGTGATTACATTCCTCGTATGGGAAAACCAAAAGCTATTTTATGCGGCAATGCTGCATACTATACTGGGTAAAAGTGTCGTAAATTTTTGAAAGTCATTAGTATTAAGAGTAATTTTACTTCAAGCTATAGTCCCCAGTGTAATCCCACTAACGTGTGTTCCGTGAGATTAACAGATTTATGAGAACCTATATTTCTACCAAACATACCAATTAGGTAACATATTTGTCTTTATTTGAAAAGGTACACAACATCATCAATGTTGATGAAACTTCGTACACTCCTAACGAGTTCATGTTCGATCGGAAAGAAGACAACGATTGGACAATGCCATTAGCAAAACTTTCTTTTCAGCAAACAGCACACGACGTAAAGGTAAGGGAAGTCTGTGCAACCCTGTCTGCGGAATCAAAAATTAGGAGTAAAACTTATGCGTTCACTGCCAAGAGGAAGCAGGAATTTAAAGTTGGAATGTTAGTGCTTTTGCGTATTCACCGTAAGTCGTCCGCTCTTCAGCGGCGCAACGTGAAGTGGCGTCTGCTGTACAACGGTCCTTATATCATTGTCAGCATTCCTCAGGCCGGCCGCGGTGGTCTCGCGGTTCTGGCGCTGCAGTCCGGAACCGCGGGACTGCTACGGTCGCAGGTTCGAATCCTGCCTCGGGCATGGGTGTGTGTGATGTCCTTAGGTTAGTTAGGTTTAAGTAGTTCTAAGTTCTAGGGGACTTATGACCTAAGATGTTGAGTCCCATAGTGCTCAGAGCCATTTGAACCATTTTGAGCATTCCGCATCCTGGTGCATATCTGCTGCAGCATACTAAAACAAATAGAATTATTGGACTATATGCTCGCCGTGATGTTAGAGTATACTATGCTCAACAATAAACACATCTAGGGATCTTGCATAAGTTATACACAACTATCAAATACACGTACCTCACGGTACTTCTGCAGTGAAGCTACGTAGTATAACAGCTTTATTTAAGCTGTTCTTGCCAGCAGCAGAAGGAGGAGATTTGTCTTCACCGATTACTTACAGCAGCCACTTAAAATATTAAAGTAAATATTACATTAACTTTTATAAAGGTGTGAAGAAGATATATTTTCAGCCTACGCGATTGACTATCTGCACCGTCAGTCTTCGACAATTAACGACTGATTGACGTGAATATTTAATCATTCTACACCCTTACACTTTCACCTTGAAACTAATTCGATACGCATCTCACCGCTGAACACACACACACACTTAAGCGGATAAGGCCATGCTTACACTGAACACTCACACTCGTGTCGCGAGTATTTTTTGTGTTTGATTAGTTCATTGCTTTTGTTACTTGCTTATTTATAGTTGTGCGCTTGGTCTTATTGCTGGCGTGGGATGTCGTGTTTAATCCTCCTCTATTTCAGGAGACATCATTTGCTAAAGCAAAACATAGATCTAAACTTGTAATGATTGTTTAAACACTAAATATTGTAAACTTATGTATAGGTTTATGAAAAGTATTCCTATATGACCAATCATGCTTGTGTGAAGACAAGAGAAATATTTTTCTGTGATTATGTAAAGCCAGTATCTAATATGTTTGTTTTTGTACCTGTGTAAAAACCAATATGTAACAGGTTTCTATGTATTTATCTGTATTTAGGTAAAGTTAATTGATATATGTTCACTTGTATATGTTTTCTATACTTGTTACATGTACCCATATGAAAAAATTATGAGACTTGCATAAACTGAAACTATTTGTGGACGTTTACTTTACGTCGTTGAACTTGTAACTACGAGGATTCTGTTGTGCGAAACCGCATAATTGAAAAAGAGTATTCATGATATATTGTTATGTATATAGATGTGACGAACTATTTGTGTTTGAAATTTGTTTACAAACTGTTGATGTAAAGTCGTTTACGAATTGTTTGCGTACAGACTGGGCAATGGACATTTGTTCTAGGTCATAACCACTTGTGTACGAATTTTTCTAAATCGCCTGACAAACAGATTACCTGAAAAAACGGTCAAAGTGAAGTGCTAAGACACTTTTCAGTGCATCGCAAATTGACATTTACTGCGCTGCATCTCCTTATATCTGCAGCTCTGGAAGTCTGAGTAGCAAGAACTGATTCCCTACTGCACCTACGGCCGCTTTGTTCCAAAACGATGAAGATCTCTCGACGGGTGGAGGAATTTTGGACAGGTCCTCAGGGTGAAAAATGTTCTCCGAAATGACGGATAATCTGACCTGGTCTATACGAGGATCGACGCCAGCATCGTGCCGTGCGAGGTCCTGCTTCCATGCCTTCACGAACTTCTGCTGTGGAATGGGAATCCACCAGTCTTCTATTGGGCGATGTACGACCTAGGCCAAAGAAACAGTGACGTCAGTCTAAATGAACAGTGTAACCAGTGCAAAAATATAAACTGTGCTAGGAAATATCGCGCACAAGCATTTGCATCAAAACTGTGAACTGTGACATTTAACTGTCATAAACAATGCTCGCCTTTATAATACTATGGTATGTTTTCGGTTCATGGATCTGTGGACGACGACATGTCGTGAAAAGACGTTATATCTGAAACAAAAAGACATTTCAGACACAATACTGTGCGATAGAGACTATCAGCAATAGGAATTAGTAATTTCATGTTAATGAATGTTGTAACTTTAGGATTTTGTACCTGTTTTAAATGGTAATCCACATTTCTGAAATCCATAATGATAAATCTTGTCTTTGTGACCTCTTGTGCACATGAACACACAGACTGAATATAAACTACGTGTCGTGTGATGAACTCGCTTCGCAACGGCCACGCTAGCACTGAACTTTACACGACTGCGCAAGCGCGGTACGCGGAATACCAACACAAAACTGTTATAAGCGCACGCACCACGTTCAGACATTGAAAACCTATTTTGTGTAAATATTGTTATGATACGTATGTTGTATGTGATATGTATGTGTATTTTTAGAGTTATGTATGCAATGTGATTTAGAGTGAGTTGCTCGCCTACAGGTATATTCTTTCGTCTCGCAACTCAAGGGACAGTTAAGAGGCCAATTGCATGTTGAGCTTTTATTAGCGGAAAACGTAGTTATAAGTAATGAAATAAAGAAATAATTTGAGCCACAGATGTAGTCCATGGCTTTATAAGTATTGTTTGCAGTTGCTGGAAACATTTGAAAATTATTGGCGAAAGAAGAGACACCTTTTGTTTTCGAGGTCTTGTCCAGATCTGACGTATTTAGGCGCGCCGCCATTAATGCTAAATTATTTTATTGATACATTGACATGTTGCAACCATTCGGCACTCGCAATTGCATAATTAAGTGTCGTACTTTAAACTGTGTTTTTACTTCAGAATATACTGTTACACTCCTGGAAATGGAAAAAAGAACACATTGACACCGGTGTGTCAGACCCACCATACTTTCTCCGGACACTGCGAGAGCGCTGTACAAGCAATGATCACACGCACGGCACAGCGGACACACCAGGAACCGCGGTGTTGGCCGTCGAATAGCGCTAGCTGCACAGCATTTGTGCACCGCAGCCGTCAGTGTCAGCCAGTTTGCCGTGGCATACGGAGCTCCATCGCAGTCTATAACACTGGTAGCATGCCGCGACAGCGTGGACGTGAACCGTATGTGCAGATGACGGACTTTGAGCGAGGGCGTATAGTGGGCATGCGGGAGGCCGGGTGGACGTACCGCCGAATTGCTCAACACGTGGGGCGTGAGGTCTCCACAGTACATCGATGTTGTCGCCAGTGGTCGGCGGAAGGTGCACGTGCCCGTCGACCTGGGACCGGACCGCAGCGACGCACGGATGCACGCCAAGACCGTAGGATCCTACGCAGTGCCGTAGGGGACCGCACCGCCACTTCCCAGAAAATTAGGGACACTGTTGCTCCTGGGGTATCGGCGAGGACCATTCGCAACCGTCTCCATGAAGCTGGACTACGGTCCCGCACACCGTTAGGCCGTCTTCCGCTCACGCCCCAACATCGTGCAGCCCGCCTCCAGTGGTGTCGCGACAGGCGTGAATGGAGGGACGAATGGAGACGTGTCGTCTTCAGCGATGAGAGTCGCTTCTGCCTTGGTGCCAATGATGGTCGTATGCGTGTTTGGCGCCGTGCAGGTGAGCGCCACAATCAGGACTGCATACGACCGAGGCACACAGGGCCAACACCCGGCATCATGGTGTGGGGAGCGATCTCCTACACTGGCCGTACACCACCGGTGATCGTCAAGGGGACACTGAATAGTGCACGGTACATCCAAACCGTCATCGAACCCATCGTTCTACCATTCCTAGACCGGCAAGGGAACTTGCTGTTCCAACAGGACAATGCACGTCCGCATGTATCCCGTGCCACCCAACGTGCTCTAGAAGGTGTAAGTCAACTACCCTGGCCAGCACGATCTCCGGATCTGTCCCCCATTGAGCATGTTTGGGACTGGATGAAGCGTCGTCTCACGCGGTCTGCACGTCCAGCACGAATGCTGGTCCAACTGAGGCGCCAGGTGGAAATGGCATGGCAAGCCGTTCCACAGGACTACATCCAGCATCTCTACGATCGTCTCCATGGGAGAATAGCAGCCTGCATTGCTGCGAAAGGTGGATATACACTGTACTAGTGCCGACATTGTGCATGCTCTGTTGCCTGTGTCTATGTGCCTGTGGTTCTGTCAGTGTGATCATGTGATGTATCTGACCCCAGGAATGTGTCAATAAAGTTTCCCCTTCCTGGGACAATGAATTCACGGTGTTCTTATTTCAGTTTCCAGGAGTGTATTACTAACCTATGTATGTTTTATTTTGTATCTTTAGTCACTGTAAGATTGTTGGGTGACTTGGCATGGCAAAAGGTTCCGTACTTCTAAGCAAAAAGCCGTCCAACTCGATCCACCTTCGTCTTCGGGTGCTGTCTTATCACGAAGTCCGATTTAACACAGAGAGAAGACGCACGGTTAAAAATATATGAGCGGACCTGTAACCAAAAAAATGCCGTGCTCAAGCGCCGAGAGTTTGTATAATGATTAGTATTCATTACTATAATTCATTGTATTGTCTCGATCGAGTTACGAATGTGCCAAAAAGAAAGTAAAAAAGTGCAGCCCTCTATCATATTCAATTTTAACTGAGCAAAATCCGCTACTCGACAAGGGTGATTCCTTTTCATCCTTGGAACAGAAGTGGACTGGCAATTGCGACTGCCCCAGGGGCCAAGTAATACCTAACCGTCACTAAATTCATAGTGATCTCAGTTGTCCATGCTACCATAGATCTTACCATGGCTGCATGTGGTATTGATGGCTTGCTATGTGCGCGCTACTGCTGCATCGTCTTTCAATGGGGTCTGAAGCAGAAATCTGCTCTGTGAAATCTCCACCTTACGTGTCGTGGTCTAAGTGTGTCCCAGCGAAAGGTGGAACCCGAAGTGTCTCTACAGAATGTAAAAGCAAAGTGACACTGCAACAAAGAGAGGACGAAATGTTCTCTCTGGAAGCAGAGACAGAAGTCCTCTTACTGAGTGAAGAACCTAAGGTGATGAAAGAGCGCACGGCACGTCTTCATTGCAGATATTCACTATGCCCTTAGCAACACGTTCCTAGCAGGAAAAGTTACGTTTTGTGGCCTGGAAATGAAAATATTAAGGTTATGCCGCTATAATACCACAAACGTAAGAAATATGCGGCCCTCCCACCCAAGTGCACTGATATCCCACTTCCAGAAACATTCATCTATAAATTTTACTTCACAATACACCAGCTAATCCAACTGTCTTCTTCTCGTCGCCTTTGGCACACTGTTTTCTGGTGTAAGAGTATAAAATGCAGAAAATTTGGGTTGGGTATCGAACTGGCTGCCTAAACGTTTGACCATAATTTCTTGGAAGTGGCTGTGTCTTTTTAGATAGGTTTAGAGATCAGTACCTTCCCTTGGAAACTCCATTCATGAATGCCTCACAAAATGGCCGTGCTCTTTCAGAATCCTTTCTCCATCAGAGAACTGCTTTGCGGATGTTCAATGCAGTAGTAATTCTAGGAGATGACGCCAGACGTCTCTCCAGAAAGTGTGCGGCCCACAACAGGTGGCCCCTCCCTCCTGCGTGAGCAGAACACTTGAGACCAACGCTTTCACTACCTCCTGAGCCAGCGGGTGGTTATCATGGCTGTTCTGTTGAAATGTCCTTTCTGCTCTGAGAATATAATTCGCCAAAATCGTCTTAAATCGTACTGAGTACGACTTCAATGAATATCTAATATGGCATAGATAAAAGAAAACAGGAAATCATCTAGGAGTCTGTTGTTGTAACTGGAAATAAACATGTATTTCCGCAGTCTTCCTGATTTCGACGGATTTAATTGAAATATAATTTAATTCCGTATTAAACTCAGTCTCATTTCTATATAAAAATGTACCTAATGTGTCCAATAAAGTATGGTGGAATGAAAATAGCGTTGACGCTTTTCATCACTCTCGACTTGTATCTATAAAGGAACTGCATTTGATGATACATTTAATCAAACCTAGTGTGTCTTCGACAAACAATTTTTTCTAGTCGGTAGTTGGCGGAAGGATTCATCTTACAGTGAGCAGGAAAACTGCAATTGGAAGAAGAGGTACATATTGCCAACTCTTAGATCATAAATCAAAAAATAAAATACGTTCAGACACATTCAACACAGTGAGAACCACCACCCAACCACTACTTGTCACTTACCATTCCACAGAAGGTGGTAAATTAAATGTATTCAATTGACAAGATTATTAATTGATGAAAAACATCCTCAGAAGGGACAGGGAACAAAACTGAAATTCGGTTCACCCCGGAAGTAAAAGAACCACTCCTGTCTTAACTCATGTAACAGTGAACATTGACATACAAACATTAGGTACCACTTATCCTGGAAAACGTGGTTGGCTCTTTGACACGAAATTTACATGAAACAAAAATAAACATGATATAAAGTCCAGCCATACATATGCAATTTGTATGAGAGCACAACTTATGAGAGAAAGAAGTTTGAGAAACGTATTACCTATCAACAAATGATGTTGGGGCATGAACAATTGCCAGTGTATAAATGCATGATTGAACAGCAGTAAGTGATCATGAGGTAACAGAATATATCCTTTGTACAAAATAGAAAACACATGATTTACATTACATGCAAACGAATCATTTACACCAAATAAAAATGAACAATCAGCAGTAAACTCCTATTTATTACCCCGAAAGTGAAAAAAGTAGATGTAGTAAAATTCTGTAGACCAGAATTCAAGTAATTTATATGTGTGATTTAAGTGTCACTAAACCTGATGTTCACAGATGTCCCCCTCCCTCCTCCTCCCACACACACACACACACACACACACACACACACAAAGCAGTTAAGCCATTTTTTGTTAGAGTTTTGCGGAAAGTGGCAACGGGTCCAGTGTTTTGCTGAATGCAGCAAGTGGTTCAGCATATGGAGGTGAAGGTAAACTCTTCCTCTTTGGCTCAAGGCATCGACAGGATGGCATTTCGGTAAGTGCATGTGTTGTGCTGCCGTCACTTCATCTCCAAGGCATCAACTGGAGCGTATGTCATGGGCTTGCGATTGATTGTTATCGAGAGGGGTCAGAAACTGAGTTGCTCTTGAAGATCTGTTCCATGTTATTATCATCCAGATTAAGTCTTTCTCTACAGACTTACCAAGAATGGTGTCTTACATTTATTTGCGTACTTCATATTGCGCAATCCATGACTTAATCTATACTAATTGCAGTTATCCTAATAAGCTGTATAATAACATGAAATATTCATGCGCACTATTCAGCATGTGGCTGACACTGTTTCCTCCTCTCATCTTTTGCATCATAATTTCTCATCAGTTGCACTACCTTTCCATCAATTGTCATAGTTTTGTCTATCAACTTTTCTTCTTTTGTGGCCTTCTGATCTAACTGCATGTCGCTCGAATTTGTGGATAGCCTTACCCAAAGTAAAACGAGACATACTTATTTTAGTCTTATCACTTTTATTAGGAACACCTATGGAACAAAAATTTACTTATGATCTGGCTGATATGAAGTTTAGTACCTTGTGAACTGACTTGCACGTTAATGTTGTGTATTTCGCAATAATGATTTTGATTCACTTCTCATAGTTTCCATCTTGATGTAACTGTTTTGTCGTGTCCGTTTTATCACTGAATTAGTCCTTCTTTAACCATCTCCATCTATGTTTTTCTGGCGTGATAAAATTGTATAAACAAGAATTTCTTAAGGCAAGTGATCCTTTATTTAAATTACTGTTCCACATACTGTAATTGTGGTTGATAACTGGTGTACATTGAACTGTCAGCTGTGCACATCACCTAATTGAGATTAAGGTTTGATTTTTGTGATCCGTATATTCCTGCACCTTCAATGCTCCTTAAACAAAATACACATTAAATAATTTCCCTACTTCCTCTTAGTACAGTTGCAGGTACACTATGCTGAACACCTTAAAAACAGACATCATTACGCAATATGTGGTTTTGTTGCTCTTAGAGTGGACAAAAGTATACATTTATCTTCCTTAGCAACCCTCGTCTAAATGCTTCCATAGTGTGGATACCAAATACTTTATACTGGTGTAGATACACTACACCGATCATCCATAGTACATACATATATCCTCCTCAAATACTTTCGTTCAAAGGTTTCTATGGAATGACTAGCAAATATTCTGCAATAAGCTATGTTACCTTTCGTGTCATGTAAATCCAACCTTCAAAGACATTGAGTGTGTAGGTGCTCATGATACATAGGTCAGCAGAAAGTTTCTCATGACACATACAATTCTCACAAGAGGTGTGAATTTTCCTAATACTTCAGAATTTTTCAGTTATTCTTGAGACTCACAATACCACTGTGGAGTTTCCATAATATATGTATCCCTTTTATAACCCATTTTCACACCCTTACGTCACAGAAAATCCACTACCATTTCCCTTATTTTCATTAGAGTTTGTGGAATACACAGCCTTATGACACAGCAAAATATTCATACAGAAAAATAAAACTAATGGTCTTTCAAAATTATTACAAAAACATCTGTACACATATCTATTATTTCATAATGGAATTTGTTGCAGCAAACAAAAAATATATTGATGTTCCATAGCTAATTATTCCCCAAAAGTTGATATCGCCCTATTCTTAACATTCCTACCCGTATGTACACAGAATAACGACCTCTCACTTGCATATTAAATTTATCTTCTTGCTTCTTTCACATATTCTATACTACCTATTAGTCAATAAATGATTTGATATTACATACATGAAGCACACCAACTGATTTTCCTCCTTTGAGTGTCTCAGTTTCTCAGGTGCAATACTACACGTAGATCCGCAGACTGACAAAGGCCCTTCACGCACTGGGTAACATTTGTCACGAAATACTGTCTGCCAGTAAGACATCACAAGTACAATGTTGTATACAGAAATAGAGTCATCATAATTTTCTTTGTTCTCACATGATGCACTCTGCAGGATTCGATGAAAAACCATATGCTGATAAAAAAAAAACATGTTTCCTTAATACTACCATCTCCCGGTATGACCTGAACTTTGGTCCATTGTCGGAGATGTGGATTTCCGCAGTGGTGTAAGTGCGATGAATCTCGATGCCAATTTCACTGCAACACTATGTAACAAAACTCATGTCTAATTCTTGGTAGTGGGCTAGCAAGATCTGTGGCGGCAACGTGCTTCACTAGGATAAAGAGGTACCTCCATGCTCTTATTTGAAGGCTTCACCTTTTGACAGTCCTTGGAGACAGCTAATGTTTTTCTAATCCTTCGTTTTATGTTGACAAAGTGGCACGATATGTTCTTAGTTTCAGATTGCTCGAAATAAATGTAGATAAGTCGCGTGTATCACATGACGTTACTGATAATCCTTCCAGCTAAGTCAGCTCAGCTCAGTGCCATTTCTTCTGCAGGCGTTCTTACAGCTGTCCCTGCGTCCATCACTGGATATTACTGTGATGGATATCCTCCATGCTTGTTACGCCTTGGATTCGGTTGTCTAATATCTACAAATTTCTGCTTGTGATCTATTTCAGTCTGTCTCTTGTTGGTTTACTGCGAAATGTGTCCAGTTATTCGGTTGATAGCATTTCCCTGCTCCTCTGTTTGCTCAGGAAAAGTTGAATGGAGTCCCACTTCCTAGCAGTCCATTCTTGTTGTTCGTTCTATTCTTATTTCATGGCGGCAGTCTGCGAAAGCTATTGTGACAGTTATTATTCTCTTGTTCTCTCCTCCCCTTGCGTGCATGAATACCGTGAAATATAAATTTTAATTCACGCCATATGCTCTTGAAAATTTCAATGTTGCTGCCACATCCACCCACTGGTACTTTCTGCTATCTACTCTCTCAATCCTGTAACGAAATGATTTTACTGCGACTACGAGGCGAATATAGGAACTGGCCCTTTCTCAGTATCACGTCCAAAAACCAGTGGGCTCTTCTGTTTTGATTCCTCCAAAACTTCACAAATTACTATCTCTTGCTTAATTTGTTCCTGTATTTCCTTTGACCAATAGATCGCAAAAGGAAAGTCTTCATAATCTCCATGCAAGACGTGCTGCTTAGTGTGATAGTCCCCATTCATACTGTCATATTCCCTTCTAAGTTTGCACACAAGAAGTGTGGTTTATCCTGTGATGGCCACAGTGCTGGCAACGACAGCTGTAATTGAGAATTCTACACATTACGTGTAGCACTTCTCACCAACCTTGTACACCTGAAATCCACATCCGGTAAGGAAGTCTTTGAAATTAAATGACGCTTCCACCCTGGAGCACGTCCTAATTCCTAATGATGAAACTATTCCTTTGATCTAGTTTGAATGTTCAGCGAACTCATTACTGCGTGTTGTCCTTCTGTCAAACTCATTCAGTTTTCCCACGTGGATCTTGCTCAGTAGCAAACAGTTGTGTAATTACCTGCCTGCCTCTGATCATAGTACATTGATTACTTGCTCTCAGAATAAGTAAACATACTGGTTTCTTTAATCTTGTCCATTTCTGAACTGCATGACTCTGATTGTTCTGTGGCTTCATCTAGTTTGCCGATGATCCAATCTTCAGTTTTGCCTATCCGCCCTTCTGTCCTTCTTATCCGTTCCTCCATGTCTTCCTGTTTGCTGTTACGCATCTCAAGGTCTCGCTCTATGAGTGAAAGTGGTTCTAACCAAACATTCGTTTTTCCCCGCACCTTTTTCGTCTCACTATCCATCTTTTTAGCCACTTGCTCCTCTTTCCTAGCCTCTGTATCTTCATCTGTTGCTTCCTTTGCTACTTTTATGATCTCTTTCGTTTCTCCAGATACTATTATCCACTTTTGCCTCGTTCCTTTTCTGATTGGTTTAGGTTTTTCTCTGGTTTCCTTATATCTTCTAATACTGCCTTCATTTCTCTTCTGGCCCTTTCTCGCCTCCATGGCCCCTTTCCTAGTTTCCCTGCCCTCTCTCCTAATCTTTCCCGCTTGTCTTCGCTTCCTCCATTGCCTTTTTAACTTCTTCCTTCATTTCTTCTCTTTCCTAGTCTTATTGTTTTTCTCCTCTATTTTCCTCAAAAATTTTAAAATATTAGTCTCCGTGACTTCCCATTCGTCTTGTCTAGTTGAAGCTGACTTCCTCGAACTCATTCGAGTCTGTCTCTGTGGTGTCGTGTCCGGTCTATCATTCCCTTCCACCTCGTGGTTTGTGATTTTTACTGTTGCGTATATGTGTCGTGACACGGCAGTGAGTTCTTCCTCGCTATCATAACCCACAGCGCCTGCTAATTCTATGCTTTCTTCTATCTTTGTCTCATTTTTTGATGCTCTAAGAAATATCTGCTCCTCACCAGTATCTATCTCTTCCCTATTCTTACTTTCCTCCATGTTTATTACGTGGTCAAATTTAGCCTGATCCCTTGTTAACTTCATTTGCCTTCTCGTTTTCACTCAAACCACAAATTATCGAAATGTATTTTAGAAAACCTACCACAATCAAATTTCAAATAAAAACAATCCCTAACAAATATATAACATCCGAGAGTTACAACACTGTTCTTGACGCCGGAATTTACAGGATGTGAAGCAGAATCCACGAACCGAATAAGGAGTTCTAAGAAAAACACATTTGCTAAGTTCTGGGGCCAAGAAGTAAATCTAAAATTATGAAAAGGCTCTTCTAAAGAAACTTCTTTTACTGACTATAATGAAATCAATATTGATGGCTGAACATTTCTAACATATCTGTTTCATTGTAAAAAAACAGCAACCAGCCACTTTTTAATGCGTTTTATTTATGCCAATATGCATTTCGGGTTTGCACCCATCTTCAGCTGGCAAATTACATGGATCTTCAGTTACTACAGTAGTACAATCTCGACAGCAGTTTGGATGCTGCAGCAGGCCTGTGCAAAAGCAACTATTCCAATCATTTACATCAATTTCGCGAGTTTAAAGTTACGCACTATCAGTTGTTCATTTTACTTACGTAAATCTGGTTGCTGTATTTTTACAATGAAATATCATTATCCACGGCCACGGAGCTCAACAGTCCAAATATAATGGACAAATTGTTATCTAACATATCTGCCTCATAACAGATCTCAGAAATGTTCTAAGGCCTGGCCAGGTTCAGACAAATTTATGTGAAACCCTGTTCCCTGGCTTTATTAAAGAGATACAATAATGATGATATCGAGCTGCATGTCTCAATCTCTAGCCACAGGAAACCCTGATTAAACTATATGCAACAGAATTACTGACAGCTAATTTTCGACCGAGAAGCTGATCAATGGGTGGCAATTAATCAAAAACTTTCATTAATTATGGATAGGGATGACTAATTATTCCGTAAAATTCACAGGTAACATAAATATCTGATTTTATTAACACAGTTTGATTTTCTTTAAACATTGTCTAGTTATTCAGTAAAAGTATACTTCAAATGTACCAACAGAAATAATACACAACAACAAAAGATGAAATTGGAATGCTTTGTTGGTGTCAACTTTTAGGAAGGGAAGGATGTGTTGGAAAGGTCAGGTGGCTAACGTATTAAATTTTAACGCACACAAATCTGCAACTCGACAACAGTGACTGCTTCTCATTCTTGAAACGGAAGTGAAGTTGTAGTGCAGCTGTTTCTGCCCCAGTGGCCATAGCCTAAGCGTGAATTGTGACAGGTTACTAAATTCATCACAATCTAATACTTCCAGTGTGAATGTGTTGGTTGCGGATGATGCCGATGGCTCGCTAAGTGCTCCTCAGGGCGCAAAACTGCTGCATCGTTGTTGTACTGGATTTGAACCTGAAATCTACAACACAAAGTCTCCTCTTAATGTGCCCTGACCAAAGTGCATCCGAGTTGCACGCCGAACCCGAAGTGTCTCTACAGAGTGCGAAACGGGAAATGAGAATGCTGCGAGCAGGGGCCGAAATGTCGTCTCTGGCAGCAGGGCCTCAAATCCCCTTATTGAGATCAGAATCAGAAGTGAAGAAAGACTGCAGTGCACATCGGTTTTGTGGGCATTTCCCATGCTTCAAGTAGCTATTACCAAGCATAAAATTTACATCTTGTGTCCCACCAATGAGAAAATTAAGTTGTCATTGCTGTAGTACCTCCAACATAAGAAAAATGCCACCCTCCCAGAAACGTGTACTAATGTCCCCTTCCAAAAATTTGCACTCAAAAATTTTACGTCTTGGTACATCAGCCATACAAAATGCCTTATTTTAGGTGCACTTGACACGCTGCTTTCTAGCATGGGAACATAAAAAGGAGAAGAAAAGTGTTAGACTATCATTTTCGGGGACTGACAATGTCGTTTTACTAAACTTTCGGGATCTAAATCTCTCCCATAAATATCCTCTTAAGAATGGTGCAGAAATTGTCCTTGTTATTTCAGAAGCATCCTTTCACAAGATAAATGTTTCCAATGTCCATAGCAGCAAAATCTTAGTAGAATCCACCTGACTGACAGTGACTGACCAAGAAGCGTGCGGCACACACTGTGCGTATGTTGACCCAGCGGTAGTCTATCCAACCCGAGCCCAGCACCTGATACTGCCGCTTTCTGTGCCTCCCACCCCAACGGTAGGTTAGGATAGTTCGTTCGATGAGATATCCTGTCTGATCTGAGGCTCAAACTGCTCACCGAAATCGTCTTAAATCGAACCTAGTACGTAAGGAAGGAATATCTCCAGGTACAGAGATGTAAGAAAAGTAGGAAATCAATTTCGCACACGCCGTTGTATTGTAATTGGGAATAGACATTTATTTCCGCAGACTGTCAAATTCTGACTGGATTTAATTGACACATGCCGAAACAAAAATCGCAACATCAAAGAACAGCTGATGTAGAGTAATGAAATTTCGGAATGTATTTGTCTAGGTAACATATTTAAGCGATTAACATTTCGAGATCATAGGTTAACTTAAGCGCGAGGTAAGACATTGCAAATTTAAAGTACTGGCACATTAATAACCTGCATAACCACCAGAATGTTGAATGCAAGCATGCAGATGTGCATGTACTGTGTTGCGCAGGTGCCGGATGTCAGTTTGCGGGATGGAGTTCCGTGCCTGTTGGACTTGGTCGGTCAATGCAGGGGCGTGTGATGCTGCTTACGGATGACGCTGGAGTTGTCGTCCGATGATGCCCCACATGTGCTCGATTGGAGACAGATCTGGTGATCGAGCAGGCTAAGGGAATATACAGAGCACGTTGGGTTACAACAGCGGTATGTGGACGGTCGTTATCCAGTCGGAAATCATCCTCTGGAACGTTGTTCATGAACGGCAGCACAACAGGTCAAATTACCAGACTGACGAACAAGGTGTTGCAGGTCTTCAACTGCCCGTCTTATAACCAACACACTGCCGTCATTGGCACCGAGGCGGAACAAGCTTTCATCAGAAAACAGAACAGACCTCCACAGTGGCCTGCCATGAGCTCTCGCTTGACACAATTGAAGTGAGAAATGCACGATGCAGGGCATCTGGCTCGGAGCTATCCTTGAAGTAACCTATTTGTAACAGCTCGTTGTGCCACAGTGGTGCCAACTACTGCTAGAATTGCTGTTGCAGTTTCAGAACAATACGCCAGAACCATACGCCGAACACGATGGTCTTAGCTCTCGGTTGTGGCACTTGGCCGTTCGGAGCCCATTTCTTGCAACCTTACGCTCTCGTAAGTGCCGCTGCCAGCAGTCATGTAAGGTAGCTACATTCCAGCCAAGACTTTCTGAATTATCGTAGAACGAACACCGAACTTTTAGTAGTCCTGTTACATAATCTCGTTCCAACTCAGTGAGGTGTTGATAATGGCACCCTTGTCGGCTTAAAGGCATTTTTGACTCACACCAATTCACCAAGCTCACTACCGTTGGAGCGCGTATGCAAAGCAAGCCTGATTTGCATTGTCATAGTACCACTACTAGCGCCACTCTTACGCGACTGACTCGAAACTGGATTAGACATCATCTTTCATGTCTATAAACACGTCTACTTACTTTCGATTATGTGACACAACTCCTTCTAGGCGTTGCGATATTTGCCCACAGAATATAATTAATTTGCACATCAATCTGAGACTAATTTGCATATTAAAATGGAGCTGTTTTCAATAATAACGTATGTCAGAATGAAAAGATACGAGGCGTTCTGCTTCGACACAAATTAATTGCAACAACATCATTAGAACCATCAGAGTTATAATAATACACAAGAAAGCTTTATTGTTGCTGACGGATTTCTTTTAGCATATGTTTGCAGATATTTCTTGAAAGAAGTAACATTTACATCACAATGCTCCAACAATTATTTGACTTCTGTTCCTTGAGAATAGGAGTCCAAAGCCGTAACCACTGTTTAACTTTGTTCAATAGATCTGATGATGGAAAGCTATCGGAAAGGACTCGAGATACAACTCTTACATGGTGCATGAGAGCTAGATGTTGCTGAATGTTGCTCTTACATCATCTCGATTATCTGATTCCGCATATTAGTCGGGTTGTCGCTTTCCTTATGAAACCGGCACTCACTAACGGTTCACCACGGCAAGTGACACGGGGTGATTTACATGCTGATTGGAATCTATTGTTTGCCTTACTGAGAAATACCTTTAAGAGATAATACTGGAAGGATAGGGCTGAATCTCATGGCTTGTAGTGAGTAGGTTATCGTTCTCATGTAGTTACCGGTGCGATAAATATTTGAGTTCAAAAATGTTTCAAATGGCTCTAAGCACTCTGGGACAATATCTGAGGTCATTAGTCCCCTAGACTTAGAACTACGTAAACCTAACTAACCTAAGGGCATCACACACATCCACGTCCGACGCAGGATTCCAACCCGCGACCGTAGCAGCCGCGTGGTTCCGGACTGAATCACCTAGAACATCTCAACCACAGCAGCCGGCAAAGATTTCAGCTATTTTTAGATAACGCCAAATACGGCGGACAAATGGCCAGCGACTTCGGCGCCGAAAATCCGTTTCCCATGTTAGAGTGAGACAAAATCAGCGCTAATGTTGGCGATATGAGTCAAGGTTCCACTATATCTATTGATGGAAAGCCAAACAGCGCTACCATGAGGAGAACAGTCATCACACTATTTGAAAAGTTAAGCTGTGCCCCTGAAATGAAGTCGATCTTTCAGGAATTTTACTTAAGCTAAATTCTTGTGTAAACTCAAATAGGCTGAGATTCTGCAACAATAACTCAAAAATCTTTAGTTCAGTGACAACATATTACTCCTTTTTCCTTAACGTTAACGTATCTACGGCACGATTTACATGAATCTGTTTCGCGTGTCTTTCCAAATGAAACTGAAACAGCTTTGCAAGCGATTTCAGCCTAGAAACATCGTACATCCCACCATAACAGGTCTGCCGGAACGTTTCGATAAAACCAGGTATCTCAAAGACAAATAAATTGTACATCATGAGTAAGTACTTGTAACCTCCCCACAAAATTTAATAATATAATAAATAATATGAATATGATGATTCTAATTTTAGTGTAACCTCACAACAAAACTGGTTCCCATTTAATGTACCCACAAAATTCTTTTCTCATGTAATGTAAGCTTCAAACAGAAAAATTCCTAAACCTCGTAATAAAAAATAAATTCAGTAACCTGGTAAAATTTGGACGACAGCAGTGCTGCGTCATGGCTCTGTAAGATCATTCTGAATAAAAAGCAAAAATTCTCACCTCGATAAAGTCGGCAACTATCTGCTCTTACAATAGCTTTTTCCGGCACAGCTCTGTGCAATGCTGGCCTATACATTTGTTATTTATGAAAGAAAGTAAATGATTTTTCTTTTGCAACAATCGGAATGATCGTGCATTGAAAAAAAATATTAAATTCTTTAAACTGAAATGAATGCTTGTTACTATTAGGACATTTTTAAAAGATATACATCGGAGTTTACTTAATATTGCCAGACATGCGCGAGGCTGTTTTTTTTTTACCTTGTACAATAATACTCAGGCTCCGGCATCGCTGCACCGCAACCGGCCCAGCCAACATGATACACCAGACAGGACTGCTCGCTAGCAACAGCTTAATGCTACTGCTACACAGTTCGTACTGCAGTCAACACTGCTCTCTGGTCTGAGAGTCTCTTATAGCTTACATATCGCAGGCAGCGCATACCTCTTACGTAACCCTCCACTGGGGTGGGGGGAGGGGCAAGAATTTGGCAGCAATTGTGAGTCAATTGGACTTCCCATGAGCAACAAATTTTTCTAAAATCTACTTAATTAACTAAGTTGACAGTCACAGAGTATATGCATATATATAAGTACAGAACATAAAATGAAATAGAGTGCACATGCACTGAGTACAGAACATATCAAGAAATCACAAAATATATACGCAATTTTTCTTAATTAACTAAGTTTACAGAGTATATACATGTATATAAGTGCATAACATGAAATGAAATATAGTGCACATGCACTGAGTACAGAAAATATCAAGCAATGACTAAATGTATACGCATTGAGTACAAAACATATTAACAAATGACATATATATAAGTGCATAACATGAAATGAAATATAGTGCACATGCACTGAGTACAGAACATATGAAGCAATGACAAAATGTATACGCGATAAGTACAAAACATATTAACAAATGACATAAAGGGCATACACACTGTAGTACAGATCATATCAAGCAATGACAAAATGTATACGCAATGAGTACAAAACATATTAACAAATGACATAAAGTGCATACACACTGTAGTATTTTTTTGTTACCATTTTACTAGAACTAGGATAGGAAAGGGAAGGATTGCATCATGGTTGTAGCACATTAGGTTGCACTTAGCTGCACTGAAAGTCTATATCTTTCTACAGAAGCACAACACCAAGTGAGACAATCTGAAGTTCTCCTCCCTGAAGTATTAATCAGTGTAGCTAAGACACTGAAATGTCGTATTAATATTCCATGTTATCATTTTGGTAGTACATTAGGTACACCAAACAGTGGAACCATAGTAACATCTCCATTGTTCAAGGTGGTGGACACCATGATGTGTCAACAGCACACTCATTCACCAACGTAGAATTAGTACAGAAACCAAATATAGTGCTCCATGATCATAAGGATAGACAAGACAAACGTATAATGCAGTAATTTCCAATAATTTCTGGTAATTAGGTCAAAAGGTGAAGGACATTAAGTCTCATGCTAGTCATCATTGAGAATTACACTAGTCTATCAACCGATTTGACTAATTGTTGGCACTCATCGCCTAGTTACTGAACACTTCTGTTCTATGTATGAAGTATTACAGAATAATGTTCATAAATCATCTGATTACAGTGAACATTGGCACTCACTGGCCAGTTACAAACCATTTTTATACATTATTTAAAAGTGATCATTCAAAGCAAGAGTTAATTAATGGCATACCATTTACATAATTCATCTAGGTATAGTAATCATTGGCACTCATTGGCCAGTTGCAAACCATCAGAAGTCATCATTCAAAACAGGAGCTAATTATGGCATAGTGTTAATATAATTCACCTAGTTATAGTAATCATTGGCACTCAGTGGCCAATTACAAACCATCAGAAGTCATCATTCATATATAATAGCATGTAGGTGACATAATACAAAATTAAAATAAGAAACAGGGCATTCATTAGCCAGTTACTGAACATATAGCAAGTATTGAATAGTACAAAACATTTTTCATCATTCAAGTGACATACGAGATATTTAAAATAATTGTTGGCACTCATTGGCCGGTTACAAAGTATTCAAATATTTTTATGAAACCTTATTCAGTATTATTCAGAAGTTATCATTCAAAATGACAGTTAATTATTGGTATAGCATTTATAGAGTGTAACAAAAAATATTATTTACAGAAAAAATTGGCATAGTATTTATGCATTATTACAAAGCATCATTCAGTATAACTTAAAACTCATCATTCAAGTGACATACGACATATTGAAAATCTAACACACTGTCTATTACTCAAGGTCTGTGATTAGAAAACATCATTCAGTATTACTCAGAATTCATCATTCAAGTGACATAGGACATATTTAAAATGTAACGCACTGTAACTATTACTCAGGGTCTGTGATTAGAAAACATCATTCAGTATTACTCAGAACTCTCTTACACTGGTAGCATTATTTGGGACTGGTAATATTTTTTTTCCTAGCAGTGCATTGCGTTGGGATCGATAATTAATTGCTGGGGCATGAAAATATTTGTTTTTGACTTATCGCTGCAAATGAGAATATGTAACGTCATTCGTCATGTGTCAGTTGTAGCAAGGTTATGAAACAAGTAGAGTATATGTGATCACATTCATGAATGACACACACAAATTGGTAAAAAAAATGCAAGTACTAGAACAGGTTTAATGATTAACTGCTTATAGCATATTAATTTCGTGAATAGCTTCTCCTAGAAAAAATACAAAATGGATTATTAAGCTGAAAGAAGAAACGCGTATTATGCTGAAAAGTAGTGAACTTCGAATTGACAGATAATGAAATGTGTACTCAACATATATGTACTCTAGCTGTCCTTTCCAAAACCTTCAGTCATTATACCATGTGACATAAGACATACTGTCAAAACGAACTGCAACAAATACTTAAATAACTACATAGCATTTCTTAACTAACAGTAAATATATAAACTTCATGATTATTCTCATCTGCAAAGAAAAACTTAAAAGTGGTGCGTTTAGTGGCCATATAAAATTTATCACTATCATCACCTGTAAACAAAAACTTCATTATTCATATCACCACAACTTCATTATTTTCATCACCTGCAAAGAAAAACTTCATTATTCATATTACCATATTCTTCATCACTAATCATCATCATTCATTATCATCTGCAAAAAGACACTTCATTATTCATATTACCATTTACTTCATACAACTATTCATAGTATAGAGTTTCTTATTTCTAGCATATTCCATCACTAAAATTAAGATGTGTAGTTCTGTCTGACAGCCTGCATCAATCGCCTCGTATTCCGAAAGAAAAATAATTAGTTAAGACCGCTATCATACAATGTGTATAGTATATTCATGTTAATGTTAGTTACTTCTGATCCATTTACTCTTCGTGACGAGGTATTGCATCTTCTTTCGTTCATTCCGAAGGTGAAATTCCCATTTCATAGTAATCCACTGTCGTTTGTTTCATTTATTTCATTTACACGTTATTGCTTTCTGAAAATGATGAACAATGATTAATGTCTTGCATTTAAATCATATACCTATCAAATAAAAACTGGTTTCGAGAGATATAATTAAGCATACTGCATAGCATGACGGAAAACGTATTATGTCAAAAACTTAGTCAGTTTTAAGTGCAAAAGAAATGTACACAAGGTATCATAATGTAGTAGCAAAAAAATGTAAAATAGTCACGATGTTGATATATCATAAGGCAAAAATGTCAAAGTCAACTGGTGTTTGTTATATCTTAAAGATTTCATAGAAATCTTTACAAAGAAACAGGAAAACAATCATACATACATAAAAAAAGGAAAATGTGCACGGTCTGATATATAACGACAAGAAATGACTTTCTTTGTGTTCAGCTTGTTTGTTGTGTAGTTGATAGAGGCGATAGTTGAAGACTTTAATGGAGAGAGAATTTGGTACAATTAATATGTCACTAGATAGAATTGCATAATTGTTCATAAAATATGTAAGTTTATCTGGAAAAATGTGCACGGTCTTATGTGTAACGACAAGAAAAGGAACCTGCTAACCTTACCTTGCCGGGCACTTGCCAAGAAAAAATGTAATAATCATCAGTAAGTAATCACATAGATATAATTGCATAAGTGGTCATATAAAAAACAGAAAATGGCATTACAGTGTGATAAATCATAAAGTATGTTCATTTAATAAAGGGTTATAATTAGAGACATGGTGATTGCCTTTACTTTTTCTGGTTCTCAGAGTTTCGACGTGTACTATATTGGGGTGAGGAATGCTACGAATTCTATATGGAACTGCGTAAAGAAGCTCAAATTTACTACAGCTACTCTTTCTTCTGTTAGATAAATAGTGTGTACGCACTAATATCTTCTGTCCCATGTCAAAGTCACTGCGTGTACAAACCTGTTTTTGCTGTCTTCTCCGGCGCTCTGCGGCACGTTTGATGTTGTTCAGCGCAATGTCAATTATTTCATGGTGTCGTAGTCGACGAGATGTACGAAAGGATACTAATTCTTTAATTTTGTTAGGTGGTTCAACGTTTTTCAGTGTAACAGTCGGAGATAGCATAGTAGATCCATTTGGTATGGAATTAATTACATCCTGGAATGAGAGTATTTGTGTGTCCCAATCAATATGTCTTTTATGGCAGTATATTCTACACAGTTTACCAATTTCTTTCATTAATCGTTCACAAGGGTTCGAAGAAGCATGATACTTGGATATATAGATCGGAGAAATGTTTCTTGTTCGTAACATACGTGTCCATATAGCAGATCGAAATCGTGGTCCATTGTCGGAAATTACTTTCAATACATGCCCTACATGAAATAAAAAATGTTTTACAAATGCTTTCGAAACAGATTTAGCAGTAGCTTTGCGTAACGGAGTGAAGGTAACAAATTTTGAAGAGAGTTCAACAGCGACAAAGTTATAGCAAAAACCTCTATTAGTTCTGGGAATCGGACCAAAAATGTCTACAGCGGCCATGTGTCTCAATTTAACAGGTACAATGGGATGTAACGGAGGAATATGTGAAGTCGTGTCTGACTTTGCTTTCTGGCAGATTTTACATGACGCTAAAACTCGTCGAATACGTTTCTCCATGTTGGTAAAATAACAATTCTGTCTCAGAAAACATTTTCTGGCTCCATAATGTGCGTAACTTAAATGAGTATAACAAATTTATTTGTTAACAAACTCGTGAGGAATGCACAGTAACCAGTTGTTGCTGTCAGGGTGAGAGCGGCGAAACGGAATATTATTGCGTACAGTGTAATGGTTTCTAATGGTAACATTATTCCTATCTTGCCAAAGGTGTTTTATTTCTTTCCATACGTTGTCTTTACTCTGCTCTTGTGCTATGTCACGTAATGACGACGAAATGAAATTTTCAAATGCAATTTGTTGAATAAACGTGACGCTGAAATTTGCTTTGCAGAAGTTGGTTGCGATGTCTTGCTGATTGTTGCTGAGAGAACGGGATAGTGCGTCTGCTACAATATTTTGTGTACTGGGAATGTGAACAATTGTAAAATTAAATTCTTGTAAATATAGTTTCCATCTGCTTAATCTGTCGTGTGTAAATTTAGCGAAAAGTAAAAACTGTATAGCTCTATGATCTGTGTAAACGGTAGTGTGTCTTCCATAAAGAAAATGGCTAAATCTCGTAAATGCCCATGCAACACATAATGTTTCAAGTTCAGTAACAGAATAATTGCGTTCAGCAGACGACAGAATGCGACTCACAAAGGCGATGTTTTTAATTACTGTAGTACCATCTTCTTCAATTTCCTGAAAAATGTGTACGCCTAAAGCGGTGTTAGAACTGTCGGTAGCAATGGAAAAATTTCTAGTGAGATCTGGATGTGATAAAAGTGGTGCATTCAACAAAACTTCTTTCAGATTCACAAATTCAGAATGTGCTTGGCTATCTCAGGACCAAACAGTGTTTTTACCCGTCAATTGACATAATCTAGGGGTGTCTAAAGCAGAGTAATGAATAAATTTACGAAAAAAGTTAGTTAAACCCAAAAAGCTGCGTAGTTGTTTCTTCGTCGTAGGAACAGTAATGTCACGTAAAGCTTGAAGTTTTTCCGGATCAGGCGCAATGCCTTCTGCTGAAATTACATGTCCAATAAATATTGTAGAAGTTTTGCCAAAGTGCGATTTGCTAAGATTAACTGTGAGTCCTTGTGCACGTAAAGTTTGTAACAGTTGTTCAAGAATCAGATTGTGTTCAGACCAGTTAGCTTCTGCAATAAGAATGTCGTCCACATACGTTGTGATTCTGTCTTTAAGTTCTGTCGGAAGTATACTATTCAAACCGCGAATAAATGCTGTGGTAGAAATAGTTAAACCGAACGCTAATTTACAAAACTGATAATAGTCACCAAAACAGATAAAAGCTGTGTACTTTCTGCAGTTCGGATGGAGCTGAATTTGCCAAAATCCCGATTTCAAATCTAACGTGGAATAAATAGCAGTACTATGAAATTTCTGTTGAAGTTCTTCTAGAGTCTGTGGGCGATCTGTTTCATTAATAATAATGTCGTTAATGTGACGCGAATCAAGTACGAGACGAAGTGAACCATCCTTTTTCTTAACAATATGGAGTGGGTTTATGTACGGACTAACTGCCGGTTCAATAATTCCTTGGTCAAGCGTAGCTTGCAATTCTTTCTTAACTTGTTCTCTGTGAATATACGGAATGGGATAATGTTTGGCTTTAAATGTGTCGTGCTGTTTAACTTGAAATTCATACATAAGACCGGACTTAGTACCAAGGACGTTGTCAAAAACTGGAGCTTGCTGTAAAAGAATTTTGCATAGTTGCGTGCGTTCGTCGTCTGTATTTGCACTGCTCTGTTTAACTTTATCAGAAATCATTTGTATAATGTCATAGTCGGCTTCGTCTGGAGTATTATAGTTGTGTACGTACGTATCTGTGAACAATGTGGAATGACAGTCTATGTTACGTGAAGCGGAAATGACCTCTGTACGATTAATTGTTTGTTCTTCTACAGATAAAGAGTGCTGAAATTCTAAAGCCAGTTGTACATTTTCATCCTTTAACATTAAATAGGAGTTTTAAAAGTCAATAATTGCGTCGTGTTGTACCAGAAAATTCGTACCTAAAATAACGTCTGTTGTCAATAAGGGAACAATCGAAAAATTTGAGTGAAATGTATGACCTGCAATACAAAATGATAAATGTGTCTGTAATTTTACATCTACTCCTTTACCAGATACTGCTCCTTTTACTTTAGTTTTGCCTAATAGTAACGTAGGATAGGTATTCTCTTTGTTACATTCGTTCAAAGTTTCCTCATTTATAACTGACAGGTGACCCAGAATCGATTACTGCTGAAAATTTGGATGATCCAATCTTTACCTCAATGACAGGGTGCGAAATGGTTTTTTGAATAACTGGTCTTTCCTGCAAGAGAGTGTCTCGGACGCCGTCAAAAGTAATAACATTTTCGTGAACGAGATTCTGCGTGTCAAAAGTATTGCTTGCGTTGCTGGAAGATGCAACCTCTACTATATCTAGTCAAATTCTATCTGACGTGCTATCATTTGCGGGAGGATGCTGTTGCATTTCCACTATTTGTACTGTTCTGTTATTTCTTCCTGACGTATTACGTTCGGGATGATATCTACTGTCTGGTTCATTCATGATAATATGTTGTTGCGGATGATTTCGCTGCTGATAAGACCGACTGTTATTAAACGTACGCTGAAAATTGTGACCATTATTTTTACGTCTGTCATGACAGTCATTGCTATATGGCGCGTTGCGATAGAAATTTAAATGATGTGTTTTCTGTACTTAGTGATTTCCTTGTTGCTGTGCGTTACTATTTGGTGTGGCCGACGCTATACGTGTAGGCGGCGAAACATTAAAGCTTGGTTGACCTTCCAGACTGCATTGTTGGTTAGGTATGCTAACCGGTTGGTTTTGATGCTGTTACGGAGAAAAGCCTGTATTGTTGCCAAAATGCGTCTGCGATAGCTGAAAATTTTGTACATACTGGTGATTACACTTCTTTCATTAAAATTACGCTGATACTTCTGGAGTGTCTAATGAAAATTGTCACTTTCGGCAAGACTTGTAATATTGGGTTTTCGTTACACGTTTCTAATCCTAGATAGATCGATAGTTGAAGAGCTGTTTTGATAGATATAAAGGATAGTAGAAGAGAAGGCAGCAGTTCAGAAAACTAATGAGGAAATAGCACTACTACGGCTCGGGGCCCTGTGCACGCTCCGGCACATATTCATCGAAGTGTAATGAATCCCCTGAGGTCAATTGCGCGCTACAAATAAATTTTAGTTTCTGTGTTACAGGCAATGGCGGTGAAAATTCAAAAACAAATTGTCGTATCCAGTCTAATGCTAGTTTCTGCATTACAGGCCAAGCTGATGAAAATACAAAAGCAAATTGTCGTATCCAGTCCAAAGCGTGAATCTGTGTTCTGTCATTTTTTCACGGATAAAATTTGCTTATAATCAACGTTATCGTCTCTGAAAGTGTGTACAGGTTCAGGATTCCATGAGAATCTACTTGTCCGTGTCTGTTCGGATTCTAAGTCACGTAGTCTCTGTACATTACCTAAGTTACTCTGGCTGTGAGAGTGTGACAAATGTTAGCAAAGTGGCGTATGCTGTGATGTGTTAAAGGCTGAAACATTTTTCATTTCTGTCACTTCTTGCTGTAAAGTTGACAATTTTCTAAGTATTGCATTATTGGACGAACCTATCTCACTGATCGTCTGCTGTAAATTTTGTAATTCGGGTGTTTGATTAAACGAAACTGGTGACGTATCGTCTGATTTGGTGTCATTATTACTTTGGATAACATCAATACGACTGGCCAATTCATCATATTTTTCAGTCAGTATTTTTACCTGATCATCGTTTTTAGTATCGCAAGCATTAATTTGTTCTTGTATTTTACGTGTGGTTTTGTTTAACTTCTTAACGTCTGCTTTGATGGCATCGGGATCCTGTATTAGTTCTAATTGTTCAAGTCTGTCGGTCACTGTCTGAAAGTCTACTATGTGTGTGTCTGTTTATGTTTTAAGATCAGAGATTTCATCATGTAATTCGGTGTTCAACTGTTTGGTAGTACTAATTTCGTCTGATACTGTAGCAATATTGTTGTCTACGCATGTTTTTGCTTTCGTAAACAATTTACGCTTATCTTCCTGTCTCTGGGCAGTAATTGTTTCCATGACTTGTCGCTTTACTTTATTCTGTTCCTGTATAAATTTACGGTAACGCGTTTCACTGTTTTGTAGGTGGTGATTAAAACGTTCGTCAATTTGGCTGTTCTGTTGGTCAAGTTTCGCGTCTACTTTTGCATCCAGTGTGCGTGAAAGTTCTGTTAACATTAATTTAAATTCGTCGCGTAACTGTGTTGCGTTTTCAGAACATTGTTTAGCGACGGCACTAATTTCGCCTCAAAGTACTTTAGTTGTGGCTGCATGTGTATTACTTAATTCATGAGCCACAGATCTAATTTCATCGATATTGTTCCTAGCACAAGCCTTAATTTCTTCGCGTAATTGTTCTTTAGTATCATGACTTGCGCGGCAACGACTGTAATCTGTTTACTAAGTTGTTTGTTCTGTTCATTTAGGTTGGCGTGTTTTTCATTCAACTGTCTGAAATTTTCATTAAGGTAGTCTTGTTTTTCATTAAGATTGTCGTATTTTTCATTCAATTGTTTAAGATTTTCTTTAAGTTGTTTTAAGTTGGTTTGTTCTTTCTTCGACTGTTTGGAATTTTCATTAAGTTGTTTGACATTTTCATTATTTTCATTAAGTTGTTGCTTGAGATGTTTGTTATTTTCATTAATGTGTAGCAATAATGCCATAACTTGATCCAAGCCAGTATTACCTACTCTATTCTCTGTGCTGTTTGATGGCGTACCTGCAATTGTCACGTTTTGTGTAACCATTTGGTCATTATGTGATTCTAGAAAAGGTTTGCCAATCGGATGTGCACTGTTAGTTACTGTACCGGAATCAAACAAATCTGACGTACTTTGAGTACATTGTTCACCTTCGTTAGAAACAATTATTTGTTCACAATTCAAATTTGGCAAATCAGGTGTGTTAAACTGGGCAGCGTTCATTGTAACAGAACGTGCCGCATCATCAATTGTCGTTAAATTAACAGAGGGCACTATTAAATTTGTTTGCTCCTCATTAGCATTAAAATCATTACTAGTGGTCGGTACGCACTGATTATCTGTAATAGTGGACTATCACTATTACACTGAGTGTCGCTAGTATTATCGGTCAAATTATTCGAGTCAGCTTTTTCACTCATTGCATATCGCGATGTACTGTTAACAGTTTTTCGCGGCATTTTTCACAAATCAAAATTAAGTACAAAAATGAAACAAAGACAAAGCAAAAAATTGAACAAACACAATTACAACAAATAGCAACAAATTGCCGATGATCTGTGAAGGAAAGAATGACAAATTAGTAAATGCGATGCGCCAGATGCAAACTACATTTAAGTAAATAAGAGCAGAGATTCACAAAGAAATACGATACTGGCCGGATGTCGCCAAGTGTAACCTCCCCTCAAAATTTAATAACATAATAGATAATATGAATATGATGATTCTAATTTTAGTGTAACCTCACAACAAAACTGGTTCCCATTTAATGTACCCACAAAATTCTTTTCTCATGTAATGTAAGCTTCAAACAGAAAAATTCCTAAACCTCGCAATAAAAAATAAATTCAGTAACCTGGTAAAATTTAGACGACAACAGTGCTGCGTGATGGCCCTGTAAGATCATTCTGAATAAAAATGAAAAGTTCTCACCTCGATAAAGTCGGCAACTATCTGCTCTTACAATAGCTTTCTCCGGCACAGCTCTGTGCAATGCTGGCCTATACATTTGTTAAATATGAAAGGAAGTAAATGATTTTTCTTTTGCAACAATCGGAATGATCATGCATTGAAAAAAAAAATATTAAATTCCTTAAACTGAAATGAATGCATGTTATTATTAGGACATTTTTAAAAGATATGCATGGGAGTTTACTTAATATTACTAGATATGCGCGAGGCTGCTTTTTTTTTTTTTACCTTGTACAATAATACTCAGGCTCCGGCATCGCTGCACCGCGACCGGCCCAGCCAACATGATACACCAGACAGAACTGGCAAGCGCAGACAGGCGACTGCTCGCTAGCAAAAACTTAGTGCTACTTCTACACAGTTCGTACTGCAGTCAACACTGCTCTTTGGTCTGAGAGTCTCTTATAGCTTACATATCGCGGGAAGCACATACCTCTTACATACTTTATTTTCACATTACCAGCTCATTTCGCCGATATGCCTCTTTCAAGTGCTGACAGTTTGTAATTAAATGACTGTGATCATAATATAGCTCAGTGGAAAACTGAATTACGTTTGAATAAATTTCAGTCAGTTTCTGTCTATACAAAAGAAAAATTTATTTAAATTAAATACGTCATTGTTTTATGTTATGAAAAAACTCGTAGCTTGGGGTGTGTCGTTTTCTCGTCATAAACTCTTGAAATCACAAGTAACACATGCTTCTAATTTTCGATCACTCTATCTGATAGCGGATATCAATGGGTTTTCTACCAGAGAACATGAATTACGCCACAATAAATTTTATCTCAGACTGTGATGAATACGTGCCTTCTTCCTCATACTTAGTCATTCAACGATCATTGATCGAATACGTTTTACCCTGAGAGAACTACCCATCTTTCAGTAAAATGAGTAAACAGATCTCAATGTCGTTGCCATGTCTTCAACTTCACATAGCAATTTAGGCACTACGAAAGGCATCAGGCGAGGATGTGTAATTCTATATGGTTTTGTTTAGCAAAAACTATCCTTTATCTCTCCACTTACCCCATGTCACTATGCAGAGAAAAAACAATGAGAATCCTGTATCTTGGAGGTAGCCCCTTGTTGTAAAATAAATGTTGGGATCAGTACTTCCTGCCACCTATTGTCAATTCGGAACCAATCTACTTACCTATGTCTTGGCCTGGTAAATGGCTGAAAACCATCGCCCCATGCAGTGGGCCTGATTTACAGGAACCCGTTCCTCTCGTCGGCGTTGTGCTGGTCGCCCGCACAGTTCTGGATTTGCCGTGCTGCTGATCGGATGAAGGAATTCTGCACCACACTCCCTGCGGGGAGTGATTAGTAAGCTGAGCCCAGGATACAGGTGGCGCGAGCAGCGAAGGCCACGAAGAGCTGAGTGGGTGTCGTTAGTGGAACGCACGGAGAGCCAGGTAGTGGCTTGCGGGGAGTAGAACTGCTTTTGCAGGCCAAGAGACGAGGCTGTTGCATGGTGGGGCTTGAACAGGTCAGTCGCTCATGTGTTTTGTGCAGGATAGCGTAAGAGAGGATAGGTTGTGGTCTAAGAGTTGTGCAGCTGTAGTGATTTATAAGAGAATGTATTTAGGCTGTACACTGCTTTTCGATTGGAGTGCGTCGTGACAGAACTGCCAATGGGAGCCGCCGAATGAAGGTACACTGAAGAGCCAAAGAACCTGGTACACCCGCCAAATATCGTGTACGGAGGAAGTGTCGCAAAATGACGTGGCGTGGACTCGACTAATGTCTGATGCAGTGCTGTAGGGAACTAATACCATGAAATCTGCATCCCTGTCCATAAATCCGTAAGAGGACGAGGGGTGGAGATCTCTTCTGAACAGTACGTTGCAAGGCATCCCAGATACGATTTCAAATTGCTCTGAGCACTATGGGACTTAACATTTGAGGTCATCAGTCCCGTAGAACTTAGAACTACTTAAACCTAACTAACCTAAGGACATCACACACATCCATGCCCGAGGCAGGATTCGAACCTGCGACCGTAGCGGTCACGCGGTTCATGACTGTAGCGCCTAGAACCGCACGGCCACACCGGCCGGCATCCCAGGTACGCTAAATAATGTTCGTGTCTGGGGAGTTTAGTGGCCATCGGAAGTGTTTAGCTCATAAAAGTGTTCCTGGAGCCACTCTGTAGAAATTCTGGACGTGTGGGGTGTCGCATTGTCCTGCAGGAATTGCCAAATCCGTCGGAATGCAAAATGGGCATGAATGGATGCAGTCGATCAGACAGGATGCTTACGTTCCTGTCACCTGTCAGGGTGGTATCTAGACGTATCAGGGGTCCCATATCACTCCAACTGCACACGTAACACACCATTAGAGAGCCTCCACCATCTTGAACATTCCCCTGCTGCCATGTAGGGTCCATGGATTCATGGTTATCTCCATACCCGTATACGTCCATCCGTTACCCTCAATTTTGACGGGACTCGTCCGACCAGGAAAGATGTTTAGAATCATCAACAGTCCAACATCGCTGTTAACCGGCCCAGTAGAGGCGTAATGCTTTTGTCGTGCAGTTATCAAAGGTACACGAGCGGGATTTCGGCTCCGGAAGTCCATACCCATGTTGTTTCGTTGTTCGCACGCTGACACGTGTTGATGGCGCAGCATTGAAATCTGCAGCAATTTGAGGAAGGGTTGTACTTCCGTCACGTTGAACGATTATCTTCTGTCGTCATTGCTGCCATTCTTACAGGATCTTTTTCTGGCCGTAGCCGTGTCGGAGATTTGATGTTTTACCGGATTCCAGATATTCACGGTATACTCGTCAAATGGTCGTACGGGAAAATCCGCACTTCCTCGCTACGTCGGAGATGATGTGTGCGCTCACGACAACAGCACGTTCAAACTCACGTAAATATTGATAACCTCCCATTGTACTTGCAGTAACCGATGTAACAACTGCGCCAGACTGTTGTTGTCTTATATAGGCGTTACCGACCGCAGGGCTGTGTTCTGCCTGTTTACGTATATCTGTATTTGAATACGCATGGCTGTATCTGTTTCCAGTTTCTTTGGCCCTTCAGTGTATATTTTCAATATTGTTGGTCATGTAGCTTGGCCTTTATGAAGATAATGCATATTGTGAGGAAAAGTTTTTTTGTTTTTTTTGTTTTTCTTCTTTCTTTACTTCTCCTTCATTTATTCTACACACATATCTTTGATGATTTGAACATTTCTTGTGTTATTCTATAGTAGAAACTGTAACTCATTTTTGCTTTCTTTGTGTTGCTAGATGAATCTGTTTTAATGAAGTATGCAGAAGTGTTTCTTTACGTTTCTTCTCCTTTGTAATACTTTCGTCAAATGCGCCGTGTGAAACCAAACGTAATATGCAGTAAAGTTGTATGAAGTGTGATGCAAGAGCGATATAGATAGATGGCAGTCGGATAGTGACACTGAGTGGGTGGGCAGCGCATCGGCGTACGTGTACGTGTCTTGTAAAGGTGCTAGAGAGAAACATAAGAAAAATTACGGCCGCCTTCTTCTTTTTCGGTCATGGTATAGACTGATTTTCGACGTGGACTTGATGAAACAAAATGGTAGTAGACAACGAGTACTGTGAGCTTCATTGAGTACCAGAAACAGCCATTTCAAAGGGTCGTGATTGCGTGGTCAGAATTGAAATGTTTTTCACGCAACTGTGTTTCACGAAATAATGTACTTTGAATTTATTGTGTGCCCCTTAATGAGATGCCGCGAGCGTTGAAACATAACTGCCACGGAGGAGATTTTTAAACGGTTTGTTATATGTAGTACTGTTTTTCACCAGAAAAGTGAATTAGCGATCTTGGCAATCATGCAAATAGTGGACGGACTGTGATTTCGCAGTGGGTGAGTGAAACTGAATTTCACACTGTTTTGAAACAGTGTATGGGACGTTGGTAACGGAGCCGTGAGCATAGGAGGCGTCACTGATGAGCATTCACGAACATGGATGTACACGACAACAACAACAGTACGTCTAACCGAGCCGTGACCAAAGTAATTATACGGAGGATAATACGGCCGCCAGGAGAATCATTTCCTAAACAAGAGGATGTTCCCATGGCAATTTCGTGGCTGATGAAGATACATTAATTACGCTGCCCACACCAAAAAGCTGCCGCTGACGTCGCAACGCACGACTACAAAGGTAAACTGCACTCCATAGCGCTCTCCCCCTGTAAAGACACAAAGCGTTTCACACAATTTCCATTACAATTTATTTTTCTTTTGTAAGGAACTCTGCTATTTCTTGCTTCCATTAAAAATAAATGTGATATCAGCGAAACGAATTTGCAATTATTGGTTCTATCATTAACAGCAGTCTTCATTGTTTGATACTCCCATCCTCCTCCTTTATTTTATTGTACCAAATATTACGTGTGTTTTAATGTATCATTTGGAGAAATGTGCTCTTATGAATATATGCAAAGTCTTGTCAGGCGCATTTTTCTGCGGTATTTTTCTTTCCGCGAATATTGTGGCATCCGCCATTAAATTCTGAGCGCCGATCAGTCACAGTTAGGCGGCTGGTCCGCTACTGATGAAAAGCAGTTTTGAATCTGACTTTTATTAACAACGTAAACTGTGTTCACATTCAATAAGACGTCATATTACGAAACACCGATGACAAAATGTGAGTTGATTTGGCTCTTACAACTGTAACTGAACAAAATTGTACTCATTTTCCAATTATTTACGAATTTATTTACGGCAGTTTCCGGGTTTTCTGTTCTCTGGCGTGGTTAGTTTCGTTAAGTTTGGAAGTAAAATTAGTTCTTGTTAGTTTATAAAATATAATATCACGACCGGAATTGCGCAGTGTAGATATCTGAGAATCATTTTCTTCACATATGCCTCAGTTCGTGACATTGTAGGTAACACAGCATTTTATAGCTTAGTTTCGTTACGCTATTGAGTCATTTCCTTCAGAACTAGCATACTGTGGGTCGCTATAGAGATTTAGTTTTGGTGCATATATTGTATTGTATCTTCTAAGTGTAGTCTTAGTATGTGGTTTCATTTTAGCCATTGCATGCTTCCCTTGACTACACTGTATTAATAAAATCGATAACAATAATAATAATAATAACAAATAAAAGAAATAGTGATTATATTGATAATAGTAATAAGTAAGTAATAGTTAAGAAGGATAGGGAAATATTTGTACGTATCATCATCGTAATATGAATCAGTGCATTTGTAGATAAATGTGAATATTCTCTGGAATGGCATCACACGTTACCATTCTATCTCTGCTGAGGTAATAATGTTTTAGTTTTTGTAATTATAATTTTTTGGTTTTTTAAGTTGTTTGGATACAGTCTCGGGACTGTTACATTTCAGATGGCGGGTAGTTCCCTTCGAGGCGCATCTGGAAGCCGTGCAAACGTCGAGCTGAGTAGCTGCTGCGGGATTTGCCTCGTGTGTGGCGGCGATTTTGGTTTCACAGGCACATTCTATGACGCAGCACTCACATTCTCATCTTCCACAGCACTAGATGCACTCGCTAACATTTCGTTACTTACGCTGACGCTCCTTTTGTGATGCTATGCAGGACGGGAAGGGTCTTGTAATTGTCGTACCCTGAAAAATTTGTCTTTTATCGTACAGGGAATGGTTGCAGAAATATTGTCTTTTATTGTGCAAACTCTTTATTTCTTATAAATTGGTATCATGTTTGTTTAATCTCTACAGGTTCCCTAATTCCCTTACAGGAGTAACAGTTAAACATAATGTGTGCCTATGAGACAACACAGACAAACGTCAACGTCTTTTCTGTTAAACTTGTAATGGTTAACTGGATATGGGCCATGTAATGCACTGCGGTTTACATGCCAAGCGCTAGGGGTTCTTGGAGGTACAGGAACAGTTGAAAGACTGTTGTCCAAGTCGTTCTGCCATGTACTCACTTTCCAGTTCAGCAGATGAGCCTTGGTTGTTACCTTTTGCTCTGAGATTTCTAGGACATCCGTCAAGTCTCCTTTACATAGCCATCAGGAGGCTGCAGGACACCTTATTTTAATGTCTGCTAGGTAGATTCAGAGGATCACCAGTAAACCACCTGTTGCCGTAATGCCAAAGGCCCTGTGAGTCCGAGGAGCACTTCCCTCTCAGCACGACGCAGGATTTGCATGTTCCGTGAACACCGAAGTCTGTGCGTCCAAACACTTGCTGCGTAGCTCGTAACGGCATCATGTCGGGGTCTCATTGCATTCAGCTGTAGACTGTGGCTTGCTGGTGTGACACGGGTCATTTTGTGCATAATTTTGCTTGCTTTGTTTGCGACTGTTTGTTCGGTCCAGTTGGAATCCACTGCATTGAGTGACTGTCTGGTGGTGAAGATACTCTCTAACTTAACTTTGGGGTTCATACACCGTGACTGGTGATCTTTAAGGAGTATTTATAGGCTCTTAAGAAGTTTCCAAATTATTGCTGAGCTCTCGAGTTCCCCGAGACCACTTCCAGAACGTCAACGGCATACTTCACCAACCTATCGACTTCGTTATCTTCTTCTAATTGGCCCAGGATCAAGCGGTTTAACATTACTTTGTGGGCTTAGAATTAGGTGGTCGTTATGCGGTGTTACCATTTCCCGGTGACATCGAAAATGTCTTTGATTCAAAGGCGATTTCCGTGGTACCTCCTTGAAAATTATATAAACTATCATCTTTAGTCTCTTGTTCAAAGCTGAAATACCGGCTAATATTTCCAAACTTTCCCAGATACGCAGAAACAGAATATACGCAACACTTTTTTTTTTTTTACAAATAATCGTTTTCACAGTGTTCTACTCGATGAACGTTGGTTTCAGTGATACTGCGTTACACACAAACAAACACACACACACACACACACACATATACACACACGCACACACACAAGAAATTTAGAAACAGACGGGAGAGATATTTCGAGATTTAATTCACTCTTTGTTTATATGAGATTCCTATGTGAAATCATTTTATAGGCACTTCAAGTGATGGGTAATACGTCCTTACATGAAATATGTTGCAAAAACTGTTGATATCTGACATGAGGATGAGGTATGAGAGTGAGGAATGATACATTGCATGCAGAGCAAAGTAAGATAAATCTCTTGACTTGCCATTAAAAGACTATTTTTAATGACGTACGCCACATTTACGGTATCCCAGTTAGTGAGAATCAACCATTTACTGCGATTCTGGAAGACGATCTAAAGAACCCATTTACATGTGGAATAAACAGTTCATTCCACGTATTACAAATTAAAACCGTGATTTACGGTTTAAAATTTGTCAGCGAATCACGACTGCTAAATTTTCCTCTTGAAGCCATTTGACATCAAGTAGCTGAAAATGCTTTAGTTGATCATTTTTTGAGGCAGAACATAGTTCTTTAGAGACAGTCCGCATCGATGCTGCCAAAAAAAACCAGCCCAGCGTTCTGTGGACTACGAGTAGTGGATCATTTTACGTTCCGTGTGGTTTTCAACAGATCGGTTAGATGGAATTATATAACAGATGCACTAAACATGATAGCGACGATCTGTCTTCTAAATTTCTTTCCATCATAGTGAAACATCCTCATGTGCCACACGTAGAAACAAAATGTGTCTTATTTGTGAATCTCGTCTTTAGAAGTAGATGAAGTTGGTGTAAAAAGTTGTTATTTGTTTCATAACATAGTAGTCCATAAATTAAAACAAGAGACTAACATCTTTAGTAAAAAGGCATTGCCTGATTTTGTCAAATACTTCTAGGGAAATGTTTCGAATGCAAGGGGATGATGACTTAGTGGCCACTGGTACAAATTCATACGCACACGTAGCACGTTCCCAATGGTATCGCCTTTGAGATCCATCGAATCCTTGCCAGGCCTAGTACAAACCTGTTTGGCCATATGTGTCATACTGAGGACAAATAAAAAGTTACAAATCCTATTTAATTATGGATAATGGGAGTAATGTCACATCATACCCAGTCCTATGACATATTTACTCTGTTAAAACTTTCGAATTTATTCCAGGCTATTTTACTTTCACCGTAAATATAAGCCTGTCGCACTACTGTTCTAGGTGAGGTTTCACCTTAGTTCAGTATTCCCCATCGAAAGGAAATAGCTCCCAGCGTGGGGGAAGCTGTGTGGAACTTAGTTATCAACTGCTTTCCGCGCCATTGACCTGAAACCTTGCCAGGTTCCACCCGTCGAACGTGATCAACAGATGCACTTTAGAAAGCAATAGATGAAAAATGTTCATGTCTCCTATATTGAGCTCGAAGAATGACCCAGTGACGTGGACTACGATGTTAAACGCTCTGACACCAGAGCAAATGAACCTGAAATCCTGCATAACCTATTACGTAGGAACATCGTTACCGTCTCAATGGGCTCTTAAACAGTATTCGGTAAACGGGCAGTTCATTCTGACGTAGTTCTTCAGCCATACGTAATGCGCAATCTGAGACAAGTTCACAAAAATAAAAAACCGTTTATACATTCCATGTGCACTTTTCATTCTCCAGTCTGTTAGCTTAGCAGTAAACGAACATGACATAAAGGGAAACGAAAGGCAGCTAACAAGAATAGCTTTGTGGGTTGGCCAGTTCACACCAGGTTGTACTTAGATTACACATGTATTTCAGAAGATGTCAATGGCTTAATAGATTTACTAAGCATAAAAATTATTTGGGAATCCACAATATATTTTGAATGCAGTATTCATACAAATAGAATATTCTGAGCAAAGAAATTATCAAAGAATTATTTAAAAATAAGAATAAAAACGTAGCTAAGAGAAAGTAACCAACTTTTACATTACTTCAAGACAATCTTGAATTTACTGGTGGCTCTGTATCTTAGGCACAAATTTTAACTCATTCAAACAGATTTCAACCTTGCTCAGGACCAGGCAAGCCATAACTCAAAACAGTGTAGTTAATCTTAGATAGAATCTGCAGTAGAGGTCATCTTAATACACGAAGTCATGACAATAATCATCATGAACCAAGTTATGATACACACATCTGATGTGGCACTTTAATAACTTATTAAGTAATTTGAGTTTAATTACTAACTCAATAAATGAAACGTATACTTGTTCAGCTAAACCAACCTTAGGAGCTTGCCTTCTCTGTCAAACAGCCGATCGCCCACAGCCATACATACCAGCCAATAATACGTCCTCGTCATAGTGAGATCAGTTTGACTAACACACTTGCAAGGATTGAGAACAGCTGCCAACATGAGTAACGCAGCTGTAGATATTCTCGGAGTAGTGAAACAACTTAAATCACTTAATAAAAGCGAGTCTCCTGGTCCAGACAGTACACCAATAAGGTTCCTTTTGGAGTACGCTGACGTATTACCTCCATACTTTACAGTCATATACAACCGTTAACTCGACGAAAGAACCGTACCTAAAGACTGTAAAGTTGCACAGGTCACACCAATATTCAAGAAAGCTAGTAGGAGCAATTCACCAAATTACAGGCGCATATCGTTAACGTCGATATGCAGCAGGATTTTGGAACATATATTGTGTTCAAACATTATGAATTACCTCGAAGAGAACTGTCTATTGACACACAGTCAAAATGGGTTTAGAAAACATCATTCCGGTGAAACACAACAACTCTTTATTCACATGAAGTGTTGAGTGCTATTGACAAGGGATTTCAGATCGATTCCGTATTTTTGAATTTCTGGAAGGCTTTTGACACTGTATCACACAAGGGGCTTGTAGTGAAATTGCGTGCTTATTGAATACCGTCTCAGTTATGTGACTGGATTTGTAATTTCCTGTCAGAGACGTCACAGTTCGTAGTAATTGACGGAAAGTCATCGAGTAAAACAGCAGTGATTTCTGGCCTTCCCCAAGGTAGTGTTATAGGCGCTTTGCTGTTCCTTATCTATGCAAACGATTTGGGAGACAATCTGAGTAGCCGTCTTAGGTTGTTTACAGATGACGCTGTCCTTTATCGAAAGAGAAAGTCATCAGAAGATCAAAACAAATTGCAAAACGATTTGATATCTGAATGGTGTGAAAATTGGCAGTTGACCCTAAATAAAGGAAAGTGTGAGGTCATCCACATGAGTGCTGAAAGGAATTCATTAAACTTCGGTTACACGATAAATCAGTCTAATCTAAAATACCTAGATATTACAATTACGAACAACTTAAATTGGAACGAACACATAGAAAACGTTGTGTGGAAGGCTAACCAAAGACTGCGTTTTATTTGCAGGACACTTAGAAAATGTAACAAACATCTCGTCACAAGCACAGCAGCAAATTTTTGCGATACGCCTGCGTTCTGCTGATTTTGTCACATTGTTTGTAAAGGGCGTTCTACTTCAGGAAGAAAGCACGGAGAGCTAAGAAATCACATCTGCCTCCGTGGTATTTGCAGCAGCATCTTATCCTAGTCAGATACCAGTAGGCTCACATGATTCACGCGAAGTACGGGGTACGGCCGTGAGGCACAGTGAAAGATCACCGGCGACAGACGTAAAACTTCCTGTTAATAGAATCTAATCTGGAGAGTCTCTGAGTTGTAATTCGAATCAAGAGACGTAAAAAGCGGATTTATGGCCGTCGGCTGGTCCAGACAGTTTTACGAGCGGCTGTCCGTCACGCACAAGCCGTGGGCGGCTGCATCAAACGGTTCGCGCCCTACTGCCACCGGCCGAGTGTAAATTTTCTGCGCTGGGTCGCAGTCTGTCATAGACGTGGAAGCAGCAACCATCTACCTCTATTTATATCAAATTCCTATCGTCACTATTTCAAGGATCATGTCAGAGTAAAACATATTAAAAACATCAACAATGTTAGGGGAATACGCTGACGAAACAGAAAATGTTAGGCCGTGAATACCTGGACCGAAGGCTAAAGAAACTGGTTTACGCATGTGTATTCCAATACAGAGATATGTAAAGAGGCAGAATACGGCGCAGCAGTCGGCAACGCCTATATAAGACAACAAATGTCTGGTGCAGTTGTTAGATCGGTTACTGCTCCTAAAGTGGTGGGTTATCAAGATTTAAGTGAGTTTCAACGTGGTGTTATAATCGGCTCATGAGCGATGGGACACAGCATCTCCGAGGTAGCGATGTAGTGGGTATTTTCCCGAACAACTACTTCACGAGTGTACCGTGAACATGAGGAATCCAGTAAAACATCAAATCTCAGGCATCGCTGCTGCCAGAAAGAGAACCCGCAATGTAATATAGTATTTGAAAATGAGTACACTTAGAGACTTACAACGAACTTTACAACTAATTTCGAATCTTCTTGAAACTTTTTCTCGATTATGAACCCCACAGCAGGATGAGAGGAAAAATGTTTGTGACTAACTACACTTTCTCTGTACATACAGTAAAACTGCCACATGAAGCATGGCGATTTCATTTATTGTTTGTTTATGATAAGATATTAAGGGACCGAACTGGTTAGGTAATCGGTCCCTAAGCTTACACATTACTTAATCTATCTTAAAGTGATTTACTACACTATGGACAACACACGCACCCATGCCCGAGGGAGAACTCGGATGGGGGGGGGGGGGGGGAGCTGTGCGGACCGTGACAAGGCGCCCCGACCACGCGGCTACCCCGCGCGACTTTCATTTATTACTTATTTACTACCAACTGCATTCGTCATAAATTTTTCAGACAGTATTAACGTATACCAGTGAATGTACCAGCAAAATTAAATCATTATACCATACATACTTCAGGAGATGTGAAGTCAAATAATGAGATGCGTGAAATACTGCCGTATGAGGCATGACGTTTTAGCTTATTAGTTCTTTACTGCTATCTGTGTTCTAAACACTCTCTCAGACAGCATCCACGTATAATGCTGAATGAACGTACAAAGATAAATCGTTACACTGCATACAGTTTAGGAGGTAATACGGGAAATATTGAGGGGACAGAAAAACTGCTCATGATGTATGACGCTTTAGTTTGTTATTACTAACAACGTTCGCAGCAGATTTCGCAAATGCTATTCTCATATGCTGCTGAATGTAGGTAGAAAAATATGTCATTGTCAGACACATAATTCATGATATATGATGTTGTAAACACAAATATGCGTGGAAAACTGCTCCATCATGCATGATGTTTGAATTTATTACTTCTTTACTACTAACAGTATTCACAACGCATTTTGCACACACCAGCCAGAGATAACACTGGATGATAGAACACATCAGGTAGTTCAGGAGATATCACATAGTAGACACTGAGTGTAGTGTTGACAGATTGCCAACACTACGCACATTATTTAAGGGAGGCGGCCATTAAGCAAGCAGGCGGACTTGGTGGTCTGAAACAGGATACTTCATAAATGCTATAAACAAAAGTACGTAGCTGCTGGAATACTTAACTTTAATCCACAATTTGTATACAGCGTTCTTGATGAGACATTTCATACGATAACTATCAAACTATCAATTGCTATGGCGCCTTGCTAGGTCGTAGACTTTGACTTAGCTGAAGGCTATTCTAACTATCTGCTCTGCTAATGAGCGATACTTCGTCCGTGTAGTCGCTAGCAAAGTCGTCCGTACAACTGGGGCGAGTGCTAGTCCGTATCTCGAGACCTGCCTTGTGGTGGCGCTCGGTCTGCGATCACACAGTGGCGACACGCGGGTCCGACATGTACTAATGGACCGCGGCCGATTTAAAACTACCACCTAGCAAGTGTGGTGTCTGGCGGTGACACCACACTGAGGAGCTTGAAAATGGAATTACAGAGTGAATTCCGCTATGCAGACAGGTGAAATGTGTCTACAGATAGTGTGAAATATGTTAAATCTACGTGAAATAACTTGACGCGTACGTATGAGGCCAAGTTACAAGTATAAAGCTCATCCTAAACCTCTGGAACGATTTAAACCAAATTGGCTAAAAATTTTAGTTATGATGTAGGAAGAAATACTATGGAGGTAAGAACCTCCAGTCTCCTGTTGGGATACGCGTGATAGCACAGAATGAGAAGGAGAGAGGAGGAGATGGACAGAGAGCGAGAGGAAAGGAGGAGACAGCCGCACATAGCAACAGGAGGAAGTTGACGAAGAGGAGGTGAGAGAGGAGAGAGGAGGAGGTAGAGAAAGAAAAGAGGAGGAAATAGACAGATACAAGGGGAGGAGGTAATGGGCAGAAAGCAGGAGATAGAGGAAATGAGCAGGCAGAAGCGGAGGAGGATTTGGACAGAGAAAGGAGAGAGGGGGAGATGGATAGACGGAGGTGCGAGGAGGAAATAAACACAGTAAGGGAAGGGGAGGAAAAGCAATAGCCGGCCGCTGTGGCCGAGCGGTTCTAGGCGCTTTAGTCCGGAACCGCGCTGCTGCTACGGTTGAAGGTTCGAATCCTGCCGTGGGCATGGATGTGCGTGATGTCCTTAGGTTAGTGAGGTTTGTTGTTGCGGTCTTCAGTCCGGAGACTGGTTTGATGCAGCTCTCCATGCTACTCTATCCTGTGCAAGCTTTTTCATCTCCCAGTACCTACTGCAACCTACATCCTTCTGAATCTGCTTAGTGTATTAATCTCTTGGTCTCCCTCTACGATTTTTACCCTCCACGCTGCCCTCCAATACTAAATTGGTGATCCCTTGATGCCTCAGAACATGTCCCACCAACCGATCCCTTCTTCTGGTCAAGTTGTGCCACAAACTTCTCTTCTCCCCAATACTATTCAATACTTCCTCATTAGTTATGTGATCTACCCATCTAATCTTCAGCATTCTTCTGTAGCACCACATTTCGAAAGCTTCTATTCTCTTCTTGTCCAAACTATTTATCATCCCTGTTTCACTTCCATACATGGCTACACTCCATACGAATACTTTCAGAAATGACTTCCTGACACTTAAATCAATACTGGATGTTAACAAATTTCTCTTCTTCAGAAACGCTTTCCTTGCCATTGCCAGCCTACATTTTATATCCTCTCTACTTCGACCATCATCAGTTATTTTGCTCCCCAAATAGCAAAACTCCTTTACTACTTTAAGTGCCTCATTTCCTAATCTAATTCCCTCAGCATCACCCGACTTAATTAGACTACATTCCATTATCCTTGTTTTGCTTTTGTTGATGTTCATCTTATATCCTCCTTTCAAGACACTGTCCATTCCATTCAACTGCTCTTAAAAGTCCTTTGCTGTCTCTGACAGAATTACAATGTCATCGGCGAACCTCAAAGTTTTTATTTCTTCTCCATGAATTTTAATACCTACTCCGAATTTTTCTTTTGTTTCCTTTACTGCTTGCTCAATATACAGATTGAACAACATCGGGGAGAGGCTACAACCCTGTCTTACTCCCTTCCCAACCACTGCTTCCCTTTCATGTCCCTCGACTCTTATAACTGCCATCTGGTTTCTGTACAAATTGTAAATAGCCTTTCGCTCTCTGTAATTTACCCCTGCCACCTTTAGAATTTGAAAGAGAGTATTCCAGTCAACATTGTAAAAAGCTTTCTCTAAGTCTACAAATGCTAGAAACGTAGGTTTGCCTTTCCTTAATCTTTCTTCTAAGATAAGTCGTAAGGTCAGTATTGCCTCACGTGTTCCAGTGTTTTTACGGAATCCAAACTGATCTTCCCCGAGGTTGGCTTCTACTAATTTTTCCATTCGTCTGTAAAGAATTCGTGTTAGTATTTTGCAGCTGTGACATATTAAGCTGATAGTTCGTTAATTTTCACATCTGTCAACACCTGCTTTCTTTGGGATTGGAATTATCATATTCTTCTTGAAGTCTGAGGGTATTTCGCCTGTTTCATACATCTTGCACACCAGATGGTAGAGTTTTGTCAGGACTGGCTCTCCCACGGCCGTCAGTAGTTCCAATGGATTATTGTCTACTCCGGGGGCTTTGTTTCGACTCAGGTCGTTCAGTGCTCTGTCAAACTCTTCACGCAGTATCATATCTCCCATTTCATCTTCATCTACATCCTGTTCCAGTTCCATAATATTGTCCTCAAGTACATCGCCCTTGTATAGACCCTCAATATACTCCTTCCACCTTTCTGCTTTCCCTTCTTTGCTTAGAACTGGGTTTCCATCTGAGCTCTTGATATTCATACAAGTCGTTCTCTTATCTCCAAAGGTCTCTTTAATTTTCCTGTAGGCGGTATCTATCTTACCCCTAGTGAGATAGGCCTCTACATCCTTACATTTGTCGTCTAGCCATCCCTGCTTAGCCATTTTGCACTTCCTGTCGATCTCATTTTTGAGACGTTTGTATTCCTTTTTGCCTGTTTCACTTACTGCATTTTTATATTTTCTCCTTTCATCAATTAAATTCAATATTTCTTCTGTTACCCAAGGATTTCTACTAGCCCTCGTCTTTTTACCTACTTGATCCTCTGCTGCCTTCACTATTTCATCCCTCAAAGCTACCCATTCTTCTTCTAATGTATTTATTTCCCCCATTCCTGTCAATTGCTCCCTTATGCTCTCCCTGAATCTCTGTACAACCTCTGGTTCTTTTAGTTTATCCAGGTCCCATCTCCTTAAATTCCTACCTTTTTGCAGTTTCTTCAGTTTCAATCTACAGGTCATAACCAATAGATTGTGGTCAGAGTCCACATCTGCCCCTGGAAATGTCTTACAATTTAAAACCTGGTTCCTAAATCTCTGTCTTACCCTTATATAATCTATCTGATACCTTTTAGTATCTCCTGGCTTCTTCCATGTATACAACCTTCTTTCATGATTCTTAAACCAAGTGTTAGTTATGATTATGTTGCGCTCTGTGCAAAATTCGACCGGGCGGCTTCCTCTTTCATTTCTGTCCCCCAATCCATATTCACCTACTACGTTTCCTTCTCTCCCTTTTCCTACACTCGAATTCCAGTCACCCATGACTATTAAATTTTCGTCTCCCTTCACAATCTGAATAATTCCTTTTATTTCATCATACATTTCTTCAATTTCTTCGTCATCTGCAGAGCTAGTTGGCATATAAACTTGTACTACTGTAGTAGGCGTGGGCTTCGTATCTATCTTGGCCACAATAATGCGTTCACTCTGCTGTTTGTAGTAGCTTACCCGCATTCCTATTTTCCTATTCATTATTAAACCTACTCCTGCATTACCCCTATTTGATTTTTTATTTATAACCCTGTAGTCACCTGACCAGAAGTCTTGTTCCTCCTGCCACCGAACTTCACTAATTCCCACTATATCTAACTTCAACCTATCCATTTCCCTTTTTAAATTTTCTAACCTACATGCCCGATTAAGGGATCTGACATTCCACGCTCCGATTCCTAGAACGCCAGTTTTCTTTCTCCTGATAACGACATCCTCTTGAGTAGTCCCCGCCCGGAGATCCGAATGGGGGACTATTTTACCTCCGGAATATTTTACCCAAGAGGACGCCATCATCATGTAATCATACAGTAAAGCTGCATGCCCTCGGGAAAAATTACGGCTGTAGTTTCCCCTTGCTTTCAGCCGTTCGCAGTACCAGCACAGCAAGGCCGTTTTGGTTATTGTTACAAGGCCAGATCAGTCAATCATCCAGACTGTTGCCCTTGCAACTACTGAAAAGGCTGCTGCCCCTCTTCAGGAACCACACGTTTGTCTTGCCTCTCAACAGATACCCCTCCGTTGTGATTGCACCTACGGTACGGCTATCTGTATCGCTGAGGCACGCAAGCCTCCCCACCAACGGCAAGGTCCATGGTTCATGGGGGGTTTAAGTAGTTCTAAATTTAGGGGACTGATGACCTATAGTGCTTAGAGCCATTTGTGCCATTCTGAAATGTAATAGGAGAAGGCGGAAGAGGAGATGGACAGAGAAAGTTGGAGGAGGAGAGTGACAAATAGAGGGGAAGGAAGAAATGGAACTAGAGGGGCAAAAAATGAATATAGTGCGAGGGAACATATGGACAGATGGGGAAGAAACTGACTGACAGAGACAGAGATAGGGGAGGAAGAGATGGGCAGAGACAGGATCAGGTTAAGGTGGACATTGAATGAGAGGGAGGGAGGCAGCATATGGACAGAGAAAGAGATAGGGTGGAGGAGATGGGCAGAGAGGATGTGAGTATGTAAACAAGGAAATGCGGAAAGAGATTGACTGAAAGACCTATATCTCTGACGTCAATCTGTTGTAGAATTTGAGAACATGTTTTTTGCTCGAGTATCATGTCGGTTTTGGAAACCCAGAATCTACTATGTAGGAATCAACATGGATTCCGGAAACAGCGATCGTGTGAGACCCAACTCGCTTTATTTGTTCATGAGACCCAGAAAATATTAGATACAGGCTCCCAGGTAGATGCTATTTTTCTTGACTTCTGGAAGGCGTTCGATACAGTTCCGCACTGTCGCCTGATAAACAAAGTAGGAGCCTACGGAATATCAGACTAGCTGTGTGGCTGGATTGAAGAGTTTTTAGCAAACAGAACACAGCATGTTGTTATCAATGGAGAGACGTCTACAGACGTTAAAGTAACCTCTGGCGTGCCACAGGCGAGTGTTATGGGACCATTGCTTTTCACAATATATATAAATGACCTAGTAGATAGTGTCTTTTCGCGGCTTTTCGCGGATGATGCTATAGTATACAGAGAAGTTGCAGCATTAGAAAATTGTAGCGAAATGCAGGAAGATCTGCAGCGGGTAGGCACTTGGTGCATGGAGTGGTAACTGACCCTTAACATAGACAAATGTAATGTAGTGCGAATACATAGAAAGAAGGATCCTTTATTGTATGATTATATGATAGCGGAACAAGCACTGGTAGCAGCTACTTCTGTAAAATATCTGGGAGTATGCGTGCGGAACGATTTGAAGAGGAATGATCATATAAAATTAATTGTTGGTAAGGTGGGTACCAGGTTGAGATTCATTGGGAGAGTCCTTAGAAAATGTAGTCCATCAACAAAGGAGGTGGCTTACAAAACACTCGTTCGACCTATACTTGAGTATTGCTCATCAGTGTGGGATCCGTACCAGATCGGGTTGACGGAGGAGATAGAGAAGATCCAAAGAAGAGCGGCGCGTTTCGTCACAGGGTTATTTGGTAACCGTGATAGCGTTACGGAGGTGTTTAACAAACTCAAGTGGCAGACTTTGCAAGAGAGGCGCTCTGCATCGCGGTGTAGCTTGCTCGCCAGGTTTCGAGAGGGTGCGTTTCTGGATGAGGTATCGAATATATTGCTTCTCCCTACTTATACCTCCCGAGGAGATCACGAATGTAAACTTAGAGAGATTAGAGCGCGCACGGAGGCTTTCAGACAATCGTTCTTCCCGCGAACCATGCGCGACTGGAACAAGAAAGGGAGGTAATGACAGTGGCACGTGAAGTGCCCTCCGCCACACACCGTTGGGTGGCTTGCGGAGTATAAATGTAGATGTAGATAGATGTAGAAAGAAAATTGTAAGAAAGGCATACGCAAACAGACAGTGTGTGGATATATACCCATTATGTTGAATTTAAAGCTACTTATTCCGTCTGCAATTGCAACCTGACGTTTTCGTAGTCTGTGCAGAATAATTCTTAGTGTTTGTGCGTAGCATTACAGAAAAATATTATCAGAAGCTAAAAAGAAGAATGAAAGGATATTTTATAATGGTTATAGTCTTTGAAATAAGCAATGGCAATACCACTTCGACGACTGAACGTGACACGGTCTTATACGCAAGTAATGTTGCTAGTCAATTTGACATTAAAGACAGAAATGTTACGTTCTGTGCTACAGGTGGAACTATGTTTACACACTGTCACGGATATTATTCGTCAGATTTAAATTATGAAACAGAATAAGTTGTAACTACAGTCATACAGTAAATTATCACCAACAATGTTCGAATGTCGAATGTAAGAAAATCCAGTAACAATCGTGATTTAATAAATATACGGAAAAATAAAATGAATCTTATCAGTTACTGAATTTACAATGTCCACAAACACTGTATTTGACTTTTTACAAAAAAAGATTCAAGCAATTAATGCACAATATTCTTACAGAGCATAGATGGATTCCAATTTTCCGCAAGCAGAATGGATCGCGAAGCTGTCATTTGGAAATATCGAATTTCAAATTTATCTCTCCGTATTAGGTAGTTCGCACTCTTTTCGGCCAGGTTTTTCTTTCAAAACTTTAATACTGTGGGCGCAACGTTAACTGACGCTACTTAATTAATTACGGGCCCTAATTATTCGTACACATTTTAAGCTCTCTAACACATTCGAAATGCTATTTGTCTGTAATTTACTCAACATAGACTACAACTCTATTCCTCACGTGGCAGTCTCCGTGCATTTAGTAGGATATCGCAGTCCACGTATTACTTAATCACTGTCCCGCTGTGTTCTGATATATTAATCCAGTTCGCACGGCACTTTTGACATTTTAACAGCATAGCGCATAGTTGTTTCCAGTTTCAGCAATAGTATTCTTGATTAAAAAGAAATGTGGAGGTACTACGAACTTATTTTTCTAGCAATGTACAGCAGAGTAAGATACGATATAGATTAACAAGTCGTTTAACTTGCTTCAACGTGGCGCTTTTGTGTGAATGGAGTTATATAACTTGGAACACTCGCCTCATACAACTGTCTACTGTGCTGCAAAGAGGAGGAAGACGTGAGAAAAATACAGCGCATTTGAAATTCGTGTCTGGTATTCGTACACGTGACAGTATTCCTAAAAACTACAAGAAAATTTCATATAATGATATGTCTGGAAAACGGTACTTGTTGAGACGTTGGGAAATATGTCCTCTTAGACCCATTTGTGTGTTAAGCAAAAGTAGTCCGATAGGCAGAGTTGCGTGTACTTACCATGCATTCTTCAGTTCTTCTTCGCACATTTTTCAGATGAATTTGGACCCACTTGGAAAGCGTCACACGCATTAGTTTTCTCACGTCCGTTACGTCAGCTCATGTTCACTGAACTGAGCATACTCCAACGGTATTTACTGTCACCCACGAAAAAGGAAATCCAATGAATTCAGCACCGGTGAATGAGGAAGCCGTGGCACAAGACCTCCTCTAACAATCCATCAGCCAAGAACCGTTGCGGTGAAGTACTGTCTCACGATCCGTAGACCGTGGTGCACAAAACCACGGTTGCTGGTTTTCTCCAAGGGTAAAGGTCTCCTCCCTCGTCGAGGCGTATTACTTACACCTGATTACTTCACAGTGGTATTGGTACGTGTTAGGATCAACGATGCCAGGGCCAACTCCTCACGTAAAACCACATCGAAGTTCACCTTCTCTAACGAATATGCGTGATCAGTGGGGTCCTATTCTGTATCGTTCATGCTGATCGGTGCATTAGGTTCACCTTGGCAGTGAGGTCATTTGCGGTTCTTTATCCGAAGTTCCTATTCAGTAAACTTCTGTTACCCATCGGTCCTCCTGCTGGTTTTTCAAAAATTGTACTGAGAAGTTTTGCATTTCGGTATGGCCCTCTCGTTAAGTTCGGTGTGGTTTATTTGCACCTAGAATTTGTTATTGTAGACATATTGAGTGGTTTTAGCTTCGGATGTAGTGACTGTGTTACTGAAGAATCACCAGGACGCTTCCAGGTGGAAAGTGAGTTCATAATAGGCTATTTTTCTTTTTTAGAAATATGGTTTGTATTGTTGTTACTGTGAATGGTTATAACACAAAAAAACAGTTCGGTCAGTATTCTCACTTGTTATTTTTGCGTAATTAAGTGTTTAAAAAGTCATTAAGTTTCAAAAGGTCAGCTTTGCTTATGTATATAACGCGAGCGTTCGCTGAAATTACTAGTGACTTCACGAACTTTTCTTCCGCAAATGGTTTACTTATTAACTATCGAAACTTTACATCTACATCTACATACATACTCCGCAAGCCACCTGACGGTGTGTGGTGGAGGGTACCTTGAGTACCTCTATCGGTTCTCCCTTCTATTCCAATCTCGTATTGTTCGTGGAAAGAAAGATTGTCGGTATGCTTCTGTGTGGGCTCTAATCTCTCTGATTTTATCCTCACGGTCTCTTCGCGAGATATATGTAGGAGGGAGCAATATACTGCTTGACTCTTGGGGGAAGGTATGTTCTCGAAACTTAAACAAAAGCCACTACCGAGCTACTGAGCGTCTCTCCTGCAGAGTCTTCCACTGGAGTTTATCTATCATCTCCGTAACGCTTTCGCGATTACTAAATGATCCTGTAACGAAGCGCGCTGCTCTCCGTTGGATCTTCTCTATCTCTTCTATCAACCCTATCTGGTACGGATCCCACACTGCTGAGCAGTATTCAAGCAGTGGGCGAACAAGCGTACTGTAACCTACTTCCTTTGTTTTCGGATTGCATTTCCTTAGGATTCTTCCAATGAATCTCAGTCTGGCATCTGCTTTACCAACGATTAACTTTATATGATCATTCCATTTTAAATCACTCCTGATGCGTACTCCCAGATAATTTATGGAATTAACTGCTTCCAGTTGCTGACCTGCTATTTTGTAGCTAAATGACAAGGGATTTATCTTTCTATGTATTCGCAGGACATTACACTTGTCTACATTAAGATTCAATTGCCATTCCCTGCACCATGCGTCAATTCGCTGCAGATCCTCCTGCATTTCAGTACAATTTCCCATTGTTAAAACCTCTCGATATACTACAGCATCATCCGCAAAAAACCTCAGTGAACCTCCGATGTCATCCACAAGGTCATTTATGTATATTGAGAATAGCAACGGTCCTACGACACTCCCCTGGGGCACACCTGAAAACACTCTTACTTCGGAAGACTTCTCTCCATTGAGAATGACATGCTGCGTTCTGTTATGTAGGAACTCTGCAATCCAATCACATAATTGGTCTGATAGTCCATATGCTCTTACTTTCTTCATTTAATGACTGTGGGGAACTGTATCGAACGCCTTGCGGAAGTCAAGAAACACAGCATCTACCTGTGAACCAGTGTCTATGGCCCTATGAGTCTCGTGGACGAATAGCGCGAGCTGGGTTTCGCACGACCTTTTCGAAACCCATGCTGATTCCTACAGAGTAGATTTCTAGTCTCCATAAAAGTCATTATACTCGAACATAATACGTGTTCCAAAATTCTACAACTGATCGACGTTAGAGAGATAGGTCAATAGTTCTGCACAACTGTTCGACGTCCCCTCTTGAAAACTGGAATGACCTGTGCTCTTTTCCAATCCTTTGGAACGCTACGCTCTTCTAGAGACCTACGGTACACCGGTGGAATAAGGGGGGCAAGTTCCTTCGCGTACTCTGTGTAAAATCGAACTGGTATCCCATCAGGTCCAGCGGCCTTTCCTCTTTTGAGCGATTTTAATTGTTTCCCTATCCCTCTGTCGTCTATTTCGATATCTACCATTTTGTCATCTGTGCGACAATCTAGAGAAGTAACTACAGTGCAGTCTTCCTCTGTGAAACAGCTTTGGAAAAAGACATTTAGTATTTCGGCCTTTAGTCTGTCATCCTCTGTTTCCGTACCATTTTGGTCACAGAGTGTCCGGACATTTTGTTTTGATCCACCTACCGCTTTGACATAAGACCAAAATTTTCTGCCAAGTCAGTACGTAGAACTTTACTTTCGAATTCATTGAACGCCTCTCGCATAGCCCTCCTCACAATACACTTCGCTTCGCGTAATTTTTGTTTGTCGGCAAGGCTTTGGCTATGTTTGTGTTTGCTGTGAAGTTCCCTTTGCTTTCGCAGCAGTTTTCTAACTCGGTTGTTGTACCACGGTGGCTCTTTTCCATCTCTTACGATCTTGCTTGGCACATATTCATCTAACGCATATTGTACGATGGTTTTGAACTTTGTCCACTGATCCTCAACACTATCTGTACTTGAGACAAAATTTTTGTGTTGAGCCATCAGGTACTCTGTAATCTGCTTTTTATCACTTTTGCTAAACCTAAAAATTTTCCTACATTTCTTAGTATCTCTATTTACGGATGAAATCATCAATGCAGTAACCGCTTTATGATCGCTGATTCCCTGTTCTGCGTTAACTGTTTCAAATAGTTCGTTTAAAACTTTTAAGTAACAATGCAAAGGAATTTTGTGGAGGCTGATGGAGGAAATTTTGCAAAATTTCATGCATTTGCCGCTCACGCTCACATAATTCGGCAACGAAGTCAGCCTGCGTTTTTCTGTAGTGTTATGTGGAATAAAGCACCGAAAGCATGCGAGTTGTAGTAGGGAAGTTAGTGAGTTGCCGTCTTGAAAATCGTAGGTTCGCATGCATGATACAAAAATATTTTTTTTTTTTTGCTCTTCATGTTTGTAACGCATTCTGAGACTTCGTTAATCGTCAAAGTTAAGCATTTTTCTGAAATATTCGTTGTAATTTACACAAAAGAGCGCGCTTTCTCAGTAACGAGTATCTCCGATTTCGTGACATCCATATGTTTAAGAAATGAAAGATGAAATTACTGTATGTGAAACAACTGAAAGAGACATTTATACTGCTTCTTGTCACAAATAATTCACCTTTCTTTCGGAATACGTAGCGATATCCGAGAGTGTGGTCAGACAGGACTCTAAGAGCACAACGTAAATAACTGCGAATGAAACTAGCAGCAATCGTCTTTATACTGTAGCTTGTTACAAGTATTTATCTGCGATCGAATCCTTGACAACTGCAGACAGAGATGAAAGATTCCCGCCACAATGTTTTCAGGCTGTACCACCATATATGAAACATTTTGATTCATCAAATGCATATTACAAACTACAAAGAACTCCTATAGCTGCACTCGTCACACGCTCTCGAAAAGGCGTTTTCCAAAATTTTGTTGTTATGAAGCAAATCGTTGACGTATCATATAGGGAAGTAGGCTACTTCGTTTGGATCTCTAGGAGCGAGTTACAACCACATTCTATGCATCTTCTTATTGTTTGACACACTCTTAAACAATTTTTTTGGGTTCGTGGAGATGTGTTCCGTCTGTGCAAGAAACTGGAGGCAGTTTGCTTATTACCATACGCGTTTCGCTTCTTTTATTTGTGAAGCATCTTCACGGATGAAAGGAGCGAAACCGTGTGGCAATAAATAAACTGCATTCAATTAGTTGCATGAATGGAACGTACCTCCATGAATTTTGAAGCAACTAAGGATCAACGGAAAAAAGACGACAAATTTTTCGGGTGTTTCTATAAATGTCCAGTGTGGTACTACGCTGCATCGGCAACCAAAGGCCCTTTCTGGATATGCAAAGTTTGACGTGTGCGAAATGAATGCCTCCAAAGCAGAATTTCGCAGCTGCAGATCGACGACGCTTCTCCCCTTGTAGCAATGACATCTCTTCCACTCACCTACGTGGCAGCAATGAGGCACGATGCGCTGCAAACACCTGTAGAGCAACTTCCAGAAGATTTTTCACATGTTGCAAAAAGCCTTCGAGACGAGGTCGAGTATCTACGACAGCGACCGACTCTTCCCCTGGATCTCATGGCGCCGGACGAAGATATTGACATACGTGAAGGTGATATGGCACTTGATGCCATGGTAGTCCCTAATGCCGCCTTCTTTCCTGAACCTCGCGACACTGAACCACACCCCTGCGTACAGAGGTCAACAAAACGACATAAGAAGAGGAGGGTGACACCCACAGTAGTCGAAGCCGTGCTTCCATTATATGCCCACCAGATGATTCCCAGGAGTAGGTCACAATCGCAGTTTCTGGTACCCATCACGGGCAGGAACTCTGCCCTAAAGACCCCATCGCCGATAGTTCTTACGCCGACAGCCTCGAATCATGAAGCCAACGGCTCCTCCTGCATCAATGTTTGACGTACCTGACTGCCCCGTTCCGTGGATGGACGGCGTTTTTTATGAACTCCAAGCAGACGAAAAAATGCCACAGGGCGCCCCTGTGAACAGGTCTTGATATCCTAGTGGACAGACAATGCTTACCATCCCATGACACTCGTTCTTACTGCTACGAGGCACTCACAGCGATGTGCTACCCATGCAGGCGTACAGAATTGCCACCATTAGTTTCAATAGGTTCAGTTCCTACGTCAAACTTCAACTGTTATGAGCGGTGGACGTTGACATTGCCCTGTTACACGTTGCTAAAAGGGGGAACCTTGGCCCGATTTTTACTGTTATACGATATACGTCACGCCAGCTGCCAATGGAGGTAGTGGAGCAGCGATTATTGTGCGTGACAGCATTGCAGTAGAAAACATCCCTTACTAGCAAACGCCATAAGGGCTATCACTGATAGTTCACTGGATCAGACTAGTGAATACTTATTCTCCATCCGGCGCAAACCAACGACGTGAGAGCTCATAGTTTTATTCTGAAACAATCACGTCACTTCCTATGGGACGATAAGAGCACACAGTTATCGGCAGAGATTTAAACTGTGTCCTCGCGAGGAGGGACTAGTATCCACATCTTACCACGTATCTCGCACTTCTCTACTTAGTACGTCAACTCTAGATCGCCTGGGATATGCACGCGTCACGAGCCAATCAGCCACTCTATTGGATCGGGTTTACGTCACTTCTCCAATCGTTACGGACGTAATGAACGCGGAAGAATGGCCTCCGACCTTCTCCGACAATAGCTTTTATTTGTGCACAGTCAACCGACGACGTCAAACAATATGACGCAGTCGAGGTCAGTAGAAACTTAACGTGGACTACGTACAGAAACCGGAATTTCGAGGAATTGTGACGACCACGCGATAATCTTACGGAAGGTGTATCGAACAGTATTCGCCCATACTTCTATAGTGGAAACAAGGTATTAGGCGAGCCCAACGCCGCACACTGATCATATACGGCAAGGAACGAATGCAGTGGCACTGAGAGATTTTTAATACTTAATACTCCAGAATGTCATGAAGCACCCGCCATCCCTGGAACGTCAGGTAGCGGTTCAACGCGTCAAGGCTAAGATTTTTGCTCTTACACGGCTCCAATTGGAAGGCATAGTTATCCGAGTGCGATGCCAAGACAGTATGTCGTCGCAGGTATCAGACGACGTCGACAAGCGCTGATTCATTCTTTGTATTTGCCTGACGGCCGACGGCTGGCATCACAGTCGTCGAAGCTCGCAATCGTCACTTCTATCGTGAGGAGTATCTTAACGATTATGCACTTATAGACATACCAAATATAGTCCATTGTACCCTTGATCACCAGATCCTCTTTTAGCAAACATCTCCAATAAAGACATCACTGATGCGCTCGCCAAGACAGCTTTCATCCGTCCGTCATGAGCAGTCGGCCTGCCCTTTGACCTTCAAGGACTTAGTGTTGCCATGATGGGAGGAAATGTGCCAGGAACTACTGCCCCCTATGACGCCGCCACCACAGGAATTTCTGGAAGGTCTAATTATTGCGATCTCCAAACACTTTGGAGGCACGCGACCTGACACCTAGCGGCCGATCACTTTACTAAACTCGGATTTCAAGACTTATACACGCCTTCTCGCGATGTGTCTCAGGTGAGGCGTGCACCAGGTTTTGTCGACGCAATGAAGTCCGTAGGCGGAGATACTAATATACAATCAACGCTGTGTGATTATACAGATGGCATCACCATTGCAACACTCTCATTGTCATCGATTTCGAGCAGGCATTCGATCGCGTGAACCACACCTTCCTCTCGAAGGTGATGGCATGAATGCCTTTCCCACGTGCCTTCGTCCTCGTAATCAATTCGTGACGCTTCGCCACCAAAACAAAAAGTGAATACATTTTTTGAATAAAAAAGTGAGGGAGATAAGGAAATGAGATAATGAAGGGACAGAACACACTTTATTGTCTATAATAAATCATACAATCACCGTTGATCTTTATTTTACAATTGCCATTGCTGGCTTTCGCCCATATAAAGAGGTACTCATCTGCATTTAATTTCTTCTTCCTTCTCGTGGTCAAAACAAATGGCATGCTTGGAACAAGAGTACCATAAGGCTGTTTAGCTGAGAGTCCTGTAGTCTCAGCTATACTCCATGTCTTCCAAGCCAAAATGTTAGCATCTGGAAATGCTTCAAGGCCACCATAATCTGCATGACTGCCACATACAACAGCAAGTGTCAACCAGGTACTACCTCCAAACACTGCTTGTACATCACAGGTGAAGTTCAGATGGAGTCCACGAAAAACATTTGGCCCTCCAATCAATTGCTGTTTAATAAACTGCCCAGCCAAGTCAATATGAATCGCTTCAAACTGCGATACACAGGTACGCTGCTCCGCCAGCGACGACGCCATGCACGTCGCAGAGGCATTGCTGTGGCTGCAACACGGGCCTAGTAATACTAGGGCCCGTGTTGCCCGGCAGCCTCGTCCAGCGGCTAAGTCCGCTTCAAGGTCACCCGCCAAGCGTGCAACCAAGAGCGGACGGCCACCAAAACGAAAATTGAATACATTTTTTGAATAAAAAAATGAGGGAGATAAGGAAATGAGATACTGAAGGGACAGAACACACTTTATTGTCTATAATAAATCATACAATCACCGTTGATCTTTATTTTACAATTGCCATTGCCGGCTTTCGCCCATATAAAGAGGTACTCATCTGCATTTAATTTCTTCTTCCTTCTCGTGGTCAAAACAAATGGCATGCTTGGAACAAGAGTACCATAAGGCTGTTTAGCCAAGAGTCCTGTAGTCTCAGCTATACTCCGTGTCTTTGAAGCCAAAATGTTAGCATCTGGAAATGCTTCAAGGCCGCTATAATCCTCATGACTGCCACATACAACAGCAAGTGTCAACCAGGTACTACCTCCAAACACTGCTTGTACATCACAGGTACATCGTAGTCAAAACAAATGGCATGCTTGGAACAAGAGTACCATGAGGCTGTTTAGCCAAGAGTCCTGTAGTCTCAGCTATACTCCATGTCTTCCAAGCCAAAATGTAAGCATCTGGAAATGCTTCAAGGACACCATAATCTGCATGACTGCCACATACAACAGCAAGTGTCAACCAGGTACTACCTCCAAACACTGCTTGTACATCACAGGTGAAGTTCAGATGGAGTCCACGAAAAACATTTGGCCCTCCAATCAATTGCTGTTTATTAAACTGCCCAGCCAAGTCAATATCAATCGCCTTCAAACTGCGATACACTGGTACGCTGTTCCGCCAGCGACGACGCCATGCACGTCGCAGAGGCATTGCTGTGGCTGCAACACGGGCCTAGTAATACTAGGGCCCGTGTTGCCCGGCAGCCTCGTGCAGCGGCTAAGTCCGCTTCAAGGTCACCCGCCAAGCGTGCAACCAAGAGCGTCATGGCCACCAAAACGTAAATTGAATACATTTTTTGAATAAAAAAGGGAGGGAGATAAGGAAATGAGATAATGAAGGGACAGAACACACTTTATTGTCTATAATAAATCATACAATCACCGTTGATCTTTATTTTACAATTGCCATTGCCGGCTTTCGCCCATATAAAGAGGTACTCATCTGCATTTAATTTCTTCTTCCTTCTCGTGGTCAAAACAAATGGCATGCTTGGAACAAGAGTACCATAAGGCTGTTTAGCCAAGAGTCCTGTAGTCTCAGCTACACTCCAAGTCTTCCAAGCCAAAACGTTAGCATCTGGAAATGCTTCAAGGCCACCATAATCTGCATGACTGCCCCATACAACAGCAAGTGTCAACCAGGTACTACCTCCAAACACTGCTTGTACATCACAGGTGAAGTTCAGATGGAGCATTTCCAGATGCTAACATTTTGGCTTGGAAGACATGGAGTATAGCTGAGACTACAGGACTCTCGGCTTAACAGCCTTATGGTACTCTTGTTCCAAGCATGCCATTTGTTTTTACTACGAAAAGGAAGAAGAAATTAAATGCAGATGAGTACCTCTTTATATGGGCGAAAGTCGGCAATGGCAATTGTAAAATAAAGATCAACGGTGATTGTATGATTTTGGCTTGGAAGACAGCGCCGAGGATGATGGTCAATGGACGGATGGCGACACAAGGGTTGTCACCTTTCAACTATCATGCACGCCATCGCAACAGTACTGCATCTTTGCGGCCTGCAACGTCGTTTATCAGAGATCACCCTGCGAGGACGCACATTCAAATGCCACACCTATGCCGACAACATCTTCATTATACGTACCATCGAGATGGTTCAATAGTCCATCTGCGAAATCCTGCGAGTTGATCATTAGAGGAGGATTCCCGAATGAAAATGCGGCACCGTTTAGGACCATGGAGAGTCTACGCTGCCTAGGAATAGTTTTCACTGAAGATTTCCGTCACACCGCCACGTTTTTTCAGAACCTCAGGAGGGTCGTTCGAAGTCAGTTATTGCGAGCGATGAAGGTGTTAAGACGGGTGAGTTTATTAATATATAGATGGCATCTTGCATAATACAAATCGCACAGATATTACCCATCTCTATATTAATGACGGATGGGCTCCAAGCGGCCTTCACTTATACTGTCAGTAGCGGTCACATATACAACGCCAACTATGACATTCTCACACTCCCTAATGGAAGAAAAGATCTCGCCCTGATCACTATCGATCCACGCTACAAATCTTTATGTACGTATAATCCTGAATTTATGGAACCACAGGCTCAACTGTTTCACTGGACTTTTTCCCTACGAACTCGAACCTAGTTCATATTAACCGCCGATCGCCTTGTCCCACATTGCACCTGCACTATCGCATATCAGACGTTTTCGTCTGTAACACAGTTATGTCCATGAAGACTTTCCTCGCACTAGTGCTTCCGCTACGCTAGATATTTATCACTTCTAAATGCGGACTCACCTCAGAAACACTTTCGAAGGACGGTAAATCCCCATTACCGGTGAATACCCGACACGATACAAAATCCATGCCATCGCCCCGCCTGAGGTGTAATGTGGACGACGCGGACAAACACCGTTTCCTCCGCCGCGCGGCGGCGGACTTAAGGTTCCTTCTCCAGAAGGTACTGGCCCTTAATCTCCGGGTGCCAGCGCACATGACCATGCCCAGTATACTCTTGCCCGGACCAGACATATTTTTCACAATCAGAGATCCATGCGGTCACGTGGATAAAGGTCATGGGCGTCCTTTACCTTTTCAGAAATGGATGCAAGAACGTGATCTATTTTTGGACGTTCTTGATAACATGACACAACATAATGAGGTGACACATTAAATACCAGTCCACTTTTGCTAACTGGCTAGGGAGCCTTTTCCTTCCAACCCATCCCGCGGTTGAAACCTACCCGGCAAGCGGGGTTGACAGGCGGAGCTCTATCTCATGACCACCAAAGGCTTAAAGTTCACTTTCCGAAGGTGCGACCCCAAATGCCACTTAGCGGTCGATGATTCGTTTTCGCACTCCAGGAGCATCTTCGAGTTGTTTTTCCTGTAGGCTGCGTTAAATAAGGAGCTTTCTATTATTATTTTTACACTGTATAACAAAAAAAGATACACACTTAAACGTTTCCTTCATTTCCCGTATTCTGTAATTTCCAGTCAATGGATAAAAGTAAATTTTAGACTATGTGTTGTTTCATGTAATAACTCGGAGTATTATGTTTATATAATTTGTGTCCGCAGCTCATGGTCTCGTGGTCGAGTTGTCGCTTCCCGAGGACGGGGTCCCGGGTTCGCTACCTGACGGGGTCAGGGATTCTCACCTATCTCGAGATGACTGCGTGTTTGTGTTGTCCTAATCATCTGAACATCATTCATGAAAGTGGCGAGATTGGACTGAGCAATCGTTGGGAATCATCATTTTTTTTTCTTTTTTTTTTATGCGGCCCGCCACGAATTCCTTTCCTGTGCTAACCTCTTCATCTCAGAGTAGCACTTGCAACCTACGTCCTCAATTATTTGCTTGACGTATTCCAATCTCTGTCTTCCTCTACAGTTTTTGCCCTCTATAGCTCTCTCTAGTACCATGGAAGTCATTCCCTCATGTCTTAGCAGATGTCCTATCATCTTGTCCCTTCTCCTTATCAGTGTTTTCACACATATTCCTTTCCTCTCCGATTCTGCGTAGAACCTCCTCATTTCTTACCTTATCAGCCCACCTAATTTTCAACATTCGTCTATAGCACCACATCTCAAATGCTTCGATTCTCTTCTGTTCCGGTTTTCCCACAGTCCATGTTTCACTACCATACAATGCTGTACTCCAGACGTACATCCTCAGAAATTTCTTCCTCAAATGAATGCCGGTATTTGATATTAGTAGACTTCTCTTGGCCAGAAATGCCTTTTTTGCCATAGCAAGTCTGCTTTTGATGTCCTCCTTGCTCCGTCCGTCATTGGTTATTTTACTGACTACGTAGCAGAATTCCTTAACTTCATTGACTTCGTGACCATCAATGCTGATGTTAAGTTTCTCGCTGTTCTCATTTCTACTACTTCTCATTACCTTCGTCTTTCTCCGATTTACTCTCAAACCATACTGCGTACTCATTAGGCTGTTCATTCCGTTCAGCAGATCATTTAATTCTTCTTCACTTTCACTCAGGATAGCAATGTCATCAGCGAATCGTATTATCGATATCCTTTCACCTTGTATTTTAATTCCTCTCCTGAACCTTTCTTTTATTTCCATCATTGCTTCCTCGATGTACAGATTGAAGAGTAGGGGCGAAAGGCTACAGCCTTGTCTTACACCCTTCTTAATACGAGCACTTCGTTCTTGATCGTCCACTCTCATTATTGCCTCTTGGTTGTTGTACATATTGTATACGACCCGTCTCTCCCTATAGCAGGGATTTTCTCTGCCCCGTGATGGCTGGGTGTTCTGTGCTGTCCTTAGGTTAGTTAGGTTTAAGTAGTTCTAAGTTCTAGGGGACTGATGACCATAGATGTTAAGTCCCATAGTGCTCAGAGCCATTTTTTTTTCTCCCTATAGCATACCCCTACCTTTTCAGAATCTCGAACAGCTTGCACCATTTTATATTGTCGAACGCTTTTTCCAGGTCGGCAAATCCTATGAAAGTGTCTTGATTTTTCTTTAGCCTTGCTTCCATTATTAGCCGTAACGTCAGAATTGCCTCTCTCGTCCCTTTACTTTTCCCCAAAGCCAAACTGATCGTCACGTAGCGCATTCTCAATTTTCTTCACCATTCTTCTGTATATTATTCTTGTAAGCAGTTTCGATGCATGAGCTGTTAAGCTGATTGTGCGATAATTCTCGCACTTGTCAGCTGTTGCCGTCTTCTGAATTGTGTGGATGATGCTTTTCCGAAAGTCAGATGGTATATCGCCAGATTCATATATTCTGCAAACCAACGTGAAAAGTCGTTTTGTTGCCACTTCCCCAAATGATTTTAGAAATTCTGATGGAATGTTATCTATCCCTTCTGCCTTATTTGACCGTAAGTTCTCCAAAGCTCTTTTGAAATCTGATTCTAATACTGGTTCCCCTATCTCTTCTAAATTGACTCCTGTTTCTTCTTCTATCACATCAGACAAATCTTCACTCTTATAGAGGCTTTCAATGTATTCTTTTCCACCTATCTGCTCTCTCCTCTGCATTTAACAGTGGAATTACCGTTGAACTCTTAATGTTACCACCATTGCTTTTAATGTCACCAAAGGTTGTTTTGACTTTCCAGTATGCTGAGTCTGTCCTTCCGACAATCATATCTTTTTCGATGTCTTCACATTTTTCCTGCAGCCATTTCGTCTTAGCTTCCCTGCACTTCCTATTTATTTCATTCCTCAGCGACTTGTATTTCTGTATTCCTGATTTTCCCGGAACATGTTTGTACTTCCTCCTTTTATCAATCAACTGAAGTATTTGTTCTGTTACCCATGGTTTCTTCGCAGCTACCTTCTTTGTACCTATGTTTTCCTTCCCAACTTCTATGATGGCCCTTTTTAAAGATGTCCATTTCTTGAACTTCAGCCTACTCTTCATCACTACTATATTGTGATCTGAGTCTATATCTGCTCCTGGGTACGCCTTACAATCCAGTATCTGATTTCGGAACTCTGTCTGACCACGATGTAATCTATCTGAAATCTTCCCGTATCTCCCTGCCTTTTCCAAGTATACCTCCTCCTCTTGTGATTCTTGAACAGGGTATTCGCTATTACTAGCTGAAACTTGTTACAGAACTCAATTAGTCTTTCTCCTCTTTCATTCCTTGTCCCAAGTCCACATCCTCCTGTAACCTTTTCTCCTACTCCTTCCCCTACAACTGCATTCCAGTCGCCCATGACTATTAGATTTTCGTCCCCCTTTACATACTGCATTACCGTTTCAATATCATCATACACTTTCTCTATCTGTTCATCTTCAGCTTGCGACGTCGGCATGTATACCTGAACTATCGTTGTCGGTGTTGGTCTGCTGTCGATTCTGATTAGAACAACCCGGTCATTGAACTGTTGACAGTAACACACCCTCTGCCCTACCTTTCTATTCATAACTAATCCTCCACCTGTTATGCCATTTTCTGCTGCTGTTGATATTACCCGATACTCATATGACCAGAAATCCTTTTCTTCCTTCCACTTCACTTCCCTGACCCCTACTACATCTAGATTAAGCCTTTGCATTTCCGTATTCAGATTTTCTAGTTTCCCTACCACGTTCAAGCTTCTTACATTCCAATCCCCGACTCGTAGAACGTTATCCTTTCGTAGATTATTCAATCTTTTTCCCATTGGTAACCTCCCCCTTGGCAGTCCCCTCCCGGAGATCCGAATGGGGGACTATTCCGGTATCTTTTGCCAATGGAGAGATCATCATGACACTTCTTTAATTACAGGCCACATGTCCTGTGGATTCACGTTACGTGTCTTTAATGCAGTGGTTTCCATTGCCTTCTGCATCCTCATGTCGTTGATCATTGCTGATTCTTCCGCCTTTAGGGGCAATTTCCCACCCCTAGGACAAGAGAGTGCCCTGAACCTCTATCCGCTCCTGCGCCCTCTTTGACAAGGCCGTTGGCAGAATGAGGCTGACTTCTTATGCCGGAAGTCTTCGGCCGCCAATGCTGATTATTTATCAAAATTTAGGTAGTGGTGGGGATCGAACCCGTGATCGAAGACGTTTTGATTATGAATGAAAGACGCTATCCCTAGACCACGTGAATCTGTACGGGCGCTGATAACCGCGCAGTTGAGGGCCCCACGAACTAAACATCATATAATTTGTTCTGTTATCAGCATTATTAAATGAAATATTGTGTTATGGAAAATTATTCTTGTAAAAATTAATTGCAAAGCAAAAATTGAAAAATTTAGAAAATTAAACAAGGAACAGCCTAAAAAAGATCGCTAACGCGCGTCTGCGCCGGCATGTCCTGAACAAAATTTTCAGTGTCCGTTTCTCTCCTTCAAGTTGAGGACGGCTGTGTTGGCGAAAAGTTCTAATCCGTCTGGTGAATGGGGGCGTCAAGTTCGGCAGCCCCGTTGCTGGTACTCGAGAGTAGTAGGTGATGTGTCAGCACAGATTTTCTCCTTATACCTTCAGTTTTCAGCATCGTCACATAGCACAAACTTTACACTACCCTGAACAGGTATCAATTACATTCGTCTACAATCCAGATGTACACGTACTACAAAAATCACCCATATCCGCAAGGGTAGAGGATAGTCTGCGCGAAGGAAGAACACGCATTCTGTTGGACGGCTGAACCCACTCCATGCCAGCTACAGTTTCACACGACACCCGCACATTTTTACCCAGTACAAAGAACACTTTGAGACTACAGGGAGAATTTCATTTTAAGTAGCATAGCTATAAGAATAGAAGAGAAAATTGAGGACCTGTTCGGTGACGATCGATTTGGCCGTAGGAAAGGTGATGGCATAAGAGAGGCAATCTGACGTTGTGGTCGATAATGGGACCAAGACTGAAGAAAAATCAAGACACGTCAATAGGGTTTGTCGACATGTAAAAACCGACCGACAATGTAAAATGGTGCAAAAAACAAGAGAGAACAATAAGAGTGGGAAACCAAGAACGAAGTGCACGGATTACATACAGCTGGCGTAAGACAGGGATGTAGTCTTTCGCCCTTGTGTTCAAACTATACGTCGAAGATGGGATGAGGAAAATGAAAAGAAAAAAAATTCAAGATCGAGGTAGAAGTTACAACTGAAAGGATATCCAAATTAAGATTCGCTATTCAATGTTAATATTCCTACTCTTAGTGAAAAAGAAGAAGAATTACAGGGTATTTTGAATGGAATGAAAAGTGTAATGTGAAACGCCCGCTAAAGCCGCTGGGTAGAACAGGTAATAAGATTGTGGACAGGGGCAAGGGTTAAAGTCAGTGTCTGCTTCTAACAGTCATTTATTGTAATTTAGAAACTCGTTCACGGCTGATGGCCTCCAACAAGAAATCTTAACACGATAAAATTCCAATTAAGAAAGCAATAAAATAATTCAAAACAACATAGGCAAAGTACGATACAAATGGCTGAGGGCCACAATTAATTTCCAAAATTTTAGAATATATTACCATAGACATTTAAAGGCAGAAGGCCAACAAGAAATAAAAAAAATCAAAATTTCAATTATGATAGCAATAAAATAATTTAAAACCCAAAAGCAACATATGCAAGGTGCAACCCAAATGGCTGAGGGCCACAATTAAATTTCAAAATTTCAGAACATATTACCATAAATCTTTAAAGGCAGACGTCCGCAGTGTTTACGGTCGAAAGGTAAATTTAAAAATTAATTTTGCAAAATTTTAAGAAACCAACAATAGCCATAAAACAAAAATTAAAATAACTGACAACAGATAATTAAACACCGGTGGCACTCAGAAGGCCTCCAGGGAGGTCGGTCTGCCCTCGTTCACTGAGGTGAGACAGGTGGTGAGCCCAACTATACTTGATCCGTAGGAACCCAACCAACGAGCAGCCACGGACCGACCCACACAACGACTTGCTTGCCACCAATTGGTACATGCGAACTCAAACACACTAAAGTTACGAAGGACACAACATGAATGGACGTGGCTTTGGTAGTTAAGACTACTACTCAACTTTGACGTCCGGGGTCGGTCAACCACGAAGCTCGCAGCGATCGGACAGCTATACACATGCTCCGACAATGAACAGGGACCGGCAACGGACCCAGCGACTGCACCGCGCGGAGGCATCTTCCTTGGTCCGTGGTGCGCAGCAACTGACCGACTGCCTGCTGGTACGTCCGCGACCCCTGCTCCGTGGCGACTGCACTGCTAGTGCGTCTCCCACTCCCGTACAGACACAAGGCGGAAATACTGGCTCGGACCCAACTATGCAGAGGAAACAGGCCTAAGCGACATCCCTGCACAAGGAAAGGACCTTCCCACGTACCATAAAATGGTAATAGGCGGGGCCCAGAAGGGCTCAGAGAATCAGTTACATGTCGCCCGATCAGACGACCGACCTCTCAGAGCCATTATGCCACAACATTTAAAAAAACTTGTCAAAGGAAATCACGCCAACTACACACACAACCTGACAAATACTTGCACGAAGACCAGAACGCTACCCAGCAGTAACCAAGCACGCACGAAGGCAAATCTGGAGTCGATACACACACACACACACACACACACACACACACACACACACACAGCCGACTCATAAACGATCGGTGAGCCAAAACGCGTCGTCCGGTAGGACGACCGACCGCCGATCCACCGTGACCCGGCTTAAGTGATGCGTGGCGGCAATGGTCGGGCGAGCAATGTCGACGCAGACCTCACTGCTGCTCCAACCCAACAGCACTAGTGCCGCATGGTAAGTTCCCGTGTGGCAGGTCCGGACTGCGCTCCAGACACGTCGAAAATGACTGCCAGCCCGAACTCCTTGCACGTTCCAACTAACTGCACGACAGACGACAACTGTGAAGTAATAGCAGTCAAGCAAAGATACTTCGAGAGGGGATATATCGATACGCGCTGCTAGCGCCGCTCACGGCCAGGCAAAGCAGCCACTCAGTGACAGTAGTAACTTAAATTAACGTAGTGAGGTGGAAGTACGTTAAAAACGGGGTGTAAAATAGATGATGGCGGGAACACGAGCCAGGCACGGCTCATAATGAGTATACGATATGGATTCAGAGTAAATCGATGAAAGATAAAAGTAATGAGACATAACAGGGATGAGAACTGAGAGTAACTTAACATCATAATTGGTGATCACGAACAAGATGAAGTTAAGGTATTTTTCTAATTAGGCAGCAAAATAACCCGTGACGGACGGAGCAAGGAGGACGTGAAAAGAAATATAGCACTGGCGAAAAAGGCATACCTTGCCAAGAGAAGTCCACTAGTATCAAATATAGATCTTAATTCGAGGAATAAATTTCTTAGGATGCACGTTGGAAGCACAACATTGTATAGTTGTGATACATGGACTATGGGAAAACCAAAGCAGAAGCGGACAGAAGCAAGTGCGTTGTGGTGCTGCGGAAGACTTGAAAATTAGGTGGACTGATAAGGTAGGGAATGAGCGGATTCTCCGCAGAATCGGTGAAAAAAGGAATATGTGAAAAACACTGACGAGAAGAAAGGACAGGATATTAGGTCATTGAACCGTGAACATATTTTCAAAGAATTTTCTTGAGAATTATTTCTACTTACTAGCGATTCATCAATAACATTAACACATTTAATCACACTATGTGATTGTTGAAGTAGTTGCCAGGGAGTAACTGATGAAATCATAAGCAAATTCCTTTTTAACAAATGGCAATTTATTCACTTTTCTGGTGCCTAAAGCATTTTTAAAAAGAAACAGATTTAAAATTATAAACAGAAACCACCTTCTAAATATGAAGTTACAATTTATTCAGAGGCAGAAAGAAACAAATTTTTCACTGTATGAGCTTTCGAGGCTGAGAACCTTGCCGCTCCATTTTGACACAGCCGTAGTTATGACCGCTCACAACAACCTCTGAAAGACTACACTGGTGCAAATCTGCAACACACCAGATTGCTTTAAACTAAAAGTTTTAATTATTCACACGAGCTCACAAACTATGCACGCCGTAGGAGGGATGGTAATGGTACAAAACACTAAAATTAAAAAGTTAACTTTGCCACCGAAGGTGCACCTTGATTTTAACTTCTAAGAAAAGTCTTACGGTGGAAGGGTAGCAACTTTATATACTAAAATGACCATTTAAATAAAAGCCCATGAAATGCAAACATATATAATATTATACAAGGTTGGCGAAACAAGTTAACATGTTCTACAGTAGACAGATACCGCCTCTTAAGATGATAGGCAGCATCAAAACATGTTTCAGGAATTGGGCCGTTACACTCCAAGCAATAAATGCGTTGGAAATGCCGTGTGGCTAGGGTCCCCCGTCGGGTAGACCTTTCACCTTGCTTGTCGATGGGGATGAAATGATGATGATAAGGACAACACAACACACAGTCCCTGAGCTGAGAAAATCTCCTACTCAGCCGGGAATCGAACCCGGACCGTTAGGTATGACATTCGCTCACGCTGACCACTCAGCTACCAGGGGCGGACAAAAAATTCGTTAATACACCAAATCCCACAAAGATGACGGAGGCAGCTCCGAATAACGGTCAGACACTAACTCCCTAACAAATGCGAACGAGAGACAGACGAGCAAGCCGGGGGCGAGAGACTGACCAAGAAAACAATTAGAATTTAACAAAGTGTTGTGTACATAGTTCCGCGTAGTCAGCGCGTACACAACGTTCCCACTAGAGCGCGCCCCACTAAGCACAACAGCGCAGATGCAGCGCTCGTCCGTCTCCGCACTTCGAGATGGCGCTGCCCTAGAGACTGACCAAATTCTGCTTCCGCTGATCCGCGTATTAATATGTAACGCAGCGAATGAGATTGATGCTAACGTAGAACCTTTTCTCCTCACGGATCACACTCGCGCAGTGATACATGTACGCGCGAGCTATTGTAACGAGTGTACAGACCTCCGATTAGTCAGTCTGCATTTGTCTGCAACAGTCTGTACGAGTTCTACATTTGTCTGTACCACACTACAGTCAAATTTCAGTCTGCGCCCAATAAGATTACCATTTCCTGTACATAGTCACTAAGATAAATGTGTGGTGTCACCACCAGACACCACACTTGCTAGGTGGTAGCCTTTAAATCGGCCGCGGTCCGTTAATACGTCGGACCCGCGTGTCGCCACTATCAGTGATTGCAGACCGAGCGCCGCCACACGGCAGGTCTAGAGAGACTTCCTAGCACTCGCCCCAGTTGTACAACCGACTTTGCTAGCGATGGTTCACTGACAAAATACGCTCTCATTTGCCGAGACGATAGTTAGCATAGCCTTCAGCTACGTCATTTGCTACGACCTAGCAAGGCGCCATCACCAGTTACTATTGATACTGTAAAACATGTACCGTCAAGAGCGACGTTCACCATTAATGGATTAAAGTTAAGTATTCCACGAGCTACGTCCGTTTTCTCTAAATTCTAATTTCCTTGTCCTGTTCCAGACGTCACGCCAGCCTGCGTGAGCTGAAACGCGTGCCTTTCGGCTTCCTCTAGTAACCCAGTGTTGGCTCTCCTGCTAACCACAACAAAATGTATAGACACTTTTGTCAAGTATCAGAGAGATATGTGAGAATAAGATTAACGTATCAATACCAAAGGAACTTCAGAGTGTCAATTGTAAATAGCATCCAGAACCAAGTTAAGTAATTTTTATGCTTATTATTATTTTAATAAATGTGTCTGAAAACTAATCAAGTTCTGTTTAAAGTTGGTCACCGTCGATATGCTACTCTAAGCGTGCAAGTGGCATTTATATCGTCTGACCTAACGGCAGAAGATAAACACGCCACGATAATACCACGAGACATATTGCTGATACTCGCCTACTTCGTTAGAGCGACAAGTCAAATAATCTGATAGTGTGTGTACTGAAGGTCTTACAGTACGCACACCACACAAAGTAATCACACAACATATAACCAATCACTTAACTTCGAGTAAACGGCGATTTCTCGAGAAGACCTGGCGCAGCACCCCCAAATTGCTCTCCCGAACCGTCCGCTGCCAGCCGCTTCAACGGACGCACGAAGGCGAGCCGATCTCCAGTCTTTCCTGCCCGCTGCTCTGTCCGCGACTGCGGCTCCGTCGCGACTGTACTGCTGGTGCGTCTCCCACTCACTTCCAGACACACGACGGCGGAAATACTGGCTCGGACCCAGCCATGCAGACGAAACACGCCCTCTAGCAAAACGACATCCCTGCATCAGGAAAGGACCGAGCCAAGCTCCATAAGATGGTAACTGAAGGGGCCCAAAAGCGCTCGGAGAACCAGTTTTACCACGGCGTCGCGGCTCGTACCGGTCAGACAATGTCGTGGGTTGACTCCTGTTGCTCTCGTGTCGACCGCGAAGTCACTACCCCTCGCTATACGCCGCGGCCCGCTGGACTCACGTGGCGACCTCACATGCGTCGACGCTCAAGACGGACAAGTCATATTGCGTCAGTGAGCGACCGACCAACCGATCGATCCAACCACCAGTGACCACTGCCTGAGCAAACTCGAGCAGACTGGCGGCCTAACGCGCACTCAGATGCAGGAACTAAGCCCCGACCACGCGACCATTCGTTGAGTTCTCTTACTGGCGGAGTGGAGAGACTTTCATTTTGCCGGCCATAAATGTTGATCCGAACAACAGATATACTAGCACTCCGAACGACAGACAGACACTAACTGCCTAACAAGTGCGGCCGAGAGACAGACTAGCAACCTGGGGACGAGGGACTGACCCCAGACTGACCCCGATTGACCCTCAGACTGACCAACTGGCGAGCTCATAGCGCCCCTTAAATGCACGTGAACAGGCAACCTTTCCCCTTTCCCACCAGAGAGAGACACCAAAACTGCGATTGCCACAGCGGCGCCACCGCCAGAACCGGAGGGCGACTGCTTCACACTACGAGCTGCGGCGCGCTCTTCAAAACAGCAATTTTTACCACGGCTCAGTCATCTGTTAATACATCAGGGTATAATTTCCATGATACTAGAGGTAACTGTAGATGAAGACAGAGCTCGGGATGTATCGAGAAAATAAATGTAGGTTGCAATTGCTACTCTGAAATAAAAACTTTTGCACAGGACGGGAATTGGTGGAGAGTCGCATCAAAGCAATTAGAGCGTAGTTGCGAACGCCGATGATCGTGGATGCAGTGCCAGCAATTATCAGGAAAGTTACGGGTGTTGCCTGACATTCATGGCAGAAACATCTCCCGCCAACGGCAGTAACGGCAAGTACAGCCCGAGGTGTAAATTGAAATATCAAAGACAGGTACACACCTATATTGCGAGGAACTCCTCGCCTGTATTCGCTTGATGATGCCCATACAGTATGGAACTCCTCCTACGACAGCAGCCGCCAGGTCAAGAACGGTAGATCTCCACATGTCTATCAACCGCTACGCCACATCATTGGCCAAGGAATAGTAGTCAAATTTTCACAATGTATCTGTAATCACCTCCTCTTTAGCAGCTGTCAAAAATTACGATCTATCGTCCAGCAAGAGGGCGTACCACCACAGCAAAAATCTGTCGTAACTTGTCGACACTTTTTAGGGTAACGGCTGCTAGCAGATTAAGCTACAAACATATCTCTCTCCACAAGTCTTCCTTTCTGGGCCAACCAGGAACATACTCCTCGTCCCTCCGGCCAGTCATGCTTTCGAAACTAGCGTGGGGGACTCCATTTCCAGCTAGGCGGCCTCGCAGGTGGAATGAAGACCCGTAACGAAATAACCCCTGCGAGTATATGCGACATTTAAGTACCGTGTGCTAACCAAGGAAAGTCAGAGTATTGAATGTGACTTGGACTGAGCCATAGCATCCCAAAGACACATTCTGCAAAGTCAGTACACTGCTGTATTTCTTATGAAAACTTATCTCCGCATTAATAATAAGTATCCCTCAAATGTCCGCGCGACTGCTACGGTCGCAGGTTCGAATCCTGCCTCGGGCATGGATGTTTGTGATGTCCTTAGGTTAGTTAGGTTTAAGTAGTTTTAAGTTCTAGGAGACTGATGACCTCAGATGTTAAGTCCCATAGTGCTCAGAGCCAGCCCTCAAATGTAACCAGGACTAGTGCAACAGGCAGGTGTCTGTCCCTCCCCCCCCCCCCCCCCCCCCCCCCACGCACGCAATAGACGAGATCCATACGGTGTATATCGAAGAAAAACGTTTGCCGACGAATTAGAATCCTAGGGTAACGTCGATTCTAGGGTAGATTTGCCAGCCAAGCAACTCTTAGCAATATTACGTCACTATAAGCCTCCTGAATGGCTGCAGAAGGAATCATATACGACATCGCCACACGCGAACGAGACAGAAAAATATTCACAGTGCACCAGAAGAAAATGAACGCTTCCTACACACAAAGTCACAGACTCAAACAGGTCACAGTATTATAAAATGAGACCTTAGGGACCGAGTGCCGTATACCAATAAACCCATTCTTCAAAGGCCAGTTACCAACGTTATTCAAAAATGCAAGAAATACGTGCACAATGAGATAGAAAAAAGAAACATCTGTACCTGATAAAAGTGCAGTCAGCATTGTATTTAAGACGAGAAGATGTGTGTCACTGTCGACCCCGGACCGCGACCCCAGCACAAGTCACTGTGAGGTTTCAACGCCCCTCCCGCACATCTAAGAGAAAGAACCATCTCATTTGCTCCAAGAGAACGCGGGAAGAATCATATGGAAACTGCTATGTCTGGGCAATTAGCGAGGGGTAACGTTCCATAATTGTCTTTCAACGCCTTTCGTCTCATAACTAGCACCCCTTCTGTCGCACTGTGGCGGCAATGTCAGCGGCAGCCAACACTTTATAAAGACGACAGTGTGCGACAATGCGTGCCTTGCGAAGAGCTGTAACAGCCAAAGGAATAAAAAGGTACTAGAATTAATTTATATTACGCGTCTGAGAGTTGCTGCATACAGTCTAATTAACAAAAAAATCGTTATTTAGTAGCCGAACTCGTTACAGTAATATCAGCAGATGTTGGACGTTAAGATTCTGCCATGACTCTGCCTCCCCACATGTCGTTAGAACTCCAAGAACACAATGCTGTCGATGCAAATCACAAATGAGAAGCGTAATACTGAGAGTAACCATAGCAGAGTCAGACCGATATTTTATAAAGTCGAGTGCACTAGGAGTAAAACGTTCTGAGAGAAATATGCAGTAACTTGAGTGAATTTTACAATAGTGTTGGGGTTCATTAAAAAAACCGTTCTGACAACATATGACGATCGATAATTGACAAGAGGTACTCGTACACTGTTTGCTACAAGCAACGACAAAAATGTATAAATCAATATTTTAGAGATGCAAAATGTAAATAAATGTAGAAAACATAAAAAGAACGTATGAAACAGAAATATCTCATCGGTGGGCCATGTTGCTGGAAGCGAACTTCTGCGTAAAGAGTTCAGAGCAAAAGGTTCAGAGCAGAAGTTAAATGTTTCACGGGCTTCCAGGAGAAAACCACAAGAAAGACAGGTGCAACATTGACAAAAGAAAGAAGAGAAAAGCATAGCGAAAGAATTATAAATTACTGAAAGAAAGGAAAAAGGAAAGAATGCATAAATTATTTCACGTGGCCCTTAGTAGACCAAACCAATTTTGAGAAGTTCTCACTTGTACATAAAAACGCGCTGAGGTGTCGTTGGACATTGGTACAGAATTTCTTTTAATCAAGCTATATATTCTAGGGTTCAGCCTCTTATCAGTTGTGAGCCAATTTACCTCTAAGTTTTTCATACGAGACTTTTCTGGAGTTTCTCCGAAATACTTTCAACCTTAAATTCTAGCGCAAACATCTCCGCACAGTTTTATTCCATGAACTGACACTGTAAAGCTGCTGTTTCATCTTGAGGATAATTTTGTGTTACTTTGAAGCGGTCACTACACACACTTGCACCTCTCACTCAGTCAAACGTAATGACACATCCAAGTACACGGGCCAGAGTATGCTGCAGATAACGACGTTTAGAAATGTGACACTAACCGGCTGCTACACTGAAATCATGATTTACATCACATTCTGTGATGGGTAGTTCGTGTGTTTATTAACAAGTGTGAATTAAACTTCAGTATTATTCCGCCCCGTCTCACTTCGCCTGCTCTGTGTTACTTTCAATTTAATACCTTATTTGCTGTTTGCACCCAAGTATTAAAACTAGTGGAGACGATAATTAGACGGAAATCCTCCCTTTCCGGAAAACCAACAAGGACCCATCACGCAAAGCAATGCCGCCGTCTTAGCGCCTTACAGAGTCGGTGTGTGGAAACCGTGTCACGACCGCTTAGAACCTGGTGGGGCTTTGTGGCCTTAGTGGTTCGTAACAGAAGGTGTAAGATGGGATCCGTCTTGTCTGTCTCGTAAACTAATAAGTGCTGTTAGTGCTAGTAAAACTGATTAGCGACTTCTGTTTTACTTAAACATTTGGCTATTAGAAAAAATAGGAAAATTTTGTGGTGTGATCATAGTGATAGAAGCTTCAAGTTCTGAGTGCTGTCTGTAGTCTGCAGCTCGCAATCTACCTCACGGAGTTGCGTGTGACGAATGCACTGTTCCATTCCAAATTGCCAGCAATGTCAAGCAATGTTTCCGGACTTTTGCATCTCATGAGGTATTGCGGTCTTCATCAACTGAAATTATGACGAGAGGGATTTAGAAAAAATATGTGTCAGCCGTCATGAGATTAAAACGCTGCGTGAAAAATTTAGTTCCAGATCAGTTAGTAAACTCGTCTACGCGCTTTGCTTCATGTCATATCATACAAAAAAGCGCACATCGTGAGGTGTGTTTTTTTGCTTTATGTTATACCCATTGACGATCATTTCCTACCGTGCTTCATGGTGGGAGAAAGATTAAACCTTTTTTGTTTAAAATTGGTCTTTTGTTATCTCTTAATTTCCTTCCATGTGGTATGTGACTTTTGGTTTCCTACAAGGAACAGTGAGTTGACAGTTTGTTGGTAGCACTGTTGGCCCTTGCGTGCCATACTGTGTCACACATAGTAAAGCTCTGTATCTCAGAATAACTAGAGGGCCAGGGGTCTGGCGAATTCTGTGCTCGACTATACGTATCTACTGCTTGATGAAGGCCTTTTCTTGATTTTTCACGGAAATCAGCGCGTTATCGCAAACTATGATCGGTTTCCGTTTTCGCTATTAATTATCATACAACCTGAGTATACAAATTTTTGTGTACTCTTTGTTTGTAGTTTGTGAGCTTCATGAAAGTTGTGATACCTCCGTAAATATTTGTTTGCGTCAAATACTTTACATAAAGTTGCGATTAATATTAGCATTGTGAGTGCAGCGTCTAGTTTACCATACGCGACTAAAAGTTATCTTGGGGACCTCACAGACCAAACAGACGAGGAGGAAAATGAGGGAGAGATAGCACGACGCTTACTCGCAGCTATCAGTGGGGTTTTCATACGAGTGTGGTATGAGGTGGAATCTGTGTAACTGGGATCGAACGCGTCACTTGAAAGGGTGCTGGGTGTGGGGCACTGCACTGGGTGGTGAGCGGGGGGGGGGGGGGGGGGGGGGGAAGGGGGACTGCCTGGCTCGGCATGCCTGGAACGAGTTGAATATCAACCGGCCATCACGCAGCAGGAAATTAGTTTTCGTGTGTGGCAGGTTTGACAGCCTGAGACGCGTTGGTGATTTATGGCGGCCGACGATTCCCTTGAATGCCCAACGTACTGGAAGTAGTACCTCTGACGCGAACTGAAGCTGCGTGCTTTCAGTACATCTCCACATTAGCATTTAAATAATCATGAACTACTAAATTATATATACGCTGCATTAACAGGACATTTTCATTGTAAGTTGATTCCATACATCACATAAAGGGAGATTCTACGAGGTGAGTGTCGAATATTGAAGATATATTATAACTTTCATTAAAATAAAATAACGCCTATAAAACCTACATGGAAACTCTTATGCCATAAACAATGAAAGACGACTATGGAGCTTTGTAGTTTATACCTAACTGGCCGTGCTGGCTGTCGTTGAAATTCGTCTTTTTTTCCACATTTCCGATCATGAAAACTATTATTATTGTGTATTATACTTCGGTTTCATTCCTTTCTGTGCTTTATTCATCCAGTCTTTCGTGCGTTGTAAAGTGAGTGATGGGGAAACATTTGTACTCATACTATTTTAGGAAATATTGTCTCAACTGAACAACTGTTGAACAAAAAAAGCGTTTTATTTCAACGGCTAAGAGCTACTGATGAATTATTTTTTTGTTGACAACATAATTCTATATTTAGATCATCAGGCATCTTGAAGTAAATACACTCATGTTCAAAAAACAAAGAAAAGGATCCATGAACGACTAAAAATTGGACGCTCATATTCATCGGACAGATACAATAGTATGTTCTGCAGAAAGGATTACCATTTCAGTCACTTCGGTTCAGCATGTGTCCTGTTGCCTAGCAGACACAGGGTTCGCCATGGGCCCTGATAACTTGTTCCATGCTCGATGGCATCGACGCGTATAAGGCGCGAATGGCATCCTGTGGTATTTCCGACGATGCTGCATTCACCTGGTTCCAAAGCTCACCTATGGTGATTGGCATTGTCTCACAGCGCTGCACCTATTGTTTCACCATATCCCACACACTTTGGATTGGCGGCAAGTCTGGCGATCTGGCGGGCCAGGGAAGAAGGCTGACTTCCTGGGCCACCAAGAAGGCACGTGTTCGTGCAGCAACATGTCGTCGTGCATTGTCTTGCTGGAAAACGGTGTCTGGTGTGTTGTCCAGAAAGGATATGGCTACGGGTCGCAGGATACCGTCACATTGATCACATTGCCCTGTACAGGCGCCAGCTGTGATTTGTGGGTGTAACCAATCGCACAGCACACCTTAAGGCCTTGAGTTGGCGCTGTATGTCTTATGAGAATGCTGTCAATGTAATGCCTCTCCACGTGTCTGCGGCGAACCTAAATGTTGTCATCATTTTCAAACAAACAGAGCCTCCTTTAATCTGAAAATACTATCTGACACGATTCCTGTCCCTAGTGAGGTCGCTCCATACGCCATTACCGTCTAGCATGTTTCTGTACTTTCGTCAAAGGTAGAGGGAGAAGTGGACGACGCGCACGTAAAACACGCCGTAATAAACGGCAACGGACTGTCAGCCCTGACAGTGTACGATGTGTTACACTGTCTCGCAGATGCGCCCGAGACGATGAGGACGTAGGTCTGTCCTGCAAAGCCATTTGCTTGAGATGTCGATCATCTCAGGGTTGGTCCGGGTTGGTGCGATCTGACCTATCTCCTCGTTTTCTACGGCCTTCCGTGAACCATTCTGCACACAGCCGTTGCACTGCTGAAACACTTCGTCCCACACGAACAGCAATTCCCCAGACGGATGCATCACACTCAAAAATGTGCTCTCTATCTCTGAACTGACGCTACGATTCGCGCGTACGTCTGCGAGGCACCCTGCACATCTGCTCAAGTCACTCTCACCCATTATCTTAGGTTAACAGCGACAATGAATTCCGTACGTGATGTTGTGGCGCGATGTCGATGTTGACCCTGAAACCACGGCCCGACATGGTTAAAATGCTAGTCGTTTCTGCACAACACACTATTGTAGATGTCCCGTGAATACAAACATCCTATTCTGTAGTCGTTCAAGGTGTTCTTTTTTCTGAAGATCGATGTGTATCTCGTTTTATGGTAGTATCGAAACTGTAGCTTGAAATAACATCAGTGCCACGGATCTAAGAATACTGTTGACTATGTAACGTATTAGCTACAGACGGCATAGGATGAATTGTATATTGTTTGAAGAATTTAACACCTAGTAGGCATACGGTTTCCGTCCTTTTAATGTGACAAGAATGCGAAATGATCTCGTTAAAGTGATTGGGGAGCAAGGAAACATGCCTGCATCGACTTCAGGTATGGTATTCACAAGCTCCAGAAATAGCTAAGTTTGTCCACTGTAGAAACTCGATTGTAACTGGGGTAACGGTGAGTCACTGGATAAAACTGTACTGAAAAATTAAACTGGTCATCTGCAATTTCACTGTGCCGCTAAATTGAATCTGTGAACAATTATATACATCTATGTCATGTCTCTTATAGAAAGTAAGTATAAGAACGAGCATAAAAGGAAACCCAACGTAAATCCCCCTCTCACTCTCAAAGTTAACAAGTTAAAATATACTGGATTCTTTTCTCTAGTACGTAGGGACTTCAGTCCTGACACAGTTCTGCTACGCTAGCGACGACAGGTGCCTCATAGCTTGAGAGTAGACCGTCACGGCAAGTGTTGTAACAGATCATCAAAAATCTTACTTGTAGTAAATTATCGTATAACGTGCCTCGATCGCTTCTTTGTGTTTTTCTGCTGTCGTGCGTATTTTTAATCTACCTTTTTCCATATTTAAAGGTATTAATGTTACTTGAAATAGTGAAACTCTTGTGTCTGTATAGCACAAGTATATATCCTATTGTGTGTGGCTGTTACCAGGGGCATTAATATCTGTGTAACCATTGAGATGAACAGGTGAAGGAAAGTGGAGTGCTACGTGAAAAGGAAAAGGGGTGACAGTCAGAGTTTCTAGACACAAAATGTACAGAAGAAAGGATTTTAACGAGTCAGTGACTAACAGTTGATGAAAAAGGTGGAAAAAATCATGTGATACCAAACAATTAAAGTCTTTCAGCTCTTGCAAGCGATTTATGTGCATGTAGGAGCTGACGTGTGAGCTGTAAATGAGGAAATAATGTGACTTGTTCTGAGTTCTCGTGAGGAATGACTGATTACCACACAGTACGTTTGTGAGGGCATAGCGCATCCAGTTGTTACAGGCATCTTTTTTGTTTAATAAATAATCGTGTAACAATAAGTATACATCGCGCGTTGCAATCAAAAACACCGAAAATCGGAGATTGTGAGTAATCGGAAAATATTAATCGCCCCTAGATATAGCTTCATATACAGCTCCGAATTTATGTGTGCTTTTCAGGAAAGCTTTTCGATTCAAACCTACTTGTCGCCAGAGTGCCTGTAATCAATTTAACGTGTATACGCGTGAAATCAAGAAAGGTGCCACGCCCTCTTATCAAACACAACGAAGGCACAGACTGTAGTATGAAGCACCACCTACACGCATCCAGCAGTGACACACACTTCTTTGCATATATCTCTGGGCATCGAGAAACATTGGCAGCAAAAGTGAACATAATAAGCTGTTTCAAGTTCAGGTATCAAGGAGCAACATACAGTGTAAGGACTTCTTCCGCTTTTATAGAAAGAACGAGAAACGCCGGCCACTGTGGCCGAGCGGTTCTAGGCGCTTCAGCCCGGGACGGCGCTGCTGTTACGGTCGCAGTTTCGAATCCTGGCTCGGGCACGGATGTGTGTGATGTCCGTACGTTAGTTAGGTTTAAGTAGTTCTAAGTCTAGGGGACTGTTGACCTCAGATGTTAAGTCCCATACTGCTTAGAGCCATTTGAACCATTTTTTGAACGAGAAACATATGTAATCAACGTCCACACACATAGTCCTCAAGCCACCATACGATTCGTGGCAGAGGGTACCCTGTACCAGTGCTTGTCGTTTCCTTTTCTGTTCTGCTCGAAGGTAGTGCGAGGGCAACATGGCTGTCTATATGCTTTCCCATGAGCTCTAATTTCTAATATCATAGCTTCGAGGTCGAAACGTATGTTGGTGGCAATAGGATCGTTCTGCAGTCAGCTTCAAGTGCCAGTTCTCTACATTATCTCAATAGTGTCCCTCGAAAAGAACGTCGACTTCTCCCGGGGGATTCACATTTTCAGAAGCATCTCCGTAACATTCGCACGTTGTTCGAACCGACCAGTAGCAAGGCCCGCCTTGAATTGCTTCGATGTATTCGTTTAAGCCGACGTGGTGCGGATCCCAAACATTTGAGCACTACTTAAGAGTGGGTTGCACTAGCGTCCTATATGCGGTCTCCTTTGCAGATGAACTTCACTTGCATTAAATTCTCGCAGTAAACTGAAGTCGACCATTCTCCTCCCCGACCACAATCCTTACATACTAATCAGACTTCATATCGCTTTGCAACTTTACGCCCAGATATTCAGACGGCGCCGGTTAGTGTGTCCGAGCGGTTCTAGGCATTTCAGTCTGGAACCGCGCTTCCGCTACGGTCGCAGGTTCGAATCCTGCCTCGGGGATGGATGTGTGTGATGTCCTTAGGTTGGTTACGTTTAAGTAGTCTTAAGCTCGAGGGCAGTGATGACCTCAGATGTTAAGTCCGATAGTGCTCAGAGCCATTTGAACCATTTTTATTCAGGCGGCGTGACTATGATAAGCAGGACGCAACTGATGCTGTAACCAAATATTATGGGTTTGTTTTTTCTAGTCATCCGCATTAATTTACATTTTTCTACATTCGGAATTAGCTGCCATTCATCACACCAACAACAAAATTTGGTCTAATTCATCTTATATCATTCTACAGTCAGTCACATTCGACACCTTCCCCTACATCACAGCGTCATCAGCAAAAAACAGCAGATTACTGCCCACGATGTCAGCCAGATCATTTATGTATACAGAAAATAATAGCAGTCCCTATCACACGTTGCTAGGGTACTCATGAAGACACCCTTATCACTGATGAAGACTCGCCGTCGAAGACAACATATTGAGTTGTATTACTTAATGTTACTTAATAAGTCTTAAGGCCACTCACATATCCGGTAACCTATTCCGTATGATCATATCTTCGTTAACAGTCTGTAGTGGTGTTCCGTGTGAAACGCTTTTCGTAAATCTAGAAAAATGGAATCGGCCTCTTGACCTTCATCCAGTGACAAAAGAGCAAGCTGAGTTTCGTACCACCGTTACCTTCTAAACCCGTGCTGATTCATGGACATAAGGTATTCGGTCTCTAGGAAGTTATTTATATTCGGATTCAGAATATGTTCTAGAATTTTGCAGTGAAATGATGTCAAGGATATTGTCTCCTTTAATTCACCCTTCTTACATACAGGAGTCTCCTGCGTTTTTTTGCAGTCGTTTGGGACATTGCGCTGGGCGAGAGATTCACGATAAATGCAAGCTAAGTAAGGGGCCAACGCCGTAAGTACCCTTTGCAAAACCAAATTTCGATTTCATCTGAACCTGGAGATTTATTTGTCTTCTACTCATTCAGTCCTTTTTTTACGCCAAGAATGCTAAATACTATGTTATACATACGGGGCTTCGTGCGATGACCAAACGACCGTATGTTTCTACGATTCTCCCGCGTAAACTTTTTCTCAAGCGTAAAAAGGTAAAACTTTGGCAATTGAAGATAGCAAAAGGAAAGCCAGACTGGTCAGCGATTGACTGGATAGAAGCCGTAAGCCCCGCTCAGCGATTTAACCTAGAACCAGAATTTTCTCGATTTTTGCTGAGGTATTGCGGTGTTAATTGTTGTATGCTGCGCGTAGATCTTTCCTCAGATACACGAATCTCTAACAACCTTAGCCTGTCATCGTTTGCGCGTTCTCCTTTAACCGAGAGGAAACAGCGTTAACTTCCTCAGCATTTTCCAAAATTTCGTTCTTAAATCAGAGTGGGTCTTTTTTGTCCATTATCCCCATCTCTATAGTGACGTCACCGATAAAGTCCGGGATGTTTATTGCCTTTTTTTTCTTTTTTCTTTTTGTTTTGTCATCAGCAGTCTACTGACTGGTTTGATGCGGCCCGCCCCGATTTCCTTTCCTGTGCTAACCTCTTAGTTTCAGAGTAGCACTTGCAACCTACGTCCTCAATTATTTGCTTGACGTATTCCAATCTCCGTCTTCCTCTACAGTTTTTGCCCTCTACAGCTCCCTCTACTACCATGAAAGTCATTCCCTCATGTCTTAGCAGATATCCTATCATCCTGTCCCTTCTCCTTATCAGTGTTTTCCTCATATTCCTTTCCTCTCAGATTCTGCGTAGAACCTCCTCATTCCTTACCTTATCAGTCCACCTAATTTTCAACATTCGTCTATAGCACCACATCTCAAATGCTTCGATTCTCTTCTGTTCCGGTTTTCCCACAGTCCATGGTTTCACTACCATACAATCCTGTACTCCAGACGTACATCCTCAGAAATTTCTTCCTCAAATTAAGGCCGGTATTTGATATTAGTAGACTTCTCTTGGCCAGAAATGCCTTTTTTGCCATAGCGAGTCTGCTTTTGATGTCCTCCTTGCTCCGTCCGTCTTTGGTTATTTTACTGCCTAGGTAGCAGAATTCCTTAACTTCATTGGCTTCGTGACCATCTATCCTGATGTTAAGTTTCTCGATGTTCTCATTTCTACTAATTCTCATTACCTTCGTCTTTCTCCGATTTACTCTCAAACCATACTGCGTACTCATTAGGATGTTCATTCCGTTCAGCAGATCATTTAATTCATCTTAACCTTCACTCAGGATAGCAATGTCATCAGCGAATCGTATCATTGATATCCTTTCACCTTGTATTTTAATTCCACTCCTGAACCTTTCTTTTATTTCCATCATTGCTTCCACGATGTACAGATTGAAGAGTAGGGGCGAAAGGCTACAGCCTTGTCTTACACCCTTCTTAATATGAGCACTTCGTTCTTGATTGTCCACTCTTATTATTCCCTCTTGGTTGTTGTACATATTGTACATGACCCGTCTCTCCCTATAGCTTACCCTTACTTTTTTCAGAATCTCGAACAGCTTGCACCATTTTATATTGTCGAACGCTTTTTCCAGGTCGACAAATCCTATGAAAGTGTCTTGATTTTTCTTTAGCCTTGCATCCATTATTAGCCGTAACGTCAGAATTGCCTCACTCGTCCCTTTACTTTTCCTAAAGCCAAACTGATCGTCACCTAGCGCATTCTCAACTTTCTTTTCCATTCTTCTGTATATTATTCTTGTAAGCAGCTTCGATGCATGAGCTGTTAAGCTGATCGTGCGATAATTCTCGCATTTGTCAGCTATTGCCGTCTTCGGAATTGTGTGGATGACTTTTCCGAAAGTCAGATGGTATATCGCCAGACTCATATATACTACACATCAACGTGAATAGTCGTTTTGTTGCCACTTCCCCCAATGATTTTAGAAATTCTTGTGGAATGTTATCTATCCCTTCTGCCTTATTTGACCGTAGGTCCTCCAAAGCTCTTTTAAATTCGGTTTCTAATTCTGGATCCACTATCTCTTCTAAATCGACTCCTGTTTCTTCTTCTATCACATCAGACAAATCTTCACCCTCATAGAGGCTTTCAATGTATTCTTTCCACCTATCTGCTCTCTCCTCTGCATGTAACAGTGGATTTCCCGTTGCACTCTTAATTTTACCACCGTTGCTTTTGATGTCACCAAAGGTTGTTTTGACTTTCCAGTATGCTGAGTCTGTCCTTCCGACAATCATATCTTTTTCGATGTCTTCACATTTTTCCTGCAGCCATTTCGTCTTAGGTTCCCTGCACTTCCTATTTATTTCATTCCTCAGCGACTTGTACTTCTGTATTCCTGATTTTCCCGGAACATGTTTGTACTTCCTCCTTTCATCAATCAACTGAAGTATTTCTTCTGTTACCCATGGTTTCTTCGCAGCTACCTTCTTTGTACCAATGTTTTCCTTCCCAACTTCTGTGATGGCCCTTTTTAGAGATGTCCATTCCTCTTCTACTGTACTGCCTACTGCGCTATTCCTTATTGCTGTATCTATAGCGTTAGAGAACTTCAAACATATCTCGACATTCCTTAGTACTTCCGTATAAAATATTTCAGTTACGTGTGGGCTGCCAGACCAGCTGCTCAAGACAGTTTTCGGAAAATGTGTTCAAAACTACTTGGCAAGACTGTTTGTCTGTACCTCTTGCAAAATAATGCTCAGTCGTCCCAGTCTATACTCGGTAGGTAAAATTCGCCTACATCCAGTATTGAATGATATGGATATTTACGCGCCACAGATCATATACTTTCTATGAATAGCTCTACAACTATAACAGAGGAATTGGGAGATCGCTAAAAGCACGCAACAATTACCTCGCTTTCACTTGGATCTGTTATACGCGACCACGTAACTCTATTTCAACGTCTATAGAGACCATTCTTTTCTATAGAGACAACTCTTTTGTCAGCCGCAACGATCACTCACCCTCCAATGGCGTCTAATCCGTCCATCCGATGAACGTTCCATAACATGCTAAACACCTAGAAGCAACATTCAAAAGCAATCTCGCAAGCATCTGTCAGACAATTAGGTGTGTTTTCAAAAGTCAGGATCTAGCCTTGATACAACACCCACGCGATTGAGGCACTCGAGCAAAGCACATTCAAGGTCTGGATGTCGCCTGCTACCCCGCCCATGCAATTTGGAAAGTATCGTGCCATAAAAATTGGGGTGGAGAAAAGGTCACCCCCATTCCCCGTCACTCCCACCATTCTCCAGAAGCAAGCCTTAAATCATGCACCCCTCTTCCATTTCATAGCGATTCCAGTTGTATGTCTTCATGCTGCAATGAGATCATCGGCAACAGAGTAATCCAACTCCAGAATGGTGGTAAATAGTAACATCATTCACAAGGTAATACGTTTTTACAATACACTCCCTGAGTGGGGTGTAGCTGAATTACAATAATTTGTTGATGTTATGGCATACTCTGCAAAAGTTGGAAAATATTAACGTGATTTATAACGTAAGGTGCTTTGCTATTAGACTGAGTGGCAGTTGCGTGGTTGACTTGCTGTAATTCAACATCATTCTGGAAAATGGTGCGAGACATTAATGTAATTTATAATATGTACTGATCACCTAAAGCATTTTGACCACTGCCAACCGCGAGTTTGAGAGCCTCCCGTTGATACTGCGGGCGCGTGACGCAGTAAGGAGGGAATTTTGAGTTGGACGGAAGCGAAGATACGACCCCCAAACGTGGGTTTGAGAATGGGCACATTGTTGTTGCTCTGCGGCTAGAAACGAGAATCTCTGAAACGGCGAAGCTGATCACCTGTTGCGAACTACAGTCGTGACCAGCTGTGGAAATTTATTGAACGATGCTCAAATAACGAGTAGCCTGTATGGTACTGGACGACCACCACACATCACAAAACGTAGAGGTCGGAGGTTCACCCGCTATGTAATGCAGGATAGGCAGCGATCTGTTTCAGATTCGATGACAGAGTGCAGTGCTGGTGCAGTCACAAGTATTTCGGAGTACAACGTTCAAAGGCCATTGTTGAACAAGGTGCTCCTCATTTTAGGCCCCCCCCCCTATGTGTTCCTGTGTTGACCCAACAACATGTGGCACAGCATCACTGAATTCACACCGAGGATCAATAGAAACATGTCGCCTGTCGAATGAATAATACTTCTTACTAAATCAGGTTGATGGTTGGGCTCTTACACACCGTTGTCGGGACGAATAGCTGCACGAAACATGCACCACGCCACAGATGTATGCCGGTGAGGGCAGAGTATGCTATGAGGTGTATCAATTTGGGCTTTCAAGGGATCTTTGGTGGTAATTAAAGGTATAATGACAGCACTTAACTGTGTAAAAATTATTGCTACCTGCATAGCTTGATGCTTGAAGTTTCCTCTACGCGGGATAATAGGCCATGTTGCAAGGCGGGAATCGTGCTACATTGATGTCTTGGCTAGCAAATGTCCCTGATATTTACCCATTGGAACATACGCTGAAGCTCCAAAGAAACTGGAGCCTAATATCGAGTAGGGCCTCCCGCATCACGCGGAAGTGCCGCAACAAGACGTGGCATAGACTCGACTAATGTCTGAAGTAGTGCTGGAGGAAATTGACACCATGAATTTTGCAGGGCTATCCATAAATCCATAAGAGTACAAGGGGGTAGGGACCTCTTCTGAACAGCACTTCGCAAGGCTTCCCACATACGCTCAATAATGTTCATGTCTTTGGAGTTTGGTGGCCAGCGGAAGCGTTTAAACTCAGAAGAATGTTTCTGGAGCCATTCTGTAGCAATTCTGGATGTGTGGGATGCCACATTGTCCTGTTGGAATCGCTATTTCCCATACACGTCTATCCGCTAGAAACAATTTGAAATGTGACTCGTTCGATCAGACAACATGTTTCCAGTCACCTACAGTCAAATGGGGTGATGACGTGCCCAGGAGTGGCGTTAATCTGTTCATCGTGTGGTCAAGGTTATACGAGTGGGCTGATGTTTCGTTCAATGGTTAGCACGCTGATACTTGTTGATGGCCCAGCACTAAAATGTGCAGCAACTTTGTGAAAGAGTTGCACTTCCTTCACGTTGCAAGATTCTCTTCAGTCGTAGTTGTCACGTTTATGCAGCAATTTTTTACGGCCATAGCGATGTCGGAAATTTGATTTTCTACCAGATTCCTGATATTCACGGTACCCTCGTGAAATGGTCCTACAGTTAAGTCCCCACTTCAAAGCTACCTTGGAGACGCTGTGTTCCATCGTTCGTTGCGCCGACTATAACACCACGTTTAAACTCACCTATATCTTGATAACCTGCCATTGTAGCAGCGGTAACCGGTCTAACAATTGCGCCAAACACTTGTTGTCTTATATAGGCGTTGCCGACCGCAGCGCCGTATTCTGCAGTTGACATCTCTGTATTAAATGCACATGCCTATACCAGTTTCTTTTCGTAGTGACTGATAATTTGCAATTTTTCACAAACACAACTTTTATTTATGTACGTTAACAAGCTTTATGACTGGAAAACAAAAGAAAGGTAAAAATAATGCCAGTAAAAGTCTCCTAATTGAGGCAAACAAAAGTTCACTTCCAAATTTCCACAAAGGTTCGTAGTAGCATACACACTAGTAAAAGTCAAATTTAGAGTCTAAGATGTAATCTTCAGCGGTCGAAGCCCACGAGATCGGCATCCGGAGTGAACTGAACTTCACGGCTGGTTCTAGCCCATAAATAGCTGCCTCCAGCCAATCAGGTTTTGGCGTAGTGATACTTCCTGCAGTCCGTGGCTCGAGCTCCCTCTGCAGGAAGTAGTGCTCGGAATGTCTGTTTCCATTATCTTGTATGTAAATAGCTGGTGTTCAGCATTGTGCTTTTAGTATGCCTTGGACATAGACAACCCCGATAACACTTTGGCACTACAGTGTGGATCGGGCGCCAGCTGCATGCCTGTAAACAACCATCCTGTAATTAATGAGAATTGCTAGCAATCTGGTACCAAATTCTTCCCAACCCCCCCCCCCCCCCCCCCCACCTGCAGGACCAGGGGTTAGAACAGGCCTGAGGTTTTCCTGCCTGTCGTAAGAGGTGACTAAAAGGAGTCTCACACTTTTCGGCACTATAAATTCAGTTCCAATTTTTCGGTTTGACCTCCCATTTCCAAAATTCTACAGAAGTGCGGGCCATATGGAGAAGGACGCCTTACATGGTGAATGAGTAATCCATAGTGCCCTTACATTCGATCTCCTGAACCTCTTGTCATGGCTTTGCATTTCCACCTGTATTTCAACTATTTGGGTGGGGACACTTTCCGGGGTATGTCATCTTCTTCCGTTGTCTCCTGTCCCCTTTCGCGCCAATGAAAATATTAGATTTCTCTGCGTCCAATGTCCAGCATGGTAGCCAGCCCAGCGTGGAGAGGCCGTCATGTGCCTATTTGGTGGTAGCCCCCTTACAACACACTTCCTGAAGTGTAAACTCCTCACGTATGCTAAGGAGTAGATGCCTGTCTCCTTGGGGCATCAGGACTCCTAGCCATGGCCGTCATGCCAGGTGGCCTTTGTTGTGACTTGGTTCAAATGGTTCAAATGGCTCTGAGCACTGTGGGACTTAACATCTTAGGTCATCAGTCGCCTAGAACTTAGAACTACTTAAACCTAACTAACCTAAGGACATCACACACATCCAAGCTCGAGGCAGGATTCGAACCTACGACCGTAGCGGTCGCGCGGTTCCAAATTGAAGTGCCTAGAACCGCTCGGCCACACCGGCCGGCCTGTGACTTGGTGGCTGCCGTGAGGAGAGCCCCTGATTGGAGTGGGTGGCATCAGGGAGGAAGACCCGCCGTGAAGCGGTCTAAGTCATCTTTTGCTGGGCACCTAATGGCCCCAGCCGTCTCTAAGATAGGAAAGGTTGATTTCAATGCTGGCAAGTATGACCCTAAACCTTTCCCCTTCCTGGCAACACCTTGGGAAGAACATAGAGCTTCAGAGGTACAGGATCCTTATTCTCCACATTACTTTGTGTGGAGCAGAACTGATGGGTTATTTCTGGAAACGAAGCCCCTGTTTTTTGTTGAACACCTGGAGGATACGTTTGGGGAAGCTACAGCGCTGTCCCAAATGCGCAAAGGGTCTGTTTTGATTCAGACGTCATTGGCAACCCAGTCCTGGGCGTTACTCGCCTGGGTGATATTCCTGTTTCGGTCACTCACCACAAAAGCCTCAGTATGGTCCAGGGAATTATTTTTCATCGCAACTTCCTGTTACAGTCCGATGACGAGCTTTAGATCTGTGTGGTGTTCATTTCGTCCGGCGCGTTTACAGGGGACCCAAAGGCAATAGGGCTGCCACCGGTGCCTTCATCTTGGCTTTAGAGGATGGTTCATTGCCTGAAAAGGTCAACATGTACCGATGTGACGTCAAGCCCTACGTCCCAGCCGGTATGCGGTGCTTTAAGTGCTGGAAATTCGGACACATGTCATCCCGGTGCCCTTCCAGCGTCACATGTAGAGACTGTAGACGTTTCGTGCATCCAAATACTCCATGTGCGCCTCCTCCAACCTGTGTGAACTGTGGACATCATCACTCCGCCTGCTCGCCGGACTCCCCAGCACTTCTAAAGGAGCGCAAAATTATGGAGTACAAGACCGTGGACAGGCTGTCTTACCGCGAAGCTGGCCGTATCACTTTAGGACGTGGTGTAAAAAAGACCTGAGGATGGTCATTACAGACTGAAACCGGTCATCGTCTAAAGAATTCATTTGTGATCAGAGACTGGAATAAAAAATCATTTCAAATATGAAAGACTAAACCCCTTTCCCATGCTATCTTCTTATGCTGCCACCACGACGGCGTCGCTATCGATGACGCCATTACATTCATCAGCTAAAGTTACTCGAGTGGGCCCTCAGGCCCGCCCATCTTCCTCCCCACTCCAGTTGGCTGGGGGCACGTCTTCTTCTGTTGCTCCCAGAGCTTTAACTTTGGGAGCATTGTCCCCCAAAATGCTGGGGACATCGGTCCCCTCCCCCAGTTAGAGAATCAACGACCTCCTCCAGCTCCTCGTACGTGGAAGTGGTCCCTGGGGACATTCCCTCACAGTGGTTCAGTTCACACTAGCCGGTGGTTGAAAGAGCCACTGGCTGCTGGTCGAAGGGCTTCAAGGTCCCTGAAGCTACTACCAACAAGCCCTCCCTGCAAGACCCTAAGGAGCAGTGAGGGGGCAGAATTTCAGAGAAGGAGCCTGACAAGAAACGAGAGCCTCCAGAACCCTTCACAAGCACTCCCCCAATGCTCTATGTCTGAGGATGTAGAGATTCTGGTGTCCCCTGAGGGCCTAGATCTCGCCAACGCCTCGGATGCAATGGTACTGGATGCAACCACTCAACCAGTGGCGACAGGTGCTGCTGGGGTCTAATTTGCCTCCTTGGTCACTCCATGCCATCACAGGCGACAGAAAGCGTTATTCTCCAGTGGAACTGAACCTGTTTTTTCTCGTACGTGGCTGAGTTACATCAACTTTTAAGCAATACACCTGCTTTTTGCATTTTCCTTCAAGCGACCAGGTTCCCAGCAATCCAGACCCCTGCCCTATGCGGCTATAGAGGCTGTTACAAGAATCGTAGCTAATATCATAGCGTCAGGTGGAGTCTGCGTCTATGTCCTGAACTCTGTGTGTAGTGAACCTATGCCCCTTCACACTTCTCTAGAATCTGTGGCTCTCAGGATAAGGGCGACACAGGAACTAAATGTCTGCAAAGTATATCTTGTTCCAGATGGTGTGGTACCCATTAACGTCTTCGCTGCACTGATTCATAAACTCCCTAAACCTTTCCTGCTTTTGGTAATTGGTAAACTTTAACGCCCATGACCTGTTGTGGGATAGCACCATGCTTACTGGCCGAGGTAGAGATGTCGAAAATCCTAAATAATGGGCCCCCCACACATTTCACTGTGGCTCATGGTACTTACTTGCTCATTGATTTATCACTTTTCAGCCCAGGACTTCTCCCACCTGTTTACCCACGATGACATGTGTGATAGTGACTAGTTCCCCATCTTACTGTCACTCCCCCGGAGTCACGGCCACAGACACCTACCCAGATGGCCTTTATAAAAGGCATGGTGGGAAGCTTTCACGTCCGCTGTCACCGTTAATCACCCACACATGGTACCATCGATGTGGTGGTTGAGCGGCTCACTTGAACGATCGTTTCTGCGACGGAAAACGCAATCCCTTGTTCCTTAGGGTGCCTCCAGCGAAAGACAGTACCTTGATGGACGCCGGAAATTGCTGAGGCCATTAAATAGCGTAGGCGGTCTCTACAGCGTCATATGCGGCACACTTCTCTGGAGCACCTAATACCTTTTAAACGGCTCTGTGCCCGCGTTCGACAGCTTATAACAAGTAGGAGTGTTGGGAGATGTACGTCACGACCACTGGGTTCCCTACATTATCTTTTCAAGTCTGGACGAAGATCAGACGTGTTTTTGGGTACCAAACCCCATTAGGTGTTTCTGGCGTTAACATCGATGGAGTGTTATCTACTGACGCAAACGTGATTGCCCACACTTTGCTGAGCAGTATGCTCAAGCCTCTGCGTCAGAGAATTAGACCCCCCCCCCCCCCCACCTGCAGCCTTTCGCACCCTCAAACCGCGGATGGAAGGGAAAATCCTCCCGTTCACTACTCGCCACAGTGAACCCTATGACGCATTTACAAAGTGGGAGCTCCTGAGCGCCTTTGCACATTGCCCCGACACAGCTCCTGAGCCGGATCGGATCCACAGTCAGATGATTAATCATCTCTCGTCGGATTACAAGCGACATCTCCTCGTCATCTTCAACCGGATGTAGTGCGGTAGCGTCTTTCCATCGCAATGTCGAGAGAGCACCATAATTCCAGTGGTCAAACCCGGTAAAAACTCGCTTGATCTGGAAAGCTATCAGCCCATCAGCCTCACCAAAGTTATTTGTTAGATGCTAGAACCTATGGTGTGTCGGTGGTTTCTTGGGTCCTGGAGTCACGTGGCCTACTCGCTCCATGCCAAGGACGTTTCCGTCAGGGTCTCTCTACCACGGATAGTCTTGTGTCCCTCGAGTCTGCCATCCGAACAGACTTTTCCAGACGCCAACACCTGCTTCCATTCTTTTTTGATTTACGGAAATCTTACGACACAATTTGGCGATATCATATCCTTGCGAGCTTGCCACATTATACGAGTGGGTCCTCCGGGGCCGGCTTCTGAGTTTTATCAAATATGTCCTGTCGCTTAGTACTTACCGTGTCCTAGTTGGTGCCTCCCATAGTTAGTGTCATATCCATGAGAATGGGTTCCCGCAGGGCTCTGTATTGAGTCTATCTCTATTTTTAGTGTAACAGTCTAGCAGCAGCCGTCTCACCTTCTCTGTATGCAGACTTCTGCATTTCCTATTGCTACTGCAGTACTGTTGTTGCTGAGCAGCGTCTACTAGGAGCCGTCCACAAGGCACAGTCATGGACTCTAGCCCTCGGCTTCCAGCTTTCAGTCGCCAAATCCTGTGTCATGCACGTCGGCGTCGTACCGTTCATCCGGAAACATAACTTTACTCGTCATGGACTCTAGCCCTCGGCTTCCAGCTTTCAGCCGCCAAATCCTGTGTCATGCACGTCGGCGTCGTACCGTTCATCCGGAAACATAACTTTACTCTAATGACGATTCACTCACTGTAGTGGAGACACATCGACTCTTAGGACTTGTTTTCGACGCCCGATTGACTTGGCTTCCTCATCTTCGTCAGCTTAAGCTAAAGTGCTGACAGCACCTCAATGCCCTCCACTGCCTGAGCAACACCAACTAGGGTGCAGATCGCTCTACGGTGCTGCAGATCTACAGAGCCCTTCCTCAATCCCGCCTTGACTGTTGGAGTCTGGTTTATGGTTCGGCGGCGCCCTCAAGGTTGCGTTTACTCGACCCAGTGCAACACTGTGACTCGCAACTAGTGACAGGAGCCTTTAGGAAGAGTCCAGTGACCAGCGTCGTGGTGGAGGCCAGAGTCCCTCCATTGAAGGTTAGGCATGCACAGCTGCCCACCAGTCACATTCTCCTGAGCATCCGTATTACCGTCTCGTTTCTCAACCACTTTAGTTCATCTCTCACGCCGGTGGCCCAGGTCAGGAGTTACGATTGCGGTTCTCGTCCAATCTGTCTGAACTAGAGTACTTCCCCTTACCACCTCTGTTCGAGGACCATTCACGTACACCTTCATTACGTAAACCTACACCGAAACTTCACGTGGACCTTTCGCATTTCCCTAAAAAATCAGTTAACCCTGCCCTCTCCACTGGCACTTCCTCTCGATTCTTGTCGTGTTCCTGGCTCTGAAGTCGTTTACACCGACGGCTCGATGGCTTATGGTCACGCTGGCTTCACCTACGTCCACAGAGGTCATACTGAACAGCATTCCTTGCCAGATGGCTGCGGTGTATTCACTGCAGCGCTGGTGGCCATATCTCGTGCACTTGAGTACGTCCGTTCATGCTCTGGCGAGTTGTTTTTTCTCTGTACTGTCTCCCTGAGCAGCTCACAAGCTCTCGAGCAACGCTACCCTCGCCAGCGTTTGGTAGCGTTCATCCCGGTAGCGTTCATCCATCTATGCTCTGGAACGATTCAGTCGTTCAGTTGTCTGGCCCCTGGGTCACGGCGGAATCCCGGGAAATGAACTTGCCGACAGGCTGGCCAAACAGGCTACAAACAGCTTCTGAAGATCGGCATCCCGGTCACTGACTTGCGTTCATCAATACGCCGCCAGGTTTCTCGGAAACGGAATGACATAGTCTCAGTTCGCACAACAAACTGCGTCTCATTAAGGAGACTACGAATGAGTGGAGGTCTTCCATGGGTGCATCTCCCAGGGACTCTTTATTTCTCTGCCGGCACCACGTTGGTCCTTCGTGGCTAACACATGTCCATCGCAAGTACCAACATATATGTCGCTGTGGCTGCTCTATGACCGTAGTCCACATTTTGCTGGACTGCCTAATTTTACGGCGGACTTTTAACCATTCCAGCACCCTACCTTCGGTGTTTGGGCTCAACAGCAGATTTAGTCTTACGTTTTATTCGGGAGGGGTATTTTTATCATACCATTTAAGGGTGTGTGTCTGGCCTTGTCTCTGGGGCCTCCACCCCTCCTCCACGGTTTTACCTCTGTCACCCTTTCTTTGCATTTGTTTGTCCTGGTGTTCGTCTTTTCCTTCATGTGTTCATCTTGCCTTGTCTTTTGGAGTGACATATAAGTGTGTTGCAGAGTGGATGGCTCACCCTCTTTTATTCTTGTGATCAGCCAGCCCAGACCTTCTGCTCTATGGTTTTTATACCTTCTTCTACCTTTGCTTGTGGTGTCGTTTTCCCCGTTTTTTGTTCGTTCCATTCATTTTCTCTTTAGGTGTGGGTCCGCGTTCTTTTCCCCCTTTTGCTTTCACAAAGGGGTTTGGGTGTTGTTTTACCCTGAGCCTTGTTTGTGTCAAACCAACCAACCAACCAACCAACCACATTCTTCTGGTATTCTGTCAAGAACTTTGAGAACCCACGCCAAGCAGAATCTCTATTGTACTGCCTTTGAAAAGTGAAATAACACGCTATTAAACAGGCGGACGTGATGTTTTGGCTCATCGGTGTAAAATCGTTTGACGTTACGGTATGTGACTGGGGCACAGCTGAATTACTATACATTAATGGCAACAAGACATTTTCTGCAAGCACTACAGCATTTTCTATTTTAAAATGCATGTAGATACGTGATGTTAAACATTCAAAATTTCCACAGTACGTTATTTAAATAGACATAGCGATACCCCACGTTAAACAGTTAGCATGGAGACCTATGCTCTCGTCTAGTCACTCACCAGAGGCAGTGAGAAGAAGAAAAGCATCTTTCTTCGTCACACAACAGCCCACATATTTCATATCGGTAACAGCATCCCACTCACACAGTAGAGAGAGAGTGAGTGAGGAAATGTCCTCTACCTCTGTCGCATGAGGCACCAATGTTCAGCGATTGCAACACTTATGGTAGGTAGAAGGCAGCCGAAGGTAGCTGCAGATCGATATGAGCCACGAGACAGTGAACGTGGGCCCAGCCTCAGTAATCTGCATTTTACCAGAATGTATGTTGTACTAACTACTCTTCACTAATATTTTACTATCAGATCTTTCTCTATGTCCCGAGAATATTTTCAATAAGAAGGCCTTATTACATTGGAAGGGCAAATCGTACTTTAGTATACTATCACATCAATATTTTTCTGAAACTTATTAGGAAATAAGACACTTAAAGTAGTAAAGGAGTTTTGCTATTTGGGGAGCATAATAACTGATGATGGTCGAAGTAGAGAGGATATAAAATGTAGAGTGGCAATGGCAAGGAAAGCGTTTCTGAAGAAGAGAAATTTGTTAACATCGAGTATAGATTTAAGTGTCAGGAAGTCATTTCTGAAAGTATTTGTATGGAGTGTAGCCATGTATGGAAGTGAAACATGGACGATAAATAGTTTGGACAAGAAGAGAATAGAAGCTTTCTAAATGTGGTGCTACAGAAGAATGCTGAAGATAGATGGGTAGATCACGTAACTAATGAGGAAGTGTTGAATAGGATTGGGGAGAAGAGAAGTTTGTGGCACAACTTGACCAGAAGAAGGGATCGGTTGGTAGGACATGTTCTGAGGCATCAAGGGATCGCCAATTTAGTATTGGAGGGCAGCGTGGAGGGTAAAAATCGTAGAGGGAGACCAAGAGATGAATACACTAGGCAGATTCAGAAGGATGTCGGTTGCAGTAGGTACTGGGAGATTAAGAAGCTTGCACAGGATAGAGTAGCATGGAGAGCTGCATCAAACCAGTCTCAGGACTGAAGACCACAACAACAACAACATTCCACAACTATGAAATTGGTAAGATCCTATTATCTCTACATCACAGTGTAGAACCACTATAGATTTTCTTGCATCACTGAAGACGAATTTATTAACTGTGATGTCACCGCCAGACACCACACTTGCTAGGTGGTAGCTTAAATCGGCCGCCGTCCATTTAGTACATGTCGGACCCGCGTGTCGCCACTGCGTGATCGCAGACCTAGCGCCACCACAAGGCAGGTCTCGATATACGATAGAGCACTCGCCCCAGTTGTACGGACGACATTGCTAGCGACAATACGGACGAAGCCTCCCTCTCATTTACCGAGAGACAGTTAGAACAGCCTTCTGCTAAGTCCATGGCTACGACCTAGCAAGGCGCCATTAGCCTTACCTAGTTTGATAGTTATCGTATAAATGCCTCAAGAAGAACGCAGTATTCATCAAAGAATAAAAGTTAAGTATAAAGCAGCTACGTACTTTTCTTGCTACCATTCAATAGTTATCCTGTTCCAGACTTGACGCCAGTCGGCGTGTGTGTACGCGTGCCTTTCTTTCGGCTCCCTTCCCCGTGTGGCGTAGCAAACTTGTTACGCCACAACATAAACTATGAGACTTTTTTCTAAATCGTAAGTGCTGTAAAAGCTTTAACGTCCATATACATTGGTGTCTTGATGCGTATTTTGCTAGGGCGTCGATTCAAACATTATCCACTTCCACAGACTTGTACTTTTACGGTAACCTACTGTTTGCTGTATGGTTTTGACGTCCATACAGCTCAGCTGGCGGCGTGGGTGAATTATCAGTTTTATTTCTTGGTATCACGATGCCATCGAGATTATAGCAGATTAACGTACATATAAACATGTATGCAACAGACCACGTCTGTGAGCTGAAGGGATTCTGTTTAAGTATTTAAGTTTAATCTGATACTGAGTTACCTTCTGAAAGTTTCTGATCGTTGTCTTTGTCGTATAATTTCATCAGCAACATTCTCTAACACATACGCTACAGATTTTAAGACGAAAATACTGAGTTACCTTCTGAAAGTTCCTGATTGTTGTCTTTGTCGTATAATTTCATCAGCAACATTCTCTAACACATATGCTACAGATTTTAAGACGAAATATATAGTTTATGCCACCTATCTGTAGCCTAATAACATCAATTCACAATATGTGACAAAATGAATAGTAACAGCTCTACTCCAGTTCTCCAAACCAGGTTCGACTATAAGTGCACTACTGATTACGAAAACGACGTCTGGTGTCCTTCTTGTGCCTTCTTTGTCAGACGGTCTTCAGTCCAATGAATTATGGAATACTGCTCTTAACTTACCGTTTAAACACTACAGCAGTAACAGTGGTAGCTTTTAAGTCCCGTTTGAAATTGATTGCCGATTGGATTTTCTTTTTGTCCCAATTCACGTTTTTCTGGGATGACATACTGATATTCATGCTCATAAATTTTTCCATTCTAAATTGGAAGGCTTAGCCTTTGTGTTGCCTTTCATTATGTAATTTCATTTCATATATCTACAAATTTGTCCAATGCCTTTCTAATTGTTTTCTGCCCACTGAAACACGTCCCTTTACCACGATTAGGGAGTAATGAGTTTTCACAATCTGCATGTAAAGTAGCTTTGATGCTGAGAAACTAAGTAATGTTACTAAAATGCCAAAGAGAGAAAGCAACAGTTTATACGTGTGTGTGTGTGTGTGTGTGTGTGTGTGTGTGTGTGTGTGTGTGTGTGTGTGAGTGAGAGAGAGAGAGAATTCCTAAGGGATCAAACTGATGAGGTCCTTGGTCCCTAAACTTACACACTACTTAAACTAACTTACGCTACGAACAACACACACACACAGACACATCCATGCCCGAGAGAGGACTCCACCTCAGTCGAGAGGGGCCGTGCAATCCGTGACATGACGCCTCTTGCCACGCGGCCACTCCACGTGGCTAACAGATTTTAAAAAACACTCTTTTCTTAATATTACAAAACCCAGCACTGCCTAGAATTTTAATGGGGCACAGAGTGACGTAGGATACTTAAAGAAATGCCTAGACAACGTGACTTTTACACAAGGTGTCTTGGTGTAACCAAGCAGAAGACCATTCTGGTGAAGAGCGATCCCTGTACAAGATGACATTGGTATTCATCTCTCTGGCAGAAGATAAGTTAGGATTATTATTTATTGTAGCTACAATGGTGAATCTGACTGTGGTTCAAACCAGGATCTCCGCGTACAAAGCGTATCCTATCTATAGAAGTCAAATTATTTTCTAATCTGTCTGCATATCGGTGGTCAATGGTGTGTTGTCAATGAGTGTCGGTACATTCGAATGCATATGCAGTTTTAGTTAGTGAGGTGAGTGTAGAAAGTCATTTTTGCGTTGGACTCACGGAGTATTAGTCTATGTGAAGTAGAAAAATAATGTGGACTGAAAATAAAGCACTGGAGAACACGACGAAATAAGAGTAGTAATTACTGATATGGGTACAGAGTAGCGCGGAGTTTTAATGTTCGGATTAAAAGTGAAGTAGTGTCGATTGAACGAACTAAAATTGTTATGTTATGTGCGGTTTGTGAGTCTTATGTCGTAAATTATGTTAACATAATGCAGAAGATGCTATGATGTCATTACATTACAGTATTTCATCCACGCCCCAGCTACATATTGCCAAGTGAAAGGGTCTTACGTCATAAATAAAATAAATATATAAGGAATTTTGCAAAATATGTTATGATGTCTTTAAATTATTGTAATTCACCCGCGCTACAGTATCACACTCAAATATCATTATGATTTGACATAAATTATGTTAATAAATTTCCTTTACTTCACGGTCACAAATTTTTTGTCATCAGACTACCGGTTTCGGTCTATAATGACAATCTTTAGACTTGTTTGATAGAAAGATGTCCTAATAAACTGGAGTCACAGTGTTTTTATAAAACAGTTCATAAAGCGGTCGTTATAGACAGAAATCGGTAGTCTGATGACAAAAAATTTGTGACCATAGACGTGAAGTATAGGAAATTTATTCTATATTCGGGTCACTGTCCAATTCACGGCTATGTAGCAGCTTGTGAAATTATATTAATATTTCCCAGGACTTTGCAGAATTTCCTATGATGTCTTTTAATTACAGTTATTCGGCTATTCCCCTCTCCGACAGTGTATCGTCGAAGTGTATTGCCTGTTAGATTACGGTAACATTAACGTCCAATTGGAAGTAGGGTAACTCTGCTGCTGACGTTCCTCTCGCTACAGAAAACAGACCTATACTGACGAAACTCACACAACTGGAATAGTAATACAGGGGAGGAAGGAAAAGGCAAGTTGATTTAAGTATAACTTCTGGTCGAGGGAGAGATGAAGGATTAGGGATGAGAGAGTGGGTGCGTGACCTTTATTTTCCACCCTTATTGCGTCACAAAAGTGCCCACGATGCATGGGCGGGGTAAAAGGTGACATTCTGACCTTGACTGTACCACATATAACTGCCCGACAGGGGTGACGGGAGTATCAGGTTTCATCCTGTCGTTGATAGCACCACACGCTATTGCCTAACGGGTGTGGGCAGAGGAATTCCTTGGAAACATGGGCGTGACGTTGAGATAAGATCGTTATCTGTGACAAAACATGCACTGATGTATTACTGTTAGTAGGTTCACTAGTTTGTTGTACTGGAGTACAAGTTTGAAAGAGTAACAATGTTAATGCATAACTGACCGAGCCGGCCGGTGTGGCCGTGCGGTTCTAGGAGCTTCAGTCTGGAACCGTGTGACCGCTACGGTCGCAGGTTCGACTCCTGCCGCGGGCATGGATGTGTGTGATGTCCTTAGGTTAGTTAGGTTTAAGTAGTTCTAAGTTCTAGGGGACTGATGACCACAGATGTTAAGTCCCATAGTGCTCAGAGCCATTTCAACCATTTGAACTGACGCGATATTCTTGTCGCATGCTGTACGTTTAAAGATAAAATATTTTTGAAGCAGTAATGAAATAACTAGATGCAGACAAATTTTCATCTTTAGTTAGCAGATATTTCGTAAAGTCTACAGGCGCCCGCTAACGTGTGTATTAATGAATGTAACATCACCAATGCACTTTTAGCAGCGAGGACTAATAGCGTAACAACAGTGTGAAGAGTGTAAATACAGCATAAACGTAATATTAATATGGTTATATATACACAGTTTCTTATCTTTTTCACAATCAAGTTCTTGCTTTCATTGTTTCCACCTAGAATGCCAGCAATGTAACTTTAAGTGCGAGGGCATGCTGGATGGCAATGCCTCCTACTTTATTATTTGAAAACGCTTAAAGCTGTTTAAATAAAACAAACGTAGTTAACATTGCACATATATATCCTTCATGTGTACATATTTATTTTTCATCATAATCACCGTGGCGACAAACACATTTTTCCCAATAAGAGACCAGTTTATTTGTATCGTCACATTACGAGTAATTCGGCTTTGTTGACAAAGCCTGAGCATCACGTTGCTTGCACAACTTCATCGCTACCAAAGAGAAGTCGTGGAAGGTGTCCTTTAAGCCTTGGAAACACTCTGAGCTCTGTCACACACGTTAAAGTTACCACCACCATATTCTTTATTACTAGCACGAACAATCGACGTCGCACGTTATTGATGACGATAGAAGCATCAGCTTTCATTCTTCTGCGGATTTCTATTGGAGGCCCATTTTCTGCGGTTAGAAATCCGATTGCAGCACATTGTTTCTCGACGTAGTTACGTTACACAGCACCATGCTACACCCTACAATCCGGAGCCCTCTAGCTGCAAATGGTTGTAATTTCCGTCAACGAAGTGGGAAAGTCGACCAAGCAATATACACATCGTGAAAAGTAGTTCAGCCAGTATTGAAAACAGAATAAAAGGTTCCGAAGCATTTTTTGTCAGCAAGTTCCGGCAGTTTCTATCAACGCCACCAGAAAAAGTACCTACCACAGATACGTACAGGGTAGTCATATCGGATATTCATGGCGGCGACTATCAACCAATACGGACACCTGATGAAATACCACACACGTGGTGCGCATAAATGTATATGAGATTACCTAAACCTAGGTGCAATAGTTACGATGCGTACCTCGAGGAAACTGCAGGAAAAATTCTATATCGCAGGCAGTAGCCGATCGGTACTCTGGGTAGAGGCAATACCGATCGGCCCCATAGCCTGTGTGCACTGAATGCTTCTGTGGACATATTTTTGTTGTTTACAGGTTTTAGCAACTATAGTATTAGGTAAAACAGCGCTACATCAAGAGAAGCGCCCTCAGGGGTTCAGCATTCGTTTGCTGAATGTGGGCTTGGTAACCCCGGGCTTCCTGAGCTGAGGACTGGTATGGGCCGCCAGTCCTCTGTCACCGTAAGCTCTTGACCTGCTTGAGCCACCACCGTACCACGCGCTAGTGGAACGTTGTGTGTCGCAGGGAACAGGGATCTTGGCTTGGCCGACTGGATCGCTAGGACTAAATAAATCTGTGTAAAAAAAATAAAAAATAAAAAACCTCGGTCTTAAGGTGTGCTTCATGGCTTTTGGGGTGGAGCAGTCGTTAGCGGACAACCTCTGGGGAAGCTGCCACACCTCAGTTGTATAAGGCTTACTCAAGCATGTGTGGCACTGTCTGAGTGGACCCTTGTTTCCCTAGTTGATCGTCGGACCGAGATGGGACTCTCAAAATCTTCGTATTCTTCTCGCAGCGTGACAGATGGACCACCTGGAAGTATTCACACCCATACAACCATAAGAATGAGAGAGATTTGTCCTCATTATAATAAGAATCATTTGGATAACAAGGCTCATGGAGTCATAAATGATAATGTGTTCCTGGTGATAAAGGGGAAGGAGGGGAAATTTGGAAAAGATCCTCCTTTTTTATCCATAAAGGCTGAGAAGCACTTGGTGGCACCTTAAATTATTTTAAACGCGCAGATGAGACTCTCTGCTAAACCCACAGGACAGGACATGTAGTTTAAATTGTGGAAAGAGACCAAACTAAGCGGCTGTCAGTTAACTCTAACGTACAACGTTATTTGTTTGACCAAACATTACAAAAACCAAGACTTTTTTTGGAAAAAAGCATTAATTTTTGGAACTTAATAACCGACTGAATACACCATACAATCTAATGCCTTAAGGGCAAGACCGCTTTCATTTAAAATGGGCTGAAAGCCAATAACTGAAGACTCAAACCAAAATCAGAAATTTAAAAAGCAGAAGGCCTTATCTTTAATCAGGTATTTCAATTAGGCTGAAGCCCGAAACAATGTCACACCTTAAGAGCAAAACAACTTTAATTTTAAAAATATCGGCTGAAGGCCCATCACTAAGACTCAAAACAAAATAAATTTTTAAAAGCCAAAGGCATTACCTTAAAACAGTTTTTCAAATTAGGCTGTAGGCCCAAACAATCTTACGCCTTAAGGGCAAAAAAACCTTAATTTAAAAATCGGCTAGAAACCATACAAATACAAACAACAAGAACTAATAAGAAAAGGCAGTACAAGCAACGGCACTCAGAAATTTCCGAGGATCGGCCTGGAATTCAAACACTGACGCTCGCTTAGGTGAGACAGGGAGTCGGCCCAACCGACAGACGGCCGACGGACTCACCGACAAGATAACTTCCGCTCCACCCGACCAGCACACAATAGGGAATTCAATGGAACAACGTAGAAGGTATAGGAGCCCACAACCAGTAATACATTAAGCTGTCAAACTACACACCGTGCTGGACAGCGACTACACGATGAGGAAAATACACTGCCTGAATTTACGTCAACGGCCAGGGCAGGTAACCGGAACGTTAACGGCCACAAGGCAGAAGATTCCGCTGGTGCACTTCAGTTCAAAATAACGAAGCACAGTTAAACACCACCAGAGGGTGGCTAAAATTTGCCAACTTGAAAAGACACGTTGTTGCTCGCCGGAATGTCCCAACAGCCGACAACGAAATCCAAACGACACAGTGTGAACAGTCGTGTCTTGCTGGTAGATTAAGTCAAAACTCTCGTGTCGACGATCGGTGAGCCGCGGACCTCGTAGCAATGGGAACAGCACCACACTCTCCGACCGCGCGTGGACGCCGCCAGCGGCCTCGGCCAAACTACGCGCCGCGGAGATTTCCTCGCTGCTCCACGCAAAGCGACCAAAAACTCGCACACAGCACAGCCGGAAACTATAAACGCCAGGCCAAAGATAGTATAAGGTGCGAATATCGATACACACCGCTGCTGCCACTCGCGGAGAGAGAGGATAACAGCATAATCGCGATAACCGCAGGAGACTAAGAATAACAACCTAGGTTTAATCCAACGCGTAACATGAGCCATCCACGGCTCAGTACGTAATGGTTCCTTGTTAGCAGAAACTAACCAGTCAAAGCAGGTTGAACTCCTTAAGGAATCGCAAAATCTGGGTGAATATGATCTTGTTGCTGAGAAGCACACCTGTTTCAACGCCAGCAAGGGCGTGCTCCGTGAAACCATAGACATGAACATAACAGACCTGAAAAGTGAGTGGGCATCCCAGCGAATAGTCAATGTGGAGCAAAGAACGCAAAGGAATGATGGAAAAACTGAAAAGACTGTTGGTTCATTGTCACATATAATTCTTCAACGCTGCCTGAGCATAATATGGCAAAGTTCCTGCATCTTTGATAGACCTTACATAGCAAACGCTATGCAATGCTGTAAATGCCACCGTTTTGGCCATACAACCACGAGCTGTGGAGGTGAAACGACATGCCAGAAAGGTGGAAAAGCAGCTCATGACGCTAGGACTGACTGCCTATCTCTGGCGATCTGTATCAATTGCTCTGGGAACCACCCAATCTCGAGACAAGGCTGCCCTGTTTCTGCTGAGGAACGCAGACTACAGGAAATAAAAGTAACCAACTGGATGCCCTATGGCCGAGTCAAAAAAAACATAACGGAACGAAACCCTCTGTCTTTGCCACTTCGCATTCTTCCATGGTACACAAATATGTTCCCAATGTGGATCCTTCGACGCAGACGGCATCTAGCGTGCCCCTGTTAACCTCAGGCACCTGTACTTGAATATATACATGTCAAGACCAATCGATTAAGGATAAAGAAACCGAAGCAGCTGCTACAGAAAATAACAGTACTAGTTCGACAGTGGGCATGAATAAGGCACATGGAAAGCGGAGTGCCTCTCAATGCCCCCTTTCCGCCTCATCCTCCAAGGACAGGGTGCAGGGAAAGGATCGCGATGTTCGGGTCAACAGCAGTCTTTAGCGCCTACAGACGTCTTTCTGACATATCTGACTAATGAGGACGACATCTTCGAGTTAGATCCCTCAGATTGAAGCAGCAGCCCCCCCCCCCCCACTCCCCTCGCTCAACACGTGCTTCCTCTTCCCAGTGCAAAAATAGGAGTAAATATCATACCAATGAAATGGCTCCCATACTACAATGAAAATGAATGGGTTTAGGTCTCCTGTGATGGGATGAAACTCCTAGCACTGGAATGCCCGCTGTGCAAGTCCTTACAAGAAACACATTTTAAAGATACTGATGTCCCTGTACTACAGCAGTATATGCAACACCGCATAGATGACCGATCGGAGGAAACAGCCAAGGGAGGGATCGCTGTGTTTGTTACTAATGGACAACAATCCTCTGCTCTTCCACTGGCTACAGACCAGCAGGCTGTTGTAGTTGAAATTCATGTTTGTCTGAGTATCACTAGTTGCTCGTTGTATTTGCCGCTGCTAGATGCAATAGTGTCTGAGATTCTCACAGATCTTGTGTAACAACCCCTCGACATTCTCCTCCTGGAAGACTTCAAGGCCCATCATGTCTTGTGGGGCTCAACATCTACCTGCCATTGGGGTCATGTTTTGGAGAGTCTCATGACGTCTCATGAACTGTGCATCCTCAACACAAATACACTCATTTCTGTATTGCTATTGGGTCATTCCTAGAAATCGACCTCTCTTTTTGTTCTCCAGCTCTCGCACCCTCTGTACAGTGGGAGTTCACTGACGATCTTCATTCCAGTGACAACTGGAGAACTTTTCTCATTGCAGCGCGTCAGCAATAGTGAATAATTTAATGATTATAAAGAATCCGCCTCGACTGCAAACAGAAACCGGATGTTGACGTAGGTATCGGGGCGGATAACCACGCCTTCTTCGGAACACACTAAAACTACAAACTGCCTAAAGAGGCATGGTCCTACATTAATACAGAACTCACAAAAGGGCAAAAGACTCGCATAAAATCTAAAATAAACGGTACGTGTGTACCATGTTCTTAGCTCAAATGTCAGAAGCGTGCTTCCTCACCCGAGCCAACATTCGGTGGGCCGCGGGCTCTCAGGTAAACTTCCCACTCTGCATTCACCTGCAAGATGGAAGATGGCTCGAACAGATTCCACCAAAATGGATGGTCAGCAGTGTTAACTAGACCCTGTTCAGCAGAGTTGGCTGTGTTTGAATACGGCGTCCAGGAATGGGTGGACCACATCACAAGAGTGACCACATCCATCATGGCGCTGACTTATCCATCCCCAAGTCTTCCGGTCATCTTAGGAGAAGATCTCTAGCTTGGTGGACTCCTGAGTGACATTCAGCGATCCAGGACAGGAGTGCAGTTCTTCGCCGGTTTAAGTGCCTCCCAACAGCAGACATTTTGAAAGTAGCCTTTCGAAAAATGGTTCAAATGGCTCTGAGCACTATGAGACTTAACATCTGTGGTCATCAGTCCCCTAGAACTTAGAACTACTTAAACCTAACTAACCTAAGGACATCACACACATCCATGCCCGAGGCAGGATTCGAACCTGCGACCGTAGTAGTCGCGCGGTTCCGGACTGAGCGCCTGAACCGCTAGACCACCGCGGCCGGCGTAGCCTTTCGATTTGCGAAAGCCAAGGCTCGGCGCATAATCAAGGACAGCAAAGGAAGGTCAAGGCAAGAGATCCTGAACTGCCTCAACCGCTCCGCTTGCGCTACAGTCGTATGGGAAGCCATGCGGAGCATTTCTGGTAAATACAGTTGTTTACGAATAGCACTACTGCTGCAACAGGGGTGTCTCCAAAAGACCCCCAGAGGCATGGCTGAATGGCTGTCAGAGAAGTTAGCAAAAACTGCTGTCCGTTACAGCCGGGATCCGACGTTTCTCCGTTACCATCTGACTGTAGAGAGCGGCAAGTTACAATTTGGATCCAACAACTCCGAGTCATACAACTCCTCCATCTGGGAGCTGGAACTGGCCCTGTCTGAGGCGTGTGATACTGCACCCGGTCACGATCAAATCGGGTACTAAATGCTCCGACATTTGTCAGCGTCGAAGGAAATATCATATGGCAGAAAGGCAATTTCCTCGACTCGTGGAGCGAGGCAGTTCTGATATCTCATCTCGAAATAAGAATGGACCACACGTGTCCCAGTAGTTACATGAGTTGAATTTTCTCATCATGAAAGTATTGTAGGGCGATGTGTTTTAACTGTTAAGAACCATACAAAAGCCAAGATTGCACAAAATACTTTTTTATTCCAGACAACCGGTTTCAACAGTCTTAGCTGTCATCTTCAGGTCTATAAGTAATGCAGTTCATGGAAAATGTCACAATATTTCATATAAATATTTTAGTTTGGTGTTGTCAAAGAAATTGGAAGTCCACCTGCACATTTAAATACCCTAAACATTTTTTTGTAATAAAACATGTCCATTTAAGGCTGAATCTGTCGCACTTGACACCGGTTGTCTCGAATAAAAAATATTTTGTGTGATATTGGTTTTTGAATGGCTCTTAACAGTTAAATGAGTATCAGCTCAACGAGCTGTGTAGAAAAGTCCCTGGAGCGAATGATTAACCTTCGTCTGGTCTCGTTGTTAGAGACTAGGCAACTCCCTGGCTGCTCTCGATGTGATAGGCGTTCCTACGTCAACATCACTGTACTGCCATATTCTTCTGTATCAGTAAACCATACGAGACTACGTGGAGACATACTATTCTCGCACAGCTTCCTCAGTGGGGCCTCAGGGGCCACCTACCCGTCTTCATGACGTCTTTCTTGTCGCAGCAGTGTTTTAGGCTCGATTTGGTGACACGCTATCAGATCGTTTTGAGCAGTAGAATGGTGTCTTTCAGGGCAGCGTTTTATCTTGTTAACCATGGCCATAAACAGTATCATGTCTACGGTAATGCGTCCAGTAAAGTGCTCCTTATTTCCGTATAATTTTTCTGTTTTCTGTTCCCCCTCCAGTGTTGCAAAAGCGAGCCGTCAGTTGCAACACACATTGCAGAGATTAGAGGAGTGGCTACAAAGACGAGTTTTCAGTTTTCTGCCTACGAGTGTGTGTTTGTGTGTTCATTTTAGTCGTACTCGTCGTATTTTTAATCTACCTTACTTGCATATGAGGGACGTATGACTGACACCATTCTACATTTTACACATCCAGTGAGATTTCTGGGCCTAATTTGTAACTCCAAATTCTAATGGTTGCTTCATCTGAGAGACCTGAAAGCTAGAACTCTCAAGGTGCTGAACATCATAAGGCCACAGGTCTTGCGGAGCAGATAGGGCACCTCTGCTCCAGTTTTATAGGGTTTTCGTGCGTTCGCATTTCGACTGTGGGTGCACGGTGTATGGGTTGGCGAGGCCCTCTTATCTGTCTTACCTGGAGATTGTTGACGCTGTCCACCACTAGGGTATTCCGCTAGCCATGGGTTCTTATAGGATCAGCCCCATACTCAGTCTCTGTGGTGAGGCTGGGGAACCGCCTCTTACCATCTGGCAGTGGTTCCTCGTGGGATGTCAGGCATGCAAGTTATTTGGGGCTTTGACGTCACCGGCTTACCATACTGTTGCTTGTCTTCCTTCGGAACGCCTTTCCTCCATCTGTCCACGAGCCACATTGCCATTTGGGATCTGCATGCAGTGTGTGCTGAAGTCACTCGGTGTGGTGCAAGTACAAACTCAAATACAGGATTTTAACCTTCTGAAATTCTGGTTACTGCAGACGCACAGAGTTATTTTCGATTTGGTGGAGTACAGGAGAGACTGCATCATTTTTCTATTTTTAATGCAATATTTACTGACATTTTGTCGGAGTACCACAACTATGTAATTGGCTGTAGAGGAGGCTCTAAACAGAGGGCCTCAGGTGGTTGCTCAGTTGTTTTGCCTGATTGTGTCCTCATGGTCCAACTGCCTTCGATGCAGAATTAAATGCAATCTTTCTGGTGCTGGGCAGATGAGACCTACTTCCATTGCTAAATTTCTCGTCTGTACCGATTCTCTGAGTGAACTTCACCCTGTACAACTTTTGTACCCAACTGTTAAAGTGGTCCAAAATATCCAGGACGCCCTTATTCAACTACAACGGCTGGGAAAGAAGGTGTCTTTCTTCTGAGTACCAGGGCACATGGGTAATGCGGGGAACAAAAGGACGGCTCTAGCAGAAAAGAGGCATGTCGTAGTCCTCAGTTATTTCAGTGTGCCTTCCCCCTGAATGCTATAGGCTCGGAGTTGAGATCAAGAGCCGTGCGTCGGTGGGAAGATGGTTGGCTGAAAGTGACAGAGAACAAGCTTCGTGTAGTGAAGCCATGGGACGAGTTCCTCCTTACCCATCTCCGCATAGGCCACGGCCCTATGACGCATGGCTTCCTGCTCCGGCGAGAGGACCCTCTGATGTGTGGTGCTCGATGGTTACAGATTACTGTGCACCATATGTTACTGGACTGAGCTTTATTTTCTCACCAGCGGGCCGCGGCGGATTTGCCGATAGATCTGCCCTCTTTTTTAAGCAACTTTCAGCCGAATTTGGTTCGAGTTTTAAAATTTGTAAATTATCCATCATTTTTCCCAAGAATTTAAGGGAGATGGTTTTAATGTGTTAACAGAATGACTGGATTACCCATGTCTTTTTGTAAGTTGTTAGCCAGTTACATTTCCCTGTTTCATTCTTTTAGTTCATTTTTCGTTTGGCTTGTCTTTTCATCTCCTGTATGGGTGGTTTTACTATTTTACGTTGTCTTCATGCATGTAAAATAGCGTGAATGTGTGAGATTTTATCCACATTAGTTTGTTTTAATGAGTGCAAGGGTGCTGATAACCTTGCTGTTGAGGAGCCTTAAGCTGCAACCACACATACATCAAGGGAAGCATATTCTTCCATAAGATAGTCATCTTTCATGTTAGCGCATTAGCTGTGCGCCATATGAATACTGTAAAAACTTTTATCAGTTTGGAGGAAGCTACAATCTATCATTGCTAACTTGTGAGTTCGTTTGGTTTCATTCACACAACAAATAAATGAGCAGCAATTATCATCAGAATTAGTAATTTGCTGCTGCACATAAACTCCGAGTGTTATAACAAAAACTACAGAAATATTTTTTTCTGATCTGGGGACGTAAGCGAAAGTGTAAGAATATTCAACCCATTTTTAATTCTGAGACAGAGTTACACAGATACTATTACGCTACTTCTTCAGACATTAGTATTGAAAGGTTTCCATTAACCTGTATAACACCATCGTTAGAATTAAATCTAAGATAATGTTTTGTGTATTTCGGCAAGGGGAAATGCGAAACCGTCGCTCCTAATGAGGCAATTAGTGACAGTTTAGCCGATACAATGCCAGTTGATTACGGCACTGTGAATTGTCTCTCAAAGGAGTACCACGCAAGCCTGACGAAGCGGACAGAGCTATATCCTAGTGGATATAAGGCGATCGTGTCAGTGCGTTCCGTCACCCGCCATTCTGTCCCTTTATAGACAAAACATGCTTACATATCTGATCAGAGAAAATTCAAAGAGTTTTAATTCTTGCAACGTCATTCGACTCCAGTTTAATGAAATTTTTTACATGCGGTGAACCACAATTAGTCATACGAAGTGTGCTAAAAGTATTGGGAATTTTTGATTTTCGGAAACAATTGTTTTAATTAGTCTGCATCAACGTTAAACCAGTCAAAATAGTCCTCGCTAAATATTACACAATTACGCCAGTGCTTTTTTTTTTTTTAATTTGACCTTCAGAGTCTCCATTCTGTTTAGCCACCAGCAAGATATGTTGACATAGTATACTTTATTGTGCAGGAAAAGTACATAAATGCGTATCTACAGATATAAAATCTCAAGCTGTCACAGTCTTTTTCACAGTAAATTTTTACCAAATACTATTAAAGGAAAACTATGCAATTTTATCTTATCAGTTGAAACACTCACTTAAATTCAGACATAAATGATAATTGAAATTGAAAAATATGAGTACTATGGGAAACTATAGGTTTTCCGCTATGATTTTAAGGATGCAAACAGTTACTTCATAAAGACTAATGTCTTTAATAAACAAAAGGGAAGAAGCTGAGTGAGGGAGGTGGTATCCCATTCTAATCAGTATCTTCAAAATTGTCGATATTTGATAATTAAATTTTGGACACAAAAACAAGACGTGGCTCACATGAGGTTCTAACTCAGAATTATATTGACATGCTGGAGAACCAGGAATTCTGATTCTGTGTACATCTAGAAGAAACAGCTCATTGTTAAAGAGGAATCGAATGATGGAAGAAGTAATTCAACTGTCGAAATGAGTACTCGCAAACCACGGCGTTGTAGCAATTCGAAGTTGTAGTGCCACACAGTATCCACCTTTCGTTTGTTGTAATACGTTTCACATCTCTTGGGACTGTTTTTTCCGTGGCTATTGACCTCAGGCCAGTAGTCAGTACAAGGCAGTTTCCAATTGTCGGCAGTTCCTATGCATGCAGATGGCTTTATTACGACATCTTTCTCTTTAAAGTGGTTGACAGCGTGGCAGTGCTACCACGTTTTTCTCTGAACATTTTCCAGCATCACATCCAGCATGTAAAGGGTGGTTGTTTTATCCAATTTCCGCTGTTGAATATTATTAAGGACACTCGTGGAGTGGGACACAATACTTAAGGAGGGAGATGAAGAGAGAGGCGTGGGTGCCTCCAAGATGGCCAGAGTCACCATAAAAAAAATTTAAACCATTTTAGATAGTGTCTTCACTGACTTCAATTCGACGGCATAGAATGGAGGGTCTCGAGTACTCTTCTTGGTGAATTTTTGGATCCATCTATATATATGCAGATATGCCTAGGCCATCGATCTTCAACGAGACAAATAAATCAGCAATTGATATTTATATATTTTTTACTGTAGGTTATAACCCTTTTTATTTAATTTCTAATTAATAATTCATGCAGTATTGGTAACATATGCTAACCAAATAAAACATGTTCATTACTCTTTGTCATACTAAAACGAAAGTATAGTAGTTGACATTAAAGAATAACTGACAAAATTAGTTTTCCATTCAGTAGGCTTAAAATTGTATAAAATTTGTAATTTATTTACTAATGTAGTATGTTTTATTTGTTGTGTACAAGCTTTCTAATCAGTATAGTTCATTTAAGTAATATTTATCAACAACGGTTCGTTTGCAATGTACCCATCTTATAAAGTTATAAAATCCGCTAAACCTCCACAGAAGAAACTGCTGCGTGTGCAAACAGTACTTTCCTCCTACTTTGTCCCACGCATCTCTGCAAGCATACTTGTGGCACTATCAGTGTACACTTTGATATTAGTATGCTGCCGTGAGGAACCGAAATAAATCTGCATCATATTAATCAGTCGCGAATATATTGGCGATATACATTGAAGAGGCCCACCGCTATAGCCAAGTAATTAATAGGTGTTAGTTCAGGTTTGACACACAACGCAGTAGCGACTCTGCATGATATGAAATCGACGAGTCCTTCGAAGGTGTTCACAGGTACGCTGTAACAGATGTCTCCGTACAGGTGGTGAGGTTCCCGTAAATTACGTGGCAGTGTCTTGTGGGTGCGGAACTGGGGCCTAGTTGCGTTCCACATGTGATCTACAGCGTTCAAATGGGGCATATTTGGTGACGAATATATCAATGTCCACATCGTGGTCATCGAAGTACTCTATGTGTTCCACTTACAAACTGTCCTTATCGCATTACGTGTGCACAACCCACGAGTTGACGTTCAGTTTCGTGGTGGGTAGAGGTTATATTGTTCTGGCTCTTAAGTGTACCAATGGTTATATTGTCAAGTCACATATACAGTATAGGCAGCATTAAATTAGGTATTAAATTAGGGAAACTGTGAGCTACATTTATCCAGCAAATTTTAGCATTGTTGTTACGTACACACATGCATGCACGGTAGGTAAGAACGAAATTGCTTACTGCTTTTAAAATTCCCTGACAGAGATGCACAATGCAACACCTACTGGGATAGATTCGAATGAATGATAATCACTTTTTCCTTCTGGAGATATCTGTCTTGGATGCAGTTGAAATATCCACAGCACTAACCATTAGTGAATTCTGTTTTAGACCTACAAATACAAGTGGTACAGCAACTGATAAATCTGTTAAATGACTTCCATGTTTCTTGCTTTCTAAAGATCTGAATGATATAGTTCTTGTTCCTGTCATCCTCTTGCTCAAGTCAGAGTCGAAACTAATAGCCCAATAAGCGTGCGTAAAGAATTACATTAATAGGTGTCGATTATGGAAGCAATATGCTACTACTTCAATTTGTCTTGTGCAGTTCTGTCGAGTATTCAGTAAACAGTATTTCTTATCTTGTCACAGGAAATTGTACACTCTTCGGTCAAAATAAACGTAAGGTTTTTTCTTCTTCTATCATGTGTAACATGTCTTCATAATTTAGTGGTTAGTTGTATCGCATTTGTCACTTCAGTTTCATAGATTTTTTGTCTCCACTGACACTCTAACAATTTAGCATCGTATGTTCACACTAAATATCCTGTGACAAGCCAAGAATTGAAGGGGTTACATGATATTCACCTGGACCATGCATGTAAGTTCAGTTAAACCATTAAAAGTTGCTACGCTGAATCATTCTCACTGCAGCCAAGTAAACCCTGTTTAGATAGATCCTACATGCAGAAACGAGTGCACTGGGATACGAACAGAGAACTGTGCTTTTTGTGAGCAGTTCTCTTGCCACTATTTCAAACAGTTTATTACGAATTAAAACTTTCACACCATTATACTAAAACAAAAGAAAATAAACTCACTTTACAACTAATTATGTAGATAATCAACATATTCACGCTTCGCTTTACAGTGAAAATGTGATGGTACACTTACCGCCACTACTTGGCGCCGCAACAACGGCGTTGCGGTCACAGACAGTTGTGGAAAATTAAGAAATACACTATAGTGCTGCTGGGATATTTAAAATTATACATGGCGCTATCTGGAAGTGGAAATAAGCAAAATGCGTGGGACTTCAAAAATATTGGAAAGAGTTATATATACAGAAACATCAAAAAAAATTCTACATTGTGGAAGGACACCTAGTAGCCTTTGCAACCTGTCCCCCTGTCCCTCCCCTTCTCCACTCCTGCCTAATCAACCAAACCCTATTATTTTAGGACTCATTAAAATGAAACACCAATTAGTTCAGTATTTTACAGACCCTTAAAACAAAGCAGACGACCACAATATAGTCCACACTGTGCTATCTTGGACTTAGTCAAAATGATGTGAATGTATTGCTCATGTTTCAAAGTATTTATCCAGAATTTCCATAAAGGCTGTAATATGCAGTATTTCCACGTCTAAAATATGCACACACACACACACACACACACACACACACACACACACACACACACACACATACACAAACACTCAATATTAGTCTCAAGCCCTCCAACGGTATCTCCATGTCCAACGTACATGACGGGTGCTGCTCAAATGAACTGAGACTGTGTTTTGCTTGTCTGTAGAATAAACTGGCGTCGTCTGACGTTTCCAAAAAAGCTTGTATAATGTGCGTTGGGAAGACACGCGAATTTTGGGAAGTGGACCGTACTGGATAGTTACTGTTTGTCAAAGTAATGAGGATATTATCGATGCTGTTCGAAGTACCCCGGCACCAGTACACAACGTATCTGTCAACAATAAGTCATTTAACATTCTAAGATATGGGGTACACTGACGTATAATAATCTGTATCCTTACTATAAAAACTTGCATCATTTGCATCCGGGGTTACACAAATATTATTTACTGATGAGGAACAGTTTACTCGAGATGGTACAAACAATTTACATAACGAGCACGTACGGCCTGAAGTTAACCCTCATACAACTGTCCAACGCAATTTCCAGCAGCCGTTTAGCATAAATGTGTGGTGTGGTATAATCAACACACACTTTACTGGACCATTAATTTTCCCAGGACGTCTAACTGGCGAGACGTACTCACAGTTACTGTTTGTCAAAGAAATACTTTTAAACACTTTGACTCTCAGTAGCCTGACAAATATGATATTGCTGAACAGTTATACCACTCTTAACGCATCACCGTTAGGGCTCATAACGAATTGAGTCTGATACGTTAGGAGGTACACTAACATTTGACCGTGCCGACTGCATAGAAAATCCTGAATGTCATTTCATTTTGTGTGCTCGCAAATGCAATCACAGTGAACAGGAAACCTTCACAAAAACAATAATGTTTCATAATTAAAAATCTGTTAAACGGATTTATTTACGTTTTTAAACATACAAGGTGAAACAATCTTCAAAACAAATCACCCTGAAATAAAAACATATATCCTTACCATACTTCAGAATGTCAAGTAACGACTGTAATTCCTAGTTTCAATAAAATATGTTTTGTATAAAGTATTTGCATAATGATTGCGACTACAGAGTCGATTCATATTTGTATTATTTGTGTAATAAAAGGACGTGCAGGCTTCAAACGTTTTGAGAATACCAAGGAATAGTCTGGTTGTTCGCAGTTGTTTTTCTGCCTTCTGCTTTTGACATGTAAGCACCGTGGGCTACAGTTGTAGTAATTTCACAACGTACTAACTTATTCCAAGTTATTTAAGTGCTCTTTTATTATCAGTTAACCACTCCACATGTCCTGTGGGGAAGATTCAACACATCGGTGTGGCACCGATCCACCATTGGAGTGATTTCATTACTATCTTGCAATGTCCATTCTCACTTATTGTATGCGTGGGAACAGCAATCATTCATAAAAGAAATCCTAGTACCTTTTTCAAACCAAGCATACAATATAGAACGACTACCAAATCGCGATATGCAAATTACATTTCCTAAAATTAAGTCGGTCCACATCCCCTGTGGTGCCACTCCCACCACCAGACTACGATTATGGTTTTCATTCTGGTAAAGAAATTCTAAGTTATTTGAGTTGGTGGTGGTGGAAGCCGAAGTTACGAATCGTATGCCAATTGACAATATTCATATATGTATATATTCCACTTTTAGCCGTAGCCTATAAGATAAAGAACCTAAGCTGACTTTTTAATAAGTACCTTCCCTTTTTGACCGGTCAGATTACCGACACTTCTAGTCATCGTTTCTCTCTGGTGTTATCATTAACTAGGTGTATTAGTGAATAATACCGAAAACTCGGAGCAGCTCGTCTTGCTACCAGTTTTAATTAACCACATACCACATACCACATACGCGATCTAAGGTGAACCATCAATGAATGCAACATGCAAACGAAAAAAGACGTGGCACTGTGCATTTTATTGTTTACTGGGACTTTTATGACTTTTCAATCATCTTTGAGCGCTACATATATGGATACGGCCGTTTGTACCAGCTGCTTTCTGTCTAGAAGTTTTATTCTGACAAACCTTTGTATAACGATCTACATTTTATACACTAACGTAAGAACTAGGCATGAGGTACCAACTCAAAAAGAACACGTTTTGTAAGAAAAAATTTTGAAGATCTAGAGATGACAGTAAGGTCTGTCGAAACCGGTTTCTTAAAAATAAAGGAACATTTGTGCAATCTTGGCTTTAGAAATATTTTTAACCATAGGTCGGTGTTCGTTACACGTACCGTACACGTACTAAGAAAGTATATAAAAACTTGTTCTATAAACACTGTGAAACTCACATGAGCGCTACGGCTGATCTAACTTACAGCTTTAAAGTGCACCTGTCATCGAGAATTACCAAACTAAACAATGCTATTCCAATCGCGTTGAATTTTACCACATCCACTGTCTAAATAAATAGGTTTAGGTATTTCACCATTCATCGATACACCTTCCCATGATTGGGATGCATTTAGCACAGCAGTATCAAATACCATCAGAATGCCTGCAACCCGTAAATGGTTTCCGTTGATACGTCAAACTGCGATTGTCCACATCAGTAACGATGAAAGCTGATAAGTTGGTGCTGCCGAAACGTGTTTTTGAAGTAGCGTACTGTACTACAACACACATCCTTCTAGGTATGAAAGCCGGCCGGTGTGGCCGGGCGGTTCTAGGTGCTACAGTCTGGAAACGCGCCACCGCTACGGTCGCAGGTTCGAATCCTGCCTCGGGCATGGATGTGTGTGATGTCCTTAGGTTAGTTACGTTTAAGTAGTTCTAAGTTCTAGGGGACTGATGACCCCAGATGTTAAGCCCCATAATGCTCAGAAGTGTTTTGTGTACAATATTCACTTCCTCCACTCCTGTACAATTTACAAAAAAGTGATCCACCCGAATTTTCGCAATTTAAGTTACCCGCAGAATAATTTGGTTTAAGTTTTGAGAAAAATGGCGAATAGCATTCCGAAGATTTTTTTTTTTTTTTTTTTTTTTTTTGTGGTTTTCGGGCGCACAACTTCAATGGTCATTAGCGCCCTGACTACTCTAAGAATGCACCACGAGGCACAAGTTGACAACAACAACTAAAAGGGAAAACACAATAAAAGACAGACTGACAGGCATAGGATTAAAAAACATCATCAAATGTCCTTAGCGAGGTGTGTCAAATTGATAAAACAAAGAACACGAGCAGCTGCTCGTGGGTCATCCGCTAAAATGGCATCGAAAGTAGTAGGCAGGTTAAGATCGAGGCGCAGTGTGTTAAGATCAGGACAGGACATTAAAATGTGTCTAACCGTCAGCAAGTGCCCACATGGGCAGAACGGCGCCGGCGCAGCCGTCAGCAGATGGCGATGGCTGAACCGGCAGTGTCCAATTCTTAACCTTGCTAAAACGACCTCCTCCCGCCGAGAAGGGCGTGAGGAGGACGTCCAAGCCACGGGAAGAGGTTTTAAGGCCCGAAGCTTGTTGTCGGTAAGTGCAGCCCAATCGGCATGCCACAGCGACACAATGCGCCGACAAATGACCCTGCTAAAATCGGACGAAGGGACACAACAAGCAGCTGTCCGAGGCTGGAGGACCGCAGCCTTGGCCGCGGCATCTGCAGCTTCGTTCCCAGGGATACCGACATGGCCAGGAACCCACATAAAGCTAACCGGCGTACCGACGTCCACCAGCTGCTGAAGAGAGCTTTGGATCCGGTGTACGAAAGGGTGAACCGGGTACGGATCACTGAGGCTCTGGATGGCGCTCAGGGAATCTGAGCAGATGACATAAGCAGAATGTCGGTGGCGGCAGATGTAAAGAACAGCCTGGTAGAGGGCAAAGAGCTCAGCTGTGAAGACCGAACAATGGCCATGGAGCCGGTATTGGAAACTTTGTGCCCCGACAATAAAGGAACACCCGACCCCGTCATTGGTCTTAGAGCCATCTGTATAAATGAAAGTCATGTTGTTGAACTTCGAACGAAGTTCCAAAAAACGGGAGTGGTAGACCGAACCGGGGTGACCTCTTTTGGGAGCGAGCTGAGGTCGAGGTGAACGCGGACCTGAGCCTGGAGCCAAGGTGGCGTGCGGCTCTCGCCCACTCGAAAGGTTGCAGGGAGTGAAAAATGAAGGTGTTGAAGGAGGCGACGAAAGCGAACTCCAGGGGGTAGCAAGGCAGAGACATACAACCCGTATTGAAGGTCAAGAGAGTCGTCAAAAAAGGAACGATAAGACGGATGGTCGGGCATTGACAGTAGCCGACAGGCATACCGACAAAGCAGTATATCGCGCCGGTAGGTGAGTGGCAATTCGCCAGCGTCAGCATGAAGACTCTCTACGGGACTGGTATAAAATGCTCCGATCGCAAGTCGTAAACCCCGAGGTTGTATGGAGTTGAGGCGGCGTAAGATGGATGGCCGTGCAGAGGAGTATACGAAGCTCCCATAATCCAGCTTGGAGCGGACGATCGACCGATATAGACGAAGTAGGACGGTTCGATCCGCTCCCCACGACATACCACTGAGAACACGGAGGACATTTAAAGAACGGGTACAACGGGCGGCCAAATATGACACATGTGGAGACCAGCTAAGTTTCCTGTCAAAGGTAAGGCCTAAAAATTTGATTGTCTCCACGAGTGGGAGAGCAACGGGACCGAGTCGTAAGGACGGTGGGAGAAACTCTTTGTAGCGCCAGAAGTTAATACAGACCGTCTTCTCGGCAGAAAAACGGAAGCCATTGGCGACACTCCAGGAGTAAAGACGGTCAAGAGAACGCTGAAGACAGCGCTCCAGGACACGTGCACACTGCGCGCTGCAATAGATGGTAAAATCGTCCACGAAAAGGGAGCCTGATACATCAGCTGGGAGGCAATCCATTATTGGATTGATCGCGATGGCGAAGAGAGCGACGCTCAAAACTGAGCCCTGTGGCACCCCATTCTCCTGGCGAAAGGTGTCGGACAGGACAGAACCCACACGTACCCGAAACTGTCGATCCATTAAAAAGGAATGAATAAAAAGAGGGAGGCGACCGCGAAAGCCCCATGTATGCATGGTGCGGAGAATGCCCGCCCTCCAACAGGTGTCGTAAGCCTTCTCCAAATCAAAGAACACAGCCGCGGTCGGGCGCTTCCGCAAGAAGTTATTCATAATGAAGGTCGACAAGGTAACCAGATGGTCAACAGCAGACCGGCGCCTTCGAAATCCACATTGTACATTGGTAAGTAGGCGTCGAGACTCGAGCAGCCAAACCAATCGAGAGTTAACCATTCGCTCCATCACTTTACAGACACAGCTGGTAAGCGAGATAGGTCGATAACTGGAAGGCAAGTGCTTGTCCTTCCCCGGCTTAGGAATCGGGACAACAATAGACTCGCGCCAGCATGCGGGAACATGTCCCTCAATCCAGATGCGATTGTATGTACGAAGAAGAAAACCTTTACCCGCAGGAGAAAGGTTCTTCAGCATCTGAATATGAATAGAATCAGGCCCTGGAGCGGAGGACCGTGATCGGCCAAGTGCGGTTTCGAGTTCCCGCATGGTGAATGGGGCATTATAACTTTCACAATTCGAGGAGCGGAAGTCAGGTGGCCTAGCCTCCTCTGCCTGTTTGCGGGGGAGGAAGGCAGGGTGGTAATGAGCGGAGCTCGAAACCTCGGCGAAAAAGCGGCCGAAGGCATTGGAGACAGCCTCAGGGGCCACAAGGACTTCATTCGCGACCTTCAAGCCAGAAACTGGGGAGTGGACCTTAGTGCCAGATAGCCGGCGCAGGCTACCCCAGACAACAGAAGAAGGGGTAGAACTGTTGAAGGTGCTTGTGAAAGCAGCCCAGCTGGCTTTCTTGCTTTCTTTAATAATACGACGACACTGAGCACGTAATCGTTTATAATTAATACAATTCGCCACTGTAGGGTGGCGCTTAAAGGTGCGTAAAGCACGTCGACGAGCACGTAAAGCATCTCTACATGCTGCGGTCCACCAGGGGACCGGTACGCGACGTGGAGAAGAAGTAGGGTGAGGGATGGAATATTCAGCAGCAGCGAGAATGACTTCCGTGAGGTGTGCGACCTGACGATCGCAGCTTGTGAAGGTTTGATCCTGAAAGGTAGCCCTGGAAGAGAAGAGCTCCCAGTCTGCCTTGGAGATGGTCCAACGAGAGGAGCACGGAGAGGGAGTATGCTGCAGGAGATGGATAACACACGGGAAATGGTCGCTCGAATATGTATCAGAAAGTGCATACCACTCAAACCGGCGTGCAAGTTGGGGAGTACATATAGAGAGGTCTAAATGGGAATAGGTGTGAGATGTGTCCGAAAGAAAAGTAGGGGCGCCAGTATTGAGGCAGACAAGATCGAGCTGGTTGAAAAGGTCTGCTAACAAGGAGCCCCTCGGGCAGGATGCTGGAGAGCCCCAAAGGGGATGGTGGGCATTGAAGTCTCCAGTTAACAAAAATGGTGCAGGTAGCTGAGCAATAAGTTGCATCACGTCTGCCCTGGTAACGGCAGATGACGATGGAGTGTAAACGGTACAAAAGGAAAACGTAAAAGTGGGGAGAGTAATGCGGATGGCAACTGCCTGCAGGCCGGTGTGCAACGTGATGGGATCGTAGTAAATATCATCCCGGACCAGCAACATAACCCCTCCATGAGCTGGGATACCTACCACAGGGGGTAGGTCAAAACGCACAGAGGTGTAGTGTGCCAAGGCAATTTGATCGCATGGGCGTAGCTTCGTTTCCTGGAGGGCTACGACAAGCGGACGGTGCAAGCGGAGCAGCAACTTCAAGTCCTCTCGGTTGGAGCGAATGCTGCGAATATTCCAGTGAATAAGTGCCATCGTAAGAAAAGAAAGATGAGAGAAGTGGTCACCTCGAAGGCCGCTTAGGGCCTGGCTTCGAGCGAGCACTGCCGCCGCTATCAGTAGGCGGACAGTCATCGTCCATTGGGTCTATAGGGTCATCGGCCATCTCGGGAGGATGGCCGGGAGGGGGAGCTTCCTCCGCCAGTGAACGGCCAGATGTACGGCGACCAGCGGTGCGGCCAGGCGAAACGGATGACGGCCTGGGGCGGCAGCCGCTGGGTGGCGCAAGAGAAGAAATGCGCCGTGGCGGGGAAGGAGAACTGTGCTTCCTATGCGCCTTTTTGGAAGGACGTGTAGTGGAAGTACCGGTCGAAGGCTGTGAGGTCGAGGTACGGAGGAAGTCTGCACGGGATGGTTCCTTCTTGAAGGCCCGTGCATCTGACTTCGGTGTCTTCGTTTTAGCAGAAGCTGAAGAAGGTGCTCGTGTCTGTGGGGTGATGGGAGGAAGAGGAGACGTCGACCGCGCGATCTTAGCACTGGCCGAACGGACGACCGTGGTGCTGAAGGTCAGATCGCATGTCTGGGTTGCTACCTCCCGGGTAGTCCGAGGAGAGGCGAGGACAGTACTGTATTTCCCCGCTGGGAGCAGCGTGGGCTTCCTACTAGCCAATAGCTTGCGAGCAGCCGAGGTGGACACTTTCTCTTTGACCCGAATTTCCTGGATACAGCGTTCTTCCTTATAGACAGCACAGTCGCGGGAGGATGCTGCATGGTCACCCTGACAGTTCACACAACGAGGAGACGGAGGTGGACAGTCACCCTCATGGGCATCCCTGCCACAGGTGACACATTTAGCCGCATTGGAACAAGACTGTCGAGTGTGATTGAAACGCTGACACTGGTAGCAGCGCGTAGGTGTCGGGATATAGGGGCGAACAGAAATAACCTCGTAGCCCGCCTTGATGCGCGATGGCAGCTTAACATTATCGAAGGTCAAGAAAATTGTCTGGGTCGGTACAAGGTCATTGTTGACCTTTTTCATGACCCTATGGACAGCCGTCACGCCCTGCTCAGCGAGGAATGATTGAAGCTCCTCGTCAGTCAATCCGTCGAGGGAGTCAGTATAGACCACACCACGAGACGAATTCAAAGTTCGGTGGGCCTCCACCCGGACAGGGAACGTGTACAGGAGGGTGGCCCGAAGCAGTTTTTGTGCCTGAAAGGCATTCTCAGTTTCCAGTAATAAGGTGCCGTTACGCAACCTGGTACAGGATTTGACAGATCCGGCTATGGCATCTACGCCCTTCTGAATAACGAAAGGGTTGACAGAGGAAAAATCCTTTCCGTCCTCAGTTCGAGAAACTACGAGGAACTGTGGGGCAGGCGGTAGTACTTTTGTCACTGTTGGCTGGTCACGTTTCCGTTTTTGGGTCGAAGTCGAAAGAGATGGAGTAGAATCCATTGCGGAGGAATCCCCCATGATTGCCAGCGTCTCCGATGGCGCGCTCCTTCCTTGTGGGGACCCTCTCAGAGGGCACTCCCGCCTTAGGTGAATGTTTACACCTCAGGTCACACCTCCCGAGAAACAGACGGAGGGACCAATCGGCATGGTCAGAAGGTATCAGCTCAGGCAATCACCCCTCCCCGGGCCTGGCCTTTACCAGGGGGTACGCGCGTGCCTTACATGTCTACCCAGGGCGGGGACTTACGCGTTACCCCGTCACCGGCTACGCGTGCGAACGCGTGGGTCGGCCTTCAGACACGCACAGGGAGGAAGGAAGAAGAGGAAAAAGAAGAGAGAGAGGGAGAAAGAGGACAGACTGTCTCAAACGCCGAGGCGGAGACCAGAGAAGGCAAGGAGAAGAAGGCAATGAGAAAGCAAGGGGAAGAAGGCAATAAGAAGGCAAGGAGAAAAAGGCAATGAGAAGGCAAGGAGAAAAAGGCAATGAGAAGGCAAGGAGAAAAAGGCAAGGAGAAGGCAAGGAGAAAAAGGCAAGGAGAAGGCAAGGGAAAGAGTAAGGAAGACAGTGAGGTGGAGAAGAGCAAAGAAAGGAACCAACAAAAGGAAGGAAGAAACGAGAAGTGAAAAAACCAAAAGGACCACGATGATAGGTCGTGGAACCGTCCGTCTCCGGACGCAGGCGCGAACTACCCCCGTGAGGGGGATGGACTCCTTTTAGTCGCCTCTTACGACAGGCTGGAATACCGCGGGCCTATTCTAATCCCCGGACCCGCAGGGGGGATTCCGAAGATGACGACACTGAGGTAAACGTCGACGAGTTACTGACTCCGCTCAGAAGGAGGACGTGTAGTAGATTGACCAAATGGGTCGATTTACTTGGTTCAAATGGCTCTGAGCACTATGGGACTCAACTGCTGAGGTCATTAGTCCCCTAGAACTTAGAACTAGTTAAACCTAACTAACCTAAGGACATCACAAACATCCATGCCCGAGGCAGGATTCGAGCCTGCGACCGTAGCGGTCTTGCGGTTCCAGACTGTAGCGCCTTTAACCGCACGGCCACTTCGGCCGGCAGGTCGATTTACTGTTACTGTATTTTCTCTCCTGTAACACTAACTAACAATAAGTTCAAAACGAATATTTCCATAATTTGAAAGTTTCTCAAACGTGACAGTAGTGCTTAATGGTCAGAGTTATTTCAAGCTGGGAGACTTCGTCTCAGTGGATTCTTTTAACACTTTATGTTCCCGAGGGTTCTATTACGCACGTGTGCATTCTTAACACGCTACATGTCTCAATGTCTAGGTCGGCACTACGACCATCGCCTGGAGAACACTCAGGAGCGTTTGAAACTAATTATAAGCATTAGACTCGAAATACATTACTAGCTGGTGAGCAAGCTGTTCAACAGAGTGCCGTCAGCCTTTATTGGTATTTCTGGCTCAATGTTTCGATCATAGGTGGTGAGACGTCTCCAACACGCTCTCACCACAACCTACTTTCACTTCAATCCTCGGTATGCTAGACAGACTTATTTCGCCAGTGAGCTTTTAATTGGCTATTGTTAGCAAACTTTCTTAACTATTAAAATTTAAATTGAAAAAATTTTAATTTTATATGTCCAGTAATTTGTGGACAAGCAGATTGCCGCAGTAATGATGATATAGGTCCACGTGTGATATACGCAATGTTCCCACAGTGTGTGCGGCACGTTATGGAAGACCCCTGCGGCTGATCTCTCCTCCTCATCAGCAGACGCTGGCTTGAGTCCAGGAAGTCTGTAATTTGCGGGCCGCGAGATTCCGGAATGTTCCCTCGCGGCGGCGCTCGGGGCCGAACCTCGGGGACACGAGTACAGAACACTGCGAGAGCGTGCCCGATCTACGTGGTATTCACTCAAAAGCATTCTCCCACCGCGCGCCACCTATCCGCAGTCCAAGTCCATTTCTCCATGCTCGTAATATGAGATTCCTGCAGGAGGTCGGGCGTAATTGTGCATCCACACCCATTCATACCATTGATTCGCGTAGATGGGCAATGCTTGCACCTTCTTCAGTGTGAGCAGTTCAACATCTTACTCTACTGTACGAGTACATGGAGTAAGCCAATGGCCTTGCCGCAATGGTTTTACCGGCTCCCGTCCGATCACCCAAGTTAAACGCTGTCGGGCTCGGCTAGCACTTGGATGGGTGCCCTTCTGGTCTGCTGACAACTGTTGGCGAGCGAGCTGTACTGAGTCCTTGTGAGGCAAACTGGGGAGCTACTCGACTGAGCGGCTCCGCTCACGAAAACTGAAAAGGGCCAGGAGAGCTGGCCACACGCCTCTCCATATCCACGTCCAGTAATGCCTGTAGCGTGAGGATGACACTTTGGTCAGTCAGTACCGTTAACGTCTTCCGAGACTTGTTCGGAAGAAGATTAGTTTAGTTCAGTACATGGAGTAAACACGCTTATACAGGATGTTACAAAAAGGTACGGCCAAACTTTCAGGACACATTCCTCACAAACCAAGAAAGAAAATACACTCCTGGAAATGGAAAAAAGAACACATTGACACCGGTGTGTCAGACCCACCATACTTGCTCCGGACACTGCGAGAGGGCTGTACAAGCAATGATCACACGCACGGCACAGCGGACACACCAGGAACCGCGGTGTTGGCCGTCGAATGGCGCTAGCTGCGCAGTATTTGTGCACCGCCGCCGTCAGTGTCAGCCAGTTTGCCGTGGCATACGGAGCTCCATCGCAGTCTTTAACACTGGTAGCATGCCGCGACAGCGTGGACGTGAACCGTATGTGCAGTTGACGGACTTTGAGCGAGGGCGTATAGTGGGCATGCGGGAGGCCGGGTGGACGTACCGCCGAATTGCTCAACACTTGGGGCGTGAGGTCTCCACAGTACATCGATGTTGTCGCCAGTGGTCGGCGGAAGGTGCACGTGCCCGTCGACCTGGGACCGGACCGCAGCGACGCACGGATGCACGCCAAGACCGTAGGATCCTACGCAGTGCCGTAGGGGACCGCACCGCCACTTCCCAGCAAATTAGGGACACTGTTGCTCCTGGGGTATCGGCGAGGACCATTCGCAACCGTCTCCATGAAGCTGGGCTACGGTCCCGCACACCGTTAGGCCGTCTTCCGCTCACGCCCCAACATCGTGCACCCCGCCTCCAGTGGTGTCGGGACAGGCGTAAATGGAGGGACGAATGGAGACGTGTCGTCTTCAGCGATGAGAGTCGCTTCTGCCTTGGTGCCAATGATGGTCGTATGCGTGTTTGGCGCCGTGCAGGTGAGCGCCACAATCAGGACTGCATACGACCGAGGCACACAGGGCCAACACCCGGCATCATGGTGTGGGGAGCGATCTCCTACGCTGGCCGTACACCACTGGTGATCGTCGAGGGGACAATGAATGGTGCACGGTACATCCAAACCGTCATCGAACCCATCGTTCTACCATTCCTAGACCGGCAAGGGAACTTGCTGTTCCAACAGGACAATGCACGTCCGCATGTATCCCGTGCCACCCAACGTGCTCTAGAAGGAGTAAGTCAACTACCCTGGCCAGCAAGATCTCCGGATCTGTCCCCCATTGAGCATGTTTGGGACTGGATGAAGCGTCGTCTCACGCGGTCTGCACGTCCAGCACGAACGCTGGTCCAACAGGCGCCAGGTGGAAATGGCATGGCAAGCCGTTCCACAGGACTACATCCAGCATCTCTACGACCGTCTCCATGGGAGAATAGCAGCCTGCATTGCTGCGAAAGGTGGATGTACACTGTACTAGTGCCGACATTGTGCATGCTCTGTTGCCTGTGTCTATGTGCCTGTGGTTCTGTCAGTGTGATCATGTGATGTATCTGACCCCAGGAATGTGTCAATAAAGTTTCCGCTTCCTGGGACAATGAATTCACGGTGTTCTTATTTCAATTTCCAGGAGTGTATGTTATGTGGACATGTGTCTGGAAACGCTTACTTTCTATGTTAGAGATCATTTTATTACTTCTCTTCAAATCACATTAATCATGGAATGGAAACACACAGCAACAGAACGTACCAGCGTGACTTCAAACACTTTGTTACAGGAAATGTTCAAATGTCCTCCGTTAGCGAGGATACATGCATCCACCCTCCATCGCATGGAATCCCTGATGCGCTGATGCAGCCCTGGGGAATGGCGTACTGTATCACAGCCGTCCACAATACGAGCACGAAGAGTCTCTACATTTGGTACCGGGGTTGCGTAGACAAGAGCTTTCAAATGCCCCCATAAATGAAAGTCAAGAGGCTTGAGGTCAGGAGAATGTGGAGTCCATGGAATTGGTCCACCTCTACCAATCCATCGGTCACCGAATCTGTTGTTGAGAAGCGTACGAACACTTCGACTGAAATGTGTAGGAGCTCCATCGTGCGTGAACCACATGTTGTGTCGTACTTGTAAAGGCACATGTTCTAGCAGCACAGGTAGAGTATCCCGTATGAAATCATGATAACATGCTCCATTGAGCGTAGGTGAAGAACATGGGGCCCAATCAAGACATCACCAACAATGCCTGTCCAAACGTTCACAGAAAATCTGTGTCGATGACGTGATTGCACAATTTCGTGCGGAGTCTCGTCAGCCCACACATGTTGATTGTGAAAATTTACAATTTTATCACGTTGGAATGAAGCTCATCCGTAAAGAGAACATTTGCACTGAAATGAGGATTGACACATTGTTGGATGAACCATTCGCAGAAGTGTACCCGTGGAGGCCAATCAGCTGCTGATAGTGCCTGCACACGCAGTACATGGTACGGAAACAACTGGTTCTCCCGTAGCACTCTCCATACCGTGACGTGGTCAACTTTACCTTGTACAGCAGCAACTTTTCTGACGCTGACATTAGGGTTATCGTCAACTGCACGAAGAATTGCATCGTCCATTGCAGGTGTCCTTGTCGTTCTAGGTCTTTCCCAGTTGCGAGTCATAGGCTGGAAAGTTCCGTGCTCCCTAAGACGCCGATCAATTGCTTCGAACGTCTTCCTGTCGGGACACCTTCGTTCTGGAAATCTGTCTCGATACAACCGTACCGCGCCACGGCTATTGCCCCGTGCTAATCCATACATCAAATGGGCATCTGCCAACCACGCATTTGTAAACATTGCACTGACTACAAAACCACGTTCGTGATCAACACTAACCTGTTGATGCTACGTACTGATGTGCTTGATGCTAGTACTGTAGAGCAATGAGTCCCATGTGAACACAAGCACCGAAGTCAACATTACCTTCCTTCAATTGGCCCAACTGGCGGTGAATCGAGGACTTACAGTACTAACTGACGAAACTAAAATGAGCTCTAACATGGAAATTAAGCATTTCCGGACACATGTCCATATAACATCTTTTCTTTATTTGTGTGTGAGAAATGTTTCCAGAAAGTTTGGCCGTACCTTTTTTAACACCCTGTATATAGTATGGGTAATAGAACAACAGATGTAATGTCCAAAATTTTAGAGACTTGTATGTGGAGACTGACACTTTGCACATCTTACCGTAAGCCATTAAGGAGATACAAAGTGACAGTGTGAGTTGTGCTCATTGAAGAACAATGAACAAATCATGTCACAGTGTAAATTTCGTTTGAAGATGGTAAGGGGGACTTGAGGTATAAACGTCTTAAACACAGTTTTTCGTCACTGATTAATTCTTCTTCATTGATATCTTTGGTAGCTCATATTGAGATGGAAACTAATGCAGAAAGTATACGAGTGGGTCACGAAGATATGCAAATATTTTAATCTTATTCTGCATGTAAAAGTAAAGAATAAAGTTCAGATAAACATAGCTCCACAAATATTTAGTTACGGCTAATAAAAGATTTTGCCTGAAATTTAGCAACCTCGCTAATATGAAGCCATCACAAAACTGTGCAAGATTGAAGTAAAGTACGATTTCCACCTATTTTGTTGTTACTGGTGTGGTGAATATCCCAGACGTGTATCTGCAGTAGTTTCCCAGAACATCTAGAGAAGCAGAGATTATTATACATGTAAATTTGTTTATTTCCATTGAGAATGTAGAAACGATTATATCATTGTTGCCAACCATCAGTGAGTTTTTTCAATCGTTTCCTAAACTTGAAACGAGCTAGTTTCCCGCATTGTTCAGTGGAAGAACATAATGACAACAGTGTTGTTAAGTGAAACCACATAGTAATTGTTTGTAAATTATTTATGAAATAGGGATGCGTTTCAAATTTACGGCAGAGGAATACGCCAATATGTTGTTTATTTATGGCAAATGTAATGATAATGCAAAGGCTGCAGTTAACGAAAGTCGCGTACGTTATCCAACTCAGAGGATTTGGAATGCACGAACCATTATCGGAGTATTTTGAATGTTACGGGACACAGATTCTCTACCTAGCGTTCCTAATCACTAGGAGTGTTCAATACGTGAAGATGATCATGAGCATATTATGGGTGCTGTTTAAAGCACCCACGCACCAGTACACGACATATCTCTCAACAATTAGTCATTTAACATTCTAAGGTATGGCGTACACTGAAGTACAATAATCTGTATCCTTACCATAAACAAAAAGTGCATCATTTACATCCGGTTCACAATGGTTCAAATGGCTCTGAGCACTATGGGACTTAACATCTGAGGTCATTAGTCCCCTAGAACTTATAACTACTTAGACCTAACTAAGCTAAGGACATCACACACATCCATGCCCGAGGGAGGATTCGAACCTGCGACTGTAACGATCGCGCGGTTCCAGACTGAAGCGCTTAGAACCGCTCGGCCACTCCGGCCGGTAATAAAGGCAGATTATCCGACACATTCATACAGTTTCAGTTAACATTATTACCATCATTTTCCAAACTTAAATTCTCTACAACATCTGTTGAAAACTTTGTGTAATAGTCTGGAATTTAAAAACAAATTGGGCCAGATAGTTAAGTTAACGAAACTTCATCTTTGCTTTTCTGGATGTACTGCAAGACTACTGCAAATATACGTCTGGGACATGTTTCATTAGATTCACCAAATCAATAAAAACTAATTAAATGGAAATCGTACTTTACTTTGACCTTGTACAATTTTGCGATGGCTTCGTATTAGCGAAGTTGCTGAATTTCAGGCAAAATCTTTTATTAGCCGTAACTCTGTAACTAAACATTTGCGGACCTATGTTTATAAAAACTTTTTTCTTTAGTTTTACTTGTAAAATAACATATTAAGATATTTGCATATCTTCGTGAATTACCCTGGATATAGTATCATTCAGAACGTTAAGATGTTTAATTTTTCTACAGTCTTATCTATATGAGCACTCATTATGATTATTATCATGACAGATACTCATACAGGAAGCCAATTGAATTAATTTTGTGAATTTGACTTTTGAATATCACAAATAAATAGATTAATAGGCGACCGTTTTATAAACAATAAATCCGATAGGGGTTTGATAAGAGACTGGCGAATACTTAAGAAGCACCCACAAAGGTCTACCAGTCAAAGTTCACAAAATTAATTCAATTGGCTTCATATATGAGTATCTGTCATGATAATAATAATAATGAGTACTCATATAGATAAGACCCTGTAGATAAATTCAACATCTTGGTAGTAGCGGCTCCTTGGATAGCGTGTTTCCATTTTTTTTATTTGTTTATATTTTGTCAGTGAATTTGTCGCGAGCGTTGCATTATACCTTGTATTACTTTATTAGTAGTAGTACGGTATGGGGTATCGTGTTATATTTATCCCTGTATTGAACTGCATTCTATCATCACACAGGAAACCATTTTGGACCAGTGCAATATGCAGTCAGTCGTGTCGGATATGTCGTTTGTGTTTCTATTCCTTACCTCCTTACTAACTCTATTTCTCTCCTATTCATCTTATGATTCTTATTTTCCTTTTCTCTATATATGCTATTTATTTTTTCAAGTCTGTAACCGCTTACCATGGCTGTCCCTTTCACTGTATTAAAGTCCGTTTGTACTCTTATGTTTGTATCAGATACCGGCACGTGGAGTAAACAGACAACTATGGCATGTAAAAACGTCTTTTATCAGTTTCGAATGACATGAATTGTTGTGGATCATCCCATTACACACGGTATTTAGGAATATTAACGACTGAGACATTAATATTACTCACTTTTTCATATTCAGTGGTGCTCCTTGTATTCTTGTGACGTTCATTTCGTTTTTGAGGTGTAGCTGTCTCCTCTTTTGTTTTACTAATTACAATTGTTGTGACATACACATAGCACCTGTAACACACTATCCTGTCACCCAGGTTCGTCACTCAATGAAACGCTTACTGCCCATATTAGTGAAATAAGCAGTGAGTAATGTTATCACCAGAGTAAAGCCCATACCTAATACCATCCTTTGCACGAAAGTTTTTTGTTTTTCTTTTTGGAATTAAAGTAGCTGTAGGAAATGGTTAGTAAGTTCAACGATTTGTGACTGGCTATATTTCGACATTTAAATAACGTTTGTTCTTTTCAGAATCAGTTGTTTCATACAATAGAACATTTGTATACAAGTTTACAGGATCCAACGAAAGAAATTTGTCATCAGCTCGGGTATTATGTAAAACATTCTCGGTTTTCTTGCAGCGTCCCGAATTGACGACGCAAGTAAACCGGGAATGTTTTACATACCAGTGCCTCAGTGCCGTCGCGAAAGACTTCGTTCTCAGCTGCGGTATTAATAAATGTAATAAGGTTAATAGATGCAGTGATGATCTTAAAAGAAATATGGAGTGTTAAAAGTGTAATGGTTGCTAATGATATTACGTAATTTTTTACTTAATAGGTGGAAACAGCTTCCCGTAGGGTTCTCAGACTCGTGGGAAGATTGTCCATAAGTGTTTTCTGTTCTGCTGTCAATTGCAAGGGCTTCTGGCTTCACAAACGCACAACATCTTTCCTGTCCAACAGCAAAAACGTGGCCGCTCTTAAATGGATTTTTAACGAAGTTGTTGATCTTTTCTGCACGGTATTGTCTGTATTGGTGTTAGTATCACCTGACAGAATTTTTTTTGTATAATGTATTCTTACATGAAAGCAGCTGAATTAATTTTGTTGGCTTTTAGATGTACTAACAAACAAATGATACAGTTTCAGAGATCTCTAATCATTTAGTTCAGGGAGAGAGCTTCACAAATTGAACAAGTCAATAACACGTTCATGTAACCCTGGCCCTTATGCAAGCAGTTATTCGGCTTGAAAGTGATTGACAGAGCTATTGGATGTCCTCTTGAGTTATATCGTAAGAAATTACATCCAATTGGTGGCTAACATCGAGAAAATCCCGAACTGGTTGGAGGGTGCTACCCATAATGCTCCAAAAATTTTCAACTGGAAAGAGTTCCGGAGACCTTGCTGGCCACGATATGGTTTGACAAACATGAAGACAAGTAGCGGAAAATTTCGCCTTGTGGAGGCGGGCACTATCTTGGTAAAAGTTAAACCCAGACAGCGTGCCATGAAGGACATCAAACCAGTGTGTAGGAAGTCGTCGACGTACCGCTGTGCAGTAAGGATTCCATGGATGACGGGTTCTGCTAAAAAAATTGTATGACACACCAGACCTTCACTCCTGGTCTTCGGGCCATATAGTGGGCTACAGTCGAGCTGGTATCCTACCGCTTTTTTTTTTTTTTTGTTTGTGGTTTTAGGGCGCAAAACTTCTATGGTCATTAGCGCCCAGCCCGTGACATAGAAAACAGGAAAAAAACGAAATTTAAAATCAGCAGCAATGGAAACAAAGTCAGAAAATTTGAGAAACTAAAGGCAGAAGGAATGCTTAAAAGTCCACTATAGAAAGGGGTTGGTTGTCCCCCCAAAAAAAAACTTCAAATGACTGACGTCATTTCACTGTCACTAATAAACTGTAGAACGCAGTCAGCTGAGCGCGTGTCATCTGCTAAAATCGACGATAGATCAGGCGATAGCTGTAGACGGGAGCGTAACGGATTAAAATAGGGGCATTCAATTAAAAGGTGTCTGACCGTCCACAGCTGAGAGCAGTGGGGACAGAGTGGGGGAGGATCACCGCTTAAAAGATGTCGATGACTAAAAAGACAGTGCCCTATCCGGAGTCGAGCTAAAATTACCTCCTCCCGACGACGCGTTCGGGAGGAAGAGGTCCAAGCGCAAGGAACGGCTTTCACTTCCCGCAATTTATTGTGGGGAAGTGTTGACCAATGCGCATGCCATAAATGAGTGACTTGGCGACATAAACCGCTCCGTAGATCGGTAAACGGAAGAGACTTAAGAGCTGGCCGAGGAAGAGAGACTGCAGCCTTGGCCGCTATATCGGCCGCCTCATTTCCACAGATACCAGCGTGTCCCGGGAGCCAGAGGAACGCCACTGAGACGCCCCCCAGGTGGAGCAAGCGCAGACAGTCCTGAATCCGGTGGACCAGAGGGTGCACAGGGTAAAGAGCTTGGAGACTTAGGAGAGAGCTGAGAGAATCTGAGCAGATTACGTACTGTATCCGCTGATGGCGGCGGATGTAGTGGACAGCCTGGAGAACAGCGTAAAGCTCCGCAGTATAAACCGAACACTGGTCGGGAAGCCGAAAGTGATTTGGGGTGTCGCCAACAATATAGGCACTCCCTACACCTAACGATGTTTTCGAGCCATCGGTGTAAATAAATGTGGCTTCCGTCATTTGTGCACATAGAGCAGCAAATGCCCGACGGTAAACAAGTGTAGGGGCACCATCCTTGGGATATTGACATAGGTCTCTGAGCAAGTCGATCCGGGGACGGTGCCAAGGCGGTGCTGTACCCCAAGTTGTCAAGAAGGTTTTAGGAAAGCGGAAGGAAAGAGAATGGAGCAGTTGACGGAAGCGGACTCCCGGGGGTAGTAGGGAGGAGGAGCGGCCTGAATACCCGACATCAAAGGAGGCGTCGAAAAAAAGGTTATGGGCTGGATTAGCAGGCATGGAAGACAGATGGCTAGCATAACGACTCAGAAGGACTGCCCGCCGATTGGACAGCGGAGGTTCAGCAGTCTCAGCATAAAGGCTTTCCACAGGGCTGGTGTAAAAAGCTCCAGACACTAAACGTAATCCACGGTGGTGGATAGAGTCGAGTCGCCGAAGAATAGACGGCCGAGCAGAGGAGTAGACTATGCTTCCATAATCCAATTTCGAGCGCACTAAGGCGCGATAGAGGCGGAGAAGGACCACTCGGTCCGCTCCCCAAGAGGTACCATTCAGGACACGGAGGGTGTTAAGGGAACGCAGACAGCGAGCCGAAAGATAGGAAACGTGGGAGGACCAGCACAGTTTTCTGTCAAACATAAGACCCAAGAATTTAGCGACGTCGGAAAACGGAAGGTTGACACGGCCTAGATGTAAGGATGGCGGAAGAAACTCCTTACGTCGCCAAAAATTAACACAAACGGTCTTACTGGGTGAGAAACGGAAGCCGGTTTCGATGCTCCACGAGTGGAGGCGATCGAGACATCCTTGAAGACGTCTTTCAAGAAGGCTGGTCCGTTGAGAGCTGTAGTAGATCGCAAAATCGTCCACAACGAGGGAGCCCGAGACATCAGGAAGGAGACAATCCATAATTGGATTAATGGCGATGGCAAACAGTACAACACTCAGCACGGAGCCCTGGGGTACCCCGTTTTCTTGGGAGAAAGTACGGGAGAGAGTAGTGTTCACCCGCACCCTAAATGTGCGCTCTGCCATAAATTCGCGAAGAAAAAGGGGCAGCCGGCCTCTAAAGCCCCAAGAGAACAGTGTGCGGAGGATGCCTGTCCTCCAACAGGTATCGTACGCTCTCTCCAGATCAAAAAATATTGCTACCGTTTGGCGTTTCCGGAGAAAATTGTTCATGATATAAGTGGAGAGAGCAACAAGATGGTCAACAGCAGAACGATGCTTTCGGAATCCGCATTGGGCTGGTGTTAAAAGACTGCGGGACTCCAGCCACCAAGCTAAACGGTAATTCACCATACGCTCCAAAACCTTACAGACACTACTCGTGAGAGAAATGGGGCGATAGCTAGAGGGGAGATGTTTGTCCTTTCCAGGTTTCGGAACGGGAACGACAATAGCTTCTCGCCATCGCCTGGGAAAGGTACTGTCGGTCCAAATTCGATTATAAAGGCGAAGGAGGTAACGCAGGCTATGGGTTGATAAATGCAGCAACATTTGGACATGGATACCATCCGGTCCTGGGGCGGAGGAGCGAGAAGAAGAGAGTGCATGTTGGAGTTCGCGCATGGAGAAAACAGTATTGTAGCTTTCGCGATTTTGAGAGGAGAAAGCAAGATGTCGCACTTCCGCTGCACGTTTCTTCGGGAGAAACGCTGGCGGGTAATTTGAAGAGCTCGAAATCTCAGCAAAGTGCTGACCCAATGAGTGAGAAATTGCGACGGGGTCCACTAAGGTATCATGCGCGACAGTGAGCCCAGAGACCGGGGAGAAACTAGGCGCGCCTGAGAACCGTCGAAGCCGACTCCAAACTGCCGAGGAGGGAGTGAAGTTGTTAAATGAGCTAGTAAAGAATTTCCAGCTTGCCTTCTTGCTATCGCGGATGACGCGACGGCACCGCGCACGGAGCTGCTTATATCGGATACAGTTGGACAAAGTTGGATGGTGACGGAAAATGCGAAGAGCACGTCGCCGCTCACGTATTGCGTCACGGCATGCCTCGTTCCACCAAGGAACTGGAGGGCGCCGGGGAAATTCGGAGGTGCGTGGTATTGAACGTTCCGCAGCTGTGAGAATAACGTCGGTAAAATGTGTGACCTCATCGTCGACGCTGGGAGAGCGACGGTCATCGAATGTCGCTAGAGACGAAAAAAGTGTCCAATCGGCTTGGGCAAACTTCCAGCGTCGCGAGCGCATATATGGCAGTTAAGGCTGCAGTCTAAGAACACATGGAAAGTGGTCACTCGAGTGTGTATCATCAAGGGCGAACCATTCGAAGCGCCGAGCTAGCGGAACAGTACCGACCGCAAGGTCCAAATGGGATAAATTTGCCGTGGAGGCAGACAAAAATGTGGGGACCCCAGTGTTGAGGCAGACTATATCCGCTTGGTGGAAGACGTCTAGCAATAGTGAGCCACGTGGACAAGGATGTGGAGATCCCCAAAGCGGGTGGTGGGCATTGAAGTCCCCAACCAACAAATAGAGGGGTGGAAGCTGATCAAGAAGATGAAGGAGATCAGCTCGTGCCATTGGTGTAGACGATGGAATGTATACCGTACAAAGAGAGAACGTGTACCCAGAAAGGGAAAGACGGACGGCGACAGCTTGAAAGGAAGTGTTTAAGGGGATTGGGTGATAATGGAGAGTATCATGGAGCAGAATCATGAGTCCTCCATGGGCTGGAGTGCCTTCAACAGAGGGGAGGTCATATCGGACGGACTGAAAATGAGGGAGAACAAAGCGGTCATGGGGACGCAGCTTTGTTTCCTGAAGACAGAAGATGACCGGCGAGTAGGATCGTAAGAGGATCGACAATTCCTCCCGATTGGCGCGAATGCAACGGATATTCCAGTGGATAATGGACATTGGGTGAACAGAAAATGGAGGAACGTGACCAAGGGTGCTGTCAACTCAACGACTGCTCAGAGCTTGCGACCGACAGCATGGAATGGCATTCAGTCGAAGGCAGAAGATCCTGATCAATAGGTTGGTCAGGAGCAGCTCCTGCCACCAACGATCGGCCAGTTGACCGGCCACCAACAGTGCGCCTCGGCGACACAGAAGATGGCCGAGGGCGATTTCCGCCAGGTGGTGCTGTAGATGGGACACGCCTTGGCGGAGAAGGAGAGGAACTGTGTTTCTTCGTAGCCTTCTTGGAGGTATGTTTAGATGAAGGAGGAACCGATGGTTGTGAAGTTGTAGTACGTAAAAACTCTTCACGAGAATGCTCTTTTTTTGAAGACTTGGCGTCTGACTTTTGGGCTCGAGATTTAGCAGAACCCGACGAAGGGTGAGCCATAGAGTGGGCAGGCGAAAGAGGTGAGGTTGAACGGGCGATCTTTGCGCTGGCCGATCTGACGACCGTGGTACTAAATGTGAGGTCGCAAGTCTGCGTGGCCGCCTCCTTTGTTGGCCGAGGAGAAGCAAGGACAGTGCTGTATTTTCCTTTCTGAGGCACGGTGGGCTGTCGACTGGCGAGTAACTTTCGAGCAGCAAAGGTCGACACCTTTTCCTTCACTCTTATTTCCTGGATCAGCTTTTCGTCCTTAAAAACGGGGCAATCTCGAGAGGAAGCAGCGTGGTCACCCATACAGTTGATGCAGTGAGGGGATGGAGGTGGACAAGCACCCTCATGGGCATCCTTGCCACACGTAACACATTTGGCCGGATTGGAACAGGACTGGCTGGTGTGATTAAACCGCTGACATCGATAGCAACGCGTAGGGTTTGGGACATAAGGGCGAACGGAAATTATCTCATAGCCTGCTTTGATTTTTGACGGGAGTTGAACTTTGTCAAATGTCAAGAAGACAGTGCGGGTCGGAATGATGTTCGAGTCAACCCTTTTCATAACCCGATGAACAGCGGTGACGCCCTGGTCAGACAGGTAGTGCTGAATTTCTTCGTCAGACAATCCATCGAGGGAGCGTGTATAAACGACTCCACGCGAGGAATTTAAGGTACGGTGCGGTTCCACCCGGACAGGAAAGGTGTGGAGCAGAGAAGTACGCAGCAATTTTTGAGCCTGGAGGGCACTGTGTGTTTCTAACAACAGGGTACCATTCCGTAATCTGGAACAAGACTTTACAGGACCCGCAATTGCGTCGACACCTTTCTGAATAATGAAAGGGTTGACCGTGGAAAAGTCGTGACCTTCGTCAGACTGAGAAACAACAAGGAACTGTGGCAACGATGGAAGAACCGTCTGTGGCTGAGACTCAGTGAACTTACGTTTGTGAGCAGACATAGTGGAAGGTGAGGAAACCATTGCGGAAGAATCCCCCATGATTACCGGCGTCTCCGAGGGCGCGCTCCTCCCTTGTGGGGGCCCTCACCGAGGGCACACCCGCCTTAGGTGATTGTTCACACCTCAGGTCACACCTCCTGACAAACGGACGGAGGGACCAATCGGCACTTTCGGAAGGTATCAGCTCGGGTAATCACCCCTCCCTGGGCCTGGCCGTTACCAGGGGGTACGTACGTGTCCCACCTGTCTACCCGGGGCGGGGAATTACGCGTTACCCCGTCACCGGCTACGCATGGAAGTGCGTGGGTCGGCCTTCAGACACGCACAGGGAGGAAAAAAGAGAAAGGGAAAGGAAAGAAGAGGGGGTCTCAAACGCCGCAGCGGAGAAAAGGGCAAGGAGAAGAGGGAAGGAAAAGTGAAGGACAGAGGAAGGACGAGGACTTGTAAGTGTAGAAAGCAAGTAAGTTGGAAAAGTTTCGAGCGTCCATCTCCGGACGTAGGCACAAACCATACTCCCAGAGGGGGAGAAAGGGAAGGAAATAGCCAGAGGTGAGGGGGGGGGGCGAAGATGGGGGACGGGGAGGGATGCGGAAAGGGAAGGGAAGGTATGCAGCCCGGAAAGGAAGGAGGGCCACATTAGCTCGGGGTCCCATGCGCGCTACACACGTGTCCACAAAAGAGTTGTGGACCCCCTGGGGGGATCCTACCGCTGTCCAGGGCGCCTCCAAACACGTCTTGACTGCTTATCGAGGCTCAGTTCGAAGCGGCACTCATCCCTGGAGACTACTTTAGTCCACAGGGTGGAGGTGAGTCTGGAGGTGCCCAGAACATTGGGGGCGATACCAACCTAAACGTCACCTGCCATATGACCCGACAACCAAGAGTGATGGCCTGATGTACCGTTCCATTTCTTAGTAGTACCGCTTTGGTCGTCATCCGTGAAGCACTTAGAGCACAGTAGTTCGTCGACGATATTCTACACGCCGTTTTGATTCCCTTAATGGCAAGCCGCCCTGGGCTTATATTTCAGCGAGATACGACTCGGCAAACGAATGGTAACGAGATGGGGAGCTGTTAATATCAACTTCTCTGGGAAGAAGGTGGAGCTGGCAGAGGCTCCAAGAAAAATGGGTTGGACGTTTTAGCTATTAGTGACATTATGGTAAGGGGTGAGAAAGAGGAAGAAGTGAGAGAATACAAGGTCTACCTGTCAGGAGTCAAAGCAGGAATAGCACAATGGGGTGTAGGGCTTTACATCAGGAAAGAAATGGAACCCAGCGTAGTTGCAATAGGGTATGTAAACGAACGACTGATGTGGATAGATTTGACAGCGTCTAGCAAGAAAATTAGGATTGTGTCAGTATATTCGCATTGTGAAGGGACAGATCAAGACAAGATGGATAGTTTTTATGATGCACTCAGTTATTAGAGTAAAGGACAAGGACAGTGTTCTGGTCATGGGTGATTTTAATGCAAGGATTGGGAATCGAATAGAAGGGTATGAAAAGGTTATGGGTAAATTTGGAGAGAATATGGAGGCCAACAGGAACCGAAAACAACTCTTGGATTTCTGTGCCAGTATGGGATTAGTAATCACAAACTCCTGTTTTTAAACATAAGAACATTCACCGGTATACTTGGGAAGGCAGGGGAACCAGATCTGTCACTGACTGTATAATAGCAGATCAGAAATTCAGGAAGGCTGTGAGAGACACACGTGTATTCATGGGATTCTTTGATGACACTGATCGCTATTTAATCTGCAGTGAAATTGATACTGTGAGGCCGAAAGTGCAGGAGGTCAGGTCCATATGGAGGAGGATAAGAGTGGAGAAACTTCAGGATAAGGGAATCAGGCACAAGTACATAAGAGTGTTCTTAGAAAGGTACCAGTTAGTTGAATGTAGTCAAATTACAGTCATTGGAAAAGGAATGGACAAGGTACAGGGACACAGTACTAGAAGTGGCTAAAGAGTGTCTTGGAACAGTAATGTGTAAAGGTAGGTTGAAGCATACAGCTTGGTGGAATGACACAGTCAAGGTAGCCTGTAAAAGGAAAAAGAAGGCATATCAAAAATGGCTACATACTAGAACTCAGGTAAACAGAGAAAATTATGTTGAAGAATGAAACAAAGCCAAACAGATAATTGCAGCATCCAAGAAGAAATTTTGGGAGGACTTTGGAAACAGGTTGGAGACTTTGGGTCAAGCTGCTGGAAATCCATTCTGGAGTGTAATTAGCAGTCTTCGAAAGGGAGGTAAGAAGGAAATGTCAAGTATTTTGGACAGGTCAGGAAAACTGCTGGTGAATCCTGTTGTTGCCTTGGGCAGATGTAGGGAACATTTTGAAGAGTTGTTCAATGTAGGTGAAAATACGATCAGTAATGTTTCAGATTTCGATGTACAACGTGATAGAAATGATGGAAACAGGATCACATTTGAGGAAGTGGAGAAACTGGTCAATAGATTGCAGTGGATGAAATTAAGTCGGGACTCATCAAATAAAGTGGAATGTCAGGACTTATATGGCTACATAGGATAATTGAAATGGCGTTGGAGTCAGGACAGGTTCCATCAGACTGGACGAAAGCAGTAATCACACCAATTTGGAAACAGAAAAGATTGTAACAACTACAGAGGTATCTCTTTAATCAGCGTTGAGGGTAAAATCTTCTCGGGTATTGTTGAAAGGAAAGTGTGAGTATTACTTGAGGACAAATTCGATGAAAATCAGTGTGGGTTTAGGCCTCTTAGAGGTTGTCAGGGCCGGATCTTTAGCTTATGGCAAATAATGGAGAAGTGTTTCGAGTTGGAACAGGGAATTGTATCTATGCTTTATAGATCTAGAAAAGGCATATCACCGGGTTCCTAGGAGGAAGCTATTGTCTGTTCTACGAGATAATGGAAACGGAGGCAAAATTTTGCAAGCAATTAAAGTCTTTACATAGACAGACAGCAGTTTGAGTTGACGGTAAATTGAGTTCGTGGTTCAGAGTAGTTTCAGGGGTAAGACAAGGCTGCAACCTGTCTCCACTGTTGTTCATATTATTTATGCATCATATGTTGAAAACAATAGACTGGCTGGGTGAGATTAAGATATGTGAACACAAAATAAGCAGTCTCGCATACGCGGATGACTTAGTTGTGATGGTAGATTCAATTGAAAGTTTGCAAAGTAACATTTAAGAGCTCGATCAGAAATGTAAGGACTATATTATGAAGATTAGCATCTCCAAAAGGAAAATAATGTCAGTGGGAAAGAGATATAAACGGGTTGAGTGCCAAATAGGAGAAACAAAGTTAGAACAGGTGGACAGTTTCAAGCATTTAGGATGCATATTCTCACAGGATGGCAACATAGTGAAAGAACTGGAAGCGAGGTGTAGCAAAGCGAATGCAGTGAGCGCTCAGCTACGATCTACTCTCTTCTGCAAGAAGGAAGTCAGTGCCAAGACTAAGGTATCTGTGCACCCTTCAATCTTTCGTCCAACTTTGTTGTATGGGAGCGACACTTGGTGGATTCAGGTTACCTTATCAATAAGGTCGAGGTAACGGATATGAAAGAAGCTAGGATGATTGCAGGTACTAGTAGATGAGAACAATGGCAGGAGGGTGTGCACAATGAGGAAATCAAAGAAAAACTGGGAATGAACTCTATAGATGTAGCAGTCAGGGCGAACAGGCTTGGATGGTGGGGTCATGTTACACGCATGGGGGAAGCAAGGTTACCAAAGAGACTCAGCAGTAGAGGGTAGGAGGAGTCGGAGAAGACCAAGGAGAAGGTACCTGGATTCGATTAAGAATGATTTTGAAATACTCGGCTTAACGTCAGAAGAGGCACCAATGTTAGCACTGAATAAGGGATCATGGAGGAATCTTATAAGGGGGACTATGCTCCAGACTGAACTCTGAAAGGCATAATCAGTCTTAAATGATGATGATGATTATAATGAGTGCCCGCCCGCACACGGAGAGAGTTTCTACTGCTTGTCTTCATACTTGTCAGCGGGGTTGCTGGATCGCTCACCAATCAAGGTCGTACGGAGCATTACGGGTAGAGCCCTCCATCCCTGGAGTTAAACTATCCAACTCACCAATTCTACAGAATTTTGCACGATGTGTCTCAGGAAGACATCCGACTTCTTTGTCGGTCAGTGCCAAGCCGAATAACTGCTTGCGTAAGGACCGGAGGCGTACCAAAACGTTACTGACTTGCTCAATTACCGAAGCTCTTTCTCTTGAGTACATAATTCAACTTTTTTGAAGTTATAATAATTTGTTTGTCTCTACATGAACATCACGTCTACCGATATTAATCCCATTCGGGTAATTCCGTCTTGGTGGGCCATTTCTTCTTCTTCTTCTTCTTCTTCTTCTTCTTTTGTCTTAAGTTGTACTACATTGGAAAACCCGTTGAATATTACGCACAAGGCACAAAGAACAATGTAACGTCGACAGTAATAATCCGTTGACCATTGTCGCACATTCAAAGGATGAAAGGTATGCAGGGGGCAAAATGGAACAGCTGAATTTTTTTTTTTACTAAAGAACTGAATTCGAAGTACAATGGAAATTTATGCGATATCTAGGTTACAAGGGTAATATAGTTCCGTAGGGCAGATCGTCTGGACTACGTCCACGACATATACTAGTTACCCATGATTTCCGATATTCTTTGTTCATGGAGTCTTTGCTATTTCATTTGTTACTTGCATGGTTAAGTTCCCTTTAATTTATGTCTATGGTCACAAACTTTTTGTTAACAGATTTCCGGTTTCGGTCTTTAATGACAATCATCCGACGTGCTGTAAAAATGGGTAAAACATAAATACACTCGCAAACTGTCTACAGCTTAAGAACAATTGAGACCATACTGAGAAGTAGTACTGACAAAATTTACATTTGTGCGCTTTAAATGTGAAGAGGCACACCTGTTTCATAAAAACAAAGTCCTACTGTACTGCAGCCATAGTGGCATCGTCAAATGTTAAAATCGCAAATCGCGTCAAATACATAAAAATAACATCATATGGACGAGTCATGTTGTCAGTAGCACTACTGTTTAAAACAGGCTGCCGTATAGTAGCCACAAGATGTTTGTGTTGTAAGTTCACCGGATGTCGCTAATGTAGGCATACACTAGTTTTCAGTAATTAATTCAGACAGCGAAAATAAATGGGGGCACAATAGTTGAAGTCTGTAGTAAGCTTATAAGGTATGAAAGGCATTACAGTAATAAACAACAATCTTACTTTTGTCGTGTTCTTCTTTTTAATACTTTTTATTACTGTAATGCCCTTTATACGTTATAAGCTTATAACTGACTTCAACTATTTTATCCCCATGTATTTTCGCTGTATCAATTACTTATTGAAAACTAGTATATGCCGACATTAGCGACATCTGGTGAACTTACAACACAAACATCTTGTGGCAACTGTATGGCAGCTTGTTTTAAACAGTAGTGCGACTGACAGCATGACTCCTACATATGATGTTATTTTTATGTATTTGACGATGGTGGTGCTGATTCCGCTTTTAACATCTGACGATGCCACTATGGATGCAGTACATTAGGACTTTGCTTTTATGAAACAGGTGTGCCTCTTCACATTTAAAGTGCATAAACGTTAATTTTGTCAGTACTACTTTTCATTATGGTCTCTGTATTGTTCTTCAGCAGTAGACAGTTTACTAATGTATTTATGTTTTTTTCCCATTTTACTGCAGATCTGATGTCATTAAAGACCGAAACCGGTAATCTGTTAACAAATGTATGTGACCGTAGACTTAAATTAAAAGAAACCTACTACACATACGGGTCACTGTTTTTTCGCGACAATGTTGCAGCTTATGAAACTTGCATGGTTTCCTATGCCCATCATGATAGTAACACTATACGCCCTCTTTATAACTAGTTTTCCATATTCAGTCCATTACCACTGCTAAAATATTTCTACGGCAGAACCAGATTTTCCTCTCTGCCTTACATGTTTGTTTTTCTCAAGTGATGGTTCGCCTTTGCCATTAGTTTACAATATTCGCTTATGGTTGCAAAATCTTTCTTCCTACTCTTGGTGCCTGTCTTTTAGTTTTGCTTCATGTTGTTATTGTACCGCAGTGTTACTGTAGACGTTACCCCAAGCTACTGAAATTAAGTTTACAGTAACTTCAAAACACACATTTTCACGTGTATTCTCCATATTTATTACGATTGTACTACAGAAGTCGAAAAATAGTCTTTGACCGAAGTCGATTGCTTGTAAATGAAAACATTTGAGAGAAGCTTAAGGTGTTACGTAATGTCAGTATTCTAAAGTTTATCAAAGCTGTGAATAAACGTCAAGGAGAAAATATCACGTATCTGTAAGCTTTTTTACAAAAACCAGCATATGGTAATCATTTCTGACAGAGGAGTCGAGATCGAGGCCTAAGTATTCTCAGTCACATAAGTATCCTCAGTCAACGTTGGACATACGATAAGAAAATTTTGCCATTTTGCCCATTAATAGTGTATTCACGTCATACCTTTCCCGAAAACGTTTTCTCGAAGTATATGTGAATATATTTGGATTACAGGAGCTGATGAAACAATGGTTTCATTGTTTCTTGCCACTTAAAAGAGGCTGTTCTCATATAGCAGAAACTGGCATAAATTCATAAAGTACCCATCTTGGGGCAGGACGAGACCTTAGACATAGCACTGCTTAAACTGTGAAGGAAACCTTTTTTTAGCATATTTTTTCAATCGAAAGTGAGCATTTCATCTGCATCGGCATCCTTACTTCGGAATCCACTCTACGATGCATATCAAAGGACACCCCATACCACTGCTGCTCATTTCCTTTCGCATTCCACCCACAAATTGAAAGAAGGAAAAACGATTGTCTACATGTCTCCGTGTGAACCCTAATTTCTCATATCTTATCTACGTGGTACTGACGCCCAGTGTATGCTCCAGGCAACAGAATCGTTCTGCAGTTAGCTTCAAATGCCGGCTCTCTAAATTTTCTCAATAATGTGTCTCGAAAAGAACGCCGCCTTCCTTCCAGATATTCCCATTTGAGTTCCCGAAGTATCTCCATAACACTTGCGTGTTATTCATATCTACCAGTAACAAATCTAGATCCGCCTCTGAACTGCTTCTATGTATTCTTTCAATCCGACCTTGTACGTATCCCAAACACTCGATCAGTAGAATAGGTCCCACAAGCATCCTACATGCGGTCTCGTTTACAGATGAACTACGCTTTCCTGGAATTTTCCCAATGAACACAAGCCGACTATTCGAGTTTCCTACCACAATCCATACATACTCATTCCATTTCATATAGCTTATTATATTTAAACGACATGACTGAGACCAGCAGCACACTACAAATGCTGTATCCGAGCGTTACGGGCTTGTTTTTCCTACTCATCCGCATTAACTTACATTATTCTACATTTAGAGCAAGCCGCCATTCATTACACCGACTAGAAATTTTGTCTCAGTCATCTTGTATCCTCCTACAGTCACTCAACTTCAACACCTTGCAGTACACCACAGCATCTTCAGCAAACAGCCACAAATTGCTGCCCATCCCGTCCGCCAATTCATTTATGTACAAGGAGAAAAATAGTGCTGCTATCGCACTACCACGGGGCACTTCTGGCGACACCTTTGTCTCTCTGCATCTATATCTACATCTACATAGATACTCTCCAAATCACACTTTAGTGCCTGGCAGAGTGTTCATCCAACCACTTTCGCAATAATTCTCTGTTATTCCAACCTCGTACTGCACGTGGAAAAAACGAACAATATTTCTTTCCTTGCGAGTTCTGAGATTCCTTATTTTATTATGACGAGTGTTTCTCCCTATGTAGGTCGGCGTCAACAAAATATTTTCACATTCGAAGGAGAAAGTTGGTGACTGAAATTTCGTGAGAAGATTCCGCCGCAAGAAAAAACGCCTTTGTTTTAATGTTGTTCACCCCAAATCCTGATTCTGCCGCAACGAAGAACGCCTTTCTGTTAATGATGACCACCGCCAATCCTGTATCATCTCAGTGATATCCTCTCCCCTATTTCGCGATGATAAAAAACGTGCTGCTCTTCTTTGAACTTTCTTATGTACTCCGAAAGAGGACGGATCTTCGAGAAATGCATTTCAAATTAGGACACCCACGTGGTGAAGAATCTTGGACATTTAACGTACAAAGGACACTTCAAAATATGGGCATATTTACAGAGCCGACTTTATAAACTGATGGGGCCAAGTTGTCCTTCCCCGCCTCCCGTCAGGAAAAAGTACATCTTTATCCTGGCACTTTTAATATAATGTTGACACCTACTGATTAATAAATAAAGCTGACTGAAACGTTTTCAATTATTTGTTACGATTTTGAAGAGTGTGGATGGAGATAACAAGCCGACATTTACGTGTGATGTACAGAACAGATCCACCAGCAGTTGCCTCAAACCCGGATGATAATCAAAGTTTCTTTTTCTTTAATTATATATTATTATATATAACTATATAAGTTTTAATTCTTTCTTCTATTGTGAAGCCTCTGTTAGTTACCTGTTGCGAGTATTTTCGTGCACGGAAGTTAATTTACGTCGATTACGACACATGTTTTCTAGAAACTACATAAAATGTTATGTGTCTTCTTCGTGTGGTAAACGGCGCAACATGCGCTAAACCACAAGTTCTGTGACGAAATTATTAATCGTGAAATATTGTTGGAAAAAGTGCCTTAACTGTATAGCTCAATCGACACAAGATGTTCTTCTACTACTACTACTACTACTACTACTACTACTACCTGTCATATTTTATTGATAACTGTAAATATTTAATTTTAATTTGAATTTAGGGAGCTTTAGTGTTACGCAGGAATGACTAGGATGTAAAATATAAACTTCTTTAGTATTATCACAGCTGTCGTATTCCGATCCCCCTTACTAACTTGTTTATTAGAGAAACAACGCAGTCCGAGCGAGGACTGATACAATGAAGATAATCATCCCGAGCCTTAATAGGGTTACGGAAAATATTAGAAACTGAAATCTTAATGGGAGGTTGGAGACGTCCAAAATTTCGGTTTTCTTTTCCTTTGGGAGAAGCAATTTTTTTGATATGGTTTATTGCTCATCACTGAATACCACATTTCATCTAATCCAAAATTTCAGTTTGTTTGTCTTCACATTGATAACTGTTTAATGGCTTTCGTTACTTTCTGCATATTATATCACCGGGATAGTTATCGATAACAGAAGTGTGTTGTAATAGAAATCTCGCTTATCTTTACAATTTATGACTATATAATTGTAAAGCTAAGCGGGGCTTGACTGTTCTGTGACCTTTTAGTTACAATCTGTGCGCAAACAGCAAGCCGCAGTTGTACTGCTTATCCTTCGTCCGTTACACCAAGAGCTCTGTTTTGGTTTCAGTTGCCACGCCCTTAGTGTCGTTTCCAAGCACGTAAGGTCTGCCATACAGAAACACTGTACTTTAATCATTCTCACCCTCATTCACCAAAGCGCTGTACGGAAAGATTTCTGGCTTTCAGTCATTCCATGCATTTCTCTGAGGCGCTGAAGTGCTACACAGACGCAATACGCATTATCTACGGCTGACCTCTTTTATGGTGTAGATGATACATATACTTCCTAATTCCCATATAGAAACGTACAGGTTTGACTGTACTGATTTTAGTGTGCCGTCTTTTCGATTATGATGCACCGTATGGTCAAAAATATTTCTCTATTTCTTTGTGATCAATATTATTAGCATTATATTTTGTGAACGAATGCGTATATGCTGTCTGTATTTTCATTTTTAGGTTTTTATTAAATACGATGTAATCATTCCACATGCAGTCTCAGAAAACATTACATGCACCTTAAGACAGGCAACACAGTTTATATCATCTGCCCCAAGAATGTACACTGCATATGTAGGTAGCACTGCCTATCTTGAGGTTCGTGACATATTTTCCGGCACAGTAAAGCTTAAAACCAATTGTAGCTATTTCACTTTATTTTCCTGTTCATTCGAAATCATACGTGAAAAAAGGTTAAAAACATTGTGTTCGGTTTTTTCGCTCTAATTTTATGAATTTCTCGTAGTGGTAAGTTATACAGTTTAACTGCAATCTTTTGTTACTCAGTGTCTCACATCTGTAGGGTGCTTTCCAACTTTTCTGAGACCATTATCTCTGTGGGCAGTCGGAATTTAGCAGACAACCCCGCTACCCGTCCTCCCACTATCATCAGCATTGACGTCTAACAAACTTCAGAATGAAAAAAATTATAAATGGTATCTAGTTTTTGTAGGTGTTTTTCAAACCTCGGACGAATCTATTGCGCTAACTTCAGCACTACAGGCAGGAAACACTACATACACGCCCTACACGTTTCCGAGGGAAAGTCATAAATTTGGTGTCTGGCTGGACCGGAAACTTACGTGCGGGGTGGGGGGTGGGGATGGGGATGGGGGGGTGGGGGGAACACATCGTATACGATGCCAACAGAGCACACGCGAGGCTCAAACAGCTCTACCCCATGGTCAACAGGGAAAGTACACTGAGGAGGAGGACGTCAAGGTCTATATACATGACACTGATTAGACCTCTGGGAATATGCAGCTCCTACACACCTGTGTCGCCTGCAGAGCATACAGAAAAAAGTGTTACGCATCATTAGCAACGCTCCACGCTACACACGCACCGTCGATCTTCACAAAGAATATCGCCCAGAAACCCTCAAGGAAATATTAAAAAAACACGCCACATGACTATACAGGAACTCGAGACACTCCAACAGTCCTTTCATCCTTTCTCTGGGGAACTATGATCACAACCACACGTGGAAGCATAAGCGGCCAAAGACACCACTAGCTAGGGTGTAACAACCTATGGGAAGCAAACACACACCAAAAAGCGACAAACGGCGACAAGCCCCTGCATATCAGCAACGCTGACTGGATATGCCAACTGCTATTAAAGTCGACATCAGGCTACAGCAGGAAACCGAAGAGTTCGCACACTGACGCACAAAAATATCGCCAACATCACTCTATACTGTTCATCTGATATATGACCTATCGGACACAAAACGATGATGAACTTAATTGTCACATGTATGCTGATGCTGACCGAGAGATCAACACCGGCACTGAACCGTGAATTTACTTTCAAAATCTTTTGTTAAAGAATTTACTTTATTTACTAGCAATTCATCAAGAACATTAACACATTTAATCACACTACGTGAGCGTGGAATTAGTTGCCAGTGGGTAACTGATGAAAACAAATTTCTTTCAACAAATGGAAATTTTATTCCAAGAAACGCTTCCTTAAAAAAAAAAAAAAAAAACAGATTTAAAAATTATAATCAGAAACCACCCTCTAAATATCAAGTTAAAATTTATTCAGAGGCAGAAGTAATATTTTTGACAATATTAGCTTTGGGTCTGAGAAGCTAGCCGCTCCCTTTTAACACCGACGTACTCACGACCGCTCAAAATAAGCTCTGAAAGACTACACTGGTACAAATCTGCAACACACCAGACTACTTTAAACTAAAAACTCTAACAACTCACACAAACACATAAACTATGCACCCCGTAGGAGGGATGGAAATGGTGCAAAACACTCACATTAAAAAATTACTTGCCGCCGAAAGTGCAACCTGCTTTTTTAAAAGAAAACTTACTCTGGAAGGGTGGCAACTTCATAACTAAAATGACCACTTAAATAAAAAACCCATGAAATGCAGTCTTACATAAAATGTACAAACATGCTCTGCATGGCACATATACCGCCTCTCAAGATGATAGGCAAGATAAAAACGTATTTCATGAATTCGGCCGTTACACTTCAAGGAATAAATTCGTTAACACCGAATCCGACAAACATGACGGAGGCAGCTATTAACGTACTGCAGACCGACAGATAGACAGACAGACAAACTGCCTAACAAATGCGGACGGGAGACAGACGAGCAAGCTGGGGACGAGAGACTGACCAAGAAAATAAGCAGAATTTAACAAGTAAATGAAACAACATATCACCAATCTCTTCACTTCTAATAAACTTCGAAGTCTGACGAAGACCTTGCGCAGCACTCCCATAACGCTCTCTCGAACCGTCCGCTACCAGCCGCTTCAACGGACGCACGAAGGCGCGCCGATCTCCCGTCTCACTGCGTCGCAGCTCGCGCCGGCCAGACCGATGTCATGGGTTGACTCCTGCCACTCGCGTGTCGGCCGCGAAGCCACTACCCCTCGCTATACGACGCGGCCCACTGGACTGATGTGGCGACCTCACATGCGCCGACGCTCAAGACGGACCAGTCATCTTGCGTCCCAGTGCGCGACCGACCAACCAATCGATCCAACCGCCAATGACTATTGCCTGAACAAACTCGAGCACACTGGCGGCCTAACAGATACTGGCACTCCGGAAGACAGACAGATACTGACTGTATCACACTGATCCGGCTGACCATTTGGCCCGACTCACTGCCTAGCGAGCTCATAGCACCCCTTAAATGCACGTGTACAGGCTACTTTTCCCCTTTCCCTCCAGAGGGAGACACCAAAGCTGCGACTGCCACAGCGGCGCCACCGCCAGGAACGGAGGGCGACTGCTTCACACTACGCGCTGCGGCGCGCTGTTCAAAACAGCAATTTTTACTACGCCTCAGGCACCAAACGGCAGCCACCGTGTAACAGCACTGCACAACGTCAAAAGTATAGACCCGCATGATACCCAATACTGACGAAGCCTATCCCTGCGGACAGCAAGATATGCGCTACTGCTCATACTACCCGACCTAACTATGGCAGAGGTTTTGTTCCCTTGGCTCTTGCCTTGATACTTTTTTCCACCTTCTCATCAAACCGCTACCCTTCGTTCGACTTTCGACCCAATCTATCTCCAGATCAGCGCGTATTAATGGTCGACATTAACCAGACGTACGCAAACATCGCATTACCCACATCTTGCGACACCTCACTTTAGTGAATACTAACCCTTATCCAGAGATGGCAGTAGACCTTTTGAGTTGGCCATCATGTCGGTGTGGGCGTGGAAAGTTTCCACCTCTATTTAAAAAAAGTTCATTATACCAAAACCAGAGATAATTATAATTAAAATTTTATATATTTTCAGACATCGCTATACTCTGCACCCGGTCATATGAGAAGTCTCAAATGATGAACATGTGAAAGCGTGTAGCAGCAAGATAGTCGGCACGAAAGTATTTTTACCAATGATGGTGAATAGAACTGTAGTCAGCAATATATAAAATCATTAACGAATGAGACAGTGTTTTTTCTCCCTACAGACTAGATACTGCACTCAGGGCAATGAGTACGTCATATGGAAGTAATGCTGTTTAACAACACAAGAGTGCCTGTAAACATGCCAATGTCGAAATGATATCAAATCATAAAACCATCGTTCAATGCTACAGCTTGTGCTGTACATCATTACAAGACGAAATTTATTAACCAATTGCGCCAGATATAGACACAGAAGTGCCGGCCGCGGTGGTCTAGTGGTTCTAGGCGCGCAGTCCGGATCCGCGGGGCTGCTACGGTCGCAGGTTCGAATCCTGCCTCGGGCTTGGATGTGTGTGATGTCCTTAGGTTAGTTAGGTTTAATTAGTTTTAAGTTCTAGGGGACTTATGACCACAGCAGTTGAGTCCCATAGTGCTCAGAGCCATTTTTTTTAGACACAGAAGTAGAATCTTCCTTAAGTATATTCATATATCTTGCTTTAACTGTTTGATAGTCAGAGTGAGAAAACACTAACCTAATTCTGTTGCCTTTAACAGTCCCTGAGAGCACTCATTTGTAGATACATTTTGAGGAACCCTATTTCACTTCAAATACCTATTTCATGGCATTTCACTCCAAATACCTATTTCATGGCATTAATGTAGTCATCAATCACATCTTCTGCAAAAGCTGTGATATTCCATCGCGTGAGAAGATAAAACCAAACCATTTCTTCGTATTCAACCAGACTTTAGTGGTAAACCAGATCCTGACACACAGATATTTTCATTTTGACTCTAATATGAAACCCACTTTCTTTTGAGTGAACCAGACACATTCCAGGAATCTAAAGCAGGTGGTAAGAAATACTGCGAATCTTAATATCACTTTCAAACAGTATAATATGAATTTAAAACGTACTTATGAAGCAGATATAAAAACTGAAACGATGTTCAATGAATTTGGTAACATATGTGGAGATGGCTGGAATCACATGTACTGTGGATTTCTGGTTGTTGATAAACTGACTAAATTGAATGATAGTCGATATAGACGATTTCCAGGAGTTTCTGCTTAAAAGATCGTGTACGAATACATAACTGTATCAGTATACTGTAGACAATGAACAAGTTCACATGCTTTTTGTACACTCGCTCCAAGTGTGTGAAGCACAGATCAAACATATTTCTACAGGTTGACAGGAAAATCGAAGCTGTCAGCGCAAAATCAATGAAACCAGGAAATCTTAAGAAGTCGGTAGCTGGAGAACAATACTAATGCATATACCTAGTTTTATCAGGAAAGTAAATATCGATATAGCATCACATTCTGTACATTTAACTGAGCATGCGCTACTAGTTGGGTGTAACGAATCTGAAAGAACAGTCAATGTGCTGAACTTTATATTCTTAAAAACTTTCAACCAAAGCAAGTGTTCACTGAATGAGATAAGAACATATAGTTGAATGTTTCGAACGAATAACACGCATAGGCAACAAAACATGCAGAATGGATGAATTAAGGGCTTTATAAATTAAAAAAGGATGTAGTTAGAGCTGCAGTAGCTGCTGCGTACAGCTTAATGAATACATCAATATTCAGCATAGTCCGCCCCCGGTAGCTGAGTGGTCAGCGCGACAGACTGTCAATCCTAAGAGCCCGGGTTCATTTCGCGGCTGTGTCGGAGATTTACTCCGCTCAGGGACTGCGTGTTGTGTTGTCCTAATCATCATCATTTCATCCCCATCGACGCGCAAGTCGCCGAAGTGGCGTCAAATCGAAAGACTTGCACAAGACGAGCTGTCTACCCGACGGGAGGCCCTAGTCACACGACATTATTATTATTATTAATATTCAGCATTAAAGTGTCTCCCATAAGTCCAACCCCTCGTCCAAGTCGTGGGATATGGGCAACGGCACAAAATAGGGGACTGCGTATAGGGGCGATGTACAGCGGGGACTTCGTGTGCCCCAGGACCGCTACGGTAGCTGGGAAGGCCCTATGGGAACCCTGAAACGTGACGGCTAACGGGGCTCTGGTGAAGCTGCGATAGGCCTAGCAAGCCAGTAGTGGATAGATCAACTGCTTTCAAAAAGGGAACATGCCTCGGATCCCGGAACGGATTTAAAGGAAACCGACCAAGCAATGGAAAAGGATTACGAGATGGTTTACGACTGGGCACCTTAAACGTAAGGACTCTAACTGGGAAGTTAGAAGAAATTGTAGAAATGATGGAAAGGAGGAAATTGGACATCTTGGGACTTGCTTGGAGTAGGTGGAGAGGTTGGTTCAAATGGCTCTGAGCACTATGGGACTCAACTGCTGAGGTCGTTAGTCCCGTAGAACTTAGAACTAGTTAAACCTAACTAACCTAAGGACATCACAAACATCCATGCCCGAGGCAGGATTCGAACCTGCGACCGTAGCGGTCTTGCGGTTCCAGACTGCAGCGCCTTTAACCGCACGGCCACTTCGGCCGGCTAGGTGGAGAGGAGTTGGTGAAAAACCACTAAGTAAAGGATGTAAACTGTACTGGATAGGGAATAAGAGGGGAAGAAATGGAGTGGCAATAGTGGTCAGAGAGGGTCTGCAGGAGGAGGTGGAAGGTATCAATGATGGAATGATAAAAGCCAGAGTACGAGTGAAAGGAATAAGCATTGAAATCATCCAAGCATATGCCCCACAGGTGGGGTGTACAAAGAAGGAGAAGGAGGAATTTGAAGATGACATGCAAAAGCAGCTAAATGGAGGTAATCAGATTATAATAGGGGACCTCAATGCACATGTTGGCACAGACAGGAAAGGATTCGAGGAGATAATGGGACCAGAGGGCTGGGGGAACCGAAATAGAGAAGGAAAATTGTTGCTGGAATTCTGCAAGAGGAATGGGCTGGCGATCGCAAATTCCTGGTACAAGAAGAGAAGTAGCCACAAAATAACTTGGTACAGTGGAGACTGGTCCCAAACCAGTAGTAGACCATGTACTAGTGGATAGACACATGATGAGGAGCGTCACAGATGTTAAGGTCATTCCATCTGAGGCCTTAGACAGTGACCATCGGCTGTTGGTAGCCTCCCTGAGAGAGAAAAAAGATAGGAGGTCAACAGACATACAGGAGAAAAGGTTGAAGACATGGATGCTGAAAGAGGATGAACGGAGGACCCAGTACCAGACACTGATGAGGAAGAAGCTGCCAAAGGAAGATCAGAGAACAGTGGAAGAAGAATGGGGTGATTTTAAGAGGGCTCTAGTTGAGGCAGCTGAGACTGTGTGCGGAAGAACTAGCACAAAGAGGAGAAGTAAGTAAACCCCATGGTGGAACAACATATGTAAGGAGGCAGTACTCCGAAAGAACAAAGCCTTCAGAGAGTGGTTCCAGACCCGAACAGAGGAAGCTAGGGTAAAATATAAGGAAAGCAAGAAAGCGGCACAGACCATAGTAAGGGCGGAGAAGAAGAAGTGGATGGAAAAATGGACAAGAATGTTAGAAGAGGACAGTGAAGGGAACAAAAAAGGTACTTTACACCATGGTAAGAAATAAGAGGAACGACAGAAGCGAGTGCCTGAGGATCATGGATAATAATGGAAGAGTTGTGGAGGAAATGCATGAGCTCAAAAAGATTTGGAAGGAGTACTTTGAAGATCTGTTGAATGCCGTCAAGTGGGTAACTAACAGCGATGGAGAGCCTAAGGCAGCAGACGATTATAATAGTGGGGAAATTGATGATCTAACTTGGAATGAAGTGGAAGAAGCCATAAAGAGGATGAAAGGGGGCAAGGCACCAGGTTGGGACGAAGTAACAGTGGATATGATACGAGCAGCAGGAGAAGTAGGAACCCAGTGGCTATACAGAGTGCTGAGGGTGGTGTGGAAGGAGAACAGAATTCCTGAGGATTGGAAGAAAGGAATTATAGTCCCGATCTTCAAGAAAGGGGATAAAAGGAGATGTGAGAACTACAGAGGAATCACCCTGCTATGCCACTGTGGAAAAATCTATGAAAAGATCCTGGAGAAGAGAATTAGAAGCAGTATTGAAAGTAGACTGCCAGAGGAGCAGTATGGTTTCAGACCGGGAAGTTCAACAACGGACATCATATTTGCGGTAAGGCAACTGCAGGAAAGGCACTATGAGTACGGGAAGGACTTAATCATGGCCTTTTTAGATATTGAGAATGCGTATGACAGTATCTATAGGGACAAGCTCTGGGATGTGCTGAACGCAAAAGGGATTGATGAAGAGATAACACGAAAAGTCAGAAAAATGTATGAGGGAAGTGAGAGTTGTGTGAAAGTGGGGAGGGAACGTACTGCATGGTTCAAGCTGGAAAATGGGCTGCGACAGGGAAGTGCGCTTTCGCCTTTATTGTTTATTATTGTTATGGATGAAATCCTACAGCAAGTATCAGATGCAATTGGAGATCATAAAATGAAAGCAGTGCTTTTTACCGATGACCTGATGTTATGGGGAAATTGCGAGAAGCAGGTGCAAGAGCAGTTAGATGTAGCGGAGTCAACGGCAGCACAATATGGAATGCATTTCTCTACAAAAAAGAGTGAAATAATTGTCACAACAAGGAAGAAGAATAGGCCAAATGTGGATATAACTTGTGGAGGGGAAAAACTACAAGTGGTAGAGAACTTCAAGTACCTGGGAAGCATGTTTGAAAGTAAGGGGGGAAACGCAATGGAAATAAATGAAAGGTGCAGAAAAGCAGGGCAGTTCTTCAAATGCATTAGGGGGCTTATTTGGAGCAAGGAGGTGCCACAGAAATCCAAGGGAATTATATACCGAACCTACTTTGTCCCCATATTGGCATACGGAAGTGAGACATGGGTAATGCACAAAAGCGACAAAAGTAGAATACAAGATAGTGAAATAAAGTTCCAGAGGAGCAGGTTGAGTGTAACAAGACGAGACAGATTGCGAAATGTGTATGTGAGGGAAAGACTAAAGGAGGAACCAGTACAGGACAGGATAGAAAAATCAAGACTGCAGTGGTATGGACACATGAAGAGAATGGATGAGGGAAGAATTCCAAAGAGGATGTTTGATCTGCAACTGGAGGGGAAGAGGCCCAGGGGAAGACCAAGAGATAGATGGGTGAAGGGAGTGAAGGAATGTGTGACGAGAAGAGGAGAGAACTGGACGAAGGTGGAAGAGGGGGAATGGTGGAAAGACAGAACACGATGGAGAGGCTTGTGTTCCCGACAGACCCAGCCAGTGGCTGGAAACTGTCCAAGATCATGATGATGATTCAGCATTAAAGTCTGAACACTCCACCTTTGGAGAATATAGACTAGAGTGGCCTGAACTGAGTCATGGAATGGTTACAACTAGTCACAGTATTGGCCAAACAGGACATATGGCTCACAGGAGTGAAATCATATCAGTCCTTTGAGAACTTCGAGAAAAACATATCATCAAGTAATTATGGAGACAGTTGTTCATGAGGTTCACAAACCTTCACACAAAACCAATGTCGCATAAACATACCATAATATGAAGTTTGAATGATTTTCGGCGGGTTGATATTGTATATGATAACCATTATTAACAATCTAATAAATGTTTCAAATACATATTCCAAATTAGCCAGGGTTCTGCCTCTGAATGCAAAGAAAGGGGGGAAAGCTACACTGGTGTTTGAGCAGTTAGTGCAGGTGGAGATCGTTCAGTGTCCCGACAATTTCAGATTTTCAAATTTTACAACAGACATTTCAGGTCGACATTCACCCTCATGAAAGCGAGTACTGTGGAACATTTTAATAAAACGAAAAAAGTTATATGTGGATGAGGTTGAATCTGTGAGGATCGCAAAAATTGTTAGACATTCCAAATAGTGCAATTAGGCTAACAGTTTATACCTGAATAGCGAGTACAAGCATATTGGATCTATAGCGTATGAAAGGAGGCCTGATAGCTGCAACTGAGAAGATATCTGTCGTAAAGGAAGGTGTCGACTTCCACTAATGTGCTAACTTTCCTTCAACTATTAAGGAAGAAGAAGAAGCTAGTTGACGAATGCTTTGAGTTGTTGTTATTACTGGAGAACATAGACAATCAACTGACTCAGATGAAGTTTCAAGCTGTAAGTTAAAAAATAAACTGAGTGATAATTAAAACCGCACCAACCCAAACTAAAGGAACAGTTTCTGTGTTTAAATGTACAGCCTATGACATGAAATCCCCCCCATGAACCATGGACCTTGCCGTTGGTGGGGAGGCTTGCGTGCCTCAGCGATACAGATAGCCGTACCGTAGGTGCAACCACAACGGAGGGGTATCTGTTGAGAGGCCAGACAAACGTGTGGTTCCTGAAGAGGGGCAGCAGCCTTTTCAGTAGTTGCAAGGGCAACAGTCTGGATGATTGACTGATCTGGCCTTGTAACAATAACCAAAACGGCCTTGCTGTGCTGGTACTGCGAACGGCTGAAAGCAAGGGGAAACTACAGCCGTAATTTTTCCCGAGGGCATGCAGCTTTACTGTATGATTACATGATGATGGCGTCCTTTTGGGTAAAATATTCCGGATGTAAAATAGTCCCCCATTCGGATCTCCTGGCGGGGACTACTCAAGAGGATGTCGTTATCAGGAGAAAGAAAACTGGCGTTCTACGGATCGGAGCGTGGAATGTCAGATCCCTTAATCGGGCAGGTAGGTTAGAAAATTTAAAAAGGGAAATGGATAGGTTGAAGTTAGATATAGTGGGAATTAGTGAAGTTCGGTGGCAGGAGGAACAAGACTTCTGGTCAGGTGACTACAGGGTTATAAACACAAAATCAAATAGGGGTAATGCAGGAGTAGGTTTAATAATGAATAGGAAAATAGGAATGCGGGTAAGCTACTACAAACAGCATAGTGAACGCATTATTGTGGCCAAGATAGATACGAAGCCCACACCTACTACAGTAGTACAAGTTTATATGCCAACTAGCTCTGCAGATGACGAAGAAATTGAAGAAATGTATGATGAAATAAAAGAAATTATTCAGATTGTGAAGGGAGACGAAAATTTAATAGTCATGGGTGACTGGAATTCGAGTGTAGGAAAAGGGAGAGAAGGAAACATAGTAGGTGAATATGGATTGGGGGACAGAAATGAAGGAGGAAGCCGCCTGGTAGAATTTTGCACAGAGCACAACATAATTATAACTAACACTTGGTTTAAGAATCATGAAAGAAGGTTGTATACATGGAAGAACCCTGGAGATACTAAAAGGTATCAGATAGATTATATAATGGTAAGACAGAGATTTAGGAACCAGGTTTTAAATTGTAAGACATTTCCAGGGGCAGATGTGGACTCTGACCACAATCTATTGGTTATGACCTGTAGATTAAAGCTGAAGAAACTGCAAAAAGGTGGGAATTTAAGGAGATGGGACCTGGATAAACTGAAAGAACCAGAGGTTGTACAGAGATTCAGGGAGAGCATAAGGGAGCAATTGACAGGAATGGGGGAAATAAATACAGTAGAAGAAGAATGGGTAGCTTTGAGGGATGAAGTAGTGAAGGCAGCAGAGGATCAAGTAGGTAAAAAGACGAGGGCTAGTAGAAATCCTTGGGTAACAGAAGAAATATTGAATTTAATTGATGAAAGGAGAAAATATAAAAATGCAGTAAGTGAAACAGGCAAAAAGGAATACAAACGTCTCAAAAATGAGATCGACAGGAAGTGCAAAATGGCTAAGCAGGGATGGCTAGAGGACAAATGTAAGGATGTAGAGGCCTATCTCACTAGGGGTAAGATAGATACCGCCTACAGGAAAATTAAGGAGACTTTTGGAGATAAGAGAACGACTGGTATGAATATCAAGAGCTCAGATGGAAACCCAGTTCTAAGCAAAGAAAGGAAAGCAGAAAGGTGGAAGGAGTATATAGAGGGTCTATACAAGGGCGATGTACTTGAGGACAATATTATGGAAATGGAAGAGGATGTAGATGAAGACGAAATGGGAGATACGATACTGCGTGAAGAGTTTGACAGAGCACTGAAAGACCTGAGTCGAAACAAGGCCCCCGGAGTAGACAATATTCCATTGGAACTACTGACGGCCGTGGGAGAGCCAGTCCTGACAAAACTCTACCATCTGGTGAGCAAGATGTATGAAACAGGCGAAATACCGTCAGACTTCAAGAAGAATATAATAATTCCAATCCCAAAGAAAGCAGGTGTTGACAGATGTGAAAATTACCGAACTATCAGTTTAATAAGTCACAGCTGCAAAATACTAACACGAATTCTTTATAGACGAATGGAAAAACTAGTAGAAGCCAACCTCGGGGAAGGTCAGTTAGGATTCCGTAGAAACACTGGAACACGTGAGGCAATACTGACCTTACGACTTATCTTAGAAGAAAGATTAAGGAAAGGCAAACCTACGTTTCTAGCATTTGTAGACTTAGAGAAAGCTTTTGACAATATTGACTGGAATACTCTCTTTCAAATTCTGAAGGTGGCAGGGGTAAAATACAGGGAGCGAAAGGCTATTTACAATTTGTACAGAAACCAGATGGCAGTTATAAGAGTCGAGGGACATGAAAGGGAAGCAGTGGTTGGGAAGGGAGTAAGACAGGGTTGTAGCCTCTCCCCGATGTTGTTCAATCTGTATATTGAGCAAGCAGTAAAGGAAACAAAAGGAAAATTCGGGGTAGGTATTAAAATTCATGGAGAAGAAATAAAAACTTTGAGGTTCGCCGATGACATTGTAATTCTGTCAGAGACAGCAAAGGACTTGGAAGAGCAGTTGAATGGAATGGACAGTGTCTTGAAAGGAGGATATAAGATGAACATCAACAAAAGCAAAACAAGGATAATGGAATGTAGTCTAATTAAGTCGGGTGATGCTGAGGGAATTAGATTAGGAAATGAGGCACTTAAAGTAGTAAAGGAGTTTTGCTATTTGGGGAGCAAAATAACTGATGATGGTCGAAGTAGAGAGGATATAAAATGTAGGCTGGCAATGGCAAGGAAAGCGTTTCTGAAGAAGAGAAATTTGTTAACATCCAGTATTGATTTAAGTGTCAGGAAGTCATTTCTGAAAGTATTCGTATGGAGTGTAGCCATGTATGGAAGTGAAACATGGACGATAAATAGTTTGGACAAGAAGAGAATAGAAGCTTTCGAAATGTGGTGCTACAGAAGAATGCTGAAGATTAGATGGGTAGATCACATAACTAATGAGGAAGTATTGAATAGGATTGGGGAGAAGAGAAGTTTGTGGCACAACTTGACCAGAAGAAGGGATCGGTTGGTAGGACATGTTCTGAGGCATCAAGGGATCACCAATTTAGTATTGGAGGGCAGCGTGGAGGGTAAAAATCGTAGAGGGAGACCAAGAGGTGAATACACAAAGCAGATTCAGAAGGATGTAGGTTGCAGTAGGTACTGGGAGATGAAAAAGCTTCCACAGGATAGAGTGGCATGGAGAGCTGCATCAAACCAGTCTCAGGACTGAAGACCGCAACAACAACAACAACAACATGACATGAAAAAGACGACGCACGATGGTGGAATTATCCAAATGGAACTTGAAGTTTGCAGATGTGATGTACATACACAGAAAAACTAACGATTACAATTTCAAATAAACTGGATGGTTTATTGAAGAAAAATAGCTTCACAAACTGAGCTAGTTAATAATATGGGGCCCAGTCGGGCCCTTATGCAAACATTTATTTGGCTTGGCATTGACTGAAAGAGTATTTTAGTGTGCTCCTCGGAGGTTTCGTGCAAAATTCTCTCCAACTGGCATCTTAGATCATCAAGATCCCTAGCTGGTCGGAGGGATGCTCCAAACATTCTCAATTTGGGAGATATCTTGCAACGTTGCTAGCCTAAGTATGGTTTTCCAAGGATGTGTGTAGAGACACCCTGGACAGTGCTGGGGTACCAACCTGACCGTGATCCACCATACAGCCTGACAACCAGGTATTATTGTGTGGGGTGCCAATTCTGTTCACAGCAAAACCCCTTTCGTTATCATCCACAGCATCCTTATAGCAAATCGGCACTTCAGTGGTATTCTACAGTCCGTTTTGTTCTCCTTCATCACAAGTCACCTTGGCTTAAAGATGAATAAGATAAAGCCCACAGCAAGAGCTTCTACTGGTTGTCTTCATGCTTCTCAAACCCTACGTTGACTGGCAGGGTCACCAGATGTCTTCCCAACTCAGAACCTTGGGAGCATTATAGCCAGGGCGCTCCAACCACAACCAGATTTTTACGCAATGTTTGACAAGATAGCCCACAGGAATCATCGAGAAACTGTATCAATGAATGCGAAGCCGTATAATTGCTTCCGTAAGAGCCAGAGAAGAACCAATGCTGCACTGACTTTCTCTATTTGGGAAACTCTTTCTCTTGAATAAATCATCCATCTTTCTGATACCGTAATCACCGATTCTTCTGCACATGTACACAACGTCTACAGATTTACGCTCCATTCGGTTAATTCCTTCATGGTGCATAATTTTTTTCGCCTTAGAGTGTATATGCAAAATTAACAAAGAGTTCTGTTTAGTTATACCCTACCCTGCCAAAAATCCTAATGGTCTACATGTTTGTCCTTTTGGTGGGATAAGTGGATATTTTGGTGCCCTAGCAAAGTAAATGAAACTAGGTAGCTGAAGGCATAGCGGTGTTCGTTTCGCACCTGTATGAACTGTATCATACTGCGAAAGCAGTCCCATTCATTCAGGTACCGTACTGTAGAGCCGAGATGTCAAACTTTCTCTGTTTCTGTAAACATGAAATGCAGGAAAGGGAAGGCAAGGGACAGCATAGGTGGGAAATCTTGACTGCTAGCCACACAGGGAATTATGGTAACGTAACGGCAAAAGTCGAAAAATTATACCAGAACAGGTCCCGAACATGTATTTTCCGCTTGTGTTGAACTGTTACCTTAACCCTTTCGGCCATCCTAAAATGGTCCCTTAGGTCTCGAATTTCCAACTTATAGTACTCTGCAACGCAGCACCCCTTGTCCATTAAACTCACTAGAGCACATCCTGATTCCCACAGGAGTTCGGACGATATTTGTGCGCTCACACTGTTACAAACGTAGAGGAGCCGCCCACTCTGTCGGCCATGATCGATAGGGCAGACACCACTCATATATACGGTATATACATTTCTGTGTTTCAGTTACATCAGTGTTGCTGTGGGCACTCAGTCTACACGTTCACATTCAGATCCACTTGCAGTCAAACTGTACGTATTGGCGAGTAGCAGTATTCTGCTGGCATTCAGAGAATCGGCTGCCGCTGCTTCGCTTGTGCAACGGCGTAATCGGACGACAATAGGTCTGATAGCTCGTGAGACATCTTATGGACAGTGACTGCTGCTGGTGTGGAGGTTCAGGCAATAGTATGTCGTCGGATACCCGAGTGTCCTCGTCCAGTAGTGGATCATGGTCTGTAGCAGTAGTAAAAGCCGAGTGTAACGAAATGCACACGTAATAATAATCAGAGCTGGATGGACAAAATACTTACTGACAGCAATTTTTTCTGGCAGATGGCATCTCGTGCCATTGTTGCAGATCGGCCATCTCAATACAAATAGTAGGTATTTATGACTCTCAAACAATTGAATTACAAAAATTAAAATTGCTAGAGTGTTGTGAGGCAGAGCTTCGATGCCATTTTCGGAGACGTCGTTGCCCCACAGAGACAGATAGGCAGCACGATGACGTTGACGTAACGTCATCGACCACATGTGTGGGAGGGGGGGGGGGGGGGGCGGCGGAGCACTAGTGTGGAGGGAAATCCAGGAGCAAAAGCCGATTACATTGCGATTTCAGAAAATCTGACGTTGATACCACCGATTTAATGTAACGAATGAAATAATTTACCCACTGTTACTCGTTTGTTCTACCATGCCTATTTTCCAGGTGTTAAGTTAAGTAACGCGTCAGCCGTTTGAAATGAGCCGTTTCGAGTGGCACAAGGTTTTTAGGTGCTTCCCCTCTAAATTATAATTCTTTAATTTATACATTCTCAGCCTGATAATGTATTAAGGTTCTCAGGCACAGTGCAAATAACATGGGGACGATCCATACCATAATTATCTGGTATTTGGTCCTACATTAGTCTAAATTTAATTATTCAATACATGTTGCTGGAAAACTTTTTGCAAAGACACTTTATTCGGTGCTCTGCCACTCTTTACAGATGTACTTTATTAAGTGAAACTATAAAAACAATAAAGAGCTACGCATATTTCCACCATTGGTATACGAGAATACATGTTGATAACTATAAAAGGTAGCAATATTTCAGAAAATAACTGGGCAAATGGCCAAATATTTTATTTAAAAAGCAAAGATATGAGACGATAATAATTTCATCTCTGAATTCCATTTATCTGGGTCCAAGGAGAGGACGTGTACCAGTATTAATTACCAACGTTATTTTTTGGCATATTACAGAATTACGTGACAGAGCTTCTAATTCTTTCAAATTTTATTTGGGGAATTCTACGTGACCGTGCATACAGCTGCGCCATTATCGGAGATATCTCAGGGCGAAACGCAAATCCCAGCTTAAAGGGCGAGCACGAATTCAATTTTAGGTGGAAACGAGAGAAATCCAAACTGCTATTTCGTTACAAGTTGAATTAAATTTTTATTAAGGTAATAAGCGTATTAAAATGCCATATCTGCAAGCTTACTTTGAGGCCATAAATACTAGGAAGTCCACGAGATAATTTTCACACTGACGTTCAGTATGCCTTGTACACGTATAATATGTACGTATTCACTAATGTTCCTTACTTTCTAGAGTGCAAAACTACCTACAGCCAATCACGGTTTCTTTGACTGGTGCTACCTTGAATCGGCGTATATCGCGTTCATCCTCAGTCCGGCTAAATCGTCTTAACCGATTAATTGCGTATTTACAAAAAAAACAGAAGTACAACTCATTGAAAAAGAGGAACCACTTATAAAGTAGATAGAAATTGTGTAAACAAAGAAACGTTGTGTGAACAAACAAACTGAGCAACAAAAAATGATTTAGTTTAGGAAAAAAGTCAGTAAATTCAGAATATGACACGAGTCGAATAAAAAAATAATTAATAAGAGTGATGCATGGTTGAACTAAGACGAAAGCGTAAACTTCCCAACTGAATTTCTATACTCTTGATGTTCCTGGTATGCTACCGCAGAGAAAGCTTCTAAGCAACACCACAGAAACAGAAATATTAACCGAAAAGAAAAAGCCCGTCTGTATTTGGCCCACGAATTTCACTCACTTAAGCTAACCTACCGTCCAGCTTTAAAATGCTTCAAATTCGTTTACGGATAGAGGACAGTAGGACTAACAACACACAAGAGGGGCTAATATTCCATGGTTACAGAATGAATTTAAGAGAATCTTGTTTCTCACAGAGACAACTATTCGTTGCATCCGAAAACAAAACGAATTTAGTACATAGGAACATATTTTGAATAAGTTAGAAGCTGTGTAAGTGAGATGATTAACAAACTGTACATAAATTTTCCAACTATATCGTACACAATCAGGGAGATAGTACGTCGCCGTTTATTGCGGTAGGGATTACGTGGGCGTCGTCACTTCTCGGCTAGATGGCAGTGATGTACAGAGGGGCGTGAATAGTATCAGATGGTATTTACGGACGAACAGAAGTTCTGTTTGTTTGAAAATGACGGTCATATTTTGGTTCGCCGCAGACAGGAGGAGCGGTATCACAGTGACTGCATTCACACAAGACATATAGCGCTATCTCAAGGCCTTATGTTGTGGGGTACTGTGGGGTACAACAAAAAATCACAGTTGGTGCGTGTCCAGGTCACTGTGACATGTGTGACCAAAGCGAATCACATTATATGACCCGTAGCCATACTCTTCTTACACAACACACCAGACTTCATTTTTCAGCAAGACAGTGTGTGGGACGGCGGTTAGAAAATTAATGTCGTTATTTAAAATGTTTTGTAATGTCTAAATTATGCATTTCCCTACCGTTTTAACCATATCTGGGGCGGCGGGTGGAAATTAATTGTTATACAAAATGTTCCTATTATTTATGCTGTCTTTTGCCGTTCTCAACACTGGCTCTCTAACTACAATTTTGGCAACCAGAAAGTGATTAGCAAAACGTGAAGCCTGTAGTTAGAATTCCTAGTGCCCACTTTATCTGAGAAATACACTTATAGCTACAGCTTACAGCTCTGAGGAGTTAGCAGATTGTCTGGGATTCATAATCAAAAACGATCGGGGCAAAAACGTTCTCTATATTCTGAAAGTCACAGATTAAAAAAAAAAGAATCCACACAATCTGACTAACAGAGCAGTTCAGAGTCTAATCCGCTGATGCAACTATAACTGTCCAAATTAAATGTTTAAGTGAATGCTCGTCATAATTTGATGATAATGTTCATCAAACGGAACGCTAAATAATGGTAGAATGTCTGTCCCACGGCGGCACGTGAAAATATGACATACGCAAACTGAAGATAGATAATTAAAGTCATCCCAGAATTAACACTTCACTCGAAAATGATTTCATGGTTACGCGTATCCCGAGTAACTTAATACGGCATCCGAGGCTGTTTATAGCAATGATATCGACGCGACGCGACTCCCGACACAGATGCTGTGCTATTCAGCGTCTGGAGTGAACTGGGGCCTTTCTTCCTCGCGCAGCGTTCTTATATATAAAGCCGCGGTGCGGACGTCTAAGAGAACGCCTGATCAAATCGGCTCTGCTGGCTAGCCGCTGGGAAAGTAATGCACCACATTAAGTTATTGAATAAATCATTGCTTCTTCTGCTGATGGCCGATGAAGCTCTCAATTTAAATGTGCATTCAGCACACAGGTAAGTAATCATAATAAAAGTTTGACGTGGCTAAGTTAAATATTTTGGGCGAGAGAACTAATTTAATTACACTGCACGCAGTAGACGAGCTCTGAACTTGCCCTTTGGAGATACGCTATCGCTATAGTTTTATAGTTATTCAATTGAAACTTCTCATATCTTTATGGTTATAGCGGATCTCCATTCTACTTAAATATAAAAATTCTAGCCTTATTTATTAGCCTACTTAATCTATCCTGCTTCCTTAATTTTTAAGACAAAAACCATAAAATTATGAAATTCAACTAAAATCTTAATTTGTGAGATCCAAAGTACTGTTTTTATTATATTATTATGGAAAAGGAATCTAAATATAAATTTTTAAGTCTCTAGCTCTTTTCTGTTGCGCCAATGATTTTTACAGAAAAACGTCCAAATTTCGAAAATGGTTAAAATTATCGAACTGATACTCAACACATATTAATTTTGTATTACTCCTGACATGCTAGAACCGTTTCAGGTTATTCACTTGATTCTTAAAGTATTGCGCAACATTTATGACGTCAGAGCTAGTTACAGCGGACTGGACGGCACACGATGGAAAGACTGATGTGAATTTATTACGGCGTGAGTAGGCTGCTTCCCTACAAGTGCACGACCACATTTTTCCACACGAAAACGTGCCTTTTTGGTGTCAGAGGATGTCATCCTTTTGTCGTGGCCCACCAGAACACCAGAACTGTTGCCAACTGAAAAAGTATGGGATATGGTGAAACGACAGCTGCCGTGCTGTGACCCATTGCCAATCACCGCTAACCTTGGAACCAGCTGAACGCAACACGGGTGGTTATACCACAAGACACCATTCGCACATTATACGTGTCGACGCATGGAACAAGTTATGAGGGTCCAGGGCGGACCCTGTGCCTACTAGGCAACAGGACACATGCTGCACAGGACTGAAATGCTAATCATTTCTGCAGAACATACCATTGTACTGTGAATATGAACCTCCTGTCTCTAGCCATTCAAGGTATTCTGTTGTTTTCTGGCCATGAGTGTATTTTTTAGTTTCCCATCAAGCAGCCTTTTGACGATAAATATGGGATGGAATCTTCGATGGACTCACTTCTGCACTAGCTGTCCGATACGCTGGTTCACCTAGCTTGTTGTGTCAGTGCAGGTCCGTTTCTGTGGGTAGGTGAGATGCACTGTCTGCAGAAATTTGTGTCATTTTTCAAAGAATCGATTTCAGTATACCTTCTGAGACAAAGTGAGGTGGAGACCTTGCCCAATAGTTACGTTAGTGTCTCTCTCATTAGCTGTGTGGGAAAGAAGCTAAAATTCGTGGTCAAGCGGTAACTGTCATGGACCCTAGTGTCGAGGGGGCTAAAGTGCGCTTCATTTATGACAGCAGCCGAGTTTAGGTTCGTTCTGCGCATCTGACGTCACAAAACACAGTCAGCCAATGAACAGAGAACGGCGTTGCCAGAGCTCAACTGCAGTGCAGACCAGAGTGTCTTCAGTTTTAGAAACGTTCAGTCATAAATAAAGTAACTGAACAAAAGCATTGTCTTGATAGCAGGCTTTCTTTTATAGAAAGTTTGAAAAAAGCGTTCTTTATACCAATTGCTTCATATTCTATTAATTAATTAAACCAAACAAACAATAAGCCTCCTAATTCAGGCGATAGCAAGGAAAGGTGTTTGTATCATTCTTACTAACCGCTTTTTCGCAATAAAGAACAGCGGTAATTGTTATTTCCTATTGTACTTCGGCGAAACGTGAGTAATTCATAGTCATACCAACAGTGTTTGCCGGTATTTTGCGTGATACGTTAAAGTCCTCCGGGGGATGCATGAAATGACGAGCTGCGTTAGCGTAATGGTTAAAGTGTGTGGCTGGTGAATGAAAGATTCTGGGTTCAAGCCTTGTTTGGTGCTTAAAATTTTCTTTATTTAAAAACAATCTCGAAGTGTCTTACTTCATGAATTTTATTCGTTTTAATGTAATTTCTTGAAATTTCTAGTGGCAACGAAAATCGACCATATGGAACGTATACGCTATGGACTTTTACCTCTGCAAGCTCTTCAAAATTTCGCGCAATGGTTTACTACATCTAATGCTGCACAATAACTGCATTGAACATCGAAACAAAATTAAGTCATTTATGGGGGAAGGTATCAGTCACGAAGATGTGTAAAAATCAAATTTTTGGGCCAAATACTTTTCATGAAATCGAATGATAATATGTGTCAAAGCAGTCGAAACACCATGTGTCTGCACAGGCGAGCCAGGCAATCATGAGAAAATCGCGCACATCACGGAATGTGGGGAGCACATCTCTGTAGCAGTCTCTGTAGCAGCGAAAAGGTTAATGCTGCCATGGTGGCTTTACTTCATAAACTGCACGCTCCCCCCTAAACGTAAGTTTGCGAACTAAACTATGGCCCTGCTTCTCTTGGCACGTACAACTGGCAACGCAGCAATCTTCCACGTCTGGGCGGGCATGCGCGAACCGCCAAGACAAAAGAATTGAACAATAGTCAGCCGTTATCGGTGAGGCTTTTTCGAAGTATAGTTCAACTCTTTAAATTCATCGTGATGGAAACAGAAATACAATCACGTTTCTTACGCGGGCAGCAACGCATTGTGATCCTGGGAGGACTACGACACTAGTGTGTAACATCACATCCTGGGAAAGCTTCACAGATGGGCTTCCGCGGTCGACTACCCTTATTTATATGGTTTTTAAATTCCAAAGGATATCTTGGATATCGTGTTGGTGTTGGATGCTCTTTCCGATCAGTTCGAGCAATAGAATGCTATCCCTCAACTATCTGATTTAAGCTTGGCCCTATTCGCTACTACCATCAGTGGTATTAGAAGCAGACTTAAGTCATTCGATGTTCTTTGTTTGTGGACGACTTCGACACACTCTGCTGCCCTTGCAACCTTGCAACGATGAGCAGATAGCGCAGGTTTTAAGTTTTCCATATGGGGTTGTATTTGTGCTAATTCTGATTGTTAATATCGCCATTTTTACCTTCCTATTCTTAAAGTGAGGGCACTGCTCTCAGTTTTAATAGTTCAGCGTGGTTTATGGGTCTCAAATTCGATGAGAGACCCACATTATTATAATAACTGAAGATTTTGAAAGCCAAAGGCCTAAGGACGACCAACATTTTATAACGCTTCGACCTCGTGTTGTGGAGAGAAGAACAAACATGTCTGCTCCATTTTTGCAAGGCGTTGTTCGTTTACATGCAAATCGTGAATCCATAGTGATTTAAAATTTAGAAGTGTAACTCGTAATTACGATATCTCTGTGCAGTAATCCCCATAATTTTCCCGACGTTTCTGTTTTGTTGGTTCCTTCGTTACCTTTCCTCCTCGTGGTCTTGGTCTACGTGTATCATTTTAAGCTCATATAAATTAGAATAATTTTAGGTCATGTATTGACTCATGTCTAATTATTTGTTGCCACTAATCCCTTTAACATGTTACTGACGGGTTCCCAAGCGGAAATGTGGGTATGTCGAGTTCTATTAACGCGAATAACCGTCTTGGGCGATGTCTCTTAAGCTGCGGTTGTGGCCATCTCACCGAGATGACTACGAATTGTGCTAACTGTTTAGAACCAGAATGTCGTTTAATTTAAAAGTCCGATGGCCCTGTGGTAATAAAATTAGCGTAATTGAAACATTCCAATATTTACGAAGTCAAACGAGCTATTCCGTTACAATAAAAATGGAAATGCCGTGTGGCTAGGGCCTCCCGTCGGGTAGACCGGTCGCCTGGTGCAAGTCTTTCGTTAACACCACTTCTGCGACTTGCGTGTTGATGGGAATGAAGTGATAAGGAAAACACAACACCCAGTTCCTGAGCGGATAAAATCTCCCACCCAGCCGGGAATCGAAACCGGGCCATTAGGTATAACATTCCGTCGCGCTGATCACTCAGCTACCAGGGGCGAACGTCCGAGAGAATAATGTTTTGGATGTTACAACATATGAATGCGCGTCAATTTAAGTCGCCTGATGCCAAATAGGGAGTTTTAGAGAGCCAGTAGCCAGACAAACGAAGTTCATTCTCGAGCACTACGTATTTGCTGATTTTCCAGTTTTCAACGAGTGTGCAGAGACTTATTAAGAGTCGCTGTCTGAACCGGGATTATATGGTTCATACTCTCAGTTTCCAAGTTTTCAGATTGTGCAGGACTCACGTACTCATCTGAAATGATAGTAGTTTTTCAGTTCGTAGAAATAATACTTTTGTTGTACATCAGAAGTTATCTGTGATTGGGACTTCTTTCTTAGTACTAATTTGTAGCCTGTTTTGCTGCTATCATTTACCGTGATGACTAATATGTATCTAGAAATGCATTTGACATGCCAGGCGTGGGCAGAGGTAGTTGGTATTTGGCGTGTTTAAAACACGTTCAGATCTGAACAGAGGACATACATTTTGCACTCAATGTATCGGTAAAGGCAAGCACATGGTTATCAGCTGATCACGTAAGTTTTCAGTAGCAGTTTGCAGTCACTGGTTGAGTCGTTTGCTACGACCCATTTTTAGTCTACGTTTGTGTGACAAGGCGTCGGTCTCACATTAATTAATTAAATAATTTGTGGCACTACGAGGCGTATTCCAAGATTTTTCGTCAGAATTATTTCAGGAACGTTAAGATACATTCATTCATTTAGGGAGTTACATTTTCTATTACGAAACGTTTTCTAAATGACTCCATCTGGCCTAAGATCTTGAGCCCATTCTGTTTCGCGTTTATAAATAACTTGGTGTCATAACATATCAATTTCCAATTCACGCTGACGATATCGGATTGGCACTATTAATTAAAGTGCTAAATTTCACTGCAAAGTCATTAGTTCAGGATCTGCTCATGAATATACAGAAGATAAAGAGCTAGGACTGGTTAATAGAGTCCTACTACTTTTCTCAGAATTTTCAGTCGACGTATCCTATAATTCTTTCTCTTTAAGGCACGACGTTAGGACTTCCTCTCTGGTGTATGTACCTTTCGTAAAGCCAAATTGATTGTCATCTAACAGTTTTTCAATTTACTTCTCCATCCTATGCAATATTATTCTTCACAGCGACTTTTATGAATGAACAGATATGATGACTGGGCGATACTTCTCGTACTTACGCGCCCATTCGATTTTACGATATTGTGTAGATGATATTTTTTCAAAACTCTCATTGTATAACTCCGGGCTCATAGTTCCTAAAAGTCATTCTGAATTGTCGCTTTAGAGCCTGTTCCACCAATTTCAGAAAGCCTTTCTGCTCCATTTGATGACAAGTTTCCAAATCTCCATTAAACTCTGACACCAAGTTTACATCACTTTGTGGCTCACATCAACTCTCATTTCATTCACATCAGATAACTGCAATTTTCATTAGACTCTTAATAGTGACGCCTTTGATTTTACTTTCACCGGAGGTTAATTTGACTTTCCTACAAGCTGAATCAGTACTTCCGACGACCAAGTCTTTCTCGACTTCTGCACATTATTCCGGCAATCATTTCGATTCGCCCACCTTGCAGTTCCTTTCATTGCATTTCTAGGTGAATTTTTCTGTATACCTGAATTCCCCTGACCACAAAAAGAAAATGATTCGAACACCCAAATTTCCTTTTTGACATAACAACGGCAAGTAGCCGTGAACCATGTGCGAAACACTGGCAAAGTACCGATTGGAAGTGCCGGAAACCCAGCTTCCCGCGCACTGGTACAGCAGTTTAGCCGGGCAGTATACACGAGCCCTGCACCTAGACCTCCAGGGGGAATGTAATGGCGCTTATGTATCACCTCGGACAGGCAGCTGTTTGTCTTGCGCCACGTAAGTCTGTTCCCTGCAGTAATTGCACACAGCAGCACCCCACGAGTTGCTACTGCACTAGCACAGAGAGCTACTCTGTCTGCGGTGCCGCGCTTCCCTGACCGCTCGACGAAGTTTCAGTGATAAATTCCAGCACAGCAGTTTACGGAGAACCGCCGAGCTGTTGAACAGTTACTGAAGGAACAAGAGTGAATGTATGGACAAATAATTTATATCATTCATCTCAGTGGTTGCAGCAACCACTTCGCAATACACTTCTACTGACTTAGCAGGCTGTACATGCTCCTATCTTCTATGTAATCATTCATTAGCATTCGCCTTGTGCATTAATATCAGGCAATAATAGCTCTCTAATTACATCCTAACTGACTGAACATCCATCCAACGTAACAATTGCTTCCGCATTTTACACCCAGCTGTAGGCATGTCTGAATGTTACGTCCCCTCACCGTTCTTTTGTCTGCGATACACGACAAACATCCGAAAACCCTACACTCCTGTGCATCTATTGAAATACGCAACGACACTGTCTTACTGCTGTCCATCCTACCCTTCATTCAAAATATCGATCTCTCCAGGCGTACCAGCAAAAATCCTGCCAGTAGGTATAGGAAAATCCTCCAGTTCATCCTGTCCCTAAGAATTAAACCTAAGTCCACAACCCATAAATCCCCCTCACTAAATGCACGAAAATACCAACGATTAACACGTATCTAGCATGGAAGCGTCACTTCTTAACCATCCAGAAGTGAGCTCAGCATACTAACAGTGGGATTAAAGCCCATTATTATTATCCATTCATCCCAAACCATCGTCTGCCCTGCCCTTATCCAAACAAACGTAGCATTCATGCACCACTACGTAAGTGGTGTAACAATTAGTACGAGTATTATGATAGCTTACCACGCTATTTTATCTGTTCGACGCAAAAATAGAAGTGCTATTGAAAGATGTACGCTGCATTCTCCAGAATATTTTGACATCTTGTATTTAAGAATGTTGAAGAGTGTGATACGAAATGGAAAGCTAGGCACGTTGTTCACAACCATGGACTAATTAATCAGGAGCAGCTGATCGAGTGTAACAAGCAGCCTGAGAATACACAGGAGAATAAAAGCAATTGTATTTCCTGCCTACCTAATATTAAGGTAAAAGAGGCGTACACATTAGAGGAAATGTATCTTTTTTATTTCCTAAAAAGAAAATCGAGAAATACAAAATGAAGAAATACTGATGTATTATTTCTCCATCTTAGGCAAGGTTTTAAAACCGAAGAGCACTTGAGAACACAAGCCTGTACATGAAAGAAAAAAGACCATAACAAAACTGGACAATAAGAAACGGAGGAGAGAAACGGGAAATTAAAGTCAAATGAAGGTGCAGTATTTGATATTAGGTCAATGTTTGATGTTAGTAGACTTCTCTTCGTCAGGAGTTCCCTTTTTGGCAACATAGCCCGCTTTTTACGTCCTCCTCCCTTAGTCCGTCATAAGTTATTTTGTTGCCTAGGCAGCAGAATTTGTCGACTCTGTGGTCAATTGTAATGTTAAGTTTGTTCCTGTCTTCATTTCTACTACTTCTCATTACTTTCGCCTTTGTTTGATTTACTCTCAATCCACGTTCTGTACTTGTCAGATTGATCGTCCCATTCAGCAGATTCTGTATTTCTTCTACACTTTCACTGAGAACAGCAATGTCGTCAACGAATCTTAACATCGATATCCTTTCACCTTGAATTTTTCCCGTCATTGCTTCTTCGACGTATAGATTGAACAATATGGGCGAAGGACGACGTCTTTGTCTTACATCCTTTATAATCCGTACTTTTCTGGTCTTCCATTGTTCTTGTTCCCGTTTGGATTTTGTTCAGGCTTTATATTACCCGTCTTTCTCTATAGCTTACCACTATTTGTCTCGGAATTTCGAACATCTTCAATCATTTTACACTACCGAACGCTTTTTACCGGTCGACAAATCTTATGAACATACCTTGATTTTTCTTCAGTCTTGCTTCCAGTATCAACTGCAACGACAGAACTACATCTCTGGTGCCTTCACCTTTCCGAAAGATAAACTGGTCATCTAAAACACGAAAATACCAAGGTTTAAAACTGCCCTAAGCTAGGAGTCTTAACCACTCAGAAAAGGCCGTCTCAGTTGCGACGTTACCAAGCAATGCAGTTAGAATTTTTACATATATCCGTCCAGTCTCCCTTAAACATCATGTCTCTACAGCACAATGTATTGTTCCGCTCATGCTGCGTCGTGTCCCTTTATTCAAAATTACGGGATTGCACAACTTATGGAGAGTAGGTTGTAATAACTTTAAAATACAGCTCCATTTCAACCCATAAACGTCACCCTCGTACTTTATGTCACTTCTGACATTTATGTTACCATTATTTCTAATTGTGGAAATAAATAGGATTCTTAGGAACGATAAGTTACGCCTTTTATCATTATTTTTGGTAATGCAACTTGAAACACGTATGTAACATAGCAGCGATGGCGAGGCATTGTAGCATCTGTGACCAGAGAGTATGCGCTTGACCGCGCGAGTGTTGCGAGCAGTAGTCTGTCAGTCAGTCGTTGCGAGTCCGTCAGTAGCAGTCGTTGCGAGTCTGTAGCTCGGTCTAGTGGAGGGCAGTACTCTGTCAGTAGTTGTCGCTATGCAGAGCAGTACTCAGTCAGTAGTCGTCATGCAGAGCGGTCGGTCAGTAGTAGCAGCCCAGTGCGGTTGTGTGATGTAGGCGGTCGGCAACACTGGTCAAGATGCTGAATGAGGTATACTGTTAATTAATATAATCATTAGACAATGTAAAACTTATTTATTGTAATCAATCTCTAACAAGTCCCCCAATAATAATTTTGATTTCAAAAGCATTTTTCAAAAAATTTTATTTTTTATTGAACTAAAGATTTCGTTGCACTTCCCATTTCATTCCACTTCTTTTGGAGAAAAATTTCAGTAAATTCAAAGAAAAAAGGAATATTATTATTTGCAATGCAGTTCCTCCAAGCCGTGCGCAGAAATAAGAGCAGAAATTTGACATCCAGTTATTCTGAGGTAAGACTTTAATTCTGATTGTTTTACACAGGGCCAAAGACCGATGTTTCGGTTTAATTGAATTTTCTTATCACTGAATAGACGTTAAATTTTTTGTGAGGAATTTATATTTGAGTCAGATTGCGAATTTCACATTTTTGTTGCCATTGTCAGTAAATTTCATTGTGGGCAGGTTACGCATAGAGCAATGTCCATTAGCATTTCTAATTAGTATTGTCTTTTTTTCTTTTAAATTTCGGTGGGGAGGTTACACTTGGCGACACCCAGTCCAGGATCGTATTTCGTTGAGAGTCTTTTGAACAACAGTCAGATATCTGCTCTTATTTGCTTAGATATAATTAGGATTTGGCGCAACGCTTTTATTAACCTGTAACTTTCTTTCTACAGGTCAACGGCAATTCGTTGCTCTGTTGTATTTGTGTGTTGTTTTTGCATTTGTGCTTATTGTTTTGTGAAAGATTGTGACTATTGTAAAAATGCCGCGAAAGACTGTGAATAATGTATCGCGAGGTATTTTGAATGAAATTACCGACTTAAACAGCGTGACCGACAGTAATTGTGACACGCAGTGTAATGATGACAATCCTGCGTTCACTAACAATCAGTGCATTCCAACCACTAGTGATGACCTTTACCCTGATAATGAACAAACGAATTCAATTGTCTCGTCTGTTAATTTGACGACAATTGATGACGCAGAACGGTCTATTGTAATGAGTGCTGCCGAGCTTAACACACCCGATTTAGAAAATTCACGTGACGAACAGACAAATATTTTTAATGAAAATGAACAGGATACCCAAAGTAGGACGGATTTATATAATTCCGAAATAGTGTCAGACACTGTACATCCGACTGACAAACCTTTTTGTAAATTACAGAATGACCAAATGGTCACACAGAACGTGATAATGGCAGATACACCGTCAAACAGTACAGAGAATAGAGCAGGTAATGCTACTGAAGCTCAAATTATAGCATTTTTGCAACAAATGTTTAAACAACTTAATGAAAAACTTGATAAGCAGAACAAACGACTGGAAGAAGAGATCAAACAATTTAGAGAACGGAACAAACAATTTTCTGAAGGTATTAAACAGCCGAGGGAAAAACACGATAACCTTAATGAACAGAACAAACAAGCTAGCGAACAGATTACAGCTGTTACCATACAATGTCAGGACACTAAAGTACAATTACGTGTGAATACTAAGACTTGTGCTAATAACAGTGATGAAAAAGTTGGCACTGTTGCACAAAAATTAAATAGTACACATGTAAGCACAACAGAATTACATAAAGACGAAGTTAATGCAGTCACTGAACAATGTTCAGCAAACGCAACACAGATACACGAAATTAATGCAGTCACCGAACAATGCCCTAAAAACGCAGTACAGATTCGCGACGTAGTTAATTTAGAGTCAGTGGAAGTTTTACACACTGTTAATACGGAAGTTGTTAATAAAAGTGAACGACACAACAACCAAATTGACGAAAGTATTAAAGTAACAGAATTAACAATTATTTCAGTCACCAATACGTCACAGAATCCGCCACGTTACGAACATTTGTCAGAGTCACGCAGCGCGTATCATGTGAACAATTTACAGAGAATACGCGAATTAGAATCCGAAAAGACACGCGACTTAAAATCTGAAAAGCTACGTAACTTGAAGTACGAAATGACACAGACAAACAAATTCACACACAAACCTGAACGTGTTCTCAAACTGAGTGACGAGAACGTAGATTTCGAGCAATTTGCATTTGTAAGAAAATCTAAGGAATTTAATAATGACAGAACACAGGTACACGCTTTGAGCTGTATACGACAATTTATCTTTGTACATTCACCGCTATTACCTGTAATGCAGAAGCTAGCTTTGAACCAGATGCGACAATTTATTTTTGTATTTACAACAGCATTGCCTGTAATGAAGAAATTTGAATTAGCACGGATACAACAATTTGCCTTTGAAATTTTACCGCTATTGCCTGTAACACAAAAGCTAAAATTTATTTGCAGTACGTAAAAGACCTCAGGGGATTCATTACGCTTTAATGAATATGTGCCGTAGCGAGCATAGGGCCCCGAGCTGTAGTAGTGCTGTTTCATCTTTAGTTTTCTGCACTGCTGCCTTTTCTTCTACTATCCTTTATATCTATCCAAACTGCTCTTTAACTATTGCTCTACCTAGAATTAAGAAACTAGTAATGAAAACCCGATGTGACAAACTTTTACCGAATGTGACAACGTTCTTTAGGCACTCCAAAACCGCCGTAATTTTAATTACAGATAAAATCGTAATCATCAGTATGTATAGAATTTTGAGCAATCGGAACCACATTTTTGTAACAATAGATGTTTTTCACTACAATAGCATGAAAGTCAGCCGCTTAGCATACCTAACCAACAATGCAGTCTACAAGGTAAACCAAACTTTAATGTTTCGCCGCGTGCACGTATAGTCCTAGCTCCAACAAATAGTAACGCATGGCAGCAAAGAAATAACTACGTACAGACAACACACAATTTCAACTCGTATCGCAATGCACCGTATAGGAATGACTATTACGACAGACGTAAAAATATTGAGCACAATTATCAGCGTACACTTAATAACAGTCGATCTTTTCAGCAGCAAGAACATCAGCAACAACACATTATCATGAATGATCCAAACAATAGGTGTCATCCATAACGTAACACGTCAGTATGAAATAACAGAACAGTTCATATAGTGGATATGCCACAACATTCTCCCGTAAATAATAGCACGTACGACAGAATTTAACCAGATACAGCACAGATTGCATATTACAGTAACGCAAACATTACTTTTGACACGCAGAATTTTGCTCACGAGAATGTTATTTGAAACATGCTCTGTTGCATGCACCACTTTTGTCGCACCCAGATCTTACTAGAGATTTTTCCATTGCCACCGACAGTTCTAACACCGCTTTAGGCGTACATATTTTCCAGGAAATTGAAGAAGATGGTTCAATAGTAATCAAAAACATCGCATTTGCAAGCCACATTCTGTCACCTGCTGAGCGAAATTACTCCGTTACAGAACTTGAAACATTATGTCTTGTATGGGCTTTCACGAGATTTAGGCACTTTCTTTATGGCAGACATACCACCGTCTACACAGACCACAGAGCGATACAATTTTTACTTTCGGCTAAATTCACCCACGACAGATTAAGCAGATGGAAACTTTATTTACAGGAATTTAATTTTACAATTGTTCACATTCCCGGCACACAAAATGTTATAGCAGACGCACTATCGCGTTCTCTCGGCAACAATCAGCAAGACGTAGCAACCAACTTCTGCAAAACAAATTTCAGTGTCATGTACATTCAGCAAGTTGCATTTGAAAACTTTATTTCATCGTCATTACAGGACATAGCAAAGGAGCAAAATAAAGACAATGTGTGGAAAGAAATTAAACACCTTTGGCAAGATAGAAAAAATGTTACGATTAGAAACCATTACACTGTACGCAATGACGTTCTGTTTCGCCGCTCTCATCCTGACAGCAACAATTGGTTATTATGCATTCCTGACGAACTGGTCAACAAATTAATTTGGTACACTCATTTAAGCTACGCACATTACGGAGCACGAAAATGTTTTCTTATACTGAGACAGAACTGTTATTTTACCAACATGGAGAAACGTATACGACGAGTTTTAGCGTCTTGTAAAATTTGCCAGAAAGCTAAATCAGACACCACTTCACATATTCCTCCTTTATATCCCATTGTACCTGTTAAATTAAGACATATGGCCGCAGTAGATATTTTTGGTCCGATTCCCAGAACTAACAGAGGTTTTAGCTACATCTTTGTCGCTGTTGAGCTCACTTCAAAATTTGTTACTTTCACTCCGTTACGCAAAGCTACTGCCAAAACTGTTTCGAAAGCATTTGTAAAACATTTTCTATCTCATGTAGGGCATGTAATGAAAGTAATTTCTGACAATGGATCACAATTTCGTAGTAGCGTATGGACACGCATGTTACGAGCTAGAAACATTTCTCCGATCTATATATCCAAGTACCACGCTTCTTCGAACCCTTGTGAAAGATTAATGAAAGAAATTGGTAAGCTGTGCCGAATATACTGCCACAAAAGACATATTGATTGGGATACATACATACTCTCATTCCAAGATGTAATTAATTCCATTCCAGATGAATCCACTATGCTATCTGCGTCTGTTATACTGAAAAACGCTGAACCACCTAACAAAATTAAAGAATTAATAACATTTCCTACATCTCGTCGATTAAGACACCACGAAATAATTGACATTGCGCTGAAGAACATCAAACGTGCCGCAGAGCGCCGGAGAAGACAGCAAAAACAGGTTTGTACACGCCGCGACTTTCACGTTGGACAGAAGATATTAGTACGTACACACTATTTATCCAGCAAATTAAAAGGTAAGTGCAGTAAATTTGAACTTCTATACGCAGGTCCATATCGGATTCGCAGCATCCCTCACCCCAATGTTGTACACGTCGAAACTTTGAGAACCAGAAAATCGAAAGGCAATCACCATATCTCAAACATTAAACCGTTTATTGAGTGAAACCACTGTATGATTCAACACACTATGATATCATTTACTAATGCAATTAATTCGCCTGACTAATTACTGATGATTATCGTATTTTTTCTTGGCAAGTGCCCGGCAAGGTAAGGTTAGCAGGTCGCTTTTCTTGTCGTTACACATCAGACCGTGCACATTTTCCACTTTTTTGTGTATATGATTGTACTCCAGTTTTGTTTGTATGTATTGTGAAATAGTTAAGATATAACACACACCAGTCGACTTTGACATTTTTTTTTGCCTTATGACATCTCAACATCGTGACTGTTTTACATTTTTTTTTTTTTTGCTGCTGCATTGTAATATTATCTGTACATTTTGCCTCTGAACACTGTCAATGCCTTTGACATATTACGTTTTCTGTCATGTTATGCTGTACGGTTAATTATGTCACCATAAACCAGTCATTATCTAGTGGGTATATGATTTAAATGCAGGACATTAATCTTTGTTCATCAATTTCAGAAAGGAATGATGATTCTAAGAAATAAATTTAACATAAATGGGAATTTCACCTACGGAATAAACGAAAGAAGATGCAATAACTTTATGAGGAAGAGTAAATGGATCAGGATTAACAAGCATTAACAAGAATATACTATACTCATCATAGAATAGCAGCCTTAGCTAATTTTTTCTTTCAGAATACAAGGTGATTGATGCAGGCTGTCAAACTGAACTACACATCTTAGTTTTAGTGATGAAATATGCTAGAGATAAGGAATAGTTGTATAATGAGTAATGAAGTGATTTTTTGCAGATGATAATGAATACTGATGAATAATGATGAAGGATATGATGTTATGAATAATGAAGTTTTTCTTTACAGATGATGATAATAGTGAAGTTATGATGATATGGATAATGAAGTTTTCTTTACAGATGAGGATAATGTTGAACTTATATTTAGGCTATGTAGTTATTTAAGTATTTGTTGCAGTTTGTTTTGACAGCAGGCGTTATATTGCATAGTAGGATGATGGAAAGTTTTGGAAAGGACAGCTATGGAACACATTTTATACATATTTCACTACCTGTTAATTCGAGGTTCACTACTTTTCAGCATAGTGTGCGTTTCTTCTTTCAGGTCAATAATCCATTTTGTATTTTTTCCAGGAGAAGTTTTTCATGATACTTACTAAACCTGTTACTTATTATACCTGTTCTAGTACTTGCATTTTTATTTTTTTTACCCATTTGTGTTTATCATTTATAAATGTGATCACATATACTGCCTTGTTACATAACCTTGCTACAGCTGACTCATGACGAATGATGTTACCTATCCTCATTTGCAGCAATAGATCAAAAGCAAATAGTGTTATGCCTCAGCAATTAATTATCGATCCCAACGCAATGCATTGCTAACAAAAAATGTATTACCAGTCCCAAATAGTGATACCAGTTTGAGAAAGTTCTGAGTAATACTGATTAGCTCTGAATAGTATGTCACTTCAGTAATGACTTCTTAATGATACAAAAAAATATATATATATATATATAAAATAATGCTTTGTCACTAGCTAATAACTGCCACTGTTTATTGTAATGAGACTACTTATAATGCCCATGATTATCAATGCTTTGATTGTAACTAGCTGATTTTTAATAATGACTTTGTAATGATCTGAATATTACTGAATGAGGAACACTGTTTATTGTAATGAGACTACTTAAAATGCCCACGATTATTAATGCTATGATTGTAATTAACTGATTTTAATAATGACTTTGTAATGATCTGAATACTACTGAAGGAGGAACACTGTTTATGGTAATGAGACTACTTATAATGCCTATGATTATTAATGCTATGACTGTAATTAACTGATTTTTAATAATGACTTCGTAATAATCTGAATAATACTGAATGATGATTCTATTCAATACTTGCTGGCCACTGAGTGCCAATAATTAATGTCACTTGAAGAATTGTTATTAATTATGCCATTAATTAGCCCTTTTTTTCCCATGTTGAGTTTTCATGTTTTGGTTAATGGCCAATGAGTGCCAATAATTTGTATCACTCAATGCATTATGTTAATGCTAGGCCAATAATCGACTCTCCTTTTCAACTAAGACTTCTGATGAACATTATTCTGTCATACTAAATATACTTTGTAACTGGCCAAGGACCGCCACTGTTTATTGTAATACGATTACCCATGATGCCAGCTAGTGATTCTTAATAGATTGGAATGACACATAATTAATTAACTATGGTACTGTTTAATAATGCTTTGTAATTAGGAGAAGACTAATGATTCTTACTATATTAGAATGACAAATGATTAATTAACGACAAATGATTAATTGACTGTAATTAGACAAATGATTAATTAACGACAAATGATTAATTAACTGTAATTAGGAAAAGGCTAATGATTATTATTGGAATGACAATTGATTAATTAACTGTAATTAGGAAAAGGCTAATGATTATTATTGGAATGACAAATGATTAATTAACTGTAATTAGGAGAAGGTTAATGATTCTTAATTATAATCTGTAAATGAAAAGAATGCGATTATTTCATAATACTTTGTAACCAGGAAAAGAAGGCTACTGATTCTATGTAAAACAATTAATGAACATTTTTCTGTAATACTACATACTTGGTACAGAAATGTTCAATAACTGGGCTATGAATGCCACAAACTATCAATGAAGACTGTAATTGTCAATATTATGTGACATAATGTCCTTCACCTCATGAGCTAACTACCCTGAATTACTGCAATGTCCATTTGTCCTGTCTATCCTAGTGATCATGGAGCACTATATTTGGTTTTTGCACTAATTCTACGTTGGTGTGCCTTGTAAGAGCGTGGTGTTGACACGACATGCTGTCCACCATCGTGAGCAATGAAGACGTTATTATGGTCCCACTGTTTGGTGTACCTAATGTACTGCCAAAATGAAAACATGGAACATTACTACGACAGTTCAGTGTCTTGGCTACACTGATAAATTCTGATGGGAAAAGAACTTCAAGTTGTGTCACTTGGTGTTGTACTTCTGTGGAAAGATATGGACTTTCAGAACAGCTGTGTGCAATCTAAAGTGCTACAACCATGATGCAATCCTTCCCTTTCCTATCCTAATTCTTGTCACATAATGAAAATCATTTTTTTGGTAACATTATTTATGTTCATGGCTATACATTTCTTCAATTCGCTGAACTCCAGTGCGAGTACACTTATGTCACTGGTCGACATGATTTTTTTGCTATTATGTTTATTTATTGCCAAAATGCTAAAGACATTTTTTTGATTTGTTCTGAAGTACAGTATATGTGCACTTTTGTCTTTTATATTGTATATACATTTTTTATTTTCTGAGCTACAATGCATGAGCACTTCTGTTAGGTGTTAATATGTTTTCTACTGAACTTCAGTGCCTGTGCACTTTTCTCATTTTTCAATATGATTTGTATAACTTTTATGATTTCCTGATATGTTCATTAAGTACACTCATGTCACTTGTCAACATAATATTTTTTGCCAGTCTGTTTATTTGTTCTGAATATGCTAAAGAATTTTTTCAGTGCCTGTGCACTTTGTTATCTGTCAAAAAATTTGTATATACATTTTTCTGATTTGCTACTATGTTTTGTATTCACATTTTGCCTTTGTCTGATACATTTTGTACTTAGTGCGTGTGCACAACATTTAAATATTCTGTAAGTTGTAGAATTTTGTTAATTAAAGGAAAATTTTGCCGCGCTTGGCAAGTCCAAATGACTCACCATCGCTGCCAAATTTTTGCCCCCCAGTGGAGGGTTATGAAACACGTATGTAACATAGCAGCGATGGCGAGGCATTGTAGCATCTGTGACCAGAGAGTATGCGCTTGACCGCGCGAGTGTTGCGAGCAGTAGTCTGTCAGTCAGTCGTTGCGAGTCTGTCAGTAGCAGTCGTTGCGAGTCTGTAGCTCGGTCTAGTGGAGGGCAGTACTCTGTCAGTAGTTGTCGCTATGCAGAGCAGTACTCAGTCAGTAGTCGTCATGCAGAGCGGTCGGTCAGTAGCAGCAGCCCAGTGCGGTTGTGTGATGTAGGCGGTCGGCAACACTGGTCAAGATGCTGAATGAGGTATACTGTTAATTAATATAATCATTAGACAATGTAAAACTTATTTATTGTAATCAATCTCTAACAAGTCCCCCAATAATAATTTTGATTTCAAAAGCATTTTTCAAAAAATTTTATTTTTTATTGAACTAAAGATTTCGTTGCACTTCCCATTTCATTCCACTTCTTTTGAAGAAAAATTTCAGTAAATTCACAGAAAAAAGGAATATTATTATTTGCAATGTAGTTCCTCCAAGCCGTGCGCAGAAATAAGAGCAGAAATTTGACATCCAGTTATTCTGAGGTAAGACTTTAATTCTGATTGTTTTACACAGGGCCAAAGACCGATGTTTCGGTTTAATTGAATTTTCTTATCACTGAATAGACTTTAAATTTTTTGTGAGGAATTTATATTTGAGTCAGATTGCGAATTTCACATTTTTGTTGCCATTGTCAGTAAATTTCATTGTGGGCAGGTTACGCATAGAGCAATGTCCATTAGCATTTCTAATTAGTATTGTCTTTTTTTCTTTTAAATTTCGGTGGGGAGGTTACAAACTTCATTCAGTGATATTAAGACCTTGCTTTGCGTTTCGTTCTATGAATGTACATTCGCTCAAGTGAATTACTCAACAGAAATTTACGGCAATGTTATACGATGTTCGGAGATTTCCCATTCACGGTAGTGAGAGAATATCTAATTCCAGCAGAGAGTAATCGTAGTTTGAAGGAGAAAAAACGTTTTGCCTGCCCTTTCTCCTGCGTTTAATAATGATTTTCTGTCTGCACCTATATTTAATACGCCTGTGTGCTATCCAGGAGTCGCCTCCGTAGTTCAATGGTAAGCGAGTAAAACTGTCAGGGAAAATACCTTCGTATGAGGATTGGAATTGGCCCTTCTTAGCTTCGTAATGAAAATTGATGAGCTTTATTTTGTTATGTGGTGTATGGCTACGTCATAAAAACAGTATTACAAATACCTCAAACTTCTGTTCAGATCAGGAATATAGTCTATTGCTCCCTCCGTCATCACCGGGAACTCAGCTGGATCGTAAGGGAAAGCTCTCGCAGAACATTCTTGAATTACATAGAGAAAACTGTTGCTTCCCGTGCGACAGTAGGTACTTCACCTACATCTATATCTAGATCTACATCTACATGATTACTCTTTCATTCACATTTAAATCCCTGGCAGAGCGTTCATCGAGCTACCTTCTAGCTACTTCCTTACCGTTCCACTTTCCTACAGCGCACGGTAGAAACGAACACTTCAATCTTACCTTGCAAGCTCTGATCTCTCTTTTTTTGTTTTGGTTATCCTACCTATCCATGTAAGAGGTCGCCAACTAAATGTTTTCATACTTTGTGGAGGCGGTTGGTGACAGCAATTTCTAGGAACAATCTGCCCCAATAAAAAACGCCATTGTTTTAATGATTGCCATCCCAATCCGCATATCATGTCCGTGACACTCTCTCCCCTATTTCCCGATCATACAATACGAGCAGCCCTTCATTGAACTGTTTCAGTGTCTTACGTCTATCCTATACGATGTGGATTCCACGCCACACAACAGTACTACAAAACAGGGCGGACATTGTCTATATGATTGTCCTAATTTTAGTTACTTGTAATGGTAATATCGAAGGATTTACTTGAATTGACAGCCTTTACATCTGTGTGATTTATCGTGTAGCCGAAAGTTAGCGGATTCATTTCATTACTCGTAAGGATGGCTTCACAATTTTCATTACTTAGCGTCGGTCGCCACTCACGCGCAATACAGACATATTGTCTACATAATTTTGTAATTGGTTTCGATCATCTGATGACTTAGCAAGACGGTAAATGGCAGCGTCATCTGCAAGCAATCTAAGAGGGTTGCTCAGAGTTTTTTTTTTAAATAGAGGTGGAGCCCCTCCACGCCCTCACCGGCATGATGGCCAACACAAAAGGTCTACTGCCATCTCTGCATAAGGGTTAGTATTCACTAAAGTGAGGTGTCGCAGGATGTGAGTACTGCGATGTCTGCGTACGTCTGGTTAGGATCAATCATTAATACGCGCTCATCTGGAGATAGATTGGTCGAAATCTGACGAAGGGTAGCGGTTTGAAGGGCAGAGGAAAAAAAGTGCCAAAGCAAGAGCCAAGGGAAAAAAACCTCTGCGAAAGTTAGGTCGGGCGGCAAGAGCAGTAGTGGTTGTCTTGCTGCCTGCGATAGGTTGTGCAAGAATAGGCTTTGTTAGTAGTGGGTATCATGCATGTCGATACCTTGATGTTGTGCGTTTGTGCTGCTCGGCGGCTGGCGCTGGGTGCTGGTACAGAGTCCTCGTTCAGCGTCCTGCGACCTGCAACAGTTAGGTTTGTTATCGGTCTTGTGTCCGACAGGTCATATACCGGAGGCACAGTGTGAGGGAGTGTCGGCAGATTGTTCGTGCGTCTGTGGGCGAGCTCGTCGGTGTCCCTGCTGTGGCCTGTTGGTTGGCTCTAATAGCAGCTGGTAGTTGCCAGTCAGTGTTGCTGATATGCAGGGGCTTACCGGCGTTTGTCGCTGTTTGCGTATGTTAGTTTACCATAGGTGGTTATGCCCTAGCTAGCAGTGTCTTTGGCCGCTTGTGTTTCCACCTGTGGTTGTGGGTTGCTCAGAGTGTCTTCTAAATCGTTTATGTAGAGCACTAACAGCGGACGGCCTATAATACATTATTGGGAATGCCAGATATTCCTTCTGTTTTACTATCACGTATCCAGTCCCACAACTCAGACTATAGTTCACAGCCATGCAGTATGATCAGAAATCGCGTGTGAGGAACGATATAAAAAGCCTTTTGGTAATCTAAAAATATGCACTCAATTTGACATCGCTGGCCCATAGCCCTCATTGCTTCGCGAGAACGAAGAGCTAGTAGGGTTTAAAAAAAGCGATATCTTCTAAATCCGTTTTGGCTGTTTGTCTTCGAGTTAATGTATAATTTTCAAACACAGTATACGTTCCAAAATGCTGCTTCAAATCGACGTTACTCATATTTCCTTACTTGGATATTAATGTGCATCTTTCCAGTCTTTTGGTACTGATCTTCCGACGAGCTAGCGGTTGGCTGTTGCCCCTAAGTATGGAGCTACAGAGTCAGCATACTCTGAAACGAACTTAACTGTTATACGGTCGGGACAGAAAGACTTGCCTTTCTTGAATGATTTAAGCTGCTGTTCTATATCGAGGATATCTACTTCGAAGTTTGTGATGTTGGCAGTTGTTCTTGATTCGAATTCTGGTATATTTAGTTCGCCTCCTTGGTCAAGGAACTTCGGAAAATCGTTTTTAATAACTCTGCGTTTATAGCTCTGTCATCAGTAACATTACCGTTGATATCACTCAGTGAAGGTACTGATTGCGTTTTGTTTTTTGTTTTTGGTGCACTATACTTAGTTACCACCATTACCACCAGAATGTCGATGATGATGGTGATGTTTGGTTTGGGGGGGAGGTTAACTGCACGAAAATCAGCGCCCGTACAAAGGCCCAATTTTTTCACAGTCCACTTTCTTGCAGAATCCAAATTAGCCATGACCACGAATCATGATGATAATGGGATGAGGACAACATGGAAGACCCAGTCCCCAGGTAGAGATAAAGCGCCAACTCTGCCGGGAATCGAACCCGGTACCCCGTGATCCGTAGGTAGCAACGCTACGAGCTGTGGACACCACCAGAATGTCAGTGGATTTTCTGTCACATTTCGAGACAGAGTTTCTTACTGGAAACTATTAAAAGCATCTCACACTGAATATTTCGAGCTTCTGTAAAACGTTTCCAACCTTGGAGATTTTACGTTGTTTTAAATTTGGTATTCCTTTTTCATTACTTCTGTAACAGTTTTCTGATCTGCTTTGTGTGTCACTGGGGAACACCACAATCTCTTCTTAATTTATTTGGTATTCATGTGTCTATTGCTGTCAGCACTATGTCTTTGAATTTAAACCACATCTGGTCTTCGGCTACATAGTCATACGGGAAGGACTGGGGACTGTGGAAGTGTAAAGTGTACTTTTATGTGCTTCTTGGAACAGACATAGTCTGCGTTTGCTCTTAGTCGGTATGGATGTCACGGTGCTCAGTCCCGCTACAACGACCTTGTGGTGACTAGTCAAGATGCTTGCTATTTGCTCAAAATTGTTTGTTGCTAAGAAGACAAGTATGTTTACTCAACGACTTACATTTTCAGTGTCCTTGGACTAATGCTCAAAATAATTACTGAGAAAACGTCCAGTATGATTTCGGGAGCCATTTTATGTCTACCACGTACATTAAACATGATTTTTCGCCAATATTTCGAGGATATTTTGAAGTCATCACCGACTGTAATTTTGTGACTGGTGTACCCATTTGAAATGAGACTCAGCTTTTCTTTGAACTCTTCAGCAACTGTCGCATTTAAGGCCCGGAGGGGGTGGCGAGGGCGGAAGCGCCAAAGGGGCCAATTATTAATTTATTGACATTGACAGATATAGCCCCTACTCTTACTGACTCACACGAACTGTCTACTTTAATTTCATTTTAAGGTAAACTACTTCTGACTGCAATAAACACTGCATCGCCAACTGTACATGTCGTAACATTCTGTTGCGGAATCTTGGAGCAGGTGGTCAGAATGCTGTTCTCCCGGTTGTTGCCGACTTCCCAGACGTTGAAACCGGATAATAACTTGGAGAAGTTATTGTCTTTCAGATGTGCAATGAAATAATACTGTACCAACTGCCATTTTTTGGATATTGTTTCATTAATCAACCAGTTTCATTGTTCAAAACAGGCCTATACAACAAAGTTACAAGACAGCAGATCAATGCATAAGAGGATGTCACACACAGTATAACATGAACGAAACAAATGATACATATTTACGTATATAACTAAAAGAAACCAGTAGTGAAGTAAAATATTCTGGTTATAATGAAAAATACATTATGAACGTACAACACGATATGCTACCTGCACATCAGTCACCTAAAATAAATAACAATAAAACCGTAGTGTCACTATACTGCAAACATTATTCTTGTACATTCATTGTCTAAAAGTATGCGAATGTATAAGCGTCCAAAATTTTAGTACTTCATTGCCTGCTATAACATATGTCTTCATGCCCTTAAATTTCATCCAGCTGTTCATCAACACTAATTACAGGTGTGTGTCTATGGTCGCCTCCGTATGTATTAGAGTCCTGAAATTCAGTGATAAATCTCTGTCTACTCATGTTGCTGCACAGTTGATATCTTACTAAGTCCTCTGGTCTCTTCAGCCTGTACGCTTATCCCTTGTGGTTTCAGAAGAGCATATTCGATACAACCAATTGACACCTATGGAATGACTTAAGAAAATTCTAATTCCTTTCACCATGTCGATGTTCTTCCATAAACAAGTTTAATTTCCATTTCCACCCCTTTAATAATGTTGCAATCCTTTAGAGCACGATGTTAAAAAAAATGTCAAGTGTACTGGTGAACGGCCACACGATGGACGATGCAGCTATTCTGCGTAAAGAAAACTGACGTACACGGGCCTAGCAACATCGGGCATAGTTTAAACCATCAAGCCCAAACGATAGCAACGATCATACTCTTAATACACAGAGCTAGAACTATGACAAGGAGGACCTTTACTCCGAGACTGCCTACGAAGGTGTTGAGAATCGGCCGGGGTTCAGCGGTGTCGGACAAAACAAGTTCAACTAAGTCAGGAAGACCAACGCAGACACGGCTTCCATTCTACGGCAACAACCAATAGAGTACGTGGAATCGAAATGGGCGAGGGATGGGACGAGTCTTCTGACCACGCAGGAAAATTAAACAACTGTTGCGACCAGTTAATGATAATCTCGTCCTGAGGGTACTAGGGATTTACATCGAGGTTGCGCAAGTCAAAGGACTCCTCCTAATATCAATTCTGACAGCCTTTCGCCCGACACATTGCACCAGTTCGACGTGGCATACATTCAACATGTCGTTCGAAGTCGCCTGCAGAAATATTCAGCCATGCTGACAATATAGCCGCTCACAATAGTGAAAGTGTTGCTCGTGAAAAATTTGTGCACCAACGGGATTCATGTCGGGCCATCTGGGTGGCCAAATCATTCGCTCCAATTATCCACAATGTTCTTCAAACAACTCGCGAACTATTGTGGCTTGGTGACATGACGCATCGTTGTTTGAGGACATGAAGTCAACGAATGCTGGCGACTGGTTTCCAATTAGCCGAACAATTGTCAAGTGGACAAGAGGACCAATTTCATTCCATGGAAACACAGCCCACACTATTATGGAACCTCCACAAGTTTGCGCAGTGCCTGGTTGACAACTCGGCTCCATGTCTTCGTGTGGTCTGTACCTCACTCAAAAACATCAACTGAAATTGAGATGTATCTGACCACACGGAGGCTTTGCAGTCGTTTAGGTCCCAGCCGATAAGTTGAATAGCCAAAGGGGAGCTCTGCAGGTGATGTCGTGCTGTTAGTAAACCTACTCGCGTCAGTCGCCTGCTGCCATAGCCCATTAACGCCAGATTTCGCCGCATTGTCCTGACGGGTAAACTAGTCGCACTGATTTCTGCGGGTATTTCACGCACTGTTGCTTGTCTGTTAGCACTGACAACTCTTGGCAAATGTCGTTGCTCTCGGTCGTTTAGTGAAGGCCTTTGGCCACTGCGTTGTCCCATGCTAAGAAATAAGACCTGAGACATTATATTGTCGGCAGACTCTTGCCACTGTGGACGTCGGACTATTGAATTCCCTAACAATTTCCGAATTGTTTCTATATTTCTAGATCCGACTCTCATCCTGTGTACAAAGCCAGTTAATTTCCGTCGTGCGGCCATAATGACGTCGGAAACTTTTCACATGAATCACCTGAGTACAAACTGCAGCTCCGCAAACGCACTACCATTTCTTACGTTGTGTACTTGATACTACCGTCATCTATACCTGTGAATATCGCTGTCCCATGAAGTTTGTCACATAGCTGTATTACGTTCCGTGCGAGAATATCAGCAGCTAAGTCAGGCAGTATATATGGACTGTTGTCGGTCGCTGTGGTGAGTATTTTTCTATGCTGCTACTCCACCCTCCATCAACCGGTGTTGTGTGTGCTCTTCTGCCAACCGACAAGTAAAACTAATCGAAATGGAAGAACACCAACATAAAGGTGAGATATTTAGAAGTTATTTAAAGAAATTTTAAGGGCGAAGATTATACAGCTTTCTTTATGTTTAATTTAAACAAAGATAGTAATAAAAAGATGAATCGAAAAAACAAGCGTTCATATAAAATTTTACGACACGATACAAAAAGCACTTAGCTAAAACACTTGCTCAGGAAGAACACAATCAAACGGTGTCGTGAAAACTACATTTCTTTCTCTACAACTTAGTTCAATTCCAAGTGAAATCACTATTACCAAACCCACGATTACATAACTTGCAATACCCTGCTGTCCTGGAAGAATACTAGGAGACACGCTTCCCCTGGTGTTTCTCATAAGTAAGCATGTCATTCCGATGTAAAAAAGTTTAATCCCGCACTAATTGGAAGGTAGGACCCGTTTCCATTTTTCGATAGGTAAAGTTAATTACCCCTTGGTCAACTGAAATATTTTCCTCATGTTCTAACGTACTGCACTGATTTTTTTAACGTCGTCTCGAATATTTTGCTTTCACAAATTTGTCACAGCGTTCTCGTGTATAATTTTGCGTCTTCTTTACGGCAGTGCTTCTCTTGTTATAACTATCAGTCCTAAATGGTACACTATAGTGGCTACACGTGCGCTGAATTACGCTTTTACTAATCTTATTATTAGATGAAGTGTGGAGGCATACTATTATACAATGTACGTCTTGATGCTTCTCCATGTCGCCAAATATGTAAATTATGGTGTATTCCGCACATCCCGGAACACCGGAATTGTGTGGTGTAAGTTGTCCCGTTTGGCTGAGTAAAATTCCCAAATTTCGAAAATGTAATCCCTTTTTATGTCGAAATGAAGAAAATGCGACACAAACGGCAACCTGATCTCCTCATACTTCGATTAATGCGAATGGACGAAACTCAGAAGTCATAGTTCATATTTTACCTTACGGATGAAGTAAGTAAACTGTCCAATTATTGAAACTTCCTGGCAGATTAAAACTGTGTGCCCGACCGAGACTCGAACTCGGGACCTTGCCTTTCGCGGGCAAGTGCTCTACCATCTGAGCTACCGAAGCACGACTCACGCCCGGTACTCACAGCTTTACTTCTGCCAGTATCTCGTCTCCTACCTTCCAAACTTTACAGAAGCTCTCCTGCGAACCTTGCAGAACTAGCACTCCTGAAAGAAAGGATATTGCGGAGACATGGCTTAGCCACAGCCTGGGGGATGTTTCCAGAATGAGATTTTCACTCTGCAGCGGAGTGTGCGCTGATATGAAACTTCCTGGCAGATTAAAACTGTGTGCCCGACCGAGACTCGAACTCGGGACCTTTGCCTTTCGCGGGCAAGTGCTCTACCATCTGAGCTACCGAAGCACGACTCACGCCTGGTACTCACAGCTTTATTTCTGCCTGTATTTCGTCTCCTACCTTCCAAACTTTACAGCGTTCTGACCTGTTTTATGTACCACGGGGGATCAGTTCCAACTCTTACCAATTTATGAGGTATGAATCTCTCAATTGCTGTTGCTACTATATCTTTGAATTTGAGCCACATCTCGTCTACATTTGCATAGTCAGTTCGGAAGGAATGGAGATTGTCTCTTAGGAAGGCTTCTAGTGACACTTTATCCGCTTTTTTAAATAAAATTATTTTGCGTTTGTTTCTGGTGGATTTGGAAGAAACGGTATTGAGCCTGGCTACAACTACCTTGTGATCACTAATCCCTGTATCAGTCATGATGCTCTCTATCAGCTCTGGATTGTTTGTGGCTAAGAGGTCAAGTGTGTTTTCGAAACCATTTACAATTCGCGTTGGTTCGTGAACTAACTGCTCGAAATAATTTTCGGAGAAAGCATTTAGGACAATCTCGGAAGGTATTTTCTGCCTACCACCGGTTTTGAACAAGTATTTTTGCCAACATATCGAGGGAAGTTTGAAGTTCCCACGAACTAGAACCGTATGAGTGGGTTATTTATTTGTTACGAGACTCAAATTCTCTCTGAACTGTTCAGCAACTATATCATCGGAGTCTGGGGGTCGGTAGAAGGAGCCAATTATCAACTTAGTTCGGCTGTTGAGTATAACCTCCACCCATACCAATTCGCACGGAGTATCTACTTCGACCTCACTACAAGATAAACCACTACTAACAGACACAAACACTCGACCACCAATTCTGCCTAATCTATCTTTCCTGAACACCGTCTGAGACTTCGTAAGATTTTCTGCAGAACTTATTTCAAGCTTTATTGAAGTGGGAATGATCTGCAGTAGATGTGTCATATCTTATCTGTGTGCTATCAGTCAAGTGGGAGCGTGTGCTCGTGTGACTAGGGTACCCATCTGCAGACATGAGGAGGTCCACATAACGCTGCAAAATTCTGGCGCTAGTGAAGGGTAATGTAGCAGGGCTATTTTCTTCCACCTCCGATCTGTTTTGAAATGGAAACCACAGCGAAAATAAAAAGTGTTTTACTTGGAAAATTTTGCTACACCTTCCAGAAACTCGTACATCTCTACATAGCCGTCAGTCCGACTTTGCTATTTGCCCTAGCGTGGTATCATCTTTCCAATACCCTCGTCGCCGAAGGTAGCCGATTGTGATTTCCGACGCTGGTCTGCAGCTCTCTGCCTGTGCCAAACTGTTGTACCCATAACAGAAGTTCATGTGAGCGAATACATGAAAATCAGAGATAACTGAGTCCGGGCTGTAAGTTGGGTGATGAAACAATTTCCATCGTAAATGCTGCAGGTGCGTCTTCGCTTCACATACAGTGTGCGGCCGAGAATTATCATGAAGAACGGAACAAATGACAATGCCGTTATGTGGGATATGTGTCAGCTGTTTACTCACATCATTTGAAGGGCTTATTTCAAGAGTGGTACAAGACCATTACCTCCAATTTTCTGTCTATAATGCTTCTGAAATTAATGAGCCATACAAACAGAAGGAAAGGTCCATCACTATCAGGAAGCGATATTCTTGAATATTTCTACTATCTCAACTGCAGATTTTTCAGCGTTCATTTAACTTTAGGACTCTGTATCTCAATATGAACAAAAATGGACTTGTACCACTATTGAAATAAGCCCTTCATTTGGCAACGATATGCAGAGGTGAAGTCAAGTGCATGGGGCGTTTACCAAAGATGGAAAAATATCAACTGAGCTGTCGCTTGTTTTCTCTAGATTGTGTAATTTTTCATTATATACCTTATCTTCTATTTAAGATAGTGGCGCTGTATGTGATGGTCTGCAAGCGTATTGATACATATCGTTTCTCATTGGTTATTATGTAGAACGTCTAGCACCCGTCTTATTAATGATTTTCAGTGGACTCCATGACAACAGTGTTCATCACGGACAGTTGTTAATATAGCGACGATAACTGGCAAGAGCCTAAAGCATGCGAGATTTTGCTACCTTCCAATGGTGTGGGAGAGTAATGGCTATTCTGGACCACAAAGGTATCATTTCGGATGACAAAGTAATCATGCATAAAAAGTTTCAAATATAAGTTCTTAACATGGTGTACTGTAACAAAATGAAACTTTTTGATGTAACGGGAACTACCAGATAAAGCACTTCCCGTTTCAAGGGTGGAGAATTGGACGGGAAATTCAGAAAATAAGCCATTTGCCCTACATTAGATACGTTTTATGCTTCTCGAATCAGCGATAGGTATGACGCCTTTTGTGAATATAGCCGTATTGATTACTTACTAATTTATTTTTTTCGTTTATACTAGTCGTTTCGGCTACTGCCTTTATTAGATATGAAGAACGTTGGAATTTGCAATTATAAAGTAGATTCAGAATGAGATTTTCACTCTGCAGCGGAGTGTTCGCTGATATGAAACTTCCTGGCAGATTAAAACTGTGTGCCCGACCGAGACTCGAACTCGAGACCTTTGCCTTTCGCGGGCAAGTGCTCTACCAACTGAGCTACCGAAGCACGACTCACGCCCGCTACTCACAGCTTTACTTCTGCCAGAACCTCGTCTCCTACCTTCCAAACTTTACAGAAGCTCTCCTGCGAACCTAGCAGAACCAGCACTCCTGAAAGAAAGGATATTGCGGAGACATAGCTTAGCCACAGAGTGGGGGACGTTTCCAGAATGAGATTTTCACTCTGCAGAGTGAAAATCTCATTCTGGAAACATCCCTCAGGCTGTGGCTAAGCCATGTCTAGAGTGAAAATCTCATTCTGGAAACATCCCCCACTCTGTGGCTAAGCTATGTCTCCGCAATATCCTTTCTTTCAGGAGTGCTGGTTCTGCTAGGTTCGCAGGAGAGCTTCTGTAAAGTTTGGAAGGTAGGAGACGAGGTTCTGGCAGAAGTAAAGCTGTGAGTAGCGGGCGTGAGTCGTGCTTCGGTAGCCTAGTTGGTAGAGTACTTGCCCGCAAAAGGCAAAGGTCCCGAATTTGAGTCTCGGCCGGGCACACAGTTTTAATCTGCCAGGAAGTTTCATAAAGTAGACTGTGTGTCTGAACTGACACCTACGCGTCAGGCATGGTTCTCAGTGCCACCACAGAACTTTCTTTTATAAGTTCTGATCTTAAAGGTATCCGATGATGGCAGTAGACGAGAAGTTGTACAAAATAAAGAAATCGTAATAAATGAAGAAATTTTAGTAGGCTATCGAGGCCGTTTTATTCTTAAATTATACACAGTGATCGCGGACTCGTATAGAAAATTCGTTTTCTTTATTAGGAAATGTACAGTCATAAGATAAATTGTCGTATATCGTATTTGTGCCATACCCCATCTGCAGTACCTCTCATTCCTTTTCTTCTGTTACGTTTAGTATGTCTGAACGTTCTCAGTAGCTTATTCTGTCAATTTCTGGCTCGTTACACAAGTTATGAATCGTATTACATACACACACACAGGCGCGCGCACACACACACACACACACACACACACACACACACACACACACACACAGTCAGAGAGAGAGAGAGAGAGAGAGAGAGAGAGTGAGAGAGAGAACAGTGCGCGTGCGAGTGGGCACATGCGAACGCTCACAGGTAGATCGTGCGTCAGAACGGTGATGAGTAATAGTTTATGGGTGGAGATCACTCTTTATAGGTGCTTCCATAACTTAAGTATGCACTCTTTCATGCGTCTATAACATCATAAACACAGTGGACTAGTACGTAGTGAGCACGAAGAGACACCACGCTATTTCCTGGCAACGACGAAATTGTCCTTTATAATGATGTCACTGTAGTGAGGAAGAGAGTGACCAAGTTTCTTCATATGTATCACGTACAAACCAAGAACACTTACTGAGGATTAGACTCCATAGACTTGTTTAAATGCTGGTATGTTGCAGTAGCTCTATGGAGATGGAGAAACTAACGCATTAAAAAATTTTGATGCAAAATAGCCTATGTACAATACATGTGATAGACAATTAGCGTAGAATCATAATAATAGAAATTTTATGACTGTTAAGAAGTTCTATTGAAAGAGAAGCAGTGTGCTGCTTGAATTGCGCGCATTCCATGGCTGTTCTATTATGGCTTTTACAAACATAGTGCATGCTATAGAGTAAAAGTGTAAACCTCTGTATAGAGGCGTGTATAGTACGTCTACCCAATCTGAGTTACTTTACGTGCAACAACTTCTCTCTCGTTTGCCGGCCGCTGTGGCCGAGCGGTTCTAGGCGCTTCAGTCCAGAACCATGCGACTGCTACGGTCGCAGCTTCGAATCCTGCCTCGGGCATGGATGTGTGTGATGTCCTTAGGTTAGTTAGGTTTAAGTAGTTCTAAGTTCTAGGGGACTGATGACCTCAGATGTTAAGTCCCATAGTGCTCAGAACCACTTTCTTCTCTCTCGTTTCCCATTCCTCTGCTCCACGCCGCAACTACACGGACGGCTAAACTCTGCTGCATGACATCTGCGAGTCCACCTTTCACTAGTACTGACAGAATATATTGAGAAGATCAAAATATTTCTCCTTTTAATTTCTACAGTTCATTTTAAATGCCCAACCTCTCCGCTAAATCATGTACAGACTTGTACATGCATGTGTGTATCACTGAGCTATGTTCCAAGAGCTGCGGTTGTCCGCTGATGATGCTGTGGTGCACAGAATGATGTCGGAGGTAAGTGCCTGTAGGTTGATACAAGATGATCTAGACAAAATTTCTAGAGGGTGTGATGAATGGCAGCTGACTCTTAATGAAGGGAAATGCAGATGAGTAGGAAAAACAAACCCATAATTTCCGGATACGGCTTTAGTAGCGTTCAGCTTGACACAGTCGTTTAAATATCGGGGCGTAACACTGCGAAGCGACATGGAATGGACCGACCGTGTGAGTATTGTGGTACCGAAGACGAATGCTCGACTTCGAGTTATTGGGAGACAATCAGGAAAGTGTTGTTCATCTGTAAAGGAGACCGCGTATACGACGCTGGTGAGGTCTATTCTTCAGTAACGGTCGAGTGTTTGGGATCCGTACCACGTTGCACTGTGTAATATTAGAAATTTTCGCCTAACAAACATGAATATACGCTCAATAGTAAACGCCTGATGGCATAAAGTTATCGAACAATTGTAAAGTAAAAGAAATGAACCATCGCATAGCAGCGACAGAGTCTATTATTCTTTATCTTTACCGTTCTTGCGCGGTGGCTGTAAATCTCTATGTTCATGTATCGATTAATGCTAGAAAAAAGAATTCTATTGTTTCAAGACAAATGAGGCATTTGGCGCCTCACATTTTACTGTTTGTATGCTATGAAAAACGGACGCGGACTTGCTGCGTTCCGCAACTGTATTTTACAGTTCATGTGAAAATATTGAGTGAATATTCTAATTCTTATTTTTTCCATTCAGAAAACATGTAGTTTCTTGTAACTGATTACGAAAAGACAGCATCAAGAGGACATTTTGACTGTTATGTACAAAGTATTTAACCACAATGGTCATCTATTGTAATTTAATATGAAAAGGTACGTAGCATTAAAAAAACGCGTGTTAAAGATAAGTGTGCTTATTTTAGTAAATTAACCTTGATGATTTCCATCCCCTTATTTACCTGAAGGATAATTATTTTGTGTTACTTCATCACCAGAAATTACGATCACGCTGATGGGCCGAACGCACTTTTTTGTGTAGTGTTGCATTTCTTTTAAAGTCTATAAATCTTCTGGTCCCTTAGTATTGATCCGGGTATGACTATATCGCGACTATAAAAATGCACAGAAATGATCATGTTTCTTCCGAACGATCTCAAATATATATCAATATGCTGCTCTTATTCAGGTATTTAATGCTCAACGTATGTTATTATAATACTGTAATCAATCCCTGATTCGGTTGCCAAGTGGCCCACCAAAATATGGACTTTTTCGACAAACAATTCTTTTATTTTCGTCCCCCAAGAGCAACGCTACACTTGGCGCCCGAACAAGGACTTGATCAAAAATCATTTCATGTATGTGTTTAAAAATTTTTCACTGCTTGTTCTAACAAATGTTTCATTTTTTTTCATGTGGATGCAATTCAACCGAGAAAGAGAAGTGGGAAAACCTTTTTATTAATTCGGAAGAACGATTGATGAAACTACCAAACAAAACGCGAGTATCCAGCCGTATCACCATCAAGACAGCCATAGTAAGTGAAATTTTTATACGCAGTAGCCAAGCTTTCGTAGTGACAATGCATCTTTCGAGTTGATCGGAACGTAAACCTGTCTTTCCTTGCCTTGAAACTGCTTTAGTTCAATTTGTCCCTAGTCCATTCTTATGTAGTTAAATTCAGTGAAAGTGTACCCTTGTTGTCAGTGCATAAAAAAAATTTTCGATAATGCGGATAATTACGCTCAAAACTAGTAAAACGTGTGATATTTCATTTGTTTGTAATTAGTAGGAACCATCTTGTCTTCTTGGCGTACATGAACGTCAGTTGTGGCCCAGAGTTAAAATTTCACCTTAGGTCACAGTAAGCCATAGCACTACGTCACAGACAAACGACTGACGGCAGTGACAAACAATATCTGTAGCATTTTGACGTTTGACAAATAATTCATGAAAATGGCTGACGGTAAACAGCGGACACAAACAAAACCAGACGACAGCGGTGATGCGAATGGACCTCACTATCCATTACGATCACGCGCGATAGGTACACGAGCGGAGGCAGAAGCAGCCGCGACCGAAGTTTTAGAAGCCGGTCCTAGTGTGCAAACTATTCCCGCTTTTGAAAAAAATTACTTGGCCGCAATGATCGAAGCAATAATGGAACGCAAGTTCCAAAGTCAAAGACAGAGTGAAGCGCAAAGACAGGAACGTGAAAATCAGGAAAAATTAGATGAAAAGGCCCGCGAAGAAAAAGAGAAGGCCGAAATACGGCATAATAAAAATCAGGTCCTTACAAATCTGTGCAATTCAGTAAAAGCAGACATAAATTCAGGAAAAGCAGACATAAATTCAGTAAAAGCAGACATAAATTCAGTAAAAACAGAAACAAATTCAGTAAAAGCAGACATAAATTCAGTAAAAACAGATCTGCAAACGGTGATAAATGACCTAAATACACGGTTAAATTCAGTAAAGGCCGGACTGAAGGCAGACATAACAGCTGATTTAAATACCCTGTTGGGTAATGTCCAAAGCCAAATCAGTAGCAGATCACGACCATGAGGCTAGAAATTGACACACAAGTAGAGTCAAAAATAGGATATTTCAAAACGGTTAGATGAAAAAATCGAAGCCACGAAGGGAGAGATAAATTCAAAAGTAATGGAATATCAAAAACAAGCTACGACCTTAAGATTATACTGCAATCTCTGATGAGATCAAGGGAGTTAAAACCGCAGTAGACACGATCGAGAATGTTGTTGATGATCTTTCCAAACAGATTGAGACTCTTAATACAGAGGATCAAATAAAGAATACAGTTAAGGCACATGATGAAGCATTGTCCGATCACTACCAAGAGTGGATTAAAGACAAAGACGGATTCATAGAAAACAAGGTCAAGAACGAACTCAGGGAAACGGTCAAAAACGTGACCTTTGAAATATTGGCAGCCCCTGGAAAAACAGGAGACACGGTCATTTCAGAATAAGCCAGATAAGACGAACGTTAGCTCAAGATTTATCTGAATGGCGTCAACAGATAGTTGATGAAGTTCGTACACTAAAATGTCAAGTTGAAAATTCCCCACCTCCCGTGTCAGGAGAGTGGAATAATTCACCACGATGTAATGAACAGCAGCAGGTACATTACCGTTTACCATTTGATAACGCTCAAACTCATAGTTCTATAGAAGCACAATTTAACCAGAGTACCAGCCCACTCACTTTTGTCAGTTTGATGCAGGAGGAAAGCGTGATCAAACATCGTGCTTTTCCGACCTTTCACCCACAGAAAAGAGAAATTCTTCGTATAGTGTTCCTCCGAAATTTTTCAGGAATTTTCCCGAATAGCTGGAGTGACCGCCAGCTAATTCAATTCGTTAGTGGATTTATCGTAGGCGATGCTGCCTTATGGGGAACCGAAATGGTCGACTCTTGTAAAAGTTATAAAGAGTTTGAACAGATGTTTTTAGCTAAATTCTGGAGTTTTGGTGTGCAGCAGCGCCTGAGAAAACAGGTTTACAACGCCGAAGTGTTTAACAGTAAGCGCGGAAGTTTGAGAAGATATTTTGAAAAGTATTTAGCGAAAATCAAGTTCTGGTATTCGCCGATCACCGCCGAGGAAGTTATTATGATTCTAAAAACTAAGCTACCGATTGCGATCAGAGAAAAGTTAGTAAACGTGTCTGAGGACCATACGGATACCTTCCTATCTGTGTTAGACTCATTACGTCTAATTTACGCGGACGCTAGAGTTGATGTTGGCAACACCCACTTCAGTGCAGGCGGCCAGCACAATACAGAATACGCAGGCAACAAGGGTGGCCGACCGAAAGCGCGTCACAGCGACGGCCAGTACCAACCCCACAACGGTTTCAAAAATAAACACACTACGTACTCTACCAGTAAATACAAAAATAAGTACAATAACGGCCAGAGATACAATCCAATACATAATTCGTCACCACCTCAGTACGGAAATGCACATTATAATACACAGCCCCAGCAATATGGAAACACGCAACCGATCAACGGAAATTATCAAAACAATCAGTCTTACGATTCAGATAGTCAGTGGAAAGGAAATAAATGGCATAATCAAGGTGGAGACCAACGTACACCTTTCAGCAACGGTTACAATCAACACAAGCCACAGCAAAATACTTTTCAGCCACAAAATATACACATCACGCAACAAGCGAACGGACCTTCAGGAAGTCTGAAGCCTAAACGCCAGCATAATACGCAGATTTATTATGGGCAAGCGAATACGCCAGGACAACAAAATCCATTTCCACCCGAGTTCGTACCACAAAACCAACACCAGTTCCAGACGGAAGAAACTTTAAGAAATATAAATCAGCAGGAAAGTAAGCATCGAGTGGAAAATTAAAAGCAGCACCTTTGAGCATCCTATAGGATGCTGCAGGTGTGAATGGGGGCACCCCGTCCCTTAATCCACACGAAATTAAAGCAATTAGGTATGACAAAGAGACAAACTTACGGGATGATCTAGTAGCAGACACTGAGACGAAAGACAATGATGACGCATGGGACGAACAAGTTCAAGATTCCACAAGAGTGGCAATTGCCAACATACCAGTAACAGCCATTGTAGATACAGGAGCTAATATAAATGTCTTATCTTTATGTTTATTTAAGCAAATATCCTCTGTATGCAAAGTTTTATCACCTCCAATTCAAGGTGGCACCGTTTCGGGAGCAATTGGTCCACTAACACAACGTGTAAATCTTCAGACTCAGCTTCAAATCCAGATAGAGTCTATTTCAGTAACGTGCATTTTTATTATTGTTAAAAACCTATCAGTGCCATGTATCCTGAGTATGGAATTCCTGAGGCAGACGAAAGCTAAAATTGACATCGAGTGTGGAGTCTGTACTCTAGTAGCGAGCCAGCAACAAGTAACTGTAAATTTGTTAAGAAGTAAGGTGAAGACAAACTTTGGGGTGCTTCAGATAGCAGTACGGCCATGGACTAAAAGACAACAGTACAGTCAGACAGAAGACATGACAGATCATGAAGGTGTTAATGACGATGAGTATAAAGGCCTAATTCCCGGTCAGAGTGAATTACACGGTAAAGCTAGTGAGTCCACTGAATTATCCAAACAACAGAAGAATGAGCTTTACAATTTGTTAACAAATTACGTTCAAGTATTTTCTAAGGAACCTGGACTAATAAAAGGCTTTGAATATCGAATGGATGTCCTGCCCCATTCAACCTACTGTAGAACAAGCTATTCCATTCCATATGCGAGACGCGAAGCTGTCAAGTGCGAGATCAGGAAAATGTTACGCTGGAATGTGATAGAAGTATCTCATTCACATTATTCGAGTCCTTTACTGTCAGTACTAAAATCAGATGGTAGCGTAAGGCTAGTCCTAGATGCAAGATTAATCAATAAATTTATAGTACCCATAAGAACGAGACCAGAGGCTCTTGAAGAGCATCTGCAGAAGTTTCATGGAGTTAAGTATTTGGGCACCCTTGATTTGAAAAGCAGTTACTGGCAAGTAAAACTTGCGCAGGAGTCTAGGAAGTACACTGCGTTTATATTTGCAGGTAGATCTTACCATTCCAAAGTTGTACCGTTTGGACTAAATGTGAGTTCCGGAATTTTTATTTCTGCCCTTGACTATGTACTAGGTCCTGAACTTTTAGATGAGGTAACAGTCTATGTGGATGACGTTCTTGTAGCATCGAAAAATTGGGAAGATCATCTGGCCCTTCTTCAAAAGGTATTTCAACGATTCAGAGAGTATGGTGTAACAGCAAATCTTAAGAAATCCAAGTTTGGAAAAAGTGAAATTAAATTTTTAGGACACATCATCACCATGGAAGGAATTAAACCTGACCCGGAAAAATTGTCTGCTATAAAAAACTTTCCAACCCCTGTTACAAAAAGGCAACTGAAAGGATTTATCGGTCTTACGTCATTTTTCAGACGTTTTGTTCCCAATCATGTATTGAACAATCCCGCTCTTCACAACCTTTTAAAAAAGAGTTCGCATTGGAATTGGACGCCGGAATGCCAAGACGGATTTCAGAAAAGACAGTCTGGTTAACAGTAACATTCTCCATCATCCTCAGATGGATAAGGAATTTTGTATTACTGCAGACGCTTCCTTTGTGGGTATCGGCGCTTGTCTTTTCCAGATTCAATTAGTAAATGGACACGAGCAAATCCAAGTGATTAGCATTGCGATTCGAGTGTTATCTGAGTGTGAAAAGTCTTATTCGGTTACGGAGTTGGAGGCACTCGCCGTAGTATGGGCTTTTAGGCGATTTAACTACTATATCTATGGAAGAAAAATTAAAGTCTATTCAGACCATCAAGCCTTGTCATTCGTCCTTAAATGCAAGTTGCAACATCCTCGTCTTACTCGATGGTGCTTATTCCTGCAGGAACATGACTTTGACATTGGATATATAAAAGGTAAAGATAATGTTATAGCAGACGCACTTTCTCGCTCACCTGAGGGATTACCAGAAACCAGCGAACTGCTGAAACAAATGTCTAATTATAAAGTTTTGTTAATGAAAGATCCAATTCACAGAAAGTATTTACTTCAGTTATGTAGGCAGATTCAGATTCTTCAAAATACAGATCCAAAATGGAAAAAGGTTAGACAAATTCTTCACGAAAATCCAGCCCACAAGTTGTCCAAGTTTTATAAAGTTCATAACCAAGTGCTATTTCATAAGACGTCTGAGTCATCTGAGAGGTGGTGTGTTTACATCCCTCGAAATTTCATTGAACATCTTCTGTGGTACACTCACATTTCATGGAGTCACTACGGACCAGAAAAATGTAAAAGGAAAATCTCGACTTACTGTTATGTTCCGAATCTACATCAGAGAATCTATAAATTATTGAGAAACTGTGTCATCTGTCAAAAGGCAAAATCCTTAAACATTTCCACTTCAATCCCACTAAATCCAATAATTGCTGAAAGGCCAAACCAGCTTCTTAGTATTGATTTGGCAGGTCCACTACCCACCGGTAGGGGAGGCGCTAAATACTTAATAGCAATCGTGGACAATTTTTCTAAGCACATAAGACTGTACGCAGTGAAATCTTCTTCTTCCGATAATTCGCCGCATTGAAAATGATTATTTCCCACGATTCGGGGTTCCAGAATCAATCTTGTCCGATAATGCTTCAAATTTCACATCACGCCCGTGGCGTGCATTTCTTGCTCGCCATGGAATCAAACAAATTTTGATGTCCCTGTTTCGACCGCAATCGAATCCGACAGAAAGAATCTTCACTGAATTTAACAGATTTATAAGGACGTACATTCCGAATAAGCAATCTAAGTGGGTAGACTTCGTAACACCTTTCGAACAGATTGTAAACCACCTTCCTCATCTGTCGACCGGATTCACGCCACATGAGTTAATGTCAAGATCAAAAGAAAGGAATGAATGGATAAACCCCCTTCCAAAGTTACAAGACAACGAATTGGACCTAGACGCAAAAATCAGGCAAGCTCTCATATCATTGACAACGTATGCTAACCTCCGAAAAAAGCATTTGATTAGACGGTAAACAGAGTTATCGATTTCAAAGAAGGAGAAACTGTATTAGGCAGCACTCACTTTAAACCATCCCTGTTGTTAAAGAAGAATCGTAAGTGGCAACACATTTATGAAGGTCCCTTTGTGATAATGAGGAAACCACACATTGGTAGCTATTTGTTATCTGACCCTGCCACGAATAAAATCAAAGGATTGTTCCACCATCATGATATAAGAAAATTTTATAACGCCAGGAATTAAGTTAATTTAAGCTGTAAGAAAATTCTAAGGTATTGAAGATCAGGATTAACCAATGAGTGACAAGAACTGAACTGAACTGTCTACGGACGTTAACAGGTACTAAAAGGAAACATTATGTATTAAAACAACGCGTCTGGAAAATAAAATACAGAATAAGTTGTAGACAAGTATTTACATGAATAATCTTTATGTAAACAGGAGGACATGTCCTATAGGCGATTTTCAACTTTAGTTATAAGTTAGTATGTAAGAAAAATGATGTACTCGAGAGGTATTAATTAGCCCCGAGGTACTAAAAGGAGGAAAGAGGAAGGAGCGAATAATGCACTTCTCTCGCTAAATAGTAATTTGAAAATGAGCAGAAGGAGCGAATAATCTTCTTCTCTCGCTAAATAGTAATATGAAAATGATGATATATGTGCTTAGTATTAGTAAGTGAAATTTAATCGAGGACAAATTAATGACCTGTTTTGAAAGAAAATACTTAACGTCCAGACAAAAGAGGAAAGTAGTGTGAGAAGATTCGATTCCATGAGGTTATTCCCTATTTTCAAATGTGACGTTAATAAGGCACCACCTGTGCGCGCAAAACAGTCGGTAGATTTAACTTGTAAATTCCAGCACAGTGCTGTGCCAGCGATAAAATAACATCTCTTTGAAGTGAACAGGTACCTAGGATTAATCATGAACAGATTGATAACGCAGTGCAATTGTACTAAAAAGACCTGTCGTTACCCTTAAGTAAAAGCGTGATGGAATGAGAAGGAAGTTTATTATATAACGCAAAGTAAGACGAGTCCAGACTCTAAACAAGCTGAGTATAAGAACATATGAGTAACATGGTTTATTATGGCAACTTCACGGTACTATTGAGCATTAGCGATAGTGCAAATTCGCAAGCTGGTAGCAAATAGAATAAGAATCTCGCCCAAGCTTCATAGGTCGCCACAGCAACAAACAACAAAACTCTAGTGAGAGGCTTATATATACAAATGATAATTAACACCCAAATGCGTAATGCATAAACATGACTTAGTCTAAGAAATGAACAAAGAGTAGTAAGCAAGCTGCAGCAAGATACATATTAGATATACATGCTTGAGGTGATAAATTTTATTTTAAGTGCGCACTGCAATATTTATTGTTTTCTCTGTGATTATGTGATTATTGAATCCCTTTCCTAAGGAAAATCCTTTAAGATCCTTGATCCTATCCACTCCCCAGGATCAACTTGTAAAGGTGCACGTGTGCTTGGGAAGTGAGGCACTACGTATAAAAATGTGTAGGTTCGCGACGCGCATATTGCTTTTGTAATGCGCAATGTAAATTAAATTTCCGACCTGGTTGAGGAGTGATTTAAATTCTGTCGACGATCCGCGATTAGGCCCGCTTTGCCTACTTTTCTTTTTCGACTGTTTGTATTTCTACACGAAATCCAGAGGCGGAATTGCTATTTTCAAATCTGTCCTCGAACTTTCTTTAAAGACAAGCACATACGTGAGAAATTTTGCCATAAATGAAGCTCCCCTCACAAGTCACTAAATAAGATGACCATTTAAAAAAAATGTATTGGGCCTACAAAATGAATAAGCAAGCGTGATGAAGATTACTATGAATGAAATTAATTTTGTAAAGGAGATTGGAATTAATTTGGTCAAAGAAAAAGGACTTTTCATAGCTTACCTGTGACCGTAGGCATAAATAGTAAAAAAAAAGATTAAAAAAGAAACAACAGTTTTGATTCAAAGTGGTCAATTAGATTATTTCTCGATTTAAATGAACTATTGTAAATATTAGTATGTAAATCAACTTGTAAACACCGTGTGATGTTATGAAGCGAGAATTTCTTTTAATACACCGTTCCCGCAGACGCTCACCACAGTGCAAGTGAGGTTTTAAAGTTCGACGATTTTCAGTGGCAGCATTCTACTTTACCATATGTGTGAAAAATTCATTGATGTGGGCAGTGTGTAATAATCATTGTCATTCCACACATGCAGTTGCAGCGGTAGCTACCACTTACCTGTGAATCCGTAATTGGATAGTGGACAGGAAGTGATGTGGGGCAGTTTCGGTGGCAGAAGCTCCCTCCAGCAATCTAAAAAGCACAAAGCCACGATCCGCCGAACAAAAGCGACGCACGGCACCTCAAACGCGAAATCAACGCTCTGCAAGAAAGCTCCGGTCACGTGCGCGGGCACAGACTGAATTTCAAGATTGCTCGCAACAGTGGAGGCGCACAGCCACCATGTGACGAAGTAATGTAAATGTTAAACCGCCATCAGCAGTTGCTGTATGCTATATTCTGTAGCAAAAACATTCACATCCAGTACTGAAAACATTTTTGTACGTATCATAAACCTTCTGCGAGACTCTAAGATAGAGAAGTTAGCGTAATTAGTGTAATGACTGATTCTACACAGAGATAAGTCACAAGGTCACCTCTGAAAACGGTTGAAATGTAAACTTTACCGAGAGGTCAGGATACGAATGAAAATAAGCACACGAAAATACGTCAAAGGATCTGATCCTCCTATATCCCATCCCACATGTATATAAAATTAGTTTTGTAAGCTATTCTAATATAAGATATTATCTCTGTTTCATATGTGAAATAATTCGTAGAGCCACACTCGAGCCCTGAAAGTGAAAGATATTGACTTCCTTGTCAAAGCCATCACCAGTGGCCGCTCTACAATCCAAGTTTATCATAAATAGTGTATGTGCGACTAAAATAAATTGGTTGGTTGGTTTGGGGAAGGAGACCAGACAGCGTGGTCATCGGTCTCATCGGATTAGGGAAGGATGGGGAAGGAAGTCGGCCGTGCCCTTTCAGAGGTACCATCCCGGCATTTGCCTGGAGTGATTTAGGGAAATCACGGAAAACCTAAATCAGGATGGCCGGACGCGGGATTGAACCGTCGTCCTTCCGAATGCGAGTCCAGTGTGCTACCACTGCGCCACCTCGCTCGGTGCTAAAATAAATGTATAATTAAATGTGATAACGGACAAGGCAATCAATTGACAAGACGATGACAATATAATGAAAACAGTCAAAACAGAAAGTTGTGTACCAGTTGTGATAGTCAAATAACATTTGCAACGATGAAAAATGAAGTGTGACTCTATTTCCCTATAAATTTTGTAAATATGTGTACGTATAGCCTTAATTTTAAGAATCGTCAAGAAAGACTGAATCCATGCAAACTCTGATAGAAACACAGAACAAATTCACAACGTTCCACCGTCAGTAATTACAAATTGAAACGTTGATTCTTTTCTTATGGAATTAATGTGAAATGAAACTTTTAACAACCTGTATCTTACCACCGAAAATTACAAATATTCCAATGGGAATGAGGATGAAAGTAATACCTTCGGTATTCCTTCCCTCCTCATGGGAGGCAGTGTAATATTAGTAATTTTCGCCTCACAAACATGAATATACGCTCAATAGTAAACGCCTGATGGCCTAAAGTTATCGAATAATTGTAAAGTAAAAGAAATGAACCATCGCATAGCTGCGACAGAGTCTATTATTCTTTATCTTTGCCGTTCTCACGCGGTGCCTGTAAAATGTTCATGTATCGATTAATGGTATAAAAAGAACTCTGTTGTTTGAAGACAAATGAGGCATTTGGCGCCTCACCTTTTACTGTTTATATTCTATGAAAGGCGGACGCGGACTTGCTGCTTTCCGCAACTGTATTGTATATTTTATGTGAAAATATTGAGTGAATATGCTAATTCTTATTTTTTCCAATCAGAAAATATGTAGTTTCTTGTAACTGATTACAAAAAGACAGCATCAAGAGGGCATTTTGACTGTTATGTATAAAGAATTTAACCAAAATGTCCATTTATTGTAGTTTAATATGAAAAGGTACGTAGCATTATAAAAAAACGCGTGTTAAAGATAAGTGTGCTTATTTTAATAAATTAACCTTGATGATTTCCATCCCCTTATTTACCTGAAGGATAATTATTTTCTGTTACTTCATCACCAGAAATTACGATCACGCTGATGGGCCGAACGCAGCATGAGGCAGAAGGAACATTATCGTTTTCCTATTATTTCTAAACCAACTTTTTTGTGTAGTGTTGCATTTCTTTTAAAGTCTACATATCTTCTGGTCCCTTAGTATTGATCCGGGTATGACTACATCGCGACTATAAAAATGCACAGAAATGATAATGTTTCTTCCGAACGATCTCAAATATATATTAAAATGCTGCTCTTATTCGGGTATTTAACGCTCAACGTATGTTATTACAACAGTGTAATCAATCCCCGCTTCTGTTGCCAAGTGGCCCACCAAAATATTCACTTTTTCGACATTAAAAAAAGTAACAATTATTTTATTTTCGTCCCCTAAGAGCAACGCTACAACTGAAATCAGACATCGAAGCAATTCAAAGGCGAGATGCTAGATTTGTTAACGGTAAGTTCCATCACCATGCAAGTGGTTCGAATATGCTTCGTGAGCTCAAGTTGGTATCCCTGAAGGGAAGAAGACATTCATTTTGCAGAACACTGCTGAGAAATTAAGAGAATCGGAATTTGAAGCTGACAGCAGAATGTGGATTTCATCCAGACCTTGTTCACGTATCACATACTCTCTGGAAACAATCGCTCTACGAGTAATACGTACCTGTCAAATGACAGGGAGTGGGGATGAAATACAAGTGTAGCTCACCACGTCTGAATTGCCAGGCTATATTCATCCATTACTTGAGAATGAGAGCACTTAGTGACGTGCAACAAACTTTACATACAATTTTAAACCTTCACCAAAACTTGTCTCGTTGAGAGCCCCCACGGAATGAGGACAGAAAAGAGGTTTATGGCTTACTATAATATATTTTCCATGTTCATCCAGCAGAACTGCCGTATCAACCATGACGTTTTAATTAATTACCTCTTTATTCCTACATTTATTCACCGCACACTTGGCATGAAGTATTCACATACACCACTGAAAGTACCTGTTAAATTATATCACTGTATGACAGTTCAAGAAATATCGCCGCGCGGGGTAGCCCCGTGGTCTCAGGCATCTTGTCACGGTCCGCTCGGCTCCCCACGTCGGAGTTTCGAGTCCTCCTTCGGGCATGGGTGTGTGTGATGTCCTTAGTTTAAGTTAGTTTAAGTTAGAATAAGTAGTGTGTAAGCTTACGGTCCGTTGACCTCAGCCGCTTGGTCCCGTAAGACCCTACCACAAATTTCCAAATTTTCAGGAGACATAACGTCATAACACTGATATGCATGAAAACGAAACTGTGGAGCGAAATTTACTAGTGATTCAATTGAAAAATGTGCCCAAGGATGTGTGACGTATATTAAATACACGTGATATGTGCATAATTTGGCAAAGTCGTGTGTAAAACTCTGCTCCTAAACCCATGGGTCAATTTTAATAACACTTGGTTCAGATATTACTTACTATCTTGAAAGAAACACTCTGATGGTAAGAACTATGTTGTTATTTTTATTGTATTTAATGGTTTTATAGACAACGCTAACATGTATTCTTTGTTTTGAAATGGTACATTTAAACGTCCATTGAAACTAAACTTGTCCTGGGTGTGTTTTGTTCTGTGGTAATACTTTAGTAAGGAGCTATGGTAGATTTATTGTTGCGTATTATTGAGTCTGTTGGAAGTCGCTGTGTTTATTTGCAGGTTCGTTAGCTAATCTCCTCAGCGTCTCTCCAACTCCACGTGGGCGTGGTGTAGCTGAAACTTTCTATAGTAATTAGAATGCGTAGCCAGAGTAATATTTACGTTCGAATCTCACCTAATTATTAATCAGAGACGAGCATTCGTTTATTTCTTCTTCATGGAGAGAGATGGGCAGAGAGTGTGGGGAGGAAGTTATGGACAGAGAGTGAGACGATGAGTAGGTGGACAGATGGGGATGGATGAGATGGAGCCACATAAGATTAACCGTAAAGAACACACACGACACGAATACGACTTATGGTGTACGTACTTTCTCAAATGTTATGAGGTAAGGGACAACGGCGAAATAAGTATCCGTTGATCTCTCCCTTCACACATATGAGAGGAAAATTTTGTTTGCTTTTATTTTGTTTTGTGGTTTGCACGCTTATCTTTTATGATGGACAGGCTCTCTTACCTCAAATTAACCAAATTAACCACTTGACCAATGGCTAAAATTTGGTTTGAGACCAACCATTGACAGGTGTCCCTTCGTTAGTAGTGCTGTGGAATACTGATTTAGCATGTTACTGAAAGAAAACGGCCGAGAGCAAGATACGTGCGTAAGGGTGGACATACCACCCACAGGATTGACCTATATATGTCACGTACATCTGAAGAAGAGCCTAGTCTGTACGTTGATCAAGTTAAAATAAAATTGATCATGATTTAGCTGCTATCTGATGCAAATTTCTTTTGAATCTAGATAACAGATTTTCTTATCCTACTGCACTGTGCTACTGGAACCGTGCACATGTTTATCTCTTCAGTCAGTAGGTACACGTATGTGTTCTTCGAGTTTTCGCTTTGTAAAATTAGGAAATGGCGGTAAACGACACCACACGCCGCTTGCACTGTAACGATATTTTGAAAATACGATTCAGCAGAGTGACTGCCACAGCACTCGCTCTGAAGGTATTTCTTAATAATTCGTTAAACGATTTGTAGGATTTTTTATTTCTTGCTTCTAATACGTGAAAATTATATTTATGTTATTGTTTCCAGTTATCAACGATGAAGAAGTACTTCGCATACTGCAGCAGAGTGATTTCGGTCTGCTATTCTGCAATCCTCTTGTGCCAGAAGAGAGCCACGAGGTATTCGTAAGCAGGGGTTGATCTGAAAAAGACATTCCGTACTGAGATTTTCAGGGGGAGTTCTTCGAAATTTACACGTCTTAAAACGTTATTTCAGTGCCTTTTTTTGCCGTCAGAGTTCCTTGCACCGCGTACGGGCGTATAGTGTCACAAATGAAGCACTACCTGTAGCGGTTGGTCAAGTGGTCACAAAAATATAGGTCAAATATCAAAACAAAGAATGGTCAGATAGACTTACTAACCATCTGACTGATTTAAGTATTGTTGATTGTTGATGGATCAAGTACAAAAGATCTTGTATGAAAAAAGAAGTATCAAAGTGTAATACGAGGGTTTGCCCAGCAAGTAATGCAACGCATTTCATTTTTCTCAGCCGAAAACAATGCTACGAATGTGAAACGTTACGTTTGCATTATTTGAAGCCTCCTGTGTGAGCGCGCCAAGTTTCCCTCACTTCTGCCACATGGCGTAGCTGCAGGACAGTTTCAAAATGGCGTCTGCAGATGATGTAGATTACAGCCAACGTGTCGTCATTGAATGTCTCACTGCAGAGGAAGAAACTATGGCGAACATTCACAAAGGCTTGTCCAAAGACAATGGAACATATGCTATCGACAGAACTACAGTTAGTCGCTGGGCACGGGTGTCACGTCATCAGAAGGTGGTTCGGTGGAGCTCCACGATTTGCAGGGCCGGGAAGACCATCCACGGCTGTCACAACTGACAGCCCTCACGTAGCCGTTAAAGGATGCCCATAGTGGAAGATATTTTGAGGATGATGTGGAGGTGATTCACACAGTGAAACACGGGCTCCGCCAAGAGGACAATGATCGGTACACACCCAATTCTCTCACAATTCGGCTCTGAATTGAACTTTTGGGAACGGGCGCTGATAACCTCGCTGTTGTGCGCCCTAAAACACTAATCATCATCATCATCATTATCGGTACACACAGGGCATACACGCTCTTTTTCGTGCGGGAGGGAGATCGTAGGACGGGATGGAGATTGTGTGGAAAAATAGAGCGTGTAGATAAAACACCATTCTTTGGATCAAATGGCTCTGAGCGCAATGGGACTTAACATCTGAGGTCATCAGTACCCTAGAACTTAGAACTAGTTAAGCCTAAGTAACCTAAGGACATCACACACATCCATGCCCGAGGCAGGATTCGAACCTGCGACCGTAGTGGTCGCGCGGTTCCAGACCGAAGCGCCTAGAACCGCTCTGCCACACCGGACGGCCCACCGATCTTTCTTGTGTGTAATTCTCATTATTTTCAATAACGAATTGTTGAAGAAAAAAAGTGCGGAGCATTACTTTTTGGGCAACCCTCATAGATTGTCCCTCATAAAATTTTAACTGAATTTGGCTATTGAGCTGACAAAGTCTTCTCATGGGAGAAGTTCCTCTCGGAAGTCCAGAGATATATCTGTGGATAAATGGCAGACATCTGACACTCCTAAGACTGCTGCTAATACACCAAGGAGAAGAAATTTTGTCCCCAAGGGAAGAAGCCTATATCAGTCGAACAATTTCTTTAAATATTGCTGTGAAGGGTGCTGAACCGTATGCATGAAAAATACTTATTTGTGTGTACTTAAAAAAAATTGCTTTTTAAAATTTCGTGAACAAAGTTTTAGTGTGGGTTACCAATTTATTTTTCTTTGCTGGTCAAAACACGAAGTCTAGGTACGAGTAAAATATTTTTTAAAAAATATAAAGAAATTAAAACTAAAATAATGTAATGTAGACTGCAACAACGAAGCAGATGATGAAAATACTTTTATTTACTTGTTTTATCTTCGGGACTGAAATCTGAATGTCTGTTGTGGAAACGTGACTGCTCCATTTTCGCACGGACACCGATGGAATGAATACCAGTAGCAGAGTCATTGATCCACATTCTAGGGCTTTCAGTCTCCGTTTAGACGGGACGGCGGTGTCGCTGATTACGATGATGGATGGGGGCGGGCGCCAGCCGCAGGTTGCGGGCCTGACATGCGGTGAGCGGACCCGCGTCGGCGGTCAGGTCACACACCCACACACACCCACACACCCACATACACACAAATGTGTACGTGCGATGCGCACACAACCGCATACGGTCGCACCCATGACAGCGCTGGTCGCGTCCGTCATTTCATCAGCTGCTTAGGTGACGATTCCTTAAGCTGGTACTGAGACTCGTTTACCGAACGGTCAGGCGTCGGTATTATGAAGGATTGTCTGTACTGCATGACTGCTGTACGTAGTGCTCAGTATATTAATTTCTCTCATACAGTGTCAGTGGTGTCATTCTTAGATCTGCATACTGCAAGGACGAGACAATGAAGTGCTACACTTCATCACTGAGACATGCAGCCTGCACCTAGCCTTAACAGTTTTATATCGTTCCACGTTAGAGAAAATTTCCTCACGAACTTAAATTTATAAGGAGAAAATGGGTTCCCTTTTCCTATTGAATAATGGCTCCTTAAGTACCGTAAATAGTATTCCGAAGATTGCCAGTGACACATGTCATCAGGCACAGTATAACATTTACTCTTCACAATGATGTGGCCGTCCCATTGGCGAATGTGTAATGAAGAGCCAAAGAAACTGGTACACTTGCCTGATATCGTGTAGGGTCCAGCGAGCAGGCAGAAATGCCACAGCAAAAGCGGCATGGACTCGACTAATGTCTGAAGTAGTTCTGGAGGGAACTGACACCATTAATCCAGCACGGCTGTCGATAAATTCGTAAGGGTACGAGGAGATGGAGGTCTCTTCTGGGCAGCAAGTTGCAAGTCACCGCAGATACGCTCAATAATGTTCATGTCTGGGGAGTTTCGCGTCCAGCGGAAGTGTTTAAACTCAGACGAGTGTTCCTGGAGCCACTGTGTAGCAATTCTCGACGTGTTGGGTATCGCATTGTCCTTCTGAAAGTGCCCAAGTACGTCGGAATACACAGTGGACATGAATGGTTGCAGGCGGTCAGACAAGATGCTTATGTACGTGTCACCTATCAGAGCCGTATCTAGACGTGCTATATCACACCAACTGCACATGTCCCACACAATTACAGAGCCTCCACCATCTTGAACAGTCCAAAATGGTTCAACTACGTGTGAGCACTATGGGACTTAACACCTGAAGTCATCAGTCCCCTAGAACTACTTAAACCTAACAAACCTAAGGACATCACACACATCCATGTCCAAGGCGGGATTCGAACCTGCGACTGTTGCATTCGCGCGGTTCCGGACTGAAGCGCCTAGAACCGCTCGGCCACCGCGGCCGGCTTGAACAGTTCCCTGCTGACATGCAGGCTCCATGGATTCAAGCGGTCGTCTCCACACACGTGCACGTCCATGGCCCGATACAATTTGAAACGAAGCTCGTCCGACCAGGCAACATGTTTCCAGCCATCAACAGTCCCATGTCGTTGTTGACGGGCCGTGGCGAGGAGTAAAACTTTGTGTCTTGCACTTGAATGGTACACGAGTAGCCCTTCTGCTCCAAAAGCCCATATCGATGATGTTTCGTTCAATGGTTCGTACACTGACTCTTGTTGAAGGCCCAACATTGAATGCAGGAGAAAGAGTCGCCCTTTTGTCACATTTTACGAGTCCCTTCAGTCGCCGTTTGTCCCGTTCTTGTAGGATCTTTTTCCGGCAGCAGTGATGTCGGAGATTTGATGTCTTACCGGATTCCTGATATTCAAGGTACACTCGTGAAATGGTCTTATGTAGGCATTTCTGATAGCAGTGCCGTATTCAGCCTGTTTACATGTATCTGTATTTGAACATGTCTATACGAGTTTCTTTGGTGCTTCCGTGAATAATCATACTGATTACCTGTTTGTACTAAATCAGAGTCGCAGATGTTTTCAAAATACTATACCCTTCCACCACCATCACAACATAAAATGTAAGGGCTTCCAAAAATAATCATGGAATTCTTTTAAAAATGTTTTAATTTTCATACATAGCTGAGTCTCTAGCCTTACGAAACACCAGCATTCCATAACTTGGTCAGTCATTCTGGAGGAAAATATCAATCGACATTTTGTTGAATTTTCACCTTAACCCAAAAACAATGTTTCCGTATCTCTATCAAATGAGCCTTAATAACAATGGTTTTCTTGTTAGTACTGTACATACTGTCATCATTTCTGTAATTATTAAATGTGTTATTAACGCAAAGGCGCCGACTTTATGGTATATACAAACCAAAAATCAAGCAGAAACAAGATTATTATGCTGTATTTACTACCTACATGTATTTTTATGTGAATATCAAAGCACTTTCTATAAATAACAAACTATTTTAAGATGTACATCTAACAGAACTTGTTAAATCCATCCAGCTGCTAATGACACTGCCACATGTGTTAGTATAAATATTATATTCTGTTTCTTACCTTCGTTCATGTGTAAACATAGACTTTGAAAGGGTCACCTTATGTTGTGTTGTATAGGAATGTAGATGCCACCATTCATCAACGTAACAAACTCTGTGAAACAGTTAAATTTCAATAACTTTTTTTGTAATCATCGTTCTTTTGCAGACGTTGGAGTATTCTAGGCAACACGACTTCAAACCTGACAGTGTAATGAGTTATGAGAAATCTCTAAAACTGTAGGCATTGCTGTAATATTTGCTAGACGAAGAAACCAGATTCTTTCTGGTTGCATCAAAGACGGAATTAGAGTGTAGCACTGATAAAGAATGTACTAAATAACCACCCTACATTCCGTTCCACAGACATTTATCTGGTAATTCACTGTCCACGCAACTAACTTACTAAAATATGTTGAACTAACACTCGCTCAAAAGGTAACCTGGAACTATACGGGAGAAACCCTGAAATAGATCAGGTTACTAATCAAACGAACGTTGCATTTAATCACACTACCAGCAACCATCGCATAAAATCCTCATTCCCGTCTTTCATAACTACGGCTATACAGCCCAGTCTTCCGCTGCTACCTTCATTGCTCTATCCAAATCCTGGAGAGACATACACTCAATCTCGCTTTCTGTACCTGACTACCGTTCCTCTAATGTTGTTAATGATGACAAAGTTCCCACACCATCTCAAACAACTTGAACATCTCCAATTCTCCTGTATATCCCGTAAAGGTGAGCCCAAACACCCAACAATCTCTCGGAGCCTGGAGAACTCTGGTTTCCTGGCACGTGTCAATCAGCACATTCCACTTTCCCTTCTCCCCCAACTCTCTATGTCTTTTACCATAGTAATTTCAGTCATCGTCCGGTCCTAGATGATGAAATCAGCTCTAAAGTATACTCTTCCTTCTAACTAGAATCTACACTGCCTGTCCAACACCCCGTCAAATAAGGGCTCCGCCACACTTTCTCCATACCTAGCTGGCATTCAAGTCGTCGGCTACATACTACCAACCAATTATGTCCCTCGTAGACGTTACGAGTACACGCACTATCCCATGAAACATCTTCCCAGAAACATCCTACAACCTAATCGCTGCTTACAGTTACCAGATACTCTCTTACTAAAGTAACTGTACATCATATCACCAACAAGTCATGAACGTCATCTCCTACTTTCCCTTCTAAACGTATTTATTCTAATTTGTAAAGCTTTGTAGTGCCATGGATGAGAAGTGCGGATTAGGCTACCTTCATCCAGCCTAAGAAAGGGGGGGTAAATGAATGGGTTCGTAAATGAAGGAAAGGAAAAGGAAAGAAAAAGAAGAAAAGAAAGGATTGGGCTTGCTACAGGTAAGCATGCAACAAATCATAGACGTATGGTTTGGTTTGATTTGGTGGAGGAGACCAAACAGCGAGGTCATCAGTCTCATCGTATTAGGAAAGGATGGGGAGGAAGTCGGCACCGCCATATCAAAGGAACCATCCCGGTATTTACCTAAAGCGATGTAGGGAAATCACGGAAAATATAAATCAGGATGGCCGGACGTGGGATTGAACTGTCGTCCTCCCGAATGCGAGGCGAGTGTGGTTAACTGCGCCACCTCGCTCGGTCACAGACATATGATTTGAACGTAAGGTAGATTAGGTGCCAGTCATCTAGTGTACTGTATTGAAGTTTGGTACAGATTACCATGCAGCATCTCGAAAACAAGACCGACACTATGACGAGAGGTCGAAACGTAGTAGAGAACGAGCGGTACGATTGCGAGAAATATGAGATCGAATCAGTACGAATTAAAACAGTCAGAATTGTCTTAATCAACAACACATAATCACAGACAATTCCATGTAGATTTCTAGAAAGCTAGTGGCAGTTTTTGTGATCTGAGTCAGTTTTTGAAAAGTATCCGAACATCTATGGAAGTACGCTACAGCAATCAGGACGGAAAAATACGGTACAGAAAGGTACATCACCAGCTGACATTTATTTCAGAGGTGTGCAATGATGGGTACTTTCAGACTTCCTTTAATTTTTTACATTGTCATGTTTCTAATTCACAGTAAAGTTCCCCTGTTAAACCTTCCCCTACATTGATACTCTCGCAGAGGGTTCACCGAACCACCTCACAATAATTCTCTATCGATCCACTCTCGTTTCTCCCTATGTAGATCGGCGCCAGAAAAATAATTTCACATTCAGAGGAGAAAGCTGGTGATTGAAATTTCGTGAGAAGATTCCGCCGCAAAGAAAAAAAGCCTTTTGCTTTAATTGTGTCCATCCTCAATCCTGTATCATGTTGGTGACATTCTCTCCCACATTTTGCGATAACACAAAACGTGCTTGCTCTTTGTTGAACATTCTCGATGTACTCCGTTAATCCTATCTGGTAAAGATCCCAGACAGCGTAGCGGTATTTCAAAAGAGGACGGCCAAACGTAGTGTTGGCAGTCTCTTTAGTAGAACTGTTGCGTCTTCTAAGTGTTCTGCCAGTAAAACGCGTTGTTTGGTTTGCCTCCTTTATAAAATTTTTAGGTATTTGGTTAAATTTACGGTCTTTAGATTTGACTGATTTATCGCATAACCGAAGTTTAATGAATTCCTTTTTGCACTCATGTGGATGACTTGACACTTTTCATTATTTAGGGTCAATTGCCAATTTTCGCATCATTCAGATATTTTCTCTAAATCGTTTCGCAATTTGCTTTGATCTCCTGATGAGTTTGCTAGACGATAAAGGACAGCATCATCTGCAAACAACATAAGACTGCTGCTCAGATTGTCTCCTAAATCGTTTATATAGATAAGGAAGAGCAGAGGGCATTTAAAACTATCTTGGGGAATGCCAGAGATAACTTTTGTTTTACTAGATGACTTTCCGTCTGTTAGTACGAACTGTGGCCTCTCTGACAGGAAATCACGAATCTAGTCACATAACTGAAACTATATTCCATAAACACGCAAGTTCACTACAAGCCACTTGTGTGGTACAGTGTCAAAAGACATTTGGAAATCTAGAAATACAGAATCAATTTGAAATCCCTTGTTAATAATACTTCGTGTTTGTAAAGAAGTAATTTTGTTTCACAAGAACGATGTTTCCTAAATCCGTATTGACTATGCGTGAAAAGACAGTTCTCTTAAAAATAATTCATTATTTTAGAATACAGTATATGTTCCAATATCCTTATGTATTTCGAGGTTAATGATATAAACTTGTAACTGAGTGGATTACTCCTACATTTCTTGATTATTACTATGACCTGTGCAACTTCCCATTCTTTGGGTACGGATCTTTCGCCGAGCGAGTGGTTGTATATGATTGGTAGCTATGGGTTATTGCATCAGCACTTTTGCGAAAGGACCGTAATTGGTATACAGTCTGGACTGGAACACTTGTTTTTATGAAGTGACTTAAGTTGCTTAACTACTCCGAGGACATCTACTTTTAAGTTAATTACGTTGGCAGCTGTTATAGATTCGAATTCTGATATATTTACTTCGTCTTCATTGGTAAGGAAGTTCGGAAGGTTCTGTTTAGTAACTCTGCGTTGGCAGCATTGTCTTCGATAGTATCTCCATTGCTATCACGCAGAGAAGGCATTGATTGTTTCTTGCCGCCAACATACTTTACATACGACCAGAATCTCTTTGGATTTTCTGTCAGCTTCCGAGACAATATTTCGTTGTGGAAAGCGTCTCGCGTTGATGTCCTGCGCTAAATTACAAGCTTCTGTAAAACATCGCTGATCTCGGAGATTTTGCGTTCGTTTGAATTTGGCATGCTTTTTTCGTTGTTTCTGCAACAGTGTTATGATCCGTTTTGTGTGCCAAGGGGTATGAGCTTCGTCTTCACTGTCGGCGTTACTCATTCTACGATTCGTCACTCCCTTTAACTAAGCCCATGCTCTTTCTCTAACAGACAGGACGCGCACGATACATTCCATTGATGTATTACGACAATAATACAATAGTTTAGCCTTCATATATATATATATATATATATATATATATATATATATATATATATATATATATATATATATAAACAAGTTAAATTTGTCAAAAATAATTTTAGAGACAATCCACTCACTTTTTTGGTGAACAAGCCTGAGAAAAGTACTTTTAGAGTGTGTGCTCGTAGAGCTGTTATTAGCTGCATCCATACAGTTTTGTTTCTGGCGATAGAGAGTAAACTAATATCAGATGGAGTAGCCTCTCCTTCCAAATTTCGTTTAACCAGATTGAACGAGAATCCACTTGAGCCACTCATGTAACATAAGTTTTAAAATGATGTGTGATCCTACTACAAGTATCTCTAATAAGGCAGAATGGTATTTTTATTGGCCATCCGCACAAAGACGCCAAACACAGATGACATCGAAGCTGGTAAAACTTCTGTACCCATAATCAGTATTACGTCGGGACTTCAAAAAGTTAATTACGCACGACGTCTCACGCTGAGACCATGAGTCAACAGGACTGGCCCATTTTCAGAAGAGAATGTATGTTACAGGTTTCCTGCAGCCACAGTTCTACTGCAGTGTGGGTAAAATGTGCATCATAAGGTAAGAATGAAATGACGCGGCTACTGGATAAACTGAAAGAACCAGAGGTTGTACAGAGTTTCAGGGAGAGCATAAGGGAACGATTGACAGCAATGGGGGAAAGAAATACAGTAGAAGAAGAATGGGTAGCTTTGAAGGATGAAATAGTGAGGGCAGCAGAGAATCAAATTGGCAAAAAGATGAGGGCTAGTAGAAATCCTTGGGTAACAGAAGAAATATAGAATTTAATTGATGAAAGGAGAAAATATAAAAATTCAGTAAATGTAGCAGGGAAAAAGGAATACAAAAGCCTCAAAAATGATATCGACAGGCAGTGCAAAACGGCTAAGCTGGGATGGCTAGAGGACAAATGTAAGGCTGTAGAGGCCTATCTCACTAGGGGTAAGATAGATACTGCCTACAGGAAAATTAAAGAGACCTTTGGAGAAAGGAGAACCACTTGCATGAATATCAAGAGCTTCGATGGAAACCCAGTTCTAAGCAAAGAAGGGATAGCAGAAAGGTGGAAGGAGTATATAGAGGGTCTATACAAGGGCGATGTACTTGAGGACAATATTATGAAAATGGAAGGGGATGTAGATGAAGACGAAATGGGAGATATGATACTGCGTGAAGAGTTTGACAGAGCACTGAAAGACCTGAGACGAAACAAGGCCCCTGGAGTAGACAACATTCCATTAGAACTACTGACAGCCTTGGGAGAGCCAGTCCTGACAAAACTCTACCATCTGGTGAGCAAGATGTATGAGAAAGGCGAAATACCCTCAGACTTCAAGAAGAATATAATAATTCCAATCCCAAAGAAAGCAGGTGTTGACAGATGTGAAAATTACCGAACTATCAGTTTAATAAGTCACAGCTGCAAAATACTAACGCGAATTCTTTACAGACGAGTGGAAAAACTGATAGAAGCCGACCTCGGGGAAAATCAGTTTGGAATCTGTTGAAATGTTGGAACACGTGAGGCAATACTGCCCCTACGACTTATCTTAGAAGAAAGATTAAGGAAAGGCAAACCTACGTTTTTAGCATTTGTACACTTAGAGAAAGCTTTTGACAATGTTGATTGGAATACTCTCTTTCAAATTCTGAAGGTGGCAGGGGTAAAATACAGGGAGCGAAAGACTATTTACAATTTGTACAGATACCAGATGGCAGTTATGAGAGTTGAGGGACATGAAGGGAAGCAGTGTTTGGGAATGGAGTGAGACAGGTTTGTAGCCTATCCCCGATGTTATTCAATCTCTATATTGAGCAAGCAATATAGGAAACAAAAGAAAAGTTCAGGGTAGGTATTAGAATCCATGAAGAAGAAATAAAAACTTTGAGCTTCGTCGATGACATTGTAATTCTGTCAGAGATAGCAAAAGAGTTGGAAGAGCAGTTGAACGGAATGGTCAGTGTCTTGAAAGGAGGGTATAAGATTGACATCAACAAAAGCAAAACGAGGATAATGGAATGTAGTCGAATTAAGTCGGGTGATCCTGAGGGAATTAGATTAGGAAATGAGACACGTAAAGTAGTAAAAGAGTTTTGCTATTTGGGGAGCAAAATAACTGATGATGGTCGAAGTAGAGAAGATATAAAATGTAGACTGGCAATGGCAAGGAAAGCGTTTCTGAAGAAGAAAAATTTGTTAACATTGAGTATAGATTTAAATGTCAGGAAGTCGTTTCTGAAAGTATTTGTATGGAGTGTAGCCATGTATGGAAGTGAAACGTGGACGATAAATAGTTTAGACAAGAAGAGAATAGAAGCTTTCGAAATGTGGTGCTACAGCAGAATGCTGAAGATTAGATGGGTAGATCACATAACTAATGAGGAGGTACTGAATAGAACTGGGGAGAAGAGGAGCTTGTGGCACAACTTGACTAGAGGAAGGGATCGGTTGGTAGGACATGTTCTGAGACATCGAGGGATCACCAATTTAGTATTGGAGGGCAGCGTGGAGGGCAAAAATCGTAGAGGAAGACCAAGAGATGAATACACTAAGCAGATTCAGAAGGATGTAGGCTGCAGTAGGTACTGGGAGATGAAGAAATTGCACAGCATAGAGTAGAATGGATAGCTGCATCAAACCAGTCTCAGGTTTGAAGGCCACAACAACAACAACTGGAAAAAAGCGCCGAACGTGAGGTACTCGTTACATAAAGATTATTATACACAAAACGTCAACATTACACGCAGATTTATCGTCAAATTCTGGCAGCCTATGAGCCAAATATAATGTCGCGAACAGCCATACTGGAATGGTGCCAACAAATGACCAAGAGCGCCCAGACATGGATGATGATGATCGGAAATAGCAGATCCTACACCTCGCGATATCCATCCTTTCGGAAGGCTGAATGAGCGTCTTGGGAGAAAGGTTTTCCAACGGTGAGGACGTTCAAACATGGGTCTCGAATGCCTCTGTGACCAACGGCGGGTTTCTGTAACCGAGGATTGCTTGACTGATGGAATGCTACAACCGCTGTGTACAGACACTTGTTGATAGTAATGAAAAATAGTATTACGTATCTGCGTCAGTTTAAAGTGTACTGTAATACTGCCATAATAATACTCGTGAGGGAGATGGTCCAAACCCGCGTCCGGCCATCCGGACTTAGGTTTTCTGTGATTTCCACAAATTTATTCAGGTCAATACTTGACTTGTTCCCTTGAGAGAGCGCGGTCGACTTCCTTACCCATCCTCCCCTAATCCGATGGGGCCGATGACGTCGCTGTTTGGTCCCCTCCCCCGAATCAACCAATCAACCACATTAAAATTCAGTTTACTTCTTGAAGTCACCTCTTAGAATCTATTATCCCCAGCCGCTCACGTACTTTCAAGGTGGAGTACATTAATGCAGCAGTTTTTTCCTTGAATTCGTGCATCAATCCTATCATTGTTCCCCGGATTAAAAATCCCGTTGTTTTGAAATGATGAGGAACCTCTTGATTGTAAGGTTGCAACATGCCAACAATGTGTATGGCACTCAACGCCAGACATTCAACCTCAATACCGGATGCTAATGGCAACAAGGGGCGTAACTGAAGGTATAGAATAGTGAGCACGTCATGAGGATACGGAGCGTAGTTGAACTACTTAGTCGACGAGTAACTCACAACAGTGCTACAGTGATAGTGGTGATACAAGGCAGAGCAATGGCAACGACAAACAAAGGAAAAATTCTATTATGTCTATCACAACTATTGCCGATGTTGACATTTCATCGGAATGATGGAACTGAGCCGTGCGGCGGCTCGCGTTGGTGCTGTTTGTAGGTTTCCGCCCTCTGTTGAAGGCCAGACGGTATCGTTTAGTTGGCATGGTTGCGGTTGTATGTCTTCTTCTCGTGTTCACTGGCGCCACTGAGTTTCACCAGCGTTGCCTGTCCGCTGGTGGCAGCAGCGGCGGATATCGGTATATAGTAACTGTTGCCCTATCTTTGAGGCGACGTCGCTGTTTTTCCGGATCGTGTGAGTGGGCCAGTTCGGTTGGGAACTCAGGAGGAGCCAGGTCTATGCAGTACCAGAACACACCGGACCTCTGGCAGCACGCATGGACTATCGGATGGAAGGGCTGTGGTCAAGAGGGTGCACGACATCAACGTAAACCGGATCCAGCAAGATGAGTGCATTTCAGTCCAAGCAGAGAAACCTCCATCATTGTGACATCTCTTGATTCTCCAGTGACTTGGGTTTGTGTTGCTGCTCGTAGTGTCGCCAAGGTAAGGAGCAGCGAGTGGAGTGCTTGGGGAAGGCGGATCTGATTAGCTTTCCTCGACTTCTTATTACTATTTACTGTGTTCAACTTGTTACAATTTGTTAAGTTCAACCAGCGGTAATTTTTCTTGCCCGGTGGCCGCTAACGCCCCAGTTACCTGCCCTGGAGGTTAGTGTATGAAACCACAGTGTACGTTTCCTCGCCTTGCCGCTGCTGTCCGGTAAGGCGTGTTGTTTTGACAGCTTTCTTAATTATAGGCCGGCTGGCGATTCTTCTACTCTGGTGGTAGTGTTTCCTTTGTCGTTCCGGGCCCTCTAAACACAGTATTCTGGGGACGTAGTACAGACCATCAGTTCCGGCCTTGGCGTGTTGTTCCATCGTTGCATTTGGTTTATGGGACGTCAGGTAGCTTCATCAAGATTATCATTAGCCATCCGTTAGATTGCCACTAGTCTGAGTTACCAACTTGTGAAGTGAATGCAAGTCTTGGCTGCCTATCTCGTCACTCGCGAACGTGTTTGTTGCTAGACTTTCTCAGAGGTCGATTCGTGGAGCACCGTCTGTGGCCGCTTGATTCTTGTAAGACATGTGTGTTCTAAAAGGAGGTCTGATGGCCAGTAGTTCAGTGTAACGCTCCTTTATATCTCACCGTCGGCGGGTATAATCTGCCTCAGTACCCTTTAAGGAACTAATGTACTAGTCCTTGTGTTTTATTGTTGTATTATTTATTATAATACCCTGTAATGCCTACATTAAAGTATATATATGTCTAGTTAATATTTCTGGTCACCTTCTGGAATAAATCTGGCAGTGTAGTGTTCTGTGGATGTTACGGGTTGTGTTATAAAGTTTACCATTGTCTTATTGTCTCATTTTACCCGTTTGGTGATCAATTGCTTATTTTTTAATTAACCTGCTATTGTGTTTGCTGTTTTACAGCAGGTTTCTAAATTTTTTATATTATTGCCGTTCCTCGCGTGTAAGGGCTTCAGCCGTGATTGGGGTCATTTGCCTTAAAATTCTAATTTGGAATTTGTATTTACACATTAAGCCTCTAAAACCTTACTTACTGCCATTTGTGGCGTCTGATGCCTTCTTTTTTCCGTTTTTGTAGCGACTTGCCTTTAATGTTTCAATAGTTGTAATTTGTAAGTTGCAGCGAGTTTCAAACAATTCTTAATTTATTGCCATTCCTGGGGTGTAAGGTCTTATCACAGTGGCTTGCTTTTAAAACATTATCTGCTGTATCTGTATTTAATGGTGATTTGCTAAATTGTAACTCACTGAAAACACTATTATATACACAGGTGTTTATTCCTTCATTAATAACGTGCGGAATTTTTATTTATTGTTGAGTCTGGAATTAAAGCACTCCGTCTTCAAGCCACGAGTGGTCTACGGGGACCATCTGACCACCGTGTCATCCTCGGTGGGGGATGCGGATAGGAGGGGCGTGGGGTCAGCACACCGCTCTCCCGGTCGTAAGATGGTATTCTTGACCGAAGCCGCAGCAATTCGGTCGAGCAGCTCCACAATTGGCATGACGAGGCTGAGTGCATCCCGAAAAATTACAACAGCACATGGCGGCCTAGATGGTCACCCATCCAAGTGCCGACCACGCCCGACAGCGCTTAACTTCGGTGATCTCACAGGAACCGGTGTATCCACTGCGGCAAGGCCGTTGCCCGAGTCTGGAATTACTGTTTTGAAATAAATTGCGTGTAACTGTAAAAGGCAACCAGTAGCAACAGATTACGGCCCCGTCCACAATCGTAACCGAATCCTGCCTTCCCTTTACTACGAGGATTCAGGAACCCAAGGAATTTCGCAGTGTGAGAAAGGAGTGGGACACAAGGAGTGGGACACATTAGCGTTTCAGCAAGATAGGTCAGAAGAATGTGTGGTGTAGTATGCTACCTATCGTGAGGACAAGTTATACTGAAACAAGTGTCCAGCCATGTGGTTCATCATATTTGTCGCACAGGCAGCCACCAATCGCTCTCCAACGAAACGGTCTAAAGGACAGTTGTTGTCCAAGGAGCGGGTACTAACATGACTTGGAAGATTATTCACAGCATAGTAAAAACACAATTATGAACAGATTTCGAAAAAGTTCGCTGTAATATGAAAGTGAATTGCACAAGAAAAACTACCGATATTCAAATGAGGACAACACGCACTTCTAACAAAAGCTGGTGCTTGCGTGTTTCAGGGATGGACGAAACAATTTATAGGACATGATGATAGTGACCTATTGCGTTATGCACAACAAATAGCGCTCGACATGGATTAGAGTGATTTCAAGGGAAGCAGTTAATGGTTGCATAGCTTTAAACATTGCAGCAGGAATGTAAGATAACGAAATTTCAAATAAAGCATAATGGTGACGATGCACGGCCAACTGCGGAATCGGCCCGAAAACTTGAGGATGCGATAAGCAAACTTACCCCATCGTTCAATAAGGAATTTCTTTTCAATTCCAGCCAGTCGGGATTTGAAGAACAAATGCATAAGAAAGGGACTCTATAAATTAGAGCGCCAACAGGGTTGTATCAACATCCATTAACCTAAATTCCTTAAAGCATTCGTATACAGCTATGACGACTCTTAATGTAGATGGTAAACTAGGTGGAGAGTTATCTATTGTGCTGCGAGAAGCTAGAGGTGCTCTGCCCCTACGATTTTTCTCTGTGAGCGTGATCTTGCAAGGGAATTAGGGAGTATTTACTTCACACCAAGCAACAGTGGAAACTGTTCGCAAGAGAACTAAAACTATGGTATGAGCATTGATTTTGGCTAACTGCTGGTCAAAATATCTTGCTTTTGCTTGATTGCTGATCGCAGTATAAAAATCGTACTCCTTTAGAACGAACTAATTCTCCTGTAAGATGTGTGACTTTGCAATTCATACCACCTAGAACTATTTGACCAATTCAGCCTCTGGATGCTTGTTTCTCTGTGCTTATAACACACATTCTCTCCCTATCTGCACTTACGCATCAAAGAGTATCTAATGTAACGACAAGTTCCAAGACAGACTGTGACATGCCATCGCATTTCTTCAGTTCTCATGACCCAATTACACCTGTACGATTCTACATGCATTCTGCAAGAGTGGTTACCTAGATGAACGCCTTGCGTGGTTTCTAACTACCAACTCGTGGTTGATGATGCGGACCTTTGTGATCACTGTGGCGCACCGTTTTTCATTCTGTGTTCATGGAAATGTTTTGAACATTTCTTGAATCTCGACCATTTCCGTTCTGTGAAGTTCGATCTCTACACCTCCCGGACACTTTTCCACTTGTAATCGTTAACACAACACTTTCAAATGTGTCTTACTAAAGATTTAGCTTCTGACCTTGCGCACAAGGCGTTCCTTGTTAGTAACACTCGGGCTGTCCATTTGCAATAAACGCCGTAGACATCGAAGATAATAAAAAAATATACCCATGCTAAATATTACACTGTGTCTTCCGAAAGTAAATTACATATGTCGTCTCACGGCTAGACCATGGCGTAACAGGAGTGATCCATTTTCAGAGGAGAATGTGTGCTCCCAGTTTCCAGTTCAACTGCGGTACGGGTAAAAAAAGCAACTTAATGTCCTACTGAAATGGTGCGCTAACTTGCGAAGTGTGCCACAGTTGAAGCACGGGTGACACACTGACTCGTATGTGCAAAACGTCCACATTGCACAGAGATTCATCGTGAAATCATTGAGGTACATGGACCAACTGCAATGTGGCGAACATCGATAGTTGAATGGTGGCTACAACTCAGCTAACCCCCCACAAAAGTGGGTAATGATCGGTAATCTGAGATCTTACATCATTCTACGCGACTTCCTTTCTTTTGGCAAGCTGTTAGAACCTCTGGTGGACAGCGGTTTCCCAGCGGTGAGGACGCTCACACGGGGGTTCTCGAAGTCATGTGTGACCAAGGAGCGGATTTCTGTCGCTGACGAAATGAACGGCTGGTGGAAGGCTCCGACCGCTATCTGGAGAGATCTGTTGATAGTTTTGAAAAATAGTGTTAAGTATCTGCTTCGCTTTGAAGTATAGTGTAGTATTCTATAAAAGTTACTTGATCTTCCATAGCAGTATTCAGCTTACGCTTTAAAGTCCCCTTGCAGAATCTGTAATTCCCAACTACTCATGTACATTCAAAGCAGACTAGTTTAATGTAGCAGTTTTTCCATTGAATGTGTGCATGAATCTTTTCATTCCTTCACAAGCTGCGACATTGTCGCGAATAAAACAGTGATTCGTATATATAATAAGTTTCCTTTAATTTTACGTCTATGGTCACAAACTGTTTGTTAACAGATTACCAGTATCGGTCTATAATGACCATCATCAGATCTGCAGCAAAAAACTACTATATCTGAACTCTTCTTTTTTTAAGAATCTGACTTTTGTCGTGTCCTGTTTCATCGCTTTTTATTGCTGTATTGCCTCTTATACGTTATAAGCTTATTACAGACTTCAACTACTGTATCCCCCTTTATTTTATGCCTTCAATTAATCATTGAAAACTAATTTATGCCTACATTAGCGACATCTGGTGAACTTACAACACAAACATCTTGTGGCTACTGAACGGCAGCTTGTTTTGAACAGTAGTGCTCCTGACAACATGACTCGTGCATATGATGTTATTTATATATATTTGACGATACTGGTGTTGATTTTGCATTTAACATTTGAAGATGTCACTATGGCTGCAGTACACTAGGACTTTGTTTTTATAAAACAGGCATGCGTCTTCATACTAAAATCGCACAAACGCGTATATCTCAGTAGTACTTTTCATTATGGTCTATTTATTGGTTTTAAGCTGTAGTCAATCTTCGAGGGTACTTATGTTTCTTTTTTTCCCATTTTTTTCTGCAGATCTGATTATGGTCATTATAGACCGAAACCGGCAATCTGTTAACAAAACGGTCGGCCGGTGTGGCCGAGCGGTTCTAGGCGCTTCAGTCTGGAACCGCGCGACCGCTGCAGTCGCAGGTTCGAATCCTGCCTCGGGCATGGATGTGTGTGATGTCCTTAGGTTAGTTAGGTTTAAGTAGTTCTAAGTTCTAGGGGACTGATGACCTCAGATGTTAAGTCCCATAGCGCTCAGAGCCATTTGAACCATTTTTGTTAACAAAACGGTTGTGACCACAGACGTAAATTAAAGGAAATTTTTCATTCTTTACTGGGCTGTAGTCCCTTTGTTCTGAAATGAGGCGTTAAAAATTAACGTTTGTGGCAGTTAAGTTCACATAAAGTTTTGAATTATGTACAGTGTATCACTGTATCAAATAATCAGTCATAATTTTGAAATATTTCTATGCTGTTTGCACTGAAACGGCTTCTCTCGACTAGAATTTGCATCGTTGTGACCAAGTCAGTGATAAACACTATTGCCGTGGTATTATTTTTTTTATACACTTCAGCTGCAGTGTGCCATCACTCAGATGTGTCAAGCAGGTGTGTTGCTATTTTTTTCTTTTTATTTTTAATTCGACATGCATCATTTCATTGTTTGTAATACTACATGTATGCATTGTGTGTGTGAGTGTGTGTGTGTGTGTGTTGGTGTATGTATGTGGGTGTTTCTGTGTGTGTGTGTGAAGTCTAACGTTAATGTTGTAAGATGATGATGATGATGATGCGATAAGTGGGTCACCATATGCCGGCGCGCATCCTACTGCTCGCCAGTAGCAACAAGGGAGAAGCCAAGCTTAACGTCCCCAACCGACGGACGGATCACCATCAACCCCTCACTTCAGGGGACACTGCAGAGAGGTTTGGTATTTAAACCAGGACACTGGAACAATGTCTGGTGATCAACAACTTTACGCCACTACCTCTCCTTCCCTTCTGACCAAATACTGGCAACGGTGGTGGATTTTTGTTCTGGGTTGGCATTTCATGTGGACACTGTAGATCTCTCGTGATTGCCGATGCAGTCTCACTCTTCTGCGCTACGTGGGCGAGATCTACTAACAATAATGGGTTGTGTTTGCTTATCCTGCTCTTCTCATGAATATGTTACTTCAGCAAGCTATAATTACAGAGCGGAGTGGCTTGCCTGTTCCCCAGACATGAATCCAATGGAATATGTTTGGGATGATTATTTATTTCAAATTTCTGCTACCAGTTACTTTTTATTTTGTGCTTAATCTAACGTAATGCAACGCGTTTCGAACATGTTCTGTTCATCTTCAGGCGTTCATACGTTTATACATACATACATACATAGAGAAATGTTACTTAAAAATAAACAGTATCAAATTAGATTAATCTGGAACACTTTGTCCATTGTTTTTTACTGTAGCTGCTGGTGTGACATTTGGGGGGAGGGAGGGAGGCAGTGTATGGCTAGAAATCGATATCAGAGATGTCTTCTGCTGGCTTTCTTCTTTGTGGTTGACTATGTGTATCACAGCCTTTATAGGATGCAGATAGATTTTCATCAGCTATGTGTTACGAAAATAGTGTTAAAGGCTTTTATATGACAGTTGATCACTTACAGTTTCATCATCTTGCTGCTTCACTTGCATCACTGGTGTAATGGCGGAGCTCTTGATTGACATTACACTATTGCGTATTATATAATATATTTGGCCGCGGAAGGCTAAGGTCCCGAGTTCGAGTCTCGGTCCGGCATACAGTTTTAATCTTCCAGGAAGTTTCAAGTCAAACAGTACTTTAAGAGCAACAGTGCTGCTAGAAACGTCTTTTTTACGCTTACTGTCCATGTTTTGTGGTTCTATAATCTTGAGCAATGTAATTTGTTTACGGAAGTTTTTACTGATCAGTATCTCTGTGCCCGCTTTTCAGTTTGGGCTGACATAATCATTCCATAATTTAGTCAGTATTCTTTTGGATTATGGTGACCTTTTAATCCTTTGCCTCTTCTTTTATAACTTAAGTTGTCCACGCTATGTTAAGCAAGCAAGAGTAGCTTAGAACTTCTCCATGTTCATTCACAGGAAGGTTTGCTACTAAAATTATCACCCTGAGTGTGCCGTGTTCGTAATGAAAAATCTTAATTTGGTACATGGAATGAATTCGAGTCCCTCCCGCCCCAGTGTCACGTTTTCGTCCTCAGTGTGTTTCGCTACTAGAAAAGCAATAACCATATCTCATATTGCGTGTAATGGTTAGTAGTTTTCTTCTACATAAGCAACCCTTGTACTAATGCATAATAACAAGAGTTGCACGAAAGATCTTCTTAGGTGCCAAAAATTTACTATATTTCACTTGACGTTGTACTGCAAAAGCATGAATGCAACAGTCCAAATAGAAGTAGGTTTTAGTTGTAGCTTTCATCGTGGTGAATGGATTTACGTCTGAAAATAGAATCAGCAGGAGCTGCAACGAGACTGAACACTGGCAAATATTTAATTTTTGTGTGGCTCAATGAACATATGCAAGTCTTTAACTGGACGCTACTTCGGCGATTTGCATGTCCTCGATCTAGCCCATGAGCCTAATTGGGGAAAGGGAACCTACCGTTAATGTGGAATCCAAACAATGTGTCATTCCTAGAGACTCCTCACGTCGTTGTGAGCCGGAGGTCCCACGATCTCCAGGCTTTCGGGCACACCCTTTACCGCCAGACCACCAGCGCTTATAGCCATGAATTTCACAGATTAGTAAAACCATCCAAAGTATCTAATGTGGTCACTGTGAGAAGGCCTCGTTGATTCCATACTATTTTCGTCTTCTTCTTCCTCGACGTGCGCCGCATCTTGACCGAGTACAATGGTTACTTAGCCTTTTTTTCTGTCATCAGATGACCGTTTCGTAACCCCAGTCGTCTGCTTTGCTCGATGAGGAAACTCGAGAGCACAAATGTCATTTGACAATGTGGAATTTCATTTGAACTGTTTTTCTCCATTAGGCCGTAGTACGGAAACTATGAATTACTGTTTGAGATGGGTGTAGAAAACCAATTAAACACTACACTTTTCACAGCCAGTGCACTACACAACAGATCTTTAGAGAAGCCCAGAATCTTCAGGGCCAGTAAACTAGTGAACTGTGCTTTAACCTACACGACCAGCTAATATACTTTTGTTTCTACACATCAAAAGCCACTACTCTCGCACTTTGATGCAAGAAAGGAAGTAAATCCCCGCACACAGTATAGGAATTACCAACAACTTGGTGCCCACAGTTTGCCAGTAGAAGGCGATAACAGAGGGACAATATAGAACCGTGTAACTGCACCACTCATTTTACATACTGGAGAGCGTCAGACCTATTACGTTTATTCTGCGAGATTTTTCTCCCTTAGATGTTGAATAAAACGGACATTTTTCTTTGTTAATAGTCAACATCGTATATCCAGATCTAGCTTTGTGACCCGCGTACCGGAAAGAGGTGCACGCGGTCCTCTATTTGCAACGATAACAATTAATGCCGTCTGGTTGAGAAGATTGGAGTGCTCAGAACAGTGTTCCACAGAGCTGTAACCCTCACTGACATAGGCATAGGAACTCGATTATTTGGAGAACAGGTATGCAGAATGAACAGATTTGGCGATTACTACGCCCGACATTGAGAGTACTGCTGGAGAAAAGATGAGAGGAACGTGAAACGATTACACCTACTGTGTCCCTTCTGTATAGCGGAGCATTGTCAAATAAAGCTCAGTCGGATAACAATGAGATGGCTGACTGAAATCACTTTCTGCCCTCCAACAAAGACAGGCCACTAACTTGTTAGTGAGAAGGAAAATACAGGAATACGCACCGTTGCGGCCGGAAAAATGTCCTGCAAGAACGGGAGCAACGACGACTGGAGAGAATCGTTCAACGTGAGAGAAGTGCAACGTCTATGCAAATTATTGTACGTTTTAATGCTGGGCCATCAACAAGTATCAGTGTGCGAACCATTATCTATAAGGGCTTTCGAAGCCGAAGGGCCACTCGTGTGCCCATAATGAATGCACGACAGAAAGCTTTACGCTTTTCCTATGTCCGTCAACAACGACATGGGACTGTTGGTGACTGGATACATGTTGGCTGGTCAGACGTGTATCGTTTCAAATCGTATCGAGCGGATGGAGACAACTTCATGAATCCATGGACCCTGCATGTCAGCAGGGGACTGTTCAAGCTGATTGAGGCTCTGTAATGGGGACGTATACAGTTGCAGTGATATGGGGCCCCTGATACGTCTAGAGGCGACTCTGACAGATGGCACGTACGTAAACATCCTGTCTGAACACCTTCATCCGTTCACGTCCATTGTGTGTACCCATGGACTTGGAAAATTCCAGCAGGAGAATGCCACAACCCTTACGTCCAGAATTGCTGCAGAGTGGCTCCAGGAACACTCTTCTGAGTTTAAACACTTCGGCTGGCCGCCAAACTCCCCGGACATGAACATTATTCGGCATTTCTGGGATGCCTTGCTACGTGCTGTTCAGAAGAGATCTCCAGTCCCTCGTACGGTTACGGATTAGTGGACAGTCCTGCAGGATTCATGGTGTCTGTTCCCTCCAGCAGACATTAGTCAAGTCCATACAACGTCGTCTTGCCGCATTTATACGTGCTCTAGGGCTCCCTACACAATATAACGCAGGTGTACCAGTTTCTTTCGCTGTTCAGTGAATATAGAACGTGCGATAAGCACTACTGTATTTTGCTGTCGAAAATATCAGCGACAAATTTCACTAGGACCGAACAAATTCACAGTTGAAGAATAGTGTCGATGAAGAGCTGCAAGGCATGGACTAGAATCAACCTCAAATTATTTTGTCATTGTCATAAAAGTAAAAAGTTTCATGAACCGTGCCCATGATTACAGTATTGGCGAGGAGTGAATACGTTCTCTTATTAATTACAAGTTATGGTGAGTGTCCGCGAAACCAAAACGAATGGACTTCAGATTTCGGTACATCTTACTGCGCAATCGACGAGTCCTTTTTTTTATATTTCTCATTCTTTAAGAAACTATAATTATCATCTGAACATACACACTTAATTCAACATAAAAATATTTCGATTTAACTCTTGAGAACCCTTGCAGTTTCCATATTCACAATCGCTGTCCATTGGTGGTGCGCGCAGCTGGATCTTCATTGTGGCTCCCTTCTAGAGGGATGGCTGGCTCTTCCTTCTGCTGCAGCTTTCTCCCTTGCCTCTTGTTAACGCACTGAGTTACTGCATCCTGATATTCATTCGAGTTCCATGTTCCTCTTAAACGCTTTTGGTGGTCTGGTATTGACATCCACCACAGTATTTTTAATCTTTGTGCGTAATGCAATGATTAGGAAATTCTTACAGATTTATTTGCAAATCTCGGTTTTCCAATTTTTCATGTTGTTCGACTAGGTAAGGTGGAGGGAGGAGATTGGTGTGTAACGTCCCGTCGACAGCTAGATCATTAGAGACCGAGCATAAGCTCGGACTAGAGAAGGTTGGAGAAGGAAAGCGACCGAAGGAACCATCCCGGCATTAGCCTTAGCGATTTTGGGGAGTCATTAAAAGGCTGAATCACAATGGCTGGAATCGAATTTGCGCTGTCGTCCTCCCGAATGCGAGTCCAATGTCCTAACTACTGCTCTACCATTCTCGGTTCGCATAGGTATCATACAAAATGTGTCACAAGTGGAGAATATAGCTCGCTGTGTGGGTGACTGTCCATGTGGTGGCTGATCTCTTGCATCCATGCAATGGCTTGATGCCTGGTGACGTGGTTGTGCCCGCGCCAGAACTATCCGCTTCTGTTGTTCAGGCTGAATATTTCTTTGCTAATTTTCCAAATGGAGGCAACCGAATGCAAAATTTCGTGTACTGCAGGGTGTGTAGTTCAGTACAGGTGTCGTAGGCGTTTGAATCAGGTAAATAACTGCCAGGTTTTTAGAAGCCGGTATCCTGAGGATAGCATCCTCGTACCACGTGCTGCGGAATTCTGGTGGTAAGAGAGAACTGGAGACATTCTGCCATAGGATGTCACACCGGTACTGGCTCAGTGATAACGTTGAGTCGGTTGTTCTGACTCTGTCATATAGCTTCATAGTACTGTTCTCTCTCTGAGATTTAGGGCACTTCCTGTTATTTAGCTCTTCTGCATGTATCCACGTGCAGAAGTAATCCCTGTGTGGCCCATGGGCGGTGTGGCGGACTCCGGACTGCATTTGTTGAACAAGGCAGCTGTTAGACTTGCCGGGCTCTTTTCAGTGATTTTGGATGCCCTTGTACAAGCAGAGCAGAACAATTTGACATAAATTTGTTTAGAATGAATCCTCTTCCTTCTACATCTAGATCTACATGAATACTCTGCAAATCATATTTAAGTGACTGGCAGAGGGTTTATCGAACCACCTTCACAATTCTCTATTATTCCAATCTCGTATAGCGCGTGGAAAGAAAGAACACATATGTCTTTCCGTACGAGCTCTAATTTCGTTTATTTTATCGTGTTGATCGTTTCTTCCTATGTAGGTCGGTGTCAACAAATATTTTCGCATTAGAAGGAGAAAGTTGGTGATTGGAATTTCGTGAGAAGATTCCTTAGCAACGAAAAATGCCTTTCTTATAATGATGTCCAGCCCATATCCTGTATCATTTCTGTGACACAAAACATGCTGCCCTTCTTTGAACTTTTTCGATGTACTGCGTCAGTCCTATCAGGTAAGAATTCCACACCTCGCAGCAATATTCTAAAAGAGGACAGACAAGCGTAGTGTAGTCAGTCTCCTTAGTAGATCTCTTACATTTTCCAAATGTCCTGCCAATAAAACGCAGTCTTTGGTTAGCCTTCTCCACAACATTGTCTATGTGTTCCTTCCAATTTAAGTTGTTCATAATTGTAATACCTAGGTATTTAGTTGAATTTAGCACTTTTATGTGGCTTTATCGTGTAACCAAATTTTAACGAATTCCTTTTAACACTCACGTGGATATTCTCTAAATCTGTGTTGACTGGGCGTCAAAAGACAGTTCTCTTCAAGATAATTCACGCTGTTGGAACACAATATATGTTCCAAAATCCTGATGTATATCGACGTTAATGACATGGACTTGTAATTGAGTGGATTATTCTTGATTATTATTATGACTTGTGCAACTTTCCAGTCTTTCGGTACGGATCTTTCGCCGAGCGAGCAGTTGTATATGACTGTTAGCTATGGAGCTATTGCATCAGCACACTCGGAACGGATCGTAATTGGTATACAGTCTGGACTGGAACACTTGCTTTTATTAAGTGATTTAAGTTGCTTTACTACACCGAGGATATTTACTTCTACGTTACTCATTTTGGCACCTAATCTCGATTTTAATTATGGAATATTTACTTCGTCTTCCTTTGTGAAGGTATTTCGGAAGGCTGTGATTAGTAACTCTTCGATAGTATATTCATTGCTCTCTCGCAGAGACGGCATTGATTGTTTCTTGCCGCTAACATACTTCACATACGACTAGAATCTCTCTGTATTTTCTGACAAGTGGAAACTGCTGTAAGCATCTCGCATTGAAATCCGCGCTAAATTTCGAGCTTCTGTAAAAAATCGCCAATCTTGGGGGTTTTGCGTCTGTTCAAATTGGGCACGTTTGTTTCGTTGTTTCTCCCACAGTGTTCTAATCCGTTTTGTATACCAAGGGGGACCAGCTCCATCGTTTGTTAATTTATTTGGTATAAACTTCTCAGTTGCTGCCGATACTATTTCTTTGAATTCAAGCCACATCTGGTCTACAGTTATATTATTAATTTGGAATGAGCGGAGAATGTCTCTCAGGAAGGCGTCAAGTGAATTTTTTCTGCTCTTTGAATATGTATATTTTTCGCTTATTTTTGGAGGATTTGGGGTTTACAATATTCAATCTCACTACGACAGCCCTGTGTTCACTAATGTATCGGTTTTGATGGTCATTATTAATTCAGCATTATTTGTTGCTAAGAGGTCAAGTGTGTTTTCACAACCGTTTACTATAGGCGTAGGCTCGTTTTACAGGATATGCAGTGTGTGGAACATTTAATATATCCTCTGGCCACAGTAGCCAGGAAATGGTCTTCAATCTCGGAGGGATAGAGGACAAGGCACTGAAGAGAGGAGGATGTTTTGTGTACGAAATTCGTGTGAGGTAACACGGCTAACTGTGAACACGCAAAACATTTAATATACGATTAAAACAACTCCTTTTTATTTATTTACAGAAAAATGAAATATAAACCGAACTTATATCACTGTGAGTTAATTCCAGCAATGTCTCCGATTCATTTGGGCCTATTCCTGTAATTCTTTATTGTGGTGATAACGTCGAACAGCAGACTCCCTGCGCAACTTGCGAGTTTTGGGGAGAAGAACTCTTTGAGCGGCATCTGAAATGCACGCGCGGATGAATACATTTGCTTGCAGTCAGTAGACGCGCAGACAGCGTCGTCTGGAGCCGTCCACAGCGCCACCTGTTGGAGGGCGGAGAGGCCGGTAGCCATTCAGCGTGCCACGCTGGGGATCCTGCTGGCGGCCCATTTACAATTTGCGTCGTATGTAGACGTGGGCGGACCGCAGAGCGCCGTGCGCTGCCAGCATAAAAACCGTCGATATCACAGGGAACAACTCGATCCAGTGCAGAAATCTGGCCATGGCTTCAGAATAAGTCTGCCATCATCAATGTCGTGAGAAAGTAGTTACTAAAGCTTAGAGTTTTAGAATCTGCACCAGAACTGTCCAGCACAGAAGTAAAACCATTAACTATTAAGAGTGAGACGCCTGTTCCAAAGTCAGTAAATTGAAGGAAATGCACGGACAGGAGAAATACTTGAAACTGAATTTTCTTAACTGTTCTTGGAAGTTTGAGTTTTCTAGCTCACAATAGAATCAATTTTCCATAGATATTACTGTCACTCTTAAGTACAGCAAGACATGAAATATATACACAGTTGTTGTCGATGATCTTCAGACATCACAAATATAATTTCAAATGGATTACCTTAAAAATAAAATTTTACAATGTTCAGCTTTATTCAGTTAACTACTCTCTTTCTTCTTGCTTTGTGATCAGTGTGCAGTATTAGATGCCAGTGTCGTTCCAAATAAATCATTCTGCGCCAACTGGACGTTTGGGCTGTGTGGTGAGGGACGGTTATTTGTCGTTCATCTGGTTGAGAAGGGCGTAGTATGAATATGATGCGCTGATGAGCTGAAACATCAAAATACCAAATGTTGTATTAGTTCATAGTTTGTGTGACTAAAGAGATAACAGTCGAGGTAGTAGTTCAGTTACGTACATTCTGACACATTTTGGATTCCTTACAGACACACAATCAGGTCATAAACTCGGTCATTTACCTTTTCTAAGGTCATGCACGACATAATCTATGACTGTGAATGTATGTTCTCATCAGAAAATTAATTACCAATTTTAAATGAAATGCCCCAACCCCCTGGACTGTCCATTTACCCCTTCCCTTCTCGCTATCTCCAGCCAATCGTAGCACAGAATGAAAAATCCAAGAAGTTGGAAACACACCAACCATCTTAACAGAAAATGAAAAGAACTGCTCTCCTCTACCTGCCTCCGAGCAATTACACAGTGCAGTATTCCATATCTCCAGCCAGTCATGGTACTGGGGAAAATAGTCCTATTGTGTTAATGAGAAATTAAAAGCCCATTCCTAAAATATATCTTGACCGTCGTATTGCAGTACAAGTAAGTGAAAGTAGATAATTTCTGTGCTTTACATTCAGTAATCCCTCCTCTTTCCAACCAATCCAGTGTGTAGTATTTAAATGATTTGTAAAAATCGTGTCATTTACATTTGTTGTCACGTACTCTTCCCCAACTTCAACGAATCAGAGAGAAGTATTAAAACAGTGTCAATTATGTAGCAAAAATTATGTTGCCCTCACAGTAAAATTAAGGACATTCATTCTTTATCCTTGGCATAAAAACAGTGTCAAATTATATTACTTACATACACATATACACCGCTGACATAATGCTGAAATGACTTCAGATTCAAATATATACATTGTATACATAAAATGGTACACAAATAGTGCGTGCCGGCCGCGGTGGCCGTGCGGTTCTGGCGCTGCAGTCCGGAACCGCGAGACTGCTACGGTCGCGGGTTCGAATCCGGCCTTGGGCAAGGATGTGTGTGATGTCCTTAGGTTAGTTAGGTTTAAGTAGTTCTAAGTTCTAGGGGACTTATGACCTAAGATGTTGAGTCCCATAGTGCTCAGAGCCATTTGAACCATTTTTGAACAAATAGTGCATGTTATACCTACTCTTTCTCCTTTCCTCCTATTACACCCCAGTATTATAAGGCAAGGCTATTTACAATTTGTACAGAAACCAGATGGCAGTTATAAGAGTCGAGGGGCATGAAAGGGAAGCAGTGGTTGGGAAAGGAGTGAGACAGGGTTGTAGCCTCTCCCCGATGTTATTCAATCTGTATATTGAGCAAGCAGTAAAGGAAACAAAAGAAAAATTCGGAGTAGGTATTACAATTCATGGAGAAGAAGTAAAAACTTTGAGGTTCGCCGATGACATTGTAATTCTGTCAGAGACAGCAAAGGACTTGGAAGAGCAGTTGAACGGAATGGACAGTGTCTTGAAAGGAGGATATAAGATGAACATCAACAAAAGCAAAACGAGGATAATGGAATGTAGTCAAATTAAATCGGATGATGCTGAGGGGATTAGATTAGGAAATGAGACACTTAAAGTAGTAAAGGAGTTTTGCTATTTAGGGAGTAAAATAACTGATGATGGTCGAAGTAGAGAGGATATAAAATGTAGACTGGCAATGGCAAGGAAATCGTTTCTGAAGAAGAGAAATTTGTTAACATCGAGTATAGATTTAAGTGTCAGGAAGTCGTTTCTGAATGTATTTGTATGGAGTGTAGCCATGTATGGAAGTGAAACATGGACGATAACGAGTTTGGACAAGAAGAGAATAGAAGCTTTCGAAATGTGGTGCTACAGACGAATGCTGAAGATAAGGTGGGTAGATCACGTAACTAATGAGGAGGTATTGAATAGGATTGGGGAGAAGAGGAGTTTGTGGCACAACTTGACTAGAAGAAGGGATCAGTTGGTAGGACATGTTTTGAGGCATCAAGGGATAACAAATTTAGCATTGAAGGGCAGCTTGGAGGGTAAAAATCGTAGAGGGAGACCAAGAGATCAATACACTAAGCAGGTTCAGGAGGATGTAGGTTGCAGTACGTACTGGGAAATGAAGAAGCTTGCACAGGATACAGTAGCATGGAGAGCTGCATCAAACCAGTCTCTGGACTGAAGACCACAACAACAACAACATTATAAGGCAAGAGCCAACTGCAATGTAGCCCATCTGGGCTGTGCTCAAAAGTATCTGAACAACCTGAATTACTTGTCAGAAAGTATCTCACACACATATTCCCTCCAATCACAGCCCAGTTTTACTATTACAGCGGAGCCCCTTCTCGAGTGGACTAAAATTATTTTCATTATATTTTCTAAAATCTGGAAAATGTTGTCAACTGTGGATGCATTACTGACTTCAAAAAAGTCGTTTATAGCTTGTCTTACCAATCATATTTGTAAATTTCTTGCAAAAGATTGTGTATTTGTCAAACATGACTTCTAATTTAAATATATTTCCGGAAACCCTAAAAATCTGAAAAAAATTTGACTCCCGTTTCACATCCTAGATGTTTACTGTCGCCAGCAGCGTCACAAGTTCAATATCTGTACCACGAGTTGTTCTCCCTCTGACCAACAGGTACTGTATTCGTAAAAACGTTCCGATGTCGCCCTAAGGACCAACAGAACCTTAAATTATTTTCCACATCTGAAATGTCAGAATAATCTAAAATACCACATCAATGCAAAAATGTGATTTTTACGTCGGTTATCATCTGGTTTTTCATTAAGTTATTTCTGTCTGTAAAACATGATTGTGACACATAAATTAAGAGAAATACAACTGATAAGTTATTGCATACCGTTGGGGTTTAGTTGCGGTTAAGTTTACCTCTTGTATGATGTTTGTAAGTATGTCATAATCTTCTAACATGCTTCAGAAAATGTTCAGGTTGATTCAGTATCTAAGTACGTAGAGTGTATTCAATCTCTTATGTGCTTGCTATCAGCAGCTTATGTTTGTAAGGAAGGAAGGGAGGGTTGGAGCAACAGAGATAGTGCATCACAAGAAAAAATGAAATTGATGAAAATACTACAAACAAACTGCTGCTGCATTCAGAAATATGGTTCGATTAAAGGTATATAATCAATTACACCACCACAAGGACACATGCCCAACACAATTCGTTTTTGGGGAGAAAGGTTTGGTGTTCCGTTTGAGGGACGAATAAGCTATTTTATTACAATATATCACTTAAATTGTCAAATAACATGGATTGCCCATAAATCCACTGACGAGAGACGACCAAAGACAGTAACAGATAGGGAAGTATCGAAAGCCAAAGTCAAAGTCGACGTCTAGAAAATAAACTGTTATACATCACTTTTTGTGAGATTTATCACTATTTGCCAGCACAATGAAGCTTCAAATTAAATATTCTCCGCTTCTAACCTGTGTGTATAACTTATTAAAACACTCACAACTTGTGTATTGAAAGTACTGCTAGGAACTTTTCGTTCAAGCAGCACTCGTTTTCAGCGAAACTTTGATACGTGTACTACACATTCATTCTCTTTGAACTTTTAAGAACATTATTTTTCTTCTAAACTACCTGTATAGCTAATTAAAGTACACATGGATTGCATATTTAACATAATAAGGAAGATTTCTATGATATTTCGACCAAAAATAATGTTACTTGTAAGATATAAAACACTTTGCATGCTTCTAATTAAATATTGTCTGTATGACGTATTAAAATAATGAAAGTTTTCTTATTGTGACTACTGATAAGAACTTTAAGTTAAGCAGCACTCTCAAGAGTTTTGTGTTTTATACCAATGAATGCAGCTGTAAAAATGGAAACGAATGTCATTCTTTCAAGAATGGTCGTATATCTCTCACAGTTAACAAAGTGCAGAAATGTGTACATTAATAATCATTGATATTTAATTTATTACAACACATTTCATAGTAGTTCAGCGATTCTGTCGAAATATGGAAACTCATTCTCCTCATAATGGTTCATATAAAATAACTGACAGACTATTTTCATTTTCAGTCATTCACAAGTATCATACTGAATCAATAGGTTAAGTACAATACTTAGAGTTTGTTACCATTACTCAATGAAGACGTGTTTACCTCAATTTAAGCCCTTAATCCAGCTGTACCTGCTATTGGGTCCAAAGCATCAACTGAAGTTTTGCCAGAGGTGAACAAGAAGAAGAAGAAGAAGTGTGAACACTTCAACTTCCCTATATTCCCTTAGCATTACTTAAATGTGATATTAACGAGACATTCCTCCGACTTTCAGACACTAGCTCTTCTGTGCCTAAGTTGGATGCAAAACATCTCACCAGATTTTGTCAGAGAAGCAGAAGATGCCAGAATTTCAGCTTCCCACCAGACTCATAGAGTAATAATGTAAAATAACAATATTTATATAGTCTCTTACAATTAATAAGTAATACAGACAATTTGGATGTGTTAATATTTACTTTGAAGCTAGTAAAGTGTGCGAAATCTTACGGTAGTAACACTTTGTTTCCTCGAATCTTCGTAGCTGTCTTGCATATTATAATAAGCAAGCAAGCTGCATGTCTTTTAATAGGCTAGACTAACACTTTAAAAACCGAAAAATATTTAGCTAAGAGGTCCATAGACAATGCAAGTGTGCTATGCTTGTCAAAATTTTCTCGTAAACGAGTGCTTCATAACTTAAAATTTCCTAACAGTTTTACCAACATGCAAGCTCCAAGTGTTTAAGTAAGTATTGTAAAAAATTAAAATTGAGCTAGATTTAGTACGCTGCTTCATTCTGCTTTGCACAATGTGGGGAATCTCTCTGTAAATTGTAATCTTCTGACTGATACGCTCAGACCAAGTATCGAAGGACAGAAACTTGAAGTTTAGCAGATATGTCGATCTTGTATTGTGAGGATCGTTTGAAAATGGGATTTTTCGAGATTCCATTCCAAAGAAGGTGAAGTAAGGATGAATTATTTTTTAAGTGTATGTCACTATTAAGGCAATTTTCAAGCTAGAACTACAAAAATTGGTACCTGGTTTCTCGGTAGGAAACAGAAATCATGCGTGTTTCAGGATTTTGGGAAATTGAACCCGCAGAGTAGTGAAAGAATGAGTAAAGTTTGTTTTAAATGAGTCATTACTAAAGACGTACTAAAGCATTTTTCAAGCCTCTGTGTTAGTTGGAAATCCAATCCCTAATGTGCTGAAATAGGAGACGAAATTTGTATGAAGGTATTTCGTTCTGGAATCAGAATGTCTTTTTGGTCAGAAATAAATTCGGAAAGGTCCATACTTCTATGGCTGAACTTAATCAAAGAAAGCTACTTAAAAGGGACTACAAGAAATCAGCTTTTTTAGAACTGCACAGCAAAAGAAATGAATTTTTAATACATTAATATCTCAATGGGCCTAATATATGTTTACAAAATAATTTTTATTTGAATTACTATACCAAATAATCATTGCTGATGACAAAATAGGTGGCACCTTTAAATGTGATTGCATCTACAGGAATATTCGTTTGAGATGGGAGAGTTCAGAGCCAGATGTAGAAGTGGCGCTAATAACTGAAGAACGACTGATCAGATTTGTCTCTTTTTCCTTTAACTCACTATATGAAATTAAATTAAACCCACTGGAACACTTTCATTATGAAACGAATGACAGCCATGTAAAAGGTCACCAAGTCTTTTATAGTGTGTAGATTTACACTTTAGTAACTGGTTTTAAAATATATAAATCTTTTTTAAGAAAAAAAAAATCTTTGCTGACCATTCAGGACATGTAAAAGAAGCAGCAGGTACTGAGCTAGTCTTACATGTAATGCAGTTTTATTTTACTCCAATTTTCAAAGAGATATTTCTTATATTATGAAAAGCGTGGAAACTGTGTGCATTTACATAGTTAATGTACACAAGTTAGATGCTGAAACAATGGATGCAAAGCTTTATCGTTGTTGCAAAGTGCTGGTCATTATGGCCGAGTGGTTCTAGGCGCTTCAGACCGGAACCGCACTGCTGCTACAGTCGCAGGTTCGAATCCTGCCTTGGACAAGGATGTGTGTGATGTCCTTAGGTTAGTTGGGTTTAAGTAGTTGTAAGTCTAGGGGACTGATGACCTCAGCTGCTAAGTACTGTAGCGCTCAGAGCCATTTGAACCATTTTGTTGCAAAATGTTAAATGTAAGCTGTGAATAATTTATAAATAATTACAGTTATTTTCGAGATGTCGGCTCTGACATTGTTTCCGGAAATGTCACATCTCGCTCTGTTTGTTTGTCTCTCGAGTGTATGTTTCCAAACACTCCACATCCTTCTGAACTTAGGGAGGTATAGCTTAATAAAGCAGCTTATTTCTTTCCAAAATCCAGTATGTTATTCCTTCCGTCATTAAAGAAAATTGTACTGTGCATGTGTGTGGCGGTACACTTATTACACGTTGATGTTGTTAATTAGATGTATTTTAGCGAGTCGGCAGTAGTTTGTGTGTAATACTTGTCATCGATCGTGTTTTTCCTTTACCTTTGTTCTTCCCAATCTCGTAAACTGGTGATTAAAAACAAACGTGACAGAGATGAAGTTTATAGCAGTAGACATTCCTTTTAGTGATCGTGAGAACAACTCATGGTACAGAGATCAAACTTGCGACGCTTTTTAAAATTAGAGACCTCGTTTGGTGACAGTAAGAAACTGGGATGTGTAACAGCAGTTCATTTTATTTCGGGTTTTCAAGGTTTATGGAACATTATTTAAGGTAAAATATATGTTCGACGTATTCCTAATTCGTTATTTACTATTTATAAGCCAATTTTAGCTTTTAATTTTTATGGGGAACATGTTATATAAGTATTCCAATACTCTGCTGCAAATGAGGTACAAGGTTGCTGGAAACAGGCTGAGAATCTCACAAGAGTGTTGCAGAATGGATTGTGCTGAGAAATAATTATTGAGAAAAATGTTTCGATATTTAGCACCGTTTATGACTTAATTAGCATTTAATTTGGCCTGTCAGACGTTGTGTGGGCAAATTCCTTTGACCCGCCGAGGACGGTGTCGTCAGAATTGTTTTTCCTTCGGTGCTCTAAAAGCGAAAAAAGTGATAGAAGAACTGGACGTGGGATGATAGTAAGGATGAACAGTCTCTAGTGCTATCATATACGGCATGAGAAGAATTGATACTAATCGTATCTGGTAGACCACATGAATTTGTGTTCGCAAAGGCCGGATTGGGTAGCGTCAATGCTAATTAACTCGGAAATAGTGCGACACATTGAATGTTTTTCTTAACAGTTATTTCTCAGCCCAGCCTACCCTGCCGCACATTTAGAAATTTTTGAAACTGTTTGTGATCATCACCCTTATATCATTGAATGTAAATCTTTTATCGGAAGTTGACTACATTTTCAGTAGTTTAGACAATTGGTTCAAATGGTTCAAGTGGCTCTGAGCACTATGCGACTTAACTTCTGAAGTCATCAGTCGCCTATAACTTAGAACTAATTAAACCTAACTAACCTAAGGACATCACACACATCCATGCCCGAGGCAGGATTCGAACCTGCGACCATAGCGGTAACGCGGTTCCAGACTGAAGCGCCTAGAACCGCACGGCTACACCGGCCGGCTAGTTTAGACACTTCATATACTTTCATACATTATTTTGATCAAAACATTTCTGATACTTTTTAGTGCAGGCTAGATGGGATTATACCGTAACTGTAATAGTAGGCTGTGATTGGAGGAGAGGAGAGGGATACGTGTTATGACCATTCTTGATAAATAATTCAGGTTGCGTTGAAACTTTTAAGTACAGCCCGGTTGGGACTATATTGTTATTGGTTCTTCGATTATAATTCTTATAGATAGAGAAGTGTACGTTGGAACTGATATCTGAAGCTGTTTTACACGTTGTTTAAGTACTACAACCTGATTTGTAGGAAACAGGAGTGCGTGTGCACTATAAAGTGCAGACTTCTGCTGCGCAGTCGAAACTATCTTGGCAACATGGTGGCATTATCCTGCAACATAACGATGCCGTTTGGCAACATTCTTGAGCGCCTGGACTTGATTATGCTCAGTTTTTGTCAACATTCCACATATCGCTGTACGTGAATTGTAGAGCGGTGTTCCAGAAAGTCAATGACCAGCGCGCTTGTGCATTCAAAGAACAAGTTCATCATGACTTTTTCGGATTAGACATGCCTGTTGTTTCGACTGTGCTGCAGAGGTGTCGCTTCGAACTCCCCAAACATCACAGTCTCGATCTCTCCCCATACGATTTCCGTATTTTTGGAGCCATGGAGAAAGTCATTTGTGGCCGTCAATTTGCTTCAGACGAAGACGTGCGTGGCTGTATACCATCATGGTTCCAGAAGTAAAGAGATACATTTTTTTGTTAAAGGCACTGACAGTCTTCTCTTACAGAGAAATTTATTAAAAATTATGACGAATACTTTTGAAATAAGAAACAGTTTACTTATTTTCCTTCCCAACAGTATCGTTTTCATTCCACTACCTCGTTGCCGCTAAATACTCATACAACTGAAGAAGAGCGAATAGTTTAAACGTCATGTTAGATGATGTTTTTGTGGATGCCACTATGTCATTCCAGAAAAGCCAGAGTAAGAAATGTGGTGAGTTAATAGGGCTCACTATTTGCGCATCATTTAATATTTGTAGTGATGTTATCTGCCCTTCCATACAGTGGTCGAACTATGTAGCGTGAATCCCTAGTCATCAGTGATGTGCATCCTGCTTGCTGGTCCTGCCTGCATCTACTATCACCCACCCACTTTCCGTTAGGTCGTCCTCTCTGTCTTTTCATAATTCTTGGAATCTAGCAAAGACATCCATGATACTCCTACCATCCATTTCCCTAGCTACATGTTCTACCCATCTCCATTTGATTTTCTTTATAGTACCCTCTAAAACTTCCACTTCAGTGTTAAATGTGATCTATTTCATTCTCAGGCTGTCTCATTAATATTTAACACGCGTCCTCCCATTGCTCGCTTCAAAATTCTCAGATTTTGAATGTTCTCGGCATAATTTTCCAAGTATCAGTGTCACAGGTAAGGCCAATAATACATGTGGACGGTAGACTTCACATTTAAGACAAACAGCAGGGGGACCAAAATAAAACTGGCTCGGAGATTATTTCATGCATCTTAGGCCAGGCATCCAATCTTATATCATCTGCACCAGCAGTGGATGATATAAGCTTCGTTGCCTGTATTAAGGTGCATAACTTTTTTTCTTGGTCATTTGTGTTTTGGTTACCCTGCAACTTCTTGATTTTGTAACAGTGTTTCATTTTATAAAAAAATTCTCCTGTTTGTATTTTATAAATCTAGTCGTCCGCTTCGGCTCACCTACATCTAAATCTCATTACTCAGTCATGTCTATTACTTTAATGTTGATCTGTACTGTTTTGTTTAGGATGTATTAATACATATTCTAGTGTTTTTACGATTGATATTGAGGCCTATTTTGAAATATCTTCTATGAAGTTGTTTCAGATCTTCCGAAAGCTTACCTGCGCTACAGGTTAAATAAAAACCTCATCAGGTCAAGGAAAATGGTTACGATATACTCCATTAGCATTTATTCTTTCTTAATTTTGCTATATAAAAAAATCTGCAAACATTCTCTTGGACTGCTACAACTAGTTTTGATGATATGGAACACATTTTCCTGACTCATCCTCGAACTTTGAATTTCCCCTAAAATCGGGAAAGTGTAATGAATGCAGCAGTACAACGTGTATGTTTTTCAGAATTCAATTGTAGATTGAATCAGGATCTTTTCCCATGATTGTTGATTTTCTCTGCCTCGTGATGACTGGGTGTTGTGTGCTGTCCTTAGGTTAGTTAGGTTTAATTAGTTCTAAGTTCTAGGGGACAGATGACCATAGCTGTTGAGTCCCATCGTGCTCAGAGCAATTTGTCCCATGGTTGTTGACACAACAGTTTTTGCTGAATCTGGAACAAAATCTTTCTAAATACATATGGAAGCCAACGACTTCACCACCCATACGAAATATTCATATCTATACTTTCCTTCACGACTTGCGAACAGTCTACTGTTTTGTGTCCCCATATACAGGGAGAGTGCTATTTTGTGTGATGGAAATCGAACACCTGTGATGACGATAGTGTCCATAAGGCTGCAACACTTTATTTCTTGTCTGTCACTGTTCTTTCCAAATAGAGCGTTAATAATTCCAGCTTTGGTGAACAATCATTCTTCATGAACACTCTATGACTAGTTCGGCAAACTCTTTTCCCTCCGCATTTGGCTTTAACCACATGTGTTGAATCGTCGCAATCCAGAGACGACGTTCCTTTCTTCATACCTGGGTGTGTTTTATACATGTCATATCGGATTCATTTATTGTTTTCAATGCTTAATTATGTTTCTGTCCTACCTACTGAACCAAGTAAAAATCTTCGAGTCGTTGAAGAATTTTCATCCTGTTGCTAAGTGTTCTACCGTCTTGAAAGTTATCGGACGATATTTGATGACTAGTTTGATTTTTTCGGAAAAGTTTTCAGTAGTTTGTCACACTGTCGAAGACATCTCCATATATTTTTATTTAATTTAAGAAGTTGTAGATTTTAATATTATAGTTTGCTGGAAATTCTCGCTTACTGTTGTAATACAAGAACTGTGTGTTTGAAATTTCATTACTTTCCAGCTTCTTCTCAGCTTTATGAAATACTCGCACCTGTAATCCATTTCTCAATAACCATCATTTTCTGTAGGTGCTGAAATTATCATTTAATTCAATGTAAGATGCCACTGTTCATTGTTCTTAACAAAATTCCCATAAACCGTATTTCTGACATCATGGCAGACGACTCAGCATGTGAGTTCTTGCAATTAAGAAATGATTTACGACTGCCACATCACATACAGTTTCATTACTGTCTGATATGCAGTAGGCCTATATCTCACGCTGTCCCATTTCCTCACGTCATGCATACAAACGTAATTACACAGTTGTTGAAATGTTGGAATCCATTAAAAACCACACCTAGAATTGATAGCTCAACTGTTTCAAACTTTAATTAGGACAATAAACTATGACCGTAAGTGATAGCAATACAAGATCTTGTACTTCAAACCAAGACCTGTGCAGGAAGACTGTGGATAAGACAAGAAATAGAGGACAAATTACGTAGAAAAGAAACATTGAATCAAGAACTCTATGTAGCACATCTAAAGTTAAGTAACAGTGTAACACCTTTAACTTTTGATTACACTGCACAGTTTTTAGACAGATATATATGGAACACAAACAGACCTATTCGACGTAGCAATAACAAGAAACTCGAAAAACCTGTACACATCCAGCATCACATACAGCAACCCACACATGAATATGAATCTCATTTTCAGTTTTCCCCACATTTATAAAATTTCACAAATACAGAATTCATATATAACGAAACAAATCTCCTTACTAAAGGTCTGAAATACAGCATAGCCCCAACACTACAGGAAAATTCTGTAAAGCATTTGATAGCCACTGCTAAAGTTGCAATAGATGTAACTAATCTCTCGTACAGAAAACAAAATGAAATTACAGTTAATATTAAAAACATTACAGACAGGGAATTAAGCAGTTAGAATACCAACAAATAGCAGCCCAAGACAGAACAGAAAATTTGACACAACGTAAACCATAAACGGCTATTAAATGATGCTATAGCATTAAAAGCTGATAAAGGGAATAGTGTGGTCATACTTAACAAAAACGACTATTTAGATAAGGTTATTTCATTCTTTGAACCTAACAATATTACAAAATTACCACAAACTCCTACCAACAGATGTGCAGCTAAAATTAAGAGAGCCATCAGAAACTGTAATACCATTATCACTGAAGGTGAGGAAAGAACATGAACAGTAATGAATTCAACAACATCAAAACTAGGAGCCCAACCAAAGACACATAAACCGACAGTTCCCATTCGGACTGTAATTAATTGCATAAATAGCCCAGCATATCTGATAAGCAAAAAACTAAACACTCTAATAACAAAACTTTATACATTCAACCAAAAGTACACAATGTAAAATTTGCGTAGTCTGGTAAGAGAAATAAAAGTCTTTCAAATACCACCTAATGGTAAATTTGTTTTATTTGATGTCACTAATCTATACACCAATGTGCCAGTACAGGAAACAATCCATATAATAAAATACAATATAGGAAAATATCCATGGCTGGAGCACTTGAAATTATAAATCTTTTGGAGACAGCATAAGTACAAAATTATTTTGAATTTAACAACAAAATTTATACTCAAGTAGATGGAGTAGCCATGGGTAGTAGTGTAGCAGGCAAATTAGTCGATGTTTTGCTAAATTCTCTGGAAAATAAACTCCTTAATTCAGATTGGCCTATTCTCAACGAAATTGTATACTATTTTAGGTATGTTGATGATACCCTCATGTTGGTAGATGGCAGTCACACAATCGAAAATATCCACCAAAAACTCAACCAACTGCACCCTAAAATTAAATTCGCTATGGAAACTGAGAAAGACAGTACCATTAACTATCTAGACCTCACAATTGGCAAAAATAATAATCGGCACACATTTGATATCTATAGAAATAATACCATTTCTGACATTATTATAAATGACAATTCCTGTCACCCAATGGCTCATAAACTACCATTTTCCATTCAATGATTCATAGATAAAATAACCTCCCATTAGAAAACCCAGCAATTCAAGAAGAACTTAACACAATTTGTTATATATCCTCTACACATTTTTTGACCCCAACATAATCACAAAATTATGTTAGAAATATAATACACAAAAGCAGAACATAATACATAGCGAGATATGCCTAGCTCGAGAAACATCACCGGCACAGAAAGTAAGATAAGTACCGGCCGTCTACCTTGGTAGAATCTCCAACAAAATTAATGCCACAAATATTCGACTAGCCTTTCGAACTAATAACAACCTTTCAATAAAATCACTTTCCGCCACCACTAGAACATCGAAATATAACCCAGGCATATACAAAATAACATGTGTCAGCTGTAATAGCTTTTACATTGACCAAACAGGAAGTAATTTTAAAGTGAGATTTAAAGAACACACTAGAGTGAGCGAATATAATGAGTTGAGCTTCTTTTACACTTGAAAAATCAAAAGTACTCTTCTGACACGATCGAAAATGAACTGCAGATTATCCCCAGAAGACAAAAGGTTTTGCAATGAACATTCTTGAGGAATTAGAAATTTATATGTACACGACAAAATACCCACAGGAAATATTAAACGAACATACAAAATTTAGAAGCAAATGCTACCCTAAAAACTTTAGTGAACTTACAGAACACGAAAATGGGCAAGTCGGAAGTAACATATGCAACAACCAAAGATAATAGTAGCAAATTTTGGTTAGTAAAATAATATCGCTGTTCAACTGTACAATCTTTGTAAACGTATAGCGTCGTAATAGCGTAAATATCAAACTGGTGTCACGTCGTAATTAACGTTTAATTTTAACATCTTGACAACAATATTTACGATCTTATTACAGCAGTGACAGTTACAAAACAATCCACTAACGACGCAATATGGACGTCACATCAATCTAGACGCGAGTACAAGACAGCTACTATGATATGGATGACATTCATATCCATACCTATTCTCACCAAAATTGTAACTGCAAGTACTTTAAAATGGCGATATAGGCGAAACAGTCTAATGGAATTGTAAATAAAGGTTACTCGTTATTAGCAGCTATTTGGTGTATCTAATCTAAGAATTATGACTATAAAGTTAAGGACCACCTAATGGTTTGTAAGTCACGATGCAAGCGATCAGGACCGTACACATTTTGTTAAGCCTATAAGGAATAGTTCACTGTGCTTGCATAAAACTAAATGAAGAGGTAGGAGTATGGATTTTATTATATACGTCAAGAAGTATTTCTTCGGTGTTTTTATGAAATTATTCACTTTGTAATTATGATTGTCCGTTTCCCACATTACTTAAATGTCTTGTTTCAAACACATATTTTTATTTTCTTTCTATAAGATTAGATCTTTCTTTTTTCAGTAACTGAAAGAGTATCACTCGTACCTGTTTGGAATCTGTACTAACTTAGAGACAAAAGCATGAGAGGGTGCGTTACACCTCGCTCTTTTGTTCACGTTACCTTCGATTGAGTTTTTTTCAATTTTTGTCGATATGAAATACGCCACAGGTTTATATTTAAGAGTTAATGTATTTTTACTGCAATAGCGGAGCAGAAACTACAGAAAATTGGCATCCCGCGAAACTCTGCGAAATGCTCACCATCAAAATTGTTAGGTCGGTGCATAAGTTCATAGCATTCTTCCATAAGTTAAATAAACACAACAGATATACCTAACAGGAACAGAAGTCATCACTAATATATTCTGTTCCACTATGTACTATAGTCTGCCAATGCTGGTGTGATTTTTCGATTTCGCGACTGTAGAAATCACGTGTTTTCGTGGACAAGAACTCGTCGAGCCATCTTCGGTGCGCATTTTCGTCCGGAAGAAAAGATCCTTCAAGGCTGTTCGACAGTAAGCAGAAAAAGTGAAAATCTCAGGGCGCAAAATCAGGTGAACTAGATGCGTGCAGTGTGACTTCCCAAACCAACTACTGTATAGGGTTTTTTATCACTCTACTATATTGAGGAAGAGCGTTATCGTGGAATAACATCACTTTACACAGTCTTGCTGGTCGCTGTTCTTGGAATACGTCTGCAAGACGTCTCAGTTGTTAACAATAACCATCACCAGCAGTGAGGTCGGCACTTCGGGGAAGTAATTCGTAGTACACCTCGCCATCACTGTTCCAACAGATGAATAACAGTATCGTTAATGGACGAGCACCCGTCTTTGTACGGGGAGATGCTGTTTTGTTTGGGCTAAAAAGTTTCTTTGTTTTCCTTATGTTAGTATAATGACACAATTTCTCATCACCAGTAACGATACAGGATAGGAATGGTCGGTGTTGATGACGACGAAGCCGACGGGCACATATGTCCACCAACAGATTTTTTTCGTTTTGGCCTCGAGCATGCGGTACCCGTACACCCGATTTTTGAACCTTCCTCATTGCATTCAAATGCCTCACGATAGTGAAGTAATCACATTTCATCACTTTTTCAGTTCTCTAGTACAATGATGTGGATTATTGTGGATTAATGTTTTTAAAGCATCTTCATCAGACCTTTAAGGTCTTTCTGAATGTGCAGTCACTAATGTCAAAACTATTTTCATGCCGTACTCCGTCCGGTAGCATTATCCCCTTACACATCTGACTCCACTACTTTCACACCTCTGTTGAATTTAAACGAATGTGTCGGAAATGTTTCGATTTCTCCACCCAGCTCTCCGTTTTCTAGTGCCCAAACTACATTCACTATCTCCAAATGGCAATACGACAAAATGCAATTTCAAATAGCAACAATAATCTACAAATAAAAATGGCAATCGATGATTTAACACAAAGCAACCAGAATATCAACATGCGGAACGTAAACGCTGTAAGCTTTGGCACGAACCTAACACATTGAACAGATACTTCAGAAGTTCATTCATAATGGAAAAAATAGGATATGACCTCACTGAGGATGTTCACCTAGAAACTGGTATCACTGAACGAAAAGTAATTGAGGCAACAATATTTACAAAAGCCCAAAGACAGCTAAAACAAATATGAAGACTTACCTCTTCAGTAAACTAGATGAAGACGTAGTAGGGTAGGTATATATGAAGGTAGTAGAATAATTGATGATGGTATACAGTCTCTATAAATAAATTTGTAAGGAAATGGACTATTGCATAGCAGATATTTAACAAAACACAGGACTATAGATACGGAGATATTGAACTGAACGTGTGTTTCACTGTCAAGAGGGCAATGCATAAAGCCTTCGACGATTAGCATAGCAGAATATTGTCGAAGGACTTTCACAAAATCGAAAGAAATTCTAGTCATATATAAAGGCTGTGAGTGAAATCAAAGTTAGTGTCAAGTGTATTAGGACCCTTAATCGTATATTAATAACCGTGCAGATTATGTAATAGCAACCGGAGATTTCTACAGACGATGGAGTACTGACAAATGCTGACTGAAAAGAAACTGCCTAAATATTCTATCGAATCGTGATATGATTTCAAAGTGTTACAGAGATTGGCAACTTGCTTTAAAGTAATGTGAGTACTTGACAAAGCGAAAACTCAAACTGTACTACATCTACAATATTGAGTTCCATCTGGGACTAGTCCATTCACACAAATATCTGGGCAAAAATTAATTTTGTGGATATGAAACAGAAAAAACACATACTGCAATTTCGAGGTAAATCATGAAACAGTGATTGGTAGAATACTAGGAAAATACAGCCAGTCAACAAAGGAGACAGATAGTAAAAGAGAGAGAGACAGAGACAGGCAGTTGGTGTCTATATGTGTATGAAAATTAAGGACCGTGTATCCGGTATTCAGAGGACGTACGTGATGTAGGAAGATGAGAATGGCTGTGAATCTGAGAGATAATTTAGCCGCCCAGAAGGTGAAGGAAGGATGAATGTGCCATGTGAACTGAGGGTTGCGGTAATGTGTGATGAGGAGATGTATGATCATCTGTCTACATCTGACATTGTACCATGTGATTAATAATTTAAAACAATGGTCGATTACAAGGATTGTCAGATCACTTGTGAGTTCCTTCTTTTCTGTTATGAATGTTGAATTTAATAGTTTTCTTGTACTACGATCAGTTGTTTCTTATTGATTACGCAAGTGATTTCCATATCCGACTCCCTAGAGGTAACTTCATTCAAGTGTTGCTGTCAGTGTACAACCAGAAGTTGAGCACGTTTTCTGTAATTTCTGGTGTCAAATTTAATTTCATCTTGTTATCTCTCATGTCCACATGCGTTATCTTCTAATTTGTTTGTTTGTTTGTGTGTGTGTGTGTGTGTGTGTGTGTGTGAATGTATGTGGTTGCGTGTCATTGTATGCCATGTATTGTTTTCATTTTTTTCTCACTCTGAGTAGTTGCTATACTCGTGAATTTAACGTTTGTTTCTGTAAGATTTCGTCTTTTTGGGGTAACAACTGAGTGATTCGTAATTTTATTCCTCAAAATTATTACTACATGGTAACTGTATCGACTGTCTGTTGCTAGTTATAGTGCAGTATTCAGTTCTATTTGGTGGCTGTCTGTGCCTAGTGGTAATGTGTGCAGCTATTGGCGCATGTGTCTAAGTGATGCCTATTTCTGTAAGTTCGACTGATATCACGTTTGGTATTTTAATGTATCGGTCGTCAGTCTGTGGTATTCGTTGATCTATTTTGTTACAAGCCTTATTGCAAATGTTTAAGAATTTTGCTTTTTTTCATGGTGAAGTTAATTTTATAATTGATAGAACCTATGTCTGCATGTAAATTGTAAATTTCACTTTCAATTAATGTATCAGGGATAGACTCTTAGTCATTTGTCCATTAGTGCAACATTTATTTTACCACTGCACCAATTTGTAAAATGTGACAAGTTGTGTATCCTTCATAAATGTATTTGCGGTACTTCCCTGGTTCTCTATAATTAACTTCATCAACTGGACTGCTTCTTTGGTGTATTTAAGATACATTATATTGATAGAAAATTCAGTAAGACTGAAACTGACTTCAAAAATATTAGCGATGAATTTGACGAAATGCGAAGAACATACAAGCACTTGCCCGAAGCTGTCAATGATGTAACCCAGCAGGTCGCACAAGTTAATGCAACACAAAGTAGATTAGAAAATTATGTGCAGCAAATAGCTACACAGGTACAGGCACTCGCTACCGAACAGGAGAAATCTGTAGAAGCGACGTTTGTAGAGAAAGGCAATCAGTTTATTCTTGACTTTATAAACTGGTTGAATATGAAAGACGACCAGTTTCAAGAATGTTTACGGAACGAACAGAGTGTAACCGTAAAGAAAGCGACAAACGAAGCTTTGTCTGTAGCAAACATGTTAGCTGAAAACTCCGAACAGGTTTCCGAATGGAAACAGACACTTACACAAGAAGTAGACTCGTTAGAAAGGGAGCTGGCAGCGATAAAAAACGCAGCAGGCGAGGCTTATTTACGTGTCAGTAAGTTGCCACAGGCGCAGCTTGCGACATCTCGAGCAACAAAACCTATTAATTGCTCGGAAACAATGCCCAGTCCGCAAACCGTTCACGTAGCTTGTGAACAGGGGCCGGCCAGTTCTCTTTCTAATATATTTGTGGAAGAGAGTTTACTAAAATACAGACAATTCCAAAATTTTACACCAGATCACAAAATACCATACCCTGCCAATTTTATCAAAAGCTTCCGTGGTATACTACTAAAGTCATGGAACGGTAAACAGAAAATACAGTTTGTCACTAACCATATTCAAGGTGATGGATCCTTACGGGCGATTGAAGTAAAAGATTATTGACATACTTATGAGGAATTTGAGAAAGATTTTCTAAATAAGTATTGGTCAGCAAAAACACAAGAACGTTTAAGGCATGAGGTATATAATCCCGAGACGTACAGTAGTAAAGTAGGTACATTGAGTAAATATTTTGAGAAGTATATAAACAAGACGAAATACTGGGATGAACCAAAGCCCAAACAAGAAGTCATATGGCTTTTAAAATCGAAATTACCTATATCAATAAAAGAAAAACTACTTCATGTACCAGATTCAGATGTAGAACTTTTCATGCCAACGCTTGATTCTATTGACCTATGGCATGTAGAAGCGAAATTGAACGGGGGAAGTAATGCTCAAGTATTGAGTAGCAACAGTAATAACTGTTACCAATACCAAAATAAAAACGGTAATGGTAACAAAAATGGGAAGTAGTTTTCCTCAATCTTACAATGGGAACAATAATCTAGGACCAAGGGATGGAAAAAATTCTCCTCCTTTTAATAAGAGGCGTGGGCAAGACAACAGATATCATCCAGGGTACGGTAATTACAATAGTAATAACAGTAATCAACCAAACCGCTGGCAACCGATACCACAGCAGTTAAACAGTAATTGGCATCCTAACACAGGAACCAATACACAGTCAGGTAGCGCTCCTGCACCACCGAACAGTGCCGCTGAACACAACAATTCTGGACAAAACTGGAGGCAACAGCCACCAGTAAGAGTTATAGAAGTGGTGGGCAATACGACACCCAGCATTTCAGAGGTGTGAAACTAAATGCGACCTCCTACAGACCTCACATGGCGGTAGCGGAAGAAGCAGGGGACAAATGTCGTGAGAGCGTATATTTAATAAGAGATAATCATGCAAAAATCTGAGTGATGAACTTTGCGAAGAAAACCATTTGTGTAAACTAACAGAAAAGGAAACAATCCATGCAGTAGTAGGTGGAATACCAACCACAGTTACTGTTGACACAGGCGTGGCTACAAGTTGTATGGCTTTAGAATTCTATAATAAGATTTGTGAACTTCAGACACCACATACGTTGCCGGTACACAATTGTAGGATCATTGGTGCATTTGGGAATAAGTCGAAGGGAGTACATATGCAGACTCATGTATTAGTTGAGGAAGGTAATGGAGCTATAGAGGGCACATTCCTTGTTTGTGAAGGTTTATCATTGAGCTGAATATGGGGAGTAGATACCTTACAAGAAAGAGATGCAGTACTTAACCTTTCATGTGGCAAATGTGTGTTAAAAGTGAATGGGAAGGGGAGAGCCCTACCATTCATTAAAAGCAAGCCGGTTCAGAGTATGTTATGTTGTCATATCAAGCACAGCCCAGTCAACAGCAGTTTGATGTGCAGTCTTGCAGACACTAAATGCGAAGCAAAGTTTGTGAATCAGTTTATTTAAGCACTGTAGAACAAAACAGACTAATTAACCTATTACACAAATATATACCTGTTTTTGATGAAAGGCCCAGTGTAATTAAAGGATATGTGTATGCATTGCAAGTAAAGCCTCACGAAACATTTTGCCACTCTACCTATTCCGCCCCGTTGGGCAACAGAGAAGCTGTAGCGAATGAAATTCGTCGCATATTACAACAAGATATAAAGAAATATTTTACTGAGCAAACATTTCCTAGAGTGGATGTACCTATGTAAATATTATGAGAATTTGTAAATATGTTAGTATGTAAGACTTCCCACAGTGTAGACAGTAGTCTCAAGACAAATTTATTTTCTTCGTGTGCATAAGTAAATCTTAATAAACCTTTTGCTGAACAACAATCTTCGACAATAGTAGTAGAAATTCAGAAATAATCTTTTAATTAAAATCGTTACATTAACATTATGAAGAAAAAAGTATCAAGAATCTTATTTTGATCTAATCTTAGTGCCATTCTCATGGTTGCAATTATTCAATTTCTTTTGGTATGCAATTCTAAGTAGAGAAAGTAAGGCACAGGCCATACAGATCTCAAAGTTTTTCTATTAGTAGATTTTAAGTTTTGTCCAGATGCAACGATTAGTAGGATATAATATTTTTCTGTTTATGCCTAGCATGTAGTTTGCAAACATAAACAGCAAGCTACCGTGAGTCGTGTTTTTATAGTTGAAATGCTAGAACTATTGAGATTTGAGTCCGGTAGTAGTGGAATGGGAACATTGTGCCATAAGCAGATTCGTATTCTGCACTAACTCTCGCGACTAATTTCAACGGTACACACCAGTTTGTGTGAGATAAAAACAGTCAGTGATGTCCTTAGCTCCAGTAGTAATGAATAAACTCGCATTACATAGTGACAAAACACTGAAAAGCTAGGCTTGAATACCACAAACAGCCACACAACGAAAATTAATGTCGCGAAGAATGGTAAGAGGAAAAAGAAAGCTATCGAATATAAAACACTATGTAAATGATACAGCTGGTACCTACAACATAGTACATAAGCTGTAGGGTTTTCGCTTGATCTCGATTGTAAGTGATATAGCACGTACCGACGTGGCCGGAGTAATAAGTTGTCTATGACAAACAGAACTGTCAGTGGGGAAGTAGTGCACGTAAATGTGTATTTCACAGGAGGACTCTTTATGCAAGATCAAAAAGAAATATGTAATATTAAGAGACGTTGTATACATGATAATAATATTTCGAATATTGAAATAAATACATACACTTTTCACTCACATCAGTTGGACGGCACTCTTAGTGTCAAGTGAATTTAATTTGTGTACTCACCCATACGACAACACTGAAGTGATGTGATGAACCGCTATAGTGGAACAAAGTGTAGTGTTGTTACTTGAAACTCAGATAGTGTGTATCGCGCATAAACAGTGAAACACACTGTAGCGATGGAACTTTTTTGGATGTGACGTCACGTGTGACTATTACAAACCGACGCGAAGCAAAGCGCTTAAGAAACGAAAACTTTGATAAACACTTTGCAAACATGTGTAATGTACGGTATTCTGAGAACACAAATGAATGTGCGGAAACAGAAAATAACATGAACGTGTTTGTGCAGTAACGGTGTTGAAGTCAGATGACAGTAAAGTTCATGAACAAAAACCATACATCACACCCTCTGTATCACAACGCAAATATGTGTACCATGTAACCCATAGCTATCACCGAACAAACTGATGTAAATTAGATTTGCAAGTAATTACAGCTACCTACTTCAAAATTCTTTTTAGGGAGTGTGTATTAAAAATAGTGTTACTGGCCCCAATCTATGAATTTTTCATGTAACCCAGTATCCTGAGCTGACTAGATCCTGTCGAGCAAAACCGGTCCAGAACTCCGCAATCTTCTCGCTCCATCACAGACAACGCAGATCGCCGTGGCTCACACGTATGCAGGTTTTGTCAACATCGCGAGGACGCCGCCGTGACCGCTCTACACCACAGCAACGACGAATGCTTCAGCACGACTGACTTCGTCTGCAATGCGTCGCCTTTATAATCGTCGAGAAAGAATGAATAATTTTCATCCGAGTGATTAATGTAAACTGTCAAAAGAGCGAAATGTTACTCTGTTAATGTTTTTTTTTTCTTCTAACGACGTCATTTGTTCATCATGATTAATTGTACTAAATGATCTGACTTTTGTCAGTGTGTACCGTTTTTAAATACTATGAGAAAGGAACTGGATGACCATGCCTTTCGTATCGTTTCGCCAGTTTCCGGCAGGATCGTACCCGAATGAGAAGGCAAATTACATTCCTGACAAAGCTAAAACAGGCTCCATCTCAAACGAATAAAATGAAACAAATAAAAATAAAAAAATAAAACAGACAATCTAAACACTAAAAATTAATGAAGTGATGTAAATTTTACTTTTTTTTTAAATACTTGAAAAACTTTAGGGGCTGTGTAATGTTCCCCAAGTGTTAGTGGATTTCGTGACTATGTGTTTTCTCGCAGTAGGGCTAAGGCGATTTTATCGCTGCTTAATAGACACTGCGATTATAATAAAACCTCTCTGTAAATATGATCTATGTTAAACTAACCGGACCGGCTACTTTTTATTCTCTCTCTTCTTAATCAGCCATTATCCGGTACGGTCGCAGTTGAGTAGAGATTGTGTCATTTGTACTCATTTTGCGTAACGATAATAATTATTATTTAATTTGATTGTGTTTGTAATTAAGAATAACAATACCTTTTTTCTCAGGTTTTTCTCCCGAATTTGGTAAGTAAATGTGGCATACTTTGTGTGAGGATGTCTGTTGGTGAATTACCGCATATTAACGACACCAATCAGTAGAATACGGTTGGTTTGCTTTCAAAATAGAACGGGCATCTACAATTTCACTTTTTGCAAAACGAAGTCCGATAGCTTTTATGCATAAATCACGTCCCAAAATTACACTTGCCAACATTCAATCCTGGTAGAGAAGCCTAGCTAAAAATATGGTGGTAATTAAATTCCAAAGCTTCAATATTTAATTTCAAAAAGTTAAAAAGTAGTAATAAAAAAACCGCCACCATAAAACACCTGTGTCTTGTTGACGTACTGTCTGAGACTATTACCGAGAGCATTTCCCTTTGTCGTACTTTAAATGAATGAACACCGTGTATTGACACACACAATTTTAAGCACCATTGTTATGGATGTACCCTCATTTTACATTCTTCTGAATCAAGCTATATACATTCCACGAGAAAAAGTATATTTAACAGATACAAGCAACTTATTTTTCTAAAAGAAAGCCATGTAGAATATTTGTAGAGACCGAACAGAAAATACAACTGGAATCACATGCAAGCACACGATGCGAGAAGACTTTCCTGAGTTTCCGTGATACCTAGCCATTCAAGGAGACCAAGCAGATAAATAAACTGTAGTAGTTAAGGAAGATCGTTATCTCTATACTTGGGAATTACTGGTGGCTTTGGAAGATGTGTTATTAATATTTACAGCGTTAATTCAATTAATTTACTTCTTTTTTTGATTAGCTGATTTAACTATCGTCGAATAATGACACAAACTTAGCAGCAATTTCTATAAGAATTATGAGTCTTGATCAATAAGGCTGGATCTTAAAATAAGTGACTGTATGAAACAATTCTCCTCACTTCACTGAAATGGAACAACAGAAAAACTTACTGGAATCTCGAGTAATACTTAAGTCCCCGGCTCCATATTAGGCAATAAGTAAATTCTGTTTGACCGGAAATACATCTGTCGTGATTTTCGATCCAGATTAAATGTGTGTGACTATTTTGGCCTACGGTTAATTTCTTGCACTGAATAGGTTGTTTATTACAATTCAGGTTATCGTGATAAGCCAAAGTTTTCTCTCTTGTATCGACGTATCGATTTCATTGCGATAACTACTCTCCAGCCATCACTATCACACGTTCGTATTTATTTTTCTAGCCATCAGTCTTTTGATTGATTTGATGCAGCCAGTCACGAATTTTTTTCTTGTCCGGACCTCTTCATCATAGACTTGCACTTGCACCCTGTTTCCCCACTGTTCTTGCATATATTCCTATCATTGTTCTTCCCTGCAATTTTTACCATCTGCATCTACCTATGCTGCCATATAATCCATTGCTTGCAGTCTTAAGAAACATCCTATCATTCTGTACTTTATTCGGCATCCTGTGGACAACTGTTACATTCCTTTTCCTACCACTCCATCAAACTTCCCGCTACAGCACTAGATTTAAAATGGTTCCATTCTCTTCTCTTCCATTTCTTCCCGAAATCCATGATTCACTACCATACACTATTGTGCTCCAAATATACATTTTCAGAAATTTCGTCTACAAATTGAGGACCATAATTGATACTAACAGAATTCACTTGGCCAGAAATGTTATGTTCCCTATTATAGTGATTTTATGCCTTCTTTATTTCTAATGTAGCAAAATTCGTTCATATATTTCATGGTATCCATTTTTGACGATAACCTAATTTCAGGTTATCATGACTTTTACCTTTCTTCAGTTTACTATTGTGAGAGTGTGCGTTCATTAGTCTGTTCACCCTGTTCAACAAGTCCTGCGGTCCTTATTCACTTTCAGTCACAATAGCAACGTCACAAGTGGATATTGACATCAAGAACTTGACCTTTTTTTTGTTTTTTATAATGGTTCAAATGGCTGTGAGCACTATGGGACTTAACATCTGAGGTCATCAGTCCCCTAGAACTTAGAACTACTTAAACCTAACTAACCTAAGGACATCACATACATCCATGCCCGAGGCAATATTCGAACCTGCGACCGTAGCAGTCACGTGGTTCCGGACTGCAGCGCCTAAAACCACGTGGCCACCGCGGTCGGCAACTTGACTTTTCCTTTGATACGGTCAAGTTACAGTACATTGCATTTTTAAGTTATTTTCTATGATTTCCATTGTTTCTCTTATTGGTGTATTAGAATTCAATTTCTCAAAATGAAATTGATCATAGTACTACTCTTAAAATTTTTGTCTGCGTCATTGCTCTTCCAAGATTAAACAGTGTGCAGAGAGGTAACTTTCTGCCTTGCACTCTGTCCTATAGCCATCGTGATGTTCCATGCTTGTATACATCTTTCTTTTTGTACATATTTTACACTATCCGTCTTTCCCTATAGATTACTCCTACCTTTATCAGAATTTCCAACACCTAGCAGCATTTTACATAGACGAAGGTCTTTCCTTATCCGTCCAACTTACCTAAAGCGTTATTGTATTCGTCACCAAACACTGTGAAAGCAGCTCCAAGGATAGTATTCGGCTAGTCGTACAACCCATGGTCTAGCGTATTTGATTCATAATCAAAACGTCTTCGGTCCCGGGTTCGATCCCTGCCACTGTCTAAATTTTGATCAATAATCAGCATTGGCGGCCGAAGACTTTCGGCATAAGAAGTCAGCCTCAGTCTGCCAACGGCCTTGTCAAAGAGGGCGGAGGAGTGGATAGTGGTTCAGGCCACTCTCTCGTCCTAGGGGTGGGAAATTGCCCCTAAAGGCGGAAGAATCACCAATGATCAACGACATGAGGATGCATAAGGCAATGGAAACCACTGCATTAAAGACACGTAACGTGTATCTACAGGACATGTGGCCTGTAATTGAAGAAGTGTCATGATGAACTCTCCATTGGCAAAAGATTCCGGAATAGCCCCCATTCGGATCTCTGGGAGGGGACTGCCAAGGGGAGGTTACCATGAAAAAAAGATTGTATAATCTACGAAAGGATAACGTTCTACGAGTCGGGGCGTTGAATGTCAGAAGCTTGAACGTGGTAGGGAAACTAGAAAATTTGAAAACGGAAATGCAAAGGCTGAATCTAGATATAGTAGGGGTCAGTGAAGTGAAGTGGAAGGAAGACAAGGATTTCAGGTCAGATGAGTATTGGGTAATATCAACAGCAGCAGAAAATGGTATAACAGGTGTAGGATTCGTTATGAATAGGAAGGTAGGGCAGAGGGTGTGTTACTGTGAACAGTTCAGTGACCAGGTTGTTCTAATCAGAATCGACAGCAGACCAACACCGACAACGATAGTTCGGGTATACATGCCGACGTCGCAAGCTGGAGATGAACAAATAGAGAAAGTGTATGAGGATATTGAAAGGGTAATGCAGTATGTAAAGGGGGACGAAAATCTAATAGTCATGGGCGACTGGAATGCAGTTGTAGGGGAAGGAGTAGAAGAAAAGGTTACAGGAGAATATGGGCTTGGGACAAGGAATGAAAGAGGAGAAAGACTAATTTAGTTCTGTAACAAGTTTCAGCTAGTAATAGCGAATACCCTGTTCAAGAATCACAAGAGGAGGAGGTATACTTGGAAAAGGCCGGGAGATACGGGAAGATTTCAATTAGATTACATCATGGTCAGACAGAGATTCCGAAATCAGATACTGGATTGTAAGGCGTGCCCAGGAGCAGATATAGACTCAGATCACAATATAGTAGTGATGAAGACTAGGCTGCAGTTCAAGACATTAGTCAGGAAGAATCAATACGCAAAGAAGTGGGATACAGAAGTACTAAGGAATGACGAGATACGTTTGAAGTTTTCTAACGCTATAGATACATCAATAAGGAATAGCGCAGTAGGCAGTACAGTTGAAGAGGAATGGACATCTCTAAAAAGGGCCATCAAAGAAGTTGGAAAGGAAAACATAGGTACAATGAAGGTAGCCGCGAAGAAACCATGGGTAACAGAAGAAATAGTTCAGTTGATTGATCAAAGGAGGAAGTACAAACATGTTCCGGGAAAATCAGGAATACAGAAATACAAGTCGCTGAGGAATGAAATAAATAGGAAGTGCAGGGAAGCTAAGACGAAATGGCTGCAGGAAAAATGTGAAGACATCGAAAGAGGTATGATTGTCGGAAGGACAGACTCAGCATACAGGAAACTTAAAACAACCTTTGGTGACATTAAAAGCAACGGTGGTAACATTAAGAGTGCCACGGGAGTTCCAGTGTTAAATGCAGAGGAGAGAGGGCAGATAGGTGGAAAGAATACATTGAAAGCCTCTATGAGGGTGAAGATTTGTCTGATGTGATAGAAGAAGAAACAGGAGTCGATTTAGAAGAGATAGGAGATCCAGTATTAGACTCGGAATTTAAAAGAGCTTTGGAGGACTTACGGTCAAATAAGGCAGAAGGGATAGATAACATTCCATCAGAATTTTTAAAATCATCGGGGCAAGTGGCAACAAAACGACTATTCACGTTGGTGTGTAGGATATATGAGTCTGGCGATATACCATCTGACTTTCCCAATAGCATCATCCACACAATTCCGAAGACGGCAAGAGCTGACAAGTGCGAGAATTATCGCACAATCAGCTTAACAGCTCATGCATCGAAACTGCTTACAAGAATAATATACAGAAGAATGGAAAAGAAAATTGAGAATGCTCTAGGTGACGATCAGTTTGGCTTTAGGAAAAGTAAAGGGACGAGAGAGGCAATTCTGACGTTACGGTAATAATGGAAGCAAGGCTAAAGAAAATTCAAGACACTTTCATAGGATTTGTCGACCTGGAAAAAGCGTTCGACAATATAAAATGGTGCAAGCTGTTCGATATTCTGAAAAAAGTAGGGGTAAGCTATAGGGAGAGACGGGTCATATACAATATGTACAACAACCAAGAGGGAATAATAAGAGTGGACGATCAAGAACGAAGTGCTCGTATTAAGAAGGGTGTAAGGCAAGGCTGGAGCCTTTCGCCCCTACTCTTCAATCTATACATCGAGGAAGCAATGATGGAAATAAAGGAAAGGTTCAGGAGTGGAATTAAAATACAAGGTGAAAGGATATCAATGATACGATTCGCTGATGACATTTCTATCCTGAGTGAAAGTGAAGAAGAATTAAATGATCTGCTGAACGGAACGAACAGTCTAATGAGTACACAGTATGGTTTGAGAGTAAATCGGAGGAAAACGAAGGTAATGAGAAGTAGTAGAAATGAGAACAGCGAGAAACTTAACATCAGGATTGATGGTCACGAAGTCAATGAAGTTAAGGAATTCTGCTACCTAGGCAGTAAAATAACCAACGACGGACGGAGCAAGGAGGACATCAAAAGCAACCTCGCTAAGGCAAAAAAAGGCATTTCTGGCCAAGAGAAGCCTACTAATATCAAACATAGGCTTTAATTTGAGGAAGAAATTTCTGAGGATGTACGTCTGGAGTCCAGCATTGTATGGTAGTGAAACATGGACTGTGGGAAAACCGAAACAGAAGAGAATCGAAGCATTTGAGATGTGGTGCTATAGACGAATGTTGAAAATAAGGTGGACTGATAAGGTAAGGAATGAGGAGGTTCTACGCAGAATCGGAGAGGAAAGGAATATGTGGAAAACACTGATAAGGAGAATGGACAGGATGATAGGACATCTGCTAAGACATGAGGGAATGACATCCATGGTACTAGTGGGAGCTGTAGAGGGCAAAAACTTTAGAGGAAGACAGAGATTGGAATACGTCAAGCAAATAATTGAGGACGTAGGTTGCAAGTGCTACTCTGAGATGAAAAGGTTAGCACAGGAAAGGAATTCGTGGCGGGCCGCATCAAACCAGTTAGTAGATTGTTGACCAAAAAAAAAAAAAAAAGTCGTACAAAGAGGACGTGTGCTTTACAATCAGCAATCAACCAGCTCAAACTATATTGGTCGATCGATACTTTCCATCCTATTTGCAAAGAAATATGCGACATTCTTCTTAAATTACAGCAAGAACTGGATGTTCCACTGTTACACACTCTAAGAAATGAAGAAGACGCACCACGAAGGACTTATGGGAACGGGATCGAAATCGGAAGACGTAATGGACATGTAGAAACGAACAAAGTATTACAATTTCAGAAAAATTGGACGATTTGTTGAAGAGAAAGAGCATCACAAATTGAGCAAGTCCATAACACTTTGGTCCACTTCTGGTCCTTATGCAAGCAGTTATTTGGCTTGGAACTGTTTGACAGAATTTCTGGATGTCCTCCTGAAACATATCGTGCCAGTTTCTGTCCAATTGATGCATCGGGTAGTCAAAACCCCAAGTTGTTTCGACTTCCTTAGCCATAATACTCCAAACGTTCTCAAGTGGAGAGAAATCCGGCGACGTTTCTGGTCAAGTTAGGGTCTGGCAAGCGCAAATAGAAGCAGAAGAAACTCTCTCCGTGTCGGGCACCAATGGAGGCTTGGCCTGAAGGGCACCGTAACATAGCGTAGAATATCGTCGATGTACCGCTGTACCGGGAGGGAGCCACGGATAACTACCAAAGGGATTCTAAATCACTCTTGGTTGTCACGCCGTATGAAAACCACTAATGAAGTTGGTATCCCACCACTGGAGCGTCTCCATACAAGTCGTCGTGCTGGAATACCGTTGAGTGGACTGTGACAGTCTTCAGTAATGCGTTCCACTTCTAACTGAGCCCCGATGAGTCGCGGAGACGTGTGGGGAGACAGTCGAAATAGTGGTCGGGTACCGAGCTTACTGTCGCCGTGCATACGGCCCAACAACCACATTACAGCAGGACCCCTTTGGTTGTCATCTGAGGCATCCTTACAGCACAGCAGGTCGTCGACGATATTCTGCGCTCCGTTAGCTGCCCTTCAGGCCAAGGCATCCTGTGCTTGCATTTCAGTGAAATAATGCGCACCCCCACAAGGCGAGAGTTACTACAGCCTTTCTTTGCGTTTGCCAAACCCTACATTGGCCGGTAGCATTACCATATCACTGTACGAACGACGACGTTTGGAGTATTAATGGCAGGATGCTGCAACCAGCTCGGGATTTTGACTATCTAAGTCACCAGTTGGACAGAATTAGGCGCGACATCCCTGAGGAAGTTATCCAACAACTTTCTTGATGAGTGCAAAGCCGAATAAGTGCTTTCGTAAGGGACAGGTGTGGACCAACGCGTTATTGCCTTTCTCAATTTGTCATGCTCTTTCTCTTGAAAAAATCAACCAATTTTTCTGAAATTGTTATCATACGTTCGTCCTTACATGATCATCACGTCTACCGATTTCTGACACGTTCGCATAATTTAGAGCTTCTTGTTGTATTTTAAGAAGAACGTCTCGTAATTCATGGCTGATGGGAAGGAAAATACGAGTGTTGGAACATAAATAGTGACAACTATTTATTCACGACCGATACCAAAGAGTTACATGTTTGCACCTGTTACTGTCCTTCAAAGTAGTCACCTGCGCTGTGTAGAACCCACTACCAGCGAAGTGGAAGGCGTAGTATACCGTTAGCAGAGCATGTTCTGTTGATGGTGCGAATGGAGTGGTCTAAAGTTACGGAGATACTCGTGTACGACTGTGATGGTGTTATCCTATTGCATTATGTTCCTCCACAGCAGACTGTCAATGCACAGTATTAATGTTCGTTTTCGGAGCATCACCTGAGACCAGCTTTGCGAAAGAAGCGGCGAAACTTTCTGCGCAACCCACTCATCATTTTGCACGACAATGCGCGGGCGCATACAGCGCAATCTGTTGCTGCTCCGTTCGGTCGATGGGACTGGAAAGTACTGTACCACCCATACTCCCCGGACGTAAGTCCTCGTGACTTTGATTTGATTCCGAAGATGAAGGAACCACTTCGTGGCATTCGCTTCAGAACTGTTCCAGAGATTCGACAGGCAGTAGACCACTCCATTCGCTCCATCAATAGAACAGGCTCTGCTAACGGTATACTACGCCTTCCACATCGCTGGCTGCGGGTTCTACACAACGCTGGTGACTACTTTGAAGGACAGTAACCTGTGCAAACATGTAACTCTTTTGTATTGGTTGTGAATAAATTATCATCATCATCATCATCATCATCAGCCAATTCAATCATTTAATGATGTGACCTCTTCGAGTCGTGGATTCAGGTAGGCTTTCAGCAGTCTTCTCCAAGTGGGACGGTCTTGGGCAGCTCTCTGCAAGGTGTTACCAGCGATCTTCTTGATGTCTTTGTCCCATCTGTCTGGTGGTCTTACCCTAGGCCTCCAGTGCTCTCTCGGACTCCACTCCAGTACTAGCTTCGTCCATCTGTTGTCTTTTCTTCTTGTGAAGTGCCAAGCCCACTGCCATATCAAAGTTCAAATGGTTCAATGGCTCTGAGCACTATGGGACTCAACTGCTGTGGTCATCAGTCCCCTAGAACTCAGAACTACTTAAACGTAACTAATATAAGGACATCACACCCATCCATGCCCGAGGCAGGATTCGAACCTGCGACCGGAGCAGCAGCGTGGCTCCGGACTGGAGCGCCTAGAACCGCACGGTCACCGCGGCCGGCCATTTCAAGGAACCTACGGTCTCTAAGATGTCATTAACCTTCGTCACAGACCGGATGTCATCTGCCCTTTTCCTATCATTTCTTGTATAGCCCAACGTTGATATCTCCATGGCTCTCTGTGCAGTCCTAAGTTTCCCTTTTGTAAATGAGTTCAGTGTCCATGCCTCGCAGCCATACGCCATCACAGGAAGAATGCATTGAGCAAATACTGCTTTCCTCAGATTTACTGGTATTTTTGATCTGAATACTGTTGAATTCATCCCAAATGCTTGTCAGCCAAGCTTGATGCGTCGATAGATTTCTGGCCTTATGTCCCCCTTCATAATTATAATCTGGCCAAGGTAGATGTGGTGTCACCGCCAGACACCACACTTGCTAGGTGGTAGCTTAAATCGGCCGCTGTCCATTTAGCACATGTCGGACCTGCATGTCGCCACTGTGTGATCGCAGACCGAGCGCCACCACAAGGCAGGTCTCGAGATACGGAATAGCACTCGCCCGAGTTGTACGACGACTTTGCTAGCGACTACACTGACGAAGCCTTTCTCTCATTTGCCGAGAGACAGTTAGAATAGCCTTCAGCTAAGTCAATGGCTACGACCTAGCAAGGCGCCATTAACCATTTTAAGATAGAGTCTCACTTGTATCATCAAGGAATGCTGTATTCAATTGATGGATTAAAAGTTAAGTATTATAGCAGCTACGTACTTTTCTTGCTACCATTCATTACGTATCCTGTTTCAGACCTCTCTCTAGCCTACGTGAGATTAACGCGTGCCTTTCGGCTACTTCAGTGTGGCGTAGCTCTCTTGTTACGCCACAACAGTTGGCGACGAGTCAACGGAAAGGGTCTAGTTCTTTCTAATTGTTTACATTTACTTGTGTCATGGTTTCGCCAGATGTACTGTCCGAATTTTATCGCTTGCAGAATCAGCAGACGCAGGCGTTATTGGATACCCTTGGACAGCTCGTCCAGGGTCAGCGTTCACTGCCCACCGATGCGGCCGCCGCCGCTTCATCGCTACCGCCGCCATAACATAGAGTTGCACCACCTTTCTGTAATTTTCAAGCAGACGTAGAATCCTGGACGGAATGGTCACGCCAGTTTGGATTTCATCTCGCCGCCTACAGAATTCAAGGTAACGAGCGGCAGCCTCATTTATTGGCGTGTGGGGGGGTGCAAACGTACTGTGTGATAGTGAAATTATTTCCCCGACACGACGTAGGGACTCTGTCCTACGATGAAATTTTGCCGGCATTGGACGCCTATTTCAAAGGAACAGTCAATGTAGTTGCAAAAAGGTATACTTTCTTTCGTACAAAACGTACGGCCGGTCAGACTAATAGGGAGTGGGTTGCAACATTGCAAGGCCTTACAAAGGATTGTGCTTTTGAGTGTGACTGTGGCCTCCCTTAAGCAGATACAATGGTACGTGATGCAATAGCACAGAACGTTTCTGATGTTCTCATATGGGAACAGATTTCGAAACTAGTTAATCCCTCCCTTCAGCAAGTGGTAGACATATTAGATAGACAAGACACACTTGACTTTGCTCAGGAATAATTTGCAACTTCGCCAGCCGTGTGTAACATTAACCGGCCCGCCGGGCGCGCTGCATGGCCCGGTAAACTGCCCTCGCACATGTCCGCACAGCTGCTGCCACGCTCTAAACCAGGTGTGCCGCGGCAACATACAACTGCAGTGAAATCATGCCCGCGGTGTGCTACTAGACATTCGCGTGAAAATTGCCCGTCACGCCAAGCTATTTCCTTTTTCTGTAATAAGAAAGTACATGTTCAAAGTGTTTGCCAGAAAAAGCTCAGATCAGACAATCACAACCATTCCAGGCCTTTTGCTTCGCGCCAGAATCGAACCAAGAATACTCAGGCTCGTGAACCTTCGCCCATGGACATTCATGTCGTAAATTCCACTTCGTCCAGTGCCACTGTCTCTAACAGTGACTGTGTTCGTCCCACAAAAAGTGTGCGTCGACGTCGCTGGAAATCCCGTCAATTAGCAAGTGATTCTGTACCTGTATCAGTTCAAATTGCACGAGACAGTCGCTCTTGTCGTCAGCAGGACAATAAACTTTTTGTAGCTTTGGACTTTAATGGCAAGGTCATACCATTCCAGCTCGATACCGGAGCTGCAGTTTCATTGCTCAATCACGATACGTACAAACAACTGGGCAAACCTCCGTTGCGTGCCGCAACTGTTAAGCTCACTACATATTCAGGACAGCAGATCCCTGTGTTAGGACACTGCACTCTTCTTGCAACATACAAGGGACAAACAAAACTTGTGTCATTTTACGTTCTTCGTTCTTCTACTGCAGTGAACTTGTTTGGTTTAGATTTATTTCAATTGTTTAACATGTCTATACTAAATCAGGTCCTATCAGTGAATCAGACTGTGCCTTTGGACAGTGTTTCTCGTCTGTGTGAAGAAATTTGCAGACATTTTTGCACCAGGCCTTGGTTGCGCTAAGAATTATGAAGCACATTTGGAACTGAAAGTAAACGCGCAACCGAAATTTTTCCGAGCGCGCAATGTTCCCCACGCATTGCGTGATGAGGTCGCAAGAACATTAAACGATTTAGATTCACAAGGTGTGAGTGAATGTGCCCAATGCCTCTTCCATTTCAGCTCCGCTTCATCGCTTACGCCGTACGGGTGTTCCGTTCGTCTGGACGACGGAATGCGAACGCGCCTTTCGCCAGTTGAAATTGGCGTTGCTTTCAAATACTTGCCTTACGCCATTCGATCCCCAGAAACCCCTTTTGTTGATGGTAGATGCATCGGATTTCGGGATCGGTGCTGTGCTTGCGCACAAAGTTGGCTCGCATGATCGCCCTATTGCCTTTGCGTCAAAATTGCTCTCGTCTGCGAAAAGAAATTATTCACAGATACAGAAAGAAGCTTTGGCTCTCGTGTTTGGTGTTACTAAGTTCCATGATTTCTTGTATGGTCGTCACTTTACCATCATCACAGACCACAAACCTTTGACGTCGCTTTTTCATCCGCCCAAGCCTGTACCTCCGCGTACAGCGCAGAAATTCATTCGCTGGTCTATTTTCCTCTCGCAGTACCGCTACGATATCTTGTATCGGTCCACTGCTAAGCACGGAAACGCCGATGCCTTGTCCCGTTTGCCTGTTGCTGAGGATAGAGCATTCGATTCTTCCGAACTTGCTTGCATGTTCATTGATTCGGAAACCGATGAAGTGGTCGAATCGTTTCCGATTGATTTTCGTCATGTAGCTACAGCCACAGCTGCTGACCCTGTCCTTGCTACCGTTTTGCGTTTTGTTGCTACGCAATGGCCATTGTCAAAGTCACGGATCGAGGATCCGTTGGTTCGCCGATTTTTTCCTCACAAGGAGAGACTTTTTGTTCGACGTGGTGTTTTGTTATTGCGTTCTGATAATGATCAATCCAGAGTCGTGGTCCCATGTTCGTTACAGTCCTCTGTCTTACGGCTTCTTCACCAAGGACATTGCGGTATAGTACGAACGAAACAACTTGCTCGTCAGCACTGTACTTGGTTGGGAATCGATGCTGCGATTACGAATATGTGTTCTTCTTGCATGGCGTGTGCCGAACAACAATCCGCACCGCCGCGGAAAGTCTTTGCATGGCCAAAAGCCACTTCCCCTTGGCAACGATTGCACATCGATTTTGCTGGTCCATTCTGGAATGCTCGATGGTTGGTTCTGGTAGATGCCTTCAGTAATTTTCCTTTTGTTGTCCGGATGTCTTCCACGACGTCCTCTGCCACCATCCAAGCGTTGTCTGCTATCTTTTGCATTGAAGGTCTTCCGCAGACTATTGTTTCCGACAATGGCCCACAATTCATGTCCGCAGAATTTCAGTCATTCTGCCAGGCCAATGGTATTCAACATCTGACATCCGCGCCGTTTTCGCCTCAGTCAAACGGTGCCGCTGAACGATTGGTCCGGACTTTCAAGTCACAGATGTTGAAATTGAAAGAGTCGCATTCTCGGGAGGACGCGTTGTTGCTCTTTTTGTCATCGTATCGCTCTCAGCCCCGAGATGGTCGCTCGCCGGCTGAGTTGCTCCACGGTCGTCCTCATCGAAGCTTGATGTCTTTGCTGCACCCGCCGCATCAGGTTCCTGTGCAGCGGCAGACTCCTGCTTTTGCTCCAGGCGACGTTGTATTGTATCGCAACTATCGAGGTTCCCGGCGTTGGCTCGCAGGGCGCATTCTTCGCTGCCTCGGCCGCGCGATGTATTTGGTTTTGGGGGCCTCTGGTGAGGTGCGTCGGCATCTCAATCAGCTGCGCCTCTGTCGTCGCACGGGTTCTGCCGCTCCCCGTCTGCTTTCAGCGACGGTGCCGTCCGGTCAGCGCCCTGGGGACCCATCTACTGGCTCGCCTCATCCCCAGGTGTTATCGACGATGCCTTCCATTTTGCCCCATGGCGACGCGCCGCCGCCCCCGCCGCCTCCGCCGCCGCCGCCGCCTGTTCTCCCGCCGGCGCCGCCCGCATTCCATGCTTCGCTGCAGCCGCCAAGCGCCTCCATGGGTCACGCGCCGCCGATCGCTTCCCGTGACCAGCTGTCCTCCGCCATGAAACTCTTGTCCGCTCCGGACCACATGGCGTCTTCGCGCGTCGGTTACCCCGACGCAATGGAGGTCGACCCTTCGGCCCCTCCTGTCTCTTTACGGGCGCATACACCGCATGTTGACGTGCACCCTGGACTAGGTTTTCAGGCGTTTCCTAGCTCCCCACGAACCGAATGGCCGGGTGCGGGTGGCACAGCCTCGCCTGTTGTTAGGCTCCCCACCTCATCGCATACGTCAACATGGGGTCCTCCCCACGGCGGCGGAAGCCTTATAACACGACCGTTCGCCGATTTGCGGGGGAGGAATTTGGTGTCACCGCCAGACACCACACTTGCTAGGTGGTAGCTTAAATCGGCCGCGGTCCAATTAGTACATGTCGGACCCGCGTGTCGCCACTGTGTGATCGCAGACCGAGCGCCACCACAAGGCAGGTCTCGAGATACGGACTAGCACTCGCCCAAGTTGTACGGACGACTTTGCTAGTGACTACACTGACGAGGCCTTACTCTCCTTTGCCGAAAGACAGTTAGAATAGCCTTCAGCTTAGTCAATGGCTACGACCTAGCAAGGCGCCATTAACCATTTTAAGATAGAGTCTCACTTGTATCATCAAGGAACGCTGTATTCAATTGATGGATTAAAAGTTAAGTATTATAGCAGCTACGTAATTTTCTTGCTACCATTCATTACGTATCCTGTTCAGACCTCTCTCTAGCCTACGTGAGATTAACCCGTGCCTTTCGGCTACTTCAGTGTGGCGTAGCTGTCTTGTTACGCCACAACAGTAGACATGTTCGCCGACCTCTTCTAATAGACTGTCCTTGACTTTCAGATCTCCAGCTGGGACCCATTTGTTAGGCATTACTTTTGTTTTGGAAAGGTTCATGTTCAAGCCAACCAGCTGACATTCCGATTCAAGATCTGAAACTAAGTTTTGGAGCTCTGCGAAGTCTTTGGCCACTAAGGCAATATCATCAGCAAATCTCAAGTTGGTAAGCCTTCTTCCATTAATTCTAATTCTCTTACCTTCCCAGCTCAGCTTTGACATAGCCATTTCCAATACAGTAGAGAACAGTTTTGCGGAGATGTGAATAAATAGTTGCCACTATTTGTTCCAACCCTCATATCAATCGACAAATGTATTTCGAGCTCGTTGATTTTAAAGTACACATCCTCTGTTTGCGATTAACCTAATGCTATCACTGTAGCTGCATTCACTTTGTTTGGCGACGAGTACAAGAACGTTTCAGTGAAGGTAAGTGGATGAGACGGATATGTCTGAATCTACACTTGACAATGCGAGAAATATCTGAAGAGAAATATCATAAGACCCTTATAATGTCCGTCACCTTCCAAAAGACGTTCGACTAGGTAAAATGCTGCTATGTGTTACAAAGTCTGATAAAATCAGGAGTATTCTATAGGGAAGGGCGGATAGTGTACAACATGTGCAATAAGGAAGATGGAACAGTAAGAATTGAAGATCAAGAAGGAGTAAGACAGAATGTAAGACCGGATGTTGCCTCCCGCCAACACTGCTCAGTCTATACACTGGAAAAGTAATGACTGAAATAACGAAGACTGAGATCATGAATTCTAATATGCAACTTTCTTTTTTCTGGAGTATTTAGGAGTTACAAGCTTTTTCAAGGTATATAGACAACAACACGTAAGACAGATGGGTGCGCAGCACTTACCCGTACAAAGGTGGCACGGGAGATGTGGTAGAACTTGCCGGCGGTGAGGCCCAGCGGCCTCTGCGCCCTGCATAGCACCAGCACGAGGGCGCGTCTCAGCCTGGGCGTGGACTGCAGCCAGCAGCACGAGTAGGCGCCCACTGCCAGCTGGGAGCTCTGCGGCACCAAGCAGACAGCGCACCCACCGTGAGCACAAGAAGAAGTGCTGGCAGCTACAACTGCAGCCGCTGCTACTGGGGATGCAAGCAATTTTGTTGACTGGTCTATGTTACAACGTGGCCAAAGCGTTCTATCAGTGAACTGTACTCGGTTGCCTGCCTAACTAATTCAAGGGGTAGCATAAATTTTATTCACAGTATTTCATACAAGTATTGACCACATTTACACTCATTTCACAATCTGATCGTTAAGATGTATAATCATACATTAAAAGCTCAGCACACTAAGTCAAAGCCGGCCGGTGTGGCCGTGCGGTTCTAGGCACTTCAGTCTGGAACCGCGCGACCGCTACGGTCGCAGGTTCGAATCCTGCCTCGGGCATTGATGTGTGTGATGTCCTTAGGTTAGTTAGGTTTAAGTAGTTCTAAGTTCTAGGGGACTGATGACCACAGATATTAAGTCCCATAGTGCTCAGAGCCATTTCAACCACTAAGTCTGATAAAAAAAATATCTGTAGGAAGAGTGGCTACAAAATAATGAGACTATTGCTGCAAAACAGTTACTTCGAGAATAGACATATTTACTTACTGTCACCGTACGTATGCTCCCCTCATCTGTCCTTACAACGCTCCGTACGAATTTTTTGTTGCAGCAAACAGTGCTGCGAGTCTTCTTCAGTTAGCTCTTTGCTGACACGTGCTGCATTTCCTTTCGCTGCTTCGAGGGATGGGTATCTTGTTCCGTTTAACGTAGATCTGACCTTGGGCAATAGATATGCCTCACACCTACATCTACATGAATATCAGCAAAACATACTTAAGTGCCTGGCAGAGGTTCATAGAATCACCACAATTATTGCCTATTATTCCACTCTCGAACATCGTGCGGACTAAAGAACACCTATATCTTTCTGAGCGAGCTCTGATTTCTCCTAGTTTATTACGATGATCGTTTCTCCCTACGTAGGCCTCCGTCAGTAAAATATTATCGCGTTTGCAGGAGAAAGTTGGTGATTAAATTTTCATGAAAGGGTCTCGCCGCAACTAGAAACGCCTTGACGAAATAAATCTCGGGTGAACAGCCTGGTATGAGTGTGAATAGGACGCAATATTTCGGCAATCGACCACATTGCCATTATCAGTACACACCTCATGATGGCAACGTGGTCGATTGCCGAAATATTGCGTCCTATTCACACTCATACCAGGCTGTTCACCCGAGATTTATTTCGTCATAAAATACGCCTGGAGAAATTGAAGAGTCACATGGAAACGGCTTTCTTTTAATGATGTTCACTGCAAATCCTGTATCAAGTTCGTCACAGTCTCCTCCCTATTCTTCAATAATACAAACCGTTCTGCCCTTTTCGAAATTTTTCGACGTACTCCGTTAATCCTATCTGTTAAGGATCCCATGCCGATCAGCAGTATTCCAAAAGAGAACGGAGAAGCGTACTGCAGGCAGTCTTTTTAGCAGATCCGGTTCATCTATGTCTTCTGTCAATAAAACGCAGTCTTTGCTTCGCCTTTTACACAACATTTTCTATGTGTTCCTTCCAATTTTAGTTGTTCGTAGTTGTAATTCCTAGATATTTAGTTGAATTTACGACCTTCAAATGTAACTGATTTATCGTGCAACCGAAGTTCAACGTATACACTATGAGCCCTCTTGTGAATGAACTGACGCTTCTGTTAATTGGGGTAAGTTGCCAATTTTCGCACCACAGAAATAGTTTTTCTAATTCATTTTGTAATTTGTTTTGATATTCTGATGACTTTCTTAGACACTAAACGACAGCATCATCTGGAAACAACCTAAGATCGCTGATAGTTTGTATAGCCAAGGAACAGCAAATAGCCTATAACATTACTATGGGCAACGCCACGTATCACTTCTGTTTTACTGGATAACTTTGTGTCAATTACTAGGCTGCGACCTCTCGCACCGTAAATCTCATCGTCCTAGGTGAGGCGAATAAGATAGTCGGTGTAACACTAGAATGGTGTACTTCGTCAGAAAGCTCTTAATAGCCAACGCGTAACGAGCTGGTGCGTTTTCTCGATGGAGAACTTGTAGTATCGGCAGACTTGCCAACACTACGTACACTAATAGAAAGAGGCGGCCAAGATGCACGCGCTAACTCACGCAGGGTGGCGTGAGGTCTGAAACAGGATACGTAATGAATGCTATAAAGAAAAGTACGTAGCTGCTGGAATACTTAACTTTAATCCATCATTTGTATACAGCGTTCTTGATGATACAAGTGAGACTCTCTCTAGATAAATGCAATGTAACGCTAATGGCGCCTTGCTAGGTCGTAGCCATTGACTTAGCTGAAGGCTATGCTAACTAGCTGCTCTGCAGATGAGCGAGTCTTCGTCCGTGCAGTCGCTAGCAAAGTCCTCCGTACAACTGGGGCGAGTGCTAGTCCGTATCTCGAGACCTGCCTTGCGGTGGCGCTCGGTCTGCGATCACTGACAGTGGCGACACGCTGGTCCGACATGTACTAATGGACCGCGGCCGATTTAAAACTACCACCTAGCAAGTGTGGTGTCTGGCGGTGACACCACAGAACTGATGACTTGTTCTTCCGAAATTCCGGTCGTCCTTTTTCTTATTTTCTCACGCAGCCGAGCAAGAACATCGAGTTAGTAATGTTGATTAATGGTAAGTCAGGAACCTAGTGAAGATACGCAATTCCATGAATATCGAGAAAAATCATCATCTCCGCTTTGAATTTTCGTTTGCTTATTCTAGATTTTCTCGCACCTGGTGAAGTTGGCCTCTACCTGTGCGTGGATCTCCGCTTGCTTTCTGGTTCACAGATAACAAATGAAGAGTCGTCACATGTGTGGTGTCACCGCCAGACACCACACTTGCAAGGTGGTAGCCTTTAAATCGGCCGCGGTCCGTTAGTATACGTCGGACCCGCGTGTCACCACTATCAGTGATTGCAGACCGAGCGCCGCCACACGGCGGGTCTAGAGAGACTTCCTAGCACTCGCCCCAGTTGTACAGCCGACTTTGCTAGCGATGGTTCACTGACAAATACGTTCTCATTTGCCGAGACGATAGTTAGCATAGCCTTCAGCTACGTCATTTGCTACGACCTAGCAAGGCGCCATTACCAGTTACTATTGATACTGTGAATCATGTACCGTCAAGAGCTACGTCCACCATTAATGGATTAAAGTTAAGTATTCCACCAGCTACATCCGTTTTTTCTAAATTCTAATTTCTTTGTCCTGTTCCAGACCTCACGCAAGCCTGCGTGAGCTAAAACGCGTGCCTTTCGGCTTCCTCTAGTAACACGGTGTTGGCTCTTCTGCCAACCACAACAACATGTTACAACATCTTGAAAGAAATTTGGAGCACTTTCTGCATGCTACTCAAAGTGTCACTACAAACATTTTTATGAGGTTCATTTGTTCGATGATGAGAATTGTCGGCACCAGTTTGGCAGAAACTTATCTCATCTTAAACTGGTTGCCTAAAGCGTCCCTTACACATTCTTTGTCAATTCCTATAGTCTCAGCAATCGATAGGACTGTATTGTATGGAAATGGGGACCTTGAAACGACGGTTAAGCTTCTTCCCTCCCGTAGCCCTCAGTGGTTCACAAGCCCACACAGGCCATAGCGGTCCACTCACCCCATCGCCGCCCCACACCGAATCCAGGGTTATAGTGCGGTTCGGCCTCCCTCCCGCCCCTGCCCCAGGAACGTCTGACACCAGACAAGTGTAACCCCAATGTCTGCATGGTAGAGTAATTATGGTGTACGCGTACGTGGAGATAGTGTTTTCGCAGCAATCGTCGAAATAGTGTAACTGAGGTGGAGTAAGGGGAATCACCCCGTATTCGTCAAGGCAGATGGGAAACCGCATTAAAAACCACACACAGACTGGCGGGCACACAGGAACTCGCCACTAATCCGCCGGGCGGATTCATGCCGGGGACGGGCACGACTTCCCGCCCGTGAAGGCAGTGCGTAAGACCACTGGGCTAACCAACCGGGCCGGCAAATAGATCGAGTGCTCAACCGATGCTTTGATCTAGCCAGATTACCGACCTGTTTAATATCGTCGTTTGTTATTTTCTGTTGAAGGGCATCCCGGAATCAGTCATCTTCAGCGCCTTTTCAACTATCTTGGAAATGCCTGAACCATCCAAAAGCTCGTGTACATGATAAACGGTCTTCACTATAATCTTACTTTAATGAGAGATTTCAGTAGCAGTTTTTCCAAGTTTCGTGTGAAACTTCAGAATAATTCGTTGGTCTATTAGTGCGCTTATCTGTGACAGCATCAAAAAAATTGCTCTGAGCACTATGGGACTCAACTGCCCCTAAAACTTAGAACTACTTAGAACTACTTAAACCTAACTAACCTAAGGACATCTCACACATCCATGCCCGAGGCAGGATTCGAACCTGCGACCGTAGCAGCCGCACGGTTCCGGACTGCGCGCCTAGAACCGCGAGACCACCGCGGCCGTGACAGCATCAGTCCCGTTATTTTATACCACACCTTGCGTTTTCTGAGGGACCATAACACAAATAGAAAACTACCCACACTATAGCCAGCCAGTATATAAAAACGGGACCATTTATCGAATTCCTACAAACGTAGCGAGTAATTTCAAACCTTAAAGAAAATGTTCTCATTGACAACTCATCAGTCCAAGAAAATCATTAAAGGAAACGTCCGCAGCTCGTGGTCTTGCGGTAGCGTTCTAGCCCCCAGCGCACGCGGTCCCGGGTTCTATTCCCGGCGGGGTCAGGGATTTTCTCTGCCTCGAGATGACTGGGTGTTGTGTGTCTTTCATCATCATTTCATACTCATTCACTCGCAAGTCGCCGAAGTGGCGTCAGCTAAAAAGGACTTCCGGCGGCCGAACACCCCGCATGGGGTCTCCCGGCCAACAATGCCGTACGATCATTTCATTTCATTGAAGGAAAACCTGTTACCGCATACCACAAATTCGCAGTTCATGCACTAAGGCCTCATCACTCGCCATGACGTTTTAAATTATAAGTTCGTTACTGTTACCCTTATGCAGGGTGGTCCATTCATAGTGACCGGGCCAAATATCTCACGAAATATGCATCAAACGAAAAAACTACAAAGAACGAAACTCGTCTAGCTTGAAGGGGGAAACAGATGGCGCTATGGTTGGACCGCTAGATGGCACTGTCATGGGTCAAACGGATATCAACTGCGCTTTTTTTAAAATAGGAACCCCCATTTTTATTACATATTCGTGTAGCACGTAAAGAAGTATCAATGTTTTAGTTGGACCACTTTTTTGGCTTTGTGATAGATGGCGCTGTAATAGTCACAAACGTATAAGTACGTGGTATCACGTAATATTCTGACAGTGCGGACGGTATTTGCTTCGTGATACGTTGCCTGTGTTAAAATGGACCGTTTACCAATAGCGGGAAAGGTCGATATCGTGTTCATTGTGATCGAAATGCCCAACGGGCGTGTGCTGTGCATGCTGCTCGGTATCCTGGACGACATCATCCAAGTGTCCGGACCGTTCGCCGGATAGTTACGTTATTTAATGAAACATGAAGTGTTCAGCCACATGTGAAACGTCAACCACGACCTGAATGAAATGGTGATGACCAAGTATGTGTTTTAGCTGCTGTCGCGACTAATTCGCACATAAGTAGCAGACAAATTGCGCGGAAGTCGGGAATCTCAAAAACGTCGGTGATGAGAATGCTACATCAACATCTATTACACCCGTACCATATTTTTATGCACCAGGAATTGCATGGCGAAGACTTTGAACGTCGTGTACAGTTCTGCCACTGAGCACAAGTGAAATTACGGGACGATGACAGATATTTTGCACACGTGCTATTTGGCGACGAAGCGTCATTCACCAACAGCGGTAACGCTGCGACAGGTGGAACATCAGCGACCTTGGCGGGTTAATGTATGGTGGAGCATTATGGAAGGAAGGATAATTGGCCCCCATTTTATCGATAGCAATCTAAATGGTGTAATGTATGCTGATTGCCAACATAATGTGTTACCGATGTTACTACAAGATGTTTCACTGCATGACAGAATGGCGATGGAGGTCCGGCACACAGCTCGCGTGCAGTTGAAGCGATACTGAATAGCATATTTCATGACAGGTGGACTGGTCGTCGAAGCACCATACCATGGCCCGCACCTTCACCGGATCTGACGTCCCCGGATATCTTTCTTTGGGGAAAGTTGAACGATATTTGCTATCGTGATCCACCGACAACGCCTGACAACATGCGCCAGCGCACTGTCAATGCATGTGCGAACATTACGGAAGGCGGACTACTCGCTGTTGAGAGGAATGTCGTTACACGTATTGCAAATTGTATTAAGGTTGAGGGAAATCATTTTGAGCATTTATTGCATTAATGTGGTATTTAGACGTAAACACCCAGTAACAGCATGCGTTATCAGAAATGATAAGTTCACAAAGGTACATGTATCACATTGGTACAGCCTTAATAAAATGTTCAGACGTACCTACGTTCTGTATTTTAATTTAAAGAACCTACGTGTTACCAACTGTTCGTCTAAAATAGTGAGCTATACGTTTGTGACTATTACAGCGCCATCTGTCACAAAGCGAAGAAAGTGGTCCAAATAAAACATTCATATTTCTCTACGTACTACACGAATATGTAATAAAAAATATGGGTTCCTATATTAAAAAATACAGTTTATATCCGTTTGAACTATGACAGCGCCATCTAACAGGCCAACCATAGCGCCATCTGGTTTCCCCCTTCAAGCTAGACAAGTTTCGTGCTTTGTAGTTTTTTCGTTTGATGCTCATTTCATGAGATGTTTGGCCCAGTCACTATCAATGGACCACCCTGTGTATATATGTAGGTGAAAAATTATGTCATTGTACGACACAACCTTTAGGAAGTATGACGTCATAAACAATGACATGCATGAAAAACTAGCTTTACTTTCAACTCAGCACATATTTCCCAGACTATACACATCCATTGTTTAATAATGACACTACTTAGCAACTTCTATCCTATGTTAAATTTCTAACCTTTTCCACACTTTTCTCGCTTACCTCCCGGAAAAGTAATGAATGTTTTAATTTATTATGAGTTTGTATCTTTAGCTTCGCATTATTTCGTGTGTGAACAACACTTAACTAATAAAACCGACACAATTCCGGTTTTACCTCTTAAACCATGCAGATTATACTTGCTTAAAGTAAAATAAGTAACACATTAACTTCTTTGTGCTCAGGTTTCCAGTTGTTGTGTTCATGGAGTTCCTTTCTTTAACGAGTCAGGAGCCAGTGGGCTACAGGTGAAATAATAAATGTGGAGATCCTCAGCAGAATCAGCGAGGAACGGATTATCTGAAGAACATTGACTTGAATAAGGGACCGGGTAGAGGACAGCTGAGAATAATTTACACGTCACTAAAAGTTACGGAAGCAAAAACAGTAGGGTTCACTGGCATTGGGCTATGTGCATCAAATTATTGAAATTGTTGGTCCTAAGTGCTTTCCTGAGACGATGAGGATGTTGACGTTTGTGGCGTCGTACCTGAGAGAAGACCGATGGCACTAAAGAAAAGAAAGGGAAACAATTATCACCTCTTCCATCAGAAAAAAGACAGAGCTGTAGGATTAAATCTTCTACACACGTTGCAGAAATGGAGTATTTGAAATTTATAGTTGCGCGTTGCATTTACACGATACACGATCGACAAATGCAGTTACTATTCCAAGGTGGCCCCAGTGCAGACCAAAAATAAGTTTTAGGGTAATGAAGTATTACAGTCCCGTGTTATATAACGCATTTTCAACAATTCATGAAAGCTGTTTAACATCACATAGAAAAATATATAATAAAAAAAAAAAAATGTAAAGTCGCCCAGAGGTGACGTAAATGGAGATACTACCCATAAAAATTGAGCATGGCACAACACTAATATAGACTTCTTAAGACATTCATTACATACACTGAAATAAGTAACAGAAACTATTGTGACTCACAGTTTCCGGTGAAGCCATGTCTGGTTTACCTGATATAGTATGTCATCAGCGTACCAGCAATAGATGAATATTTCGTATATAATAACCATCAGGTACGCCTGGAGTTTCAATAATGTCATTACATTGCCAGTATTCTGTAAAAGTTAATGAAAATAAAAATATTACGTTCAGTGAATTAAACATTTAACACTACTAATATGGCACTAAGAAAGAATTGCAGAAGTGGAAGCCATTAATAACTGAATAACAGGAATTTAGTTTATTTCGTAAGTATATATTGCAATAAGGGTCGGATGTAATATACACAATGAAGTCCAATGTTTTACATATCTCAGTCACGAGAAGAGTGATTAATTGGTATTTCAAAGATGAGACATTATCCACTTACTAAACACAGAAAATACGAATGGAAATGAAGTTCATTAAGCAAACGTCTTTACTTCCGAAATATTTTAGAATGAAACATCTTGATGACTGAACGAATTTCTTAATTCTTGAAACTAGTCACAAAACGTACCGTTGAACTCTGGAACAACGTCACGCATATAACAACTGTAGCGCCCAAGAACTGGAACAGTATAATAATGTTCAGCAAACCTTCTAGTTCCTTGACTAGCCTGTAACAAGATAAGATAACAAGAAATTCAGTGTAGCGAACTTCAGCTGCAGATGTAACATTAGACTACAGTGCTCAAAATGGTAGCTTTAAAAGCTGTGTGACGTCAGGGAGCTTTGACATTTGGAGGACAGCGTGCCGTGAATATTTACATAAATTGTAGAGTTTGGAGTCCTCGTAAAGTTTGTATTTGTCTGTAGTGATAAGTGGTTTCGTACTTACAGCCATTATGAGATCTGAGAGTGGAAAGGAGGAACAAGCCCATTATCAGAAATTCTAGAACATGAACATGGACGTCAACACCAACGTGTCCTCTCAAAGAGGAAGCGGGCTGCATCTCTGTGTTGGCGTCCCTGTCGGACACAACATGGATGTCTTCTCAAGACGGCTCTTTCTCGCATGGGCAGCTGGCAGCTTGTAACTCTGCACGTACCACGGCGATCAAGTGTGAGAAATGTGAGACGGAACCGAAAGGTTAAGTGTTGTGGTAGGTTAAACAGCAGTGTAAAATGAAATAGACGCAAGCAAGAACCCACTATGAACTAATCTGTCGCACGTAGTTTTGACTATCACTATCTCCTGCAGGAGTACATGACACTTTCAAAACTTCTCGTGTATCAGACAGGTATGTATTACTCCAACCTGTCAATTCATCTTCACGATGACCCACACCAACGTCCATTCGTATAGCATCATACACAGTAGTCATGCGCTCTCTTAACGTCTACACATGATCGACGGTTTATGCACACACCGACTCCTTTAACTACCACATAGCCACAGATCCGACAGATTCGGATCCGGTGAACGGGAGAGCATTCTACCGAACCTCCGTCACCAATCCATCACCCGTGAAATGTTTCGATGAGCACCGTCCCACGAGCCGTAGAAAACGGGATGCAATTAATGTATACCTAATCTCCAGTAATGTGCAGACGTTAAAGTAACTTGTGACCAATGTATGAGACGCTGGCCGAATGGAGGAACGCAGTTGTAAAAGAGTGAGTGATTCGCTGTGAAGAATCGCTGAAGGGTGAAATCGGTTGCTTGGTAACCACATGCATCTTTGGCAATAGTGTCTGTTTCTGCGTAACAGATGGGAATACGAGGACAATCTAGCCTATATCTCTAACGGGTATTGGATTCCGGACCTGTCATTATAGGAACTTACTTTCTAATTTTGACTGGTGCTGTCTCCTGTCGGAACGTGTTACCCTTCCTTTAAAACTCCCTGTAAATACTCTCAGATGAATATTTTTATGTAAAATGCAGTTCAATTTATATAACGTAAGAAGTAGTCCAATGAAAACGAGAAAGATAGAAAAAAGTAAGTAGTCGCCGTAACTGTTATCACAGTTAACTGACTGTGAGAGAAGACGGTCAGTGCCTTCACTGAAAAATGTTTGCGGTTTTCGTTCGGAACCATTATTGTATCCAGGCGTGAACCTCTTCGTCCTAAGTAAATCGACCCCACGAATATCTTTCCTCAGGGTTCGAAAAATATGGAAGTTGTATGGGAACAGACTGGGACTGTATGAACGTTGTGCAACCTGTTTTAGAGCGAATCTTCTACATCGTGCACGAAATAATCTTTGCAAAATATGGTTGGAGGTAGTTAATGTTTTCGGTTGAGATAGCTTCCGCAGACTTTCGACTTGTTCACGAGACATACGAAAGTCACTGAGGAATGGGTTCGCAGAAGACAAAGATTCGTTGTAAATTCACAACAGACACTTCGTTGACTACATGTCATTTTCAAGCAATGTGGGATGTTGAAGTCAACTCAATAATATAAAGCTGTGCCATGCTCTGTATGAATAGGTACATGAGGTATTGTGAATTTATTAGCTATTCCATATACCATTTACGTTATGGAGCCGGTGAAACAATTACGTAAACAATCCAATTTAAATTTCATGTAGTAGGCATAGTTATTGGATCACAATGTTTGAAAATGACAACTTTTCGAAATTTCAATCGCAGTAAATAGTTTTAACAGCCGTAAGTGGAATAATTTCATTCAAAAATTTCACAAAGCATGTGAACCCAGGTATAAAAAAATGGCTCTAAGCGCTATGGGACTCAACATCTGAGGTCATCAGGGACATCACACACATCCATGCCCGAGGCAGGACTCAAACCTGCGACCGTAGCAGCAGCGCGGTTGCGGACTGAAGCGCCTAGAACCGCTCGGCCACAGAGGATGGCCACCCAGTTATCAAGAATCTCGTGGAAAATATTTGCTTCTATAAGCAGCGACACCGCTGCTTATCCGAGTATCACACTTTTTGTTAGTCACTTCACGTTACGTGTAGGTATTCTCTGTGTCTCTTCTTTATTTATGGTACACATTTACATTTTTCCTGTGTTTTTGTGTAACAGGTTCGTGTTCATGTTGTAAAAAATACTGAAATAGCTATGCTTCTCCACTATACCCATTTTGGATCGTGAACTGAAACAATGATTTTTAATTGTCGACGTATATGGGTATAATACGAGATGCGTTCAATAAGGAAAGCAACACCTTTTTTCCTGAAAGCAGGATGGTTTTAATCAGGATTCCAGTACACGGAACTATTCCTAACTCTTTTGCCTACGAAACCCTATATTTAAACACTACTCCGTTCAATGTGACAGCGTTACACTACCTTACTGGGAGGGACTCGAATGAGAGTGTCCGCACGTTTCACCACTGCAGGAGTGGCAGCTGTGTACGGCCAGCCAGCACGTGAGTTATCGGACTGGATTGCGAGACCTTGTTGCGAAGATGACAAACACCTCGCCCAAAGACTCATTGCGCATGTGTTCACTGCCAGGTCTCCGTAGACATTGTGCAAGTGCCTATGAATATCTGTTATGCTCCAGTTTTCCACCAAAGGAAACTCAATGACAGCTCTCTGCTTGTAATGCAGCTGCGTTACAGACGCCATTTTCAAATCTATGTACAGCGCCTCCACCTGTCGGAACTTTACGAAAACTTGGGGTTGAAGCAAGCATATTCCACGATGTACTACACCAAATTCCTCAACTTTTCATTGGCCGAGGAAAAAAGTGTCGCATAACTTATTGAACACCCCTCATATGCAAGCATTCAGTCTTTTGAATTCGGCCACAACTTATTTTAGTTTTCAAATCACAGTGGGCCAGTCATCATACGGAAGTGCTAAGGGAACATTTCCTGGACAATGGGAAAGTATAGGCTATGGTCTTGGAGCAAGAACAATTAGTAGCACTCTCTTTACTAATATCAATTTTGCTCTTTATTATATATATTCACTTGGTAGTAAGAATAGGAGCTCTGTCACATATGCCAGTAACTGGCAGAAACTTTAATTATGTAGCACATAACTTTAATTATGTAGCACATATTTCGGTCTTTATCTTTCGTGTAACATTTCGATCCGTATTACGTGTATACTGTCAGCGTGCGAACTGCAGTAGCAGTGTCTACTTACATTCACTACGCAACCGTGGAAATAAAAACTTACAAAAAGTTACTAAAAGATCGAGATGTGGCAAGTGTGATGTGTAGCATAGCCGCATTGTTTATATCGACATTCAGTGTTTACTTACTGCAAGGAAATGTGAAAAGGTGTGGCTAAATACTGTGTGTGTATGCGTTCAGTGTGAATTTGTCACGGACAGCACGAGACAGTGCAAGGCAAGTATCCTAAAACAAAACCGACTTTTCGTTTTAAAAACTTTTGCTTACAAGTAACTTCATTTTCATTGTTGTAGCAGCACCGCGAACATAGGGTCTGTTAAAGGCGTAAAGTCAAGCGCCGGCACGCAAGACGGGAAACGAGAGGGCAGAGAGGGTTGCGAAGAAGACGTCAGCCAATCGCACACTGACTGGCCCCTCTTCAGGACGACAACGCGATAGCAGCGGTATCTATGGGAAGAGGACGTAAGAGCCGCGCCCGACTGGCCGCGGTCCAGTTCCACGGGAATCTTCAAGGCCAACGACCTGAATAGAAGCGTCACAGCTCATTACTTTGCTCGTACATTATATGTAGCTCAAACTTGGACATGTTATACCGAAGAACGTTACTTATTTTGTCTGTCGCCCATTGCTTGCGACACATCTATGAATTACTCATTCTTAAGTATTGTGAATTACTTTTCGTAATTGAGCCGTGGTATAAAATTGCTGTTTTAAAGAGCGCGCCACAGCGCGTAGTGTGAAGCAGTCACAATTCGTTTCTGGTGGTGGCGCCGCTGTGGCAATCGCAGCTTTGGTGTCTCCCTCTGGTGGGAAAGGGGAAATGTTGCCTGTTGACGTGCATTTAAGGGGCGCAATGAGCTCGCCAGTCAGTCAGTCTGGGCCAGTCTCTCGTCCACAGCTTTCTAGTCTGTCTCTCGTCCGCATTTGTTAGGCAGTTAGTGTCTGTCTGTCGTTCGGAGTGCTAGTATGTCCGTCGTTTGGACCAACCTTTAAAGCCAGCAAAATGAGAGTCTTTCCACCCCGGTCGGGGCTTAGTTCCTGCATCTCAGTCTGCGCGTTAGGCCGCCAGTCTGCTCGAGTTTGCTCAGGCAATGGTCATTGGCGGTTGGGTCGATCGGTTGGTCGGTCACGCACTGAGACACAAGATGACTTGTCCCTCTTGAGCGTCGGCGCATGTGACGTTGCCACGTGAGTCCAGTTGGCCGCGGTGTATAGCGAGGGGTAGTGACTTTGCGGTCTACAGGAGAGCAACAGGAGTCAACCCACGACATCGGTCTGGCCGGTACGAGCTGCGACGCCGTGAGACGGGAGATCGGCGCGCCTTCCTGCGCCCTTTGAAGCTGCTAGCAGCGGACGGTACGGGAGAGCGATTCGGGGGTGCTGCGCCACGTCTTCTCGAGAAAACTCATTTTATTAGAAGTTGAGTGATTGGTGATATGTTATTTGATTTACTCTTGTTAAATTCTACTTGTTTTCTTGGTGAGGTCACCAGCCGTTTTGCTTTGGGGTCGTCCCACCATTCTTCTCCATTTGCCCTCCCGCGAGAAGGTGGTTGTTTATAAATTGGGTGGTCCGTTTTTCCCTTGTGGAGTAGGGGCGGGTTAGAACAACCTGCGGTTCGGGTTGTTCGGTAATCTCCCTATCAATCTACCGTACGTTAGTAGCTGCCTCTGTCATGTTTGTCGGATGTGGAGTGTTAACGAATCTATTGCTTGGAGTGTAACGGCCTAATACCTGAAATATGCTTTGATCTTTGGAAACTTCGATTTATTGCCTTTGATCTTGATAGGCGGTATCTGTGTACTGTAGAGCATCTTAACTATTGTTTGGACAACCTTGTAAAATTTCATATAAGATTGCATTTCATGGACTTTTATTTAAAGGATCATTTTACTATAAAATGTTGCCATTCTTAAACCGTAAGACTTTTCTTAGAAGTTAAAATCAAGTTGCACCTTCGGTGGCAAGGTTAATATTTTAATTGTTAGTGTTTTGTACCATTTCCATCCCTCCTACGGGAGGTGCATAGTTTCTGTGCTTGTGCAAATTGTTAAAACTCTTAGTTTAAAGTTATCTTGTGAGTTGCAGATTTGCACCAGGTAGCCTTTCAGAGGTTGTTGTGAACGGTCGTAACTAAGGCCGTGTCAAAACTTGTTTCTTTCCGCCTCTGATTAATTTGTAACTTTCATATTTAGAGGGCGCTCTCTGATTATAATTTTAAATCTGTTTCTTTTAAAAAATGCTTTCAGGCACTATTAAAGTGAACAAAATTTCCATTTGTTAAAAGGAATTTGGTTATGATTTCATCAGTTACTCCCTGGCAACTACTTCCATGCTTACATAGTGTGATTAACTGTGTTAATGTTCTTGATAAATCACTAGTAAATAAAATAAATTCTTAAGAATATTCTTTGAAAGCAAATCACGGTTCATTACTGGTAGCAGAGCGTGGTTAGTGATAATGTCCCCGCTTTTTTTGTGTCAGTTAAGTTTAAGGCCTTTTGTTTCGGGAATGGCATCAAGCACATAAACACAACACCGTATTAGCCTCAGCTTTAATAATTTACCATCAAGTCAAACCGAGTAAGTGGGATACTAACTTGCCCTGGATTAATTTTGCGTTTAACACTGCGGTTCATGAGGCATTGAAGACTACTCCGGCCTCTCTCTTATTGGCGTATCCTATCAATTCGCCTTTGTCTAACTTGTGGCGCATCCAAGACTTACTCTCTGAGCGGGTATCCCCGGGGTTAATTAGAAGGAACTGGAATCGGGCTCGTCGCAATAACGCGGCTGGCCATGGTCGTCAAGCCGTGCGGTACAACCGCAATAGGCGTCCTTATCAGGGAAAACCGGGGGATTAAGAATGTTTAGGGTCGAGGAAGGATGGGGGGCCGAGTAGGGAAGTTCACACCCCGCTTTATACGTCTATGCACTGTGCTCCGTGTGTTGGGGCTAGTTAACCTCTTAGCCAGACATGATCAGACCTGTAGGGATCGTCGCGTCCATTTGAGCCAGGTGAAGTCTCTGAGTTCGGGCGCCTGTCATAGTTTGACGGGAGGAGGTTGAGCCGAGGTAAAAACTGCTGTTTTGAAGAGCGCGCCGCAGCGCGTAGTGTGAAGCAGACGCCCACCGTTTCTGGCGGTGGCACCGCTGTGGCAATCGCAGCGTTGGTGTCTTCCTCTGGTGAGAGAGGGGAAAGGTTGCCTGTTGACGTGCATTTAAGGGGCGCAATGAGCTCGCCAGTCAGTCAGTCTGAGTCAGTCTCTCCTACCCAGCTTGCTAGTCTGTCCCTCGTCCGCATTTGTAAGGGAGTTACACATCTGTGCATTACTCATTGTTAAATATTGTGAATTACTTTTCGTAATAAAACTCATTAATTCTATTTGTTTGAATTGTTATCCGGCGGTCCGAGAAAGCAGGTTTGCTGGACACGCCATATTCGACGACTAGGCAGGATTCGACCGCGTCTTGTTGCAATGGTTCAGACGATGTTCCCGTGGCACCTCCGTCTCATAATGAGCCTGCAGTGTCCTGAAAACTAGTTAATCGTGCACAAAATAGCACCAACTGTTCATATTATGCCCGCATAAACCGCATCCCCTTTTCTTATTTTCCTCTCACGGATCTAATGACGGATGCAAAGCCGAAACCGTTTATAATTTAAAAACATATGATTGATTGATTTGTAAGTTTTAATTTACATACTCACTCTATTATAGCGTGATGGTCCCGAATGCAGGTGCACAAATCCACCCACTGGTTTTCCTCTTCGGAAAATCCGACCTGAACTTGTCGTTGGAATATAGGAGAATTTCTCGAGCTGGTGGATCGTTTGTCGTAAAGTTCGCCGATGCGACGCAATCTGACGCCAAGAACCTGCAGTTGGGCAGCGATGTGGATAATGATGGAGACGAAGAACAAGTCGAGGCAGACGGCGGCGAAGAAGCTGTACTGCATGCTGAACAGCTGCAGGACGCAGAGCAGCTCGTACAACGGGCTCTCCGTTAGTGGCTGGAGTACCACGCGGTGGCCGGCAGCTCCCGCTCAGGGGGGCCCACGTGCAGCCTCCTCATGACGGTCGGCGTGACGGCCCAGACGGCGGGTGACGAACCGCCCAGCAGCGTCATGTACAGGGTGACGTTTCGCGCCGACTTGTACGACGCGCTAAGGATGGACATTACTTCCGGGTCGGCCCACTTGCTCTGCTCGGACCTGGCCGAGTCGATCTTGTTGACGATGCGGAAGAAGTCGACCTTGCGCCGGCAGAAGACGTAGGACTTGATGAGGCCGAGCACGACGGTGATCATGAGGCAGACGTCGTGCGTGACCTTGCCCACGTCGCCCCAGAAGTGGAAGAGCGCGCGCGCCTGCGCCGCCAGGAAGCTGAGCTGCGTGCACAGCGCCCAGCAGGCGTACAGCGACCAGCAGGTGGAGAGCGCACAGCCGCGCCAGCTGGGCGGCCGCCACAGCCCGCCAACGGCGAGCACGCGCGCGTTCAGCCGCAGCGCCGACTCCGACCAGGGGGTGGCGGCTGCCATCGCCGGCCGCGGGGCCTGCCGGGGGGGAAGCAGAGACGCGGTCCGAGTCGGTCTTCATGGGCAGTTGAAAACTGCTATAGTGTATAACCTTATCCAGAGTACATGTCCGGTGTGACATCAGTAACAGTGCTCTGGAAATAGTCCCCAAGTAGTGCAGAATTTTGATCCATGAATGAACAAAGACATGCAATGTAACTGTGAGTTTCACTCATCAAAAATCGCGTGAGATGTAGAAGTAGATAGCACATTGTAGCAGGTAGTTACACTGCTGGCCGTTAAAATTGCTACACCACAAAGACACCGCTTTGCAGACGCGAAATTTAACCAATAGGAAGAAGATGCTGTGATATGCAAATGATTAGCTTCTCAGAGCATTCACACAAGGTTGGCGCCGGTGGCGACACCTACAACGTGCTGATATGAGGAAAGTTTCCAACCGATTTCTCATACACAAACAGCAGTTGACCGGCGTTGCCTGGTGAAACGTTGTTGTGATACCTCGTGTAAGGAGGAGGAATGCGTACCATAAGGTATCCGACTTTGATATCGGATTGTAGCCTATCGCGATTGCGGTTTATCGTATCCCGACATTGCTGCTCGCGTTGGTCGAGATCCAATGACTGTTAGCAGAGTATGGAATCGGTGGGTTCAGGAGGGTAATACGGAACGACATGCTGGATCCCAATGGCCTCGTATCTCTAGCAGTCGAGATGACAGGCATCTTATCTGCATGGCTGTAACGGATCGTGCAGCCATGTCTCGATCCCTGAGTCAACAGATGGGGATGTTTGCAAGACAACAACAATCTGCACGAACAGTTCGATGACGACGTTTGCAGCAGCATGGACTATCAGCTCGGAGACCATGCCTGTGGTTACCCTTGACGCTGCATCACAGACAGGAGCGCCTGCGATGGTGTACTCAAATACGATACTGGGTGCACGAATGGCAAAACGTCATTTTTTCGGATGAATCCAGGTTCTGTTTACAGCATCATGATGGTCGCATCCGTGTTTGCAGACATCATCGGAAGCGTGTATTCGTCATCACCCGTCGTTATGGTATGGGGCGCCATTCGTTACACGTCTCGGTCACCTCTTGTTCGCGTTGACGGCACTTTGAACAGTGGACGTTACATTTCAGATGTGTTACGACCTGTGGCTCTACCCTTCATTCGATCCCTGCGAAACCCTACATTTCAGCAGGATAATGTTGTAGGTCCTGTACGGCATTTCTGGATACAGAAGGTGTTCGACTGCTCCCCTGGCCACCACATTCTCCACATCCCTCACCAATTGAAAACGTCTGGTCAATGGTAGCGGAGCAACTGGCTCGTCACAATACGCCAGGCACTAATCTTGATGAACTGTGGTATCGTGTTGAAGCTGCATGGGCAGCTGTACCTGTACACGCCATCCAAGCTCTGTTTGACTCAATGCCTAGGCGTATCAAGGCCGTTATTACGGCCAGAGGTGGTTGTTCTGGGTACTGATTTCTCAGGATCTATGCACCCGAATTGAGTGAAAACGTAATCACATGTGAGTTCTAGTATAATATATTTGTCCAATGAATACCCGTTTATCATCTGCATATCTTCTTGGTGTAGCAATTTTAATGCCCAGTAGTGTAGTTATAATTAAAGTGCAGATACTGACGGAGTCCCAGTGTGGCTATAATTATTGTAAGCCAGCGAAACGTGGTATATCTACTAATGTGTTAACGTCTAACAGATATACGCTGGAAGAAAAATGCTTCCAGTTTTGTCCTCCAGGTGCTGTACACTGTAAGACGGTCATGCGAGTCACAGCTGACCCTCTTTGTGCATGATATACAACAGGCTCTAGATACCGGCTCCCAGTTTGATGCCATATTTCTCGACTTTCGAAAAGCGTTCGACGTAGTTCCGCACTGTCGCTTTCTCAAAAAGTGCGCGCTTACGGTCTATCCGATGACGGATGCGGTTGGATAGAAAGTTTTCTAACAGGGAGAGAGCAGTATGACGTCCTGAATGGGGTAACTTCAACTGAAACACGCGTAACTTCAGGTGTGCTCTAGGGCAGCGTAATAGGTCCGCTGCTTTTTAAAATTTACATAAACGATCTGGTCGATAGTATTGACAGTGGCATTAGACTGTTTACCGATGATACTGTAGTCTACAGGAAAGTGGTATCACACGAAAGATGTGAACAAATCAATAAGATTTTGCAACAAATAAATGCGTGGTGTAACTGGCAGTTATCTCTCAATATGAGTAAGGGTAACCTACAACGTATAACAAGGCGAAAATCCCCATTAACGTACGAGTACAAAATAAACGGCCAGTCTTTGGAAGCGGTAACATCCGTCAAGTATCTGGCTGTGACTATTCGAAATGATCTCAGGTGGAACCAGCAGATTACACAAGTAACGGGCAAGGCGAACTCTAGATTGCAGTTTATGGGTAGAATCCTGAAGCGATGCAGTCCTTCAACAAACAGTCTTAGAGTGTTGTTGGTCTGTATGGGACCATTACGTGATTCAGGAGATTGAGAAGGTCCAAAGCAGAGCGGCAACATACGTGACTGATACATTTAGCCATCGCGAGATCGTTACAGATCTCATAGAAAGTCTGAAGTGGGATACACTTGCAGATAGACGACGCGCTAAACGGAAGTGGCTGCTCACTGAATTAGCCGATGATGTAGAGCGTATATTATTACCATCAACTTTCAAATCACGCAAAGATCACCATTCAAAGATAAATTTCCCCCCTCTTTTCCACTCGTGGATCGCACGAGGGATAAACGACTGTCTGAACGTCTCAGTACGAGCTCTAATTTCCCTTGACTTTGAAGCGAGTTGCACCCTCCGCCACACACTACTTGGTGGCTAGCGGAGTATATATGTAGATAAAGATGTACGACGTCCGCCCTGTCATTTGACAAGCCAGAACGTGTTAAACCGCCATTGAATTAGTCGTGTGTCACTGACGTGGATTCACAAGCACCTATATTCTCGGTCCCTTAGTCTTTGAAGAGAATACACTCAGAAGGGCTGTCATGCGTACTGTGATGTCTACACGTTATGGAGATCTTCTTGTACACTATATGAGTCCTGCATCGAAGTAAGCAACTATGTGGAAATCACTGTATTCATAGAGGAAAGGGCAACACCTCATCCCTATCGTGCAGCGGTAGATCAATTTAATGCAACCTTCCACGAACGTATTATTTCCAAAGGTTTTCCAGAATCATGGCCTGCTAAGTCGCTTGATGTGATCCATGCGACTTTTGGATCTGCGGATATCTAACAGAACGCATTTATCACGAACGTATTCTGTCTGTACCTGTTATGAAGGCCATTATACGAGAACCCGTAGTTCAGATCCCACCGGAACTGCTGTGATCAACAGTTCATCATGTTGTTTTACGGATGCACCATCTCGTCGACGTCCCCAGTGCTAAAAATGAACAAACTGCGTAAGTGGCGTTCCATAAGAAAATCAACATTATACCTTTCTGACTCGTTTGACTTTTCCTGCCCATATGCCGTTCCTAAACATTACATACGCAAACCTTTTTATACGTATTTCTTGCATTCACAGCGCCATATATGCACCTCCTGGGAAAATATTAAATTAAATATTTTTTTCCAGCGTAAATCAGTTTCGTATCAATACAATAGCGTATCTATCAAGTTTCGCTACTATAACGATAATTACAACCTCTGTGTCACCTGAGATCTATTCGTAAGAGGCATGAACCACAAAAGCCACGATAACGTATTAAGGAATGCAGCGGTTGTCTCGAAGTTCTCTGCAGTTGAAACCTACCTTACGATGCGTTTCTTGCAGTTTCCCCGGAGTAAAGAGTATTTCATGAAGTTTTGGGGTTGCAGCCAGATGACGTCGACACCATGTTACGTTACTTCGGCTGTCAAGGATTCAACCGTCTTCGGTGAGTGTTTTAGACTGGAGTCTGTTAATGCACGTCACTATCTCTATACAAAAGGAGACGCACGTGCAGAGCTAGCCGCAACATAAACGCCCTCTGGCGAGTTCAGCGACCTCTTCCAATATTACTCCATCAAAGGTTCGCAGGCGCATGCGTAAAGCTGATACTATATATGTATGTCCTCCGCGGAAATGGAGGCGTTATATTTCAACAATGTAGGACAGTTTGCTGCTTACCATACAGAAGCCACGGTAAAGTTGCAGACAGGTATGTTTAAAAGACACTCGCAGCCCTCGTCAGTAAAGAGAGGCACACACACACACACACACACACACACACACACACACACACACACACAAACAAACCCCTCACTTTCACACGAGTGCTTACTTGTGTGTGTGTGTGTGTGTGTGTGTGTGTGTGTGTGTGTGTGTGTGTGTGTGTGTAGGTGTGTAGATGTTGGGTGTGTTACACCTCACGGACACACGATCGCCAACTCCAGCACCTCAGCCCTTATGTGTGCGTGTGTGTGTGTGTGTGTGTGTGTGTGTGTGTGTGTGTGTATTTGCTGACGAAGGCTGTGGCCGAGAGCTAAAGATGAGTGCCTTTTAGTTGTGGCTGCAACTTGACGTGACTTCTTTACAGTAAGTAGCAATCCAACTTTTCCTACTTTGTTGATATTCCTACCTGGAGTCTCCATTGTTTGGGGTTATGTTTCAAACTGCTAATAGTAACTGTCGCTGGACGTGTCATTAGGTACAAAACATTTGGTTTCTGAAGACGTTGAGGAAATCACAAGATACCATGCCTTACACAGTTGAGAGCAACCAACCAGTTTAACAAGATACTTTAGCTAACGTATAATGAATATATGAAAATAAATGTGGGAGAATATTATTCGTGATAGTGGCTTTCAATGGGATAGGGCGTGGGACGCTGAAAGTTTTTAATATCTCCAGAAAGAAGATGTTTAATACCTAATGACGAACCGATAGCCGGCATTCCGACAGCGGGCACGTATATAGTATCACGTCTGCCCATGCGCCATAGGTGCAGAAATTCTGGATGAGGTCGCTGAGATATGCAGAGGGCGCACACATGGATGGTGCCTATGCGCATACGCCTGCGCACCAAACTTTTTATAATATTTGCAACATGCACCAGCAATCTGTAGTCTAAAGCACTCACCACAAGTTGGCTGAATCGTTGTCAGCCGAAATGTCGACGCCAACCGACTGCAATTCATAAATTTCACTGTCGATTATGTTGACTAAAACGCTTGCAAATGAAGAAAAGTTTTGTTTGCCAGTAGACGTTTGTGTGTTAGTTGTTCAGCTGAAAGCATTGAAGTGCGTTTTCGTTAACTACGATCGTAGATAACGAATACGTGAGAGCAGATGGAAACTGAGCGTGAAAATCGTAAAAATTTATAAATTACTTTTGGATGAGATTTCTGTTATTATTAAATATGCATGAAAATTCACTAACCGTGACCCTTAGGACCACGTGGTAATACAGTATTATGTATTGTCAAAATTAGAACAAAACAACTCCATATATCCAAAAATCCCCGTGACGTTATTAAATTGGTCATGACCTACACCGACGAATGACTTGAAAGATAGATATTGATCATTGTACCACGGAAAAAGCCTCGACTGGTACAAAAAAACTAACCTTGGTCCCAAAATTAGCCATCGGCAGAGTTGAAAAGTTGTATAATACAAAATTTCGCCGAAGCACGCTAGCAAGCAACGATGCCACAATGAATTCCTGAATTTTGCAGCTTGGACACAAACCAGAAGCCTCTGATCATAAGAAAGTGAGTAATGATAGCTGCATGCGGCGTCCACGTGTAGGATCAAGTTGCATCAAGTATCAGGGGCAGTGGATGAGTACGTTTTATGATCTCATCCGCGAGATGAGCGAACTCAATCTGAAAGCGCCCAGTTACCTGATTGGTCAACCGGGATCCAGACTCAAAGTGCACCTTGCACATATACATTCTCCCCGCAGCCAAAGATATGACTTCCCTAGCAGGAGACAACAAGGCATAGATAGTCATTGCATCATGCTCTTGAATTCCAACTAATGTAGTGATATTTAATATCAAATGGTTCAATGCCTCTGAGCACTATGTGACTTAACTTCTGAGGTCATCAGTCCCCAAGAACTTACAACTCCTTAAACCTAACTAACCTGAGGACATCACACACACCCATGCCCGAGGCAGGATTCGAACCTGCGACCGTAGCGGTCTCGCAGTTCCAGACTGTAGCGCCTAGAACCGCCCTGCCACACTGGCCGGCGATTTTGAATATTTAATATCAAAGAGTTCTCGAACAGACGGCTTTCACACCACTTTACAAGAAAATTGCAACACCATCCAAATTACTAACATTTAAGTGCAATTGTACCAAGAGGTACATCCCTACATCTTGTGCATAAGAAAAGATAATGTAGTGTGTGTGGAATCCCTGCCTCAATCACGTCACACCAACCAACCCAAAACGGCATAATATTAGTTGAACCAACTATTTATAATAACACCTATGACCCTGTAATAACACAAAACTCCACGACTAAATACAAAACAACTCGCCGCAAGCTGGCCGGGGTGGCCGAGCAGTTCTAGGCGCTTCAGTCTGGAACCGCGCGACCGCAACGATCACAGGTTCGGATCCTGCCTCGAGCATGAGTGTGTGTGCTGCCCTTAGGTTAGTTGACCTCAGAAGTCCCATAGTGCTCAGAGCCATTTGAACCATTTTTGAACACGCCACAAACCAACAGAACAGCTGTTCAAAGAACATTCATTGCAAGGCAGATCAGTCGCCCACAGAAGAATATGAAACAATATTATCCCACACGTTTGCCCGTATCATACAAAACACCAAATTTATTTCAAAATAAGAATATTAAAATCATCTTCTCAGCTATCAGACAATCAGCACAAAATGAAGTACAAGGTTTAGACCCTACGTAGCACACCTACAGTAAATCAGGAATATAGATGGTCAGATGTTACGCATGCCCCTGTGGCAGGATAGGCAGAAATTTTGATATTACGTACAAAGAACACATCGATGCTTTAAAACTTGGTAAGTTTAACTAACCTACATTTGCAGCTCACACGGCTGAAAAACCATTCAGCGTGAAACTGAAAAAGCGTGAAATATTACACTTAGCAGAAAAAGGAGCCACTATGAATCTGTCAGAAGATCTACAAATACAAACAAACAAAAACAGCTTCCTACATCATATCCTTCATGAGCAGAATGAGTTGTCTAATACTTCTTCCCTGAAAATATCCCCGAAAGTACTCCAATAAAGTATACCCCCACCTATCTGCAGATGACGTAACTAATCTTATAATTCTACAGATATCCACCAAGTTAACTTTTTTTTCATTCCACTAAATATTAATAAATCCTCAAATGTTGAAATGTGTGTGAATTCCTAATGGACCAAACTGCTGAAATCATTGGCCCCTAGACTTACATACAACTTAAACTGATTCAAACTAACGTACGCTAAGAACCAAAACAGACACTCCCGTGCCTCAGGGAAGACTAGAGAACGACGAGGAATGGTCAATATTCAGGGAGATGACATTTCGAAGAAAAAGTCTAGTTAACATGGACTCCATAAAGCGTATACCCTCCGATACTCTGAAACATATCTGTTCTACTGGAAAAATGCTCATAGCTCTTAAAGTATGCTTCTCAGAGCCGATGTTTACTAGATAATTTTGTGTTGTTTTGATCCATACTACTGTCTACCAAAATATAGAAGATAAAGGGCCTGCAGTGGTAAAGAATTATTTCATAGTATCGAATATGAAGAAGTGGTTAAAGCTCTTGACATATGTATTTTAGAGCCGATACCTGCTTAACATTTATGTTTCCCCCAAGGAATATTTCCATTTTAATACTATACATAGCCCCTTTTTCTTTTGAGATTCAATATGTCTGTAATACATCACTGTATCACAGCGTCTTTGACATCAATAAAATTTGCATTCACTGCGCATTCGTTATATAAATACTAAGTCATTCTGTATACATTGTTCGCATGGGTAACTTACTTTGTAGCCTAACAAAAGGGTATAATCTAATACCCAATCACAAGTCTGTGAAAATATGAACAACAAGGTGGATACGACTCGTCGCAGAAAAACTTCGAAAAACAAATAGTTCAAGCCGACGTTCGATTTAAGTTTCTTTCTATGTCAAGCCTGTAGAACAATAGTCGTTACTGAACTTTCCTAGCTCTCAGTCATGTTTATCCTAAAAGAGTTCACCCGTAAATCAGTGTAACATGTGTTTTTACGAAAGCATCCAAGTCGTGTAACGACGAATTGTATCAGTTCTAAAACGTTTTCCAATCGCACAGGTCAGGACGTGACCCTGCGTTGGATAATGAATCTGTAGTTGGAATGTCGGGATGGAGAACCACTTTCCCCACCTGAGTTGACGGTGACTGGACCAGTACGGTGGGTCGTCATGTCGGACCTACTCATACCGGCGTACTGCAGTAGCTCGACGTCGCATGGACTCAACAAGTCCAGAAATATTGAGCCATGCTGCCCCTATAGCCGTCCATAATTGCAAATTGCCGTTGCAGGATTTTGTTCACGAACTGACCTCTTGATTATGTCCCATAAATGTTTGATGGGGTCAATTTCAGAAGATCTAGGTGGCCAAATCGATCGGTCGAATTGTGCAGAATGTTCTTCAGAAAAGTCACGAAAAATTGTGATCCATTGACAATGTGCATTAAAATGAATAAAACTTACATAGCTTTTTGGGGGGAACATGAAGTCCACTAATGGCTACAAACGGTCTCCAAGTAGCCGTACGTAACCATTCCCAGTCAATTATCGGCTCAGTTGGACCAGAGGACCGAGTCCACTCCATGTAAACACGGCCCACACCATAATGGAGCCACCACCAGTTTGCACAGTGCCTTGTTGGCAACTTGGGTCCATGGCATAACGCACCCTGTGCCATATGCGAATCCTATCCTCGAATCCCGCCAGCTGAAATCGGGACTTAACTAACCAAGCCATTGTTTCTGAGTCATCTAGGGTCCAACTGTTACAGTCACCAGTCCTGGAAAAGCGCTGTAGGCGACGTCATGCTGTTAGCAAAGGCACAGGTGTCAGTCGAGGGCTGGCATAGCCCGTAAATGGATAATTTCACCACACTATCCTGATGGATCCGTCCGTCGTACTTCCCACATTGACTTCTGCGGCTATTTCCGGCATTTGTTAACACTGACGGCTTTTCTCAAACGCCGCTGCTCTCTGTCGTAACTGAAGCCTGTCCGCCATTTCGTTGCCTGAAATCTGGTATTCTCAGTGCACTCTTGAAAGCGTGTCTTTCGAAATACTGAATTTCATTAAATGTTTTTTCTTCCAGACTTTGATCAAAATATCAATTCTTTAGACGATGACCAGTTTCAGTCCGTAATGACCATCCTCAGAATTTTTTTACACCATGTCCTAAAGTACAAGGCCATAATGGCATCGTCAAAACATATAAATACAATCAGCACAGCATCGTCACATAGATCTAAAATAAGGTGAGTTGCAATAATGACTGTGTGGACGATGTGGCCTTTTCTACACCTTATTTTAGATCTATGTGACGATGCTGTGATGATTATATTTATATGTTTTGACGATGCCATTACGGCCTTATCACTTTAAGACATGGTGTAAAAAAGATCTGAGGATGGTCATTACGGACTGAAACCGTTCATCGTCTAAAGAACTGATATTGTGATCAAAGACTGGAATAAAAAACATTTGACAGTATTGGATCACTGTATACGTGAACATGTCGCAGTTGGTGAAACTGAATCCCATTTACGAAATGGAATGCCTCATGCCTCTAACTACCATTCCGCGTTTACAGTCGGTTAGTTCCCGTTGTACGACCAGAATCATGTGGGATACCTTTTCATATGAATCACGAGAATACAAATGACAGCTCCACCAATGCACTGTCCTTTTATATTTTGAGTACGCGATTCTACCACCTTCTCCATATGTGCATGTTGCTCTCCCGTGACGTTTGTCACATAAGTGTAAACATTTATCATTAAGAAACCCTTGTATTCATGTCAGTTAAAGAGACGGAGTCGTAGATGGCACAAGGTTCTTGTCATCTGTGATGTAGTAATCCTCGGACGGACGGTGTGAGGGCATAGTCGACTTGCCCGTGAGGTAGGCAGTACCCACCAGTGGTGGTAGCTGCTGCTTCAGTGCGGCCAGTCTCCTGAGGGAAAGCTGAGTGAAGCTGGTAGAGGGAGACAGTGGAAGGTCTGGTAACAGGCACTGTAAATACCCGCCAGAGGAGATGGACTTAGATAGCCATCACGGGTCGCCGCGGCCGCATATCTGTGAGATTGTAGAGCTAGAGCGTCACGCTCTCGCCACGCGAATATAGCTGCCAGTAGCTTTCCACACCTCCAGCATATAGGTGGCTACCAGACCACAGCCGGTCAGTTCCGTGATCTTGTTTGATCTGCCTAATCTACTTTCGCTGCACTGGGACTTCTTCATAATTACTTTGCTTGTCACCCGCCTACGGTTTTTGGTCATGTCTTTGATTTGTCTCCCACTGCTCTTGGCGTTGTCATTATTTTGTCGCTAGCTTTGAGTGTAAGTTGTTTGTGCTTGTCTCAGTCTGTTGTCATGTCCACATTCTGCCTGTCGCATTTAGTTCGCCTACTGTTAGTTTGGGTTACTCTTCCACAGGCGACTCTCCCGCCTGGTGGCTTCCTCTGTTTCTCCATTACTTCTGAAGCTCCATTATGTGCACTGATACGTGGCTGTCAGCCAATATAGTAGCAGCCTCTCGCTGCTCAGTTACTCGTGGCCATAGCGTATCGATGCACTGGGATTTGCAATATTTAAACCACACTGCCTACCGTGGTCATAGATGATGGCATGTGAACGCTCCGGGCGTTAGACAGTAACAGTGTAAGTGGGCAGCAAGCTTGCTCGTGTGACTCACGATTCAGGTGGGTATCTGCCGGATGTACTCACCCAGCAAATGACCCACTGGTACGAAGGCATCAAGTTGGCGGCATGCCAACTTTAGGTCATGTGGAAGCCCGCAGTTACGTATGACGAAGCGCATGGATGCTTGATCTTCTTCTTTAAGCCATCTACATCATGTAGTCAACAGCTGACATAGACTTTGTCACTCAGGATGCTGTACACACCATCATATTGCTGTTTACGATGAACACTCGAAAGGAAGGATCTGATTTGGGTGGAAAAAATGTGAGCTGGCTGGAAAGTGTATCTCTAACACGAAACTCCCACCCCACAAATCGCAAATGGCTGGAGGGCCCAGGAATTGACGTTGTTGAGTGATAACGTCAATTGCTTTAGTTTTCATGTCTAGTCACCTTCTGCAGAGGGCCTGCCATGGCGGTAAGGTGATGCAATTTTCGCTTTCAAGGCATCTGGCAATATATTCCATAGTGTCAGCTTAATGAGCGTTCTTTCGTCTTTAATATTCCCTTCGGCTCACTAGCACCTGGTCTTCAGACTGACAACTGCTTCTCCCACAATCAAATCGGTATGCTGATCGACACACGAACTATTCTTAACCACAGGTGAACCTGTGGCGGAACGTAGTTAAAAAACCCAAAATCATTTTTAGCTGGTTGCTGCTTTGTATCATTAACAATCTGTATTATGTAGACTATTCCTCACTCACAAATCGCATTTGAATGTTGGTTATTGGAGTAGAGATCTGTCATGCGGTCTAGATGAAATGTCTACAATGTACCTGCGAATATGATGCAGCCTGAAGCGTGCCGGTGCTAGAGTTAACCTTTATGCAACATTTCTCCTCGTTCTGGTCTGCATCTGACTGCTGTTAGAAGAATGTAGAATAGACGGGCTCAAGAGGACCATACTCCAAGCCAGGCATGACTGCAATGGACCCTTGGCTTGACAGACATTACATATTTTTCTTTTGGATGTGTACAGACATAAAACCAGGTCACAGTCCTTGCATCAGAAAATCATCATCGACAAGCTGCATTTTTCCCCTAGGTGCTATGTGACTACTAGGGCCTCCCGTTTTACTACTTTATGCAGGACATAGTGCTCCACATTTATCTCTTAGCCAGTATCTACGGCCACGATCACACCACAGAATTGGAGGACCTTACAAATGCTCACCATTAAGGCTATCAGTGCATTGCAGAATCATTCTAAGCGGTTGAGGCTGCATGCACTTTTGCCCATATAGCACCAGGCAGAGGTGGGGCTACAAGGAGTTCTTTCGTCTGCTCGTTGGTATTGTCTTTTACTTACTTACAACAATTATACTTATTTTTTTAAAGGTAGAAACGTGAATTTGGAAGTAGGAAATTATAAATTTGTGTCACATTTTAGGAAAAGAACTTGAAGTTCAGCTTCGTCATGAGGTGCTAACCATGTTACTCGTAGTATTATCTACATTATCATCACTTCTCGGAAGAACTCGATTTATTGTCCACGCAGATCTAATCTACGTTGGTGATGATTCTTATTGTGCAGTTTGAATTAATGTTAGTTAAGTTGAGAAGCAACAACTACTACTAGGTATACTTGGAAGGAGAGGCAGCATTGGTCGTATATTTTTGTTTATTATCGCAAAATCGATTTTCGGTCACTTAGTGACAATCTTCAGTGCCAGAAGTTAAAAATTTTTTCACATTACGATCAGTGAGTATAAAACAGAAAATCACAATTACATCTGCATATGAAGATAACACTTGTTAGGAACATACCTGTAATATATAACTTAAATTAGTAAGCACTGGTGTCAATAAGCTTACGGCGATCACATAGACTGAGGTCGCTGTTTACATGCACTTGTTCAGCAGACCTCGGTGTGACGGGGCTTGACACGCCCTCTATGTGACATGTGTCACGTGAATACATAGTATTACTGGTTTTGAGAGATATTAACACTAAATAACTCTTGAGAGCAAAAGATAATGGAAAAGAATAATAAATGAATAACATGAAATGAGGTGTAACAGAGGTTTTTTAAAAAAAACATAATACCCACCATCTGGCGTGGGAAGTTAGAAGTACAATGTTCGTGATTTACGTAAAATGTTACGTTAAGACTAAGGAGTCAAATATATAAAAAATAATAACAGTACGAAACTGCCATTACTTAATAATTAGAATGCCGTGAAACACAATGTTCATTACAAAAATGTTTGTAGGTGTGGATAAACAATTTTCTTATCATATTTAACTGACATGCTGATGTACATCTCGTTTGTCCCTTTGGGCAAGCTAGCAGTATTATAACACTGATTATAGGCTTCCGCATAAGCACTGGGTCAGAACCCATACCTACACGACATCAAATATACACGGTTGCTTACAGTAAAACATAGCCCCGTCATTTGATAAAATAGTAATAGTACGAAAAAGCCACTAAGTAACACTGCTATGTGTTGTACGTACATTTTAAATTTGAATTACTGCTCGATTCACAAATGCACAAGAATTATTTAGTGTTAATATCTCGCAAAACCAGTAATACTATGTCTTCACGTGACACATGTCACATAGAGGGCGTTTCAAGCCCCGTCACACCGAGGTCTGCTGAACAAGTGCATGTAAACAGCGACCTCAGTCTATGTGATCGCCGTAAGCTTATTGACACCAGTGCTTACTAATTTAAGTTATATATTACAGTTATGTTCCTAACAAGTGTTATGTTCATATGCAGATGTAATTGTGATTTTCTGTTTTATGCTCTCTGATCGTAATGTGAAAAAATTTTTAACTTCTAGCACTGAAGATGGTCACTAAGTGACCGAAAATCGATTTTGCGATAATAAACAAAAATATACGACCAATGCTGTCTCTCCTTCCAAGTATACCCATTATCTGGTCGTAGTGCACAGGACACTATGGAGTCGCCAATCAATAAAACTACTACTAGGTTAGTAAGTAAACAAGTTTGGTATTGCTGCGGAAGAATATACCAATTTTACGTAGCACATGGGCGGTGTGACAACGTAAGAAGCCTCAATGACTGTCAGCAACTATAGTATGTGGATTGCTTTCAAGCAGGTGCAGAGAGATCAGCGCCGACAGTATTTAATCTAACAGCAACAATTGAACCTGTGGAGTCACATCGTCATTTCAGACGAGTCTTTCCTCTGCCTACAGCATGATATACGTGTATGTGCAGGCTCCAAGGAGAACGGATATTAGCTGATCAACATTTACAGCTACAGATACATCTACACCCTGTAAGCCACCTCATGGTGTGTGGTTCGAGGTAATTTATGTACCACCCTCACTCTCCATTTTCCCATTCCTGTCGTGAATAATTAACGAGAGGAACAATCTTTGATAGCTCTTTGTGTGATGCCCTGAGGGGCTCAGCGTTTCATGGGATGGGCTTGGCGACGCCAGGGTTCCTGAGCTGGGGCTGGTAAGCGCCAACAGCCCTCTGATACTGTAAGCTCTGGGCATGCTCCAGCGACCACCAAGGGGCGCAGAAGTGGAACATTGTATGTCACAGGGAAATGTGATGTTGGACTGACCGCCTACGGTGGTAAAGACCTCCATAAAAATCCCTTAGTCTCAAGGTGTGCTGTGGCTTATCAGATGCATACTCGAAGGGTGGAACTGTCGTTAGTGGGCAACATATGGGAAACCTGCTACACTTCAGTTGTATAAGGCTTACCAAGGTCAACAGGGACGTGACTAGGTGGGCTTCATTTCCGTATCTTCCCGTGGGGCCGTGGACCTATGGGAATTTACTTTTCCTCCACCCAGGGTGCCTGTAGGTACCAACACCGAATCAAAGAAAAGGACTCATGTACTCCTGACTCTTGAATTATTCAGAGTGCTGCCATTTACAGTTACAGAACACATGCTGCAGGCCAAAATATTTTTTTAATAGTATAGAGTAGTTTTGAGTAGGTTTCTCCATTCTATATCCAAAAAGGTTGAAAGAAAATCTGTAGCCCTTTAAAATTAGTCAAGTGATTGCGTAATACGACACTTTTGGTGGAAACCTCTAGTTCCCGACGAGTTAAGAACCTCCAGAAAGCTTAATGCCTTCGAGAATACGCCATCGATACTTAGATAAACACCGTCTTGAAATACAGCAAAGCTGTGGTGGACATTCCCAGGGAGGAACTGAAAGATGAGTGTGCTCAAGAAGATACAGTCGATGTACAAAACACATTGAAGAGGGTGGATGAGGATCACACAGAATCCGACCTCTCTGTCCTGACATTCAGTAACTCGAAACTTCCTGAGTATATTAAGAAAAGTTCATTCGCCTAAGCGTACAGCCTTTGTGTTCCACAACCTACGTATTGTTTCAAATGACAGTGTCTTGTGTATCCTGCTGTTGGATGTAAGGTAGAAACCATTTGTGGCAGATGTGGAAAATTCACTCGCGAAGGAATCATGTGGTCATCTCCTTTGAAGTGTATCAATTGGTTTGGGTTCATCCAGTCTGATGCTGGGCACTTGCGCTGCAGCAGTTATTGAAACTTCAGAAAATTCCGTGGTTGCCGACGTTGAATAGATCCCTGCCCCTCCAAAGATTCTGTCTAATATGCTGTCCAGTGGTTCCTCTACCGCAGCCATGGCTGTGGCTCTTAAGCCTACCCAGGGCAAAAAATCAAAGAACAGGTGCCCACCACTGATCGAATGTGGAAGTAAGCAGTCTGACGATTTCTAGGTCATCCTCTCTGACGTCGCTCATGATTCTTCTGTAGGGATAATGACCTTGATGTCGTAGTGAGGCAGTCACCCCACACCAAGACACAGCATCCACCCATTACGAGGTCCTGTCTTCAGCGAAAAGACAGGAAAAATTTCTGCCCGAGTGATAGATGGCTCCCATATAACTGTGTAACATTAATGGGTTTATAGTATATGTGGAGAAGGTGAAACTCCTGACATGCCCACAATCCTGTGCTTCTGTTTACGAGAAACACATTTTAAAGCCACTGACGCCCCTGTGACTTGGGGCTACACCCGCCACCCAAAAGAAGGACCTGACTGTTGACAGAGTCAAGGGATGTGTTTTTGTGTTTGTCAAGCACACCCATCACTCCTCTGCTCTCTCTTTGGTTACCGACCAGCAAACAGTGGCTGTTGCAGTTCCTGTGGATCCAAAGAGCACTATCTGCTCCCTGGTCTTGCGTTTCCTGGATGCATCAGACTATGAGGTTCTCAGAGGCCTTACTAACAACTATTCCGCCCATTTATCCTACTGGGAGATTTCAGTGCCAGCAATGTGTTATAGAGCTCACATCTAATTCTACGTATCGAGCCATGGAGGACCTCACGATGTCTCAGGAGCTGTGCATCATCAATATGGGCAGTCCTACTCATTTCTTGGCTGCTATTCGATTGTCCTCGACCATCGACTTCTTTGTCTGCTCTCCCACCTATGCAGACTCCCCCCGGAGGGAAGAAACTGATGACCTTCATTCTAGTGACAGCTTCACACTGGGGATCCACCTACTGGACAAAGCATTACCAGAGCAGAAGCCACGAATATGGATGGTCAGCAGTGCTCATTGGATGTTCTTTAGCCAATTGAGTTTGAATACCTTGAGAGTGGCCAGGAATTGGAGGACCACAATACATGACCGATCTATCTTGCCGCTGACTTATCCATACCAAAGTCCTCAGGTCATCTTAGGGGACAACCTTAACCGACCAGTGTGTGCCACTTGGCAATCCAGGACATGCATGCAGGTCTTTGATGGTTTGAGTACCACCGAACAGTAGACAACCTGACAGCGTTTTAGGTTGCAAGAGCCAAGGCTTGACATGTAATTACGGAGAGCAAGATAAAGTCATCGCAACCGTTCCTGAAGTCCATCAACTGTTACACTTCTTTCTTCAGGATTTCGGTAAACACAGTCGTTTACCAATAGCAGCAGTGCTTAAACAAAGGTGTGCCAAAAGAAGGCCTCGAGACGTAACTCAGACGATGGCAGAGCATTTTGCATAGACTATTGCCAATTCCAGCCAGGATCCTCCGGTTCACTGTTGCTACATGACTGTAGGGAGGGGTAAGTTGGTCATCAGGTCCCCAAGTCTTACAACTGCCCTTTCTCAATGTGGGAGCTGCAATCTCAGCTATCGGAGACTCATGATATGACACATGGTAACGACCAAATCCGGTATTGCATGCCTCGACATTTGCCTACAGCATCAAATGAAACACTCCTCGAATGTTTTTATTTTATATGATAGGCAGGTCCCTTTCCCAGCACCAACACTTGGAGAGACGCACCTTTGACCCACCTCCTCAAAGGACCGCACACGTCACGGTAGTTACAAGAGTGTCGCCTTAACGAGCTGTGTCGGAAAGAACCTAGAGCGAATGGTTAATGGTCGGCTGGCCTGATGTTAGAGACCAGGGAGCTTGTGACCTGTTCTCAGGGTGGATTCCTGAGATTTCTGTCCACTGTCCACAATTCGACCCTACTGGAGGTGGCTGTTCAGCAGACTTTCCTATGTGAACACGACTGTATACGCATATTCTTCGATATCACTAAGGCGAATGACACTATATTCTTGCAAAATTGCATCAATGGTGATTTCGTGTCCACCTCCCCATATTCATAATGTCTTTCCTGTACAAGCGGTTTTTTAGGCAATGATGATATGCTGTAGCTTCGTTTCGATCAGCAGAATTGTGCTTCTCAGGCAGCGTTTTAAGTGTTACCCTCTTTACCATAGCGATTAATAGTATCACATGTACGGTGGGGATTCCTGTAGAGTGCTTCTTATTTGTGGACGATTTTGCTGTGTTCTGTTCCTCCTCCAGCGTCGCAACAGCGCTCGCAATTTGCAGCCTACAGTGCAGAGTTCAGAACAGTGGGCTACAAAGGCAGGTTTTCAGTTTTCTGCACGTAAGTGTGTGCGTTACTCATTTAAACAAATCTCGCCGTATGACTAATTCACCTGCCTTCCACATGAGGGATATCGTTATATGTTTTAAAGACTCAGAGAGGTTTCTGGGTCTCATTTATAGCTCCAAAACCCTGAAGACAACGAATATTATAAAGTGCCTAGACACAGGTCCTGGGGAGCAGACATTGCACGTTTTATATGACTTTCTGCGTAAGTGGCTAGAATAGAGGTGGATCTTATCTGAAGATCATTGACACTGCCCACCATGAGGGGATTACGCTGGCCACAGGTTCTTATATGACTAACTCCACACCCTGCCTCTGTGTCAAGCTGGTGAACCGCAACTTACAATCTGATAACAACTTGTTATGGTGTGTCAGGCATATAAGTTCCTCTCAGCTTCGAATTTACCTACATACCACACAATTGCTCATCCTCGTGCAAAAAGATTGGGCGGGGTCAACACGTCGCACATGGTGGAGTCACTTGGGGCGAAGCAAGTACAACCACAAATACAAGATTTTAACCATCTGCCACCCTAGTTACCGCAGAGGATGAGGATAGTTTTACTTTTAGTGCACTACAGGCGAGGTTGCACTCCTACGTAAGTTTTTATACATTATTTAGGGCATTTATCTAAGGACTACATCTCTACAACTGTCTTTACGGATGGATCGAAACAGGGGGTCTGGCCGGAGTGCCCGAGCGGTTCTAGGCGCTACAGTCTGGAACCGCGAGTCCGCTACGGTCGCAGGTTCGAATCCCGCCTCGGGCATGGATGTGTGTGATGTCCTTAGGTTAGGTTTAAGTAGTTCTAAGTTGTAGGGGACTGATGACCTAAGATGTTAAGTCCCATAGTGCTCAGAGTCATTTTTGAAACAGGGGGTCTCCGTTGTTTGCTCTGTTGTGTTCCCTGATAGTGTCCTCAAGATCAGGCTCCATCAAGAGTGAATGAATAGATGTAGCAGCTGAGGAGTAGTGTCGGAATCCTCAGTCAGTACGATGTGCCACCCATCTGCGTGCTGTCGATGTACAGAGTCTTGCGTCGGTGGGAGGGTGATTGGTTGGAAGTGAGACGTAACACAGTTGTGACGTACCTCGTTCCAGCCACGTCGATGGGGCGAGGTCCTCCTTACTCGTCTTTGGATGGGCCACAGCTCTATGACACATGGTTTCTTGCTCCAGAGACAGCACCCTGCAATGTGTGGTACTTGTGGCATACAGATCACTGTGCACCACTTTTTATTAGACTGCATTTATTTTCAGACCAGACAATAGCGGGAGATTTGCCGAAAGACTTACCATCTATTTTACATGACTTTCCAACGAATTTAGTTAGATTTTTAAAGGTTTCTGAATTGTCCAACATTTCTCCCAAGATTTTAGGTACATCGTCTTCAAATGTTGCTAGGATCACTGGCTCACCCTTTTTTTTTGTCGGTGGTCTTCCTGTCAGACTTGCCTGTGCTGTTGTTGTAACTCCTTTGTCGTTTTACTTGTGTTTTAATCACTGGCATAGCACCTTTCAACCTTTCTCCGTTGCCTTGTGGCGTGTGAGATATAGTGACTGCGTGAGTTAATTGGAGGGAATTAAGAGTAAGTGTTGTTTTTTAGGTTTCTTCTTTACTGTGCGCAACAATTTTAGTATCTACATTCGTTCCTTTGAAAATGTGTCAGGGTGCTGATAACCTCATCGTCGAGTGCCCTTAAAGTCAAAACATACATACACACACACACACACACACACACACACACACACACACAAATACACACATACACACACACACACACACACACACACACACACACACACACAAATGGCTCTGTGTCAACTCGACTCTCCCTACTTTTATCTTCCTATTTTCTCGTGAAATACGCGTATGAGGAAGCAGTGTCTTGTTTAACTCTTCTAGTTGTGTACAGCTATGGAACTCAACAGTAAACCACACCACGATACTGAAAGCCTCTCTTGTAGCGACCGTCTGTTGGTGGAGTATGCTGTCTTTGGGACACTTTCGCAGTTAATAAATTATCGTGAAGCGAACTGCACTTCTCTCCTATTGCATCTTGCCTACTTCCCCTTCTATCTTGTAGGGATCCCAGACTGACGAGCAATATTCACGTACAGGAAAATTGAAGATTTGTAAGTTACCTCTTTGGTAACGAATTTTAGTTTGGCATCTGCCTTTTATACTGTCGCTCCACATTAAATGTCCCCGTAAGCAGACTCCTAGATAGCTATTCAATGTGACTGCTGCCAATGATTGTTCTGAAGTCATGCGATAATACAGTAACGGGTCTTTCTGCCAATTCATGCTCTATATCGTATTTTTTTATGTTGGTACGAACTGACAACAACCACAGTGCCGGGGTGGTCAGGATGGCAAGTTGGTGAGGAGGGCAGTGGATGAAAAGCACTTGTTCCCTGGCAGCCATCGAATCAGAAGTCCCGCGATGTAAAGAACATACTTCTTTTACCAGGAACTCATATAGCAGCCACTGCCAGAGTCTGGATAGAGTACGTCGAACCCAGATGGCGCAGAGCCTGTATCGGTGAAAGACATGACAGTGTATTGGCTCCACAGGAGAGGCGACAGGCAGGAAGATGGCCTCGGCAGATTCGCTGCTTCTGTAGCCTTCCGAGTGCGACGCTACATCAGATATTCCGCCAATAGCAAGGCATGTAAGCATTGGGCGCAAGAAACCAGCAGTGAGGAGTTATGTGTGAGTCATGTCAGGCCGTGGTCTGCGGACCCAGGACACAATGAAGATGCCCAGGACCATTTTATGACGGGCTGCAGAGGACTCCAACTTGATGGCCTAATTCCAGGATAAGGCTTAGGAGTGGCCCTTGGATCTGTAGCTATCAGAGCTAGCTACAGGCGAGGCTGCGAGAACCACTACGGTTCAGTGGCTGATTTGTAGTTCTCAACGTAGGCAGCAGTCGACGACAGACACTGATAAGCAGGAACGGCCAATATTTATATTCGCCCGGCTCGGTTCTATTACCACAAGTCACCGCTCCTAGTCACATAAAGGTGACGAGACAGCACAAAATGAGGTACTCCTGCTTGTCACTGCGACAGACATGCATTACAACATGTCACCACAGCATTATTACTGCCACCACAGTGGAATTACACGTGTAGCAAGCTGGCCTTTCTGGCCACACGTTATGAAGGCTGCAATGAAATGTACTGCTGCAACAATGTTGAGGGTCACATGCCATCCCTTGCGTGAAGCGTATATCCTCTACAGGTATTCCTGAATTTCGCTACAATCTTCTAATGTTGCTACTTATTTGTGTACAACCACAGTTATCATGATGAAATTTCCGACTTTAGCATCGCCTAGGTATTAAAATGGGAACTACTGCAGTGAGAAACTCAGATACAAAAATTGTCGAGCGACTTACGTGTGTGAATTACAAAACTGTCTTCTTTCTTGCAGCTGTAACGGAAAAAAATTTGTTTGTTATCCACCATACTTTTAAACTCATTCCTATCTTGGAATTAGTAGAACGCAAATGCAAATTAACGTATGTACAGAATGCCCAGCTTAGCTCTGCCACTTATTATATGTCTACGAAATGGAATAAAATGTGAAAAACGCAATTCTTCAGGGACGCACTTTTTCAGGGGCTCACACGATTGGCAGGAGTGTACATTACACAAAAGCAAACTAACATCATTTTGAGCACAACGTTACGCTTAGTTAAGTGGTACAAACACATTTTTTTTCTACAGGAATAGAAACTGGACGTACAGTTTAATTATAATACGTGATTCTATTGTCCTATAAACAATTATTTGTGGCATACAGCCAACTGAACTTTCAAGTTGGTGCATAATATCCAGCTCGGAGAACGGGTTAATAAATAACCCATAACGTCACATCCGATGAACCTGCGTCACCTCGACAAATGTTTGAAGTGCCCACCGTTTGCATCGCTACATATGTGGAAACTGTAAACAGGTGAGCGCTGCACAGGTTGCTTTGTTTCCACAGAAAACGCCGCACACGCAGTGGTAACACGTTCTTGCATATTCTCTGCTGTCATTGGTGATCCGTGGTACACACGCTCCTTCACTGTGCCCCACAGAAACAAACCTAAAGGCGTTACGTCGGAGGACCGGGCTGACTAGCAAACTGGACCTCGCAGTCCTATCGACCTGTTTGGAACACTGCATCCACAACTTTCCTGGAACCACGTGCATTGTGTGAGAGCCATCCAACATGATCTAATATATATATATATACGATGTGAGTACCGATAACAATGCAGTATCAGACACTGATATCCCATTGTCGGTGATGAGCAATAGTGCGAAGTCACGAAGCGGCAGGGCATGTCCTGCAGATTCACATGACCATGACCTGCGAATGAATATTTATTCGTAAACAAGGTATCTCACATGACGTCAGGATGACCTTGCAACCATTGAACTGCAAAACGACAAAATTCAATGTGAGATTCAAAGTCGTTGCCGCAGAGTTCATGGTTGGGTGGGACATGCAAGAATGAAACGTGTGCCTATGCAGAATTCTCCACACACTATTATACTTTATTCCAGAAACACGTGCAATCTGTCGTACACTCACCTCGGGACTATTAGCAGCCGAAACAGCAATTTCGTCTATGTACGAGGGTCGTTCAATAAATAATGGTTCACATATTTTTCTCTGAACATATTTATTGTTAAGAGTCAGAATCTGGTGACAATATACATCAACATGTCTTGTGCATGTCCTATTTTTCTACGTAGTCTCCATCACGTTCTTTGGCCGTACGCCAACGTTGTGGAAGAGCATGTATTTCCTGCTGGTAACAGCTCTTGTCCTGCAGGCGTAGACATGTTTTCACTACATGACTGACGCTCTCGTCATCTACAAAATGTGTTCCCCGTAGAGAATCTTTAAGCGGCGGGCACGAGTCATGGCATCCGCGCGATTCAGCATGTCTGGAGCAGTGGCTGTGACAGGACGTCCCGACCGTGGCTAGTCACGGAGCTCTGTTTCTGCATTTCCTGAGATTGTAACTTTCTTTACCCATCGTCCAGCTGTACTTCTATCAACTGGAGCATCGCCACAAACTGAATACAAACGTTAATAGATGTTCGCCAGGGTTTGTTTCTCTGCACACAAGAATTCAATAATAGCACGCTGCTTGTAACGTGAGTCGTATGTAAGCGCCGCATTGACGCTGTACTACGGCTCTGCCATCTGCCAGAACGGATCGATACTACACCGGCGCACAGAACAATCATCAAATGTGAAGCACCAACGAAGATGTTTGTCTATATTAATGGCTTTTTAAAGATATGTCGGACTTTACTTATTGAACGATCCTGGTACGTGCCAAGGTATACGTTTCCATGCAACTTGTGCACATATTGGAAACGATACCAAGTGAAAGACGCCGTGTGTCTAGGTCGCGTTCAACGTACAATGCTGGTGTGGTTGCATCTCTGTGTCATTAGCTGTAAATCAACATCATATTTAGCTTTTCTTCATTACTGATGAGACGACAGCAAGTGTCACAAACCACACCAAAACAGAGACAGCAATGTCCAAAACATACGTGAAACACGTCAAAGCATATTTTTTCTGACACCGACAGCAACACAGCAGCTCCAAGAGGGAGACATAAGTAAACTGAACAATGTAGGTACAGCAATCGTACTGATGATAGTGGGTTTACAGCAGGCTGCAGGACGATGCAGGCAACCCTTTCCCGCACTTCACGGCGGGAAGTGTGGCCCCGTTGTCATCCTTTAAATATTAATATTTCAGGATGTATTAGGTTTAGAACAATGATACCGACTCTGCCATCACTAACTGTTGAAAAAACATACGTATGCCATTTTTTGAAAAACTTAGCATTGTGTTGAAAGTGACGTTCGTTGACCTTCTTGGATTATGCACTGCTGCCTGTTGTGTGAACCTCTGACATAGGTGCATCCCGAGCCAAATGCAGTTTCACATTTTGTTTCTTTTCTAAAACGTAATTAGGTATTGGAGGTAGGTGGGACATACTGTACATTCTTATGACTTAATTTAACAACTATTTCAGATTCATCATTAGATTCAGCCTTATCATAAATACGTACCTAAAAGAACTTATTCAAGAAAGTAAATTCTCATTTTCGATAGATGAAGAATTTGTAAACAAAGGCCTAAGTCTGGTAACGTAATATTCAGACGAAATGTACAGAAATAAATATTATATCATTACTGCGTGTTGTTTGACTGATAATATGTTATAAACTGGCTCACATATGCTAGACCATAAATATAATTGTGATAATAGTATTAATTAATTGTCATTGCTATACTCCTAATTACTGATTTTTGTGTTGCATTCTAGATACCCAGTTGTGTGGAGACTAATTACAAGTAAAATTATTGTGTCAAATTTCAAGGGAATATGCATGCTCCGGGAGGAGATGAGTTCCATTGGTGGAACTGAAGGCAAGTAAGAAAAGTAAATGCTACGTATTCCTTTCTATCCTGCTTGCTTACAAGTATCTCTTTCAAAGATTATTCAAAATTCGGTTTCTAGATAAAGTAAAAATGTCTCTGTAGTTCATTATACTAATTAGAAAAAATTGTAGATTCATTGTTGATGGTTGTATGTGCTGTGTGAAGAAAATGGATATGTGCTGCTAGATTGTTTTTCTCGTAAAACTTATTGTCATAATATCAGCAAAATTTCCAGCGAATTAAATTATAAAAGGGGACTGACAATATCGCTAATTTCATAGCAGCGATAGAGATTCTGAATTTCTTTCTTTTCTTTTTAATTCCCAAATAATCTATGTTATGGTGAATAATGCCAGTCAGACAAAGATGGAACAATGATGTTCAATCTAGTCCCAATGCTGCTCAATCAGGCACTGATGCTAACGCACCAGTAAAATATTTCACAGTGATGCAAAAACATGGCGGTACTAGCACAGACAATATCCAAACTTTTAAACTCCTTAGGTGAGCTTCTCGTTATGAAAACCATCATGAAAGACATTACAGAGAAACAAGACCTACTGGTTAAGGAAGTTTTCGAGAAACAAGATGCATTAACGGACACTTACAGAGTCAGCTGAACTTACGGAAATTATATTAGCTGAAGCGGCTTTGTCTCAAACTGTAAAGAAATTAATTGATGAAGTGTTAGGCACAAACGAACCTGAAGTTCAATTGTCAGGAACAGCTAAGTTGGTGTAGCAGCTCGTTGTTTGTACTAAAATGCTATCCTTATAGTCAGAGGTTCATTTGTGCGGAAAGACAAAAACCGAGCTCTATTCATATCGAAATTGCTGCTGTAGTGTCTTTGTTCCACCTGTAGTGAGCGACCAAGCAATGTCCCGAAGGAGGACAGTGTCTGAAAACAACATTCCCCCTCGCTCGGTCTGAATCGCTCTTCGCAGACGATTTTCCCGAAGGGGATGATCTGTTCGCTGAACAAGATAATCGGCTGTCATTCGCTTCCTTGCCTAACCGCCTGCGTCACAAATGTGTATACGTGCCGCTTCTAAATCCCAGAATCATTGTTACGCTTTTGTGTCATACGTGACAGTTACATTACGTGGGAAGCATGAAGTCAAGCAGATCTACCCAGCGTGAAGAAATTGATTGACAGCAGGCTCTTCACATTTGGAGGGAGGCACGGTCCTTCTGGGAGTCTTTACGTCCTCACTGTGCGCTCACAACTGGAAAGTGCTATGTGACACGGTATGTGGGCGTGCTAGAGACAGGAGTTACTATATCTGCGTAAAGCTTCATAGGATTCTCATTGTGGCTCTAATTTTGCAACCCATCGGACCTCGGACAGGGAGACGAATTTAGAAGCCTGGACGGAAAACATTAAAGAAAGGGAGATTTAAGCGTTTGCTGCTGGCGATACTTTTCGTCACCAAGAAAAGTGGCAGAACTGCTATGGTCAGTGGAAAGTGTCGGAAAGTGAACCAATACAGTAACAAAACACAGAAACATGCCAGCACTTCGCTACCCCGCACACTCTCGGATAAAATGCAAGCACGCTGTTGTCAGAAATCAGTGTACAGTTCCTAAAAACGTTGATCCTTCAAGTTAGAATGTATTGTAGTTCGACAACTTGTCTCATTCGAGTTGCGTCAGATGTGATTATAATGATGCACTGCTTTTGGCGCAAAACGTGTACCGTGCTGTAATAACGCTGGCGTCAAATTAACGACAGGTTTTCGCGAGAGCAGTCAACGGCCTTCCCGCAGTGTTAATACCGGTTCCCGTCAGACTACGGAAGTTAAGCGCTGTCGCGCTTGGATAACACTTCGGTGGGACGCTGTCCAGGTCTGCCGAGTGCAGTTGGCAAGCGGGGTGCAATTATCCCTTATGAGGCCAAAATTGAGAACTAGCTGCACCGATCACTAAAACTGACTACGGCCACGAGAGCGGTGTGTTGACTTCGTGCCCCTCCGCATCCACATCCGCTGACGCCTAAGGGGTGTGGATGACACGGCAGCCGGTCAGTTCCGTTGGGCCTTACGAGGCCTATTCGGACGGTGTTTGTTTGTTTTCCGAGAGCAGATTGGGGAAAATGTCTACAGAAACAAATGATCCAGTTCCTGAAATGTTGAAAACATTCTAGTTGTATCACATCACCAACAAACAATGTGTCGCGTGGGGATCTGGGTACATGATGACACTGTCAGTACTAAGACTAGGTGACCTGTAATCTGTCCTTAAATTAGGAAAAGAGGTGTATTAACACAGTGCACAGAATATATACACACATCGTAAGTAAATTATCAATGTCATATGCTGGTTCATTCGTTGGACAACCAATTAATACCGTCTAAAAAATGTAACTCCTCTATCTTAGACGCATTTACTTTTCTTTCTTCAACGGGACAGTTATGAACACTTTCAGTATACCACGTCACTTAGAAGTACCGTACACGTTTCGAATTCATATATGTTCTCATCTGCACATCACAGTTAACAGCAAGAAGTTTTGTGGTTCTGGACATGAGAAACTACTAAAAGACAGGAAGAAATGAAATGTTATTAAATCCAGCTATAATTCACAGAGCTATTCTTTCGGGACCGAGTTAAATGAAATGACTAGATTGCGGGTAGTAAACAGATTAATTGATAAATGCCACGAATAGTTTATCTGTGAAAAACGTAAATACTACTGCTGCACCGTTAATCAAGTGACATTTCCTCCATAAATTTACACATTTATCGGTAGCGTCTTCTCTCTTTCTTTCTTTCTGGAAATGCAATGCGGTAAGGAAAATGGAATGGACTGAAGTACTCCCATTCCATGCGTTTGGGACACACGCCCAAATAATATTATAAGTAAGTGAACAAAAAATGCAACATTTTAGTGGCAGGAGTCTTCTCTCCTAACACTTGTTTTGCATGAACCATTACATTTAATTACAACTAACGCACTGCAAAACTACATGAAATAAAATTTCGTCGACCAAGGATTAGTATGACAATGATCCACTGTGAGCAATAAAGAGTACAAATACTAACTTGCCCAGGATTCACAAGACTGGGGAGAACTGGCGGCTGCGTCTGGTAGCGTGCTTTGCAGGCCACTGCCTGGAATGAGGTGAGGGTCCGTAGATTTATCTTACGCACATCCAGCGCGTTATTCTCTTTTCATCTTCACCAGCATCCACAGAGAGAATGGAATTACTACCCGTTAAAATTCGTCTGACGAAAGTGGGGGGCCGTAGAGGACTTGGAACGCTCTGTACAAGCAACTAAACAGAGCGTCGAAGTGTCTTTTAGCGGCATTGCGGTCTGTGAGACATGACAGGACTCTCTAATCGAATACGTCAATAAACAATGTCAAGTGTCCTGGAGACCATATTTTTCTTTCGAAGCAAATGAAAGGCCTGTAAAGTATTTACGCCCGCATAGTGAGCTTGCCATGAATATTGCGTTATGATGCTCTTCAATTTTGTCAACAGAAACCTTCGGAAAGTAGCCAAGTAACATTGTATTACTTACGTTTATAGGTTACTTCTGCGACCAACTGCTCTCGAAAGCGAAAACATACTCTCGTTACTATTAACCGTGAAACAAGTACAGTCTGTCGCTTATACAAGAGCGACACAGTGGAGCTGAAAATAATTCATCCGTGATTTCAGACTAGCAGTCTGATCCTTCAGAAAAACAAATCTGAGGCGTCGGCTGTCTGTTCAGCTTATCGATCTTCAACAGGGCATTCGATTATTGCTAAGAAGATGAAAATCTGATGATAGCATTTACACGGATAAAAATTTACAGCTCCCATGGGAGTGCTCATTCATATTTCCTTCATTACGTATATGGAATATGACTACCTTTAACAGCATTAGCTTTTGTACAGTTTATTATAGTCTAAGCATGTAGATGTAATTGTTTTGCTGAGTCGGTTACGACATGAGAAGAATTTTCAGTAGCTATGATTTAAGGCTGTGTAGTAATATGTCGAGCGTTACCCTACACAAAAGCACTTTACAATATGGGAAAAACCCGAAATCCACCGATAGAATCTTACATGTTATTTAGAGATTTTTCTGAGTTTTTTTGTTGTTGTATGAAGCACACTTGGTTCCCGATAAGAGCTATAATGACATTACGACTCTTCGGGATGTAAAACCAGTTATATTTGTTTGTGCAAAAATACCGTAACTACCGTGAAAAAGCCTGTACCAAGCAATCACCAAAATATAGGTCACGTGACACAGAGTCTTGCAATAACCCTCAGTCGAAAAACATACATCGGCATCACGGTGTGTTCAGTATGCCTTGTCAGTTTACAGAACAGCACATAGTAAATGCAGAACTCTTTCCCTGCAGGCATTGTTCTAAATGTCAACCACCATGATCACGACAGTACACAGTGACGCTCCATCCGATATCATACGTGCTCAAGAATTCCAAGAGTTCTGCGTAAATCCGCCAATGTGACAATCTATCAACCATATCCACATGAATATTGACTACCGACTCATACACTGTGCTCGTCAAATACCCCATGTAAAGACACTCATTAGAGACATTTCTGCTCACCGAGTTGACTATGTGAACACGGACAGTCGCATCTAGTCCATTATTGTCCAAAGTGTAGATCATTGTAGTTCCCAACACCCAGTGAAAATAAAACTGACATTAATGTGATTCCTAATACTGAGTTTAAACAGAACTGTATATTACCATGCTTTCTAACATGTAGTGAAACAAAATTGTTCTTTAGTGCGGTGCGTAACATTGAGTTTAAATTGTGCCTCCACTCCGTCATGTTGATATACCATAAGCTCAGCAGCAAATATTCTAAGAACTGGGTAATGGCTTATGGAAAGGACCTTTTGCGCATTACTCCATTCATTATATTGAACAGTACACAAAGTCCACTCTCTAGACATTCACAGCACACCAGTACGTGGGTTATTTCTCTATCCCGTAACTGGCTATTCCTATTTTTGAACACGCCTTTTCTTGTAAACATGTCTTCGTATATAAGCAATAGGAAAGTAGGAAAATTTTGGTTAAGTGTACATTCCTGGAGGAATCCATTTACAAAGTCGACTCGACGTTCTGTGTCCCATAGCTGCAATGACTACACGTTTAACCGATAAAACGGATGCATGTCTCGTTCATATAAGATTCTCCAAACCGTTTCTTGGCTAGTTCTGTGCAATCGTGGAATACGTTGGCTACCTGTTGCGACTAACAAATTCTTCTCCACGTCGCATGTTCTTGCAAGGTTTGCGTAGGCAGTCTCTTCCATTCTAACAAGGAAGCATGTGGTTTCTTGTAGGAGCTTGTATACAGATGCAAGAATACTATGATGTTCTTGCCGTTGCTGCGAGAATCCCTCGGAACAGCGTAGTTTGGCCAGTGTCTCAGTACATTCGGTGAATCCACTAACGAGCTGCACATCGGCTAACTTTTCAACAGTAAACTTTGTACTGTTAAAGCACAACTCATATTACCAGCGAACCAAACCTGATAGGGAACAGAGCAAGAATAACCTGGGCATAATAGTTGCATATAGCAAGTAACTGAGTGAATGGAACAAGTGTCCCCCCATACAAAACACACAATGGATACCGTCGATATTAGCACTGTTGCACAGTTGCACACACAGGGGGGAAGAAATGAAAGAGGAAGCCGTCTGGTAGAATTTTGCGCAGAGCATAACTTAATCATAGCTAACACTTGGTTCAAGAATCATAAAAGAAGGTTGTATACGTGGAAGAATCCTGGAGATACTAAAAGGTATCAGATAGATTATATAATGGTAAGACAGAGATTGAGGAACCAGGTTTTAAATTGTAGGACATTTCCAGGGGCAGATGTGGATTCTGACCACAATCTATTGGTTATGAACTGCAAATTGAAACTGAAGAAGCAGCAAAAAGGTGGGAATATAAGGAGATGGGACCTGGATAAACTGAAAGAAACAGAGGTTGTAGAGAGTTTGAGGGAGAGCATAAGGGGACAATTGACAGGAATGGGGGAAAGAAATACAGTAGAAGAAGAATGGGTAGCTCTGAGGGATGAAGTAGTGAAGGCAGCAGACGACCAAGTAGGTAAAAAGACGAGGGCTAGTAGAAATCCTTGGGTAACAGAAGAAATATTGAATTTAATTGATGAAAGGAGAAAATATAAAAATGCAGTGAGTGAAGCAGGCAAAGAGGAATACAAACGTCTCAAAAATGAGATCGACAGGAAGTGCAAAATGGCTAAGCAGGGATGGCTAAAGGACATATGTAAGGATGTAGAGGCTTGTCTCTCTAGGGGTAGGATAGATACTGCCTACAGGAAAATTAAAGAGACCTTTGGAGAGAAGAGAACCACTTGCATGAATATCAAAAGCTCAGATGGCAACCCAGTTCTAAGTAAAGAATGGAAGGCAGAAAGGTGGAAGGAGCATATAGAGGGTTTATACAAGGGCGATGTACTTGAGGGCTATATTATGGAAATGGAAGAGGGTGTAGATGAAGACGAAATGGGAGATAAGATACTGCGTGAAGAGTTTGACAGAGCACTGAAAGACCTGAGTCGAAACAAGGCCCCGGGAGTAGACAACATTCCATTAGAACTACTGATGGCCTTGGGAGAGCCAGTCATGACAAAACTCTACCATCTGGTGAGCAAGATGTATGAGACAGGTGAAATACCCTGAGACTTCAAGAAGAATATAATAATTCCAATCCCAAAGAAAGCAGGTGTTGACAGATGTGAAAATTACTGAACTATCAGTTTAATAAGTCACAGCTGCAAAATACTAACGCGAATTCTTTACAGGCGAATGGAAAAACTGGTAGAAGCGGACCTCGGGGAAGATCAGTTTCGATTCCGTAGAAATGTTGGAACACGTGAGGCAATACTAACCTTACAACTTATCTTAGAAGACAGATTTAGAAAAGGCAAACCTACGTTTCTAGCACTAGACTTAGAGAAAGCTTTTGACAGTATTAACTGGAATACTCTCTTTCAAATACTGAAGGTGGCAGGGGTAAAATACAGGGAGCGAAAGTCTGTTTACAATTTGTACAGAAACCAGATGGCAGTTATAAGAGTCGAGGGGCATGAAAGGGAAGCAGTGCTTTGGAAAGGAGTGAGACAGGGTTGTAGCCTCTCCCCGATGTTATTCAATCTGTATATTGAGCAAGCAGTAGAGGAAACAAAAGAAAAATTCGAGGTAGGTATTAAAATTCATGGAGAAGAAGTAAAAACTTTGAGGTTCGCCGATGACACTGTAATTCTGTCAGAGACAGCAAAGGACTTGGAAGAGCAGTTGAACGGAATGGACAATGTCTTGAAAGGAGGATATAAGATGAACATCAACAAAAGCAAAACGAGGATAATGGAATGTAGTCAAATTTAATCGAGTGATGCTGAGGGAATTAGATTAGGAAATGAGACACTTAAAGTACTAAAGGAGTTTTGCTATTTAGGGAGTAAAATAACTGATGATGGTCGAAGTAGAGAGGATATAAAATGTAGACTGGCAATGGCAAGGAAATCGTTTCTGAAGAAGAGAAATTTGTTAACATCGAGTATAGATTTAAGTGTCAGGAAGTCGTTTCTGAAAGTATTTGTATGGAGTGTAGCCATGTATGGAAGAGAAACATGGGCGATAACTAGTTTGGAAGAAGAGAATAGAAGCTTTCGAAATGTGGTGCTACAGAAGAATGCTGAAGATAAGGTGGGTAGATCACGTAACTAATGAGGAGGTATTGAATAGGATTGGGGAGAAGAGAAGTTTGTGGCACAACTTGACTAGAAGAAGGGATCGTTTGGTAGGACACGTTTTGAGGCATCAAGGGATCACAAATTTAGCATTGGAGGGCAGCGTGGAGGGTAAAAATCGTAGAGGGAGACCAAGAGATGAATACACTAAGCAGATTCAGAAGGATGTAGGTTGCAGTAGGTACTGGAAGATGAAGAAGCTTGCACAAGATAGAGTAGCATGGAGAGCTGCATCAAACCAGTCTCAGGACTGAAGACCACAACAACAACAACAGCACAGTTATTATCGGTGCAGCTGTTACGCTTGTCGATCTCACTGATGTTCGAACCCACTTTTCCATCTTGTTGTAGTAATTTCCTAACCATGCTTCCAGTCACTGGTCGCATTCGTGTATTTTCTCAAAACTTTGGTTTATAGTGCTCACGCACCTGTACCAAGTTTCGAAGTCACCGTTAGAGCCCCTTCCAAGTATCATATGTACAGCTGTTTATGGCAGTGGGTCTCTCACGTTCTTTCCTTTTCCATAATAAACATGATTGTTACATGGCCACATGTTTCTGTTACGGGTTAGATGATCCCTCGTCACATTAATATGTCTATTCGCGTGGTGTGGTCCACACAGAGTGTTGTCTGGGTGGGCCACCCCTATCAATTCTCATTCAGTAAGTCATTTCTGTTCCGCAGCATCAACATTGTCTTTCTTTATTTTGCATTATCATATGGGGTTCTTCCGTTCTCTGTAAGTTATACGTCACTAGAGTTCGGATTGCTTCATCTACTTGTATTCTAAACATCACAATCGACACCCCACGTCAGACCGGCCGGGGTGGCCGAGCGGTTATAGGGGCTACAGTCTGGAACCGCGCGACCTCTACGGTCGCAGGTTCGAATCCTCCCTCGGGCATGGATGTGTGTGATGTCCTTAAGTTAGTTAGGTTTAAGTAGTTCTAAGTTCTAGGGGACTGATGACCTCAGTAGTTAAGTCCCATAGTGTTCAGAGCCATTTTTGAATCCCACGTCAGATTCTGTCGACTCTTAGCCAGGACTTTTGAAGCCTTGAACCCTCCGAATTTTGCAGTCAAAGTTTATTTTTGCTGATTAAAATTTTAACCAAAAACATAAGTACGGATACTTAATAACAAATGATCATCAATAGATTTCTCCAAGCTGGAAGCGCTTTTACTAAGATGTACTTCTTCCTAAGAAAGGTGAGTAAATGTCCACCTTTGTCCTAAGCTTTCCTCATCGAAGTTTTGGGTAATATTTGATGTATTTGTAAGGTTAGTGTCTGATTGTGTTTCGTGAAATACGAGGTAGGATTTTGGTTACTTGTGGAACGTGTTTAGACTTTGTATCAGTGTTTGGGTATGCCAAGATAAACCAATGCTCTTCGACATTGTTTAAAGATAATGAGTACGGCAGACAGCGAAGAAACAAGTTAATCTGTCAATCGCTAACTTGCCACTAATATACGTGTACATAAACACCCCGCAAACCACCAAACGGTGAGTGGCGAAGGTAACCTGTACCACTACTTGACATACGACGAGGAAGCTACTGTATACAGGGTGTTACAAAAAGGTACGGCCAAACTTTCAGGAAACATTCCTCACACACAAATAAAGAAAAGATGTTATGTGGACATGTGTCCGGAAACGCATAATTTCCATGTTAGAGCTCATTTGAGTTTCGTCGTCCACCTACGCTCAATGGAGCACGTTATCATGATTTCATACAGGATACTCTACCTGTGCTGCTAGAACATGTGCCTTTACAAGTACGAGACAACATGTGGTTCATGCACGATGGAGCTCCTGCACATTTCAGTCGAAGTGTTCGTACGCTTCTCAACAACAGATTCCGTGACCGATGGATTGGTAGAGGCGGACCAAATCCATGGCCTCCACGCTTTCCTGACCTCGACCCTCTTGACTATCATTTATGGGGGCATTTGAAAGCTCTTGTCTACGCAACCCCGGTACCAAATGTAGAGACTCTTCGTGCTCGTACTGTGGACGGCTGTGGTACAATACGCCATTCTCCAGGGCTGCATCAGCGCATCAGGGATTCCATGCGACGGAGGGTGGATGCATGTATCCTCGCTAAGGGAGGGCGTTTGAACATTTCCTGTAACAAAGTGTTTGAAGTCACGCTGATACGTTCTGTTGCTGTGTGTTTCCATTCCATGATTAATGTGATTTGAAGAGAAGTAATAAAATGAGCTCTAACATGGAAAGTAAGCGTTTCCGGACACATGTCCACATAACATATTTTCTTTCTTTGTGTGTGAGGAATGTTTCCTGAAAGTTTGGCCATACCTTTTTGTAACACCCTGTATTTGCCTCCATATGAGCCCTAATTTCTCGTATCTTTGTGGTCCTTACACGCAATGTATGTTGTCGGCAATATAATTGCGTGACAGTCAGCTTCAGATGCCGATTTTCTAAATTTTCTCAACAGCGTACCTCGAAAAGAACGTCACCTTCCCTCCAGGGATTCCCATTTGAGTTCCCGAAGCATCCCCGTAACACTCACGTGTTTTTCGAACCTACCAGCGACGAACCTAGCAGCCCGACCCGGTTCGGATGCCAAACACTCGAGCAGTACTCAAGATTATGTGGCACCAGCCTCCTGTATCCGATGTCCTATACAGATGAGCCACTCTTTCCTGAAATCCTCCCAATAAACCGAACTATAACATTTGCCTTCCTACTAAAGTTCTCTTATGCTCGTTCCATTTCATATCGGTTGCAACGTTAAGACTTGACTGTGTCAGGCAGTGCACTACTAATTCTATATATGATTGTTAGAGGTTTGTTCTTCGTAATCATTCGCATTTACTTACATTTTTCACATTTAGAGCTAGCTGCCACTCATCACTCCTACAAGAAATTTTGTCTACGTCGTCTTGTATCTTCTTACATCACTGATCAGTCACTCGCCATCGACATCTTACCGTACACCACGGTATCATCAGCAAACAACTGCAAATTGCTGCCCACCCTATCGGTAGAACATCAACGGTCCTATCACAGTTTCATGAGGCATTGCCGACGATACTCTCGTCCCTGATGAACCTGGATTCTATCCTGACCCAATGATTTATTTGGTTTCTAACCTTTCAGTTGTTTCTCTACGACAGGGATGCTTATTTCTATGTGGTCCATACGGAAGTCCGATGGTACGATTCTCCTTTACCATTCTCCTCTGTGAACGATTTCGTGAACTTGAAATTTAAAACTCCGGCTCCCGTTGTGCTATCTTCAATTGCCACACCAGACTGGTCAACAAGGGAATTGAATGGAAGCCTTACATTGGACCAGAATTTTCTCGGGTCCTCTGCCGGATCTTTTCTAAGGTGCGGTTGTGACAGTTGTATGGTTCAAGCACAGATCTTCCCATGCACGCACGAAACCCTACTAACCTTCGCTTCTCGTCAATTGTGCGTTCTCATTTGAACTGAGAGCGCAACAGCCTCTACTTCCTCACCAACTTTCTTTATTAAACCAAGGCATATCGTTTCCATATTTTATCCACTTAGTAGTAAAATAACTCCCCAGACCACGATTTACAATCTGCTTAAACATTACCCATAATTCCTCTACGTCCATCTTACTGGAACTAAGTGATGTCAACTCACTGTCTGATTGAGATGCTAACAACTATTTATCTGCTCTGTCTAGCAGAAACGCTCTCATAACCTTCTTGACTGATTTATTAACTTTCGTAATCATAGTTTCTATAATAACAACATGATCGCTAATACCCGATTCCACAGTGACCTTATTGGTAAGCTCCGGCTTATTTGTAGCTACAAGGGCTAAGTTATTTCCATTGCGTGTGGGCTGCCGAGCTAGCTGCTCAAGACAATACTAAGAAAATGTCTTCAAAATAATTTTGCATGACTGTCTACCCAGCACCCCCTGCATTGAATTCATAGAAATCCCTGTCTGTACTCTGCAGGTTAAAGTCGCCTTCAGTTAGTATTGCTTGATCCAGGTAAGCACGCGTTACTGATGACTCTCGAACTGTCACAGCCGAATCGGGTGGCCAGTAAAAACATCCAACAGTTAAATTTGATTTCATCTGCACCTACACTTACATCTGTCACGCTCAACTTCGACCTCAATAGAGGCAACGTTTTTGTCAAATGCAATGAATATTCCCATTCCTATTGTGTCTAATCTGTCTTTCCAATACAGGTTCCACAACTCGCTGAGTACCTCAGAGCTTTCCACCTCTGCCTTCAGCCAGCTCTCGACAGCGAGAATAATTTGAGCGACAGATTTTTCCTGGAGGGCAGTAAATTCGATAGCTTTACTAAAAATACTTCGGCAGTTTACTGATAGGCTTTTGACTGTCAAAGTGTCTTTATTCTGTACACCGTTTGACCTCCCCTGCTGCTTTTCGACTGGCAAGTGTTCCTCAGAGCAAAGTACCGTCTAGCCTAAAAGACTGTCATGTGCATTCCATAACTACTAAGTACTCTTCTACCCGAGTAGCTGCTTCTTTTGTGTAGTGCACCCCTTATCCATCAAGGGGAAGCCTACATCACCCCCCCCCCTTTCCCGCCCTTCCTGACAATGCATGCCTAGAAGTCTGTAGCGAAGACCGTCACAAAGTCTTTGACTGAGACCCTCCACTCGGTTCCAAATCAAAGGACTCATCTATGAGAACAATGCTGCAGAATGTGAGTTCTGCTTGTACACAAAATGCAGGGCTAGCAGTCTTCCACACCTCCACCAGTCACCTTTATGAACTGAACATGGCGTCAGAAGCCACGCAACAGGCATCGTTGGTGCGGACGTGAGCAACAACTTGCAGACGACTCCACCCTGCACGCTCGATAGCCTCAGGCAAGGCCGCCTCCACAACTCGAATGAGGCCCTCCGGCAGACATACTGTCTGTACACTAGTTTGTACGCAGCTCATGGTCGTGCGGTAGCGTTCTCGCTTCCCGCGCCCGGGTTCCCGGGTTCGATTCCCGGCGGGGTCAGGGATTTTTCTCTGCCTCGTGATGACTGGGTGTTGTGTGGTGACCTTAGGTTAGTTAGGTTTAGGTAGTTCTAAGTTGTAGGGGACTAATGACTATAAATGTTAAGTCCCATAGTGCTCAGAGCCATTTGAACCATTTTTACACTGGTTTCCCTTCCAGGCCAAAACCCTTATCTGCCTAAAGAGTTTCACAACGTGCCTTACGTGTGAGTTCCCGGTACCTAGTAAACTTCTCACCCCATGTGCCTACTCGGACGTAGTGAAGGAGCGGTAACCTGTCCCGTCACAGGGTGAATGGACTTGGCCAGGCGGCCAACCTCCTCATTGGCCCTCCACCTCGGACGACTCGAACGTATTATCGTCCACCACTCGCCCAGTTGTAAGGGCGGATCCACCGCGTCGGTTGCATTAGGACGTGTCTCGGAAGCAGAACCTGTGATCAAGACAAGTGACACCCGAATTGTCCCATGTGACGCGCCACTGCTACACGACGAGGCAGCAGCCTGGAGATGTCTGGCCCTAGCCAAATGCGCATTCAGCTGTTGGCGAAATCCGGCCAGTTCCTCTTGCATCCGCACACAGCATCTACGCATTCAAACCATCCTACCAAGACTGCCGGAAGAAGCAAACTGTAACTAAATTATCCTAAGGACAAACACACACCCCCATGCCCGAGGGAGGACTCGAAGCTCGGCCGGGACCAGCCGCACAGTCCATGACTGCAGCGCCCTAGACCACTCGGCTGTCACTCTGTAGCTGCATTGAGTTCGAACAAGATACTTCGCACCTTTCTGATATGAAAGAAATCAGCATAATCGAGTCTTTGGCGGTAGACGGAAAAGAAAATAACGTGCATGGCAGTGTAGAAGAATCAAAGGCAGAGGTGTTAAAGGAAGCAGCCAATGAAGGATTCCGTAGCCTGTGCCCACAAAATCATGACAAACGGTTTTGCCGAGCGCGCTCCAAATTTTTCTTCACCGGCGACTTCTAACATGTTGAAAATCATTCTTGACGATTTGATAACTACAAGCGAATGTTTCATATAAACGGACAAAAAGATAAACGAAAATTTCAGAAGTGTAGACAAAAATTTCAAGAAGCAAGACGATAAAAATTATGAAAGTTTTAAGAGTTCAAGAGCTATTCAAGGAACATAGTGATCATTTTAAGAGTCTAGAACAACAGTTATAAGGTACGCACAAGAGTGTGACGAACGAATGGAATAATTAGGCAAAAAACGGGGAAGGTGTTAAGGGATCATCGAGGTAGACAAGCAACGCCGAAAATAAGATGGATACGGTAAGTGAAGTAGTGAAAGACGCGACTGTTCAGTAACTAGAGGACGTACAAAAAATTAAGTAATGGAAGCACGTAGTCACGCATAACATTTATCAAGATAAGAAGCCAGTGTAGCAATATAAATCACATAATGACCCGAATTTGGATAGGATTATCCCAGTTAATTTGAAAGATAATGAAGAAATAAAAGTGCTGTTTCATTTTAAAGAAAGTGAAGCCGATATCCGCTGTCGTAATAGTGAGGCGTTGGTGGATTGATTAAGCATAGTGAACGAAATAGAGGTTCGGCAAACAGTTATCGAATCGGTGATGAGCGGAGAAGATAGGAGCAAAGAGGACGACGAATTGAGAAAATTAACAGATAGACTCTGTCCAGTACGTGGTGATTCTGCATTACCTATTGTGAACGTGCAATCAGCTCTGTCAGCGTAAACAAATTATCAGGGCGTGGACGAGGACGATGAAAGTAAGCATTTTGTTTCCGATCGAAAGTACGCTCTATTTACGGACAGATTAACAGTTTACACCCTTAAATAGGGATTGAGAAGTTTCAGGACTGTCTTCCTAGATCTTGGTGCGCGGATTATAAAATAAACTTGATATATTAGCATATATCATTGTGTAGAGGCAGCCGCAACTATGCGCGTGATCCCACCAAAGTGCAATACTTATGAAGATTTTAAATACGCGTTTCAGTAAGAATTCTGGGCGAACGAAAAACAGGAAATAGACAGATTTACATTTTAGTGATGGAGCCTTACGCACCTTCGAAGTTTCGAAGTCCGACTCAGTAATTCAGAGAAATGGTCAGGAGAAACCAGGTCTTGCACGCACCACTTGAGGCAAAGGAGCTGATGCGGATTTGCCAAAGCAAACTCCCGGACCATATTCAAAAGACACTGCGTTATTACGTCGTGGTATTGACGTTGCAGACACATTCTTGTTTCTGCTTAGTGAACTTGGCTACGATCGGGAAACCGACATCGGAGAACCAGTACATTTGGTACAGAGTCACAACGATTCGCCATGATATGGGCCACCGAATCCGAACTGGAAAGAGAGACATCCTCCTCAAATAAAGGGTAATCGGTGAAACAGAAATAATCAGCGTAATTCGTGGATTCCGCCACATAGAACAGATGATAGGTGGAATCACAGAGGACACGATGGTCAGAAAAGGGAGAGAGCAGAAGCTGTTGATATACGGGACCAAAATCCCGAAAAAACCCATCAGAAAATTTTGAGGAACTGAGACTTACCCGACAGCTGAATGTCATACTTTGCCGTTAGACGACATGAATCTGCAGGAACATTCGTTTTGTTATGACCAGATGAAATTACAACCATCGCGAAATAGCTAGTGGATTCTCATGAACGACTCATGGGAACTACAACAGATTAAGAATTGATTCACTCTACTACATGAATGACGAAAAGATTTACTTAAGATGATACAATCTTTTGTTACAGATGTGGCTGATAGTTAAAACTGTCCCTGACTATTAAAGCATCACTTGATGCACTAATTAACAAGCAGTTCTCTTGAAGTACCATGTTCAACATTTGCAAGACTACATTTGCATCTGAGATAGTGCTTCTTCTGCCTCCTCCATTCGTCGTTGCGTATTGCAGCTATTGTCTGCGATATCGATGTCCTTCGCCGACTTTTGAATGATGTTGCGATCTTTGGATGATACCACACTTTGCATATTAAGAAGTTGTAGTTAGTGTAAGTTCAGGGAGTTTAGCAATTAAGTAATTCGGAAGTATTTCGTGCATTGGAAGTAGCATAGGAATTACGTAACTGGGAGGTATTTTGTGTAATGTATGTGCAATAGGAGCGTTTGTGAGCACTGAAGTGTTGGAATGTGAACATGTAGTTGTATTCAGAAAATAAATACTGGCTTGGTATGATAAGAGACCACAAAATAACTGAATAGCGAGGTGTGATAGAGTAATACTGCAAACAAGTAGGAGGTCACGCAATAATTTTTCTGTGTGTAATATGGGACATACCGAGTCAAGAAGATTACACATGATGACATACTAAAAACTGAGACCAGAAGACGTCGAAAATCGAGAGGTAGATTCTACATTCCCCACCTCAACGTCATTGTTAAGTAACAAATAGCAGTTTACATAGCCATGGTCCAAGAAAAAGGAAAGAGGAGTTAAGGAATTTTGATGAAGAGTATGTGGATGACTTCTCGGTGGGATTCACGCCGATGAAATTGTAGTGAAAGAATTACAGCAATTAGTCATTTGGATAAGACGTTCGGGTGCATTCTCCCGATAATTTGAGGCCAGCAATTGGATTCACTGTGTGATGATTTCCGACAGCCATAGGGTACCCAGGTTACGATGTTTTGCGAGGCATGACGGAGCACCGAGTTTGTGGGCCTCTTTGGTGTATCTGTGACTAAAAGCGTTGCTACCGAGAGACACTGTGCGATCGTTTAGGGAAGATCAGATTTGAAAGTCACGTAAACCAACTGATAATGTAAGATTACCTGTGTACTTTTGGATATACTGTTCGCAGGGGATGCGACTACCGTCCAGAAGAAGACCATGTCATGCTAATTAAGATATCCATGGACCTTGCCGTTGGTGGGGAGGCTTGCGTGCCTCAGCGATACAGATAGCCGTACCGTAGGTGCAACCACAACGGAGGGGTATCTGTTGAGAGGCCAGACAAACGTGTGGTTCCTGAAGAGGGGCAGCAGCCTTTTCAGTAGTTGCAAGGGCAACAGTCTGGACGATTGACTGATCTGGCCTTGTAACAATAACCAAAACGGCCTTGCTGTGCTGGTACTGCGAACGGCTGAAAGCAAGGGGAAACTACAGCCGTAATTTTTCCCGAGGGCATGCAGCTTTACTGTATGATTACATGATGATGACGTCCTCTTGGGTAAAATATTCCGGAGGTAAAATAGTCCCCCATTCGGATCTCCGGGCGGGGACTACTCAAGAGGATGTCGTTATCAGGAGAAAGAAAACTGGCGTTCTACGGATCGGAGCGTGGAATGTCAGATCCCTTAATCGGGCAGGTAGGTTAGAAAATTTAAAAAGGGAAGTGGATAGGTTGAAGTTAGATATAGTGGGAATTAGTGAAGTTCGCTGGCAGGAGGAACAAGACTTCTGGTCAGATGACTACAGGGTTATAAACACAAAATCAAATAGGGGTAATGCAGGAGTAGGTTTAATAATGAATAGGAAAATAGGAATGCGGGTAAGCTACTACGAACAGCATAGTGAATGCATTATTGTGGCCAAGATAGATACGAAGCCCACACCTACTACAGTAGTACAAGTTTATATGCCAACTAGCTCTGCAGATGACGAAGAAATTGAAGAAATGTATGATGAAATAAAAGAAATTATTCAGATTGTGAAGGGAGAAGAAAATTTAAATGGGTGACTGGAATTCGAGTGTAGGAAAAGGGAGAGAAGGAAACATAGTAGGTGAATATGGATTGGGGGACTGAAATGAAAGAGGAAGCCGCCTGGTAGAATTTTGCACAGAGCACAACATAATCATAGCTAACACTTGGTTTAAGAATCATGAAAGAAGGTTGTATACATGTAAGAACCCTGGAGATACTAAAAAGTATCAGATAGATTATATAATGGTAAGACAGAGATTTAGGAACCAGGTTTTAAATTGTAAGACATTTCCAGGGGCAGATGTGGACTCTGACCACAATCTGTTGGTTATGACCTGTAGATTAAAACTGAAGAAACTGCAAAAAGGTGGGAATTTAAGGAGATGGGACCTGGATAAACTGAAAGAACCAGAGGTTGTACAGAGATTCAGGGAGAGCATAAGGGAGCAATTGACAGGAATGGGGGAAATAAATACAGTAGAAGAAGAATGGGTAGCTTTGAGGGATGAAGTAGTGAAGGCAGCAGAGGATCAAGTAGGTAAAAAGACGAGGGCTAGTAGAAATCCTTGGGTAACAGAAGAAATATTGAATTTAATTGATGAAAGGAGAAAATATAAAAATGCAGTAAGTGAAACAGGCAAAAAGGAATACAAACGTCTCAAAAATGAGATCGACCGGAAGTGCCAAATGGCTAAGCAGGGATGGCTAGAGGACAAATGTAAGGATGTAGAGGCCTATCTCACTAGGGGTAAGATAGATACCGCCTACAGGAAAATTAAAAAGACCTTTGGAGATAAGAGAACGACTTGTATGAATATCAAGAGCTCAGATGGAAACCCAGTTCTAAGCAAAGAAGGGAAAGCAGAAAGGTGGAAGGAGTATATAGAGGGGCTATACAAGGGAGATGTACTTGAGGACAATATTATGGAAATGGAAGAGGATGTAGATGAAGATGAAATGGGAGGTACGATACTGCGTGAAGAGTTTGACAGAGCACTGAAAGACCTGAGTCGAAACAAGGCCCCCGGAGTAGACAATATTCCATTGGAACTACTGACGGCCGTGGGAGAGCCAGTCCTGACAAAACTCTACCATCTGGTGAGCAAGATGTATGAAACAGGCGAAATACCCTCAGACTTCAAGAAGAATATAATAATTCCAATCCCAAAGAAAGCAGGTGTTGACAGATGTGAAAATTACCGAACTATCAGCTTAATAAGTGACAGCTGCAAAATACTAACACGAATTCTTTATAGACGAATGGAAAAACTAGTAGAAGCCAACCTCGGGGAAGATCAGTTTGGATTCCGTAGAAACACTGGAACACGTGAGGCAATACTGACCTTACGACTTATCTTAGAAGAAAGATTAAGGAAAGGCAAACCTACGTTTCTAGCATTTGTAGACTTAGAGAAAGCTTTTGACAATGTTGACTGGAATACTCTCTTTCAAATTCTAATGGTGGCAGGGGTAAAACACAGGGAGCGAAAGGCTATTTACAATTTGTACAGAAACCAGATGGCAGTTATAAGAGTCGAGGGACATGGAAGGGAAGCAGTGGTTGGGAAGGGAGTAAGACAGGGTTGTAGCCTCTCCCCGATGTTGTTCAATCTGTATATTGAGCAAGCAGTAAAGGAAACAAAACAAAAATTCGGAGTAGGTATTAAAATTCATGGAGAAGAAATAAAAACTTTGAGGTTCGCCGATGACATTGTAATTCTGTCAGAGACAGCAAAGGACTTGGAAGAGCAGTTGAATGGAATGGACAGTGTCTTGAAAGGAGGATATAAGATGAACATCAACAAAAGCAAAACAAGGATAATGGAATGTAGTCTAATTAAGTCGTGTGATGCTGAGGGAATTAGATTAGGAAATGAGGCACTTAAAGTAGTAAAGGAGTTTTGCTATTTGGGGAGCAAAATAACTGATGATGGTCGAAGTAGAGAGGATATAAAATGTAGGCTGGCAATGGCAAGGAAAGCGTTTCTGAAGAAGAGAAATTTGTTAACATCTAGTATTGATTTAAGTGTCAGGAAGTCATTTCTGAAAGTATTCGTATGGAGTGTAGCCATGTATGGAAGTGAAACATGGACGATAAATAGTTTGGACAAGAAGAGAATAGAAGCTTTCGAAATGTGGTGCTACAGAAGAATGCTGAAGATTAGATGGGTAGATCACATAACTAATGAGGAAGTATGGAATAGGATTGGGGAGAAGAGAAGTTTGTGACACAACTCGACCAGAAGAAGGGATCGGTTGGTAGGACATGTTCTGAGGCATCAAGGGATCACCAAGTTAGTATTGGAGGGCAGCGTGGAGGGTAAAAATCGTAGAGGGAGACCAAGAGATGAATACACTAAGCAGATTCAGAAGGATGTAGGTTGCAGTAGGTACTGGGAGATGAAAAAGCTTGCACAGGATAGAGTAGCATGGAGAGCTGCATCAAACCAGTCTCAGGACTGAAGACCACAACAACAACATATTTTACAGCAGTTATATCACCCACGCTGAAAAACATTTTAACGTGAAAAACAGAGATAACATATGAAGACCGGTGCAAGTGTTTGTAATTGATGGTGTAAAGAATTTTTCAATTGTAATGAGAGCAGTTACGTAGAAAACCTTATGATTTATGAAGTCATCAAACTTACGTTCGTGGTGCTTGTGTACTTCAAAGTTATTCTACCCAAGTGTATAGTGTAATCCATATTTAAACTGAAAGGTGATTGAGAGGAGTCAGTAAAGGAGAAGCCTGAACTCGTTGACGTAAACCGTTTCTGGGGTACGGACCCATACTCATGTTTGTATATATTTGTAAACAATTCAAAGTGTTTGAAGGACGAAGAGCCTGAGTCTTTGGTTACAATATCAAAGGCCATGTTTTTTGAGGTCACAAATACGTAATTATTACTGCTTTCTCACGAGACTGCTTAGAACAATATTTTCGTATGTGACGGTCATGGATAACAGTTTTATGTGGAAATTAATTATTGTATGCCCAATTTCATGATGTAACATGTTTGAGGGTTTCTAGGTCACAGCCGACGCCAGCAGAACTGAGGCAGCCTTGCCGGCCGGAGTGGCCGAGCGGTTAAAGGCGCTACAGTCTGGAACGGCACGACCGCTACGGTCGCAGGTTCGAATCCTGCCTCGGGCATGGATGTGTGTGATGTCCTTAGGTTGGTTAGGTTTAAGTAGTTCTAAATTCTAGGGGACTTATGACCACAGCAGTTGAGTCCCATAGTGCTCAGAGCCATTTGAACCATTTTTGAGGCAGCCTTGACTGAGAAGGAACCCTTGGAGTGAGAGGTTCGATGTTCAGTCTTTAGTAAGGCTTATTTGAAAATGTTGCGTTAGCAATTATGACAGGAAAAATATTGCCTGCTAATGACTCACCATGTGCATCAGAAGGGCGACGGAAAATTAGTGTCCGGGAGGTGTAGATATCTGCCTTCAATGGGATGCATGGCTTACAGTTCACATAATCGACATCGTCGACATTCACCAAATGTTCAGAACAAACCATAAACTTGCACCATGAACACCGAACGACGCCACATAATCACAAAGATTCGCACCATCGAGATCGAATGCGAACTTCTTGAGAGTAACAAACCGTGCGAGACGTTCAGGTAGTTATCCACTCTCAAATAATGTATGCAGAATCATATTGGTGTAACAGGTTGATGAGAATTGATGGAATGTGATGGCATGCAGACGAATGTTAAACAGTCTGTCGTGGGGCTTATTATGAAACTGGCCATTCTTTTAAGGTGTAGCTGCACGCAGTGCGATAACATGTTTTATAAACTCATCCAGAGACTGAATTTTTCCAGTGGCCCAACCTTTTTACTACAGGCAGGGACCCATTTCTTCCACAGAGTATGGGATGACGCTACGGAGCTCATCGAGCCCATGGCGGCAAACTAAATGTGGGGCAAGCTTTTAGTCGACCTGAATCATAAGCACACCTGTGTGTAGTCAAGGAACTTTCCATGAACCGTTAGGCACCACTGAATTATACTACACATTTAGATGTTGCATATATGTCAACGAACATGGACTATTGTTATGCGCTTCAGTCGTAAGTCAGGCTATTCAGAAACATGCAGAATATTGCTATTAACCACGTCGTCTTTCTCGTTTGTGCGTATATGGTGAATAAGCATTTTAACGACACTTGCCACAACGTCAAATCATTCCTTGTGAGTCATGAATGTTCTGACAAATTTACTGACGACCGGTCAAATGTTAGAGCATGGAGTTGTTGGACTGCATGGAAGTGGACACTGCTACTAATGAAGAGAAGGACTAATTCTTGTAAGGAGCAAACTATGGTCATATAAATTCTATGATAGTCAGCACACTGTATACAGTCAAGGTGTATCATTTGCATGAACCATTGATTTTTTACTTCTGAAATGTGTCATGCTAGCACAAGGTGATATGCTCAGACTTTAGACACTATATGTATCGTTTCCGTGTTCCTCATGTGTGACAAAAAGATCACTGAAGTGATTGTTATTTTTGTAATTCTTTTACTGTAATTTTCAGGGCCAGAGAATTGTCATTATTTCCGACCAATATCTACTTTAAAGACGAGCCATTAGTCTTCATGTGCATTACTGCAACATTTTTAAAGCACGCCATCGTTGGTGGTGTATATTATTTGCAACTGATAAGATGGTACTTTTAATGCATCCCATCACAGGTGCTACATTTGTGAGCACTTATAAATATGTCATTTTTGGAGATACGTTATGCTTGTGTCTCTGATGCTTGATTCTGTCTTAACTAGTTTTGCTAATATGTTAGTCATTTACGGAAATGCACATCATATCATCCATACAGTAACACAAATGTGAGCAGTTATCGAGGGCATTAGTAACCGTTTTTATATTTTTAATTGGCTGAAAGTTTGCATCTTAGAATTGAAAAAATTGTGCTGATACTCAGGCATACAGTAACCGAAGTGTGACAGGAATTGATTTTCTTGTGGCTAGCTTCTTTCAGATATGTATTTCTTTAATTCTGATTCATTCACTGCTCGATTTGACTTGCTACATTTCTGTTTTCGAATATGCCACGCATTTATTCAGTGTGAAACACTGTGAGTTTTCTGTTCGATGTGATTTATTGCACATGATTTTGAGTAAAAGCTATTCTTCCGTGCAACATCCTATATTATGTGGCTATGGTTCAGTTTGAGTGACTGATTTGGTGCAGTAAGGTTATTAGTAGGGATAGAGCAATTTATTGTAAATTGGTTCAAATGGCTCTGAGCACTATGGGACTTCTGAGGTCATCAGTCCCCTAGAACTTAGAACTACTTAAACCTAAGTAACCTAAGGACATCACACACACCCATGCCCGAAGCAGGGTTCGAACCTGCGGCCGTAGCGATCGCGCGGTTGCAGACTGTAGCGCCCAGAGCCGCTTGGCCACTCCGGCCGGCTATTGTAAATTGAATTGAGTGTAAGTGGATCTTAACAACAAGCCATCTAAGTCTGTGTGAGTCTATAATGGCATTGCCCCAATACACGAATATTATAAAACTACACTCCTGGAAATGGAAAAAAGAACACATTGACACCGGTGTGTCAGACCCACCATACTTGCTCCGGACACTGCGAGAGGGCTGTACAAGCAATGATCACACGCACGGCACAGCGGACACACCTGGAACCGCGGTATTGGCCGTCGAATGGCGCTAGCTGCGCAGCATTTGTGCACCCCCGCCGTCAGTGTCAGCCAGTTTGCCGTGGCATACGGAGCTCCATCGCAGTCTTTAACACTGGTAGCATGCCGCGACAGCGTGGACGTTAACCGTATGTGCAGTTGACGGACTTTGAGCGAGGGCGTATAGTGGGCATGCGGGAGGCCGGGTGGACGTACCGCCGAATTGCTCAACACGTGGGGCGTGAGGTCTCCACAGTACATCGATGTTGTCGCCAGTGGTCGACGGAAGGTGCACGTGCCCGTCGACCTGGGACCGGACCGCAGCGACGCACGATTGCACGCCAAGACCGTAGGATCCTACGCAGTGCCGTAGGGGACCGCACCGCCACTTCCCAGCAAATTAGGGACATTGTTGCTCCTGGGGTATCGGCGAGGACCATTCGCAACCGTCTCCATGAAGCTGGGCTACGGTCCCGCACACCGTTAGGCCGTCTTCCGCTCACGCCCCAACATCGTGCAGCCCGCCTCCAGTGGTGTCGCGACAGGCGTGAATGGAGGGACGAATGGTGACGTGTCGTCTTCAGCGATGAGAGTCGCTTCTGCCTTGGTGCCAATGATGGTCGTATGCGTGTTTGGCGCCGTGCAGGTGAGCGCCACAATCAGGACTGCATACGACCGAGGCACACAGGGCCAACACCTGGCATCATGGTGTGGGGAGCGATCTCATACACTGGCCGTACACCACTGGTGATCGTCGAGGGGACACTGAATAGTGCACGGTACATCCAAACCGTCATCGAACCCATCGTTCTACCATTCCTAGACCGGCAAGGGAACTTGCTGTTCCAACAGGACAATGCACGTCCGCATGTATCCCGTGCCACCCAACGTGCTCTAGAAGGTGTAAGTCAACTACCCTAGCCAGCAAGATTTCCGGATCTGTCCCCCATTGAGCATGTTTGGGACTGGATGAAGCGTCGTCTCACGCGGTCTGCACGTCCAGCACGAACGCTGGTCCAACTGAGGCGCCAGGTGGAAATGGCATGGCAAGCCGTTCCACAGGACTACATCCAGGATCTCTACGATCGTCTCCATGGGAGAATAGCAGCCTGCATTGCTGCGAAAGGTGGATATACACTGTACTAGTGCCGACATTGTGCATGCTCTGTGGCCTGTGTGTATGTGCCTGTGGTTCTGTCAGTGTGATCATGTGATGTATCTGACCCCAGGAATGTGTCAATAAAATTTCCCCTTCCTGGGACAATGAATTCACGGTGTTCTTATTTCAATTTCCAGGAGTGTATTAAGTGTGACTGTGTAGCACTGTAACATTTTGTGTTCCTTACAATTAATTTGCGTTTCCACAATTAAAGATCCAATTGTACAAGTATTTATGTGTAAATGTGAGGTGGCTTTTATGAAACGTGCCTGTGTGTTTTCAGGATGTTTACCATGGCGCTAGGTCCAACATTGTCAGCCATGGCACTATACTGAGCAGACAATGGACGTGCAAAGAAAAAAAGAACTAAAACATCCTTATCCAAAAATGATCTCGATAGGCATATGTTATAGATGACTCTTGGCATAACGTCATACACATCCATTTTGTTCGTAACCAAGATTTTATATTGCATAACCTTTTTCCTCCGAAACTGTCACGCAACGTATTTCATAATATTGCTGTCATTATTTTGATGAAGTACCCTATCTGTTACACTGATCCAAATTGACAATGTATTCTGTACTACTGGTGGCTCTCTTGTTTATTGCCTTACTTCCACCTCTCTTTTTTAGCATGGTATAGGGACTGCGGGCTTAAGAGGCCACGAGCAGGATACCATTAAAATGTTTAGAATTCATGGCTACGTGTCAGCTCAGGCACCCAATACAGCATTCAGTTCCCCATCACCATACGCTTGGTGGACGACGGGACAGCCATCTCCCAGCCGAAAACACACCATTTCTTAAAGAAGCCTTTGAGGAAGATAAAGGGTTTAGTCAGGTGCCGCTTTCCAAAGGGTAGCGCGTGGTTCTCAGTTTCTTCAGGAGCGATGCCACAAACTGACGGCCGGTTTCAAAATCAGAATCCAGTTCTCTACTCGAGTGGACCACGCTCTTTCTCGTCTGTGCCCACAAGGTGAGCGTCTCAAGGGTCTATTTTGAAATTCTACCATGGCGTGGGAGCGACTTCCTGCCTGCCCTACCCGCCCTGTGGTTCTTTTGGTTACACAGAGCGTAAATCGGCAAGTGTAGGTGAGTGTTTCACATAATTAGTTACGTTTTACTTAATGGAACTCGTTACGGCTATCGTCATCATTGTCTGGCATCATTGCTACTCTGTTAGGGACAACTAAGTTTGAGAGTGGTAGCACTGAAGACATAGGAGGCTGCTAGAGATTATACAGAAGAGACTTGTTGCTGGACTAACTGGTGATCATTAGGGTCACACAGAACGATGTCCTCAAATGAATATCAGGCCCGGAGAGAGAGCTGAAGTCGATATTCCGAACGCATCAGACATTAGTTCATACTTTCCAGGAGCCAGTTTTTCCATTTTAATCCTTCGCAGACAACTAGTTGCTTCAAACATGCACTTTACCGACCTCATTAGTGTTTGAATCAATTTTTCCGTAATTTAATAACCATGCTTACAACTCAGGTGTGCTGTCTCCCAACTATGCGTTTTCGTGAACTTCGCTGCCTGTCTGTGTTTGGTTTCCCGCCCTTGCCGCGGTAACGTCGTGGTTCTTCTTCCTTCTACGTGTGGCAGCAGTGATGTGTATCGATATTTGCACCGTGTACCATCTTCGGTTTGGTGCATATAGTTTCCGGCAAGGGGGTCTGGAGACAGTCGGTCGGTTGTTGCGGGCGAGGGAAGTTCTCCGCCGCGTGGTGCAGTCGGCTGGGGCCGCTGGCAGCCCCTGCCCATTGTCGGAGCGTGTGTGGAGCTGTCCGATCGCTACGAGCGTCGAGGTTCGCCGACTCAGGGCGTCTGCGTTGAGTAGTGGTTTCAGCTACCCAAGCCACGTCATTTCATGTTGTGGTGGTTCGCTTCGGTGGTTTGCTGTTGGGGAGGTTTTTCGGTGAGCAACACCGAGTGGTTCTAGTGCTGAGATTTAGCTGCCATGCGGTGCAATTATCTATTTTGGTCGACTACGATTTGAGTGCACCTGTGGAATTTTCTGTCTTGTGGCCGTTAGTGTTCTGGTTACCTGCCCTGGGCACTGACGTAAATTCAGGCAGTGTTCTTTTGAGCGAGTTAACTATTACCGTGCTTCAAATTCAAGTTTACCAGCAGAATTTTCTGCCTACTGGCCGTTAGTGCTCTGGTTAACTCCCCCGGCCACTAACGTAATTTCAGGGAGCGTCCTTTCCTCACCTGTTGTCGCTGTCCAACATGGTGTGCAATTGTGACAGCTAATACGTACTCCATTGTGGATTATCATGTTTTTAACATTGCTGGTTGGGGTTCTCATGTACTGAGCGATGGGAAGCAAGTTTTTGTGTCGGTCGGTCCGTGACTGTCCCCTGGTTGGGTTCTGACGGATCAAGTGTAGTTGGGCTCACCACCTGTCTCACCAAGTGAACGAGGGCAGACCGACCTCCCTAGAGGCCTTCTGAGTGCCAGCGGTGTTTAATTATCTGTTGTCAGCTATTTTAAATTTTAGGCTCATGGTTACTGTTTATTTCTTAAAATGATTCAAAAATCAATTTTTAAATTTATCTTTCAAGCTTAATCACTGTGATCTTCTGCCTTTAAATATTACGGTAATATATTTTGAAATTTTGAAGTTTGATTGTGGCCCTCAGCCATTGGTGTTGCACCTTGCGTATGTTGTTTCTTTAAATTATTTTATTGCTATCTTAATTGGATTTTTATCTTGTTAATTTTTAAGATTTCTTGTTGTTAAAGTTGCTGGCCTTCTGCCTTTAAAGGTCTATGATAATATATTCTGAAGTTCTGAAATTTAATTGTGGCCGTCAGCCATTTGTGTTGCACCTTGCATATGTTGACTTTTTGGATTTTTAATTGCTATCTTAAATGAATTTTGGATTTTTTACAGATTTCTTGTTGGCCTTCTGCCTTTAAAGGTCTATGGTAATATACTCTAAAATTTTGGAAGTTAATTGTGGCCCTCAGCTATTTGTATTGCACTTTGCGTATGTTGTTTTTTTTTAAATTATTTTATTGCTATCTTAATTGGATTTTTACCTTGTTAAGATTTCTTGATGGAGGCCTTCAGCCATGAAAGAGTTGCTAAATTACAATAAATGACAATTAGAAGCAGAAACTGACCTCAGCCCTTGGCCTTTTCGACAATCCTATTACTTGTTCAGTGCAGCGTGTTTAGCGTGCGTTTCAACAATCTCTGGTCCTATTCGTATGTTCTTCACAAGACCTTGCATTTATAGTGCTCACACAGCTGTATCCCGGTTATAGTTCATTGTTGTAACTGCGACCGGGACGGTCGTGGGGTTGAAATGACGGAAAGGGCGGCTGGACCCGCGGAGAGGCCAGAGGATAACAACACAACGGGAGAGGAGGGACACGTCGAACGATGGACAGAGCGAACAACAACAAGATAGAACAACGGAGTCACAAGGAATCCTAACAAACACGTCGACTCGTACACATAACAAGAAAGTAAGTCTTACAGGAGGCGATGTGTCCACAGACATACGCGAGATTAGACTGTCTGGCTGAGCTTTACTTTTTTTTTTCCTTTATTGAATTTCAATTCCCCCCCCCCCCCAAGATGGGGGCGGGCTAGCAGCAGCTTAGTACGCCGCTCTTCAGCCTACAGACTTTGTTAGAAAGATGAAGAGAATAAATAATAAAAATAAAAACAGGCGATAAAATCGGAGACTTAAAGAGTAACATGGTGAAAAGAAATCGTGGAACTGAAAAAAGAACAGAGGGATGATGACGCATTTTTTTTTCCTTTAGTGAAATCTGGTTGAGCGAGAGGCAGGCGCTTAAGTACGCTCTCGGGGGCGCTGCTATTGGCCGCTGGAACCACGTGTTCCCCTGTGGCGCCCTCACACTAAAAGCGGGCCAGGAGGCGTGCGCCGCCACAGCTTACGGCGTGATAGTGCAGAGACCTCTAGGGGTCTTCGACGTCCATGACGTCTGGCGCGGATTGAAATTCCGCAGCCCACGGTACCAGAGTTCACCATTAGAACCCCTTGTCCAAGTTTCAAGTGTTGAGTTGTTTATCTCAGCAGTTAACTCACATGTTTTGTTTTTCTACATTAAACCTATTGTTGCAGTGACCACTTGTTTCTGTTACACATGAGATGATCCCTACTCTCATTAATATGTCAATGTGCGTGGTGTAGTACCCATATTTTAATACTTGATAGGACCTTCGCGATTATTTATCATTCAGTAAGACGTTTCCGTTGTGTTGACGTAATCATTTAATTAAACTAATTTGCTTGATGATGTCAGATCCTTTTATCCTCCGTAGGTCGCCAGAGATCGAATTATTGCCTCTAGTGATATGTTAAACAGCACAACCGACATCCCACACAGCACGGACACAAAGAAAAGAGTAGGTAAGAAACTGGACGAACTGCAGTTTGTCTGTAGCGAGTTACTGGACACCTCGCCTCCCCTACAACGATATACTTATGAAAGAGCACTCAACTACTGCTGACAGTTTGTTGCTAGAGTTGAATCACCCTGTACATCGCTTACAGGCACGTTTACAAGTAAACATAGTCTTAGGAATATTTGTGTACACATACGAACTCCGATAATTGGTGTGCAGTCCGTTCATAGTTTCCCGATATGTTTTGTGACTAATGGGTCTACACCACAGTTTGCAACACCACACTACAACATTTAAGCACTCTTTTATCATTGTTACCGAGTGAGTTGGCGCAGTGGTTAGTACACTGGATTCGCATTCCGGAGAATGATGGTTCAAATTCGCGTCCTGCCAATCTGATTCACGTTTTCTGGAATTCCCCTAAATCACTTCAAGTAAATGCCGGAATGGTTCCTTCGAAAGGGCATGACCTATTTCCTTCCCCACCCTTCCCTAACCCGCTCATGTGCTCCGCCTCCAATGATTTAGTTGCCGATTGAACGATAAACATGAATATCTCACTAGTTCATTATTGTTTCCATTAGTAAATCGGGACATATCACTCAGCAGATTTCCGCTTCGCCCTCTCTCCGCACGTCTCTGACTAATCATAGATTCATCTCATAACCTCCTTATATTACCCAGAAACACAGTAAATAATTTATTTAGTTCCTCAAAGAGAAACGAGATTAGAGAACCTCAGTAGTAGTGCATTCCAAATTTATTCAGTGTCGCTAGAGGTACCACCTTTTCTATATAAATAGTTAGCATTATCAACTGTACGATAAGACGCAAATAGACGCTGTCAGCATCTCTGGCACTCTCTTTATCACATGCTTAGTAAATTTAATTTTTAATTTCTGACACAGAAAGAAAATTAAGTGAAATTATACACGTCATTGTACGTACTGCAGTGACCTTACATCGCTTGATACACCACTTTCGCTAGTCTAATTCTTGAAATCATACTTCGAGATAGGGATGAATTTAAATTCTCATGAGTATAATGAAGCAATTGCGCCTTCTTCATAAATTCACTGTCAAAGCATATCAGTGCGACGTCTATTAGATCTAGTGATGCAGCTACGCCTTTTTTCCACCTAAAGCACTGCAGTCGTAGTCACATGTCGAGGAGAAGCCCCATGCGACTATGCCTAAACCTTGATTCACTTTAGCAATCTAAATATTTTATAAGACGACGCGGTAATGGACCGAGAACGCTCTTCATGAGACTGAAATCGGCTGCGGAAGCCTACGTGCTCATATGCTTGTCACTTTCTCTGCATGCAATAAACCTCTAAAAAATGTTTCCTTTCTCATATAGTTTCCAATTACATGTTTACGTACCGTGTAGGTCGGCCATTCACATTACGAGCAGCAGCTATGTGACTTGGCTGTATTGATACCAGGTGTGGATTTTAGTCTTTCGCAGTGCGTAACATCTAACGAGCTCTTCAGTAGCAGTAAAGACGTTCCGACATTCGTTCTGGGTGATTGGATATGCCGTTTCTTGAGACACACAAGGGACTCATTAGGTACCACATCAGATGATTATGGTGGTCGCACAGTATCGCTAATGTCCGCCCTGTAGATGGTGGGCGTGAAACAAAGGGTTCCCACTGAGATGGCTAACGACCGTGTACGTAAATCGTCATATTCTTACGTGTGTACAAACGTACAGACAAGAAGATACGTGACTGAAATGAACTTTCTGTCACGGTTTACTCACGTAATAACACTCAAATGATTTAAATCACGGACTCTCATTTCAGAAATTGACACGTCCTTCTATCAGAGTTTCCACTACTAGTGACATGAGATCAAGGAAGGTCTTGCTACGGCCCTGGTTGATACCACCAATTTGTATGCATAAGAGGCTACAAACAATACGTGGTGTGTGCTAATTGATCTTGCCGATCAGGTAACCGACCAGCTAAATTCAAAGGACACAACATTATTCAATCGATAGAGACGTCGCCGCCACTAGTAGCGTCAACTAAACGAGGAAGAGAGTCGAAAATTTCGCCATTTCGAGATGAAATCAGTCACTGACGATTAAATCTGTTGGTTGATTGCTTTTACGTATCATCTGGGGTTCCAATTATGCCCACATGTTTTATATGGGACTAAGATCGGGTGATTTTGGTGCCTTACCATTCTTGAGTGTTTGTCAGACCCGCAAATTATGCGTGTAACTCTCTAAACGATCTTGCAGTCACCTCGGAATCCGAAAATGTCGACAGAATACTTACCTTGAAGGTGTAGAATAGAAAGCAATACTTGCATTCTAATCATGTTGAAGTAGACTACCTTGTTCAAAAATGGTTCAAATGGCTCTAAGCACTATAGGACTTAGCTTCTGAGTTCATCAGTCCCCTAGACTTAGAACTACTTAAACCCAATTAAGCTAAGGACACCACACACATCCATGCCCGAGGCAGGATTCGAATCTTTGACCGTAGCATAAGCGCGGTTCCGAACTGAAGCGCCTAGAACAGCTCGGCCACAGCAGCCGGCCAACCTTGATCCTGTTTACTATTATCGGAATGAGTGGGCCCAAGTAAAATTACGAAAATCACCTCCCCTATCCTGCTCTTGGTCTAAATTACACCATCCTCTCACACGGGATTAAACGCCACCGGGCTACGTGACACCTTGCATCATCTGAAAAGTGGGACTGCTCTGCTCTAGCTAGCCACTGTACAGTTTCTTTGTTGTTTGGCTCACTGAGGACACATATCTTGATGTGCAGCGCTGAAACACTCTTTTGTGGGGCACCTGACTCCGAACTTTTTAGGTTTCGATAGTCATTGCGAACCCGTGGCACTTGTATCTGTCTGTTGGGATTTGTTTACGACTGCAACACAACGCTTGGCTGCGATGCTCCGAGTGGTAAACCATTCACTGTAGACACGTTGGAAAGTCTGCATTGAGACACTAAACGATCGGACAATATCAGGCACAATCAACACTTTCTTTCTGAGAACCTGACATTCACCCTTAGACGTTTAACTATTTTGAATACATATAGTGACATATACATATACACCACTTGCACGACCTACGTCATCAGTGGAAGGTCACAGTATCGCCATGTAGCGAACACACGATGTTTACAGCGCTCCAAAGCGACCGGCGTGCCCTTTGCGTTGATTAATTTTCCATCAGGCGGAATTTTATACAAAACCTGTTGGCCCTAGGTCATTTTAACGAACATACGGGCTTCTGTTGATCTTTGAAGAAGTCTTGCATATTTTTAGATATATGTGGTGATGGCTTGGCATGCAGGTACCGGCATAAACTTTGGCAGTACATTGCGAACTAATATGTCTTTAATGTAGCAGTTGGAGTTGTGATACAGGTGCTGTAGTTGGTGGTGTCGAAATAACATGTTTTGTCCCTAATTCCTCAAGACATTCTTTTTCTACACTGTATGATCAAACGTATACGGACACCTGTTAGCGGACTTCAATTTGAGGTGAGTCCACCCTTCGCCTTTATGACAGCTCGAACACTACTATGGATACATTCAGTAAAGTTTCCGAATGTCAGTGGTTCAACAGCAGCCCGTTCTTCCTCAAGCTACGAAATTAGAGGTTATGATGCTGGACGCTAGAGACTGAAGCGAAGTCGACGTTATAGCCAGTGGATAAGTTGGGCAACCAGTCCATTTCAGGAATGTTATTTGCCACAAACAATTACTTCACAGATGCTGCTTTGTGAAGGAGTGCATTGCCAACCCTTATGCAAATAATAATTGTTTCCGAAATTTACCTACACTGCATGGAACATCGCCGGCGGAATTGCTTAAGGGCCGCCGCCTTCGGAAGCTGCTCCATCTGCTTTGCCCTCCTCAGCATCCGGCGCCGAAGGAAGGCCACAAGTATCGCTTCGCGCCGCATGATATTGTGGTTTTCAGGGTTGCTGACAGCAGCAGACGGTGGACGCTAGGCGAATTCCTTCGTCGACTTGGCGACTGCATGTATCTCATTTCAGGCCCAGACGGATTGCAGCGCCGACATCGCAATGAAATTCGCCACTGTCACGTGCACGGCGATCCTTCTGCCGCTCTTCCCTCACGATTCACGGAAACCGAGAACAGCTCGGCTACAGCAACCGCCAGAGGGTGTCATCACTACACTGCAGGACGACCCCATGGAGACGAAGCCTTCGCCTTCTCAACCTCGTCCTAAAGATGGAGCTGGACCGGCCTACGCCGCAGCGGCCGACACCTTCTACATCTTGGTATGGACCTCAGGAGGTGGACGCGTATCCTTCTGGCGGTGTACGACCTGAAATATGACATGACGTCCCATGCAGCCACAGCTTCCTATCAATCAGTGCACCCACGCTCCCCCCCCTCCCACCCCTCCGCGCTCCCCAAAGGTCATGCCTCATATAAGACGACGGTTCATCGCTTTCGGGGGATGGATTTTATGGCGTAAACGGCGTAAAGTCGGCGGCGGCACGCCAGTCGGGAACGACATAGAAAAGACGGTTCTGAGAAGAGGTCAGCCAATCACATGCCGACGGACCTGCCTCCACGACGACAACGCGATGGTAGCGGCACATTGGTGAACAGGACATAAGAGCCGTGCCCGACTGGTGGGGGCCCAATTTCATAGCAGCTTCAACGTTAGCCACTTCGTTAGGTTATGCATCGTAGTCTCTTAATTAGGAATCCCTAGGTAGCACAGACAGAGGTCTACAGTCGCTGCAGTTTAGTTGATTTTGTGTGGCGCCATTTTCTTCCGACACATATGTGTAATCAAAGTATTTATCTTGTAAGAAGACCCATTAATACGAGGTTTAATTGTTTGTCTAGCGAACCGAGTATGCACCATTCCTAGTCACAACACTCTCATATCATAACGTTGTCTTTTCCGTACTTCACTATTGGCACTACACATGGTACCAAGTAATGTTGACAAAATATTCAAACAAATCGAACACTGGCATTGGATTGCCATAGAGTATCTCGTGACTCATGACTCGTTTACAGTCATCTAGTCTAGTGATGTAGGTATTTACAAGACCTGAAGCTTCACAAAATGTTGACTGCATAAATGTGTGGATTATAAACAGCTGCATGATCAATGTACTGTGTTCTTACTAACTCCCTAAGCACAGTCATCATACTACCTAGACTGCTGGTAGCACTTTGTCACTAACAAATGATTCCTTCCTCTGATTTCACCTGATTTTTTGCTACCATCTTCGCAATGCTGGACGGCTGAAGAGCGTCAGTACATGTGGTCTTCCTGATCTCAGTATAGCTGTGGTTCTTCCGTCGCATATCCGCTAGAGAATGATATCATCAACAGTCGACTTGTTCAGCTTTGGACTGCTGACAGCGGGCAAGGGAGGTCCAACGGTTCTAGGCGCTACAGTCTGGAGGAGCGCGACGCTAAGGTCGCAGGTTCGTATCCTGCCTCGAGCATGGATGTGTGTGCTGTCCTTAGGTTAGTTAGGTTTAAGTATTTCTAAGTTTTAGGGGACTGATGAACACAGAACTTAAGTCCCATAGTGCACAGAACCATTTGAACCATTTGGACTGCTGACATGCCCACGACGAATATGTTACTCACATGACATCCAGTCACCAGTTGACTGAGCTCTTGTGACCGACTCATTCAGCGCTTTCTCTTTTGGCAACAATATTCCCCGCCACTTTATATTCTGGCGGCTTCAGCTGTCGTGACATCCACTAAACACACCCGCATTACATACTGGCGGGAGGACTTTTTTGTTTGGTCATCAGTATACTGACTGGTTTGATGCGGCCCGCCACGAATTCCTTTCCTGTGCTAACCTCTTCATCTCAGAGTAGCACTTGCAACCCACGTCCTCAATTATTTGCTTGACGTATTCCAATCTCGGTCATCCTCTACAGTTTTTGCCCTCTACAGCTCCCTCTAGTACCATGGAAATCATTCCCTCATGTCTTAGCAGATGTCCTATCATCCTGTCCCTTCTCCTTATCAGTGTTTTCCACATATTCCTTCCCTCTCCGATTCTGCGTAGAACCTCCTCATTCCTTACCTTATCAGTCCACCTAATTTTCAACATTCGTCTATAGCACCACATCTCAAATGCTTCGATTGTCTTCTGTTCCGGTTTTCCCACAGTCCTTGTTTCACTACCATACAATGCTGTAGTCCAGACGTACATCCTCAGAAATTTCTACCTCAAATTAAGGCCGGTATTTGATATTAGTAGACTTCTCTTGGCCAGAAATGCCTTTTTTGCCATAGCGAGTCTGCTTTTGATGTCCTCCTTGCTCCGTCCGTCATTGGTTATTTTACTGCCTAGGTAGCAGAATTCCTTAACTTCATTGACTTCGTGACCATCAATTCTGACGTTAAGTTTCTCGCTGTTCTCATTTCTACTACTTCTCATTACCTTCGTCTTTCTCCGGTTTACTCTCAAACCATACTGTGTACTCATTAGACTATTCATTCCGTTCAGCAGATCATTTAATTCTTCTTCACTTTCACACAGGATAGCAATGTCATCAGCTCATTGATATCCTTTCACCTTGTATGTTAATTCCACTCCTGAACCTTTCTTTTATTTCCATCATTGCTTCCTCGGTGTAGAGATTGAAGAGTAGGGGCGAAAGGATACAGCCTTGTCTTACACCGTTCTTAATACGAGCACTTGTCGAACGCTCTTTCCAGGTCGACAAATCCTATGAAATAGTCTTGATTTTTCTTTAGCCTTGCTTCCATTATTAGCCGTAACGTCAGAATTGCCTCTCTCGTCCCTTTACTTTTCCTAAAACTAAACTGATCGTCAACTAGCGCATTCTCAATTTTCTTTCCCATTCTTCTGTGTATTATTCTTGTAAGCAGCTTCGATGCATGAGCTGTTAAGCTGATTGTGCGATAATTCACGCACTTGTCAGCTCTTGCCGTGTTCGGAATTGTGTGGATGATGCTTTTCCAAAAGTCAGATGGTATATAGCCAGACTCATATATTCTACACATCAACGTGAATAGTCGTTTTGTTGCCACTTCCCCCAATGATTTTAAAAATTCTGATGGAATGTTATCTATCCCTTCTGCCTTATTTGACCGTAAGTCCTCCAAAGCTCTTTTAAATTCCGATTCTAATACCGGATCCCCTTTCGACTCCGGTTTCTTCTTCTATCACATCAGAAAAATCTTCACCCTCATAGAGGCTTTCAATGTATTCTTTCCACCTATCTGCTCTCTCCTCTGCATTTAACAGTGGAATTCCCGATGCAGTCTTAATGTTACCACCGTTTCTTTTAATGTCACCAAAGGTTGTTTTGACTTTCCTGTATGCTGAGTCTGTCCTTCCGACAATCATATCTTTTTCGATGTCTTCACATTTTTCCTGCAGCCATTTCGTCTTAGCTTCCCTGCACTTCCTATTTATTTCATTCCTCAGCGACTTCTATTTCTGTATTCCTTATTTTCCCGGAACATGTTTGTACTTCCTCCTTTCATCAATCAACTGAAGTATTTCTTCTGTTACCCATGGTTTCTTCGCAGCTACCTTCTTTGTACCTATGTTTTCCTTCCCAACTTCTGTGATGGCCCTTTTTACAGATGTCCATTCCTCTTCAACAGTACTGCCTACTGCGCTATTCCTTATTGATGTATCTATAGCGTTAGAGAACTTCGAACGTATCTCGTCATCCCTTAGTACTTCCATATCCCACTTCTTTGCGTATTGATTCTTCCTGACTAATGGCTTGAACTTCAGCCTACTCTTCATCACTACTATATTGTGATCTGCTCCTGGGTACGCCTTACGATCCAGTATCTGATTTCGGAATCTCTGTCTGACCATGATGTAATCTAATTGAAATCTTCCCGTGTCTCCCGGCCTTTTCCAAGTATACCTCCTCCTCTTGTGATTCTTGAACAGGGTATTCGCTATTACTAGCTGAAACTTGTTACAGAACTCAATTAGTCTTCCTCCTCTTTCATTCCTTGTCCCAAGCCCATATTCTCCTATAACCTTTTCTTCTACTCCTTCCCCTACAACTGCATTCCAGTCGCCCATGACTATTAGATTTTCGTCCCCCTTTACATACTGCATTACCCTTTTAATATCCTCATACACTTTCTATATCTGTTCATCTTCAGCTTGCGACGTCGACATGTATACCTGAACTATCGTTGTCGGTGTTGGTCTGCTGTCGATTCTGATTAGAACAACCCGGTCACTGAACTGTTCACAGTAACACACCCTCTGCCCTATCTTCCTATTCATAACGAATCCTACACCTGTTATACCATTTTCTGCTGCTGTTGATATTACCCGATACTCATCTGACCAGAAATCCATGTCTTCCTTCCACTTCACTTCACTGACCCCTACTATATCTAGATTGAGCCTTTTCAGATTTTCTAGTTTCCCTACCACATTCAAGCTTCTGACATTCAACGCCCCGACTCGTAGAACGTTATCCTTTCGTTGATTATTCAATCTTTTTCTCATGGTAACCTCCCCCTTGGCAGTCCCCCCCCCCCCCCCGGAGATCCGAATAGGGGACTATTCCGGAATCTTTTGCCAATGGAGAGATCATCATGACACTTCTTCAATTACAGGACACATGTCCTGTGGATACACGTTACGTGTCTTTAATGCAGTGGTTTCCATTGCCTTCTTCATCCTCATGTCGTTGATCATTGCTGATTCTTCCTCCTTTAGGGGCGATTTCCCACCCCTAGGGCAAGAGAGTGCCCTGAACCACTATCCGCTCCTCCGCCCTCTTTGACAAGGCAGTTGGCAGAATGAGGCTGACTTCTTATGCCGGAAGTCTTCGGCCGCCAACGCTTTATCAAACCCGGGACCGAAGACGTTTTGATTATGAATCAACGACGCTACTCCTAGACCATGGGTACTATCCGTTTCTTATCACACAGGATATGTTGCTAAACATGGCTGACTGTCTAATCATGGTTACCATGGTGAGGCTTAGCATGAATCCACCAAGTATTCTTGAGCTGAAATGGCGGCTTTCATGCTCCTACTGTAGTATGATGAGATTGTCATTTCTGTAGAGTGGAAATCATATCACCGTCATGCGTGCTAACCGTCGAGCCCACAGAAAAACGTGTCAAACCATTCACAATAGCCGTAGCTACGTTTCTTGTACTATTAACAAGTAACAGTACCCCCAGTATTGATAAGCACCTAATGAAATATCAGTCGAAATTAAACATGCCCGCATCTCGTGGTCGTGCGGTAGCGTTCTCGCTTCCCACGCCCGGGTTCCCGGATTCGATTCCCGGCGGGGTCAGGGATTTTCTCTGCCTCGTGATGGCTGGGTGTTGTGTGCTGTCCTTAGGTTAGTTAGGTTTAAGTAATTCTAAGTTCTAGGGGACTGATGACCATAGATGTTAAGTCCCATAGTGCTCAGAGCCATTTGAACCATTTTTTTGAATTAAACATGAGTGTACAGTTTTCAAGGTGAAGAAAGGCGAAAAACAACTAGTTAAACTTCACACATATTAAATACACATATTTTGGTATGTGTGCTACTAAATTTATAAGCAATGAGTGATTGAGATATTTCTTTTTTACTCTCTGTTTACTCTCCACAAATACAAAAGGTTAATCATGCTTCCAGTTAGTTGTATTCTTTACTTTGGTTTCACTACTACAATAGGAAAAACCTGACATTGACATATTTAGGTTGTAGCTTATTGTGACAGTATTCTTAAGGATTCTTTGATTACGACAAACATTCACCAACTTATTGACTGTTTTGCTCCAAAACTAGTTTTCCGGCTTGTTGTATCAGCAGCCTCCTGCAGATTGTGTATTGAGTTAAAATGTTCCTACATTCTTTCTACATATGGTTTACATTGCAAGCATTTGCGTGTTAATTTTCCAATTAGGAAAAAAAGTTGAGTATGGAACTATTAGTGATGAGAATGAGAATTTTCATTTCGTGCACCAAACATCATTCTCTCTTCTGGGTACATCAAAATGTTCTCATCTTTTGATCTGGCAAAGCGAATTGCGAGAAAAAGGTACTATTTTATTTTGTGCTGTTAAAATAATCGTCAAATTTCCTTGCAAATGGACTAGTGTTATATCTGAATTTTCTCCGAAGGTTATTCCATCTACGAAATATTTACATTGTCTGTTAATGTGGCTCTGCTGGCTAACGAATAGCTGACTGATCAGACATTGAAGAAATATCAAGACAATAACTCAGTTGAACTCCTCGGCGAAAAGAGCCAATCTGATGGATCGTTGCCCTATATTTTAGTCATAGCTGAATGTGTCAAGTTTCGTCCATCCGTTTCACAAACCGTTACACTGCGTCATTTGCTACAGCTTGTGTTTCAAAATTGTTGGTAGTTTTTCATTGCCTATTTAACCTAAATAATGGAACCCAGTGAGGTGTCGACGATGGAGACGATTGGTGAAAATAAATGTCCTTAGTACCTAAAGCATTGTTGATTTTTTTTTTACTCCTGGATAACGAATCGATCGTTGATCTAGCCAAAAGAGAGATCCTGATTAATTTTCAGGTGAAATCGAAAGCCTATTGACGACAAGAATTCTGGATAGATCCATGATCTTCTTTGAATTGAAACATATTGTATACGAAAAGAATACTAATCTAATTCTGTTACTAGACTGTCAATTAAGTTTTTGAAAGTTACAAGAGAAATGGAGTTGGTTTAACTGTGATGAGGAAGCATATGATGTAGTGTAATCGAACGTTAAGAAAGAAATTCCATAGCTAGCGTAGATCTGAAATGAAGCAGAAATGATAACCTCAGTGCAATATTTTCGCAACGATTTTATTTTAAAATAACGGACAGTTCTCACTGACTTGTTTCTGTAACACTTATTTCCTGCCATCTCTCCTGTCTGTATCGAAATCAGAAGGTACTCATTATTCGATGTAAATCTTGGGTTAATTGCATACAATTCAAAGCTAAATTTAGTTTTTTATTATAAAAATGTTTCCTGTTTCAACCTTGTATTTTGGAAGTATTTTACAGGATTGTAATTGTACAGCGATGACGGCATTGGTGTTACTAGCATGATTAATGGAAAACTGTGATTTCCGAACTTTTGTTTCGGATGTCCAATCCAAAAGAGATGTAGCTAATCAAAGAAGATACTAACGTTGAAATATTTACATTTCTTTCCACAATCATTTGCCACTATATTCGTTGCGGACCAACAATCAGTGATTGCGTCGATATTTAAATCCACTTGCGTCATTAAGGTAATTCTGTCTTCCCATCTTACTAATCATATAAAAATATAATGACGAGACCGTGACAGGAGTTGTGAATGTCTTACATTGTTTCATTTATGTTTCGTCTCCCAAATAGAAAGTGAAAGTTATTATAATGGAAATGAGAGGAGTCATTCGTTCGAGCCGAAAATAGAAGGATTTTTCAGAAAAAGGCTAACACGAACCGTGACTGAGAATGATAACATGCCGTTTCTTAAGGTAAGAGGAGAAAATAATTTCCTTATCTTAAGGTATATACCTCATATGGAAACCCAGTTCTAAGCAAAGAAGGGAAAGTAGAAAGGTGGAAGGAGTATATAGAGGGTCTATACAAGGGCGATGTACTTGAGGACAATATTATGGAAATGGAAGAGGATGTAGATGAAGATGAAATGGGAGATATGATACTGCGTGAAGAGTTTGACAGAGCACTGAAAGACCTGAGTCGAAACAAGGCCCCCGGAGTAGACAATATTCCATTGGAACTACTGACGGCCGTGGGAGAGCCAGTCCTGCCAAAACTCTACCATCTGGTGAGCAAGATGTATGAAACAGGCGAAATACCCTCGGACTTCAAGAAGAATATAATAATTCCAATCCCAAAGAAAGCAGGTGTTGACAGATGTGAAAATTACCGAACTATCAGTTTAATAAGTCACAGCTGCAAAATACTAACACGAATTCTTTACAGACGAATGGAAAAACTAGTAGAAGCCAACCTCGGGGAAGATCAGTTTGGATTCCGTAGAAACACTGGAACACGTGAGGCAATACTGACCTTACGACTTATCTTAGAAGAAAGGTTAAGGAAAGGCAAACCTACGTTTCTAGCATTTGTAGACTTAGAGAAAGCTTTTGACAATGTTGACTGGAATACTCTCTTTCAAATTCTAATGGTGGCAGGGGTAAAATACAGGGAGCGAAAGGCTATTTACAATTTGTACAGAAACCAGATGGCAGTTATAAGAGTCGAGGGACATGAAAGGGAAGCAGTGGTTGGGAAGGGAGTAAGACAGGGTTGTAGCCTCTCCCCGATGTTGTTCAATCTGTATATTGAGCAAGCAGTAAAGGAAACAAAACAAAAATTCGGAGTAGGTATTAAAATTCATGGAGAAGAAATAAAAACTTTGAGGTTCGCCGATGACATTGTAATTCTGTCAGAGACAGCAAAGGACTTGGAAGAGCAGTTGAATGGAATGGACAGTGTCTTGAAAGGAGGATATAAGATGAACATCAACAAAAGCAAAACAAGGATAATGGAATGTAGTCTAATTAAGTCTGGTGATGCTGAGGGAATTAGATTAGGAAATGAGGCACTTAAAGTAGTAAAGGAGTTTTGCTATTTGGGGAGCAAAATAACTGATGATGGTCGAAGTAGAGAGGATATAAAATGTAGGCTGGCAATGGCAAGGAAAGCGTTTCTGAAGAAGAGAAATTTGTTAACATCCAGTATTGATTTAAGTGTCAGGAAGTCGTTTCTGAAAGTATTTGTATGGAGTGTAGCCATGTATGGAAGTGAAACATGGACGATAAATAGTTTGGACAAGAAGAGAATAGAAGCTTTCGAAATGTGGTGCTACAGAAGAATGCTGAAGATTAGATGGGTAGATCACATAACTAATGAGGAAGTATTGAATAGGATTGGGGAGAAGAGAAGTTTGTGGCACAATTTGACCAGAAGAAGGGATCGGTTGGTAGGACATGTTCTCAGGCATCAAGGGATCACCAATTTAGTATTGGAGTGCAGCGTGGAGGGTAAAAATCGTAGAGGGAGACCAAGAGATGAATACACTAAGCAGATTCAGAAGGATGTAGGTTGCAGTAGGTACTGGGAGATGAAGAAGCTTGCACAGGATAGAGTAGCATGGAGAGCTGCATCAAACCAGTCTCAGGACTGAAGACCACAACAACAACAACAAGGTATATACAAATTTTGATACTATGATTTATGTTCACTGCAATAAAAAACTCTTTACCATATGGAAGATAAATTTTATCATACAACAATTTTTTCTGGATTCACAATAGTCATCCTTGTAACGTAGTTCATGTAATAGCCATGTCCATGCCAGATTGCCACATGCACAGTTGTTCATTGTTGATCTAGAATATTATTGTGTGAATATATGAGGATGGTATCTGTTCTTTCCAAAAGACCAGATACCATTGGTGATCTTGCAGCTCTCTAAGAATGAAATTACAATGAAATGCAAACCATTAGATGTGTACAGCTGTTGATAAATACCAACGGGGACAGATGAAATGTGTGCCCTCACTGGGACTCTAACCCGGGATCTTCTGCATATATGGCAGGCGCTCTATCTGGCTGAGCCAAAGAAGACGCAGAAGATTGTGCGAGTGCCGGGACTTATCTCTGCCACGCTGCCCGTGAGACCCAGACTTCAAACTTACTGTCCACACAATACACTTGTAATTTTATAGATACTAAACCATGTACAGCCTACAGATGACGATTTATTTTTGTTACAGTTGCTTAGATTTACGTAGACAATGACCTATGGCGACTGTACAAGCCTACATCATGCAAGTAAACTTAGTCATAGCTGGGCTGGCCCAAAAGCTTAGATCCATTTAAAGGCCCTCTTAACTAAGGGAAGCGCTTCTTTGTGAAACACAATGATATTTAACATAACATTTTAGTAACATTCCATCCAACTTTAACATTTCAAGTTTAATATTCGTTGAAGTAAATAGCAATTTCAATTTTTCCCATTTATATTTCTGTCGCCATATAAAAAATTCTACATACTGATAGTTGGTATACCGGTCACATTCCTAATAGATAATGTTTCAGACTTAACATGCAAAGACGGAGAAAATTCCTATAGGGATGTAACATCAGACATGTTGTTTATTTCAAAATTTCATCCACAAAGTAACCCATTTGCAGGTCTTGTCAGAGAATGTAATTGTGTTGTAAACATTCATGCAAGTGTACCAACATACACATTGGGTGGAATTCAAGGAACCATTTGAGTACATAGTAAATACATCATCAGTTTACTCAACCCCATACACTCCTTCAAATTAAACAGAAAAGCAATTAGAAATTGGACAAACCCACTGCCTGACTTGCCAAAAGAAGAATTAATACTGGAAGAAAAAGCAGTTAATACTATGATTGCATTCATGGAACAGGCTAGAATTCGAAAGAATCTCCATGACAAATAGTGGGTATAAGAATAATGAGTTGCAGAAACTGTGCTCTCAAAACCACGAAATCATCAACCTTACAGTAGGGAAATAGTAAATGCAACTACTATACACAGGAAAAAATCACACGCTCTGGATCCTGCATCCAGCAAGCTACCTTCTGGCTTTTCCAAAAAGAAACAAGATTAGGGGACTTTACACGCAACAAAAGTTGAAAAGGTATCTGCACCATTAGTAGTGATGATTGCACGCTTTGAATTGAGAAAATGTAAAAAGTATAAATCTTTAATTAGCAACTCACATAAAAATATGCTCTAAGCAATTTGATATCTGAATAACTTTACTATTGTGTACTACTTTATGTACAGCAAATGCTTCATAACACTCTAAACTATTTTGCTTGATATTTACAAACAAGTGTGTTTCTATGTAACTAGACTAATCATAAAGGAGAGACAATACAAATATACTGTAAGAAGATGTACTTCATGTACAGAATGTTACTGTGTGACACTTGTGTGTACGAAAGATGAACATGAGCATAATGCAGTAGTACAATATAGTCTAAAAGAAGGCCGTTTATCTTCTTTGATGTAGACTCAAGCAGTAGATTCTTTAAAGTGATCGCTACTTTACTCTACTTCACTAATAGCACATTTTAGCACTTGTATGTGAATACATTAGTCGTTAAGACATTTTGTCATCAGTCAGTGGTTATCTGACCAGGACATTGAATATGACCTCTTAAGGAGGGAAAAAATGTAGATACTTATGATATAATTAATGGTTTGATGTAACAGTGTTTTTCTCTAAAGGTTTGTATTTCTGAAACAGAACTTTTTGTGTGTGAATGATGCACATTTATAGTCCATTAACTGTAAACAGAAAATTAACTGTAAACAGAAATCAATATAGTAAAGTGATGGAGTGATATTTTAGTGTGGAAGTTGCCCCTCTGATTGTGTATAAATTTAGAATTTCAAGTATTTTGCACACAAGCGCAAGTATTCTGCTTTGGTGAGATGAGCCACATTCGACAACAAGTATCGTCTGTATTGATCTGTTGTCCAAATTATAAGTGATGCCGAGTCCGTATGATAAATATTTAAGGCAGAATTGGCTCAATCTAATCGATAGATTCCTGGGAAAAAGGGTACTTTATGCAATGCGTATCCCTCTGTAAATATCGAGCAAAGAATATAACTATAGATGTGAGACTGATATCCTCCACGATAATGTAAAGAAAATACTTTTTAGTTCACTGGATAGTTCTAATAGGTCTAATGAGATCCATGGGAACTAGTCTGAAGTATATTCATGTGACATAAACGATAAAACGGTGAGTGAAAACCAGTGTCTTAGCAATTGTGAAATGTTGTCGTACTCCTAAGAAACTATTAAACTTTTGTGACTGGAATAAAAGTACTAACAAACTGGGTAACACTGAGTGAAATTCTGTGTCTGGTGTGCGCTGACTAATGCAGATGAAGTTTCGCTGACGCAGACTATTCAGAGAAGTGATAACTTTACTTACCTGGATTTAAACGCGTGAGCTGCAACTTGATTGTTGTTCGGTGTGCACAAAAAAAATGTCCTTCAGCAGAGGAGTCAGGAATGCTACACAAGTACACGCCCTTACCTGACGACAATTCCAGTGACACATGAGAAGTTTCGGCAATGTGTCGCGCAGGAAGCACCATTTTAAGACATTCATACAACATGATCATGGGTTAATACGAAAATAAGTCCAAGAAGGGTGTTTAATTTGAGCGTTGTGAAGCTTAGTGAACTTTGAGACTGACTAAATGCACGTCGTGGTGCGCAGTAAACGAGCGATTAATGAATTCCACTAAAAACCAAAACAAAGGATTCTTATGAAAAACAACAGGTAAGCTATTATACGACGTCACCATTTTCATAATAATAGAGCGCACACTTGCTGATTCTTTATGTACTCCCTATATTACCAGTGTTTGATCTCTAAGGAAAAGTTTGTGTGCGTTGTAATGATAACTTTTATTTTAGTACAGCCATTTATGAGGTGTGCAAAGACGCTTTTCATTCAACTATGCTTTGTTTCAGAAAATCTCAACCATGTGGAAAACCTCATGTCTGTGCGAGTGACTGCCTGGTTGATTCACGACGCCACATCTCAGTCCAACCCTGCGACACATCGCTTGTTTGCTGTCCTTCTGATTGGCAGCATCCGACAACAACTTACCTGACCTGCCACCTGTCACCGACCTTAATGGCAAAGGTAGAGTTTGGCAGCCACGAAGACAAGCAGTTGAAACTCTCAACGTGAACGGTAACCAAACGAGCAGTAGAATATGGTCGATGTATGGCTGTGATGTGTGGATGCCGCGGATGACAACCAAAGGGGTCCTGGTATGAAATGAAATAGCACACGAAAATATCACTCCTCGATGTCGGGCCGTAATGGTAAGCTGCAACCAGGATGGAAACACACTTTATTAATAATTATAGTACAAAGTGATATCTCCAGTTACTGTCACATTCTCAGCAAGTACACCAAGTCCTTTCATCTATACATGTATTTTTTCATCATTAGTAACTTTCCTACAATAACGTGTAGACAATGTAAATGGAATATTACTATGAACATAACTAGGGCTACTTCGGGTCTTCGGATGTATTCCACAGTGCCAGGTCTTGTAAGCGATGACATCTCGGTTGGCGAAAGATTCCAGTCCAGGAATGGAGGCTTTTCCATAACGAACGATGGTTAGGGTAAACCAGCCACTACCAGAATTTCCAGTAGCGACATCCAAAGTAAAATTCACCCTGCAGCCTCAGAAGAATATAGATCCTTTTAAGATTACCGCTTGAGCTCTACCATTGCCTCCAACTTTACTTTCGAGGCTTATAAGATGTTTGTAGACTGGCATGCCGTGGCGGCGTTGACGATACACACGTCGAAGGGGCATAGTGCTTCAATGCTGTTGCAGATACAGTTCACAGGGGAATGGTTGCGCTGGCGTGCACTGCCCGCTTATATAGAGAGCGAGTGACCTTGATTACATAACACGCTGATAACGGACTTAGACTCTGCAGGCAGCGACAGGCGGAGTTATTCCGTACGCGCTCTGTGTTAGAACTAGCTGCGCGCGTACCCTGGTGCGCCGGCGTTGCGCCGAGCCATGTCGGGCGGGTTGCATCACCGACGTGCTAGGCGCTCAGCGGGCAGTGCGGCACTATGTTTTCGAATCTCCGACACATCAGCGCTGGTCATTGGGATAAAGTTGGAATCACTGAAGAAAGAAACCGAGGACGTGTCTGGAGACGCTCCGGATAGTAATTCGATATCAGCGGGACTGTTGGCCGCCATACGGCCCAACAAGCAGGAATGATGGTCTGAGTTGAAACTCATTTCATAGCAGGACCCTCTGGGTTTTCATCCTTCGCATAATTACCGTACGGCGGTGCGCCGAAAATACAGGATGATTATAATTAATGTCAAACTTTCAAATCGCTCTAGAAATAACACCACTGGTCAAAATTACGTCAAATTGCAACGGAATATTATCATAGAAGGGGGAAAAGGTATGAAAAAAGAAAAATAAATAGTTACAAAAAGTAGCGATGGATGGCACTGTTAGCATTATCATTTAATGTGGGACGTTGATGAAATTGATCACAAATGTCAATTTTAGATTTATTCTTTATTGGTAGTACAAATCATGGACAATAAGTTCCCAAAGTTTCGATGTTGAAATCTCATCCGAAGTGCCTGAAAATTAATTAAAAGTGTGACGCGACCTCCCTGTCACCCCTACGGTTTGAAGGAGCACTTCAATACCAGCTCAGTGAACAACTATTCTATGTATTACTTTCAACCAAACGTGTGCGGGATACATCTAGAAGGCCGTGATACACATCCTTTGGTTTTATAGATCATCTTTGGCCGATCCTGCACTTCTCAAAAAGTGTGTTTATGGCAAAACACAAAATCCAAACGGGTCTCTAAATTCACTCATATGAAAATGATGCCCTAAAAACACATTTTCATCTGCTGCAGTTGTCAGAATTGCAACATATGATGCAGGTATTGTATTTAATGATGCAAACGTCGGGAGGATGAAGGTATTAGAAAGAATGAGCTTCAAGATAGGAAATTGTACTGAAGACATCCCCGAGAAAATAGATTTACAGCCCGTCTCTGCAGCTGAAAAGTCAAGACTTGGTAAAGGAAAGAAGACAGACAACAAGAAACCAGAAGAGAAACCTTGAAATGAAATACGACCCAGAGTACAAATGTGGCGCCTTCTGAAGAAGCGACACAAGGAAAAATGTTACGTTGGACTTTAAATTGCGTTTCCTGAACAGTTTGTTATTTAATGTTTATTTACCTTTTGCTCAGATTCTATGAATGTTAGAATTATGAAATTTTGTACACATATCTCTGTAAACCTAATAAACGTCTCAAGAGCAAATTTTGGAATTCTCGTTGCAAGCTGAGATATGGGGCAAAGTACTTGGAATTTTGCATGAATTTAAAATTGTACTTGTGGAATAGTGATTAAGATATTATGAAAATTCTCCTATTTGACCGGTTCCAAAAACCTCTTGAGAGAAGCTTACAACATATAACGAGATGTAACAGAGAAATTTTTGTAGAAATCTCTTCAATATTTTCTGAAAAAAAAGGAACAGACATAATATTTTGAAAATAAAACTTCAAATGCCATTAAAAAAAGTTGAATATATACAATCCAAGGATTATATATGTAAATGTGTTACTCTCATGTTAAGCGTGGTATAAAATTTCATTGTCACATCACCGAAACTGTGGATTTGCTGCGTTTTTGAAACAGTGTGTGTTTTTCAAAAACGTCTCCCTTTAATAGTGGTCGACTACAAATGACAAATGAATCATACTGCAATACCTACTCTGTTTGCATGGATCTACAGGTGTGGTACTGTGAGTTACGTAAGCCCATCCACCAAGGCAAGATCATAGCACATCGGATGGGAAAAATCGGTTTTTAATTGTCCTGAGGCCAAACACCGCATAAAAAGCATCAATCACGCCGGTTTTTAATTATCATAAGGGCAAAAATCGCATAAATAAAAAGCATCAATCAAAATCAAATCGGAAAATCAAATCGTATTATAAATTTCCGTGTGACTGGGGCAAAACATATTCAATATGCTGTCTACCGTTTTCTGCAACAAGTTGAAATAGAGAAACAGCATGTTCCACAACTGATCGAAGTGTTCCCGGGATCACGTCAGAAAGTGTTGCGTCATGTGTGCCTTCAATGCAGCTAAGTCTGTAATTGGAACACTGAACACAACATCATTCAGATAGCCCTACAAGCAGAAGTTACGCAGATCAAGATTAGGTGATAGGGACGGTCAGGCTGTAGGCAAATGTGGTCTGAAATTTCTAGAATTTCCGAAATGCTCTTCAGCAGCTGCTTAACCGCATGTGCGGAGGCGCGCCATCTTGCATAAAAACGATTCCATCCACGCATCCATGCTTTTGGATAGCTGTGGTGTGGTTACGCAAAAGACACTCATAGTGCTCACCAGTGACGGTACAGATTGATGTGTTGGCAAATGTGCCAACACCTTGTAGATAGAGGAGGCCGAAATGCACGCTATCTAACGCAGACGGGCGTGAATTCTGGAACAGGCTAAGTATTGAATGCTAATAAGAAAAGTATGCAGCTCCTCGAATACTTAACTTTATTCGATCCTTGTGGTACATCGCTCTTGATAATACAAATAAGACTATCTTCAGATACGGTTAATGGCGCCTTGATAGGTCGTAGCCATGGACTTAGCTGAAGGCTATTCTAACGGTCTCTCGGCAAATGAGAGAAAGGCTTCGTCACTGTAGTCGCTAGCAAAGTCGTCGTACAACTGGGGCGAGTGATAGCGTGTATCTCGAGACCTGCCTTGTGGTGGCGCTCGGTCTGGGATCACACAGTGGCGACACGCGGGTCCGACATGTACTAAATGGACCGCGGCCGATTTAAGCTACCACCTAGCAAGTGTGGTGTCTGGCGGTGACACCACATTCCTCCCCCGCAAATCGGCGAACGGTCGTGTTATAAGGCTTCCGCCCGCCGTGGGGAGGACCCCATGTTGACGTATGCGATGAGGTGGGGAGCCTAACAACAGGCGAGGCTGTGCCACCCGTACCCGGCCATTCGGTCCGAGGGGCGCTAGGAAACGCCTGAAAACCTAGTCCAGGGCGCACGTTAACATGCGGTGTATGCGCCCGTAAAGAGACAGGAGGGGCCGAAGGGTCGACCTCCATTGCGTCGGGGTATCCGACGCGCGATGACGTCATGTGGTCCGGAGCGGGCAAGAGTTCCATGGCGGAGGACAGCTGGTCACGGGAAGCGATCGGCGGCGCGTGACCCAGGGAGGCGCTTGGCGGCTGCAGCGAAGCGTCGAATGCGGGCGGCGCCGGCGAGAGAACAGGCGGCGGCGGCGGCGCGTCGCCATGGGGCAAAATGGAAGGCATCGTCGGTAACACCTGGGGATGAGGCGAGCCAGTAGATGGGTCCCCAGGGCGCTGACCGGACGGCACCGTCGGTGAAAGCAGACGGGGAGCGGCAGAACCAGTGCGACGACAGAGGCGCAGCTGATTGAGATGCCGACGCACCTCACCAGAGGCCCCCAATACCAAATACATCGCGCGGCCGAGGCAGCGAAGAATGCGCCCTGCGAGCCAACGCCATGAACCGCGATAGTTGCGATAAAATACAACGTCGCCTGGAGCAAAAGCAGGAGTCTGCCGCTGCACAGGAACCTGATGCGGCGGATGGAGCAAAGACATCAAGGTTCGATGAGGACGACCGTGGAGCAACTCAGCCGGCGAGCGGCCATCTCGGGGCTGAGAGCGATACGATGACAAAAAGAGCAACAACGCGTCCTCCCGAGAATGCGACTCTTTCAACTTCAACATCTGTGACTTGAAAGTCCGGACCGATCGTTCAGCGGCACCGTTTGACTGAGGCGAAAACGGCGCGGATGTCAGATGTTGAATACCATTGGCCTGGCAGAATGACTGAAATTCTGCAGACATGAATTGTGGGCCATTGTCGGAAACAATAGTCTGCGGAAGACCTTCGATGCAAAAGATAGCAGACAACGCTTGGATGGTGGCAGATGACGTCGTGGAAGACATCCGGACAACAAAAGGAAAATTACTGAAGGCATCTACCAGAACCAACCTTCTAGCATTCCAGAATGGACCAGCAAAATCTATGTGCAAGCGTTGCCAAGTGGAAGTGGCTTTTGGCCATGCAAAGACTTGCCGCGGCGGTGCGGATTGTTGTTCGGCACACGCCATGCAAGAAGAACACATATTCGTAATTGCGGCATCGATTCCGAACCAAGTACAGTGCTGACGAGCAAGTTGTTTCGTTCGCACTATACCCCAATGTCCTTGGTGAAGAAGCCGTAAGACAGAGGACTGTAACGAACGTGGGACCACGACTCTGGACTGATCATTATCAGAACGCAACAACAAAACACCACGTCGAACAAAAAGTCTCTCCTTGTGAGCAAAAAATCGGCGAACCAACGGATCCTCGATCCGAGACTTTGACAAAGGCCATTGCGTAGCAACAAAACGCAAAACGGTACCAAGGACCGGGTCAGCAGCTGTGGCGGTAGCTACACGACGAAAATCAATCGGAAACGATTCGACCACTTCATCGGTTTCCGAATCAATGAACATGCAAGCAAGTTCGGAAGAATTGAATGCTCTATCCGCAGCAACAGGCAAACGGGACAACGCATCGGCGTTTCCGTGCTTAGCAGTGGACCGATACAAGATATCGTAGCGGTACTGCGAGTGGAAAATAGACCAGCGAATGAATTTCTGCGCTGTACATGGAGGTACAGGCTTGTTCGGATAAAAAAGCGACGTCAAAGGTTTGTGGTCTGTGATGATGGTAAAGTGACGACCATACAAGAAATCATGGAACTTTGTAACACCAAAGACGAGAGCCAAAGTTTCTTTCTCTGTCTCTGAGTAATTTCTTTGCGCAGACGAGAGCAATTTTGACGCAAAGGCAATAGGGCGATCATGCGAGCCAACTTTGTGCGCAAGCACAGCACCGATCCCGAAATCCGATGCATCTACCATCAACAAAAGGCGTTTCTGGGGCTCGAATGGCGTAAGGCAAGTATTAGAAAGCAACGCCGGTTTCAACTGGCGAAAGGCGCGTTCGCATTCCGTCGTCCAGACGAACGTAACACCTTTACGGCGTAAGCTATGAAGCGGAGCTGAAATAGAAGAGGCATTGCGCAGAAAGCGATGATAATAGTTAATTTTACCCAACACACTCTGTAGCTGTTTCATATTCTGTGGCGAAGGCAAATCTTGTATGGCATGGAGGTGCTCTGGACTCGGATGTATGCCTTGGGCATTGATGATATGGCCCAGGTATGGTAAGTCACGAACAAAAAACACACATTTGTCCTTCCGCAAGCGAAGACCATGTTGGCGCAATACCTGAAATAATGTTCGTAGGTGTGCTAAATGCTCGTCTGCCGTCTTTCCGGAGATCACAATATCGTCCAGATAGTTCGCAGCAGTAGGGACCGACGCACAAATATTTTGTAAATATTGCTGAAACAATGCAGGGGCGGATGCACACCCGAATGGCAGTCTTTTGAAGCGGTACAAACCAAGATGCGTGTTAACCACCAAGACGCGCTGGGATTCGGCGTCCACTGGGATTTGCAAGTACGCATCTGCTAGGTCCATCTTGGAAAAGTATTTACCCGGACACAGTTTATCAAAAAGATCTCCCGGGCGGGGTAAGGGAAAAGTTGCAATCACGAGTTGAGGATTCACTGTTGCCTTGAAGTCCACACAAAGTCTCAGTTTTCCGGAAGGTTTTGGCAAAATTACTAAGGGTGAAGCCCAGAGAGACGCTTGCACACGTTCAATTACACCCTGTGATTCCAAATCATTTAATGTTCTTGCGACCTCATCACGCAATGCGTGGGGAACATTGCGTGCTCGGAAAAATTTCGGTTGCGCGTTTACTTTCAGTTCCAAATGTGCTTCATAGTTATTAGCGCAACCTAAGCCCGGTGCAAAAATGTCTGCAAATTCTTCACATAGACGAGCAACACTGTCTGAAGGCACAGTCTGATTGACTGATAGGACCTGATTTACTATAGACATGTTAAACAACTGAAATAAATCTAAGCCAAACAAGTTCACTGCAGTAGAAGAACGAAGAACGTAAAATGACACAAGTTTTGTTTGTCCCTTGTATGTTGCAAGAAGAGTGCACTGTCCTAACACAGGAATTTTCTGTCCTGAATATGTAGTGAGCTTAACATTTGCGGAACGCAACGGAGGTTTGCCCAGTTGTTTGTACGTGTCGTGATTGAGCAATGAAACTGCAGCTCCGGTATCGAGCTGGAATGGTATGACCTTGCCATTAAAGTCCAAATCTACAAAAAGTTTATTGTCCTGCTGACGACAAGAGCGACTGTCTTGTGCAATTTGAACTGACACAGGTACAGCATCACTTCATCACTTGCTAATTGACGTGATTTCCGGCGACGTCGACGCACACTTTTTGTGGGACGAACACAGTCACTGTTAGAGAAAGTGGCACTGGACGGGGTGGAAGTAACTACATGAATGTCCATGGGCGACGGTGCACGAGCCTGAGTATTCTTGGTGCGATTCCGGCGCGAAGCAAAGGGCCTGGAATGATTGTGATTGTCTGATCTGAGCTTTTTCTGGCAAACACTTTGAACATGTCCTTTCTTATTACAGAAAAAGCAAATAGCTTGGCGTGACGGGCAATGTTCACGCGAATGTCTAGTAGCACACCGCGGGCATGATTTCACTGCATTTGTGTGCTGGCGCGGCACACCTGGTTTAGAACGTGGCGGCAGCTGTGCGGACGTGTACGAGGGCAGTTTACCGGGCCGCGCAGCGCGGCTGGCGGGCCGGTTAATGTTGCACACTGCTGGCGAAGTTTCAAAAGATTCCTGAGCACAGTCAAGTGTGTCTTGCCTATCCAATATGTCTATCACCTGTTGAAGGGAGGGATTGACTAGTTTCAATATCTGTTCCCGTATGCGAACATCAGAAACGTTCTGTGCAATTGCATCACGCACCATAGTATCTGAATAAGGAAGGCCACAGTCACATTCAAACGCACAATCCCTAGTAAGGCCTTGCAATGTTGCAACCCACTCCCTATTAGTGTGACCGGCCATACGTTTTGTACGAAAAAACGTATACCTTTTTGCAACTACATTAACTGTTTCCTTGAAATAGGCGTCCAATGCCAACAAAATTTCTTCGTAGGACAGAGTTGCTACGTCGAGTCAGGGAAACAATTTCACTATCACACGGTACGTTTGCACCCCTACACACGACAATAAGTGAGGCTGCCGCTCGTTACCTTGAATTCTGTAGGTGGCGAGATGAAATCCAAATTGGCGTGACCACTCAGACCAGGATTCTTGCGCCGCATCAAAATTGCGAAACTGCGGTGCAACTGCATGTTGTGGCTGCGGTAGCGGTGAAGCGGCGGCTGCCGCATCGGTTTGAATGGCACGTTGACCCTGGACGAGCTATCCAAGGGCATCCAATAACGCCTGCGTCTGCTGATTCTGCAAGCGATAAAATTCGGACAGTACATCTGGCGAAGCCATGACACAAGTAAATGTAAGCAATTAGAAAGAACACGTCTCCCTCGTCGCCAATGATGTGTTGGCAAATGTGCCAACACCTTGTAGATAGAGGAGGCCGAAATGCACGCTATCTAACGCAGACGGGCGTGAATTCTGGAACAGGCTAAGTATTGAATGCTAATAAGAAAAGTATGCAGCTCCTAGAATACCTAACTTTATTCGATCCTTGTGGTACATCGCTCTTGATAATACAAATAAGACTATCTTCAGATATGGTTAATGGCGCCTTGCTAGGTCGTAGCCATGGACTTAGCTGAAGGCTATTCTAATGGTCTCTCGGCAGATGAGGGAAAGGCTTCGTCAGTGTAGTCGCTAGCAAAGTCGTCGTACAACTGGGGCGAGTGCTAGCCCGTATCTCGAGACCTGCCTTGTGGTGGCGCTCGGTCTGCGATCACACAGTGGCGACACGCGGATCCAACATGTACTAAATGGACCGCGGCCGATTTAAGCTACCACCTAGCAAGTGTGGTGTCTGGCGGTGACACCACACAGATAACAGGAATGAAAGCACTTGTCTCTTCGAAAAAATATAACCCTATGATAAATGCTGCCGCAAGCCTGCACCACACTTCAGGATGAAGTGGTACTGGTTGATTTCCGTATAGATTTTCCGTTGCCTATATTAGACAATTCTGTGTATTGACATATCCTATCAGATGAAGGTGGGTTTCGTCGTCCACAAAATCTTCTGACACATACAGTGCCATTTACTGATCAGTTGTCACACTATTTTTTTCCTTCTGTCATAGATTTATCCCCTTCTCTGATAACATTCCACTGGAAATTGACTTCATTCTGATCAGTGGTGTTATCTCTACAGCGATTTGAAATTTTAACTTTAAGTATAATCACCCCATATTGTACTCTCTAGTCTGTTGCCCTTCATGGAAACTCATCTTGGACTCTTATTTCCACGCCCCGCCCACAGACGGCGAAAGTTTCTTTTGGTTGTCTTTGTTCTTGCCAAAACCATTCCATGGCTAGCAAGACTATGGAATTCTCCGCAGTTAAATTTTGCATCAATATGGCAGGGTCTTCCAGACACCTCGGGGTTGTAAAGATCTAAAGCACCGATCATGTGCAATTTGGCACGATATTCCTCAGGAGGACATCAAAGTACACTATGAATCAGTCCCAAGCTGAATAACTCCTTGGATAACGGCCACAGGTGGGGCAACGTATAACTGACTGGCTCAATGTGTGAAGTTCTTTCTCTCGAATCAGTCGAACATTTATTTTAAATTTTTGTCATAGATTGCATACTGATCGATGCCACCTATGAATACGTAAGAACTTTGATGGTAATAGACAGTGAAAAGTAATTTACTCCCCTACATAAATGTATGTGCAGTGTGATAATTAATTGAATGATCTCAAGCTAAGTACTACAAATGTGTCAACGCCATTAAAGTGAGGTACGTAATCGAATATTATAAAAGAAAATTTATACTATTTCTAGATCTGAAATGAATTAAAAACTGTAGCCACGGTAAAATATTTTCAATATGATCCTGTTTTAAAACAATGGACAGTTCTCGCAGACTTCTTTGTATACCACTTACTTCCTGCTGTCGCTCTTGCCTGGACAGAAAGCGAAAATTAACAATATGTAAAAGTTTTTAGATTAATTGTATATGATTCAAAGCTTAAATTATTTTGTTTACTTACTTTAGTTTCCTGTCCTAGTCTTGTTTTTTGTATCTGTATTGAAATAATGTAACTGGCTAGCAGAAGCTATGTTGTTGTTACTAATACTATGTGCTACTGACTGACCTAGGCTGCTGCAGCCTTAACTGCATGTTGCATAATGTGTAACAAGAAACTGCATTTTTCCTAAATGTGGTTTCCTAAGTATAATCCACTTAAAGAACCATTGTTATTCAATGCAAATACTAGCTTCGAAACACTTACCTCTCTTTCTACGGTGATGCATCATCTTATTAGTAGGAGATGAACAACCACTGATTGTGCCAGTTTTTGAACCCATTTTCATCATTAAGGCAACTCCGTATCCTCTTCTTGCTAATCATTTAAAATCAAATAACACTTAAATATTTACGAGAGGGAGGACAAATTTTAGTAGTGAAACAGACTCGTTCCATGTAGTGTGATGTCATTCTTTGGTATTACCTGAACATGTCAGTAAAGTAAGAAAACGTCTTTGTCACATCGTATGTCACCCAATGATTTATAAAGAAAGAGTGGAGGCTAAGACTGATAAAATGCTTCATTAAGGGACGATCATATACTCCTGGGAGCAGTTGTCACTGGTACATAAGAATGGAGATGGAATTCGACTGTTTCTAGATCACAGACACGTTCATACAATTATTGAAAGACAGACTAGTAGACCATTGACATTAGATAGGTTGCTGCAAATTTGATGATATTAAGGTTTTGTCTTGTGTTGACTTATGAACAAGTTACTGGCATACTGAACTGCATTTTTCAAATCGAGATGGAGACTTCTAGATGTATCTGATAGATTCATCATATGGCTGCAAATACTTTCGTGTGACGGAATTGATGGTTACATTTCCTGTGGTAAGAAACTGTTTTTCCATAAAAAGATACAGTATGATTATTGCCATGTTTTCTTTCACAACAAAGGATTCTGTGATGTAGCAACACTCCTCTGTCTCGACTTTCTTTTTTTTTTTTTTTTTCAAGAAATTCTTCACAACCAGGAAATGGCCCCACACTACTTAAAAATGAACTCATAGCTACAAAATGAGCAGAACCGTGTCTTTATTTAATCATAATGGATCTAACAACATTTTAATTAAAAAAAACCTAATAATAGCAAAATCAGCAAAGAGGAAGTCCGAGGAAACTGTTGTGAACGCGTTCATATAATTCTACATACGTCTTGGGACTGGCATCCGTCTACTAGAATAGATGTTAGCATTCGATGGTGCGAGTACATCCGGCCGGACGGAGATGTTCCTTAGGTACCCTGTGCGCAGTGCCATAAATCCATGTTGTAAATCCTGTTTGATTGTCGGAATGTGTGAGTAGTCGTCATCTGGCATTGCACAACAAAGAGAGAGAGAGAGTCCTGGCGTCAAATGTAGAGAAGATGCAGACTAACTGATAATCACTCCGCGAGCTAGCGAGAGATGAGAACATACCGAACGAGGCCTTTCCTAGATAAGGACAAATGGTTAAGACGTAAGCCATTATTATGGTGTCATATGCAACATGTCAGAATAAAAGGTTCAGGTAATTCTAAAAGAGGTGGTATTGCTCAAAAGTAGAGGGAAAGATCCTGTAAAAATACTTACGGGAAATAGTACCTATTCATACATGAGCCGTAGGAGATCTGCAATTCGCATCCTGCAATTTATTTACTGATAAGATTCACAAGAGATTTCGTAGTAAATTACGATAACAGGCACGTGTGGGCATATGTGGCGGTGGCTGACTCATAGGGGCATTACTGATAGGGACTTTACCAGACAGATTAAACGGTGCTGTTTATCACCTGTTTCTGCGAGATGAATCATCTGTGTTATTGGAGAATGCTACTCTTGCAAACAGACGACTGTGATCTGTGCACAGACGAGCATCATCCAGTTTTGTACGGAACGTACGACGGTACCTCACCACAATGTTTAATAGTCGACGGATTGGTGGAGGGGCTCAAGGGGCAGGATCTCGCCGTTCACCAAAACAAAACCATTTGGATTTGTGCCTATGGGGAGACTTGAAAGTTTATGGAACAACAGAACCAGCCAGAATGTGCATACCTTTTAGGAATCTACGACCAATCGTCTAATGCAGCCTGAATGGAAGCCAGTGTATTTGAAATATCGTGTGAAGGCTGAAGGCTGTGTCAGGAGGCATGGAAACCAAATGCAGCACTGCCTGTAGTCTCTGCTGACACGTAACACACATGCAAGCACGAGGCGGCAGACGATTATTTCTGAACAGGTACTGGTTTTGGACTTTTCTTCTATCTTTGGCGAATTCTACCTTCTGTAGGAATATGTGAATCGTTTCTTTAAAGCCTGTGGAACTACACGCACTGATGAGATAAAATACTATGACCACCAACATAAAAGCGTGTTAAACTATGTTGTGGTTTCAGTAGGTTTCTGTATTACACTGAGTAACTGTTGTTATTTTACAGATAGTCTTCTGCAGCTGTGGAGAACTTAGCACAAAAAAATTATTTGTATAGAAAATTATGCCTATAATGTTAAAGTGTTGTCTGATAAAATTACAAGGCAATTTTGATCGCATACACACATTTCTATAAAAGTCGTGACTGGTTTTAACTGCTGATGTCCATGTCTCGCACATAGATTTCTGCATTGTGTCACCATGTCCTCATGACACCTTTGGAGTATGGTCCGATGATGATCTATGACTACAGCCAGTGAGCGTTATTAAATGAATTTCCAAATGCGTTCAAGACTGATTTTCATTTTTATTAAATATTTTTGACGGTCACTACTATTTCCATTTACGATTAAAAAATCCTTGATACCACCTGTATACAAATGACGACGCCAGCAATAACATTTCTTACCAGTTGCTTGAAAGCTTCCTCAAAGGCTTGTGGAAAGCCCAGTACCCGCCTAATGGCGAGACAGCTCCTGAGGACGGCATTAGTTTCTTGTAGAGACGTCGGCAGGGAGCCTGTTGTACGCAATAGCGAAGTAATTTCTCTGTCGCATCGTTAATGTGAGGGTGCGGGCGTTGCGGTAAACGGGGAGCGGTGCATCGGTTACAAGCTGCTAGACTCCCATGAGAGGTTCCATGCGCGCCAGTGTCACAGATGTACACTAGCAGAATGAATCCGTCAATGTCCTCGAGGCTTATGCTACAGCCCAGTACCCGCATAATGGCGAGACAGCTCCTGAGGGCATAATTAGTCTCTTGGAGAGAAATCGGCCGGATGCCTGCAGTATGAAATCGCGAAGGAATTTCTATGATGCAGCGTCGATATGATGGTGTGAGGGTTACAGTAAACAGGCAGCAGTGCATCGGTTACAATCTACTGGACTCCCAGGAGAGTTTCGATGTGATGACTGTAGCCGTGATAGTATCTTAGATGTACCGAAGCATAATGATTCCGACAATGTCCTCGAGACATGCAATAGTCCGGCACCCGCCTAATGGTGAGACATCTCCTGAGGACAGTATTAGTCAGTTGGAGAGAAGAGATAAGTAATCGCAAAGCAATTTCTGTCTCACATCATTAATGTGAGATTGAGGGCTACAGTGAACGAACAGTGGTGCATTGGGTACAAGATGCTGGGCACCAACACCCATGAGAGGATCCATGTGGTTACCCTAGCCGCGAAATATCTTAGATATACGCTAGCAGATTCATTCCAACAATGTCCTCGAGGCTTATGCTGGAGCCCAGACCCCAGCTAATGGCAAGTCAACTCCGGAGGGCACCATTAGTCTCTTGGAGAGATATTGGCTGGAAACCTGTAGTATGCAATCGCGTAGCTGTTTCTCTGTTTCTCTGCCAAATTTTCATTGTGAGGGTGCGACGGTTACAGAAAAAAGGCAGCGGTGCATCGGTTACAGACTAGTGAACTCCCAGAGAGGTTCCACTGAGAGACCGTGACCACGCCACCATCATAGATGTACACTAGCAGAATGACTCCAACAGTGTCCTCGAGCCTTATGTAATAGCCCAGCATGCGCCTAATTGCGAGAAATCTCCTAAGGGCTGCATTAGTCTCTGTGATAGACATCGGCATGGAGCCTGTAGTATGCAATTGTTAGCAATTTCGGCGTCACTTTGTCAATGTGAGGGTGCAATTATAATAGTAAATGGGCCGCGGTGGGATGGTTACATGCTACTGGACTCCCAGGAGAGTTTCGATGTGGCAACTGTAGCCACGCCTGTATCATAGAAGTACACAACCATAACGATTCCGATAATGTCCTCGATGCTTATGCAATAGCCCAGCACCCGCCTATGGCGTGACGACTCCAAAGGGTGATTTTAGTCTCTTGGATAGACGTCGACAGAGAGCTTGTAGTATGGAATCGCAATGCTATTTTTTGCGTCACGTCGCCAATGTGAGAGTTCAACGGTTACAGTAAACACACAGTAGTGAGTCGGTTAGGATCTACTGGACTCCCAGAGAGGTTCCGTGTGGTGACCGTAGACGCGACAGCATTACAGATGTACACTGGCAGAATGACTCCAACAAAGTCCTCGAGGCATATACAATAGCCAGACACGTTCCTAATGGTGGGACACCTCAGGAGGGCGGCATTTGTCTCTTGGATGGACGTCGGCTTGGATCCTGTAGTTTGCAGTTGCGAAGCAATTGTTGTATCACATTGTCAATGTGAGAGTGCGAGGGTTACAATGAATGGGCATCGGTGCATCGGTTAAAAGCTACTGGGCTCCCAGGAGATGTTAAATGCGGTGAACGTAGCCGCGGTAGTATCATAGGTGTACACTAGCGAAACGACTCCGACTGTCTCCCCGTTTGCAACTTCTCAGCACAATAATGGCGATGCAACTCTTGTGGACACCATTAGTCTCGAGGACAGATGTCGGGTGCGAACCTGTAGTATGCAATTGTGTAGCCAATTCTGTGATGCATTGCCAATGTGAGCGTGCGAAGGTTACAGTATACAGGCACCCGTGCATCGCTTACATACTACTGGGCTACCAGGAGAGGTTCTATGGGTTGACCATAGTCACGCCAGTTTCATAGATGTACATTAGGAGAATGACTCCGACAAAGACCTCTCGGCTTATATAATATACCAGCACCTGCTTACTGGCATGAGAAATCCTGAGAGCATCTTGGTTCTCTCGGTGGGAAGTCGGCAGGGCGCTTGTAGGTAGCAATCGGGAAGCAAGTTCTCTGTCACATCATCAATGTGGGAGTGCGAGGGTTACATTAAACGTACAGTGGTACATGAGTTAAACGTTACGGGACTCCCAGAGGAGGTTCCTTGCTGTGTCCGCATCAGGGGCAGTATGTGCAGTAGCAAAGTAACTCTGATATTACCCTCGAGGCTTATGCAATAGCCCAGCACCCGCCTAACGGTGAGACAACTCCTCATTTTGGCACGTATCTCTTGGAAAGGGGTATTCATGAAGCTCGTAGTATTCAATCAAGATGTATATTCTGTATCGCATCGTCACAGTGTGGGTATCAGGGTTACAGCAAACATGCAGTGATGCATCGGAAGCAAGCTACTTTTCTCCCAGGAGGGGTTCTTGGCGGTGTCCGTATCCGCGTCAGTATCATAAATGTACTAGCAGAATGACTCTAACAATGTCCTCGAGACTTATACAATGTCTGTGTAAACGGCAACGGTGCATCGGTTACAAGCTACTGGACTCCCAGGAGATTATCCATAGGGCGACCGTAGCCGCGCCAGATATACACTACCAGAAAGACTCCGACAATGTTCTCGAGGATAATGCGGTTGCCCAGCACCCGCCTACTGGCGAGACACCTCCTGGACAAGTCGGCAATGGGCATCCATTATGCAATTCCGAAGCAATTTCTGTAACGCAATGTCAATAAGCCGGTGCGAGGGTTAGGCCGTACAGTAAACATGCAGTGGTGCATTGGTTACACGCTGCTGCCATTCTGCGAGAGATTTCATTCGATGACAGTTCTCGCGCCAGTAATATTCATGTACACTAGCAGAATGACTAAGACAATGTCCTCGAGAAAACTCGTGAGAACGACTCTAGGCAGCTGGAGACAAGTCTTCAGGGAGTCTTTCGTACACAATCACGTAGCAATTTCTGTATCAAATAGTGAGTATGAGAGTCCTACGGTTACAGCAAACGAGCAGCGGTGAATCGGTTTCATTCTACTGGACTCCCAGGAGATATTCCATAGGGTGACCGTAGCGGCGCCAGTATCTTAGATACACGCTAGCAGAATGATTCCGACAAGGACCTCAAGACTATAGTGCAACGCCCGCCTAATGGCAAGACAATTCCTGAGGGCGGCATTAGTCTCTTGTAGAGCAATCGACAGTGTGCCTATCCTATGCAATCTGAAAGAAATTTCTGTGTCCCATCGTCAATGTCAGGGTGTGAGAGTTACAGTACACATGCAGCTGTGCGTTGGTAAGATGCTATTGGACTAACAGGAGACGTTCCATGCGGTGACCGTAGCTGTGCCAGTGTCATAGATGTATACTAGAGAAAGACTCCGTCAAAGTCCTGGAGGCTTATGGAATATCCCAGAACCCGCCTAATGGTGAGACTACTCCTGAGGGTGGCAAAAGTCTCTTGGAGAGACGTCGGCAGAAAGCGTATAGTATGCACTCGCAAAGCAAGTTCCGTGTCGCATCGTCAATGAGAGCGTGCAAGGGTTACAATAAACGTGCAGCCGAGCTTCGGCTACAAGCTACTGGACTCCCAGGAATGGTTATATGAGGTGACAGTATTAAGCCCAGTATCACAGATGTACATTAGCAGAATGACTCTGACAATGTACTTGTGGCTAATGCAGTAGCCCAGAACCCACCTACTGGCGAGAAACCTCCTGAGGCCGGCGTTAGTCATTTGGAGAGATGTCGGCAGGATGGTTATATGAGGTGACAGTATTAAGCCCAGTATCACAGATGTACATTAGCAGAATGACTCTGACAATGTTCTTGTGGCTAATGCAGTAGCCCAGAACCCACCTACTGGCGAGAAATCTCCTGACGCCGGCGTTAGTCATTTGGAGAGATGTCGGCAGGGAGCTTGTAGTATGCAATCGCGGAGCAATTTATGTTCCACATCGTCATTGTGATGCGAGCTTTACGGTAAACAGGCAGGAGTGCATCGGTTACAAGCTACTGTACTCCCTGGAGAGCTTACATAGGGTGACCGTAACCGCGCCAGTACTACAGATACAGACTAGCAGAATGACTCCAATATAATCGAGGCTTATATAGTAGTTCACCACCCACCTAATGAGGAGATAATCCTGTGGGCGGTTTTAGTCTCTTGGAGAGACCGTGGCATGAACCTGCAATATGCTATCGCGAAGCAATGTCTGTGTCACATCGTCAATGTAAGGTTGTGACGGTTACAGTAAACGGACAGTGGTGCATCGGTTACTAGCTACTAGACTCCCAGGAGAGGTTCCATATACACTAGCAGAATGATTCCGGCAATGTCCTCGAGGCTTATGCAGTAGCCCAGCACCCGCCTAATGTTGAGACATCTCGTGAGTTCGGTATTAGTCTCTTGGAGAGAAGTCGGCAGGAAGCCTGTAGTACGCAATGGAAAAGCAATTTCTGTGTCGCATCGTCAGTGTGAGGGTGCGAGGGTTTCAGTAAACGAGCAGCGGTGCATCGGCTACAAGCTACTGGACTTCCAGGAGTGGACTGATTATTTGATCGTAGCCGCGCCAGTGTTATAGAAGTACGGTAGCAGAATGACCCTGACAATGTCCTCGAGGCCTTTGTTCTGTTCTAAATAGTCCATGATACTTTAGAATGTAATTAAATGCTGGGAACGACATAAGAAGACACTCAAACAGATTTTATTCGATCGTTTGATTTTTTTTTTAATTATTAACTTTAGAACAAGAACGGCTTACTAGGTAGAAACATTATAATGAAATCTACAAATGTTTCTAAACATTCTATCAGATGGACTAATTATATGGTCCTCAGCAACATTTTTGTTTCGTTTCTAATTGTCAGTTTTTTTCTCAGTATTCGGTAATCACTGTGTCGAAGCGCTAAGGCTTTTTACTGTAATTTTCACTTCATGTTGATACCAAGCTAAACAGTAATTGTCCGTTGTTTCTTACAAGTTTCTTAAAAGGTCCTCAGCATATGTACACCGCATTGTGTCATAATAAGAAACTATAAATTAATAGTAGTGCAGTTTCTCATCAAATCATAGCTAAATCGGTAAGTGTCTGATTTCAGTGTCATTTTACCTATCTAAAGCTTCCATTCTGTTTCGTCGATGGTGTGTACCAGTGCAAGACTCGTGGGGTACGCACAACTGCGTGACAGTGTGTAGTAGAGATGTGGTTACTCTATTGCCGAGAGCGTGATAAACCTTACTTGCAAATGTAGCTCTGTGTGAAAGTGAGAAGACAGCAGCCAACATAAAAACTCGTTGAATTCCACTTTCGATTACTTTTTTCTTTCACGACTGGAATAGTCTCCATTCTGTAAATAATTTCATACATTATTCCGTTCTATCATTTGCTCTTAGTATAATAGTACATTCACCTATATACCTCTCAGTAAAAATACGCTATGTGCTATCCTCATTACCAGATACAGCTGCAGAATTGAGGTACTAGCTTTGGAAATGATTTTCGTTTTATTCATAACTGGATCCGTCATGCAAAAGAGACAAGAATCAGTAATAAGATATTGAATGAAAATATTCGTTATTGTTGATTGTAAGGGCATTTCTTTACTCTATGACTGAGATCCTATAATTTTATTTCTATTATGTGCAACATCACCAAAAATTACATCAAAGCGTATGTAAACCAAAAGTACTTACAAAGTGCTGAATATATTTCTGAATTTACAGTGGATTCATTGCTTCCTTTCGATAACAAAACGGAAAGTACTGTGGTCGACCACACATAGAAATGAAGTGGAAAGTTGTTCCAATCAGTTACGCTAATCGACGAGTATTTCCTTGTATGTTTATCGTTCCCATACCGATGTACAGTCAATGTTGGGTTGAAGTACACTGCTCATAAATGAGATGGTTTTACCGTTGTTCTGACCACCTTGTTACGTGTCATGATACGTATTTTCCATTCATTTGTCGTTCACCTGGCGGAGGAGAGCGTAGTAAGAATACGAAGCACTCATCAACTGAAACAAGGCACACGAAACAACAAATCCATTAACACTCGCAGCTAAAGAAGCTGAATATAGAGAAATCTATACGTTCTTGTTGAGCTGAACTAGCACTATTTTCTTTGGTTAAAACAAGTAGTAAAATAAGATCAAGACAAGCATGTATGGGAATGTATATTCTTCTCTCCAAAATTCTCTCTGTATTTCCAAACAAAAAATTTTTGGTTGGAGTCGTTCTTTAATGTAACACATTTAATACAATAACAATTTTACTAAAGGAAGGTCATCCATGGTTGCGGTTATAACAGACAATACTCGCATGAAAATACTTAAATTTTTGTGACAACTACGTCTCTAATACTATACAGAGTGCATCAAAAAATTTACACACACTTTAAACTCACACCTACAAACGTAAGTCTGGTTAAACTCGTTGTTCAGAATGGAGAAGAAAGGATAGGTTCAGTTGGATTTCTGCACCGATTCATTTCTAAGTACGAACCACGAAAGATTCCGTGAAGTGCAATAAATTATCCAGAAGGTTTATTACACCCACCGCTTGTATCTCAACTAGCTATGTGTCCTCTCTGCATGATCTATGATTGTTCACTTCATCATATAATAAAAGACTTGTACTTATTGGAAAAATATTTGACTGGAAAAATCGAGCAGCGTATGCACTGGTGAACGTGCAGAAAACTCTGTTGGTCCACTATGTCCAATATTGTCTTCTGGAACATTACCACCGCGATGCGTTAGTGCATTCCTATGACACTGCTGTGGGGTGCCAATTTGTTATAAGGAAACCTGTCACTATCGTACTTAGTAAAACAGGAAGGAGACATCAGCAAGCACTGAAGCAGTGATACGTCCTTTCTCTCCAGTTTCAGCTGATTCAGGACGGAAAGGTCCCATGAAACCTCTGGAAGACAAGCCGGAGCACGTGATGAAAAACACAGCTTTGCAATTTTAGTGTGAGGATTATTTGCAACCCAGTAAAAACAATTCTACCAATTCACTGTTCTGTTTAATTTGGGTTGTGCCTTATCCGAGGAAACAGTGCTGGCCGTAAATCCTAGTATAAGTATATCGATGCCTTGAACCCATTCACTAAACTGTTCCCTGCGATCTGGCTCGTCGTTGGTACTGCTGTTCCATCCTAAGAACTAGTTGATGCAGCCTGTTTCTCTTTATAATGTATCGCAACCAAATAACACTTGCATCACTCTAACATGAATCTGGCTTCCAGGTTCTGAAATGTAGATTGAAACAGTTGCAATACACATTCCAGGATTCATCACTTGTGTCTGTGTGAGGTTAGTCTCATTGGATTTTGAATATATAGCCACAACTCCATGGAACTCGAATTCAGCTTGAAGATTTGTAACTGATAACCTCGTAGCTGGAAACGACAAATGAGGATCTATTAGACGACGATCAGTTTGGCTATCGGAAAGGTAAGTGCACCACAGAAGCAGTTCTTCCAATATAACTATGTCTTCACATTAGAACGTGCGACCTATAAGAATGGAATACCAAGAACAAAATGCTCGCATTAGAAATGTTGGAAGACGGGGCTGCAGTGTTTCCCCCTTACTGTTCAATCTTCAATCGAAGGGATCAAAAATAAGTATGAAAAGATATTGATGATATGATTCGGTGATGACCTTCCTATCCTCGGTGATAGCGTGGAAGAACTATACGAAAGCAAGTCTAATTAGTACAGAATATAGATTGAGAGGAGATTGGAAATAGGCGGAAGTAATGAGGAGCAGCAGAAATATGATTACGTATAAACTTGACATCACAATTGGGTGCCTCGAAGTAGACGCAGTTAAGGAGTGCTTCAATGTTGCTACCGAAATAACACACGATGGTTGAAGCAAGAAACACATGAGAAACAGATTAGTACTGGCAAAGAGGGCGTAACGGGCCTAAGAAAGTCTAGTAATATTAAACTTTGGCCTTAAAATGGTTCAAAAGGCTCTGAGGACTATGGGACTTAACTTCTGAGGTCATCAGTCCCCTAGAACTGCTTGAACCTAACTAACCTGAGGAGATCAAACACATCCATGCTCGAGGCAGGATTCGAACCTGCTACCGTAGCGGTCGCGCGGTTCTAGACTGTAGCGCTTAGAACCGCTCGGCCACCGAGCCGGGCTTGGCTTTAAAAAGAACATATGAAAATTACTGCCGAGGAGAAGGCACAAGATTATAGGAATGTGCTAAGACATCAGGAGATAACTCCCATAGTAGTAGAGGGAGCTGTAGGAGATAAAAGGGGTACCGCAAGGCAGATATAATCAGTCGGTACTTTCGCGAAACAGTCCCTCAAATACTCCTCAATGGTACCCAACTACCATACCAAAAAACAGTAAAGGACCTTGGATTAATCTTGGATGAACACCTAAACTGGGAAGAACAAACAGTCTCAGCTTGCCGGAAATCGCTCTCCTCCCTACATGCAAATTTAGAAAAATATTTCCAACCCATGTTAAACAAAAAGTAGTCCAAACACTAGTCTTGCCTAATCTTTACTACTGTGATGTAGTTCAACACGGCACAAATAGTGAAAATTCGAGATGCCTCGAGCTAGTGATGAACGCTTGCGTTAGATACGTATGCAACATACGGTTGTATGATAATATCAGTCCTTCATATTCCCAGCTAGGTTGGATACGCCCACATAAGGCACGCGATCTCCACACGATGTGCTTACTTCATCGATTTCTTAGCCACTGGTGCCCTCAATACTTATCTTCTCACATTAAACACCTATCATCATTCCACATCCGCAATACCAGATCGGATATGTCTAGCATCTTGGCTGTACCTTTACATAACACAAAATCTTTCTCCGTGTCATTCTCCATCTCAGCCATACGACTATGGAACGCGCTCCCCTGTGATCTGCGTCTTATCCAGAACCACTCAACATTCAAGAGGGAACTCAAGACTTACATATTAGGAACGGTATAGCCACCATTGTTGTGCCCCTCTCATCTTTTTCTTTCTCCTCTCCATCATAGCTTCGAATTTTACCATTCTATTTCTCTTCCTATAACCTATCTACCTCTTCTATATCTCTTTTACCACATTCCATCGTCTTTTGTCTCTGCTTGATGAGAATAACTCACAAGCTGCAAGAATATAACGAGAAAATTCCCAACTAGCAATAGGACTGACATTCATAAAAGAAAAATATGTTTACTTTCATATACATAGTCATTATTATTATTATTATTATTATTATTATTATTGATTGTTATAATTATTTTTTGATTGTTATAACTATCATTGAACTACTTTTATAATTTCTATTTTTTTCTTTAACATTAATACTGTATAACATGTTATATGTCCTTAATGTTCTGTAGAAACTGAAATTTGTTGAATCTGAGTATGCCTGGTTAGGTGTAAGAGAGGGCCTGAAGGCCATAATCTTGCCAGGTAAACTAAATGCATAAATAAATAAATAAATAAATATTGGAACATATACAAAAAATTACTGAGAAGCTAGGGTGCACGTGGTACTCTTTGATGAAGGGGTTGACACACGAAAATTCGTGGTGAGCAGCACAGAACCATTCATAAGACCGACGACATGAAAAAGAAAACAAGACTACTTTAGGCACTTATTCAGAAAGCCCTTTTTTCCAAGGTGTCGGATATTACGCAGTCTTCCACTGCCACTTCCACACTTACATCTACATCTACATCCGTACCCACATAGATACCAAGCATACTTGGTAGCCTGCATTCGTTCTTCAAACTTCGAAAACTACTCTTGCCATTGACACAGTTTCATAAGGCTACAACGACGGTTCTACAGTCATTTATGGATGAAACTTAACATCGTTTTTCTTCTGCAAACTTAAACTTGTGGTTGGGAAATAAAATTTACATGACAGTTACAAACTTGCAGATTTTTGTACACCCCTTAGATTTGTACGGAACGAGCTCAATACCATAGATTAGAGAAATAACATTACATAAATTGTTATATGTCTAGAACTATATGCGATGATTAACTTCGTGAATCCAGTTGGGCGTGACCCCGACAATACAGGAAACAATGCTTTTAAACATAGTGAGATTGTAGCCGAAGTATATCAGGTTTCTTTACTGGGTTAAAATCCCTCCAGAGGAGTGACTAAATAGTTGCCAACGATAACATTTCCTTCGTAAGTTCGATAGATGGGCTACCGAACGAACGTACAGGTAAGAAAACTAGTCTTACTTTTAGAAATACTTGTAGGTTTGTAACAAGGCCAGCTTTCACTATATTCAGTAGATTTAAAGCAAACACACTTAGTGGAAACGTTTACTGTATTCTTCCTGATGTAATGATTGTTCGCAACGGGCTACAAAATCGAGAGCAGATTGTAAATAGCAGAAAAAAGGAGAGAGAAGAGAGAAGTAGCCTACAACGAATGTAAACTTAACTGATATAACGTATTTACTGAAAGTGCAGCCTTATATGGAAGTAAAACGTGATATATGTACATGTGAGATTAGGACAGCACAGAAAAAATTGAAATCTGATTTTACAGAAGAATGCTGAAAATTTAATGGGTAGGTTGGCCTACTAATGAGAAGGTACTGAATCAATTCATGGAGATGTGTGGCAGCAGCTGACGAAAAGATTGGACTGATTGATAATGAGACTTCAAATAACCGTCAACATGTATACCGCCGTTGTAAACAGGTGCCCTTAGGATTCAGACTGACCTGTCAAATGCCATTTATTGTAGCTAATCTGAATATGATTTGTGATGAAAGAAGTGGTTGCGCTATTGCTCTAAATGCACATGAGTTAATCCTTGCTGAGTGCAATTAAGTTTGGATGAAATTAGCTTGATGTTATTTTAAAATTGCTCCACCATGTTATAGTTCCATAGAACAGCAAGCAGTCCACCAGACGGATCCATAAATTTTATGGGTTGATGTGCTGGTCAGCCAAGCCACACCTGGCAGAACTATGCTGATTACAGTAGAGAGCTGGGACAGCATTTAGTCATCATAGTTGGTACAATGGTACGACTACTCGAGTGGTAAGCAGCAATATTACCAATCCCATTTTTCAATTGGTTTTAATCTTCTGATGACTTTACTACACGGTAAATAAAAGCATCGTCTGCGAACGATCTAAGAGCACTGCTCACATAATCTCTTGAATCTTATATGTAAGTTAAGAACAGCAGAAGGCTTATAGCGCTTCTTCGGGAAACGCCGGAGAACACTTCTGTTGTATTCAAAGATTTTCCGTCGATTACTATGTGCCGTGACATTGCTGTGAGGAAATTTCGGATACAGTCACATGCTCCATAGCCACGCAATTTGATTGGAAGTTTCTTGTGAGAAACTTTGTCATAAGGCGTTTGATAATATACAAATATGGAATCAATTTAATATCCCCTGAAGAGAGCACTCATTTCTTTGTACGAATGTGCTGGTAGTATGTCACAAGAACTACATTTTCTGAATTCTTGCTGACTGTGCGTCTATAGACCATTACTTTCGAGATCGTTCATAATGTTCGAGCACAGTATCGAAATCTTGCTGTAAATTGAATTCAGCGGATTGCTCCTATCTCCTTTCTTGAGTATCGGTGTGACATGTATAACCTCTAGGTTTTTGGTACGGATCTTTCGTCGAGCGAGCGTTCTTGCATGATTGTTATGCATGGGGCTATTGGATTAGTGTAATCTGAAAGGGAGCGTAGTGATATGCTATCTGGTCTTGAAAACCTCGTTACTCCGAGGACATCTCGGCCTAACTTCCTCATGTTGGCCGTTATTGGTGTTTCGAATTCTGGAATATTTTTTTAATTACATTTTCCGTTCACTCTTGGTCGGTTTGGGTGCTGCGGTGGTCAGTCTCGCAGCAGCTATCTTGTGGTTACTAATCCCTGCATCCATCATGATTCTCCTTATTTGCTCATGATTATTTATTGCTCAGTGGTCAAGTACATTACCACAATCACGTACACATGGAATGTGCTGCTAAACTCATTGCTCAAAATAATTTTCGTACAAAGCATTTACTACACTTTCTGACGAAATTCTACACCTACCACCAGCTCTGAATACGTATTTTCTCCAACAAATCGAGGATAAACTAAAGTAACCACCAGCAGTAGCTGTAACAACTTGAGCTCCATTGATTTCAGGACGCACTTTTAGCTCTGGTTCTTTTGAAACATAGCTATGATAGTTTACAACTAAAATATTCATTGTAGCTGTGTCTACCCTCTTCCTGTGTTCATCCTGCACCCTTAGAAGCTAAAGCCCTTTCTGCACTTTCCATGGACCCTCTGCTCTTCTCCGTCTAAGGGATTTAACCAAACTGCGCGTGTTTTTGGTCGAAGTCAAATATTACTCCAAGTTCCTACTACATGCTAGTCCCATTCTGTAACACCTCAGTCACTTGCGTGAAAGGGGAGTGTTCCACAACTGGACATCTCTCAGGAGACCAGGATTCTAACTAATTAAAAACCACGCTCAACTCCGTCCCTTGTCTCCCGACTTTCTCTCCCAAACGTCCATTGTTAGTGGTGGCCAAAGCATTCGCCTATGGCACTGGGATGGTTCCAGCACAAGAAATAAGGATGCCACCAAACAATCAGTTGTATGCACTTCCAAGACCTTGACAGGACAACTACTCAGAGATTGTAAGAAAGGCATTTCCGATAGTGTTTGTGTTAAAAAATTCTTGACTATGTTTCTGGGGCAAAGTGCTCTCTAATTACAGATCATAAACCTTGGACACATTGTTATGGCCCCAATACAACATCCCTGAGCAAACAGCTCAATGCCTCGAATGCTAGACGTACCACCCAGTTTAAGCCCATGGCACAACTTTCGAACACTTATACCTTGATGCATCCAGCATCTAGCTAAGATAATTTCGACCAACAGGAGTTCCTATGCTTCCGGACTGACAGTTCACTACAAAATACAACAAGCAGTTTCTCCTTCATGACCACACATGTAACCGCAACCACACGCCATCACCCCACCTTGCAGCAAGTCCGCCAATAGCCATAGCTGACTAGCCTTCCTCTCCATTTGCTGGTGACTGATCCCAGCCCCTGGAAACACATAGCTCCAGGGTCCTCAGTTGTCGATGACGTCATTCTCTTTGATACTGAGACTCAAATGCATTGATAATCATTCCAGTTAAATTGCAGTTATGAGTCCTGAGCTTGTGACGCTGGGGACATTGGGGAATATCCTCCATGAATAAGTTGGTTCACCAACATGTGTACTGGCCAGGTATCGACAGCAACATCAATATAATGGTACATGCCCACACAGTGTATGCCTGGCTTCAAGGGGAACCACCAAAATCCTTTCTACCTTGGCCTACATCCTACCGTCCCTGGTTCTGCAAAAGTCGCGACTCTATGAGCATACTTCTGGGATTGATTTGGTTACTCATTGTGAATTTCTACTCAAAGCACTGATATATGTTACATACGTCTATCTACATATACATACATACTCCGCAGTGCACCATGCGGTGCGTGGCGGAGGGTACATCGTACCACAACTAGCATCTTCTCTCCCTGTTCCGTTCCCAAACACAACGAGGGAAAAATGACTGCCTATATGCCTTTGTACGAGGCCTAATCTGTCTTATCCTTTCTTTGTTGTCTTTCGGCGAAATATAAGTTGGCGGCAGTAAAATATTGTGTTCACCTTGACTGAACTCGTTCTCACTGCCTTGCCCAAGGTTTCGAACATCGAAAGGTTACCTTGAATTTTGGCCTCTGATAATGGGTCACAATTCACAGCGTCTGCTTTCAAGGAGTTCTGTGCCGCTAATGGTATAAAATGTATCTTCATCCCTCCCATAGATCCTTTCTCAAACCGTAAAGTGGAATGTCTCTGTTGGATCTTTAAGCAACAAATGAAGAAACGTGTCGAATCCTCCTGCCACTACATGAGTTATCACCCTGTTTTTTAGCAGCTATCACACAATGCCATTGAGATGTCCCATGGGTGGGAAATGGAGACCCTGCCTCATCTTCTGATGGTGTCCCTCCTGGCCATCCCAGCATCATGCACCTGCCATGGCTGTGTGAGTCAACTCCTATTGCAATACTGTGATTTGGATGCTGTAGATGGTGGTAGAGACCTACAGGCGACGAGTTACGTGTGTCGAAACACAGAATGGGCTTCAGCGCCGCTACTACAACCATCTCCATCTTCAAGCACAGCATCATATCAACCACCACCCCATCCCTCCTTCTTCATCTTCTAGTGACCTTATGTCCCAGGGCTGGCGCCAGTAACGATTGCTGGCGACTCCCTACAGGCACACAAAATCTAGCTTCTGTACCGATGGAGATCAGGGGAAGCCTCTAGCGCTCTCACCTCTAATGATATCTAGATGAACACTCCTCAACAGGCTGTCGAAGGGACTGGGTCACTGGGCCTTCACCCACACCTTTTAAACCCCCCCCCCCCCCCCTCCAGACACGCACAAAGCATTCCTGAGCATTTCCACCCATACATGCTTGTTTTGGGGAGGGAGGCAATAGTATATTTATGTGTTGTGTTTAACACACTAATCAGCATTAATGTAGTGTTACACATGACTGAAAACTGTCTAACAAAGTTCAGACAGTTTTTCAATTTCACGCCTGTGCATAGCATGTTGGTAACCTCAGGGGTAGAACGCACACCTAAGGAGATGGACTAGGATAGCTGTCAGGGGCAACGTGTCATCACAGTTCTGTCCTCACCTGTCGAGTGTGCCACCATCTCACCAAGAGTTCGGTGCCCAATAGTGTTCCACGTAGCTGGCATACAGGGTGTATCAAACCTTTTGGGTGAGATTAATACAGGTGGTAATTTGTCCACAACCACTTATATTGAGATAGGGAACCAATGATAGGAAACGCATGTTTATTGGTTACAGACATAGACAGCATACAATGCATAACAGCAACTTTGCTCGTATTAATTGTTCAAAGTGGTGACTGCCAGTCTCAGTTCATGCATGGCAACGTTGCATAAAGTTCTTCTGCACTCTCTCAAAGATCCCTGTTGTCTGTCAAACTGGGAGACAGGCAGTAACATGCATCACCATGGACACATCACAAGCTGTCTGATGCAATGGACAACAGATGCTAGGGACAGTGGTGTGCATGTGGCATAGATTAATGTATGGGGTGATGCATGCACTCATCACACAACACATTTGCTATGAGTTAAGTTGTATATCATATGTCTGTTTGGTCCTCAGGGGTATAGCAGACGCCTGAGATCTTTTAGAGAGAGTGGCAAACTGTATGTGACGTTGTAGTATAACCATTGAGACGGGTGGTGCCGCTTTGGACAATTTTTATGAGCTTTATTGTTAGGGGATATACTCTGTGTTTGACCATAACACTATAAATATGAATTTCTGACCATTCATTCGTTGTCTCAGTATAACTGATTATGGACAAACTATCACCTGTTTGAATTTGACCCAAAAGTTTGGGGCACCCTGTATAAATGGCTGCCTAGTGCACAGTCGATAACCTCAGGGCTTGCGCATGATGCTGTGGCCATATCTTCGCTATATTAAGACTGATTGATAACTACCTTGCTTGTAACCAACTTACTCTCTTTGGCCACAACTTTGATTTGTAATTCTACTATCGTTGCCCATGTTGTCATCGTCCTGGCAGCATTTTTGCGTAGCACCTTGTTCTCGTCTAGGTTGTCTATTCTTGTCCTATTCTCTTGTCCACATATTTGACATAGGTTCAGTCACTTGTTTGTCGGTATGACGTTACTTGCTGTCTGTCAGTCTGTCACTCATGAGCGTGATAGTTACTGTGATTTTATGTTTCTACATGAGTGGCATGTGACATTTATTGACTAATTTATCACACCACACGATGGTCGTAGATACAAACTTGTAGTAAATGGTTTGTTCTAATGATGTTTTGTGTGTTGAGTTTTCTGCAACATACATATACCGCCGATAATCGCCTACTGGAAACAAAATTCCTGAATAATTAACCTGTAAAGCGTCGACTACGCCAAATCCCGGTACCATTGTCACCAGAAAAGCTAAACAAAACTTATTTAATAATAGGGGAGGAAATAAAATGTTACATAGTTGCACCTATGAGATCCCTATAGGTACAAGCATCTCGAAAATTTATTCACTGGTGGTAGACTGCTTTGAATGATGCCTAGGATTTTACAGCACTCCGCAATATCATTTCTTTCAGATGTGCTAGTTCTGCAAAGTTCGCAGGAGAGCTTCTGTAAAGTTTGGGAGGCAGGAGACGAGGTACTGGTAGAAGTGAGGCTGTGAGGACGGGCCGCGAGTCGTCCTTCGGTAGCTCAAATGGTAGAGCACTTGCCTGCGAAAGGCAAAGGCCCCGAGTTGGAGTCTCGTTCCGGCACACAGTTTTAATCTGCCAGGAACTTTTGGCTTCCAGCATAGTTGTGGGCATCTATTTTTTTAAAAGATGTAGATCTTTTAGTTTTAAGCGTAACATATTTCAAATTCTTGTAAGGAAGTATATTCGAGTACCATGCACGCCAGGAAATTTAAAATGCCGTGTCACTTTGAAGATTAGCAATATTTCTTTTAACTGAATCGGTTTTGTGGGAGCTCTGTTTACAGACAATCCCCTAAATTTAGTTTACAATGAATTTTGGACTGTGTAGTGAATTCCGGTGAGTATATGGTTCTAAAATAATCTCAGACGAATCAGTTATACCTTGTTTGCTGTAGCAAGTGTCTTCTGTGTCGCACACAAACTCCGTTCACTGCCATTTCGCCACTTAGATCTTAACGGAATTGGTTGCTCCTGTTTGATACGAAGACTGCTAAGAAATTCCTGCTCACATATCTTGTATTTTTTAGCCAATCTCAGTGTTATACATAACGCTTTGGCTTTGTAACTCAACATCACTTGAATGTTCGTCATTGTAACAGTAAATTCATCAGCGTTATACCTTAAAGCGAAAAGGTACGAAAGACCTCTCTGGAAATAGCAGAGAGTCTATGAAATTCCTTTATCTTTGTAGAACTGAGCAAGAGAAGATCCTTACAACATCTCCCTTTAGTAGAGAGGGAGCAACATCTGTGCAGTGATGTGCGAAGAACCAAAGATGCAGGGGCCAAGTAACGAAGACAGTGTAATTAACAAAATAAAGGAGTACGACATACAAATTTTAGGTTTAGGTGAAGTGTTGTGGAAGAAAGAAGAAGAACTGAAAGATAGAGACTATAAAGTGCTATTCAGTGCAGAAGAGGCAAGATCTAAACGTGCCGCATTAATATCTGCATAAAAACATTAAGAAATATTACTGAATGGAAGAGTGATAGCAGCTGAGGCACTGCGCAGGCCTGTGGATATTGTCATAGAAGTTTACATACCAACATTTGTTACTTCTGAAATACGTGACGTACATGAACAAATAGCGCAAGTATAAGAAGGATATGGAAAGAGACAAGTAAAAACTGCAATAACGGGACACTTCTTCTTGTTTATCTTCTGTGTCTCATCGGCTCTGGGTTATGAACAGATTTGGCATGATAAGTTTATGGGATGGCCTGGTGCCAATCCCGCTGCCTCAGCCGCCCCCGGGGTGGAATATGTGTACCCCAACTGTCTGTGTGTGGTGTTATTCATATAAAAGTGAGGGAAAGGTTTTGCATGTTCGCACGTTTGCATGTTTCGGTGCTCGGGTAACAGACTCGTATTTCCCAAAGTGGTGTGTGGGAAACAGCCTTAGCACCACATCTAGGTAGTCTGGTACACAGATCGTCGTCGTTAATCCGCCAGGAAGAATCGATACGGGGCTTGCATACCTACCTGTCCTGGAAGTGTAATAATACAAAGCCTTCATTTATTAAGAAAACTGCATAGGAAAAGTGAGGATCAGATGGGAAAACCAGGTTGGGTTCAGGAAAGTAAAAGGAACACGAGTAGCGATTGGATATTTGAGAAAGATGAGATAAACAGTGTTGGCAGTTTATTGGGATATACATATCTGTTTTGGTAATTGCGAAAAAGAGCTTCAAACCTTTCGCAGAAGTACCACTCAGGAGATATTGAAAAAAAATATCTGCAGTAGGAAGACAGATGTCTGATAGAAGAACCATACACAAGGAAAGGAAGGGCAGTGTTGGGCAGGGGCGAGTGTTTGCCATTAACGCTAATCCATATTTATACTGAGAAGTAAAGAGAAAAGTAATGTGTAAAGCCAGATGGGCGACAGTTAGAGGAGGAATGTTAAAAACTGTTACATGTATAGATGATAATGCGATGTTGACTGCATCAAAGAAAGAACTATATGATGGACAGGAACGAGATAAAAGTATTACATGAGTATAAATGTAGAATAGCCAAAAATGAATGAGACTAACCGAACATCAGGTTTCCATCAGAATTTGCTTAGAAAGAAAGAAATTGGGCCAAATAAACTCTTCTAGTTACTTATAAAGTTTGCTGACGGTAAATGGAATCTAAATGGAGGAGGTAAGAAGCAGAATACTTATGATCAAAAGAGTTCTAATATTATGAAGAAAGAGATACTTGAAATGCTTACCTGGAGTGTCGTATTACATATCTATTAATCGAGGACAATCAAAAAGATGGAGCGAAAATTGAGCGAGTATTTCTGCAGTTTGTGGAGAAAAATGCTAAAAGTGAAATGGAAAAATGAATGGAATAAAAAATGATGGAGTACTTCTAGGAAAGAAAACTAATGTATAGAAATGTGTTGCAACAGTTCTTTGCTCCTAAATTTATTTTCTCCACGAGCGCAACCTTGGACAACGCTTATTGCAGAATCTCAGCATCTGGCCACCGCAAACCACACAAATACGGAGCCAACCGATGAGCCTCGTCAGATGCCGAAATTCTTGAAGGTTTGCGTGCGAGGAGACGTATTTCGACATATCTGATAGCAGAGTGGAGGGTTAAAACGAGGTTTTATGCCAACAGTCCTGCTGTATATGATGATTTTAGAATAATCGACTAGCTCCCCTGAATTTTATCGTTAGGTGTCTTTGAGGGAAATTTATGCGTCTTTACAGTACATTGTCCTAAAACAATATCTGCGATAGAAATTTTACAGATTTCCTGTGGAAATTGGCTGATTACACTTGGCCGTAAAATAAGTAGACAAGTATCGTCTCTTTTCATTTGAATAACAATCTCATTGCAAGAAAATGAAACTTCAACCAACCTCATCGATTTCACCGAAACTTAACCACTCGTTTGTGTCGTCACATTTTGGCATTTGTAGACTGCTTAGATAGCTGAAACGGTTTTACGTCTGTAGCAGCCTTCATGTTCTGAGGAAGGAAAATTCAGTACTCTAGGAGAACGTGCTTAACTATTGTGTCTGCTAGACATTTCACCAATGAAGTGTGTTCATTATCAGTCACTGCTCAAGTAAATGTTGTTTATCGGCTAAACTCGGCTTCCAGGTGACTGATGTACCTCATCATCCACAATCACTCGCGGAATTACGTTACCCCAAAGTCTGTCACTCGTGGGCTTACGGTACCCCACACTCTGCACTTCAGCTTGCTGACATAACTACTGAGACGGAAGCGAGCCTAATCTGAGACACTTGTTCTTCTCGTGTAAGTTCTCGTTCTCCGTTCTGATGACATGTAGAATATGAAATGAGAGTCGATATGGTAGACATAGAGAACCTTGTATTACAGTCAGTGTTTCACGTAATGTTGGCAGACTTGCAAACAAGTTAGGCGCAATGGATGGGTAACATTCGTTAGAAATTTGTAGTATCATTGGATAAAGTTGCCACCAAACAGCTATTCAAGTTGGTATGTAAGCTGAATGATACTGGAGACATGCAAGAACATATTCGAAAAAATATGACACACATAACACTTTATCGTCAATGGCACATACGTGCGACAACTATCACACAGTCAGCTCAGTGCATCATGAATATTAGTTACACAGAATAAACATGTACAGAAGAAAAGATAAGAAAGCTGAGTTTTTGTTAGATGACTATCAGTTTGGCTTTCGGATATGAAATGTACCATAGTGGCTCTTCTCACTTTTTCCTTGATAATGAAAGGCATACTTCAGAAATGTTTCAACAATGTAACATGGCGCAACATGTTCTAAAGTTGATGTAAGCCATATTGAAAGACGGGTAGAAAACAATACGAATAAAAATCAAGATGGAACAATAACAGCGGAAGAGGAGGAACGAAGATCTCACATTACAGCAAGGGAAGACAGTGGTGCTAGCTTTCTCCTCAGCTGTTCAGTTTATGACTAGAAGAAGCAAAGGACCGAAATAACAGTAAGATTCCGTAGTCGGATTACAATTCTCCTTAAAGGCTATCAAAGGCGAGACTCGCTAGTGTCGTTAATATCCTCATTGAAAGCGAACAGAGTCTTCGAGACTTATTGAGCTTATTGAGTGGAATGAACAGTGTAACGACCTCAGAATATTGACTGAGGGGAAACCAAAGAAAGAAGGAAATGAGGGCGACTAGAAGAGATGAGATTAGCGAAAAACTTATCATCAAAACTGGGGATAATAAATTAGCCGAAATGCAGGAATTCTGCTACCTCGGAAACAAAATAACACATTATGGACAAAAGAAGGAGGACACATAAAGCAGACTAGAACGAAGCGAGCGGGCATTCCTGGGCGAAACAAGCCTACTAACATGAAATGCCGGCCTTCGTAAAAGGACGAAATTTCTGAAAATATACGTTTCGCGTACAGAATTGCATGGTATTGAATGCTGGACAGACGGAAGCGAATCGATGCGTTTGAGATGATCGTTGAAGATCAGGTGTCCTTATATCATGACAAATGCAGAGGATTTTGGTAGAATGGGCGAAAAAGTGAATATTAAAGATCAATGACAAGTAAAAAGGGCATAATGATAGGACATGTGTTAAAACATGAGTAAATAACGTCCATGGCACTAGAGGGGGCTGGAGAGTGTAAAAATAATAAGAGAAAACACTGGAATACACCCAACAAATAACTGAAGACCCAGGCGGCAAGTGCTACTATTATCTGAAGAGGTTGGCACAAGAGAGGAATTCATGGCGCACCGTGTCAGAGGTATAAGGACCTAAAAAAATAAAAGGAAACTACCCGATGGCTGCGACGGAATGAAGTAAGAGTGAACATCCCTTAAACCATCCTACTGTATTCCTCAAGTACTAAGTAATCTGGCCTGCTGAAAATGCTGATAATATTGAAACAGTTTTAGATATCAAGCAGTATTCGCTTGGCCATTAAGTGACACCTTCTGCATTAAGGATTAACTAGCTCGCGGGAGTTCTATACAATCAACACGGCAAACATGAAATCTTGAGCTGGTCAGTAAGTTTCTCTCTGAAGTATTACACTTTCTGACAAAGACAGAGGGACAGGTTCAAATGCTCGTCCATTACACAGTTTTAAAGTCACCTACGATGTACTTTACCTCTAATTATTGCAGCAGTGTTGCTACATCGAAGCACTGTCCCTAAAGGAAACGAGGTGAAGCAAAATTGGAGTTTGGGCACAGTTACCATGTTGTCTACGAATGACAATTTCATCTTAACGTACTGGCCATTGAAATTGCTACACCACGAAGCTGACGTGCAACAGACGCGAAATTTAACCGACAGGTAGAAGATGCTGTGATATGTAAATGATTAGCTTTTCAGAGCATTTAAACAAGTCTGGCGCCGGTGACGACAACTACAACGTACTGACATGAGGGAAGTTTCCAACTGATTTCTCATACACAAACAGCAGTTGACCGGCGTTGTCTGGTGAAACGTTGTTGAGATGCCTCGTGTAAGGAGGAGAAATGCGTACTACCACGTTTCCGACTTTGATAAAGGTCGGATTGTAGCCTGTTGCGGATTGCGGTTTATCGTATCGCGACATTGCTGCTCGCGTTGGTCGAGAGCCAACGACTATTAGCAAAATATGGAATCGATGGGTTCAGGAGCGCCGTACTGGATCCCAACGGCCTAGTATCACTAACAGTCAAGTTGACAGGCATCTTATCCGCATAGCTTTAACGGATCGTGCAGCCACGTCTCGATCCCTGAGTCAGCAGATGGGGACGTTTGCAAGACAACAACCATCTGCACGAACAGTTCGACGACGTTTGCAGCAGCATGGACTCTCAGTTCTGAGACCATGCCTGCGGTTACCCTTGACGCTGCATCACAGACAGGAGCGCCTGCGATGGTGTACTCAACGACGAACCTGGGTGCACGAATGCAAAACGTCATATTTTCGATTTAATCTAGGTTATGTTTACAGCATCATGATGGTCGCATCCGTGTTTGGCGACATCGCGGGGAACACACGTTGGAAGCGTGTATTCGTCATCGACATACTGGCGTGTCACCCGGGGTGATGGTATAGGGTGCCATTGGTTACACGTCTCGGTCACCTCTTGTTCGCATTGGCGGCACTTTGAACAGTGGACGTTACATTTCAGATGTGTTACGACCCGTGGCTCTACTCGTCATTCGATCCCTAAGAATCCCTACATTTCAGAAGGATAATGGACGACCGCATGCTGCAGCTCCCGTACAGGCCTTTCTGGATACAGAAAATGTTCAATTGGCCAGCACATTCTCAAGACCTCTCACTATCTGTAAACGTCTGGTCAATAGTGGCCGAGCAACTTGCTCGTCACAATACGCAAGTCTCTACTCTTGATGAACTGTGTTATCGTGTGGAAGCTGCATGTGCAGCTGTACTTGTACACGCTATCCAAGCTCTGTTTGACTCAATGCCCAGGCGTATCAATGCCGTCATTACGGCCAGAGGTGGTTGTTCTGGGTACAGATTTCTCAGGATCTATGCACCCGAATTGCGTGAAAATGTAATCACATGTTAGTTCTAGTATAATATATCTGTTCAATGAATACCCGTTTATCATATGCATTTCTTCTTGGTGTAGCAATTTTAATGGCCAGTAATGTATTTTAAGTGTGTTTTGCAGTCTTACGTTAATATAACCACTTTCACAGCTCGGTTACCCTGCTGCACTTACCCGGACAAACGTTTCTCTCGATACGTAGTAGAATTTGCCGGCAGTCAATCCGAGTGGCTTCTGAGTCCTGCAGATGACGATCACCAACGCGCGCTGCAGCTTTAGAGGTGCGCCGGGCCACCCGCATGAGTAGGCGGACTCAGCAAGTCGGGAGTTCTGCAAAGAAGTAAGAAACATGTTTCGTACAGGGGCTTGCTCGCACGCCTTCCCTCACATTATTACGTGATTCGCAGGAATATGTGTATATAAAATTTTCTTAATCAGTATTACGTTTGGATGTATCTGTAAGTTTTCATATTTATTCCTGCGAGTGTATGAAGATATTCAAAGGAAGACAATAAGGGAGCGGACGGGACAAGAGTATCGTATCATCTGACAGCTAGGTATTTATTGGACACTATTCTTTCTGAGACATCAAGCGTGTAGGTTGTAAATTGCGTGTTCATGTTAATAAGAGTGTAATTGTATCAGTAATCACTACTTTCGACTGAATTAAATAGATGTTAATACAAGACGTGACTAAGGCAGTATAGAAATGTAAAACGCAATTGCTGGCATATCAGATAAAGATCTGTAAGTCAAGTTTACTTATAAAGTGAACTTCAAACGTCGCATCTAGTAATAATGACGTTGTTTTAATATGCAGAGTCGTTTCTGGTTTTACATTACTCGGAAAACTATTGACTCTCAAAAAACAGTTGAATACTTGTATGATATCACAAAGGAAATACTTTTGTCGAGATAGTACATAACTTGTTATCGGAGCTTAAAAACTCTGTAATTTAGTAATCGTACAACACATTTCAGAAATATATCCCATACAGGAACTGTGGGTTTCTGTGTGTTTAGTAATTAGTGACTTGGGATCACTTCCACTGATGAACCAAAATGCTGCGACCACGATCCACCACTAGTAAATGATGATGTTTCTTCTAATGAGAAGTCGAGAGTTCTGTTCTAAGCCAAGACTCGAACTCGACCCCTTGGTTTTGGTAGGCAAGTGCTCGACCGAGTGAGCTACCCAAGTAGAGCTCACAGCATCTCCTCACAACCATATCTCCGTCACTACCTCATTTCCTACCTTCCAAACGTCACAGAAGTTTTGCGAAACTTGCAGGAATGTCGGCTGAGAACTTGCCTGCGAAATGTAAAGGTCCCAAGTTCGAGTCACGATCCTGCACAGTTTTAATCTGCCAAGAAATTTAACATCAGCGCACAAGCAGCTGTAGAGCAAAAAATTTCATTCTGGAAACGATGCTTCAGGTGAAGAACACCACTTCACTATGAACAGGTATAGGAACAAAATTATGGCACACCACTGACTACGAAGTACTTCATCTTTCTCACATGAAGAACAGGAAAAAAATCAGTCAAAATTACAACAGAACTAGTGATTTATTTTGTCTGACCTGTATGCCTCTTCTCATTCGAAGAGGCATCATTGTTTTTGAGCAGTGACTCCCTTTCTCATATTGAAAGGGTTAATGTTGTTTCTTTTTTCAAAACACAGTATAATTTGCACAAACTCAACTAGCAGTAGCTGTTGTGACAGAATAATGAAACAGAAGATCATATCAAACAAGCAGCTGGCTACAAGAGTGGTTAATAGCTAACAGAAAAGCTGATTGTATTAGTTTTCAGTAAAATAAGACAAGAAATTTTATATTTATTTTCTTGCTAGCAAATCTCCTTTTCACTAGGTGTCGATAACTTAAACAAAATTGCAGTATAGGTTCCAAAAAAATGAAGAAAATAGCTTCTGCTATCTCACCTTGGTTAAGAAAGTTCTACAAGTTAACCATTTGGCTACTTACTCTCCTCTTCGCGTGCTAACATTTGCCAAAATCTCATTTGGGTACCTCGAGCTGTTTAGGAGGTGTAAGAAATGTTACGAATATTCCATCCTGAGCAGGTGATATGGGAAGTGAATGTGATAGATAAAATCCATTTTTCCGACACTGGAAGCAGATTTTGAGCCTCTACGAAGTTAAAAGAAAAATTCAAAATGGTTGATATATATCATACACATAAATATATAGTCCAATATGAACCAAACGCAAATTTATGGCGACCCATTTTTTGCATTGCAACTATTTCTAATTTTGTGCAGTGTCTTACTGAAATGTGAAATATTACAATAACTATGACCACTAAGGAAATGATAGCCACTTCACCATGAATCTGCCATACAGCTATAAACAACTTACAACTCAATATTTTTAATGCATAGATTTTGCAAGAACATGTGAGAATATCTGCACAGCTAACGGACCACACACGACCTTGTACTCGTAATGGGGATGCTGGACCTTGGCTAGGAAGCTAAGCTGCGTTCTCTGTGTGCACCCTGCACTCTGAGCAGTGCCTCGAGTCAGCACGCAACTACCAGCTTTCAGGCACAAGTGTTTCGGAGAATATCGTTCAGTGGATGTTGTTAAAGAAACATGGTGATCCGCAGCAGAGGACCTCTACGTGATCACATGTTGGTTCTACGACAAAGTCAGTTACGATGTCACTGGGCACAGACCATAGATCAGTGGAAATGTGCCGACTGTTTGGGAGAATCATGTGTCTTGATACGTCAATTCGACAATCGAGCTAAAATATTCTGCCTCACAGCCGAATTGCTGATCAAAAACTTCTACGAGCAACGTATGGAAGTCGGTGGTGGCTGTATAATGGGTGGCGAACATTCACCTGAGCTTCCACAGGACCTGCGGTAGGAATCGAATGCGCCGTGACGGTTGTGAACTACATGAACGTTATTGCGAACCAGCTGCATCGCTTCATGCCTTATCTCACGCCCGACAGCGATGGCATAGTCTAGAAGGATGACTGTTCGTTTCACCAGTACAGAATCGTGATACAGTGGTTTGAGGAGTCAGGTGGTAATTTAATGTTCGTCTCTTGGCCACGAAATTCTTCTGACCTGAATCCGATGCAACACATGTTTGATAATACTGGGCGCGAGCACGTCGCCATAGATCACTGCCACATACTTTAGGAAAATTGCGTGACCTGTGATGGATATACCGTGTCTAATGTGTCTTGAAACGTACGACGGAGTTTTTGAATCCATGCTACTTACAACCTCTGCTGTATTGCCGTCAAAGGAGAATCAACACGGCCTTGAGCAAGGAGTATAATTTTTCAGCTCATCAGTACGTTCTCCATCACAGCAAACTTCTTTAAGGAAATGTTGAAGCGGGAACGGTGGACCCTGACGTCTCCTACGTTTTATTTTGCTTCAAACGATCAGCTCAAATCAAGAGCAAAGTAATAGAATAGGAATTACTGCTAGGAAACCTCTCAGGCAAGAAACAATTTTACGTCACACTTCATGTCCACATGAATAAAAATAACGTTAAAAACTTTTATCTGTATCCTCGGAAATGAACTTACTTATTTACTCCAAATACGTCTAAGAGTGGTACCTTTCTTTTTGTGCTGTAAGATGACAGAAATTGTACAAAGAATGAAAATCGTATGCTAGACAGGAAGAACCGTATCTATAAAACTATTGTAGTGACTTACCTGATATAATATATCTTCAGCGTACCAGCAATACATGAATACTTCGTACATGATGAGTCCCAAGTATCCTTGCAGCATCAAGAGCGCTGCAATGTTCTCGGTATTCTATAAATGGAACGATATACAAAAATTACAACAGGAAATTCATTACTACATATACAAATGTGTGCCAGGTGCAGTGATGTGCGTATGGAAGAGAAAAATAAAACTCATTTAAGCGGTTGATGGACATAGAACATACCGTAGAACTTTGGTAGAGTGTGACGCAAATAATGACAGTAGCTCCCATGAACTGAAGGAGAACTGTTTTGCTCACAAGCCTTTCGACTTCCTTAATCAGCCTGTAAATCGAAAAGGCAATCGTACGCAGGATGTAGGATAATACTTGAAGATTTTTAAATTGACTTATCGTCACAATGAATGCGGGTTTAAGTGCTTAGACATTTTGCGACTATATTTTTTATCAAAAGGAGCCATTTAACATGTACCTTGCAATGCATACTCACTCTATGACGTCCTGATGGTGCTCGATGCAGCTGCAGAGATCTTTCCACATCATCTCGCCACTGGAAACTTCGACCGAAAGTTCCTCCTCTGTCTTCTGCTGTTTAGTACTGGTAGTGCTGCGGTTTCCACTCACTTTCCCAACACGTCTCAGTCTAGCATTGAGAACCTCCAGTTGACCAGCTGCGTGGATTATTGTGGATACAAACAGCAAGTCTGGACCCACTGCAGTGAAGAAACTGTACTGCATGCTGAAGTACTGCAGCGTGCTGAGTATTTCGTAGTACGGTGTCTGAGTGTCCCTGCTGGAGTACCAGGCCGTGGCAGGAAGTTCCCTCTCCGGTGGAAATACGCCGAGCTTCCGCATGATACTGGGAATTGTAGCCCACACGCCAGGCATAGACCCTCCTAGAAAGGTCATGTACAGCGTGACAGCTCTCGCAGATCTGTACGATGCGTCGAGGATAGAGATTGTTTCTGAATCGCCAGTCATCTTATGTTCCGCGCTGATATCGTCTATTCTCTGCACCATGCGAAAAAATTCTTTTTGTCTCAAAACGAAGCTAAAGAATTTTATTAGACTTAGAATTATGCTAATCATAAGACATGTGTCATGGGTGATTTTGTCAATGTTTCCCCAGAAGTGCCAGAGACCCTGAGTCTGAGCGACGAGGAAGCTGAAGAGTGTGAAGAGCACCCATGCTCTGTACAGTAGATACCACTTTGGTTGGATCCATGGCGGTCTCCACATACCAGCAAGCGCAAGAACACGAGCATTTATCCACAGTCCAGTATCTGACCAGGGTACGTTCTCAGACATCGCGCCCAGGTCACCTGTTAAAGAATCACGCGGTATGTATAAAACTACGACCCTACATAAGATCCTCAGTTTTGAGGGTGAGTCAAATAAAAACCTTAAATTTGTAATAAAAAAAACGAAATTTCGCTCCTTTATCCTGTAAGTTGGTAAGCGTGCTACGAAGAGCGTGCAGAATGACCTGTAGGTGGCAGCCTAGTGCAGATGCACACATACCGTCGCAGTATCAGCGTAAAGACGGCTGCCCCACTTGCGACTTGCACTAGGGGAGTACAGCGCTCTGTTATTCGGTTTTTGCGTAGTGAAGGTGTGAAAACTATTCAAATTCATCGATGAATGAATGGGCAGTATGGTGATGCATGTCTGTCACAGCACGATTGGAGTAGGAAGTTCGCAAATGGTGTGTCTTCAGTGGAAGATGCTCCTCGTCCAGGTTAGGCACAACGAGTTGTGACTCCACAGAACATTGCAGCAGTCGAAGCCACAGTGAAGGAAAACTGCCGACTGACACTGAATGACATAGCAGCATGTTTACAAATCAGTCCTTGGTCCGTACACTTGTTGATGCTTGTGAAGGACTTCTTCGGTGCTTTGAACGAGAAGGTGATGGCTCCCTTGCAGGAATCGTTACTGGGGACGAAACCTGGGTTCACTTCCACCAACCGGAAACTAAGACAGCGAGCAAGGAATGGGGCCATTCCTCATCACAAAGTGACATGTTTGGACCACTCAAAAACGCAATGGGAGGAAAGAAGTTCCGTTGTGATGAAGAGGTACGCTACGCGGTGCATGAGTGGCTGCGCGGACTACCAAAAGAATTTTTTTCTAAAGGAATTTATGCACTATGTGAGCGCTGGTGGACTTCCATTGAGCGTGGCGGAAATTGTGCTGGAAAGTAATACAGCTTTGTACTACTTCTGCACAATAAATAATATTTAAATGAATATTTAAGGTTTTAATTTGACTTACCCTCTTAGTTTGTACAATAGAGTGCCGAAAACGAATGCATTTGCCGAATGATTATGTAAAAACTCTTAAAACTTGTTAAACAAAACATTATTCTCCATGCCTACGTATTTGCAGCCGTCTGCCACTGGGAGGCTCGGAATTTTAGCGCGTAACGTGGGGGTGCGCACCGTACTACTGTCGCTGCGTGTGAAACGGCGCGCTGTGTTCGAGTTCGAATCCGCAGAGTCCGTCCACAAAAGAGCACTCTCTCCTTCAGCATTAGCACACCGCTGCCCTGCGACATGCGCAACACTCCGACGCCTTGGTTTCACTGTCATCGATCGTCCTCGACCAAGTCAGGACTTGACTGCATACGATTTTCATCTGTTTCCAGAACTTAAAGACCACCTTCGATGACTTCACTTTGATAGTCAAGAAGCGGTGCAGCCACATTTGAGGTTGTGGTCTGTCAACAAATATTGTATAGTGACGGGCCGCGCGGGGTAGCCGCGCGGTCTGGGCGTCTTGCAAAGGTCGGCGCGGCTCCCTCCCGTCAGAGGTTCGACTCCTCTCTCGGGCATGGGTGAGTGTGTTGTCCTTAGCGTAAGCTAATTTAAGTTAGATTAAGTAGTGTCTAAGCTTAAGGACCGATGAGCTCAGCAGTTTGGTCCCATAAGATATTACCACAAATTCCCTACAGTGACGGAATCAATAAACAGGTCTCTCGTTGGGAGAACTGTGTTCGTCACCAGGGTGACTATGCTGAGAAACAAATACGTAGATATGAAGAATAATGATGTAGAATGTTAGTAACGTTTGTTTTATTTGAAAGCTCTTAAGAGTTTTTACATAAAAAACATGGGGGTATTACTTCTCAGCACACCCCCGTGTATAAAATACATAAGAGCTTCCCATGATTCCGCAGCTAGAATCCAAACATTTTCAAAAAGTATGTTGTAAATTAGGAATAGACATCCACAACGATTTGACGTGAAAAGGCATATCACAAGAATAAAGAGTTTTGTGTGTACCCGATGGCCCATTGCGATTCATTGAAATTTTACTACTGGAGTGTAAAGGGTTAACTTCTAAACATATCGGTGAGCCGATTACTGGGTATTGCTCGCCATTCTGTAGCTGTGATAGAATTCATAGAGGAACTAGAGAAGGTCAAAAGGGTGCCCATCCAATTCCAATGCCAAACGCTGTAAGTGTCGTGTATCTTAGAGAATATTACTTTTAAAATGCCCGAATTATATAAGTACTATTACTTCGTCCCTCACGTTTGTAGTGACATGCCAGTGAAGTTAAAATAAGAATAAAACAAATGAACGTGGAGGTAAGCATATGTTCTTTCTCGGTTATACGAGTAGAAAACGTAATAGAAAGCGTAAAACATGATAATTCCGCTACAGTGCATCGATAGTTTGCCGGATTTGGATGCAGATGTAAGGTTATATTCTAACAGAATACAACAGATTTTATTAAAGGGGGAATATTTACTCCCTTACCGCTACTACTACGCATTATAGCACTGTTTGGTAATTGGTCTTCACGGCCGAGGGAATTAAGAGCACCGGCCGTGTAATGCTTTATTCTGTAAAGTGAGCTACTTCAAATGAGGAGATCCTACGGAACAGATTTAATTTCATTATATGTCAATTGCGTTTCATGACAGCGCTAGAATTATTTATGGTTCAGATTCCCACAATGTGTGAGTGTAGTGCAACATCTCAAACACATTGCTTTGCCACCAAAATTAAGTTTCTCATTCCGTATTTCTGGATTTCCGGAAGGCTTTTGGCACTGTACCACACAAGCCGCTCGTAGTGAAATTGCGTGCATGGTGTGTAGAAGAATCAAAAGCAGAGGTGTTAAAGGAAGCAACCAATGGAAGATTCCGTAACCTGTACCCACAAAATCATGACAAACGGTTTTGCCAAGCGCGCTCCATATTTTTATTCACCGGCAACTCCTAACATGATGCAAATCATTCTTGACAATTTCAAAACGACAGGCGAATGTTTCTGATAAAGGGCCAAAAAGATAGACGAAAATTTCACATGTACAGACAAAAATTTCAAGAAACAAGACGATAAAAATTATGAAAGTTTTAAGAGTTCAAGAGCTATTCCAGAAACATAATGATCGTTTTAAGTCTAGAACAACAGTTAACAGGTTACGCACAAGAGTGTGACGCACGAATGGAGTAATTAGACAAAAAATTGGGGGAGATGTTAAGAGATCTGAAGAGAGGACGTAAGAGATCATCTAGGATGCGACAAACAACCCCGAAAATAAGCTGGACACGATGAGTGAAGCTGGGAAAGACGCGACTGTTGAGCTACAAAAGGACTTACAAAAAAATAAGTAATGGAAGCACGTAGTCACGCATAACGTTTATCAAGATAAGAAGCCAGTGTAGGAATAGTCATCAAATAATGACCCGAATTTGGATAGGATCATCCCTGTTAATTAAAAAGATAATGAAGAAATAAAAATTCTGTTTCAATTTAAAGCAATTGAAGCCTATATCCGGTGTGCCAATTGTGAGGCGTTGGTGTAGTTATTAAACAGAGCTAACGAAACAGTGGTTCGACAAACAGTACGCGAATCGGTGAATTTTTGATGAGATGAGAAGATAGGCGCAAAGAGGAGGACGAATTGATAAAATTGACAGACAGACTGTCCAGCACATGGTGATTGTCCATCACCTATTGTGAACGTGCAATCAGCTGCATCAGTGTAAACAAATTATCAGGGCGTGGACGAGGGCGACGAAAGTAAACAATTTTTTTCCTGATCGAAAGTACGCTCTCTTTATGGACAGATCAACAGTCTACACCCCTAAATTGGGATTGAGTAGTTTCAGGACTGTCTTCCTAGATCTTGGTGCGCAGCTTATAAAATCAACTTTATATTTGCACACATCTTTGTGGAGAGGCAGCCGCAACAATGCGCGTGATCCCATGAAAGTGCAATACTTATGACTAGTTTAAATACGCTTTTCAGGAAGAATTCTGGGTGAAAAAACACAGGAAAATATCAGACTATACATTTTAGTGATGGAGCCTTACGCAAGTTCGAAGTTTCGAAATCCGACTCAGTAATTCAGAGAAGTGGTCAGGAGAAACCCGGTTTTGGACGCACCGTTAGAGGCAAAGGAGCTGATGCGGATATGACAAACCAAACTCCCGAACCGTATTCAAAAGCCACTGCATTAATTGGTCGTTATATTGACGTTGCAGACACATTCTTGTTTCTGCTTAGAGAACTTCGCTACGATCGGGAAACCGATATCGGAGAACCAGTGCATTTGGTACAGACTTACCACGATATAGGCCACCGATTCCGAAGTGGCGAGGGAGACATCCAGCTCGAAAAATGGGTAATCAGCGGAACGGAAATACTCAGTTTGGTTCGTGGATTCAGCCACATAGAACAGATGATAGGTGGAATCAGAGAGGACATGATGGCCAGAAAAGAGAGACCGCAGAAGCTTTTGATGTACGGAGCCAAAATCCACGAAGAAACCGATCAGAAAATGAAGTGGAACCGAGACAGTCGATAGCTGAGTGTCACACTTTGCCGTTAGACGAAATGAATCTGCTGGATCATTCGTTCTGTTATGACCAGATGAAATTACAACCATCTCGAAATAACTGGCGGTTCCTCATTTGCGGCGAGAGACGACTCATGGGAACTAAAACAGACGAAACATTGATTCACTTTATTACATGAATGATGAAAATGTTTACCTGTGGTGATATGATCGTTTATTACAAATGGTTCAAATGGCTCTGAGCACTATGGGACTCAACTGCTGAGGTCATAAGTCCCCTAGAACTTAGAACTACATACACCTAACTAACCTAAGGACAACACACACATCCATGCCCGAGGCAGGATTCGAACCTGCGACCGTAGCGGTCGCGCGGTTCCAGACTGTAGCGCCAGAACCGCTCGACCACCAGCGGCCGGCTGTTTTGTTACAGAAGAGGCTGATAGTTAAAACTGTCACTGACTATTAAAGCATCACTTGATACACTAATTAACAAGCTGTTCTCTTGAAGTATGATGTTCAGCATTTGCAAGAGTACATTTACATCTGAGATGGTGCTGTTGTGCCGAGAGAGATGGTGTTTCTTCTACAACCTCCCCATTCGCCAACGATATCGATGTCCTTTGGCAGCTTTGGAATGATGCTACAATCTTTGGATGATATCACACTCCGCGTATTAACAAGTTTTAGTTAGTGTAAGTTTAGGAACTTAGGAAATTAAATAATTCGGAAGTATTTTGTGCATTGTAAGAAGCATAGGAATTACGTAACTGGGAGGAATTTTGTGTTCTGTATGTGCGGTAGAAGAGTTTGTGAGCATTGAAGTGTTGGAATGCGGACATGTAGTTGTATTCAGAAAATGAATACTGGTTTGGTGTGATAAGAGACCACAAAATAAGCAAAGAACGCGGTTGGTAGAGTGATACTGGAAACAAGAGGAGGTCACGCAATAATAAGTTTACTATCCATAACTTTTCCGTGTGTACTGTGGGCCATGAAGATTATACACGATCACATTTGAAAAACTGAGACCAGAAGGCGTCGAAAATCGAATGATAGATGCCACATTTCCGACATTAACGTCTTTGTCAAGTAATGAACAGCCGTTTAGAGAGCCATGGTGAAAGGAAAAGAAAAGAGGAGTTGAGGAAGAATGATGAAGAGTATGTGGATGACTTCCGGTGGGATTCAAGCCAATGAAGCTGTATTGAAAGAATTACTGTAATGAGTCCACTGGATGAGACGTTCGGATGAATTTTCCCGATAAGGAGGCCTTGGGACTTGTGTGTTTTTAATTTGAGGCCAGCAGTGAGATTTATTGTGCGATGATTTCCGACAGCTATGGAGCACTCATGTTAAGTTGTTTTGCGAGACACGACGGAGCACCGAGTTTGTGGGCATTTTTGCTGTATCTGTGACTAAAGGCGGCACTAGCGAGAGGCACTGAGCGATCGTTTAGCAACGATTAGCATTGAAATTCACGTAAAGGTATGTGTGATCGACCAACTGATAATGTAAGATTACCTGTGTACTTTTGTATATACTGTTCGCAGGGGATACGACTACCGTCCAGAAGAAGACCATGTCACGCTAATTAAGGTATTTTATTTTACAGCAGTTATATCACCCATGCTGAAAAAACATTTTAACGTGAAAAACAGAGATAATATATGAAGACCGGTACAAGTGTTTGTAATTGATGGTGTAAAGAATTTTTCAATCGTGATGAGAGATGTTTCGTAGTCTTCAAACTTACGTTCGTGATGCTTGTGTATTTCAAAGTGGTTCTACGCAAGTGTACTGTGTAAGCCATATTTAAACTAAACCTTGATCGAGAGGAGTCAGCAAAAGAGAAAGAGAGAGACCAAGGCCCACAATATAAACCAGGAACTATGATTACATGCAGTACAACCACAGTAATTGATTGTAAGGTGCTTCAATAAATTTCGAAGTATGCACTACTGTCCATTAAAATTGCTGCACCAAGAAGAAATGCAGATGATAAACGGGTATTCATTGGACAAATATATTGTACCAGGACTGACATGTGATTACATTTTCACGCAATTTGAGTGCATAGATTCTGAGAAATCAGTACACAGAACAACCACCTCTGGCCGTAATAACGGCCTTGATACGCCTGAGCATTATGGCAAACAGAGCTTGGATGGCGTGTACAGGTACAGCTGCCCATGCACCTACAACACGATACCACAGTTCATCAAGAGTAGTGACTGGCGTATTGTGACGAGTCAGTTGCTCGGCCGCCATTGACCAGACGTTTTCAGTTGGTGAGTGAACTGGAGAATGTGCTGGCCAGGGCAGCAGTCGAACATTTTCTGTATCCAGAAAGGCCCGTACAGGACCTGCAACATGCGGTCGTGCTTTATCCTGCTTAAATGTAGGGTTTCGCAGGGATCGAATGAAGGGTAGAGCCACGGGTCGTAACACATCTGAAATGTAACGTCCACTGTTCAAAGTGCCGTCAGTGCGAACAAGAGGTGGCCCAGACGTATAACCAATGGCACCCCATACCATCAAGCCGGGTGATACGCCAGTATGGCGATGACGATTACACGCTTCCAATGTGCGTTCACCGCGATGTCGCCAAACACGAATGCGATCATCATAGTGCTGCAAACAAAACCTGTATTTATTTAAAAAAATGACCTTTTGACATTCGTGCACCCAGGATAGTCGTTGAGTACTCCATCGTAATCGCTCCTGTCTGTGATGCAGCGTCAAGGGTAACCGCAGTCACAGTCTCCGGGCTGATAGTCCATGCTGCTGCAAACGTCGTCGAACTGTTCTTGCAGATGGATGTTGTCTTGCAAACGTCCCCACCTGTTGGCTCAGGGATCGAGACGTGGCTGCACCATCCGTTACAGACATGCGGAAAAGATGCGTGCAATCTCGACTGCTAGTGATACGAGGCCGTTGGGATCCAGCACGGCGTTCCATATTATCCTCCTGAACCCACAGATTCCATACTCTGCTAACAGTCATTGGATTTCGACCAACGCGAGCAGCAATGTCGGGATACGATAAAGTACAATCGCGATGGGCTACAATCCGACCTTTGTCGAAGTCGGAAACGTGATGGTACGCACTTTACCTCCTTATACGAGGCATCACAACAACGTTTCACCAGGCAACACCGATCAACTGCTGTTTGTGTATGAGAAATCGGTTTGAAACTTTCCTCATGTCAGCACGTTGTAGGTGTCGCCACCGTTGCCAACCTTGTGTGAATGCTCTTAAAAGCTGATCATTTGCATACTACAGCAGCTTCTTCCCGTCGGTTAAATTTCGCGTCTGTAGCACCTAATCTTCGTGGTGTAGCAATTTTAATGTACAGCAGTGTACTTGCTCAATGTAAGTAGAGCAAATTCCGTCTAGCATCCACGGATGCCTTGGAAATATAACAATATAAACTAGCTGCACGTCCGCTAACAGTGGTTAATCTTGCTAAAAACAATTTTTTTTCGAATAAACCTTGTTAATATTAGTAGATTGATGTAACGTTACTTTTATCATAAAATATTTTATAACGTTGTTATGTGTCCAAGAAGCCTGAACTCGTTGACGTAAACCATTTCTGGCGTACGGAGCCAAACTCGTATTTGTATATATCTGTAAACAATTCACAGTGTTGGAAGGCGTAAGAGCCTGAGTATTTGGTTAGAATCTCAACGGCTATGTTTTTTGAGGTCACAGATACGTAATTATTACTGCTTTCTCACGAGAGTGCGTAGAATAATATTTTCTTATGTTACGGTCATGGATAAAGGTTTTATGTGGAAATTAATCACTGTATGCCTAATGTCATGATGTAAACTGTTTGAGGGTTTCTAGGTCACAGCCGGCGCCAGCAGAACTGAAGCAGCCGTGACTCAGAAGGGAGCCTTAGAGTGAGAGATTGAATGTTCAGTCTTTAGTAAGGCTCATTTGAAAATGTTGTGTTAACAATTATGAGAGGAAAAATATTGGCTGCTAATGACTCACCATGTGCATCAGAAGGGCGACGGAAAATGAGTGTCCGGGAGGTGTAGATATCTGCCTTGTATGGAATGCATGAATTACAGTTCACAGAATCGACATCGTCGACATTCACCAAATGTTCAGAACAAACCATAAACTTGCACGCCAGATGATCACAAAGGTTCGCACCATCGAGATCGAATGCGAACGCCTTGAGAGTTACAAACTGTGCGAGACGTTCAGCTAGTTATGCACTCTTAAATAATGTATATAGAATCATATTGGCGTAACAGTGTGAGTAGGCTGTTTAGGTTTTTATATTGGTAACGTCGTGTAGCGCTCTATATGGAAATCACTGGCTGTGCTGTGTGCAGTCGTGGCTGGGTGGCATTGTTGTAATATTCGCCATTGTAGTGTTGGGCTGTTGGCTGGCAGTAGTGGTGCTCGCTGTATTGCAGTATTTCGAGTAACCAAATTTTTGTGAGGTAAGTGATTTGTGAAACGTATAGGTTAATGTTAGTCAGGGCCATTCTTTTGTAGGGATTTTTGAAAGTCAGATTGCGTTGCGCTAAAAAATATTGTGTGTCAGTTTAAGCACAGTCATGTATAATTGTTCTTAGAGGACGTTTCATACTTAGACCCTTAGCCGAGGATACCTCACTGGAATCTTCTGATTTTATCCTTGTAGTTTGTGTAATTAGTGTAGATTTTGTTTATTGCTATCACGTAATTGTAGAGAGAATCTCCTTTGTAGTTGCAATCTTTCATTGTTGTACATTAAAACAGGTGTGGCACGCATGTAAATTTGCACCAAGTATTTCGCAGCTGCGCTTGGAATTAACTAGATATTATTTTCAGTGCTATGGTTATATGTTCTCTTATTTTTGCTCTTCAAATTGCGTTTTTTATGTGTTGTCGTATGAAATATTGTGACAATAATGGCGTGTGAAAAACGTATTACTAGGCTCCAAAGTAAACTGAGAAATGACAGTGAAGACGAAAGCAGTGTGTTAGCGCCACCATGTAATGAATTAACTCATGTTCTAAGTAGTAATTTGGTAACTGTGCATAGGGAAATGGAGCGAGCTGCAAATAATGGTGTAGGAAGTGAAACAATTAGTGAACAGGGAAGCATTATCGATCGATCGGTCGGGAACAGCTCGCCTCAGGATTCCGAAATGACAGGACACAATCTTGCAAATACTGTAGATTCAGGATTAGCGTCCTCACCGTTTTCTCAAATAAATCAAGACACATTTTCAGCTTTTCAAAATGCGAATATTGCCGGTTCAAGTGCACTGCCGATTAGCACTGAGGTACATGTTTCAGACACCAGTGCACTGTTATTACAGTTAATGCAACAAATGGGACAAAGGCTACAAAAGTTACACACTACGCTTGAACAAAATCAGAAACAAATGGGACACAATCTTCAAAAGCTAGACACAATGGAACAAAATCTTCAAAAGTTACACACAATGGAACAACACCAGAGACAAACATAGCAACAGTTGAAACTTCCTGGCAGATTAAAACTGTGCGCCCGACCGAGACTCGAACTCGGGACCTTTGCCTTTCGCGGGCAAGTGCTCTACCAACTGAGCTACCGAAGCACGACTCACGCCCGGTACCCACAGCTTTACTTCTGCCAGTACCTCTTCTCCTACCTTCCAAACTTTACAGAAGCTCTCCTGCGAACCTTGCAGAACTAGCACTCCTGAAAGAAAGGATATTGCGGAGACATGGCTTAGCCACAGCCTGGGGGATGTTTCCAGAATGAGATTTTCACTCTGCAGCGGAGTGTGCGCTGATATGAAACTTCGTGGCAGATTAAAACTGTGCGCCCTACCGAGACTCGAACTCGGGACCTTTGCCTTTCGCGGGCAAGTGCTCTACCAACTGAGCTACCGAAGCACGACTCACGCCCGGAGAGCTTCTGTAAAGTTTGGAAGGTAGGAGACGAGGTACTGGCAGAAGTAAAGCTATGAGTAGCGGGCGTGAGTCGTGCTTCGGTAGCTCAGTTGGTAGAGCATTTACCGCGAAGGGTAAAGGTCCCGAGTTCGAGTCTCGGTCGGGCGCACTGAAAATCTCATTCTGGAAACATCCCCCAGGCTGTGGCTAAGCCATGTCTCCGCAGTATCCTTTCTTTCAGGAGTGCTAGTTCTGCAAGGTTCGCAGGAGAGCTTCTGTAAAGTTTGGAAGGTAGGAAACGAGGTACTGGCAGAAGTAAAGTTGTGAGTACCGGGCGTGAGTCGTGCTTCGGTAGCTCAGTTGGTAGAGCACTTGCCCGCGAAAGGCAAAGGTCCCGAGTTCGAGTCTCGGTCAGGCGCACAGTTTTAATCTCCCAGGAAGTTTCATATCAGCGCACACTCCGCTGCAGAGTGAAAATCTCATTCTGGACAGCAACAGTTAGACACAATGGAACAAAATCATCAAAAGTTAGACACAATGGAACAAAATCTTCGGAAGTTAGAAACCACACTTGAACAAACACGTGAAGATTTAACTACTGAGTTACATAACATTGAATCGAAATGTCAAAAAGTCTGTAATGACGTAAAAACACAAATTTGTGAGCATTTCCAACCTCTTTTTTCGCGTCATGAAAATGCATTACAGAATCACGAAGCAGCCATAAAAGAACTGGAAACTATTGTTCATGAAAATCACGACACCTTGCAAGCTATAATTGACTCAGTTGCATCTACCGATTCGGTTACGCAACTTGCAAAAACTCAGAAAAACTTGAAGGACACAGTAGATACGATTTCAACACAAATGGACACTCTGAAACTTGGTTCAGAAAAACACACAGAGGAAATAATTTCACTAACGGATAAAGTAGCCGAACTTGCAGATCAGTTCACTAACTTATCTACAAAGGTACATGATGATCTGAATGACACAAGACCTGTAGCCTTCACGGACACTGAAGAGTATGAACAAATTAGAAAATTAAAAACTAAATCAAAATCAAATCAATACACAGTACAAAAGAGAAATCCGGGAAGTACAAGATCAGTTGGCATACAAGAATTACATATTTCAGAGGACACTCGCGCTCCAGTACGGGAAGAGGGACATAGAAATACGGAACAACCACAAAATAATAACACAGGACACTTCGGAAATTATGAAAGAATTTGGCAAGGCGCATTGGATTTTGAGATGGAACTGCCGAAACGAAGTAACAATGAGCGATGTGCGACTCGCCGACATGATGATTTTCGCTATAAGCTGTTCATTACTACACGTAAATTCAAAACATTTAAGAATTCTGACAACGACATTCATCCACAAGCATGGCTTCATCAATTCTCTCATTGTTTTCCTCCCAACTGGTCATTGGAGCACAGGTTCGAATTTTTGTGTGGCTACTTGGAGAATGAACCAGCTGTAAGAATGCGATTGGTCATTCACGATTGTCACAGTGAAGGAGAATTTTATCATACCTTCCTCTCAGCATATTGGTCTCAAGCTACACAAGACCGAGTAAAACATAGCATCATAATGATGAAACGTTTCGAACAATCTGAATTTTGCAGTCTTATGAAATATTTTGAAGACATGTTGCATAAGAATCAGTATCTTTCAAACCCATACAGCCCCTCAGAACTCATCCGCATTTGCTTAATCAAATTGCCTGAACATTTACGACATATTATTTTAGCAGGACGTTGCAAGGACGACATTGAAGCTTTTCAGGGACTCTTACAAGAACTGGAAATTGACACTGACAATCGCGGAACGCGAAAACAGGAGCACAACAATTACAGGTCACATCTGTCACAATTCCGCAATGACAGAAATAATATAGGATAAGGTTATTCTTACAACGTAAATCGTGACCAAAACAGACACCACCCGTATGACAACAGTTGGCACAGTAGTAATAACTACAGGGAAAGATCACCTCTCTGTGGTAATTACTATCACAAAGACAATCAGAGAAACAGACAATATGGGAACCAAAATTATTACTATCAAGGGAGACTGAATAACTTTAGATGCAACGGTCCAGCGCGCAGTTACGATTCAGAGAGAAATTCTCCGCCACGTGACCAACAAGAAAGAAACTATGGAATCTACCGACATGACGACAGACGATATGATCGTAACGACAGACCTGAATTGCATCAGAACTGGCGGGATTCAAACAGAGCAGGGCCCTCTCGACAAGGTGAATTTGTAGAAGTTAGGTCTCCTAATCCCAATAACGAAGCACGCCAACAAAGAGACAGACAATGATTCGCACCGCAGGCAGCCACGGGCGCTGGCTGGCTCAGGGAACAATTACATAGACGCTAACCTTGAGAAAAATTTTAGCATTCTTTAGCGATGTACCATATACCACATGATAATTCCACTGAAACTGAAACTCTGCGTACTAGGAAGAGTAAAGGTTTACACCACATTTCACATGTGAAGCCGTTTATTGAAAGATAATCTGCTTTATAACTTTGTCTTTGCCATATAACATTTCATTTTACATTACTAGTAAGCTTTGTCAGACTTAGAATTTGTCAACATGCAACAATGTTTGAAGTTAAATATCCAGTCAAGAACCAAGAGAACTTATTTAAACAGAAATTACGAATGCATTGTTATTGCGAACAGACGACACAGTGTTATTGTGTGTGTACATTCTTTCTTGTTAGTTGCACGATTACGTAGCGACTATAAGGCTCACTTACTTAGAACATTTACCAGTACTGCTAATGAGATTTTAATGCAACATTTAGGTTTAGTTGAAAATACATTCTGGATTGAAAGTACTTTCTGTGAGATACCAGATGACACAGTGGTTAGTTTATGTGACAGCTACACGATTTTATCACGACGCTACTAATGAGTGACAATTTACAATGTTGCTTTTGCGGTGTTTCTGTTTTATATCTGCACAGTTTTTCTGAATTATTCTGGAAAGTAAAACATGTTTTAGTAGTAACTTTTGTGGTATAGCTACAATGAGACTGCCTTTTCCATAGCACAACAATACGTTACAGCACAGTACTTTCTTCATCACGGCAATAAGCGTAATAACTAAGATATCTATACGCAAAGCATTTCACTTTTGTTTATCATGAGGTATGTACATTGACTTCTGCAGAACTTAGCTTTCGGAGGACGATAACTACGACACTTCCACAGCGATTATCTTACAACAAGACGCACAGTTTAGCGCTACAGTACACGTATTTGAGTGATTAATTTTGTACTTAAAACATTTATTTTTAAAGATATTTGAAGTACAATGACACAAAGTTTTTCCACGATACATTTCATTCCATTGCAATAATCTGTAACACTTGAGGGTATAATTACATTAATCCTCAGGGCGGTACACGCTTATTTTGTGTACCATGTGTTTGGCAAACACAAGGAGCCCTAGCTAATATGGTATTTGCTGATACAACTTTACACCACGGTACCATATTTCTCTAACACATAATTTACACAGCTATCTGATCATTTAACTGAGAAACAAACATTTTTGTTTTACTATGTCAGTGACAGATATTTACGCAATTACACAGCTGGATAACTTCACACTTATGAAGTTGTATTTTGTCTGTACTGTGTTAACCCTTCATATTTTTCGGAACCATTGTGATATTATGAGAGCTTTGAATGATATATTTGGTATGGGATCATGATTTTTGAAGTACGTTTGAGGTAGATGACACTATTGAAATGAGCAGAGAATTTTTTTTAGGTTTTGAAATTACTGGAGGAAGCTACGACGATTTTGAGAATTGACTGAAATGTTATGATATTATTATGATGACGATGTGTATTATGCTGTTGGGATGTGTTTATGATCAATAAGATGATGCTACAATATATGAGGAATTTGATTATGCTTCGTAATTCTTATGATGAAATATTGAAGAAGTGTCAGCGAATATGCATATGTATAATAAGGTAACGAATAATGAAGAGTGGTTAGGGACTCAGATTTGTGCAAAAGGATGTTGGAAACCAAGAATCGTACTTTAAGAATTATGAAATGTGTGTACATGTGTGAATGTATTAGAATGCTGTCGAAAATTTTTTGGACACTGTTTTTGGTGTTGTTGTGGTCTTCAGTCCCGAGACTGGTTTGATGCAGCTCTCCATGCTACTCTATCCTGTGCAAGCTTCTTCATCTCCCAGTAGCTACTGCAACCTACATCCTTCTGAATCTGCTTAGTGTATTGATCTCTTGGTCTCCCTCTACGATTTTTACCCTCCACGCTGCCCTCCAATGCTAAATTTGTGATCCCTTGATGCCTCAAATCATGTCCTACCAACCGATCCCTTCTTCTAGTCAAGTTGTGCCACAAACTTCTCTTCTCCCCAATCCTATGCAATACCTCCTCATTAGTTACGTGATCTACCCACCTTATCTTCAGCATTCTTCTGTAGCACCACATTTCGAAAGTTTCTATTCTCTTCTTGTCCAAACTCGTTATCGTGCATGTTTCACTTCCATACATGGCTACACTCCATAGAAATACTTTCAGAAACGACTTCCTGACACTTAAATCTATACTCGATGTTAACAAATTTCTCTTCTTCAGAAACGATTTCCTGGCCATTGCCAGTCTACATTTTATATCCTCTCTACTTCGACCCTCATCAGTTATTTTACTCCCTAAATAGCAAAACTCCTTCACTACTTTAAGTGACTCATTTCCTAAACTAATCCCCTCAGCATCACCTGATTTAATTTGACTACATTCCATTATCCTCGTTTTGCTTTTGTTGATGTTCATCTTATATCCTCCTTTCAAGACACTGTCCATTCCGTTCAACTGCTCTTCCAAGTCCTTTGCTGTCTCTGACAGAATTACAATGTCATCGGCGAACCTCAAAGTTTTTACTTCTTCTCCATGAATTTTAATACCTACTCCGAATTTTTCTTTTGTTTCCTTTACTGCTTGCTCAATATACAGATTGAATAACATCGGGGAGAGGCTACAACCCTGTCTCACTCCTTTCCCAACCACTGCTTCCCTTTCATGCCCCTCGACTCTTATAACTGCCATCTGGTTTCTGTACAAATTGTAAATAGCCTCTCGCTCCCTCTATTTTACCCCCGCCACCTTCAGAATTTGAAAGAGAGTATTCCAGTTAGCATTATTAAAAGCTTTCTCTAAGTCTACAAATGCTAGAAACGTAGGTTTGCCTTTTCTTAATCTTTCTTCTAAGATAAGTCGTAAGGTTAGTATTGCCCCACGTGTTCCAACATTTCTACGGAATCCAAACTGATCTTCCCCGAGGTCCACTTCTACCAGTTTTTCCATTCGTCTGTAAAGAATTCGCATTAGTATTTTGCAGCTGTGACTTATTAAACTGATAGTTCAGTAATTTTCACATCTGTCAACACCTGCTTTCTTTGGGATTGGAATTATTATATTCTTCTTGAAGTCTGTGGGTATTTCGCCTGTCTCATACATCTTGCTCACCAGATGGTAGAGTTTTGTCATGACTGGCTCTCCCAAGGCCATCAGTAGTTCTAATGGAATGTTGTCTACTCCCGGGGCCTTGTTTCGACTCAGGTCTTTCAGTGCTCTGTGAAACTCTTCACGCAGTATCTTATCTCCCATTTAATCTTCATCTACATCTACACTGTTATATTTATAGAATTTTATTTTCTACACGTTTGTAACGCAAATTCTCAACCTGTGGAAATATTTTTATATGAGACTGTCACTGTAACGGAAACTGCTGTCGTAAATATTTCAGTAAGAAAGGTATGTGACCTTGATGTAATGCTATTTGGGTGCCCAGCTGAGAGATAGTCGTCTGACAAAAGAAAGCCATTAGGTGGAGAAAAAAAAAAGAGACCATTATCCTCGCTATTGACATTTCTTTGTCGAAAGCATCGCAAATACGACACACTCAAACTTGAAAATATATGATTACACTGTGGAGCTCTTAATTTATGATATTTACTAAAATGCCTAATGAAATGATGAGAGTCATTTTACAACTATTGTTTCTGCAGTTGAGAGATTGCTCATTTTGTTTAATATCTAGTTTCTAGCTGCACTGCAGCGTTGGTTAAAATAAAATTTTATAGATGTACTAATATAAATACTTTATGCCTACAGAGCCAGTAAATAATAACTTCATAATCTACTTCAAAAAAACGAGAGAGCACAAAAAGACATTTCCCTTCACAGGAATTGCATACATAATTTTTGTCAATGACTGGGTAACTTATTTAGTAGTGTAAGTTAAGGTGATGCATCATCTAGTGTTAAGATGTAACATAGGTATTAAACATGGCCATTTGTACTATAATATTTTTTCTGCTTGAGCTTTCTCATGTTTAGATATAAGTTATTGCATTTGCTGCTGCTGTTTGACAGGCATAGTGCTACTAAATTTCACTTTGTATTACTCTGTTAAGCCAGTTTTACTACAGATTTATTTTTCTTGTTGCTGCACATTGGCTCATATTAGTTGAAATGTTGCATTTGCTTGGTAATTTAAATCTACTGCTGCTTGCTTTGCCAATTTCCATTTTTTTGTCATTGCTGTTTGTGTTAATTGTTTTGTGCTGCTGCATTGCCTCATCCCTTAGTATATATATCTGAGCTCAGTAGATTTAAGTTAGCTTAAAATGGGGTAGGCTATATAAGAGAACGAGTTGTGATGAATTGGAAGAAATGCATTGAGAAGCTATAAGAATATGGTTTGGCCAAAAAGTATTTTGAAAGAGGATATGAACAAAAAAGTAGGGTTTGGAGACAACAAGTTTAGGTAGGATTTTCTTGGAAATAAATGATGTAAGATAATGGAAAATAAATAATGAGGTAAGAAATATGTGAACATATAAATACAGAAAGCATGCTTGGATAGGATGTTTTGGTGAAAACAAATGTTGAAATAAGACGAAAGATCTATGGAATGAAGTTTTGGGTTGGACTGCAGTACTAAATGTTACACTGGAAACGAACCCTGTCCTTTCCATCGTGTTATCCCCCTATGTGTTTGTGTACTCTTGTATATTTGTGTTTTTCCTGTCTTTATGTGTTTAGGTAATAAGAGTTATGTTGTAGAATTTTTCTAATAATGTGTTATTTACTTTGTAAAGATGTTTAGACATTATTTATTCTGTTTTGTTTTAATGTTCATGTGTGAAGTTGATGTTTCAAAAGTTATTCTGATCTTTTATGTAGGTACTTATGTCATAATTCTTGTAACACTGGTGTACGTGTTTATTTCTATTCTTTTGTAAAGCCTGTGTTATCTGTATTGTTATGTTCTTTAATGATGTATTTTGTACCTTTGTTATTGTATTTTTATGTTATCGAATTGTAATTGTTACCAGTTCTTCAAATTAAGTATCATGTCACTGCACACGTTTCTGTTGGTCATAATATATGCACAGTATGTGAGAAGTTGGGACTGTAAGTGCTCGCACGTATGTTGATAATTCAGCAAGGGACTGGATAACAGCATTACTGGTTCTAAGGACATTCCAAAAAGTTTTGTGAGTACACAAGTGGTGGTTTATGGACTTGCTATTGTTGTGACTTGGCCAGACAGCCAAGGAACTGTGAGGTAGCCGAAAGGCACACGTTTAAGCTCACGCAGGCTGGCGTGAGGTCTGGAACAGGTCAATTAATGAATACTAGCAAATAAAGTACGTAGCTTCTGGAATACTTAACTTTAATCCATAGTTGGTGAACATCGCTCTTGATGATACATGAATTACAAGATCAATAGCAAATGATAATGGTGCCTTGCTAGGTCGTAGCAAATGACGTAGCTGAAGGCTATGCTAACTATCGTCTCGGCTAATGAGAGCGTAATTTGTCAGTGAACCATCGCTAGCAAAGTCGGCTCTACAACTGGGGCGAATGCTAGGAAGTCTCTCTAGACCTGCCGTGTGGCGGCGCTCGGTCTGCAATCACTGATAGTGGCGACACGCGGGTCCGACGTATACTAGCGGACCGCGGCCGATTTAAAGGCTACCACCTAGCAAGTGTGGTGTCTGGCGGTGACACCACATTCCTCCCCCGCAAATCGGCGAACGGCTGTGTTATAAGGCTTCCGCCCGCCGTGGGGAGGACCCCATGCTGACGTATACGACGAGGTGGGGAGCCAAACAACAGGCGAGGCTGTGCCACCCGCATCCTGCCATTCGGTCCGAGGGGAGCTAGGAAACTCCTGAAAACCTAGTCCAGTGTGCACGCCAACATGCGGTGTATGCGCCCGAAGAGCGACAAGAGAGGCCGAAGGGTCGACCTCCATCAGAACGGGGCACCCGACGGGCGAAGACGACATCAGGTCCGGAGCGGGCAATAGTTCCGTGTCGTAGGACAGCTGGTCACGGGAAGCGCTCGGCGGCGCGTGACCCAGGGAGGATCCCGGTGGTTGCACCGACGCGTCCACGGCGGGCATCGCCGGCGGGAGAACAGGCGGCGGTGGCGGCGCGTCGCCATGGGGCAAAATGGAAGGCAACGTTGGTAACACCTGTGGATGGGGCGAGACAGTAGATGGGTCCCCAGGGCGCTGACCGGACGGCACCGTCGCTGAAAGCAGACGGGGAGCGGCTGAACCCGTGCGACGACAGAGGCGCAGCTGATTGAGATGCCGACGCACCTCACCAGAGGCCCCCAAAACCAGATACATAGCGCGCCCGAGGCAGCGAAGAATGCGCCCTGCGAGGCAACGCCGTGAACCTCGATAGTTGCGATAGTATACAACGTCGCCTGGAGCAAAAGCAGGTGGCTGCCGCTGCACACGGACCTGATGCGGCGGATGTAGCAAAGTCATCAAGGTTTGATGAGGACGACCGTGGAGCAACTCAGCCAGTGAGCGACCATCTCGGGGTTGAGAGCGATACGAGGACAAAAAGAGCAATAACGCGTCCTCCCGAGGATGCCACTCTTTCAACTTCAACATCTGTGATTTGAAAGTTCGGACTTATCGTTCAGCGGCACCGTTTGACTGAGGCAAAAACGGCGCGGATGTCAGATGTTGAATACCATTGGCCTTGCAGAATGACTGAAATTCTGCGGACATCAATTGTGGGCCATTGTCGGAAACAATGGTCTGTGATAGACCTTCAATGCAAAAGATAGCAGATAACGCTTGGATGGTGGCAGATGACGTCGTGGAAGACATCCGGACAACAAAAGGAAAATTACTGAATGAATCTACCAGAACCAACCATCGAGCATTCCAGAATGGACCAGCAAAATCGATGTGTAAGCGTTGCCAAGGGGAAGTGGCTGTTGGCCATGCAAAGAATTTCCGCGGTGGTGCGGATTGTTGTTCGGCACACGCCATGCAAGAAGAGCACATATTCGTAATCGCAGCTTCGATTCCGAACCAAGTACAGTGCTGACGAGCAAGTTGTTTCGTGCGCACTATACCCCAATGTCCTTGGTGGAGAAGCCGTAGGACAGAGGACTGTAACGAACGTGGGACCACGACCATGGACTGATCATTATCAGAACGCAACAGCAAAACACCACGTCGTACAAAAAGTTCAAATGGTTCAAATGGCTCTGAGAACTATGGGACTCAACTGCTGAGGTCATTAGTCCCCTAGAACTTAGAACTAGTTAAACCTAACTAACCTAAGGACATCACAAACATCCATGCCCGAGGCAGGATTCGAACCTGCGACCGTAGCGGTCTTGCGGTTCCAGACTGCAGCGCCTTTAACCGCACGACGGTACAAAAAGTCTCTCCTTGTGAGCAAAAAATCGGCGAACCAACAGATCCTCGATCCGTGACTTTGAAAAGGGCCATTGGGTGGCAACATAACGCAGAACGGTAGCAAGGACAGAGTCAGCAGCTCTGGCTGTAGCTACACGACGCAAATCAATCGGAAACGATTCGACCACTTCATCGGTTTCCGAATCAATGAACATGCAAGCAAGTTCGGAAGAATCGAATGCTCTATCCTCAGCAACAGGCAAACGGGACAACGCATCGGCGTTTCCGTGCTTAGCAGTGGACCGATACAAGATATCGTAGCGGTACTGCGAGAGGAAAATAGACTAGTGAATGAATTTCTGCGCTGTACGTGGAGGTACAGGCTTGTTCGGATGAAAAAGCGACGTCAAAGGTTTGTGGTCTGTGATGATGGTAAAGTGACGACCATACAAGAAATCATGAAACTTAGAAACACCAAAGACGAGAACCAAAGCTTCTTTCTCGATCTGTGAATAATGTCTTTGCGCAGGCGAGAGCAATTTGGACGCAAAGGCAATAGTGCGATCGTGCGATCCATCTTTGTGCACAAGCACAGCACCGTTCCCGAAATCCGATGCATCTACCATCAACAAAAGGGGATTCTGGAGATCGAATGGCGTAAGGCAAGTATTGGAAAGCAACGCCGATTTCAACTGGCGAAAGGCGCGTTCGCATTCCGTCGTCCAGACGAACGGAACACCTTTACGGCGTAAACGATGAAGCGGAGCTGAAATGGAAGAGGCGTGGCGCACATAGCGATGATAATAATTGATTTTTCCCAGCACACTCTGTAGCTGCATCAAATTCTGCGGCGAAGGCATGTCTTGTATGGCACGGAGGTGCTCGGGACTGGGATGTATGCCTTGGGCATTGATTACATGTCCCAGATAGGGTAAGTCACGAGCAAAAAACCACACATTTGTCCTTTCGCAAGCGAAGACCATTTTGTCGCAAGACCTGAAATAATGTTCTGAGATTGGCTAAATGTTCGTCTTCCCTCTTTCCGTAGACCACAATATCGTCCATATAGTTTGCTGCAGTAGGGACCGACGCACAAACAGTTTGCAGATATTGCTGAAACAATGGAGGGGCGGATGCACACCCGAATGGCAGTCTTTTGAAGCGATACAAACCAAGATGCGTGTTAACCACCAAAACGCGCTGGGATTCTTCGTCCACCGGTATTTGCAAGTATGCATCTCCGAGGCCCAACTTCGAAAAATATTTCCCAGGCACAGTTTGTCAAAAAGATCTTCCGGGTGGGGTAAAGGAAAAGTTGCTATCACTAGTTGTGGATTCACTGTTGCCTTGAAGTCCACACAAAGTCTCAATTTTCCGGAAGGTTTTGGCAAAATCATTAAGGGTGAGGCCCAGAGAGAACCCAGCACACGTTGAATCACACCTTGTGATTCACAAATCGTGTAATGTTCTTGCGACCTCATCACACAATGCGTGGGGAACATTGCGCGCTCTGAAAAATTTCGGTTGCGCGTTGACTTTCAGTTTCAAATGTGCTTTATAGTTCTTAGCGCAACCTAGGCCCGGTGCAAAAATGTCTGCAAATTCTTCACATAGACGAGAAACACTGGCTGAAGGCACAGTCTGGTTCACTGATAGAACCTGATTGACTATAGACAAGTTAAACAACTGAAATAAATCTAAACCAAACAAGTTCACAGCAGAAGAAAAACGAAGGACGTAAAATGACACAAGTTCTGTTTGTCCCTTGTATGTTGCAAGAAGGCTGCACTGTCCTAACACAGGGATTGCTTGTCCTGAATAACTACGTAACTGAACATTTGCGGCACACAACGGAGGGGTGCCCAGCTGTTTGTACGTGTCGTGATTGATCAGTGAAACTGCAGCTCCGGTATCGATCTGGAATGGTATCACGTTGCCATTAATGTCCAAGTCCACAAAAAGTTTATTGTTCTGCTGACAACAAGAGCGACTGTCTCGAGCAACATGAACTGACACTGGTACAGAACCACTTGCGACTTGACGGGCTTTCCGGCAATGCCGAAGCACACTATTTGTGGGACGAACACTGTCACTGTGAGAGAGAGTAGCACTGGGCAGAGTGGAATGAACTACATGAATTTCCATGGGTGAAGTGTCGCGAGCCTGAATATCCTTGGTTCGTTTCTGATTCCGGCGCGAAGCAAAGGGCCTGGAATGGTTGTCAGTGTCCGTTCTGAGCTTTTTATGGCAAACACTTTGAACATGTCCGTTTTTATTACAGAAAAACCAAATAGCCTGGCGTGACGGGCAATTCTCACACGAATGTCTAGTAGCACACTGCGGGCATGATTTCACTGCAATTGCTTGCCGGCGCGGGACATGTGGCGGAGAGCTTGGCGGCAGCTGCGAGGACAGGCACGAGGGCTGTTTACTGTTCCATGTAGCTTGCCCGGCGGGCCGGTTAATGTGACACACAGCTGATGAAGTTTGAAATGATTCCTGAGCAAAGTCAATTGTGTCCTGCCGATCCAATATGTCCATCACTTGTTGAAGGGAGGGATTGACTAGTCTCAAAATCTGTTCCCGAATACGAACATCAGAAACGTTCTGTGCAATTGCATCACGCACCATAGTATCTGAATAAGGAAGTCCGCATTCACACTCAAAAGCACAATCCCTAGTAAGGCCTTGCAAGGTTGCAACCCACTCTCTATTAATCTGACCTGCCATACGTTTTGTACGAAAGAAGATATAAGTTTTTGCAACTACATTAACTGATTCTTTGAAATATGCATCTAATGCAGACAAAATTTCGTCGTAGGACAGAGTTGCTACGTCGTGTCTGGGAAATAATTTCACTATCACACGGTACGTGGCCACTCCGACGCAAGAAAGGAGAAAAGGCTGCCGCTCGTTACCTTGAATTCTGTAGGCGGCGAGATGGAATCCAAATTGGCGTGACCACTCCGTCCAGCTTTCCAGTGCAGCATCAAAAGGACGAAAAGGTGGTGCAACAGCGTGTTGTGGCTGCGGTAGCGGTGGAGCGGCGGCTGCCGCATCGTTTTGCATTGCACGTTGCCTCTGGACGATCTGTCCAAGGGCATCCAATAAGGCCTGCGTCTGCTGATCCTGCAAGCGATAAAATTCGGACAGTACATCTGGAGATTGTGGCGAAGCCATGACACAAGTAAATTAGTCTGTATCAATACGAACGCAAAATCCTCGTCGCCAAGCCACTGTGAGGTAGCCGAAAGGCACGCATTTAAGCTCACGCAGGCTGGCGTGAGGTCTGGAACAGGTCAAGTAATGAATACTAGCAAATAAAGTACGTAGCTTCTGGAATACTTAACTTTAATCCATAATTGGTGAACATCGCTCTTGATGATACATGAATTACAAGATCAATAGCAAATGATAATGGTGCCTTGCTAGGTGGTAGCAAATGACGTAGCTGAAGGATATGCTAACTATAGTCTCGGCAGATGAGAGCGTAATTTGTCAGTGTAGTATCGCTAGCAAAGTCGGCTGTACAACTGGGGCGAGTGCTAGGAAGTCTCTCTAGACCTGCCGTGTGGCGGCGCTCGGTCTGCAATCACTGACAGTGGCGACACGCGGGTCCGACGTATACTAGCGGACCGCGGCCGATTTAAAGGCTACCACCTAGCAAGTGTGGTGTCTGGTGGTGACACCACAGCTATATTGTCTGCAAGACTCTTCGATGGTGATTGTGCACCTGCACAGTCGTAACAGATGGTTGCTGGCCATCTCTACAAGGACTACAGTGGGTCTGCATCTTTGATGGCCCACCAATACCATTATATCTTCAAGGACCGCAGTGGGTCTGCACCTCTGATGGCCCACCAATACCATAATCTATACCAGGACTGCAGTGGGTCTGCTTTGTGATGACCTACCTACCAATATTCTTCAAAACTTCGACTGACTCCGCTGTGGGTTTGCTCTGTTGTGGCCCATTATCTGCCTGCATGTCAAGAGTCAGCACCGTCTTTCCGTTAAAAGGACAACACTACTTCTTCAAGACTGCATGGAAATCCACTACTTCCGTGTGCATTTTCTTTTACTGCTCAGACTTTGAGAAAAACACTGCCAATTTCCTGTGATGAACAATCAGCACTGTCTTTATGGACTGTGAGAAAATTTTAGCTTTTGACCAACATTGTATCAATAAGTGTGTGCATTTGGTATCTTTGTTATTGTAATTATGAAAAATTATTTCAAATCTGTATTGGCCACTGCCCAAAACAATTTGTAAAATTTTTTGTGGGGTGCATGGGGGCTATGTAAGTAGGCTGTTTAGGTTTTTATATTGGTAACGCCGTGTAGCGCTCTATATGAAAATCACTGGCTGTGCTGTGTGCAGTCGTGGCTGGGTGGCATTGTTGTAATATTCGCCATTGTAGTGTTGGGCTGTTGGCTGTTAAAAGCGCATAGCGTTGCGCAGTTGAAGGTGAGCCGCCAGCAGTGGTGGATGTGGGGAGAGAGATGGCGGAGTTTTGAAATTTGTAAGACTGGATGTCATGAAGTGCTATATATATTATGACTATTAACGTAAATACATTGTTTGTTCTCTATTAAAATCTTTCATTTGCTAACGATGCCTATCAGTAGTTAGTGCCTTCCATAGTTTGAATCTTTTATTTAGCTGGCAGTAGTGGCGGTCGCTGTATTGCAGTAGTTCGAGTAACGAAGATTTTTGTGAGGTAAGTGATTTGTGAAAGGTATAGGTTAATGTTAGTCAGGGCAATTCTTTTGTAGGAATTATTGGAAGTCGGATTGCGTTCCGCTAAAAAATATTGTGTGTTAGTTTAAGCACAGTCATGTATAATTGTTTTAAAGGTATGTTTCAACAGTCTGATGAGAATTGGTGGAATGTGATGGCATGCAGCCGAATGTTAAACAGTCTGTTTTATAAGCTCATCGAGAGGCTGAATTTTTCCAGCGCTGCCAGATAATATGAATTTGTAATGTCATACGCATTTTCAGGAGGGATTATTTGCACTTAATGGCTATGATTTTTCCACACGGACCAGAAATGAAGCAAAAGTAAGCTATTTTGATCACCTATTGGCCCAAAGGAGGGCTCATAACATAGCTGTAGTTCTCTTATGCACATTTCTCCACTCTTGCTTGGTGTTGCCGTTGCAAATGATGCATACAAGCAAGAATTGTAGGGATCAGAACACGTCCAACTTCTCACAGTACAATAAATAACTTTTTCTAGCCAGTTTTCCATCCAGTCGGTTCGATTCCCGGCGGGGTCAGGGATTTTCTCTGCCTCGTGATGACTGGGTGTGGTGTGATGTCCTTAGGCTAGTTTGGTTTAAGTAGGTCTAAGTTCTAGGGGACTGATGACCATAGATGTTTAGTCCCATGGTGCTCAGAGCCAACCAACCATCCTGTCGGCGTAATTGTATACAAATCCGATAATGCACTGATGTTAGTAGATCCTAATGCAACTCTCTTAGTACCTCCATTTTCCAGGGTTCCCTTCACAGACATTTTCTCTTTTATTCCCGATTGGCTGGAGTTGAAAACAGATTAGTTTTTGAACGATGGGATGATTTTTTTTTATCTCATCTACAAATTTTAAGGTGTGATACCGCATTTTTTTTTTTTTTTGGACGCTTTGTTTCAAATTTCTTCATCTTACGTCTTCCAATTCTGTAGCACTGACTCCACTTATGCCACCATCTACTGCTTTCCTTGACGTCACTGTAATCAGTGTGGCGAACAAATTTTTGTGTGTAACGTAGTAGGTCATTATGATGCTCATCCTATAAATTCTATTGAGCATCACTGAAATTTGCAAACACCAGTATTTGTAAAAAGTGCACCCTGTTCTGCCTTGAATATCCCTAGTTTTACTTATGCACTACACGATCATATTACTGTGAACTTATTCGAAATCTGTTCATATTGTTTTTTTTTTACTATACTGCGGATCATCTTCCATATACGTGATTATGTTAGTACCCATTTCATGGACAGCGATTGTCATTTACTACGTTTCACTGGACACGGGACTTGTTGCTCTCTGTCCGACAAGGGCGTCGAACTACATCCCTCTACACTTGTTTCAGTATACTTTCACTTGTTAAGCGCGTGTTGTCGTCATTGTATTCCTCATGTACACTGTCCGTACACTGGAGCGTACACGTCACCACACATTCCACAGGCTCATCTTGTACAAACGCTAATATTTCACCTGCCTTTTTTTTCTCACTCTGTGAGGTTTCTTGAGTACCTTAGTGAAGAGAACACTGCTTGCCGCTCCCTAACTCTGCTGGAAGATAGAGGGAACCTAGCTGCTAAAAGTGCATGCCGACTGTAGGTAGAGACACAATCCCTGGACGACCGGTTTCTTCGCCCAACCTGTTTACTGCAGGCAGGGACCCATTTCTTCCTCAGAGTATGAGATGACACTATGGAGTCATTGAGCAGATGGTTGCTAAGTAAATATGGGGCAGGCTTTTAGTCGACCTGAAACATACGCACACTTGTGTGTGTAAACAAGGAACTTTCCATGAACCTTTAGGCACCACTGAATTATACTACACATTTAGATGTTGCACATTTGTCAACGAACATGAAATATTGTTATGCGCTTCAATCGTAACTCATGCTATGCAGAAAGATGCATAATACTGCTATTAATGACGTCGTCTTTCTCCTTTGTGTGTATATGGTGAATGAGCATTTTAACGACACTAGCCATAGCGTCAATTCATTTCTTGTGAATCATGAACATTTCCACGATTGCTCATAGATTTACTGATGACCGGTCAAATGTTAGAGCAGGGAGTTGTCGGACTACATGGAAGTGGACACTGCTACTGTAGAAGAGAAGAACTATTACCTGTGGGGAGCAAACTATGGTCATAAATTCTATGCTAGTCCGCACACTGTATACAGTCAAGGTGTATCATTTGCATGAACCATTGATTTTTGACTACTGAAATGTGTCATACCAGCACGAGGTGATCTGCTCAGACTGTAGACACTATATGTATCGTTTCCGTGTTCCTCATGTGTGACAAAAAGAACACTGAAGTGATTGTTGTGTTTTGTAATTCTTTTACTGTAATTTTCAGGGCCAGAAAATTGTCATTATTTCCGACCAATATCTACTTTAAAGACGAGCCATTAGTCTTCATGTGCATTACTGTAAGATTTTTAAGGCACGCCATCGTTGGTGGTGTATATTATTTGCACCTGACAAGATGATACTTTTAATGCATCCCATCACAAGTGCTACAGTTTGTGAGCATTTATAAATACGCCATTTTTGGAGATACTTTATGCTTGTGTCTCTGATGCTTGATTCTGTCTTAACTAATTTTGCTAGTACGTTACTCAATTACGGATGTGCACATCATATTATCCATAGAGGAGCACAAATGTGAGCAGTCATCGGGGGCATTAGTAGCCGTTTTTCTAATTTTCATTAGCTGTAACTTTGCTTCTTAGAATTTAAAAATTTTTACTGATACACTGCCATACAATAACAGAAATGTGATAGGAGTTGATTTTCTTTTGGCTAGTTTGTTTCAGATATGTATTTCTGTAATTGTTATTCTTTTACTGCTCGGTTTAAGTTGCTACATTTCTGTTTTTGAATATGCCGCGAATTATTCAGTGTGAAACACTGTGAGTTTTCTGTTAGATGTGACTTATTGCATAAGATTTTCAGCATAAGTTATTCTTTCGTGCAGCATCCTATATTATGTGGCTATGTTTCAGACTGAGTGACTGATTAGGTGCAGTAATGTTATTAATATGGATAGAGTAATTTATTGTAAATTGAATTGAGTGTATCTGAAGCTTAACAACAAGCTACCTAATAGTGTGTGAGTCTATAATGGCGCTGCCCCAATACAAGAAGAAGTTAGTATTTGGTATGACTGTGTAGCACTGTAACATTCTGTGTTCCTCACAATTAATATACGATATCATAAATAAAGATCCCATTGCAGAAGTACCGGTATTTACGTGTAAAAGTGAGGTGGCTTTTATTAAATGTGCCTGTGTGTTTTGAGGAAGTTTACCATGGAGCTAGGTCGAACACTGTCAGCCGTGGCACTATACTCAGCGGACAATGAACGCGTGAAGAAAAAAGGTACTAAAACATCCTTATCCAAAAAAATGACTTCGATAGACATATGAGCAGCAACTTTTTAAAACGCATTATGTCCACTGCTGGACAAAATTGAGTTTGATACGAAATCCGGTATTTTATTACCGGCTCTACACACTCCTGCCATCAGATTGTGTTCAAACGCATTTTAACACCCAGAAAAAAAGCGCTGAAAAGTAGCAGATGCAACAAATAGCATTTTGTCTTCTATTATGACTGAATCAAACAGCATTAAGTCCAAGAGTTGCCTTTATTTTATTTTATTAAGCTATGTTGGCTACAATGTAAGAGTGGTGGAATAAAGCGAAACCCTTTAACCGACCAACAATGACCAGTTACTATTCGTTTGCACTATTACAGCATTGTTCTGTATGAACGTTTATCATTCTGAATGTTAGACTTATAGAAGTCAGACGTGAAAACGTATTTGTGCTAAGATGGAGAGCATTATAACGAATGAATATGTGACTATCGAAGAGGAAATTAATCGTGGATCGAGAAAACGAATAAAGAGCAAATAAAGAAGGGAAATAGGGTATGAAAACAGGTAAGAGTAAAGAGTAATAATGTTACTGTTATTGCAAAACTGTACAAATTAATCTATTTGTTCTTACCTGTATAATTATGTCTCTTGTAATTTTTTACTGTCAGATATCAGGATAAGGATCCTCATCTCATGAGCCTCTAACCTCTCCTTGCCGCATAAAGTAGGACACTTTTGCTGTTGGTCGATTCCTGTTAACAGGTTAGTATTTGCTAAACATGACAAAAAGGAACAAGACAAAACGCTTTCCTTCCTTCTCAATGTGAGAAGACCTAAGTGCAGGAGAGTACGGAATGATCCGAGAAATAAAACCAACTTCTCTCACAACGCAGTATCATCGAAGTAATAAATCGTCAAATTTGTGGTTTATCACTCTGATAAAACTTGTTAGAGGAATAATATTGTAATTGCTACCTTTAATGCTTTTCAGGTTTATTCAAACGGTGGTAGGGTTCCTGTCTGTGCTGCTTTCTTCGGGAAGCTTTTTGACATTGGCCAAAGAAGAGTGCATACCATCGCTTATGGTCTTAAAGCAGGTGAAGGAGTGCTTCACAAGATAGGAGGAGATCATAAGCTGGAAAGCATAGTGCAAAAACGAAGAAGGTAACTGAATTCATTGCCCAAGTACAAGCAATGGAGAGACACTACTCCAGAAGTAATAGCCAGCGCCTTTTTCTGCCATGTGACCTGAGTATAACAAACTTTTCCTCATGTATAACAATTCAGTGACATCTGATCTGAAAGTAAAGAAAACATTTTATACGAAAATATTTAATATAAAATTTAATATAGGTTTTGGAACTCCAGCAAGTGATACTGTAGCTTCTGCCATTAAATGTATTACCAAATGAAAACTTCTACAGACATCAACACGAAGAATAAGCTAATGATTGAAATTGGGTTACATAAGTAAAGAGCTAGAGCTTTCCACAAATTAATTAAGCATACATATGACTGTAGTCTGACATTTGTCTTTGATCTACAGCAGGTACAATCTCTCCCAAAATTATCTATCGCTGGGGCATACTATGCAAAACATATATCCCTGTCCTCCTTTTGTGTAACTAATTTCGGAGGTACAGAACCTACATTTTTGCATTTGGAATGAAACGCAGGCAGGTAGAGGGTCACAAGAAATTTCCTAGGTCTTCACCTATTTCTTTAAATAATTGACCATTGACACAACTGTCACATTTCTCAGATTGTTCGTGGATGGATGCACTGGCCAAAACATAAATCACCAAGTTATTTATGCAATTGATTTCTGGTTATTCAAAGAATCTCCACTACATTTGACTAATGTACTTCTCTTCTTTCCAGTTCGAGGACATTCCTTTTCACCTCCTGACAATTTGGACGAATAGAAATGAAATTTCGCAAAATTTCAGAAATATTTAAATCAAACACGTACCAGGAGGTTTATGCAGAAGTGGGCGAAACAAGGATTTTAGGGAAAGACTGGGAAATATTTCATTTCAAGGAACTAAGTACCATTTTTAGGCCTGTAGATGGGATCAGTGATCTGAAAATTAATTTGATGAAATACGTGGTTGATGTGAAAATCAAAACGCACATCATCTACTATTCTGATCATCCTTCCCATCGCTTTTTTCCATTAGGTAAACGTAAACACAGCTTGAAAAAGTATCAGATATTACCATCTCATCACTGATGAGATGGAAACGAGAATAGAAGGACGATGTGAAAAAGCTACCAAGGCTCAGATATGGAAACAGCTGGATAGAAAATGAAATACTTCACTTTTTCACTCAATCAGCCTTCCATGTAATGAACTTATTGCCCAAGATACTATTTGTGACTGTTTAGAAGAGGAGCCTGTTTTGGGAAAAATATTGTGAACTTTGTTATTGTAAATGAAGCACATTTTTATTTTTCTTCCTACTTCTGTCGTCAAAATGTTTTACTGAATGCTAAAAAATGTATTTTCAAAGAATAAAATGTATTTTTACCAGTTCTATGTCACTGAAAACTAATCAAAACGCGTTGTGCCATAAATAGCTTACACTAAAAGGTAGCTTGTCCAACAGAACCCAACAAAACGCATTTTGTTTGTCACTGAAGTGCTCATAGCTTGAAAGTATAAAAAGCAATTTCCTTGTATGAAACACATTTTGATTAACAGCCTTACCTGAGAAGGTGGTGTAAAATTCGTAAAAATTAATAGAATATTGTTTGCGGTGTACGGTTTTCGCTTTTCCTGAAAAATTTTGGGTCACAATGCTCTTTGAAAAGTAGCTCCTCATGTGTTATAGGTGACTCTTAAAATAACGTCATAGACTTCCATTTTGTTCACAACCAAGATTTGATATTGCATAGCCTGTTTTCTCCGAAACTGTCACGCAAAGTGTTTCGGAATATTTTGTTGTCATTATTTTGATCGAATACTCTTTATGTTACACTGAGCATAACTGACATTCTGTACTACTGGTGGCTCTCCTGTTTATTGCCTTATTTCCATCTCTCTTTTTTAGCATGATGAAGGGACTGTATTCTATTTATCGTGCTCACAACCTGCATCCAGGCCACAGATCACCATTAGAGCCCCTTGTCCAAATTTCAAGTGTTCAATTGTTTATCTCAGTAGTTAACTCACGTGTTTCGTTTTTCGATATTAAACTTATTGTTGTAATGACCATTTGTTTGTGTTACAGATGAGATGATCCCTACTCTCATTAATATGTCAATGTGCGTGGTGTGGTACCCATATTTTCATACTTGGTAGGACTTCCGCTATTATTTATCATTCACTAAAAAGTTTCCTTTGTGTGGACGTCATGATTTAATTAAATTAATTTGCCTGACGATATCAGATCCTTCTATCCCCCGTAGGTCGCCATAGATCGAATTATTGCCTCTAGTGACATGTTAAACAGCACAACCGACATCCCACACAGCACAGACACAAAGAAAAGAGTAGGTAAGAAACTGGACGAACTGCAGTTTGTCTGTAAGGAGTTACTGGGTACCTCGCCTCCCCTACAACGATATACTTATAAAAGAGCACTCAACTACTGCTGACAGTTTGTTGCTAGAGTTCAATCACCCTGTATATCGCTTACAGGCACGTTTACAAGTAAATATAGTCTTAGGAATATTTGTGTACACATACGAACTCCGATAATTTGTGTGGAGCCCGTTCATAGTTTCCCGATATGATGTGCAACACCACAGTTAAGAACATTTTTATCATTGTTACCGAGTGAGTTGGCACAGTGGATAGTACACTGGATTCGCATGCTGGAGGACGATGGTTCTAATTCGCGTCCTGCCAATCTGATTTGCGTTTCCCAAAATTTCCCTAAATCGCTTCAAGTAAATGCCAGGATGGTTCCTTCGAATCAGCATGACCTATTTCCTTCCCCACCCTTCCCTAATCCGAGCTTGTGCTCCGCGTCAGATGATTTCGTTCATCTCATAACCTTCTTATATTACCCAGAAATATAGTGAATAATTTCTTTAGTTCCTCAAAGACAAACGAGAATACAAATAGTGCCCTCCAAAATTTATTCAGTGTCCCTCGAGGTACCACCTTTTTTATACAGATAGCATTATCAGCTGTACGATAAGATGCAGATAGACACTGTCAGGATCTATGGATCTCCCTTTATCTCATTCTTACTAAATTTAATTTTTAATTTCAAGCACAGAAAGAAAATTAAGTAAACTATACACTTCATTGTACGTACTGCAGTGACTTATCATCGCTCGATACACCACTTTGGCGCTGGCCGAAGTGGCCGTGCGGTTAAAGGCGCTGCAGTCTGGAACCGCAAGACCGCTACGGTCGAAGGTTCGAATCCTGCCTCGGGCATGGATGTTTGTGATGTCCTTAGGTTAGTTAGGTTTAACAAGTTCTAAGTTCTAGGGGACTAATGACCTCAGCAGTTGAGTCCCATAGTGCTCAGAGGCATTTGAATCATTTTTGAACCACTTTGGCTAGTCTAATTCTTCAAATCGTACTTTGAGATAGAGATTAATTTAAATTGTGGTGAGTATAATGAAGCACTTCCACCTTCTCCATAAATTCACTGTCAAAGTATATCGTTGAAACCCATGTTATATTTAGTGATGCAGCTATGCCGTTTGTCCACGAAAAGCACTACAGTCATAGTCACTTGTCCAGGGGAACGCTCCCCCCCCCCCACCCCCCACGCCCTTGCAACTACGACTAAACCTTGATTCACTTTAAAACTTTAGAAGATGTCGTGGTAATGAACCTAGAACGCTCTTAATGAGACAGACATCGGTTGCGGAAGCGTACGTGCTCATATGCTCGTCACTTTCTTTGCACGCAACAAATCTCTAAAAAACGTTTCCTTGTACACACAGTTTCCAATTTCATCTTTACGTACCGTGTAGGTCGGCCATTCACAGTAGGAGCAGCAGCTATGTGACTTGGCTGTATTGTTACCCGGAGTGGATTTTAGTCTTTCGTAGTGCGTATCATCTAACGACTTCTTCGATAGCAGTAAAGACGTTGAGAAATGCGTTCTGGGTGATTGGATATGCCGTTTCCTGAGAGTCATTAGGTATCACATGAGGTGATTATGGTGGCTGCACAGTATCGCTAATGTCCGCCCTGTAGCTTGTGGGCGTAAAACAAAGGGCTCCCACTGAGATGGCTAATGACCGTATACGGAAATAGTCCTATTCTTACGTGTGTACAAACGGGCAGACAAGAAAATACGTGATTGAAATGAACTTTCTGTCACGGTTTACTCAAATGATTTAAATGACGGACACTAGTTTCAGAAATGGACACGACCTTCTATCAGAGTTTCCACCACTAGTGACTTGAGATCAAGAAAGGTCTTGCTACGGCCCTGGTTGTTACCACCACATTGTATGCATAAGAGGCCACAAACAACACGTGGTGTGTACTAATTGATCTTGCCGATCGGGTAACCGACCAGCTAACTTCAAGGCACAAAAAATTATTCAATGCAAAGAGACATCACGCTAATATTGGCTAGCACCGCCTCTAGCCGTAATAACAGCTTCAACTAAGCGAGGAAGAGAGTCCAAAATTTCACCATATCGAGATGAAATCAGTCACTGACGATTAAATTCGTTGTAGCTATTAAATTAGTCCCTTGCTGATTTTTACCTATCATCTGCGGTTCCAAATATGCCCAGATGTATTTTATGAGACTAAGATCGGGTGATTTTGGTGCCTTACCATTCTTGAGTGTTTGTGAGACCCGCAAATCATGCGTGTAACTCTCTAAACGATGCAGCTGTCACCTCGGAATCCGAAAAAGTCCACTGAAAACTTATCTTGAAGGTGTAGAATACATAGCAATACTTTCGTGCTAATAATGTTGAAGTAGACAACCTTGTTCCTGTTTACTGTTATGGGGATGAGCGGGCCCAAGCCACGTTACGAGAAACACCTCCCCTATCCCACTCTCGGTCTAAATTACGCCATCTACTCACACGGGATTAAACGCCTTCTTGGCTGTCGGGAGACTAGACAGCTTGCGTCAGTTGAAAAGTGGCCAAAACGCCACTCGTAGGACTGCACTGTATGACTCCAGATAGCCACTGTACTCTTTCTTTGTTGTCTGGCTCACTGAGAACATACATCTTGATGTGCAGCTCTGAATGCCTCCCTTTTTTGGGGCACCTGACTCCGAACTTTTTAGGTTTCGTTAGTCATTGAGAACCAGTGGCACTCGTATCTGGTTTCAGTCTGTTGGGATCTGTTTACGACTGTGACACTTACCACGCGTGGCTGCGATGCTCCGAGTGGTAAACGATTCACTGTAGACACGTTGGAACGTCTGCATTGAGACACTAAATACTAAAAACTCATGCGACAGCTTCTTTCTGAGGACCTGACATTTCCCCGTAGACGCTTAACTATTTGAATCCATATAGCGACGTATACACGCACATCACTTCACTTGCACGACCTACGTCCTCGGTCACGGTATCGTCATGTAGCGGATCTACGATATTTACAGCGCTCCAAAGCGACCTGCGTGCTCAGGCGTTGATTAATTTCTCCAATTTTATCCAAAACCTGTTGGCTCTAGATCATTTCAGCGAACATACGTGCTCCTGTGGAGACTGTATCTGTTGATCTTCGAAGAAATCTTGCCTATTTCTTGATATATGTGGTGAGAAGTACCGGCAGAAGTTTTGGCAGTACATCAAACACTAATATATCCTTAATGTAGCAGTTGGAGTTGTGATGCAGGAGTCGTAATTGGAGGTGTCGAAATTCCAAGTTTTGTCCGTAAGAGACTCTTTTTCTACACTGCATGATCAAAAGTATCCAGACCCTTGTTAGCGGCCATCAATATGATGTGACTCCACCCTTCGCGTTTATGACAGCTTGACTACTGCTGTGGATCCATTCAGTGACATTTCCGAATGTCCGTGATTGAATAGCTGCCGGTTCTTCCTCAACCTATGAAATTAGATGAACGCTAGAGTCTGAAGCGAAGTCGAAGTCACACCCATCCCAGAAGTATTCTACTGGATTCAGGTCGAGACGCTGGGAAACCAATCCATTTCAGGACTTATTCGCCACAAACAATTGCTTCACAGATGCTCCTTTGTGAAGGAGTGCATTGACAACCCTGATGCAAATAATCATCGTTTCCGAAATAGACCGATACTGCATGGACCATCGCGGGCTGAATTGCTTAACGGACACCGTCACGGGCGCTGCCCCACCTGCTTTGCCCTCCTCAGCATCCGGCGCCGAAGGAAGGCCAGAAGTATCGCTTCGGGCCGCATGATATTGTGTTTTTCAGGATTGCTAGCGGCAGCAGACGGTGGGCGCTAGGCGAATTCCTTCATCGACTTGGCGACTGCATGTATCTCATTACAGGCCCAGACGGATTGCAGCACCGACATCGCACTGAAATTCGCCATTGTCACGTGCACGGTGATCCTTCTGTACCTCTTTCCCCCGCTTCACGGAACCCGAGGACAGTGTTGCCACAGCATCCGCAAGAAGATGTCACCACGACACCGCAGGACGACCCTATGGAGCCGGAGCCTTCGCCTCCTCCGCCTCCTCACGTGCTACCGATGGAGCTGGACCGTCCCACGCCGCAGCTGCCGACACATACTGCATCTTGGTATGGACCTCATGAAGTGGACGCGTACCCTTCTGTCGGTGTGCGACCGGAGGTATGACGTCCCCTGCAACAACAGCGTCCGATCCATCAGTGCATCCACGCTCCTGTCTCCCCCCCCCCCCCCCACACTGCTCCACCCATTGTCATGCCTCATATACGACGACGGTTCATCGCTTTCGGGGGATGGATTTTACGGCGTAAAGTCGGCGGCGGTACGTCACTCGGGAACGACAGGGGAAAGACGGTTCTGAGAAGTTAGGCGATGATTCGTAGTCTCTTCATTAGAAATCCCTACGTAGCACAGACAGAGATCAACAGTCGCTACAGTTTAGTTGATTTTGTGTGGGGCCATTTGCTTCCGACACATATGTGTAATCAAAGTATTTGTCTTGTTGTAAGAAGACCATTAATACGAGTTGTTTAATTGTTTGTCTAGCGAACCGATTATGCACCATTCCTAGACACAACATTCTCATATCATAACATCGTCTTTTCCGTACTTCACTATTGGCACTACACATGGTAGCATGTAAAGCTGTCAAAATGTTCAAACAAATCAAACACTGGCATTGGATTGCCATAGAGTATTGCGTGACTCATGGCTCGTTTACAGTCATCTACGGTCTAGTGAAGTAGGTATTTACATGACCTGAAGCTTCGCAAAATGTTGACTGCATAAATGTGTGGATTATAGCTGCATGATCAGTGTACTCTGTTCTTACTAACTCCCTAAGCACAGGCATCATACTAGCTAGACTGCTGGTAGCACTTTGTCACGAACAAGTGATTCCTTCCTCTGATTTTTTGCTACCATCTTCGCAATGGTGGACGGCTGAAAACCGTCAGTACATGTAGTCTTCCTGATCTCGGATTAGCTGTGGTTCTTCCGTCGCGTTTCGGCTTGAGAATGACATCATCAACAGTCGACTTGCGTAGCTTTGGATTGCTGACATGTCCGTGACGAATTTGTTATTTATATGGCATCCAGTCACCAGTTGACGTTCGATATCTCTGAGCTCTTGTGGCCGACTCATTCAGAGCTTACAGTTTCTCTACTGACAACAATATTCCTCACCACTTTATATTCTGGCGGCTCTAACTTTCGTGACATCTAGTGGTCAGATCCGCACTACATACTGGAGGGCGGACACTTTTTATCACACAGAATATATCGCTCAGCATGGAAGACTGTCTAATCATAGTTACCATCGTAAGACTCAGAATGTACCCGCCCAGTATTCTTGAGGTGAAGTGGCGGCTTTCGTGCACCTACTTTGAGTTTGTCATTTCTGTAGAGTGGAAATCAAGTGATCGTCATGCGCGCTAACCGTCGAGCCCACAGAGAAACGTGTCAAATCATTCATAATAGCGGTAGCTACCTTTCTTGTACTATTAACCCGTAACGAAATTACGCAGCAGCCATTACCCCCAGTATTGATAAGCACCTAATGATATTTCAGTCAGAATTGAACGTAAGTGTATACTTTTCAAAGTGAAGAAAGGTGAACAATAATTAATTAAACTTCACACATATTAAATACACATAATTTGGTATGTGTGCCACAGAACTTATAAGTAATGAGTGATTGAGATAGTTGCATTTTACTCTCTGTTTGCTCTCCACACAAACAAAAGGTTAATCAAGTTTCCAGTTGGTTGTATTTTTTACTTTGGTTTCACTGCTACCATAGGAAAAACCTTACATTCACATTTTTAAGTTGTGGCGTATTCTGACAGTATTCATAAGGATTCTTCGATTACATCAACATTCACCAACTTATTGACTGCTTTGTTCCGAAACTAGTTTTCCGGCTTGTTGTATCAGCAGCCTCCTGCAGATTGTGTATTGAGTTAAAATGTTCCTACATTCTTTCAACATATGGTGTACATCGCAGGCATTTGCAGGCATTCTACAATTAGGAAAAATGTTGAGGTTGGAACTATTAGTGATGAGAATGAGAATTTTCATTTCTTGCGCCGAACATCATTCTCTCTTCTGGGAACCCAAAATGTTCTCATCTTTTGCTGTGGCAAAGCTCTGCTAGGAAAACGTAATATTTTACTTTGTGATGTTAGAATCATCGTCACATTTACTTGCAAATCCACTAGTATTATATCTGAATTTTCTTCGAATGTTATTCAATCTACGAAATATTTACAAAAAAAAAAAAAAAAAAAAAAAATGGTTCTGAGCGCTATGCGACTTAACTCCTGAGGTCATCAGTCGCCTAGAACTTAAAACTAATTAAACCTAACTAACCTAAAGACATCACACACAGACGTGCCCGAGGCAAATATTTACATTGTCTGTTATTGTGGCTCCGGTGGCTAACGAATAGCTGACTGATCAAACATTGAAGTAACATCAAGACAATAACTCAGTTGAACTCCTCGGCGAAATGAGCCAATCCGATGGCTCTTTGCCCTATATTTTAGTCGTAGCTGAAAATGTCCAGTTCCGTCTATCCGTTTCAAAAAACGTTACACTGCGTCATTTGCTACAGCTTGTGTTCCAAAATTGTTGGTAATTTTTCATTGCCCATTTAACCTTAATAATGGAGTCCAATGAAGTGTCGACGATGAAGACGATTCGTGAAAATAAATGTCCTTAGTACCTAAAGCATAGTTGAATATTTTTTACTCCTAGAAAACGAATCGATCGTTAATCTAGTCAAAAGACAGATCCTCACGAATGTCTGTTTCAGTGTTTTTTCAGGTGAAATCGAATGCCTGTTGATGACAAGAATTTAGCATAGGTCAATGATATTCTATGATATTAAACATGTTGTAAAGGAAAAGAGCACTAATCTAATTCAGTTACTAGACTGTCAGTGAAGTTTTTGTAAGTTACAAGAGAAATGAAGTTGGTTTAACTGTGTTGAGGAAGGAGATGATGTAATTTAATCGAACGTTATGAAAGAAATTCCATAGCTTGCCTAGATCTGAAATGAAGCAGATATTATAACCTCTGTGAAATGTTTCGCTGTGATTATATTTTAATACAATGGTCAGTTCTCGCTAAGTTGTTTCTGTAACATATATTTCCTACCATCTCTCCTGTCTGCATGGAAATCATAAGGTGATCATTATTCAATGTAAATCTTAGATTAATTGCATGTAATTCAAAGCCAAATTTTGTTTTTTATTATAAATATGTTTCCTGTCTTAACCTTGTATTTTGAAAGTATTTTACAGGATTGTAATTGTGGAGCGAAGACGGCATTGGTGTTAATAGCATGCTAATGCAACTGACAGGCCGCCATGGCTGCAGTCTTTAATGCATATTGCATGAACAATAAAAACTGTATTTTTTCGAACTTCTGTTTTCGATGTCCAATCCAAAAGAAATGTAGCTAATCGACGCAAATACTAGCGCTGAAATTCTTACATTTCTTTCCACGGTCATTCCTGATTATATTTGAAGTGGACCAACAATTAGTGATTGCGTCGATATTAAAACTCAATTGTTTCATTAAGATAATTCTGTCTTCTCATCTTGCTAATCGTATAAAAACAAATAACATTTTATCACATACGAAAGAGAGGAAGAACTATGATGACAAGACCGTGACACGAGTTGTGAATGTCTTACATTGTTTCATTTATGTTTCATATCCCAAACATAAAGTGAAAATTATTACAATGGAAATAAGAGGAATCACTCGATCGAACCGAAAATAGAAGTGTTTTTCAGAGAAAGATTAACATGAACCGTGACTGAGAATGGTAACATGCCATTTCTTAAGGTAAGGACAGCAAAATAATTTCCTTATCCTAAAGTATATACAAATTTTGATACTAGGATTTACGTTCACTGAAATAAAAACTCTTTACCATATGGGAGATAGCCACCCTTGTAACACTTGTAACATAGTTCATGTAATAGCCAAGTCATGCCAGATTGCCATATGCATAGTTCTTCATTGTTGATCTAGATAAAAGTGAAAGTTCAGCTCTATTACCAGGTAGACACTTTTCCAATTCATAATTCATTCAAAATTGTTTCAAACGATTTAGCCGAAATTTCCTGTTACAGTAAAAATGGTAAAGAATACAATAATGGATAGGAAAGGAAATCACAGCGTGGGACTTAACAGTGAACGAAACAAATTCGGTAACAAGTATAATGAAAATTCACACAGTTAAAACATGATGTAGCATCATGCTCTGAAAGCGATGCACGTGTTATAACAGATAATATTTTGTGTGAAGTTGATGCTCACCTAGACAGTTTTTTACATAATGTAACTGTTCACCATGATGACGCTTCACGTTGAGTAAATGTCCTAGTAGACAACGCTTCCAGTGAATTGAATGTGGAAGTAAGTAATAGAGCAACTGATCCAATTACACTGTTATTACGAAGTATTCAAGCAATGGAAAAAAGCAGATAGGGACTTAGAATAACAATCGAATTGTAGCCGTTAGTCAACACAACATAAATGAATGGGAGATGATTTACAGAAACAGTCCCATAATTTAGAGAAATTCACCATCAATTACAACACTCTGGCAGTGGAGTATAAAACATTAGCAGATAATGGTTCATAGTTAAACAAGGACTCTCCTCGTCAGACATGGTCTAAAGAACAAAAATAATTAAAAGAGACTGTAGTGAGTTAGGAAATAAAGTCGATAATTTTGTTGTAGAACAGAAAGCTAAAGTACAGAAGCAATTAATTGACCACTTCAGGAACAATGTTGATGAATTTTCAGAATGGCTTTCGCACAAAATGGTTCAAATGGCTGTGAGCACTATGGGACTTAAAATCTGAGGTCATCAGTCTCCTAGAACTTAGAACTACTTAAACCAAACCAACCTAAAGGCATCACACACATCCATGCTCGAGGCTGGATTCGAACCTGCGACCGGGCGGTTCCAGACTGAAGCGCCTAGAACAGCTCGGCCACAGCGGCTGGAGGCTTTCGCACAAATATATATATAAATCGACGATAACTTAATTTCAGTATCAGGTTGATTTGTAAATGAAATGGTCACAGCTGCTGTGTCTGAGCAAGAGAATTCTAGCGATTCGACAAAGTCTGAAGTGTCAAAAATAAAAGTCTCTTACACAAAGATTTGCCAGAATGACTTGACGAAGTGACTGCACAAATTAGGACAGTGTAACATAAATTGTTTGCAGTTATGGGCATAGTTAAAGGCAACCCATCGTCTGCTGATGGTAGTCCTATTGCATATTACGTGGCGTACGGAAATGAGATGAATTCCAATTTATCACCAAGCCAGATATCTTACAAAGTCGGAGTAACGCCTACTATTGTCTTCAGTACTGCCAGAAGAATGTTTCATTAAACACAAAGAATTCCAAATCTATTTCCCACATAAACTTGTAGTACACCCAATTGTGTTCATAAGAGCTTTCACTTGTGTGCTACCTCAACCTCGGATTGGACGACAAAAGATCCACAGAAAAACAGGATATGTCCTTGTTGATGGCAGCCTTTGGTCTACAGACACGGCAAAATTTGCCAAACATGCGATTAACAGTAGTGTTTTTATCAAAATACTGGTCAAGATGTCATCAGGAAAGACAGAGGAAAGAGATATTCAGTCCTGAGCTCTCTCATGCTACACAGTACAGCCAATGTAGATATTTTTAACACTATTTAATAATCGCAGTTCGCATGGGCGTACTTCTCGTAAACATGTGATAAGAATTCTGAAAGCAAAGCTGCCTTTAGATGTTTGCGACGAATTAGTACGAGTTGGATGAGGCCTTAGAAAATTTTATGTCAGTACTTGAGTCTGTAGATAGGTTACGTGAAGACGTAAGGGTTAATAATAGTTACAGTAACTGCTAGAGAAACACACTGTCATAAAATCAGCAGCGTGTGCCGAACCACAGCTTTGCTTGGCCTAATGACAACCATGGTGCACATTTGATGTCACCTCCTTCACCATCTGGGTATGACACACGACATTCCTATTACTGGCCGCTGAACATGAATTATAGTAGCAGGAGACAATATATTATCGGTATCATCCTGTTTAGCAAGGCTGTTGGAATTTGAGAATCAGAATCAAAGTCATGTGAATAATACCCACCAACAGAAAAATCCTATGTGTTAGTATTTTATCACACTCATCCACCAAATAATCTTATGTATTAGTATTATATCCATCCTCAGGAACTATAGTTGTATGTACCGAAATAATCATCAACCATATGCAAAAATGAAATGGAATTTCCTAACCAGTTTGTCACTTAGTGCCCTTCTTCAGCTGGCTTACACGGAAACACAACCCCAAATAAATTGAAGTTAGATAAAGCATTAAAAGTAAGGGCGAAAAGTTTGATGAATTTTTGAAATATTAAGATAAAAATATGGTGCATACTTATAACTATCGCATTTTTTCCTAGTCTCAACAATAAGATGTACGCAGCATATAGTTGCAGTCGTAAAAGGGTACAACCTCAGTTAGTAGTACAATGGTAAATTCATTAAGAAAATACGAGCTCATAAATATTTAAATGCGGTTCATAGCGCGTGTACAAAAATTGTATAAAGGAGCTTTGTAAGTGCGCAGAAGTAGTGTAGTAAGCAATATAAAATCGTTATTGACCAGTAATAAGGAAAATATGCTGTATGGATCTGGCGAAACTTGGGGGAAGAGGGAAATTAGTTCCAAATATACAGAAGCGGGGAAGAAAGGAAGAAGCTGAACTATATATGTAAGACACACATGGAGTTTTCTGGTGGGAAATCGAAAGTTGTGACAAGATTGCAAACTGGATGGGAAATGATTGGTGGAGTGGGATGGTGGGTTTGGGAAATAGAGATCGGGGAATGTCATGAATGGGGACAAAATTTTCTTACAACAATTAAATTCTAAGAACTGATACGGTGTACCAATCGCGATAATTGGCTGCTACATGATTACACCAAAATATAAAAAATAACGTACCAATTCTGACTTATGGAATTTAATCTACTGATTATAACTCTAATGGAATGACTGTCGCACTAATTGTGGCTTACTAAGTAATTACATTATACCTTTGGAAGTTAACAGGTTCCTATAACTAATTATATGTGAGAGAGGAATTGATTGTATGTCAGGGACGATAAAGCACTTCAGTTACAACAGACCAATTCTGGGAAAAAGAGGGACGAAGACGCAAACTAACAAGGAAAACTGTTTGAGTAGAGCATGACATGTGAGGCAGACGGGAGAGAAGAGGAAAGTGATAAACACGAACACGTGAAAAAATTTACTTATAACAGTTACAGTCTCATGACTGATAAGGCGCAGGTACCAAGGTAACTGTCTGCTACCTGACTACCGACTTTCAACAATTTACTGAAGCTAACATGGTAATTTTAAAATACTGAGTGTAGTTTATTAAGCATAACAGCACTCAAATGATTATCGCATTAATTGTGGACCACTGAATGATAACGTTGTATCATTTGTAAGAAGTAAATCTGTAGTTTGACGATACACTGTTGTACTGATTTGTTGTTCGTTAGCTATATTCCGTCACATTTAAAGGCTGCTCACAGCTACAATTAGTCCACCTTTTGATAATGGTACATTTGTTACATGTAATTAATTTTAAACTTATTTACACAGATTTTTATTAAGTTGATCATCTATAGTTACAGCTTGTTAGACATCTACGGTATTAAGTAGTGAAGCATTTTCAGTGACAAGCTGTCAGTCATTTTGACTGCCAAGTAGTGAATCACTTATTATTGTATGAATATATGAAGATGGTATCTGTTTTTCTCCGAAAGGATACCATTGGTGATCCTCCAGCGCCGGCCGGAATGGCCGAACGGTTCTAGGCGCTACAGTCTGGAGCCGCGCGACCGCTACGGTCGCAGGTTCGAATCCTGCCTCGGGCATGGATGTGTGTGATGTCCTTAGGTTAGTTAGGTTTAAGTAGTTCTAAGTTATATGGGACTGATGATCCCAGGTATTATGTCCCATTGTGCTCCGAGCCATTTTGATCCTGCAGCTCTCGAAGAAAGAAATTACAATGAAATACAAACCATTAGCTGTTTACAGGCGTTGATAAATATCGACGGGGACAGATGAAAATGTGTGCCACGACCGGCACTCGAACCCTCATATCTCCGGCTTACATGGCAGACACTCTATCCGACTGGGCCATTGAAGACACAGAAATAAGTGCGACTGCAGGGACTTTTCTCTGGCTCTCTACCCTTGAGGTGGTTAGAGCTATGCAGACAATGACTGCAGACATACTATTCTTAAAGTTTCTGGTGCTCTTCTCCATAGTTACAAATAATAACTAGGTTAATTTTAATCTTTCAATGTCTGGTGTCAAACCTATCGTACTTATTTCATACATCGTATGTGAACGTCGCTATATTATATTTACTTCACAAGCGCATTTATGGCTTTTCATACATTTTTTAACTTGTTATTCCACAGTATCAAAAGTATACAACGATTCCCAAGTTTCCTTTCCTCTCTAATTAATTTTCTTTGCCTACTGACTAGGAACTATTTCTCTATTTATTCTATTTATTGTTTCTCGCCCCGTGATGCTGCCAGGTAGGCTTCCAGGATGCAACTGACCCCTCTACAGCTGTCTGGAGATGAGTTCCAAATTTGTCATCCATAGCGCAATTTGTGTTTGATATCAACTTATTTCACTGATTATCAGGATTTTATATTACTTTTTTGGCTGCTTATGTGCACTTAATTTTTGTTTATGCCTTACGACACGTATAGTTATATATGGTTCTTCACCACAACCCTGAGACCAACTTCAGTATATGCATGTCATTAGTTGATTAGCTCTGTTTCTGGCATGAGACTTACACTTGTTGTTTGGCTTCTTTATACAATTTTTGTACAGGCACTATTAACTACACGTCAGCATACGAGCTCTTATTGTATTAATGGATCATTATTATGTTACATAGCGCTGTTGCATTTTTTTGGGAATACAGCAATGCTCTGCATACATCTTATTGTTCAGACTCGCAAATATTGCGGAAGTTATAAGAATGAACCATTTTTCATTTGCAATCTTAAAATTTTTAAAACTTTTCTTCCTCGATTTTAATTTGTGTTATATTTTCCTGTACAGGTGTCTGAAGAAGGACACTAAGTGGTGGAACTGATTACAAAATTAAATCTCTTTATGCGACTGGCTGCTGATTATTTCCATATTATACCATGTATTTTGGTCCAGCTGGTACTAAATGGCTGAATCAGGATGTGTCTCTCCGTGTCTATGAAGTGACCAGTGGACAAAAGCCAACAAACAATAACAAAATTGCGTCAAACTAACTTCAACCTTATTAAACCCTCCGGCGTCGATCGTTTCACAGGAAAGGTGTGTCTCTAGGTATCAAAGTTATTAAACCCTCCGGTGTTGGTTGTTTCATGGGGTAGGGGCATTCAAGGCATTCAAGTTAACTTGATAAGTTTTAACGACGGCGTTGACATTACAGATGAATTGAGTATAGATCAACACATATTTCCCAGTAACCCACAGCTATTTGTTCAAGCTTCAGCTGAGGTCACAGTTGGAAAAATTACTACCTTAACTGTTCTGTGCACAGGTGCCTCTGTTTATGTTATGTCACAGAACTTACTAAATATGATTAAAATGATAAATCAAGTGTTGACCGACCCGGTACAGAACTGTCGTATAACTGGGGCTTTAGGTGCAAAGTCGCCATATATCAAGTGGAAGACACAAGTAGATGTTGTCATGTTAAGCCGATTCCTATCTTTGAAGGGTCTTGTAGATGAATGCCTGTTGCGCTTGGAGTTTTTTCGAGGAAAGAACATAAATTAGACTTTTCTTGACGTAGATGCTATTTGTGCACTGAACGCTAGAATATAATGGTAGATTTAATGCACACTCAAGCAGCTCAAAGCAATTATTATCAGGGTATTAAAGTAAATTTCCTGAAAACGAAGAGCGTAGCTGTGACTATTTCTCCAAGTCTCTATAGCGACAATGACAACAACAAACTTAGTATTTAGAAGTATTTGACAAGGAACCTTAATAAATTCGTACATGTGCAATATGGACTTGATGCCACATTACATGTTTTACCGATAATCGTACTCCAACCAATGGGCGAAATGTGAGGCTATTTCTAGAGAAAAAAAAAGTTATTTATACAGCTTACTCCTCGTATTGCAGTCCATTATTAGCAATTGATTAAAATAGTGGCCAAATTGATTTGTAGTAAATGCAAGTGAAAGTATCCAAACAATTTTACAAGTTTTCGAACATCCTGAAAGTTTAGAGAAGTTGCATAAAAAATTCAGTATTGTGAAATTTTTAACTAGGTACGATATCAGATCTTGCTGCTGGCGGGTCATATTGTACCTAGAAATAATACGTCTTTCATTCATGCTAGCTGGAGCTACAATTTGGACATAATTTATGTCCCAGGGTATTCATTGGTGATATAGATACATTTTGCTACGTGGCATGCTGAATAAGGTAACACTGTAAGTAGACGGCCTTTTAATACCTACTGCTACGTGTGACAAATATTTTGCTTTATTTAATACAAAGCTATGTAATTTTTCACAAACTGGAGTTACAGTGAATCTCAAAAAGTCGAAGTTTGTGACTCATTTACTGTCCTCCAGCAGTAGCACCTGGTTCTAGCAAAATAAGGGGCAATAATGAATTAATCAGTTCGTAAAGCAAATGTGACAGCAAAGAGCTTTTGGTGGTCTCTGTTAATTTTTCCACCGTTTTATACCAGACCATTACCTCAATAGCCTAGCACTGTTAAATTCGTGAAAGAAAATTATAACATGGTGCTGGATAGACAAATGTCAGTCAGATGTTGCCAAGATGAATAATACTTTGGAAATTTCTGAAATCTCGTGTAATCCGACTTGAATTTGGACTTCTATGCTGCCTCTTTCTCTGGACTTGTAATCCGTCTGTTTCAAAGGCTGAAAAGGGCAACAAGGTTGAACGGCAGACGATTAGTTTTACAAGTAGGACGCTCTCAGAATG